>NC_085055.1:14618703-15921203 GCF_963662255.1 Cinclus cinclus
CCTTGTAACTTTTGTCTCCCATCCTTTCCCTATGCAGCCTTCAGAGGTGGCTTCATGTCTTCTGTGCCCACCTGAAGACAGCACTTAGCTCCACTCCCATCTACATGAGAGAGATCAGCTTCTGTCTCTTCTCATACAGCACAGCCTTGGAATTATCTTGGTGGTTCGCTGTCTCCTGTACTGGAGTCCAAACTGAAACACTTTTCCACATGTCGACCTCCCAGGTGCCAACAAAGAGACTTAATGGCTTCTCTTGGTTTGCTCACTGAGCTTCCATGAGCACAATGTGGTTGGCAGTCATAGTATTTCTTGTGAAGTCCTACTCTGTTTGTGCTGCGTTTGCTATCCTCCAGGACTCCAGGAGTTTTCTGCACACACTTGTGTAGCCAGCCATGCCTCTGTGGGACTGCTGCATAGACTTGCTCTACTTTTCCCACGAGCACCCCACTCTTAGCTGTGTACTGTGACCATTGTAAGCTGAAGCACCACTGAGCTGATGCTACTCAGTGAGTGCAGGGAAACTGGGCTACTGCAAGTATTAAATTAGCATCTGCCTCTTGCCTTTTTTTATTTTTGCATCTTAGCAGAGTGAAACAGAAGAAGCAGACTATGTTCACTTCTGCTGAGGAATAGTGTTCCCTTCCCTTAGATTCTATTTTTAATAAACTATGCTGGGGTGAATCTTCTTCCAGAATTGATGTCTGTCATAGATATTTTCTATTTTGGTGATGGAAGAGTGCTTAAGTATTTGGAAGAATCTTGACACGGTGGTAACAACCTATCAGAGCAACATACTGAGTAGCAGAGAATGTAGAACTATTTGCATTTCCCCCCTCTTGAAATCCTTTTGACTTCTTTGATGAGCATTCTCAATGGCAGCCAGGGCCAAAATGCCTATGCACAAGAGCACTGACATCATTAAGTTGGTCTTATCTGTGATTTTTTTATTTCATTTCACTTGGGTTCTCTCAAATTGCAATGCCAAAACCACATTTTCGATATTCAGAATGCAGCATGTTTGCACTCATATTTTTCCAGCCTGTCTACTACGTTTGGCAAGGCCTAATCTTTCTGGAATTTAAACCTCTCTGAGTGTGCAACTCAAATAACAAATGTATTTACAGAAAATGTAGGCCAAGCTTGATCTGTCTTTGTGGCTGCAGTGAGAATTTTGCTTGAATAAAGCTGAGATAAAAAATGGGGTTTGGATCAGAAAAAGTTGAGTAATTGTAGTTTTGAGCAAGTGAAGTTACAAAATGCAAATAACTGATAATAATGGTGTTAGGAAAAATCATTCCAGGATGATCCCTATTTTAAGAGGAAAAATGTTGGTGTTTTTATTAGCTGCTCAGTTTGCACCTTCTCTGGCTAGGGAGACAGGACTTCATATTTCAGCGGGAGCCACAGGTGGTTAGTCAGGCTCCATTAATTCCAATACATCTGAGAGCACATGGATGCTGGATTTACAGTAACCATGTCAGATCAATTCATGGCAATCAGTGCTCAAAATTCAACTTTTAATTTAAAAACCCTCACAGAATCAAAGTATTTCTTTTGTGCATCTGTGTTTAACTGCAATGACTTTAACAGTTTGGACAAAGTCTCTTCTGACATTTAAATTCAAGTGTGAGGAATAAGTCATCATACTTGATTCCCACAGGCAGTAAAGAATCCTTTCCTTTGCCATGCTTCACCATTCTAAATGAATATTCAAATGCTGATCTCATGTGATTGCTAAATGCTGATACTATAATAATACAACCTAATATTTATATGGAATGGAATGGAATGGAATGGAATGGAATAGAATAGAATAGAATAGAATAGAATAGAATAGAATAGAATAGAATAGAATAGAATAGAATTAACATATACTTTCTAAATTCTTTATTTTAAAAACTGAATCTTAAATGGTTTTACTTGAAAACCAGAACCATTTTTTTTGTTTCTGTACATAGACATATAAGTAAAATTTTCTAAAAGAGGAAAAGGAGTATCAAGAATATCAAATACTAATCCAGATATTTTTGTTGATCATGAGATTAGATTATTTTTGATCATACCTTTATATGAAAGTAGACATTCTCTATTCAAGTATCTGCAGTATAAAGAGTCCACCACCACATTTTTCTTCACTCTGAACTGTACTGTTAGGGCAGTCCCTCTTTGTGCCTTCTAAAGAAGGATGGCTTGGGCTGAGTTAAAAACATTATTGCTCAAATGCAGCGCTAGCAAGAAAGGTTCAACTTTCCTTCACACAGTTTACCTGGGTAAGATGCATCCTGACATAACTGTCCAGTCAATGATTTAGTTCTGTCATAATTAACCTTCCCAAACATCATTCTAAAAGTGAGGACACACCTACCCAAAAGCTTCAACAGGCAGTAGTTGTGGTTACTGAGCACTGCAAGACTGGGGATATTATTTTATTTTCCTAAGTATTTTGGTAGTTTGGCAAAGGCTAAAGGGGAGTTTAGTGAGGCTAAGGGTGTGTTTATTACTTTCTGCAGGAAGCTTAATGGAATACACAAATGGGCTCTGCTGATAGGGAACAGTACTGAACTTATAATCTGGCTGTTCTTTCTCACTGGAGGGCTATGGATAGACTTTACAGCTTGGAAATGAAACACTTGTAGCTATTTGCTCCAGCAGAGCAAAGCCAAATGTTTTTTGGCTTGAATTTACTGTGCAGTGCTGAGGGATTCTTCTGGATTTTGGAACTGTTTCTGCAAGGGAAAATGGGGCCAGGTTAAGGGTAACAAAAATCAAAATCTTCTCTGTTACAGAGCTCTCCATAAACTAAGCAAACCTTTGCAAGGATTATCTGCTGCTAAGCTCTTGCCTTCCAGGTGATAACTTTTGTATTAATTTAGAATTAATTCATGTACAAGTAATATTTTTTCCTAATTAAAATACTGTTCTGTACGGCATGTTCCCATCAAATGACACGTAAAAACCCCCAGGTCCATCTTTCCTCCACAGAGCACTTGTAAATGGCAAACACTTTACCTCCCCACAAGCAAGAATAAAAGCTTTCTTTTTGGTACAAACAGAAACTGGTGAGGGGGAGTGTTAAAGCATCTTAGTGCTGTAGAAATTAACTGAGGCAGAAAGAGGGGAAATTATATATAAGCCACTTCCCTCCTCAGTGGTAAAACCCTCTGAACATCAGATGTCTGACTTCAATCATTTCTAACAATCTTTTGAAGCCAGATACTCAGCCTATGAGTGGAAATAAAGACAAAACTAGCACGAAAACATTCACTGAATGTAGTGTAACTGTTGTAAGAGTACAGTGCCTGTGCAGGTACCCCTTTTTTGAGGTTTTGGCTGCTTCCATGTACCACCTTGGAGTGAATGCAGGCATTTTCTTTCAGTCATAAGACAGTATTGCCCCAGTTTTGCATTGACTTGAGGAAACTCAAAAGAGATGAGTTAGCTGAAAAATCAAGCTAAGTTTCTCAAGATTTCTCCAAAGGCAGATGAATACTGAGCCCAGCAGGAAAAGCACTGGTGTTTAGTTGTTAATGTGCAGCTCAGTTGCCCAAAGCAGTAGCCTTGACTCTTTGGTCAGTCCAAATCTGAGGTAATTCCCATTGCAGTCTGTGGAGTTGCCACCTGCAACTCAGAGCTGCAGTTGCAAGGGCTAGTTGCTGCTTCTCACTTTTGTTCAAACATGTTTGGCGAATCCAAAGTGGCTTTGTAAACTGTAAGTTTAGAGAAGCTTTAAAATATACACCCATTGTGATACCTGGGTTGGGGAATTCTGCACAGGGACTAAAGAGTGAAGAGGTTTCCTCATAGCCATAACTCAGAGAGTTCTGGCAGGTCCAAAAGTTATATATAAAGTATTTTAAAAAGCACCTCCTATTTGTGTGACATGTGAAATTATGGATAAGAAGCTAGATTAAATCAAAACACTGATATAAAATAGTTTTTCCCAGACCACTGACATCCACACAGAGTGCATGGAAACTTTTCTTCTAAGAGTATTTTGATGCCTTCAAGTATGTGTTGCTGCAAGTTCAGCCAGAATTTGTAGTTATTTCACAATAAGCATCTGACATTGTTTACTGCAGTAGAGCTGATCATGCAGAAAACAGTTTTTCTTCTTATAAACAGATGTGCCAAACAGCAGGATGTAATTATTTGTATTGTCCAGAAGAACCCATACTAAGGAAAGAAATGTATGGCAAGGAACACCAAAGATGTGGGGCTGCAGAGACAAACAGAACCTGGAATAGCAGGAGATTCATCTAAAATAAAAAGGATGTTTAATTTGGTATTTGATACCTAGCAGGTTCTCCAGGAATCCATAAAAAAATTCAAATCATGTGCTTTTCTGAAAAACATGCAAATGACATTTGTTGCAAAACAGGCTAAACACTCAAGTCCAGATATTTCCCAAGAAGAAACCCTAGCCTGGAAGGAAGAGTTTGTTTGTGTAGTTTTTGTTTGGTTTTGTGGGGTTTTTTTACAAAGTGTCTTCCCAATTGCCTTGAAAGTCAAAGCTTTAACTGCAGGGATGAATACTCTTGAATAGAATTCCTCATGTCTTCTCTGATATTCATCCATCCTTTAAGAATTAACACACAGTGTGGCTTGCAAAGTTTTCCAGTCCCCTATTTTATCTGGCTATAAATCATCCATATACCTGTGCAAAAAAAACTTCCTTGGCTGCAGCATCATTTGCAGTCTCAAGTTTGCAAGTGTGCTCTTGCAGTCTCTACAATGACTTCCAGGGAGAGCATCTTTACAGATCTGGTGAAATGGAAAATATGCATTCCCTGTGGCCCCTTATCCTGAAATCCACTGCCTTTCTCAGTACATCCTCTCTTTCCAGAACAATTCCAGGCTACAGAGGAGATGAAAGTAGAGGGATGTGCATTGACTCCGATGTGTTAGTTCATTTTCCACCTCTTATAGATATTTTTCCATACTGCATGAGAAACCTGCACACCAAAACTGTAACTGGGAAAGGCATCTCCAGCTCAGTCTGTGCATTGCTCCAGGCCATAAATGCCTGTATGGCTTTACTGGGTAGTGAGCCAGGCCACCAGTGTGACCTCCATCAGGAGCACATGGACTTGTGAATTGGTTGCAAAGTGCTTCAAGCTGCCTCATGGTGAAAGGTGCAAAAGATATTTAAAACAGAGGAGGAAAACCCTATTCCACTACAGTAGCATGGAGCTACCTGCAACCTGCAGTCTCTCCAAACTGACACGTTTACTCTTATACAAATAAAATACTGAGCAACATTGGGAAGTGCATGGGCAGCAGGCAGCTCATTGGAGCAGGAAGAGAGTGGGTGAGTTCTCCTGCCTGTTACCTTGAAAAATTCATAATATGCCAGCTCAAAGGATGCTTTGTTCTCCCACCCACCACCATTTTACATACCCTGCTTCTGAGCCAGTTGATCAAATGGTGCTTCCTAACCACTAACCCCAGCTAACCACTCTCTAGCTGAAGCTTAGCAGCAACCAAAACTGAAATGTGAAAAGACCACAACTACCACTTCTTTTTGACCTCTCCATTATTGAGAGCATGGGTGCTTTTATCTCTGATATGGTTTTTATGTGAACTCTGATACGGTTTTTATGTGCGTGCTGCAAATTTTGAACAGGATGATGTCACTGGTTAAAAAAAAAAGCACTTGGAAAGCATATGATCTGCAAAAAGACAACGACTAAGAGCAAAACCTCTGCAACAAGAATTTAAGGTCACATACAGGCACAGTGGCTGACCCCAGACACTGCACCAGCAATGCCTTTTCATAGCCTTATTGATATATGAGAGGGTTGTTATTCTTCAGACTTAAAATGAAAAACCAAATCTTTTTTTTAATTGCTCACATTCCCTCCTTCCATCCTTGCTACCCACTCACTGATGAAAACAAGGAAAGATTTGATTTTCCAATGAATACAAATTCTTTTCAGAGTTGCGATTGCCTATTTTTTTTAACCCAAGTGGGACTGCACATGAAAATATTAGGTGTGCTCCCTGGGAATTATCTCCTTTTGTTTGATTTTGGGAGGGGAAAGAGTGAGTGTTTATGCAACCTCAATGAAAAATAAGTATCATAAAATGGAAGTAAGAAAGAGGGGAGCCTATCTGAAGCTGTTCTCTCTAGCAAATCATGTCATGCAGTTTCTGCATTTGCCCTCTGTTGTTCATCGAGATGTGAATACGGCATGCCTTGTGAATAACATTCAGAGTGAGATTGCTCTTCACCACTCTTTTGTCAAATTCAACAAATAATTTAGGATGGAATTTACCTTAGATCCAATCCCCTGACAAAAACAAGGCTTACTTCAAAAGCTGGAGCAGATAATGTGGAGCCTGCCTGGTTATATGGTCACATTTTGAATGCACCTTGGTGTCCATCTCTGAAGAGCAGCATTAGTACCCAAGCACAGCTGGGTTTCAAACCAGTGGTCATTACTTCCTGAGCCCAGCAGGAGAGAGGCAGTGCCACCTTCCAAGTCTTTACAAGATGGGTGACTTAACCAGCTTTCAGTAATCTTTCTACGAAAGTTACCTTGCTTGGCCCATACATGGCTCATGCTAAAGCATAAGACATCTGTCTAACCTGCCTGCTAATCAGACCTTCTCACTCAAAGATGTTAAAATACCTTTTAAGCTGGACTTGATTTCTAGGAAGCAGAATATTGATCTCGCTCCAGATCAATAAGTGGAAACACACGGTTGCTGACAGGTTACAGGGTATGACTGTTCAGTGGTGTCAGCGGCAGCTGGGACACAGCTCAGCCCCTGCCCTGCCCTGGGCTCTGCTCTGCCCTGCCTTGTGCCCTACCTTGCCCTGCCCTGCCCTGGGCTCTGCTCTGCCCTGGGCTCTGCCCTGGGCTCTGTCCTGCCCTGGGCTCTGCCGCACTGTTTGCAGCACAACCAGGGCTGTCTGAAAAGCACCTTTGTGCCGTCACCATTCAGATGGCTCAAACATTCAGGTATCACGAAGGGAGAAGAGCCTCAGAGAAGCTGGCACCAGCGAGCACTGCCGGAGCCAGAAGCCTTATCGATGCAGCTGGGATGCTCAGGATCCGCCTTCCTGTCCTAATCCCATTTTTGCCCCTTGCCAAAACACCCTCAAGCTGCGGCCAAAGGATGTTTGTATCTGATCCCCCATCAGCCCGGTGCAAGAGCCTCGCTTCTGCCTTCGTTCAGATCCTGAATGGTCCCACTCTGCTGTTGGTCGCAGTTCAACGCGCAGCTCGCGTGGCTGGGGCTGCGCAGTTTTAATTCCTTCTGCCCTAAGACCCGAGCCGTCGGCTTTGCTTCCCACGGGCCAGAGCGGGGAGAAAACACTCATCCCGACTACGTTCAGACGACAAAGGACTAGAGAAAGGAGCAGATCGAGGGACTCCGGTGCCGCGGTGCTCACGGAACAGAGCCCCGGGACAGCGCGGCCCGGTCCCGCAGTGCCCGCAGCGACCACCGGGTGGCGCCCGCGCTCCGCCCGCGGCACAGCCGGGCCGGGCCAGGGGCACTGCGGGGAACAGGGAACAAACTGCACATAAACTGCACATAAACTGCAAATAAACTGCGAACAAACCGCGAACAAACTGCAAACAAACTGCCAACAAACTGCAAACTGCAAACAAACTGCAAATAAACTGCAAATAAACTGCAAATAAACTGCAAACTGCAAACAGACTGCAAACAGACTGCAAACAAACTGCAAATAAACTGCACATAAACTGCACATAAACTGCAAATAAACTGCAAACAAACTGCAAATAAACCGCGAACAAACTGCAAACAAACTGCAAACTGCAAACAAACTGCAAATAAACTGCAGACTGCAAACAGACTGCAAACAAACTGCAAATAAACTGCAAACAAACTGCAAATAAACTGCAAATAAACTGCAAACAGCACTGTCCCAAACTGCAAACAGCACTGTCCCATGGTGGGCAAAAACCTCATTCCACTCCCGGGTTCTTCTCAGGCCTTCTCCAGGCTGGGGAGCGCGTGGGGGGCTCAGCCTGGGACATCCAGACCCGGGATATGCTCCTGTTCCAGATCAGGAGGAGCCAGCGCCAGCTCTCTTGTTTATCCTGTGTCAGAGCAGCTTCCAAAGCCAGCAGCAGCCAGGACTGTCACTTCTCTTTTCTCTGGCTTTGAGCACAAGTTGTACTGGGGTTACTACAGGTCACTAACCAAGCATCATCCTTTACTTTAAACACTGATCTACCCAGGGGTTCTGAATAATACAATAAATGAAACAATTATTAGAAAACCAGGGATGTCTTGGTGTCCTGGTTTGGGGCAAATTTGGGAGAAAACTTGAATGGGGTTTTTCTAGGAAACAGATTCAAGCAGTCCCTCCCCTAACTGGTTTGGGGAAAATATTTCTTGGGAGAGAAGAGGAAAAAAACACCCTGTTTATTTAACAGGTAAAGGACTTCCCAGCACAAAAATGAACAATACTAAACAGTAAAACCTCTCGCCCCTCTGAAGAGATGACAAATCCAGCAGGGTCCCTTTCCTGGCTTGCAGCCTGGCTCACTCAGGCTGTTCTCAGTCCCTCCAGAGCTGGGAAATGTCACAGCCCAGGCCAGGCCTGGTGGGACACAGGTGTGAGCTCCAGGTGTATTTTGGGTTTTCAGTCTAGAGTAGGTTTGAACAATTTCAAGAAAAAGGGGAAAAAAAAAAAACACAGTCCAGGCAACGTCTTTGTCTCAGCTAGCCAGAAAACTAACTAAAGTAAAAGGAGAGCATTTTTCTGCTGTCCACTGCAGACAGCACAGTCTGTGTGAAGGATGTGGGGGAGCAAGTGCAGTCTTTGATAACAAACTCGGCACTTCTTTCTTTTTCCCTTTGCTCCTGGCACCAGTCTTAAACCTGCAGAACTTAATATTCAACTCTAACAGAACAGATGATTTGGGGACACAAGCATTATAAAGTCATCCCAAGACACTTGGGGAGACAACAGAGTTTCTCAGCTAAAATTGTTGTCCAGTCTGCAAAAATTTCAGAATGCTAATAATCAGTCTGATTTTCATAAGTTTTCATGTAGTTTTCCAAGTAGGGACTTAGTTACTGGAGTTGTGACACAACGATTTAAGGACATCATTAACAAAGTTACACCATTTTTAAGACTGGAAATGACTCAAAAGCCTGCAGGAGTTGATAAAATGCCCTCCTAGTAAAAGGAATAGACTGCAAAACCCATCACAGTTGCAACCTCTCACTGGCAAATTGCAGCCTCATTAGTAATCTTGGCAATTTGATGGGGGTTTTACATTACTGAGCCTCTCCTTAGCCCCTCAAGTGTGCCACTGAAGCGCTTTTTCGGGAGCAGTTTGTGGCAGTGAATGTTGTAGATATATTGCCTTTATAGGCAAACAGACGCTGTCTGTCTTTGGGGCCATCAAACTGGCACATTCACGATCTCACAACTCACTTAAAAATAAATGGAAAGAGGAAGGTAGTAGTAATTAAACCTGCCAAAAATTAGGATCTAATGATAATTGTAAGCACATAAATTTTGTAGTATTCTCCCAGTGAGCCAAGACACATGCAGTAACATAAAGTAGTTTCCTTTCCCCACAAAACTCACTCTTTAGTGGTGTGGATGTTCTAGATAACTTATAAATCTTCTATATGCAAAGATGACATACATACATATATATATATATGCACATATATATATATGTATCTATATATATTTTTTATTGAAAAATAGATTTATCTATCAACAACATAGTGACTGATTTAAATGCACTAACATTACTGTGGGGCAATAGCAGTTGTTCTCAGGCAGGCAGTAGGGGATCCTGTTCAGGTACTCCACTAAGACAAGAAATTTATATAATTAGGAATCCATCTGTCACAACTGTCCCCAAGCACTCCCTCGGTGTCCCTCACACCACAGTCTGGCTGACAGCATGTGGTGATGCATGTACTCAAGAAACATCATTGTCTTTCCACTGTGCCTGGGTTTTTATCCTAGGTTCTTTTAACCTGGCTGTTCTTCCATTAAACTGACCTGGGAGCTGCGGAGCATCCAAGCAGAATCCTTCCACTTCAGTAGAGTAGCAGTTTAACACATTTCCCAATAATTGCCCACAAATGCTCCATGAAGGACAAACAGTTCCACAGAGCTTCTCAGATAACATTCTCCCTGATGACAGAGACTTGGGAGGGCTTTTCTGCCAAGGAGAAGAAGAGGACGCACCTTGAGGTTAGCTCCTCATGGGCTGAACAAGGTGTCCCTAGCCACACTGTTCAAAACTTCTTCTCCTCTGTGTTCTTCTTCTGTTTGTTACTGGCCCTTGTATGGCTTCTGCTTCAAAATAATTAATTATTCAGGCTGCCTACATGTCTATTTTCAACAACAACTAGCCCCATTGTGTTACAAGGACAAAAACCTTCCCTAACAGCCAGGACAGATGGCTGAAGCCATTTCAGAGGAGTGCCACACCTCTGTGTTATCAAATCTGGCCTTATTTGCAAACCTTTTTATCTTTGATATTTTAATTTATAGTGCTACTCTTGAGGATATTCTCGTTGCACAAAAATATCATATTGAATTATTTTTTAGTGCCGATTAAGACAAAAAACTGGGAAACATGATCCAGATCCAAATTAAAAGCTGAACAATCCAAGGAATGCAAACTATGTAATTTAGTAAAAAATCTTGCTTAAGGACTTACTATTTATCTTTTGCTGGATTTTTAACATGTTGGGGATGGAAACACTGCAGTATTATTCAGCAAATATCCCTGCTGGAATACTTTTTTCTTGCAATAGCGATACTATGTAAACTGTGCTATCCCAAGGGAATGTGTAACAGTGCGGTGCCAAGATTCTGTGCTGAGGTATCTGTGCCTTCATACTTCCTTTCCTGCAGGGTTTTCTGCCTCTAAAAAGATGTCTGAGTTGCTTCCTCACACCTCTTTGATACGTTTGATCATTATATCCTAACCCATTCTTAATTTCCTCTTGCTGGCCCATTTTGAAACCTTCACGTATGATTTCCAGTTGATAAAATTGCCATTGGGATGCCCTTGCTCTCCCTTTAGCACTGATCGTCATCACTCCTGAACAGATGCTGGGAGGCAGATGATCTTTCAAATGTAGCAAGGAAGACTGGGAGGAGAACGCCTGGAGGCAGATTCCAGCGCTTAGAAGGGTGTAGCGGTGTTAGCTTGCTGCAGGGAGGGAGGGGAGCCAGAGCTGAACATCAAAGTGCAATGGAAATGTAAAATCCTCAGTTCTGTGATTTCTCCTTTCATCTGTGCTCTCTCTCCTGGCAAGGTGTTGCAGACAGTTCTGCTTTCTGTGCTACTGAATAAACTCAAGCTTCAGTGAATGTAAATGGAGCCCCTGGACCAGTTCTTTTATCCTTCAGCAGTTCTAACACTCTCTGAAATTAATTTGAGATTGGATATTTTCGATCAGCAAAAGCAGGTACAAACAATCTTTCTAGGACAAACGAGGCACAGGTATTCGTCAGGCTCAAGTTGCAACAAGATAAGGAAGAGCAGGAAAATTTGGAATAATCCATCCTAGGGGATGCCTTAGGCCGGTCCAAGCCATACTGCGTGGTGGTGCCAGACTGGCATCTGGGACAGAGGTTTTGGTGCAGGATCCTGCCTGTCCCATGGACCCCATGTCTCACCCCACATACAAATGGAAAATACAGGCTCAGTGTGCTGGGGGTCCCCCGGCCTGGGTTCCCCAGCCAGGCCAGGATCCCACAGGCACTTCCCACCCTGGGGCTCCCTGAGCCTGCTTGTGGGATCCAGATGTGTCCCCTGACCTCGCTGCTGGTTCTGCTGCTTGGCTGCAGCCAGCCCTGCTGTGCTCACTCAGGAACCAGAGCCAACACTGGCACTGTTGTCCCCTTGTTCAGCCCAAGTGAATGGTGCCTGCAGTTTGGGGAGCTGAGTAAATCTGCAACATCTCTGTCAGTGCCCCCTCAGACCAGTGATTTTGTACACAAGTGACTGCCATGAGGCAAAAAAACAGCTGCATGTATAAAAAACAGCTGCAACGTAATATGAAATGTATAATATAAAGTTAGCACAGCAAAAAGTCCAAACTGAAGGAAGTGGAGATCTTAAGACCAGTTTTTAAAGTTTTGTGAAGAAAATCCAGAAATAATTACTGACTTAATTACCTGGAGCTATACCAACCAGCAGCCTAAAGCAATGCTTACTTATTTCTGAAGCACTTGTAAGTTTTGTGAGTAGTCCCAATTTTTTTTTCCATCTGTGAAGGCCTGATTTAAGAAGGACTTCTTAATGTGACATGAGCAGTATCTGATGAACTGAGGTTCAACCTGTAGAAAAAACTGCTATTGGCAGGCATTTTGAGTAATCAGTTGTCCATGTGAGATTAAATGGGAAAAAATATTTCTGCAACTTACAGCTTACAGTGAGGCCTAAATAGAGACTCTGTGAAATTGTTCTTGTGCCAGGCTGACCCTGCTGACCCACCAAACCTGCTCTGCCCCTGCCCTCCTCAGCTGGACGGGGGAGAGAAAGTACAATGAAAAGCTCTTTGGTCGAGATAAGGGCAGGGAGAGATCACTCACCAGTTACTTTCGTGGCAAAAGAGACACAACTTGAGAGAATTAGTTTAACTTATTGCTAATCAAATCAGAGTAAGATAATGAGAAATGAATATAAATCGTAAAAAACTCCTTCTTTTTTTCCCCAGCTTAACCAGTCACACATTCACTCCCTGCTCCCCATGGCTGCACAGGGAATGGGGGTGGTGGTCAGTTCATCACACCATTACACCTCGTCTCTGCTGCTCCTTCCCCCTCAGGGGAGGAATCCTCACATTCTTGTCCTGCTCCAGCTTCCCATGGGGTCACAGCCTCCTTCGGGCACATCCCACCGCTCTGCCATGGGGTCCTCTGGGGCTGCAGGTGGATCTCTGCTCTCCCATGGACCCGCAGGGGCTGCAGTGGCACAGCTGCCTCTCCATGAGCTTCGGGGGAATCTCAGCTCCAGTGCCTGCAGCACCTCCTGCCCCTCTTTCCTGATGCTTTCTGGTGTCTGTAGAGTTGTTTCTCTCCATACTCTCACTCCTGTCTCCATCTGTGCAGGTTTTATGCCCCCTCTGAAACACCTCATTGCAGAGGTGCTGCCACCACAGCCAGTGGGCTCAGGCTTGGCCAGCAGCAGGTCTGTCCTGGAGCCTGCTGGCATTGGCTCCATCAGACACACAGAAGCTTCCAGCAGCTTCTCGTAGCAACCACCCCTTTAAGCCACCCCTTTAGCTGCCCTCGCTGCCAAAATCCCACCACACAAACCCAATACAGTGTTAAACAAATCTGGCTACAGCTGCTGTATAAAACCAATCCCAAAAGTCACTGGAGTTCATGGTAAGCCATGCTCAGTGATGTAGTATCAGTTAATTAGTCTCGGTGTCCTCCCAATGAGGGAATGTACTTCAGTCTTGCTCATTTAAGAATATAATCTTTCTCTAGTCTTTGAAGTGATGAAATGAAGGAGTAGATCATGGAGGCATAGAAATTAGAGCAGTAAAAGAGCTATTAGACTGTAGAACTCATTATTCCACCCTTAAAGGCTACTTTGCAGTTCATTCTTGGGGGCTTTGTCCAGTATACCTAAAATCCTGGGATCAGGGAAGAATGAAGGAGCAATTCTGGTGTGCAGAAATGTCAGTCCTTTTCTCTCTGCTTTGATCCAGCTATAGGATGAAGCAAAGCAGTAATTGCTGCCATTATGGAGAACAAATCTATTTGCATTTCTACACTGCTTCAGCTCTAGCTGTGAATGCCTAATCAGTCCTATTGCTGGAAAAATATTTTTCAGCCTCTTGTCAAATCCATGTCTGATTGCAGTGCATTAGTGCAAAGCCACTTCACCTGTGCCCTGGCCCACATCACCAGAGGGCTGGGTGAGAATTTTTGAAGCCAGTGCTGGTGTGTAGGAAATAATACAGCAGTGTCTGTCAGTGCTTCAGTAGCTGGGCTCCTAACAGAATGCTGCCCAGCATAACATGGAAAGGTGTTTGTGTTTCTAGAGCTGTAAAATCCTAAATAATGGCTGTGTAAAGGTTCCCTTACACACCTTTGCAGGAATAGTAACATTTACCCCAATGTCCATGCTAGCCTTAGCCTTAATAGTTACATTGCATTTGCCTCAGCCAGGCTTCCCCAGCAGTTTTGGCTGTAGGCTGTTTCTCATTCCCTGTTCTGCACACTTTATCAGAGTGATAAGCACTATCGAGCCACTGCTACATCCCGATGCAAACGTAGCTGCACAGTGTGACACATTTGTATATTTACCCTGAATCCCAATGAGTTGCACCTGCTTTTCGACTAATCAGTAGTTTTGTTCTGCCTTCACAAACCCTGGAAATTTCAGGACAGTTTAAGATTAGTATGCAGTTCTCAGGACTGATGTAGCTGCTTGGTTTCAGTCACCCAGCACAGAAGTGTTGTAATCTGGCCAAATCCTGTATGTTTGTCTTATTTAAACTTCTGTTTAATTTGAAAGGTAATGTGAAGACAAAAATCTTTTTTCCCATTACATTTCTATATACACATTTAAGAATTTTATCTCCTGTAATCCATGTCACTGTTACCACTGTTCCAAAGTCAAAATCATTTAAACAAATATCTCGACCTTTTCTCATCAAAACCATTCATTTTTCATGTATTTACCAAGTAAATTTTTCCATGAGAAATCAGCCAGTACTTCACAACTGCATTTCCATTTAATGAATTTCATTATCATTCTTTCGCCTCACCCAGGAAACATTTAAGGCAATTTTCCATTTAATCATTTCAACTAAAAGCTACAGCAGTAGCTTTAGATTTTAAAGATTGTCAAACCTCATCCTGCCGAATGGAAAGCTTTGTTAAACGAGACACAGCAATCATGAAAGACCCTGTAATGGGAACAGCGTGTCCTGTAGCTGGGCATGTGCATTCCTTCGTTAGGGAAGTGACCTTCATGAAATGCACCAGATTCATCTGTCCTAGAGATGTTACTTCCACAAACTGCTCAGGAATGCTGTGTTAAAACTCTATTTTATACATCCAACTTGTGCCTGTGTAACTCTCCTTATCAGATCCAAGTGCTAGAAAAATAAAATACATTTATTTAGAAGGTTGTTCTGCCTTCAGGGGAGAATCTGAAAGGAAATGAAAACCTGGACAGGGAGTGAAGTAGATCTTGACACATCTCTAGATTTATCCTAGAGGTTCAATCATACATCCTACAGGATCCTATAGGTTTATATCTTAAATCTCAGAAGGAATAAGAAATAACTTTCAACTACTGCCTTCTTCTAGCAATAACTAACCAAATGTTTTGGCAATTCCTAAGCTTTAATGGGGTCTGTCCTTGGCTGTTTTCAGTGAGGAGCATGGATACAGGATAGAGCCACAGAACATACTCGTGCTGCTGTGTGGGTGGGCTTTGTGCAAGTGTCAACTACAGTAAAAGAAGGAAAAGAAGAATTCTACAAAGAGCTCTTTATGTGGTTAAAGCCTTTTGAGGATCCCCCTGGTATGTCCAGATCTGGCAGAAAGCAGCTTCCACTCTGAATATCCAGAACCTTCTTAGTAGTGGAGACAGGATGTTTTCATTGGCATTTTCACGCACTGTCTTGAACTTGTCAAATTGCTACAACACACTTAAAAGCAGACGATTAGGGAATGACTTCTCTCCTCCCACCCCTCCCACTCTCCACAAGGAGCAATTGCCTAATGTTCCACATTCCACGTTTTTGGTTATTATGAGTCTTTGCCCCAAGAGATTTACTGTGAAAATGCTGCACCTCTTGAGGCTGAAAGTAAGTATTTTTGGCAACCAATGTGTCAGAAACTTTTGGGACCTTTTGGGCCCATCACTGGCATAAACCTTGAGGCTGCCTGAGGAGCAGGCACTAGACTGGACAGGGAACACAGGAATGTAAGTTGTCTTACTTCCCTCTTCCCCAGATTCACTCTTCCCCCATTCCCAGGGCTGCCCAGGTCTTTGCCATACACCTGATCATTTCATGCCCTATTTTACAGCAGGTTATTCTCTAATCTAATTTACATCATTCTGAAGTCACAAACTAATCCTAATTACCCTTTAATGATAATACAAGCTCATCTGAAGGAAACATCCAGTGCTGAAGTGAAAACCTACTGTAGAAGTTCCTTGCAAATGAGATCATGGGGTTTATGTATTTTGATATGAAATATTAAATGAAAGTATTTTCTTAAGTGTTAAATTCAATATTTACACTGTATTTTCAAATGTGGGGCAAAAGTATTTTTGTTTCAGTATCTTTGGAGGAGTTCATTCTGAAATTTACAGAATAGCTGAATTATTCATTAATTAGTTCAGCATGAATAATAACCAGAAGCATGAGGATGCCTATAACAATGATTGATTAGCAGGTTAGGATCCAGCAATATTTCTATACTTGGAGAGGCAGTTCAAAACATAAATGGCTGTCACCTTCTTGACTCAAAATATTTTTCTTCTGAATTTCTGCTGAATCAAACTTATTTTTTCCTTTAATCACTTCAATCTGAGAGGTTTGAGGACTTTCCACAGACAGGTCTTTTATACTAACATTCTTGACTCTCCTGAATACTATTTCTGAAAGTAGGATTTTTCTGTCATATGGAGTTCTGAAGAAAACTCATACATACTGACACATACAATATTCTTGAGGTTGAAAAGACAAAATATATCCTTCTTTCAATATAATAATAAGGTGGTACACAGTGATAACAAATGTTGGCACATTTGAAGTTTCAAAGGTGAAAAGTGATACAAAGTTTTGTTCTGAGTCGGTAGCTGATCTGTGACAGTGCTATCAGAAGTGGTTAAAGCCATGGATTTAGCAGAGGCTTTAATATTAAAGTCAGACATTTATATTGATAATGGGTTGGGATTAAGGGTCCTAACATTCTAAAATACAAAGCACCCACTCAGCTGAGAACTACAGAGACACTTCTCATACTGGAGGCAATTTTATGAGCTGAAACACGTTTTCTTGAACTTACAAAACCTCTAACTATTTAGACCAGAGTAAATTCTTCAGAATATTGACTTCTTGTAGGTAAAGAAAGAACCTTGCGTGTTATGATTGCTAGAATTATGGTAATCACTGAAATATCTCATTGGTGAAGTGAATTCATTGCTGACTGGCTGAATGAGCCAATTAACCAGTGAATCCAATTTACCTGACCCCTGACTGACTTTGTATGTTAGTTCAGGATGAGACAACAGTTGTGTAATCTGAGAACTCTGAGTTATTGACATTTAATTACATTTCACTCATGTAGCTAATACAATCACTGTCTTATTTTCTCTCTGTAAATGGCATTTTCAGTCCTTTTTTCATAGTGAAAGTCTCTTGGTGTCACTAATACTTTTTTTAGACTGCCACTACCTTCTGTACAACAGTGATTAAGGAATTTCTAAAATAATTTTTATTATTGTATCTGGAAAACCTTATGTCTGCTTTTTCTAGATTTAATTTTTACTGTCATGAGGATAACTGTCTCAATTTATGTAAGACTGTCAGTAATTCATCAGCCTTTCAAAGATTCTCTCAACTTATAACACTGAGTAAAGTAAATCTTGAGGTAATGTTCAAATTTGTGTCATGCAATAAAATATTAAGTGGCACTATGATTTGGACACAGTACAGTTGACAGTGTTTCATGGCTCATTTACCCAAGTAATTATTACATTTTACTCAGCACTCTGAGATCAAGTGCAGGTTTTTCATTGCAGAGGTTCCGATTTTTATGTATATAATGCATAATGGCTCTAATTTAAGTGGAGCTGAGGAACACAGGATCCTGAAGCTGTGTTATACTTGTTAAAGAGGTATTAAAAATATATTAAATTATAGCATGCAGTCGTGAGTGGTGGTGAATTGGTTGGTATGTCTGTGATACACACTATTGTAAACTTCTAACAGAGTAAGGGCTATTTGAAAGTCAGTCTGAAAAAAGAGATAAGAGATTAAAAAAAAAAAAAACAACAAACCATGAAATACCATTTATTGACAGTTTCCAGTGAAGATTGATGACCTCCACTAACTTTCATCTCATGTATGTTCACACCTTACTCCCTTTTTTTCATCTCTTACTTTTGCTACACTGTTAGCTTTTACCAGCAAAATCTACAATTGTATCTTGAAATTTTGAACCTGGGTGAAATGTTTTTTGCATTTTAAAGGAAAGCATCTCTATATTTCAATAGATATTTCCCATGGTTGAATATACTACAGAAGACTAACCAAAATGAAATTCATACTGACATGTAGCTATTCTTTACTTTCATAAGCACAAATCCATAGGAGGATATTTTATATTTTTAGTTAAGCAAAGGCTCAGACTCACTCAGATTCAGGCCTTCTGCATCGTCTCATTCAAGCCAGTCCTGAAGCCTCAAACACAAACATGGTTGGCCTTCCCTTAAGTGAAACAACAGGGCATGACATCCCTGCAATTTTGAAGCCTCTTTCAGATCACTTCTTCTATTACCACTGGCCCCCAAATTGACTGATGTAGAAGCTGGGCTGGATTTTTTATTTACATTCAATACCTGTTTGCTTGATTGAATAACTAAGTAGCCTTCAGTTTCCCAAAACTCCAGCAGCACAGGACTGTCTGAGGAGCCACACTACCTGTGGACCCAAGGTTGCTGAAACACAGCCTTTCTTTCCCTATCTCTGCGGTGTAAAGTGTGTTTCTCTCCATTTAACCTTCCCATCCCAACTTCTGATGGAAGAAATAAGCAGAAGATGATCTGTGGCTGCATCCAAAGTCTCAGTGGCAGATCTCTTGCCTTGCCTGTTGGGAAAATCCCAGTGAAGCACAGTGCTCCCTGGAGCTGTGTCAGAGCTGCTGATGCCAAAGCTTTGTGAGAGCTAAAGCTGTGTACTTCTAATGCTCTGCTCTTGGACACTCGCTGTGCCCCAGGTAACTGGGGATGCAGTGAATTTGTAAAGGCAGGCTCTTTTCTGATCTCTGTTATATCTATAGCCAGAGGGTTTTTCTTCTTGTGTGATTTATGCAGAAAAACTTCAGGTAATGTTACTATTGCTTTATTGTTACCTGACACACTTTAGTGTGGTTTTCCCCTGCTTTGATTAGTGAGAAAATGATTTTTTGGAGAAAAGCCCATGATAGTACTCTTTCTAGTGACAACTCTTTCTAGAGATTTAAAAGTGGACTAAAAGATGGAAGTAGTAGCACATAGAACAATTTGAAATAATGGATCACTGCAGCCATAACATTTGATGTGAAGAATTCTACTGTGTGGAAAAAGCTATAGAAATATATTGGTATGGTAGAAATAGAAAGATCAATATAAAGGAAGGCATTTTTAATTTTCATCTCTACTATTTATGGTTTTCAGCATATATTTTATAATCTAACAAGTGACTTCTTTATTTCTATTATGGTATCAGCCAATCTCCATGTTACTTCATATACAAGCAAGAATAAAATCATCCCCTTTTCCTATTGTTGGCTTATTAATATCACTATTCCTTGTGAAAAGGAAGAAATGTGAAGGAAGAAATATTTTTTCATCTTTTACTAGCTTCAAGCTACAAGATAATCGTGTCTAGATAGGGTAAGATTCTTTGGGTGTTAGACTATGAGATAAAACATTCTCTGCAGACTAAAAATCATATTTGGCAAGAAAGATTTAAATTACAAGTCTCTTCCATGCTACATAGCATAACTGCACAAACACTTGAAATCTGGAATTATGCTTTTAAAACCATTAACACAATAAAGACCCATAGTGAGATTCAGCAGTGATAATGCAATGAATAAAAAAGCCAAAGAAAATACAATTGCTGATAAAATCATCAGGCAGATGGGGCTATCTGTACTGAGGATACAGGGAATGTGTTTGTGCTTTATATCTTCACTTAGCTGGTTTTGTTACATTCTATTTATGTTCCCTAGAGCTTTAAATTAAGAGTAGATCATTTTAGAACTGGTAGGTTTTCCCGTTTTAGTCTGCATGGGAGGATGCAGTTAGTTTTCAAAGAGCCAGTAGCCTGTAAACTAACCTGCCAATATGTATTTATTGCCATCATTTTTTCAGTTTCCCCTGTTGCAGAGGGATAGGTGCTGTGATGCCAGGTCCTGCAAGGTGAAGACGTGGCTGGGTTTTTTAGGAGGCAAAGTTCAGCACTGGTTTCTTACCTGACTGCACCACTGAGGCATATTTTTACCACAAGGGATTTGAAGGAGTTTTTTCAATTTGCATTTGTCTCATCTCACATACCTTATGCACTGTCATCTTGTCCCCTTTGTGCACTGTTCACAGCTGCTCTCAAGAGCTCTTTTGGACCCCCGTGCTGTCTCACATTCCCAGGAGTGCTGGTCCCAGGCTGGTTTTACCAGCTGCCTTTAGGAGCAGCACAGCTTTTGCTGTCCATTACCTGTCAGGTGTGCTGTGCTCACCACGTGTCACTTGGATGGCCTTTCCCAGGCACCCAGAGAGCTTAAACTCTTGCCAGGCTTTCAGCCTTCCTCTCCTGAAGACTCTGGTATCCTTTCCCTTCCCAGTGTGCTCCGATCCTGTTTGTGACTATTGGCAATTCTTCTGTCCTTTCCCTCTTTCCTACAGCCTCCCCATTCTGCATCAGACATACCCCACTTTCTTTCTCTCTCTTCTACTAGCAGTGTGCTGAAGAGAAATTTGCTATTGAGAGCTTTCTGACAAGCTTCCCAAAAACCCCCAATGCAATTTTGCTGTCTCTTTTCAGATCCCTTAAAACCATCTGCTGCTAAAGGAAGCTCTTGCAAAAAAATAAGCCTTTGGTGAGCTGCATCTAAAGCTCTTCCTGAGCATTTAGAAAGTTTTGTGTGTAGTAATTACTCTTTAAAGGCTTAGGCCTTTTTCCCTCTACGTGTAAACAGCAGCTAGTTCACGGATGTCGAAGTCCCAGAGTAGCCTTCCTAGAGAGCAGCTTTATAAACAAACTAAGTGGAACCTTCCAGCAGTACACAGCCAGCCAGTGTGCTTTTCCAAAGTCCTTTTCTCAATGACAGCAGAACTGTGGCACTAAAAAAACCTGGGCCCTGCACAAATGGAGACTCTTCAACTCCACTTTTTTGCACCAACAAGCTTCAAAATTCAAATGGCTACAAAAATGTAAGGACAACCCAATGCTCAGAATCATTAAATCCTTGAATACTTTTTGTTCTGGTTCTTCAGTGTCTGTTGTTTACTTTTTATTTGAGTTAGTTTTGTCAGTTTAAAGGGGGGTTTTTTGTGTTATTGTGCTGAGATTTTGTGTGGTTTGTGTGGTTTACATGCTGGTTCATACTGGAAATTGTGGTAGTTAAAGTTCAGTTTCCCAGAAGATTCTTACTTCAGCAAGACAAATATTTAGATGGTGTCTCCTCTACTGTGTAATGACAGCATTCTATGCAGCATTTTTTATTGATGAGGCACTATGTAAGTGCCAGACTTGCGTAATCTGGAAAATTCTGAATTCTCATGTGTTTCATCAAATTACTGTGTTTTCTCTTTTTCCTGCTGAAATGGTAAAATGCTTTCTCTAACTTGATGGGCTCCTCCCAAGACTTAAAAAAAATGTTTGGGTGTAGAAAATGTCAGGTCTCCTGCAGCAAAGCTAATCTGCGTTTTATTCTTCTGTTTTCTTACTTCATTAATGTTCCAAATCTATGACAAATCAGTTATTCACAAACATTTTTTGAAAAACCGAATCATCACTATGTTGAACTGAGAAGTTTTCAGCAACTTTTAATTACTAATCAATTTAGCTGCAATTTGTTTCTAAAGTATAATGTCTCTAATCATCTACTTTCCAATCACACAAACACATTGTTGAATTTGAATATTTATTCATGATAAAAAGAAGCTGATAAGGAGGTAGGACAACTCCAAGTCAACTCCCTGCTCTATCCTGATTCTGTGTAGCTTCTAAAACAGATGTGTATATACCTACATGCAGAAAAAAGGCATTATTTGGGACACTTTGTCACCCAGCAGAATTCATAGCTTCAAGACACCCACACAAAGCTAGAGGGACAAGAGGGAAAAGAATTTGACTTCAAAGTGTAGGCTTAAGGCCAGACTTCCATCACCCAGGACAGGACCCTCGGCACCTGGTACCACGTCACACCTTCACATTCATGCACATTCCAACAGCCTAATTTAATGAATAATGGCTTCTAATGAGCATGATGGAGCAGTTTGTAGGAACTGGGACCTAGTTTGGCGTGCTCTTAGTGCAGGAAAAATGAAGGACAATGGGATGGAGCAGGGCTTGGATCTAAGGCTCACATGTCCTGCTCCATCAAAGGGTTGCGAAGTGAAGCCAACTCTTTTCCTGCAGCTTTGGGCTCTGTGAGAGTCAGGATCTCTCTACAGTTGTCACTGTTCTGTCCTGACCTGTAGACAGGTCATGAATCAGTTTGTGAATCCCAGAAAATCTCTACAAAACCAGGATGAGCGTTTCACAGTGCTGGACAAACCTTCCCAAAAAACCTCTTGGGAGTTAAGAGGCTTTACGGAAAAGTGAAAGTGCAGCAGAGACCTACGGCAGCAGCTCTGAGGATGCAGGTTTTCAGTAGAAGTCCCCTGTCCTAAATCCATGCCCAACTCTGTGCCTCACTCTTTTTGTTCCACAGAATACTCCTCACTGCTTCATTTGGGGAAAAGGAAGGAACACTCTCTCTTGTGGGAAATACAGTGTTCTAAATGATGCACAGTTCACAGTATAAATGCAAAATCCAGGCTTATAGGGAAAATTGTTCTTACTCTATAATATTATCAGAGAAGGATCATTTAGAACAGAGATAATGGTCCCAATAGTTTAAGAGGCAATGACTTGACCAAGGCATTTGCAAGATAGATAACTTTTTACAATTATAAAATAAAATTACTTTTCAGTATTATTTTAAAATTAAGATTTTCAAAGCCACACTGGAAATTAGAGTTAGATTGATTTGCTAATCAGTTTCTGTTTCCTTTATACTGTCCTGAAGATCTCCATCCTGAAATTCTAAAACAATAAAAAATAAAATTTAGCATTCTCTATTGGTAAAAAGTAAAAACTATGATTTCACACACAGGAATTGGAAATAGAAGTGTTATCCCACTGAACAGATTCAGAACTTCTTATGTTAACTGCATTGGTGTCTAACCTGCTCTGTGTCAGCAGTGAGCACTGGGTGGGAACATGTTCCAGTGGGACAGGAACATTCTGCAGAAAATTCAGATTCACTGATGCTTTGATTTATTTACAACTTATTAATAGACATTTAATAAAAATTTTAACATTGATTAAGTGGATAGTTGAAGATTAGCAAAGCAATCAGATTTATTGAAATTTGGTGTAAGCTTGCTAAAAATACACTAAGTGTGTCAAATTATATGACAGTAGCCCTAAAAATCAATAAGACTATTTTTTTTCCAATTCTACTTTATAATAGCAATAGGGGCATCAGTGCAGAGCATTTCCTTGGGATTCATATCCTGCTGTCGTTGGGTTATGCTTTCCTTGTTGGGTTTCCATCAAGAACAGCTGTGTTGGGCACTGCTGGATGATGTGTAAATATCACTACCATTGGGAGCACAGGTGTCCAGCTGGGATCCAACTTTTCAATATGTAGAATCATCATTACTACTTTTGCCAAATAATTAGAACTTAGTTAAATTTACTATTTTAAAATATGTTTTCAGTGAGGGAGAAGAGTATCTCTGGTCCAACCTCCAAGTAGGTTTAGGCAATTAATTTCTAAAAGACATGGTTGTGTTCACTTCCATTACTGTGGCTTTGGATGCAATTGAAAACTGGGAGAGCAGCACCACAGTCAGGTTTTGAAGAACTCATTCCTTAAAGCTGACAAATTTTGCTGGGGATAAAAAGACTAAGTTCGCTGCAAGTCCCGAGTTGGTGTTCTTTGGGAAGGGAGAGAACGTGAGCCCATCAGTCAGGGAGACCCACAGCTGGATACAGCGCCTTAGGGCAATTGCTGGGGGACTGTTTGCTAGAGAGCTTTTGTAAATATGTACACAAATACTCAGGGCCACTGGGGAAGGCTTTGGTGACCTCTCTGCTTCTCTCCTTTCGAAATACAGTGACCTTGGTGAAGTGTCTGAAAGCGATCTCTAATTAACGCTTGGGCTGTTTGTTAATTGTCCTTTATCTGTCCCTCAGACGTGTTTATGTGACTTTGGGAGCACCTCAGCAGGACAGCTGAGCACAAAACCTCAGGATGAGCATGCATGGAACTTGTTTAAATCATTGGTTTAGAGTCTGAATTAAGAAGAGCACAGTTGTCTATTTATGTGTTTGTGGAATAGGCACTGAATGCAGTGGGGTTTATTATTAACTAGACTGAACATGAATAATATTGTAAAAATCTGCATCAGGTTCTAACAACAAATGAATCTTTTTTTCCAAGGTTATTTCAAGATCATTATTGGAATGCAGATCTCAGAGAGCACTGCCTAGTTATATACACCAGTGATAATATTTTCTGTGAAACTAGTGAGGCTGTAGCAGTGCATTTCAAAGTGTGACTTTGTTGGCTCACTGTCACTGTGAGAACTGTGTTAAATATGCCTATTTATGTTCCACCATATTCCATGTTCCATGTTATTATATGTTCCACCTTATGTGGAACTTTGAGTGCTGCTAACATTTAAAAGCTGATAGAATAAAACAATTCATTTAGAAATACAGAGCAAGCCACAGAGCTGATAGTAAAACTGCCTTTGTTTAAATGTTCTACCTTAGACAAATTTGTCTTAATAATGTCTTCTTAAGCTTGCCTTATCTTTCTTTTTGAAAAATAAGCAGGCCAAACCATTATTCTATGCTAACAGCAGATGAAAATTACCCAGAAAACCTTTGATTTGGAATTGTCTCTGACATTTCCATTCAATATTTGACAGTTGAACAGGAAATAGAATTTTTATATGATACCAGTTTATGTTCATTATTCATGTGATACATTCATTGAAAAGAAGCTGAATAAGAACCTGTTTAATACTGTAAATTAAACATAAGTATTACATACTCTGTCTGAATACCAGTCTTATCTTTGCCCTGACAGGTTGATAATGTATGGCTTTGTGAAGGCCATGGTACATATTGGCCAATTAAAGGAATGGGAATTCCACTTCACTGACTGTTTATTTTTTGGATCGCTGATATCTGCCACAGATCCAGGTAACCATTTCAAATAAATTACTTTTTCAAAAGTCAGAACAGTAAATAAGAGCTGTGTACATCATAGAAATGTTCAAAGAGTCTTTTCTCGTTTTCTTTTTCCTTTTCTTAGCTGTTAAATATCTGATATTCTGATAATCATAAGTCAATCAAAGTCAAAGTCAGCTCCAGAGGTCTCTTGTGGGTTTTTTAATAGCTGGTTTTCCTAGCTTGAGATCACAAACTTTATAATTGAGGTTGCTGAAAAGATTGGGAAAATGTTCTCTGATCTTCAGGACACCACCTGTTGCTTGCTGATATGAGAATTTCTGTAATCTGAAGCCTCACAGATAAAAATCACAACCTCACATCCACCTAACCCAGTTAGGTGTGAGCTAACCCAGGTTAAAGATAGGGGGAATGGAGCGTTCAAATTTGGCCAAATAAATGCTGCTTGTATGGTATCAATGAAGTGCTCATGATAAATACAACTCTAGAAAACCAGATACCAAGAAAATTACTTGAATTTTCAGATGTGAGATTTAAAGCCCAAAGTTACAGTCTAATCTCAAAGTTAGACTAGGTTTCATAGATTTGTCCAGGTTTTGTTATGTTTAAAATGTCAATAAGAGCACTTAGAATTAAAAGAAAAAATATTGTTATTTGCAAATGTGGGAACACAGTAAAGGAGAAGGTGAACAGAATTTTTTAGAAGTTATCTACTGAGACAAAATACAAATTCTGCAAGGGTACATTGGATTTTTTTGCAAAATTTTCAGCTGAGCTGTTAAAGGGGACGGAACAGAAAACATTTTGTGATGTATGTGAAGTGGTGCATCAGTGCTAAAAAACTACCCTTGAGAAGCTTCTCTAAGAGACTTAGTTATAAAGCTTTCAAATTCATGGCTTTTAAAAGAAATGAGAAAAAGCAATATTGTTCTACAATTTTTTTCCACTCTTTAAATGAAATCTGAATATTTAACAAAAGATTTTGGGCTTGTGATTTATCATTCTGACAGCTCAAAAGTACGGTATAAAACACTTTATTTCCACAAAACCAATTTTTGCACGATTATTGTAAAAGCTGCATCAAATTGTTATTCCCAAATTAATCCACACATCCAATATTCTGCCACTTCTTCGATCATCCCGCTGTATTAATAAGATTCAGAACATGATTGAAGCCTATCCTCAGAGCAAGAGAAAAACACAGAAGTTAGAAGCAGGAGGAAAACCTAGGAAAATAAACTGTTTATGGAATAAAAGCGTCCTTACTTATTTCCAAGTATATTTGTTAATAGTGCCATGAATAGGGTTTTGCAGCTGCCTTAGTTTCTTTTCCCATTTTCCAGTCCAAGACTATTTAGTTTCAGAAATGTTGACTTATGATGAGTAATGTATAAAACAAATGCACTGATTTTGATTATAAGACTATTAAATCACCACTGATTAATCTGGAACAATCAAGAGGGAAAAAAAATCAACAAAACAGAAGCTCCCCTTGCACTGTAAGGAATAATTTACAAGGATTACTTTTACCAGAGTTTTAAACAGGCTTAAAAAGCTAAAGCTGCAGTTGAGAAAACTAATTTTAGCGTGACAAACTGTCAATGATTAATATTGTTTCTAATTACTTCCCTGCTTATATAGTATCTGTGCACATCCAAGAGTTTTTTAATGTTCAGTCGCTCCCTCTGCTATCAATTCACAATATTCTAAGTTGTTTCATGTGTTCACTAATCTTATCCATAAATTTCAACCCCTCAAAGACTTATGAGAATTTTGAATTAAGTTTTTCATTAATTAAATGGTTGACACTACTGAAAATATTTCATTGTGTTGTAGGACTTGTTAATGAATTATAATCTCAAGTATGTAAATAGCTCACTGACATTCCAAAATCAGTTAAAATATGGTCCCCTAGAGGACTGATACATATCAGGGCATAAGATAATCAGTATAAAGATTTTATCTGTGATAACTAGGGTTAATTTGGGGTTTTTTAAGAAGTTTTTAGTAAAATGTTGTTAGTATTATCAACAATAAATTAATCTTAAGATGAAATAATAAATTCCTGTCTGATTTGCTACATGATTTTTCATTTCATTCTTCACTGTGTAGGATTATAAACTCATTTCAAAAAGAGATTTAATTTCCCTTGGCTGTGGGAAGCAATTAAGTCTCAAAAGATGCTAAAAAGTGATCTGTTGACTTGACAGAAGTTGGTTTGATTGAGCTCCTTATTTGTGATAGAAGAGATAGATTGGTACGTGTTTACATGTTAAATAAAGACTTTTACTGTCAGGGCAGTAAACAAATGTATGACAGGTAAAATTTTCTAGTATTGCTAAGAAGAAGGAAATGAGGTCACAGCACTCTAGGTTTTTACCTCTGAAGTTTATATGAAGATTTTTAATCTGGATATTTTGGCATAAAGTAATTCAGAAGAATTGCTCTTATGTGCTGTGTGTTCTCTTAAATAGAAAACTAACACTTTTACTAAGATTAAGAAATTAATTTATGACTGGATATACTTGAGACTGTGTTTTTCATTATAGACTGTGATCCTAGAAATATCAACAATATGGTGTGATGCCTCAAAAAACTTTTATGTCTCTAGAAAGGACAGTTAGAAACTTCAAGGACAGAACAAGGTTACTCTCTACCCAGAAATTCATCTTACAGAGGACATCTCCTTCCAATAATTTACCATTTTCAGTAGAGAAAGTTTCTCATTTTAAGACTTCTGGTGAGAGGTGAAATTTTAAGAAATAGAATTTTTAAATTCCCAAATTATCCCTTTATTATTCGTGATTTAAAACATGAGAGCAGTATTTGCATTTTTCTTTATTCTGATCAATAGGCATAATTTATCACATTGCCGAGGAAATCACATCCTATTGTTTCATCTGCACAGATTTCCCTGTTTCGCTGTAGAGGGGGTTTCCTTGTGCCAGTATTGGGATTTGGTTTCCCATGTACCCTGCCCCGGAGGTGTTTCGGTGTGATCCCTTCCAAGGTGGCGGGGCAGCTGCTCCCTGTGCAGTGCCTCTCCCCGGGAGCAGCGGAGGAAAAGGAGCAGCTGTGCAGCGCCAGCCCAGGGACCTGCAAGGGGAACTGCACATGGGGAGCTGCACATGGGGAGCTGCACATGGGGAACTGCTCATGGGGAACTGCTCATGGGGAACTGTACATCAGGAACTGCTCATGGGGAACTGCTCATGGGGAAATGCACATGGGGAACTGCTCATGGGGAACTGTACATGGGGAGCTGCACATGGGGAACTGCACATGGGGAACTGCACATGGGGAACTGTACATGGGGAGCTGCACATGGGGAACTGCTCATGGGGAACTGCACATGGGGAACTGCTCATGGGGAACTGCACATGGGGAACTGCACATGGGGAACTGCACATGGGGAACTGCTCATGGGGAACTGCACATGGGGAACTGCTCATGGGGAACTGCACATGGGGAACTGCTCATGGGGAACTGCTCATGGGGAACTGTACATCAGGAACTGCACATGGGGAACTGCACATGGGGAGCTGCACATGGGGAGCTGCACATGGGGAGCTGCACATGGGGAACTGCTCATGGGGAGCTGCACATGGGGAACTGCACATGGGGAACTGCACATGGGGAACTGCACATGGGGAACTGCTCATGGGGAAATGCACATGGGGAACTGCACATGGGGAGCTGCACATGGGGAACTGCACATGGGGAACTGCACAAGGGGAACTGCACATGGGGAGCTGCACATGGGGAGCTGCACATGGGGAACTGCTCATGGGGAACTGCTCATGGGGAACTGCACATGGGGAGCTGCACATGGGGAACTGCTCATGGGGAAATGCACATGGGGAACTGCACATGGGGAACTGCACATGCGGAACTGCTCATGGGGAACTGCTCATGGGGAACTGCACATGGGGAACTGCACAAGGGGAACTGCACATGGGGAACTGCACATGGGGAACTGCACATGGGGAGCTGCACATGGGGAACTGCTCATGGGGAACTGCACATGGGGAGCTGCACATGGGGAACTGCTCATGGGGAACTGCACATGGGGAACAGTGCAGCCTGTCCTCTGGGACTGAGTGGCTGCCTCAGCAGCCAGCCCAGTTTCAGGGTGCCCGTGGCTGCAGTGGGATAATGAATAGAACACACCCGGCTCAGGGTTTTAAACAGGGCACCTCTGCCCCAGTCACCCAAAATACACAAACACTACAACTCTGGCAGTCTCCAGGGCTGCTGCTATTAACACCTTCTGGGACACAACCTTCCTATCCGCAGACATTTCACAGACCTTTAGCCTTCTCCTTTTGGTTTTCTTCCTGATTTTTGACATTTCAAATATGGAAAACTGATTTACCTTCCCAGGGTTTGCTGAAGCAGAGCTGTTTCTGAGCTGTATGAACTCCCTTACCTTTGGTCACACTGACAATCACAGGGCTCTTCCCTATTTGAAGTTTCTATGGTTACAGCTGAACTGGAGCTGTGGGTTGAGCTGCTCTTGTTATTGATAAAATTGGATATTTATCAGAAAGAACAGTTTCTGTTTACCATAAAATTGAAGGGTTTTGCATTAAGAAGCATATTGTATCAACACAGCAAGGTAATGCATTCAAAACACTTGTTATGTAATACGGTCTGTAAATGTGTTTTTAATTAAAATATATGTCTGCTTTCTTCTTATTCACCACTGAGCTAATCTGTGAGTGCCGTGACTTACTACTAGGGAAAGGAGTCTATAATTCAAACTGGAATCTTTACTTTTAGACAATGTCAATAGGAAATAAAAGTTAGATTTCTCGAATCTTATTTTCTTCCCGTTCAATACTGTACTCCTAAAAGAATTTAGGCCCATGAGTATGAAAGATACTAATAGTTCTAGTCAGAAGACTGAGGAACAATAATGCCAGTACTTTATATAATGGTGTAATTTATTTTTTGTTTCCTCATTCTTTTAAAAGTAACAGCAAAGTATCCTTGGAGAGAGTTAGCAAAGGGATTCTTGTAGTTTGGTGATATTTCAGTTGTATATACTTTTTACAGGGATCTATAACAAGCCAATTTGTTTCTAAATTTGTCAAAAGATGCCTTTCGCAAGGCAGCTCCACAGACACTCCTTGGGTACAACTGAAATCATGTTGGGCTTAGCTTGTGACAGGTGTTACCTCAGCCCATGAAGTCTGGGAAGAGGTGAATCAAACTTTTGTTGGCATAAATACTGTGAAAATCTTAGATGCCTCACTGTTTCCTGCTTCCTGTCACTGAATGTTTAACTGAAGTTCACAACCCTTTCTGAGTCAGCAGCTCTGCTGCGCGTTATTTCTGTTGGTGCCAGTTTTCTACTGCCACAAAAGGTGTTGGCTCCTCCACTGACGTGGCCTTGCAGCCACTTCTTTACCCACCTCTATTTCTGTCCTCTCATTAGAAATAAGAGATGCTGTGTACTTTAATGAAAAGTAGTTTGGTATTTTTATAATACATACTGTATCTAATGAATTATACAAGTTTTCAAGTAGTTACCACACAAAACCCAAGCCCTATTTACTGTTCCTCAGCAGTGCCTTCAGAAAGCCAGGGGCCAAGCTGACTGCAGTGCAGCATCTACAATCTTTACTTAGATATCAAAGTTCTCACAGACTGGCCATGTTACTGGGGTATAGGATTATTTTTAAATTACTTCCCTTGAGTTTTAAAGTCATTCCTTAGACAAAATATGATGTGACTTCGTTGGACATGATAACTATTCCTAGAGCATTATTCTATCCAGAGGTAACTTAAATTATTTCTTCCATAGCAGAGAATCACATCCCTTTTGATGTGCCCATTCTGACCTATGTCTGTAGCTTCTCATAATTAACGAAAGCAAATGTGATCATGGGGAAATGCCTAGACAGTGGTGGTCAAAACAAGGTGAAAATGTTTCCTGGAGCTCTTAAACAGGGTGGATGTGCTAAAAATCCTGCAGATCTCTCTTCTTGTGCAGATACTATTTATAATTTTCATTAATGAGTTGGCTGATGTAACAGAGGGTGTTTCTTTATTGTAAAATATTCTGCTGAAAGAAGACTGCCAACATTTTGAAAGGCATGGTTAGAACTCAGTATGATTCCTATAATGATTTAAAATAGACAAGGATAAATGCTACACTTTAAAAAGAGCATGTTCATAGATAGCAGATAGGAAGTGAACATTCACTTCTGAAAAGGATTTCAAGTTTACAATCTATGAAAATGAGTCATAAGTACAAATACATAGAAAAAAAAAAGGAAAACAGGATTTATTAACATGTTCTACAGCATTTTTTCATTCTATTTCTTGACAGCAAGTGTCAACTACATTACTGGGATCTGGTTTTAGGCACTGCATTTCATGAAAGATATGAGCTGATTAGAGGGCAAGAAAACATTACTAAAAGGAGGAGATTGAAAGAAGTGAGTCATTTTAGGGAGGAGGTGTCTGAAATGAGTCTTTGAATAGACAAATTCTGCTGAAAGAAAATCAGAATAAATATGACAAATTTTTGTCTCTCATTAGGCTAGGAATGGAAATTGCAGGCTTGAAAAGCAGGAGGGGAGCTTTGGGTTAGACATGATTCAGGAATAACTGCATTTAAAAATTGTATGAATACTGAAGAGTGAGTTCAGGTCCCTTGGGATTTGGGGAACCAGCATCATTTCAGTTCTGTAAAACCAAATCAGATAAATATCTGTCAGCAGTGGTGGGGCTGAAGTCTGCTCTCCCTTGGGCCAGACAAGCAGAGGGACAGAGCAGAGACCAGGACCCTTCAGTCAGGGACAGGCAAAGAAGATCCAGTAACCACCCCTGGAAATGGGAAAACATTTGAAATGGAAGATGCTTTCTGAGAACTGGGTGAACTGGGGAGTTTCTCCCAGAAGAGGCAATTGATGCATTACTGTGTTGCTTGTTTTATTGTTTTGCTTTCATTTGAAAATATCAAAGTCATATGTTTAGGGTAGAGTTGAGAGAGAGAAAGCAAGAAGAGAAAGTTACTTGCTTAGGAGGCGGGAGGAAGAAGAGGAATGTGCAGGCATCTCTCTAATTGGCTCGGCCTGCTACACACACACCCCAGCAGTACATTGGACTTTGATTACTGTTTGCTTTCCCTTCTGTCGTTATCACAGGCACTATTAACGAGAGCTCAAACTAATTAGCTAATAAGCAAAAGCTGAAAGCGGCAACTAGTTTTAGAAAACAAGTCTGTTTTTATGCCAATGACATTAGAGAGCAGGAGATAAACTGAATCCACATTAAGTCAGCATTGCTAATCAGCCAAAAACCTGAATATAGATGTTGGTGAACCAAGAAAATATCTCTTGTCAATAAAGCTTCTGCCTACACCTTTGAGCTATTCTGGGGAAAGAACTATTTCCCTAGTTTAAATTCTAACTGCAGTGGGAGTAGATGGGTGAGGTTACCAGGATGGTTAAATATAACTGGCTAATTTAAATATAGCTATATCAGCAAATGTTCGGCTACACACATCTAAGTTGTCTTCTTTAGAATAACACTTCCAAAATTCTTCAGAGACAGCACATCAACAGAGATCACTTTAACATAAAATCTCACAGGAGAACTGAGAATCTATTTTGGGTTTATAAACTTATTTTGAGACTACATAGCTATTTAAGCACCATTTAGAAAATCTTAGCACCAATGCTTTCAAAGGCCCAAGAAATGTTATTAAGCCAAAGCATAATCAACTGGTCATGCTTTTGTATTAATTATCAGCAGTCATATGAATGTAAAAGTATATAATTTTCATTTCTAAAATGTCAGATGTGAACATGGCATCCCAGAGATGTCTCCTAATCTTTGGGATTCCTGGGCTACGAGAACTGAGTCAATTACACAATTAATGTACTAGAATGGGCACCAGTGAAGCAGTGAGTTACCGTGTAATTTTTAACCAGACAAGTAATTGGGGGTCTTTACATTAAATTCTGTTTGAAATTGGAAAGCTCTGCTTTGTCCATGCAATGAGAAAATAATAAGAATAATAAGAATTCAAATAATACATACAAAGAACATAGACAGCTTTCTTCAGCTGGAGATTATGAAGTGCAAGCTACGCAAGCTAGACCACAGGAAGGACTGTGCCCCCCTGTCTGCAGGGGAGAGTGAAAACCAGAGAAGGCCTAAGTTAATATCTGCAGGACTTAATTACCTGAGTATGAACCAAACGTCTAAATACTCCAGATGATGTTTGTGTAAATTATTTGCTCACCTTCATTTTAAGTTCACCACACTCTATTTCTTTCTATTGCACTGGTAAACTGAAAATCAAATATAGGGTATAACTCAGAGAGAAGGAAAGAACTTAAACTACTGGTTAAATGCTGAAGGGGCCTTAGAATGGGTTGTAGGAGTCAAATATCCTGGTCTGGGTGAGAGGCTTCACAGCTACCCATGAGCTACATCCTTGCTGAGCGTGGGGCAGGACAGGGTGGTTATGCTGCGTGCTCCTTAGAGAACATGTGTAACACATGGGTCACTGTTATTATATCCTTCTCAAAACAGGGAAACCCCTACTCATCACACACAAAATCCACAGCAAAACCCAACACTTTTCAGCACCCTTTTCCTCCGTGGTCACGAGATCACAGTGCTTTATGCACAGTGAAACATGCTGTGACATTTTCATTTCTGCAGGATTCTCTGTGTGAGAGGGAAAGCTTCTTCCTAACTCAGCTGAAGCAGCAGAACTCATAGACTTGATGAATTTAAGGATCTTATATATCCCAGTTGATCCTTCTTAACTAATTTTTATCCACTTAGGCAATATATACAGCTGGGCTTCTCAAAACCAGTATTCTAATATTGCTTTATTTCTTGAACTGCCAGAGGAATATGAAAATCACAACTCACTTTGCTTTCTTTCCGTGCAGTGACAGTCCTTGCTATTTTCCATGAGCTGAATGTGGATACAGATTTATACACACTCCTGTTTGGAGAGAGTGTCCTAAATGATGCTGTGGCTATCGTGCTGACACAGTAAGTTACACCCACCTCCATTCTTGACTTGGTGAGATAATCAAAGCTTTATTCACTGATACCACTCTCACTGATATAGTTTGTTCAAGTATAGCTATACCATTCGAAGGTTTTGTTACAAAGATGTAGTTTTAGAATTTTTCTTGGTTTGATAATACTAGAATTCCAATATTGTTCATAGCAACTGTACATCCAGAATGCAATTTTAGTTCACGTTCTTTAACCCAGAAAGCAATATATTCTGTAAAATGGTAAACTTAATTTATTATTATTTCTTTTCTCATCTAAACAAGATACTTGAAAAAAATAATGCTAAATGAGCACCTAGGACACAGAGTAACTATAAAATTCAAGAGAGGTTCTTTTTATTTTTTTGCAATCTATTACTTCCTGAGATTAAAACCACAAAGTGATACACAGTGTCTGTTTATCTACTTCTGTCTATGAAAGCTGGCAGAGCTTCAGCTGATAATATTATCTTAAATTTCTATATAGCTTTTTTATTCTCAGGAATCCTCAAACAGACCACAAATGGTGGGCCAAAATCACACAAGTATGTGCTGTCCTAAAAACACAGATGCTAAGTACATGATTAATGGGTTCTCAAGTTTACTCCACTCTACATGTATTATATGCTTCCCAGAGCTTTGCTAGAAATACAAATAATCCTCTCAGATAATCTTAAAAGTAACAGAACTGCAAAGTCAAATTCAGTGCTCCATGATGTTTGAAGGTACTTCACAGTAAGCCTCAACTCAGTGCCAACTTTCTCCTTAAAGCATGGTTCCTTGAACAAGGATTTTTCCTATCTTTCAGGGGGAAAAAAAGCCTTTTTTAAAGGAGTTTACAGTAGTTAAAAAAATGAGTTTAATATTTTTTCCTGAGACCCCATGGAGTTATTCTGAAACCCCATGGCGTTTTGCAACAATAATAATTGTTGCAAAAAACCCCAAATTTGTTTCACAATACAAAAAATAAATAATATTCCTATTTAGTTTATCACTCTTCAATTATCAGTCTAGTAACATGAAGCTACACTAAACTCCTCAGTTTTCAGAGCAAGAGCAATGTTTTCAAACGCTGTCAAGTGTCTGAACACAGCAGTTCAGGATCAGACACAGTGTGGCTGTCACATCCAGGGACCAGGGCTGGAAGGTGTCACTTGGGAGAGAGTCTGGTACATCAGATAGTAAAATGCACAGAAGGAAAAGTAAGCAAAGACCAGACAAACTCGGTAGACAGAACCGACAGAAAGGCATTGAAAAAGCTATTAGAATTGGAAAGAAGAGAGTAAGTGGCAATGTCTGAGATTTTTATCTCTCTCCCTTGGTATTGTTTAATAACAGCCTAGACATTTTCTGATCATTTAGACTCTTCATCTGTTAGTGCAAGGTTCCCAGAGAGGAGCAGCCAGGCTCCAAGCAAGTGAAGGGAACCCAGAGTGTTCTAAATCTCTCTAGTTTTCAGTCACCATGATGCCAAAGCACACAGATCTCCCAAAGGAGCAACTCAACTGGAGAACAAATCTAAAAATGGAAGTCCCACCAGATTCCAGTTCCATCAGTATTCCAGTACATGATTCATGAGCTCCTAAACTCTGCTCTTCCCAGTACTCAAGTCTAGGTTATGCACCTCAGCCTATCTACTTCTTATGTTTTCTTTGTTGTTACTTATGGGAGATTACAAAGCTTTACTTTAGAACCTCTTGTCATTGGGATGTGGTATTTTATATATTCACTGTCACTGATTCTTTGATTTCTGTAGTCATTTGTAGAGACTGAAGAGAATACGTGGCATCATCAATTTCACAATTCATTGCTCTCTGGCTTAAATAATCAGCTTCTGCACATATACAGTACTTCTGCAACCCAATATAATCTTCCTGTAACATTTTAAGTAAAGATATACTGTTAATATTGCCAGCTTCAGGTCATTAACACCCTACTAAACCAACCTGAGTTTAAATGAAGAAAATTGTTTTACTGTCACTGCAAAAGAACAGCTATTTCTTTTCCTGTAACCCATACCATTCTTGTGTGCAAACACAACATGTTCATAATTACAGCAATAGAAGTCTATTTTAAAAGGTGTGAGAATAATGTTTACAAATGTGGAAAAGCAATAGTAAGTAATTTAGTGCATTACATAATGATAACCAGAAAAATGCACATTGTCTTTCATTATCTAACAGAATAAGTAAGATAATGTCTGCAGGAGTGACTCAGTGAGAGAAAAGAGAGAAGGCCCTTATGGCCGGAGGTGAAAACTGGCAAGGTGGAGGCAGCATGGCTGTCTGCCAACAAGGGCTTTGATGGATCTCTCTCCCTTCTTTCAGCTTCTCCCTCCAATCTCTATTCCTCCTGTGCTCTTTTATCATTTAGTTTAAGAAGGACAGCAGCAGGACCAGCCACCCCTGCATTTTTCTGTGGATTTAGCGAGCCGCACGAGCTGTGTTCCTGCAAGAATGTGCACACAGTGGCCACCTGCCCTCAGAAAATACTAACCAAGGACACAAGTTCTCTGGGCAGGTCCAACTGCTCTCCTCTGGCCATCCTGCCTCAGCAAACACCTGGGTGTTTGTGATAATTGCTAGATTTCATTTGTGCTGTGCTATTTTAAGATAATCCGTGCAGGAGGGATCACTGTGACTCAAATTGGCAGCAGTGGCTGCAGGAAGGCTGACAAGCTGTTGTGCATCTGGGAGAGCTCACACACACAAGGGCATTGGAGATGCAACGAGGATTTTCTCATACAGAAATCACTTCCAGAGTTTCTTACAACTTTTCCTTATTAGGATAAAATTATCCTTTTAATAAAAACATGTGGGAATTCTCACAGAAAATAAACATCAAGAATTCAAGGTGTTTGACAAAAATTATAGCAAAGCCCTACAAGACAATACTTACTAGATTATTAAACATGTCTGCTTTTACCCCATAAAAACCCATATGACTAATTATGCCACAAATATTTCCTACATACTTTGTTTCCCAGGATACTGACCGAGGAAAGTACTGATAAAAATAGCTTCATGGTTCTTCTTAAATATTTCCAGGATGAACGTATACCAACTCAGGTCATAGTACCTCCTCTTCACTCAAAAACTACTTTGATTCTAGTCTAGACATAGCGTATATAAGTTAATATAATGCTCAAACCTTTCTTTCTTGGCAGAAGTTTGTATAGGGCTTTCTAAAATGACATGGCAAAAGTAACTGATTTATTGAAAGGGTAACAAATTTATTGAAAAGCAGTGTCAATTTCCAGGGGAAATAATTCAGAAGCCAGAGTTCTGCTTAGTTTGTGCTGAGCTCCCGCTAAGGTTGTCTTTTCTCAGACAGTGATTCCTATAATTATCTTAGGCAGACAAGAGAATTCCTTCTGACACACTGGTGATTCTTACTGGTAGGCACAGTCATCGTATTACTAATTTTAGTACAGTTTAGAGCTTTTCAAAATATAAGAAACTCTTGTGATATAATGAATAGAAAATTAATATGAATCAATAAAGCTTTCTGATTCTAGGTACTTGTTTACCTGTATTGTTATTATTTCAGTGGGTTTAATTCTGTTATTATGTCACTGAACTTGAAGGTAGCATACACAAGAGAGAAATGCAATCAGAGACTAAAGAAACAGACATTTGACAAACATCAAATGCAGTTACAAGGATTCAGTCTATATTTCACGTGGTCATTGGCCTAGTGAGGTAAACTGTCCATTATCTGCAAGTGTTACTTCCCTACCTTTCACAGTTTCTTATTGTTGTTCCTTGTGTATTATATATTAAAATCAGATGTTCTGCAAAGGACAAGAACAGATATTGTAACTGCTGCTGAATAATTAAGTTGGGAGCTGGGAGCTGCAGGAATGATACTGGCTTTGAAAGTTATGATGGGTGTCTCCTTGGTGCATATCTCAGTAGATGTGAAGCTACCTTTATGATTATATTTTTCTTTTTTCTTTTGTCATGGACTGTCTCTAATTTGGATCCTTTTCCCTTCTACTTTTAAAGCATTATTCTTTATAGTTTTTGCCACACTTTGATCGCTGAGCACACTGAATAACAAATTTTACAGAGGAAAGACATCTGAATGTCCTCACATCATATTTTTCCCATAAACTGCAGTTATATTTAGAAAGTGGCCTTTAGAAGTGACACTGTGGGCTTCCATATGTACTGTGTCAAAGTCTTTTGTTTCACATGCATCAATTAAGAAACAAAGATTTTTCTCTTAGCTAATCCTTTGTTTCAGTTTCCTCCCCACCTGTAGGTGTCTGGGAGTTTGTTCAGTCTGAGAACACAGGGAATTCTGTCAGCCTGAGTCCCCTTCCTCATGCTGAGATTTGTTAGGCACTATTAGCAAATGGCAAAAAGGTATTGAGTCATCACATAAGAAAAAAAGAATGCTGGCTTCTCTATAGCCTTTATATTTTAGTCACTTTTTAAACCCTGTATTCTTGCAATTTCTTAGTGTCTTTTACAATACTATCTCAGCCACTGTAATACAAATTAAACTCATTTAAGTTATATTTGTTTTCAACATGTATCTGAGTGCAGACAAGATGTTATTCACACATCCTAGGCATAGAAATTGTGTATAAAACCACATCTATCCACAAGTGGGCCATGTACACACAGCTAATAGATTTGGTGTACCTACACTTAGAACTCTTCAGCCTAGGTAATGATTTTTCAGAAGGATGAAAGCCTTACTCCTTATCAACTAATGTACAAAGTGTGCACAGAGCCTTTCCAGGAAGGAAAGAGGGAAATAAAAGCACCTGTGCCATCAGACAGGTGGCAAAAAAGTAAAATATATCAACACATTTTCCTGTTTAAAGAAAATAGATTTCTAAGGTGAGAAGAGACAGTGAAATGAAGATGTAAGAAAATGAGCTGGTGAAAACAACAAATGGACATGGTGAAGGCATGGCTAGGAAAAAGAAGCAAGAAACAAAGATAAGGCACACTGTGTAACTACAGATCATGACAGTGATACATAAGCCTTTATGTAAACCTTTATAAAGCTAGGACTCTTTAGAGGGAAGAAAAACTTTTTTACTCATAGGGATGCAGAGTGAAACCTGATTATCTTTCTCTGATGCAATTTTGTAGTTTTACATTATTTTGTTATGAATGTCTACGTTGGAATCCTTAGGTAGTACATAAAAATCTACTCCTGAACTGTAGAAAACTGGCAACAGAATAGGAATTAGGACAGCCAGTTCTAAAGAGCGATATGCTGCAATCAGGCAGTGAATCTGAATTCAGAAAAGAAATAAGATTCTGCCAGAAATACAGGGGGTTGCTCCCAGACCCTTTCTTTGTAGGTGTCTTTACATTGACTGGTTGGGAGCCCTGGAGGGGCTGAGGTCTGGATGAGCTCAGTTTGAGCAGGGGCAGGTTTACATGAGGGATTACCTTTGCAAAACCTGACCTAGAAATCACAGCTCAAAGTAAGACCAGCACGGGAACCCAACAGGCAGAGGGAGAGCTGCTCCATGGTACTGACCTGCATGACCTTGAATCCTTGACAAATTTAGGGATTTCAATGTCTGTGAGCTACAATTCTGGATGAATGACTAGCTGGGTCTCTGGATACAGGCCTTGCCTCATTTCACATAAATGCTATTTGTGATTTTATTCCCACAAAGATTCCTGAGGAGGGATGTCTGTAACATTGTGGGGGAGAATAAAATAGAATCCTCTGAAAACCTGAAAGCAAACGAAATGCTGGATGGAAGCTCAGCCCAAACATTTCACTTACTGGTTCCCCTTAGACAAGATGAATTTGGCTACTATTCCAAATATTGGAAAGGCTTACATACCAAGCAGCCACTCAAATTGTCAAAAAACAGTGTAGTTTGTATATTAATAGAGCAAGGAGTTAATTGTACAATACATTAGTGAGTGATTTTAAAAGGTAGATGATGAGTCCTTTTTCTCTATTATTTCTATAATAATGAAATTATGGTTGTCCATCTGCTCTTTTTACCTTTGAGGAAGGGTTTAGTCCCAGCTTATTTTGTTGATGATAATTAGAGTTTCACGTCACTGACCATCTGGAACAGGAGATGTGAGCACTGGGAAACCAACCAAACTCGCTATTAGCAGGAACTTAAAAAGAGCTTCTTTCCCAGAACAGAGGAAATCCCACATAAAATGTTTGTATCCTTGCTTAACAAAACTTCCTTTCTTTTTCCTCCATAAGCTTTACTGTACAGACCAGTGTTATGCTTAAATCAGAGGAAGAATTTCTGTAATGCTTGTTAAAGCCAAAATTTCAGTATAAAAATGAGTGATCAGAACATCATGTTTTCAGGAGGTAATTCTCACTCCTCCATTTTTTTCACATTTTAGTATTTCGTATGCCTTTCCCCAATATTAGTGCCATATTAAAATTATACTTAGGATCTAGTTAATATATGCTAAAGTCTTCCTCTCTGTGGTGCTGGGTCTGTCTGAGCTGGAGTTCATTTCCCCCAGCAGTGCTCACAGAGCTGTGCCTCACTGGGAGCTGGAAGGGTGCTGATAACTCAGCCCTGTTTTGGCCCAGCAGCAGAGCTGCACCTCCAGCATCCCAATGGTAGAAGGTGAACAAAGACTTGGGAGAGGTCACAGCCAGGACAACTGACCCAAACTGCCCAAAGGGATATTCCATACCTTGTGATGTGCTCAGCAATAAAAGCTAAGAAAAGGAAGGAAGGGACAGATAAATGTTACTGCATTTCTCTTCCAGAGCATCTGCTACACGTACGTGGCTGGGCATCACCACCAGTGCTAAGCAGAGAATTAAACTTCTGTTTTCCTTTGCTTTCACACACAGCTTTTGCTTTATTTATGGGCCTTTCTCTTTACCCCTGAGCTTTTTTCAATGTTATTTTCTTCCCCCCTCCACATCCTGGAGAGGAGGGAGCAGTGGAGTGGCTGGGTGGGCACTTGTCGTCCAGCCAGGGTCAGCCCACCACAGTTCTCTAATTGGCACTGGTTTGTCTATGCAATTTATTTGAACAGGCAGCCTTCAGTTGCAGATTGCTAAGCTAGAGAGATTTCAGTGAGCAATGTTATGGAGAGGGACCTGAGGGATCTGTGAAGATAGAGCTTAGCTCAAATCAGCTGGGAATGTCTGTACTTGTCAGACCCAATCAAATCAGAGTAGCTGCAGGTATCTCTGTCCATTTACACACAAACAGACAGATAAGTTTTAAGTTCAGAATTAAGAATGCTGCTTGCAGGCCTTGCAAATCACACCTAAGTGGCAATTATTTAGCTACACTTTCCCTACAAATGACCAAACTGGCATCAAAGCGTCTTCATTTCAAAGATTTCTATTGGGAGCTCTTCAGAACTGAAGTGCACCCTGGTACAAGTCAGCCTGGTTTTTGAGCTCATCCAGATGTTTTTTTCTTGTCCAAATAACCCTTGTCTAGTGAATATAACAGATTTTTCTTGAGAGCAAGATAATTACATACAGAGTCTAATTCTACTTGCAGAGACAAGTCCCTTTTAGTTTAAAATGATAGTATTGATTTATTTCCCTTGAAGTGTTCCAAAAGAAAGCTCATTTCATCCTCTCTGGATTAAATACTGTGTGTAAGAGTCTGTCTGGCTCTTGCAATTAATTGACATACATATCATGTCTTCTCCAGAGAAGATAAAGGAGGAGTGTGTGTGAGAAAGGTGAGGAAGTCTTTTCTGACACTGCATTTGTGGGGTAGCCACCAGTACCTATTCACTGCCCAAATCCTTCCCAGAAATAAAGTACTGGAGAGCACAGGTATCTCAGAGAGACAGAGTTTGTCACAACAGGGTACTCCATAAAAAGTCTGTTATTCCTTGGAGATCAGGTTATGATTACATGAACAAAGAACCCATTCCTGTTGTGGGAGAATTTCCAGTGGCTACCCAGGAGCACTGGGGAAGGGTGATGGCTCTTGTGATCCCTCTGTCAACCCCTCCAGATGCTCTGTGCTACAGTTCAATTTGAATTTCATCATTCTGACCTGCTCTAAGCATTTTTACTTTTTTTACCAACAATATCAGGTAAACAGCTTCCTCCTGCAAGCTTTGATCTTTTAAGGCTCAAATACTTAAGCTACTGAGGCTGGTAGAACTGACACAACTCTCCAGAAAATATATATATAGTTCTGTGTGCATGTGGAACTGTTCATAAAGCACATCAAAATAATGCAAATGTTATCAAATACTCTAAAATTACATAATGCCCAAAAATTTTCATATCTTACAAAGGAGGAATTGAGAGGTACCTTTTGTAAGCATTTCAATAAAATTGAATTTTTATGCTTATTTTTTTCATACACAGAAACCCCCTGCTCTCCATACCTAAAACATCATTTCAGGGTGCGTGTTTCACTTTTTGGAGTAGGAACTTTAATGGTTTTAGGATATACTTTTGTCACTTGAGCAGAGAATAATTGATAACAGTAGCATCAGCTGCCTTCCTTCAGTGCTAGGCACAGCAGGAGTGACTGCAAACCTCTAGATACTGCACTTCACAGATACTTAAATTATGAGACTCAGCAAATTTCTATTCTTAGAATTTATTCCAAGGGTTACAGAGCTCCACTCTCTCCTTGTTTCCACTTGCTTTTGTATTGGTCTTAATCTTTCTCTCCTTTATCTTTTCAGAAGACAATGGTCACCATCTCCATCTCACTCTACCCATTCCTCTGAATGCTGCACGACCAGCTCCACCAGTTCTGTGGCACTAGGGACTGTGGCACTAGACCAGTCCCTAGGTCTCCCACCTGAGATAAAAAGAAATTATTTCTAGAGATAATCTAGGACTCTAATCTCCAACCTCCCTCATACCCTAAAGTCTAGAGAGACCCTGACTTCATTTCTGGTGCAAGTACCTCTTCACTATCCTTCTTGTTATTGTGACAAAAAGAGGAGGTAATGAGGACAAGAGGGATGATGTGATGGTCACAGCACTGGGGACAGCAGCTGCCTGAGTCTGGGGACCAGCAGTTGCAGGGAAAAAATCACATATTTAAGTTTTAGATGGTACACACCTGAAAAATGAGATCCTGGAAGATTTTTAGTTGATGAAGTTTGTCAGCTCTCCGCTGAGATTTGTCAACTAAATATTTCAGAAACCTTTAAAAATTTGCATAATTTTGTCACATTTTCACAAGGGTGAAAGATATGTAGGAAACAGATGGGTTATTTCCTCTTTCCTCCCCTTGGAAATGACAAATTTGAATTTCAAAGTGGTACAGTAAGAAAGCTTTGTAATTGTATGGTTGTGAGGTTTCTGCCCAAGCTAAGCACAGAGGTATTCTCTCTATAATGGCTCTTCAGAATGCTAATTTAGAGAGGGGGGAGAAAAAAAAAAAGGAGAGGGAGAGAAAGAAAAAAAATCTTCATGGAAATTGCAAATGCAACATGGCAATGTAGTCTCAATGGTGACATTTTGGGCAAAGTTACAAGCCGTGACAGAGACAGAAAACACTCCGAACAGCAGTTGTGCAAGTGGCCCTGAGAGAGCTCAGTGTGACAGAGCTGGTTCATTTCTACTGTGTTCAAGGCAATGGCACTTAGGAACATTCCCTGTGAAGACCATTGTACCAGGGAAAGACATCCAGTCTTTTTATCAGTTCGCTCTTAATGCATTTGGAACTTTGATGTTCCCTAACTAATTGCTAATTATAATGATCTACATATTCTGCATGTCATGTGCATATGTGTATGTTATTCAGATTCCTAATGAAATTTTGGCACATTTCTGGGGAGACATAGTGATTTTGAAAAAGAATGTTCAAATATGATCAAAGTAGTATCCCAACAATTCATTGAATCAAATAATACTCATTCTTCCCTTAGTAGGTTCTCCATTACAAAATCTCACAAAAGTGATATAGTTTTTTAGACTTTAAAGCATTTTAATTTTGTATCCCAGTTCACTGAATGTTTACTTTATTTTCACTTAAAAGCAATCAAACAGTTTTTCTTTTCACATTGTTCTACTGATCTGTAGCAAGCGCAGCCAGAAGCGATAGTGAGAGGAATGAGAATAATGGAGTGCCTAGCAGGCTGCTGCTCCTGCCTCAGACACACTGAGAGAAGGTTACAGCTAGATGAAAATATTCCTGAAGAAAATGTCAGCCTCCTGAACCATTGAACAGTGTACATCTTCTTTATTACAGTATTTTTATTCCTACAGAGTAAGGTGAAATTATTTCTAAACTCTCATTATAGGATGTTCACAGTTTTACATTCTATTTCTAGCATTAGCAGGACTTAGTCCATGGCTTGGAGAGTATTTTCATTGTGCATTGTTAGAGTGAAGTGAATGCAAACATTTCTGAGGCAAGACTCCTACATTCTAGTCATTAAGAGGGTAATGAAGCCGGGCTGAATTATTTTCCTCCTATTAGTAGCTGTGTTTAAGCCTCACAGAATTTCCTGACTACGGAAAGTATTTATTTTTAAACTAATTGGTGGAAATTAATGTGTTATACTACATATTTATCCATAAATCAATGGAGTCTTCACAAAGCCAGAAAGAAAAATTATCTATTTGTCTGTCTGTCATTTCTGTGCGGTTTTTAACAATGCATTGGATAGGCCAATAGTATATACCTTAATTTTAACAATGGAATATGTTCTTTAACTCTTTCAATCTTAGCACTGAGAAATAAATCACAATCAGCTAGCAGCCGTGTGTCCAAAGCCTTACAATTAATTCATTCTTATCAAAGCAAAACCTCTCATCTGGTGTAGTCAGTATTAGGTCACTTTGATCAAGTGATTTATATTTAGGAAATTGGGATGGGTTGGATTCTATTATCCAGATTATTTTCAAGATTCCTATTAACTTTTAGATTTCCTCCAAGTAGCATATGATAAGTAGCAAAGCTTAAAGGAGACTTATCATTCAAAACTCCTATACAATACAGACTTCCAATTATTTTGAGTAAAATATCCCAAAAGATGGAAGTCAGAGAAACAGCATGAGTGTTTGAGTGTGTATTTGTGTGTTTTCTTGTTTTCTCTTCTTGCTGTAATCCTTAAGGATAAAAAGAATGTTTTACTGTTTTGATTGCCTTAGAATTTGGGACTGAAATTCCATCCACATCAACTTCCCTGCCTAAGTGGTGATTCCCTCTCTTTGTTAATTTTACCCTGAGTGCAGTTCAGCAATCCTCCAGATTGCCAAGAGCTAGTGGCAGGTGCCGTAATCAGCACTGACTGCACGCTTGAGCAAACCAATTTCCACAGGGTTCAGCAGCCCCTAGCTGCTGAAATGAGCCCCCGAGGCTGTGGAGAGCCAGCTACAGTTTAGAAGGGCTTCAGACAGAGCAGCCTTTGCAGTTCCAGGGCAAGGAGAAAAGGTACAAGACGGATGCAAAGCCACGTCCCTTCCCATCTGCCACCCTGCCCGAGTCCCACTCCCTGTCAGACTGCACAGGCTGCCTCTAAACACCTCTCTGCCTGTGCTTTGAGCTATTGCTTTGCAGTCAGCATTTACCAGGGTCTAAGTTCACTTTCAAGTAAGTCTGAACCTATTCTATCACCTTCTCAGAAATTCTATCTTTAAATTTTTATTTTTTTTCCCAAAAGAGACTTATTTGGACTATTTAACATCCCAGCACAGTGGATTTTTCCAGTGTATGATTATTAGTATGTGTGCTGGGACTTGTTAGATTATGCTTTCTTTGTAGAGCACTATCCAGTAATTTTGTTTTAATGTTCTAACATTAAAGGTATAACAGGTTAAAGAACTTTAGGCTATAGAGTGATAAAGTAGTGAACAATAGGTAACATTGCAATTCTAAGATTTCTACCATGGCTGGGATTTTTCTTTTTATAAGATGTAAAAAATAAAATGTTAACATATTAGCAGAAAGGAAGAAGAGAGCTTGAGGCCCACTTTTCTCCTGCAGGAATATTACTGCCATTCTCTATGCAAGGCTGACCAGCTTTTCTAGCAAGTGGAGTGCCTTTCCCTAAGGTGAAATTCCATTCTGTTTATTTGCTATATTTGGATCAGGAACAGAGACTTAGAATTCAGAATATCCCTAAATCCCCATCCTCAGCTCCAATATATCAAGAAAACAAAACATGTAGCATGTTGTGTTTCTGACGTTATTACTGCCAACACTGGATCATACAATTCACATCTGGATTTATTTTAGACTTTCTCATAACAACAGCTGCATTTCTTGTCTTCAGTTGGATACATTTTTAAAAATTAAAATTGCCATGGCAACAGCTGCAACCATTTATTATAAAGCAACAGAAGTGAAACTAATATTTGTGAGAGAAGCTTTGTTATCAGGCAGGATAGCATTTCATTCAAACAATGTCCAAGTCATTTTTCCCTAGCTGTTCCTTTTTTAAAAAGAAAAATATAGAAAAATATTTTCAATAATGAAATGTTGGTGGCATTGAACAGCTCAGGAGATTAAAAAGATTTTGTTCTTTAGATTACTGGCTCATCTCAAATCCAGATTAGTAAGAGGCAAAAATTATCAGCTGTTCAGGAGGCACATGGAAAAATCAATAGGGCCATGGAGCTCTGAAAATCCCATTCCCACAGCAGCTAGGTTCTCAACTGCAGCAAAAGAGAGAGACAACTGAGAACACAGGGTGTGTCTTCATTGGGGAAAAAAATGATGTGAGCCATCCTGGAGGAGTGCTAACGATGAACGCGAAGGAAAACTCTGCAGGCAGTTTGCAGTGCTAACACAAAAGGGTTCCAAATGAACTGTCCTGCCCTTCACATCCCTTGCACTGTGTCACCTGAGAGAAGGGAACTGTTTTCCTGAGTAAAATATGGCTAAAGAGGGATGTTTGGCACAGCCTCAAGATTAGGTTGTTCCAAGTCAGGACTGAAGTGAGGTCATCTAGTCTGAGCACATTAGAAATCTTGTGAACCATTTTGTTTGCATCTATTGACAATGTTTCCTGGAGCATTTTTTTTTTTTTAAGTCTAAGAATCTGGGTAGGAGATGAAGATAGACAAATTGTACTCCAGATCTTAAAAGGCTATATGAACTGCAGATTTTTCTCATTTAACCCCCTTCTGACTATGAAAGAATCTGTTTTGCATGCACAGGCTATACAAGGATAATATACCACATACCAAGGATCACATTTCTTCCTATTAGAGAGTGAGGGAAGAACACTGAAGTAGAAAAAACTTTAGACATACTTTCATTCTCCTTCCACTCTAAATTTTGTGGGATTCAGTGTACCTTATCTTTATCAATTACATTCAGCATCAGGCCTCCCAGTGCACTGCTCTGTTCAGAAGTTTCTGAAGATGCTGAAGTTCTGTGAAGGAAGTAGACCAGGGGCTCCTTTCCTGATCTCTGACAGAAAACACTCTGCAAGTGAAAAAGCCTAAGGCTGTTGATAGGCCAGAAATTTGGCACAGCCCCATAGTATTGGCAGTGAATTATCCACCTGCTCCAGGGACTACCTGCATCCTCTAGCAGCACACTTAGCTGTGTCTAGGATATAATAATTTAAACACAAACAGTAGCATCAAAGTCTCTTAAAAGACAAAGAGTACCCATACTTACTAAGCTCTAGCTTTGTTGCAAACAAAGATTATTATATAGTCTGACTTCCTTAGATTACTTTTATGTCACAGACAATTTACTTCAGGGATATAACAGGAAAAACAGAAGAAAAAAGATTACACCTTTTGCCTGAGAAAAATTTATGAAAGCATATAATTAGTACATTCTATTTTTATAATGAGATCTGGTAGAATATAAAACTGCCATCTGGTAGAAATCATAAAGACAGTTTCTTTCTCCTCCTTTCTCACTTAACCTTTCAATTCTTTGTAGCATATTCCCAGCACCTGCACCCAGTTCTGTCCTTCCTCTTCCACATTCCTAGCTAAGCTTTACACCCACTGTTACACTTCAAGCAGTTACATGGGACAGCTGAGGCTTGGCTGACCTGTGGTGAGAGTGGGGTCCTGTCCTGTCCACTGCCAAGAGGAGAGAAGCAGTGAGAGTTCAGTTTGCTTTCCTCGAGGTGTGGAGACCTTGGAGCTTCCTCTCACTGTCTCTGGGGGTACTGAGCTATGCACAGACAGGCTTCCTCAGCTTCTGGAATGATGTCTGTGAAAAGACATGGGCTGCACCACCCTTGGACACATCAGATTTTCATAATCATAGGTCACAGAATTAAAAATTCCTTTGAATATTAAATGAAAACCTGCTGCATATGTTCTTCCATTGATCAGCTAAGCAATGTGATACTACCCTCACTCCTTTGTTCACATTGATTCAAGGGGATTTCAGAGAAGATTACAGTGTATTGTAGTGCTGTTTAACCAGCTAAATCTCGGGGACAAGTTGGTTTAAAGCCTGCAGGAGGGTGAGGTGAGTAGGACCATGCATTTGTGAAGGATAAGAAGCAGCTGTTATTACAAAGGAAATGCTGCTATTCATCCCTGGGTATTTCACAGTGCACACGGGTCTCGTGGGTTCTCCTGCAGTGTTATGAGGATGAGTCAAAGCCAAAATGAAGGGAATATTGTCTGGCATAAAATATGCATCATTTTCTCTTGTTTCAGTCTTAAACTACTCCTAAACAAAATCATGGGCTGTGTGATTATAAGAAAATTACTATTTAATAAAGATTTAGTGGAAACTGTTTCCATTTAATCTCTGCTAGTTGCCCATAAGACCAAAGGATTTTTCATGGCTAACCAAGCTGCTTAAAATCTTTCTTAAAATGTTTGGGTCATATCCTGCTTTTTTTTTTTTTTTGTAAAGCCAGTGCACATCTATATCAACTGCACTGAATCAGTGGAGTTACTCCAGATACTCATCACTGTAAGGGTAATTTGAGGCAGTTTCTGCTCTGGAGCAGGATGACAGTAAATCACAGTGATTTCCTGGTAATCTGCTGCAGAGTTCTAATGCTCCATGCAGGCAACCATCAGCCCACATCATTTTATCAACAGGCAGGTGGAGTTCAATTGGCATAGATAAATGTAAAATTTGTTTTCATCAGTGAAGTCACTGTGAAAGACGAGCATAGTTGAAAGACTTTGTTATCTTATCCTTGAGTTATCCCAAAAATTTTAGTAGAAAAAAAGTGGGGGGGAGGGTAATTAAGACCTTCCAGTAATCACCTTCCCCAGCCCTTATGGACATATCAGTCAGTGTCCTGTGAATGTGCTCTGCTGTGTTATTCTTTGCACTCTGATTGCAGAGTAAATGAAGCCCCATAGCATCACATTCTGCCACTTTTGTACAAATAAACCTCAGGCATGGATCGAATTAGGCCTCCAGGAGCACAGCACATTAAACTCTTGCTTATGCTGACAGAATACTTGCAATTGCGCATTAATTCAATTTTTGGCTTTCAAGAGAGATCTATCCTTTTCACAGAAAATCCTTATTCTAGGGTCTCATCACCCTGCACTAATGAGAAGAACTGTCACATAAAGGGAAGATTGTGTAAATGTTTCTGTTAAACATTTTTTCAGCTCTTTAAGTAACTTTGGAGATGAGTGGCTTGCAAGTAAAAAATTGAAAGATGACACAAAGGTGAATAATGAAGAAGAATGTAAAGCTAGTCATGCCAGAGCTAGGAGTGGACAATAGCTCCCAACTCGGGGGTCAAGGGTAGGGAGGCAAAAAGATTGTTCAGGCTCATGAACAAGCAAGAGTCTTAACACATAGAGCACATCTAAGTCCCCTTATGGGACACCTAGCATCATGCAGTCGATTTGACTCAAATAACACAGAAAACTATTTCATTTTTCCTTCCAGATATTGACTGAAGAATTTTTAACTCGTTCATTGTTTCTTATTAACTCACAGAGGGTGGATGGCTTGTGACTTTTACAGTCATGTTTTCTTTGCAGAAAATATGCAAATTTTTTACAGTGCTGTTCTGCCTTGCAAGTTCTATTTTGTGTAAGCATAGTGATTACAGAGAGATGCCAGGCAGGGGAGAAGTTCAGCTCTTTGTATTAGTACAGTAAATATATTTATTTGGTGGTCGATTCTTTGTTTCTACTTTCTTAGCACCGTGTGCATCTTCCCAGCTGCTAAAACCACTAAAAGCTCCCTAACAGGGAGGACAGACTTCAAGCTGCTCTAGATACACACAGGTCTTCCCTCTTGATGCAAGGTTTAAAAACAATTAAACAGTGAGTTGGATTACAGTTCTGATATCCAAATGAGAAAGGATCATATTTGCAGGCACAGAAATGCGTAAATTATGTGTCTTTTGATATGATCAGCTCATAAGGACAGTCAGAGGGATAACACAGAACACAGCATATGCTTTCACAGACAACCCACTATCAGCCATCTGGTTTCTGCTGATGTGCTTCATTCCTCTGGAAGATATGGGGCAGGAAAGAGTTGTCACTGTGACTGTGATATTTTCAAATAGATTTATGAAAATTAGGCATTTAGAAGCAATAGCAGTCATTTGAGAATGAAATATTCCTATGCTAAGCCTCACAGATATGTGAACAAATTTTACTGTTATAGCCTTAGTTTTATTTTACACAGATTTTAAGCCCGTGTTGCTGTTCATCAGGATTTCTTTCTGTCAAAGATAAAAACAGGTTAGAACAAGGTAATGAGAAGCTAAGATACTTGTACAGATGACAGTGCACACCATTTCTCAGATGCACTGGGGCAGAGAAGCTCCACACCAGAGTAGAGATGGTGTTAGACTTCAAATTGCTCTGCCTGAAGGCCCATTAGGTCCTTAATCATTGTCAAAACTATCACCTCACATCTCCTTTCTATGAGTCAAAGTGACTGCAGCCCTGTAGTGAGCAAGTTCTGAGCCAGGTCAGAGGGATGCAGCAGGGACTCTGGCAGCAGGGACTGGGAAAGTTTTCCTGGGCACCAGGGAAGCTGAGTTCAACCCCATCCAGGTGGGTGAGATACCAGCACAGGTGGTGGAATTTTAGGGCAAGAATGGGATCACCAGGGATAGATGTTTTCCAAGGTTCCCTAAGGAGGTAGAGCAGATTTCCTGAAGATCATGGGTTGGGAGACAGAGAAGGAGGAGGGACAATGACAGATTTTCTGCATTCCTACCTCTGGCATTTGGGGGTAGATGAGAGCTAATATCTGCATTAGGGAAAGTCTACCTGGAAAAACACAAACTATTTGCTGTTTTCTCTGACAAGCTGTTGCTGCTGTGTGTCAGCTCAGGCTTGGACACAGAAGAAAACTGAAAATAGTAAAAGCAATAAAAGCTCACATACAACAACAGTAAGTGTTAGCTTGGTTTAAAGTAATCAAGATAAAATGTCCTCTTGTATTTTAGACATTCTGGAAAAGCCTACAAAGGAACAAAGCAAGGTCAGAAAACAGAGGAAGAAAATAAGCCAGAGAAAAAGAAACAGAGTGTAAGGCCAGATAGAAAATAGTTTCTAAAAGCAACTGCTAGACCTTTTTCTAGAATTAAAAACAACACTAGTAGCAGTGATGAAATCAGTCTATAAATGGAATAAAAACCATGATCTGCTGTATTGCCAAGGAGACTAAAATTTTGGGTATCCATAACGAAGGTTCAAACGCTGGCCATTTGGGCAGTAATTCAACTACTAGTCTGTTTTTGTTTTTTTCTCTCCTTTCTTAGCTTTTATATAAATATCTATATAAATAGAAAGTTTAACGTCTATACTTTGCAAAGTCTCTGTTTCAGGAACCTTAAATATCTATAAATTTGCAAATATTGTCAGGAATAAATTCCATGGAGGCAGATTCATATATACAGACTCTCAGTGTTCTTTTAATGTATTGATCACTGTTTTTAACACTTCTGAAAAACGTTTGTTGTTTGAAATTTTTATCTGGAAGATCTCCACATATTTGTTTCAAAACTGTTAAAACTGGCTGCCTCTGCTAGTCCTTAAGCCTTCCTGCTCTGGTGTGTCTTTGCTTTGCCTTTACTGCCTGCAAACCTCTGCTTCATACATGCTTTTGTTGGCTTGGCACAGTCAAATCCCAAACTCCCCCAGTTGTTTTTATCTTTATCCTTCATCTTCTTATTCTTCCTGTGTGGAGATCTTTTGTGGGAAAACCTAAGCAGTCTCTACCAGCTTGCCAAGAGAAGGTGTGGGTGTCTGGTGCCATGCATGGGCTTTCACATCTGGTTTCTGGTTCAAACACATATTGGGGGTAAATTACAGCTCTGATGTTTTGGCTTTTGTCCAGCACTTTTAGGAAAACTATATAGCCAAAAAGCTGTGTGGGAACAGAAACTGTTTGATTCAACCCACTTCTCTGAAAGGTCCAAGTTTTCTAACATGCTGTAGTGACCTATCCTTTTCTGCATAATTATAATCTTAGCAAAAAATAACCTTCTTTCCCTCTTAAAAACAACCTTGAACTTTTTTCTGGCCTGTTTTATTTTTCTTAATTAGCAACTGCTGAAATCACCATGTAGTTCTATAATTATTTGTCACCTGAGGGAGATCCCACTTTATTCAGTGAAGGTACTTTGGGGAACATCTGACCTTCCTGTATTTTCAGGTATTCTTTTCTTTTCTTCACACTGTTCCTGATTCTCTTCTGTGCAGCATTACATGTGATCATCAGGCACGTGATGAAGTGGCAAGGAGGAAGAAGGGCACTTGGCTATAGGAAACCCTTTGGCTTAGCAAGTAGAAAGAAATATTCCTCTCCAAAGCTGTTTATTTTCATGTTGGTCAAATAGACAGGAGAAAGACAGGAATAAACCAGTCTGTTTGCTGGTTATTTCTAATAACTGATTCTACATAATTCCATTAGAAATTTTCTGCTGTTTGTACACATTTTCCTTCTGATGCCTGAGTGTATTTTCTTCAGCATAAGGTGTTTTTCTAAAATTCATCTGATACAGGTGTTGCTTCACTTTGGTTTATATCAAAACTAAGCATCATTATGCTGTTCTGCTAGTTAACGCTGATTAGCATCTCTTTATTTGATGCTGCCACATTATCCCTCTGCACATCAGGTTTGGACAGAAAAAAAAGTAGGATACAACATTTAACCTCAATAACAGATTTTCCTCAAAAAAATTGCATGAATTACTGGAAAATCTTTGCTGCAATGCTAAGTGCTTTCTATTTTATTTCTTTTTTTCCAAGGAAAATACATTAAGCTTTCCTCACAGGCTGGCAAAACTAACAGGAAGAAACAGATCTTATGAATAAATGAGATTTTGCTTAAGAATAACTGAAGATGAAAAAAGTAATCAATTAAGATGTAACTGGAAACATGACTGGATGCCTTCTACTGCAAAAGCCCTTCTGTCATGCAGGCCTTTAGTATTAGATCCCTATAAAGTGTGTAGAGTTAAAGTGTTTGTCATGCTGAGCTTTCACCCTAAGGTGATCTCAGGAGATGAGGGGAGGGAAGTGGAATGCTTCAGTGAGAGTGTCAGTGGTAGAACTGGCACAGGCTGTTAATCCTTCTATCTGCTTCAAGAAAAAATACCACCCTAACTTGCAAAATATTGCATAAATAAATATTGCCTATATTTCCTTTTTTGAAGGCTGTGAGAGCACTTGAGCCTGTCCGGTGTTACTGGCTCAAGGAAACACAGAAGAACTGGAAATAAAAAGAGATCTGTTAAATAGCTTTCTAATATAGAAAGTGCTGGCTAGTCCTTATAAGAACCAGCCAGGAAGGGAAATATTATTCCTGACTCCAAGGAGGAGAGACAGAGGTTACTAAGCTCACACACAGAGGTAGTAGGGACTGTGTCTGTGAGATCCACATATTGAGCATCCAGTGAGGAGCCAACAAAAATCTCTCATTCCCATCCCAGCACTCTTTCTCATTATGGGGGGCAGATGAAGAAGGCCTTTGCCATTAAATCAGTTCATTTATCAATCTCTGAAAACAGTTATCTACTGCATTTACTTTGAGGATTCCTTAATCTACCTCTGATACAAATTTACAGAAATAAATCTTTTTATTTTTTCCTTAAACTCAATCAGGGTTTAGAAAGTCTCCAAAACCTAAAAACAGTTTGAAATTTAGTATCAAACTCTCCCTCACTGCTTATTAATGAACCCAATCAACCCCTTTGTACAGAGAGCACAGAGCAGACAGCAGAGAGGGCAAGTCATGCCAGCAGGCCTCTTGAATTGCTCTCCAAGGAAAAGGAAGAGGAGTAGAGGCACTATAATTTTAATTATGGTTTTCTCCAGTGTTAAACTTCGCAATTTTGTTTTCAGGTCAAATAATTGGTTTGGCAGGAAGTAGTGGAATAAACAGGATGAAATCCTGTTCTGTTAAATTGCAGCTTATATAGAAAAACTGTCAGGTAAATTACTGTGTATTTTGGATGCTTGAAAGAATTAAGTTAGTGCTAAAAAGAAACATCTCCAGAAAAATAAATAGCTCTAGTAGAGAATAATGCAAAATGAAAACTAGAAGTAGATATTATTTGAGCTGCAGGGAAACTGGAGTTCTGGAAAGATTTAGACCAGAAACTACAGTAGTATAATGAGCATATGTCATGTTATGGTGCTTTTAAAAAATCATGGGGGGCACACTGAGTAGAAAAAATTTTCAGTGAGAATGAGTCACTTCATATTTGCTCCTGAAATAACTATGCTAAGAATAGGATTCTTTCTTCTAGTTTTCTTCATACCTGAACTTTTTGGTAGATTGGAGGGCAAACTGTAACTCCAACCAATCTTAATAAAGCCAACTTTTCTTGCCCTAAGACTAACACACTTAATAAAAAGCCATTCACTGGCTGTGGCTTACATTTGACTAATTAATTTTCACTCCATGTCAAGGCCTTTGTTGTTACTGAGCATTCCTGTCATGGTCAGAGCCCATCATTCTAATAGAATAATTTTCCTTCGTTTTAGGACCTCTCTGAATTCACCACTCAATGCAGGCCACAGCACCAGTGGCACAAAAGATCATTTCCTGATTTATAGTTCACTGAGCAAGACAGACTAGCAGCTGCAGTCTCTGCGTACTTGGCTGGGACAAACATCAAAGAACCAAGTGGCTGCTTTGCTGTCAAGACACGCCTACAAGTTTTTAGGCAAGAGAAATAAAGAATTATAACTGATGCACTGGTCTAAGAAAGCCACGGTTGAAAAAGGATGGAAAATTTAGATAGCAACGTGTTGCTGATTACCAGTTCCTCTGCTGCCAGTTTTGTGTCCTTGTGTCAACCTTCCACTAGAAATCATCTCACTGATTTTGTGGCGCTGCTAATCAGCATAACTGGAGATAACAGATTTAGTGCTTAGTTACTTTTGTTGTAGTACATGAGCATTCTCTCCTCATATTTGTGGTGCTCCACCATATGCCTTGAGAATCCTTGTGCCATTTTTGCAGACTGAAAGCATGACAACTATTTTCACATCATGTTATTTCAGTGCAACTGTTTAGAAAATCCTTTATACAGAACTTCAACTCTAAGCTTTATTTCCAAATGAAAAACATCAGACCACAAGGATCTCATTCTTAATATCCAAAAGCTTAAAATACTCACAACTTTTTAAAAATTCTAAAATTTTAATTCTTAAAATAGCAATCATTTTCCCACAATCCAAGGTGCGTTCTGGAATCCAATGCCAAGCTCAGTACATTTTCTTTGACAAGGATCATAAAAATACTCAGAGCAGTACTCAAAACAACAGAATAAAAAGATCTAAAATGTTGCTTAAATAGTTTGGGAGGCTTAGAGCTATTCTGTATCTGCTCAATATAACACTTCAGCAAGAAAAAAAGACATACATACATGGTCTTACTGGTGTTCTGGGTAATAACTGACTGGTGACAAATAACTCTGAGACACTCAAAGCCTTATTTAGTGCACAGCCCCTTTGCTTTGGTGGCACCCTTTCCCATTCCAAAATCCTTGTGGTGGCTGCACTCTGGGGTGGGAAACAGGAGATGACCCCGGACAACTGCAGCAGTTTCTTTCTGTGGGACAACATCCATTCTGTCCACAAGGTTTCCTACTGCTGAGCTCTTGCTACAGCTCCAGCCCAGGTTATGAAGGGTTACACCAAGAAGGAAAATACTTGGTGGTTTGTGACAAAATTGCTCTGCATGTGTGGTACCTGCTGTGATTTGTGTCACCCATTTGAACCTCAGCCACAAAGCTGCACTTTTTATCAAAGATATTTGTGAATACGTAACTGCTCTGAGGACATATGGCCAATAAATAATTCAGTTATCTATCTTCCCTGCAGTTTTCTTATCCACCTACCACCTTTTAATGCTTTCTTGGCCTGGAAACAGTAATGTTTATGGCACTTCCAGTATAAAAGTGTTGCTGACTGGCAGCAGACTATTTCCATTGTGATACCTGGAAAACAAATTGTTTCTCCCCAGTCTCTGTCTGCTTTGCTCTCATCTGCTATTAGCCCAGAGAAGTTTTGTTTTGCATTTTGAGTGTCTAAAACTGTTCAAGTTTCAATTACTGATTCCAAAGTTGTTACAATGTGATTGAATTAGTAATTCCTTTTTCTCTCCTTTTCCCCCACACCCTTTGTTTTCTTTTCAGCTCTATATCCATTTACAGTCCTAAGGAGAATCCTAATGCTTTTGATGCTGCTGCTTTCTTCCAATCAGTGGGAAATTTTCTGGGGATCTTTGCTGGATCATTTGCCATGGGATCCTCTTATGCTGTTGTCACAGCTTTAATATCCTTTATGGTTTGTTTTCAGGGAGCAAATCTATGTATGTTGAGAAAAAATGCAATATCTGAGAGTGACCATCATTAGTTAGAGCTGAAGCTTTTCACTCTAGGCTCAAGTGTTTCTAAACAAACAGATAAATCATAAATTGTCAGGAAATGTCATTTGCCAGAATCCACAAATTTCTTTTTTACATTTATCATTAAGCAGAACTCTGGCCTTTATCATCCTATTTGTAAATAATTGTATTTTAAGGAAATTGTTTCAAAGTATTTTGAGGCCCAAACATGAACTTATTAAGAACAGCAACTTATGTATGAGCTCCAGGCTAGCAGCAATTATACAAAAATACAAGGGAAACACTACACCGTGTCAGTGTGACTGACAAGCCCATCAGTCTAACTAAGCTAGAAATGAAAGGTCTGTATGTTGCCCTGTATTTTTTCTTGTGTTTTAAAGTTCATATAAAATGCTGCTGTAGAAAGATCAGTGATTTGATCTTTCTTGTATTCAAACAAATATAAACAAATGCCAGTTTGTTTATAAAACCGGAAAAAATTAATTTCTTTTCCTTTTTTTTCTGGGAAAAAGAATATCAAATGCAACCAACTAGGTATTAATTTAAACTCCAAAAAAGCACTTAAAATATCTGACTTTAAAAATCTGTTCTGGATTTTCCCCTTTGAGGTAAGTTAGAAGCTGTGCAGTTTTTCCTGAATTCAACATGTGTAGATAAGTATGGTGGGGGAGCTTTCTTTCATCCTTTCTCAGACTGGGGGTAATTTTAGCTTACAAAACAGTTGGGTTTTCATTTTTCCTTAGTAATCTTTTAGCACTTGACAAAATTTACAAAGCTGTGCGAGTTTCCTATGTTGGAGACTGGTCTGTTTTTCCTCCTATCCTGGAGTGCCTTCTTATCAGCAGAAGCCGCTGGGCTTACAGGTAAGTGTTGCATTTAATTAAATAAAAAGCAATTTTATAATATGTTTCTAGTGTGGGTAAAATGCATGGTTTATTTTAGGCATGACATCATATATAAAGCTTCTAAAAGCCTCTTGCTATATTGAAGATCGTTTCATCTTTAAGTGCTATTCTGTAGAGACATTGAATAGTTCTTCCAGACAAAGACATAACAGATCAGGCTCAAGCCCTCAGTCTTTCTTCCCTGCATTATCCCATCCCTATTAGTCCCTCTATTAATCCCCCTATTTTCTGGCCAGCTATGGGACCAAAGATAACAGTAAGTACAAGGAAGGAAATAGGCAGTGCCTTGTGATTACCAGACTGTATGCTCCTCTGCACACATTCCATATCCCCGGCCTTTCTTGTTTTTCTCAATTATCAATAATTGAGACCAATTATCAATAGTAAACCAAGGACAGGGCCTGTGGGTTGCATCCACCTTTGTACTTAGGAAAAAAAGTCATCTTGTTCAGTGCACTTACATGTACATCTTTGGCACAGCCATGTCCCAGTGACAGGTAGAAAGATGAGTGATCCGATTGTTTTTTCATTAATACCAGGAAAGAAATTGTACAATCACAGTCAATTACGTACCCAGGGCCTCCAATAAAGTGTACACAGAAGTTGGGCAAAATTTGGAATGGATATAGTTTACTTCCACAGCAACCTATTGTATAGTGTGATTCAAAAGAACAAAGTTTCTGTGACCTTGATTGTTTTAATGCTCTTGAGGTTGTCACCTCTGGAATCCAGTGCTCTAATTAATGTCAGGGAAAATCAGGAGAAGAAAAATTCTTAATGGAGTGGTAATGCAGTTCATGCTGGTTTGTTCACAAAATTGTCTGAAGCCTTTTGAAGGCAACTGTGATATTTTTACTGAGTTCTCTGGAGCCAGCATGTTACTTTTTTAACATTAGCCACACAATCAAACTATTTTTGAATGGGTATTAATATCTGCATCTTTGCCTCACTAATTATACAACTTTAGATCCTGTTTACTGCCAAATTCTTCAGGCCAATGAATAAAAACAGTGGTACATGAACTGAACAAAAGGGTGGTATTTCATTACATTAAGAAAATCAGATACCAGGTGGAATGAAAGTCCATTTGATCTCTTAGCAGCTCTGTACTGGTTTGGGCAAGGGTAGTGCTAATTTTCCTCACATTAGCTAATGTGGTGCTGGGAACAGCAATGGTAATTCAGGGATATTTCAGGTATCACTGAGAAGCACTTGCAGAGCCAAGGGAATTTCTGCTCCTCACCCCAACCAGCAAAGGGGCTGAGGGTGTACAAGTGTGAGGGGACACAGCCAGGACAGCTGATCCCAGCTGGCCCCTTCCAGTGCAGGAGAAGCTGGAGGAAGAAGGTTTGTCACTCTCACCCTTGCCATTCCTTCCCCAGTCCCACTGGGGAGGACGGAGAGAGGAGTGAGCAGCTGTGGGAGTCTGAGCTGCTGCCTGGGCTAAGACTCAACAAGCTCTTAAAAACGTTGCACAAATACCACAGAGGAATGGAAGCAAAGAGGATGATTGCTGGTCCCTTGCCTGCCACTGGAGGTACTGATCTCCTCACCCAGTGACTTCCAAGTGAGGACTGTTTTAAAGTGCATTCCTCACAGAACACAGGGATGCTATGTCTCAGCAACTGAACAACTGATTATACATCACACACAGAACGTAGATTTGTAAAAGAAACACTAATATCTTTCAGAGCCTCAGGTGCTCCACCAAAGCTAATTTCCATTTCTCAGGCATAGGAACAGACTGTATGTCCAGACAAAAATAATTGGCATATGTCCTTTTTGCACACTGCAGATGTGATGATGGACAGCAGAGTCTCTCCTGGTAGCTACCCTGAAGAGTGTTTCATTGCTCTTTCCTGCTGTAATATATAAAATATCTGAAATAAAAGACTTAATTATTGAACACCACAGATGGTGGTGGTAGCCATGGTAAGGAATTTTAAATGGACAGTGGCAGAGACAGAGGAAGAGAGTGGAACCAAAGTAAAGTTTCAATGTGAGGGAAAGAATAGAAAATTGTTGGGAAGTTTAACTAATTCTAATCTAAAAAGGAACTGATTGAAGAAAGATAATTACTTCACCAACTCATACATTCCAACAATAAGTATCAAACATTTTTAGGTCTTTCACTAGAATTTTTTCATGGGGTCAGAGTTTCACATGGAAATTGTTTAATTACACTGTTGTGAGAAGGAAAAGTTTAATCTTGAAACTTTTATCAGTTAAATATTTGTCACTTAATTTCTGTAAAAGGGTTTTGACAGAAGCTGTTATTACGGAAAAAATCATGGAGCCTTTCTTGTGACTTCAGAAGTTCAAAGCTATGTTTTATAAATGCATTTTCTTTATTAGTACTGTTCTGATATTATCCTTTAGTTGTCTAGCTGAACCAGTTTTGATGTTGCTTTTCTCTTCTCTCAGTTTCCTGTGAAATAGTTCAAACTCACCTCATTTCAAAATATTATTTTAAACTCCAAGTTCAGCAGCAGAAATTCTGTGTTGGTTAAGAAATTTTCACCAGACTTTGGTTCAGCTCTGATTTCTCATACCCACGCTAAGGAAATCTGTGCAAAATGCATTTGCGAGCAGTCCCCACACAGGTGGGCACACACAAAACACCTGTTGCAGAAGGCAGGGAGAGTCCAGGAAAAACTCAATTATGCTTCAGGACACACTCGGCTCTTAATCCACACTCCTATAATTTCCAATCTTTTCCATCTTTCTTGCTTTGCCCTTTGTCTGTCTTAATGCACACAAGTTTTGGTTTTACAGTCGCCTGTGCCTGTCCTTAAAAGCAGCTGTGAGAATCCAGCAATGGCACAGCTGCCCCACTGCATTCAATGGACCACACTCCTAGTGGAGTGTGCTTCAAAAATTAACTTGCCCTATCATTTATGCCTATATTCATTTTCCTTGGATATTGTGTTTTCTCTGTTCATTCCTTCTAAATGAACTTCAAAGGATTAACACTAGACTAGTACTTCCCTGTAGCTATTAAGTAATGCAATTGAAAAATAATATTATTCTTATAATGTTTTCCACAGCAGTCCTTCAATCATTCTGAGCTTTTTGAAGTGTAATATTGAAGTATTTCATAATATAGAAATAATGGACTATACTGGTCTTTTAGTGGGTAAAGTAGCTGGTAGGGCTCACTTGCTTAGCTTGCAGGCTTCTAAAATAGAATTTAAATGGAGAACAGTACAGGTTAATATTTCAGAAAATATTTTATTCCTCTGCCTCAAGATATCCCATGATATATAACACACAATATATGGGCCTGACCCTGGTTGAAAAATGGATGTGATCGATCCAGCAAATCAAAATAAAAATCTGGGATGACTACACAATTATTGTTATATTGGGAACTGGAAAATATAAATTAATGTTATGGTTATTAATCTTATATCTATATCATCAAGCTGTGACATATGCATGATAAATTGATTCTTATACAGTAGAATCTAATTTGTGCATTTGCTCATTTGCCCTGGAGTGTATCATTCCTGACTGCTGAGCAAAGCTGTTATAACAGAATACTAGAGTAAGGTCAGTGCTAATAGAGTTGTTTTCATTTGCAAACTTCATTACACAGTATTTACTTGTAGACTATGAAAAAAATAGTAAATAATTTAAACACTTGTTGAAATAAATGAGGAAAGTACATCTTGCATTTATATATAATCTTGTTTTATAATTGACAAAATTTTCTAAATTTTAAATGATCACTCAGTCTGAGAAAGGTTCCACGATGTACATGGACATTTAATGGTCACCTCAGTTAGACCATCTCTATCTACAGCTGTTTGAAGTGACCAGATATTCAAAAGAGATTAATTTACCTGCAGAAATACACTCAAGCATATGTATGGGAATTGACCTGTATGTATGTGTTCATTTGATGCATTCTTCAAAGTCACACAGTGACTCTGTAAAGGCATTAAAATTGCAGCCAAGCTGCTCTGTTTTTTACACTCTAAAGACCTGCATTATGGAGACAAAAAAGATAATAGACCTTGAAGGAAAAAGTTGTTGGAGACTGTCATTTTTGTTCCTTTACTGGTTTTCAGAGGCCTTTGATTTCTGATCATTATAAAGCAAAAAAGCTTGTGATAATAAATTACCGCTGCTTCCTCACCTTCAGCAGTTCTTGTCTGAACATTTTGTGATGTTTCTGCCTTTGTGACACCTGCCTTCTTATTCAGGGGTTCACAGGAAAGCAGAGTCTACCTAGCAGGAAAGGTTTCTCCTTCTTTTCCTCCAAAAATAAATCAGCAGCATATTATGAATGAGGTACCCAGGATGAGTCCAAAGATCTGGTCTCTCACTGGGGTAATTTTGTGCTGCCTTTGTATTTAGGACATAGCAAGAGTGAATGTCACCAATTTCCATTTTCTTTAATACTGCTGACAAAGTGCACTTATCCTCGTGCTGTTCACTTCTCCTGTTTGCTGTGATTTGTCTAGAATCTGTCATCTACCTCATTGCTTTTGTAAAATGCTGTGGCCAGTTCTTGTGACACTCTCAGAAGGGATCTACCAAAACATTTCTGTCTGCAGTTCTGAGCACTGTGAGCCCAAGGCAGTTGGGTGCCTGATGGGCTTTAGTTCACTCAGCTGACATTATTCCATACAAGGAAGATATTCTGGGCTTTCTTTTCTAAACTGTGTGGTTTTCTTTTCTATATTCATTAGCAATGTGCCACGCTGTGTCATGCAGAGTGGGCAGACTCCTATCAGTAAGGAGGGAGAAGGGATACTTCAAAGTATCCCTTCAAGTATACTTGTATCCAAGTATCCCTTGAAGTATACTTCAAGTCAAAAGGAAAAAAAACCACAACTCTTGTCAACTCTAGTCCTGCCACTCCCAGGAGCACAGGGTGAAATCTAAACCTAATTAGGAAAACAACAGATAGGAAGGTGGCATTTGCCCTGCTGTGCACAGATGACAGCTGAGCTGGTCTGCTGCAAATCCATTACTGGAGTCAGGGCTTGGCTCTGGCTAATTTAGAGGCTGCTGTAGGTACAGCCTTCTAAGACAATAAGAAGAAAAGAGAAATGTGTATGTTTTTAGAGAAAAATACATATTCTAGCAAGGCATTGAGCTGAGACCAAAGATCAGATGCATAAAATGTGGACAGTGGAGTCTTATTGCTATTGCAGAGATTCAGGATTAACACTCAGGGTAAGCACTCATAGCATGTCCAGAATAAATGGCACCGTAGCAGTTCCAATGTAAATTGCATCCAGCCATTCATTTGGGGTTAAAAAAGTACAACACTGAAGCCCAGGTCTCACTTGAAGCAGCCAGGGGCAGTACCAGTGAACAGTCCTCAGGTAAGGGCCTAAAAAATCCCCTCAGCTCCATCTTTTGTTGCTTTCTGTCACTTCAACATAAAATCAACTTCCAGAGATAAAAGCCTCATGAACAAAGCACAAGCTTTGGTTCTGCACTGGTGCAGGTCTGGCGTATGAAGCCTTAAATCTTTTCTTTAGTACCAAGACAATGATTAGTCACATTCATACCCCCAGTGAAAGCAGCCTGGCTAGGGGTGCTGTTGCCACTGGGGTGATGGCTTTGTGACTGCAGCAGTTCCAGGCAGACACAGGCTCATTTCCTGCCACCCCCACATCCAGTCTGCATCCCAAGAGATGCTGTGGGCATTCTGACATAAATATGACTCCAAAGTAAACGTTAGCTGATTTAAATAATTTCTCTTTTACCCTATCCTCATTGTTCCTTTTTCCACTCATTTCACCACTTTTGATGAAAGACCAGTTTCTGCTGCTTTTCTGTGAGATTTCAGTATGTTGTGCATCTTTAGAGAGGCATCCAGAAGTTCTGGAAACCTTTGAAGCTGGGATGAAAACTGGTCAGTTTGCTTACAGATCTTTTGAAATGAAGCTATACTTTTTACCAATTCCTTTGCTCCCCCAGAAGGTAGTGGTTTGGGGGTTTTCTTTTTCTATTTTTTTCTTTTACCACCAAAAGACCTGACAACTTGAGAAAAATGTCTGGTTTAGTCTCTCAAATTAGCAAATTCTCAGGTTTTGATTGTGGCCACTCACTTCCAGGTTTGCATTAAAATAACACTGCACATGCTACCCTTCTCTGACATTCCTTTTTTCATGTTTGTGAAATGATGTAAAAAAAGATTATGTCTTTCAGTGACAATATACGGGCTGTTTTCAGATTAGCACTTGTAAATTAACTAAGACCCACACTATAATTTTAAGGTTCACATCATCAGCAAAATACTATTAAATGTTCAAGTTCCTATATAGTTGCTATTTTTTTATATTACTAGCTTAAACAACCATTTCAAATACATGTATTTGCAAAAGCTAATGTAAGAATAAGTTCTCTAGCTGTATTAACAGCTAACAAGCTGTCTCAATTTCTCCGCTACAAAAAAAATTAAATAAAATGGTAGGGCTTTATTTCTAATAAAACCTCTTCAAAGAGGTTGATCTGTAGCTGAAATTCTACCAGTGATACAAGTATTTTTCTGTGAAGTGTCTCATCTTTTATATTAAGAGAAAAATTCCAGTAATCTGTTAATAAACACAAGGAGCTGCATTGCGCTTAACAATTTACCACCTATTTCAGCTCAAAACATTCTCTGCTTACTTTAAGGTAGCATTTTGTTCTGCAATTGTAGTACTGTCTCAGTAACTGCTGATTTTGCCACTTAAAAAAATAACGAGTGAGTGAGCTGTCTCCACCAGCCTGAAACTGAGGCCAGGTGAAAGGGCCACCTTGCTTTATCTGCCTCCCTGCATCTAATGGAAACTGTTTGCATCTCCAGTATTGCCATATTTGCTCTTACCCATTTCTCTGTGAAAGCAAGCCCACAAAAACATCCTCATTCTGTGCCATGCTCTGTTCATACAGTATTTTGCTAACCACCTCACCTCAAAATCCAGCTTTAATAGTTCTACAAAGGAATCCAGATTGCCTTTTCCTTGTAACTAAAGAGTTCTGTGCTTGCCTCTTTGGGTGCTTCTCTTTCCTTTTCAGTTAACATGCAATTGGTCATTACTCTTAAGTAATCATTTTTATGGATGTTCATTACAAGCCATTTTCTCCAAGCCTTTTAATGAACTATTCATTGTGAGAGTCCTGGCTGGTATATATTAAGCTTTCAGTTGCAGCAATTGAAATACTCCACTGTGTTCCCCCAGTCTTCCTTGGAAACAGGGTGTCTGGTTTCTACACTTGCATAATTGCATGGTTCAGTTCATTTATTCTTATTGCAAAATCAGATTTAAGCTATTTTATTCTTCATGACACTCTCTCCGTTTTCTCACTACCCATAATTAACAGTTTCTTAGCAGTCAAAACCAGTTTATAATCACAGCTGAATTTAATAGTCAATTTTAAAAATGCAAGACTTGACATCCTGATGATTAATAGAGAAGAAACTGCATCAGAAACTCTTATCTCCATTTCAGTTACTGAGCCTGGAGCTAGTGATACTTAGCAACATTACTGTTTGACTGTATTTTTAACTGAAATGTCATTGTTTGAACACCCCAGTGCATATTATTAATGCCTTGAGAATTTTTAAACTCCACAGATCAGTTCTGCACAATCAAATACAGTTACTGAGAAAAAATAATTAGACACATTTATGAGAGCAATTAGACCTCACAAAAATATAAACTTGCTGGAATGTATTTAGGCAGTGACAATCTCACCACAGCCCTCATTATTTACCATGAAGAAGAGTCTTAGTGTAGCTAGGAAAAAAATAAATATCAAAATAGTCTTAAGAAAATAAATATAAAAAACAGAGACACACTAAAAGCTCAGTGGAATTTCTCTTGGCTAAAGAATCAGTGTTCTGTAGAAGCAGTACAGGTAAGTTTACAATATAAATTTAAAATATAAAGAAAACCCAGAAGCAAGCAAAATGTCCACAGTGGTTTGTGGGGAGAAACATATGCTTGTTTCCTTGTTTTCTCTCTGATGACAGCTGTCCCTTGTGCCAAATCAAGTATTTACTCCATACTTTTTTCTTTCATCAAAGGCATATTAATGCCAGGCCTCAGTTCTTCAAAAAATAGAGGGGCTTGCAAGAAAATTGGATTTTTTTTTGGCCAATATTTTCTTGCTTAGCAATGTAAAGAGAGTCTAAAGAAAGATATGGTAAGGTAATGATTAATTTAACTGGTATGTGAGAATTCACAGATCCCACACACACACACTCTTCCCCATATGAAACAGTTTTAGCATTGTCTAATTTGTTACTTTGATTTGTTTCCTTATCTGTTCTGTGATTCAGGGCAGGAGGATGTTTCACCTGCCTCAAGGGCCCTCTTGCTGCTAAAATCCCAACGTTTAGAGATTTGGATAAGCCTGTTAAAGAACCTGTGAGGCAGCGGTGCTGGAGGCAGCCCACACGTGTTCGGTTTGTTCCTATCCACTTTTCCTGGGTCTCTCAATCCTGGCCTGCTCCCATCAGTTCTTTGGAAGTACAGATTGTTTGTATTGGGTTTGCTGTGCTAAAGGTGCAGTGCTGCAGGTTCTGCCCCCGTGCTGAACCAAGAGTCACTGTCCTGGAGGAGAAGGAGGGAGCTTTATCCAGGTTCCAGCCCAGGACTGGAGGAGCAGCCTGCGACTCTTTTCACCATTCCACTACGTGTTCTTTGCTTCCAGTGGAACAGGTTTATGTTCCAGTTCATGCTTGTTTAACCCCATAAATGCCCAGAAAGCTGCAGCACAATCACATCACAAGGATGAATAGTGCCTAGACCTGGACAGGCATCTTTCCGCTTGCTTTGTTGCCTCAGACTCATCAGTATAATGTCAGTACACGCGAGCAGCCTGTGAGCTGGAAATGACCCAGCAACGTGCAGGGCAGCCCATGAGGAAGCAGAACTAAAAGGCTAATTCGGGCATGCTGAGCTCCTGCTCGGGAGGCAGCCAGGAGAAGGGCTGAAAGGCACAAGGACTAAAGCACTGTGGGGTGGGCGGTGGTGAACTGTGAGCACACGAGCCCCAGAGATGCCAGGCACACAGCACTCCCACTGCTGGCTGGCTCCGTGCTCAGCCCCGTGCCTGGGGAAGTGTGTCTGCAGGGTTCCAGCAACGATGAGCACAATGGACACGGGAGAGCCCTCAGCTGTTGTGTAAATAATTATCTATGTAGACATGCCCCAAGTTTAAGAAAAAAAACAAAGCTTTCTTCCTCCACGGGCGTTTGCATATGGCTACTGGTGGACACTATTTTTGGTTTTCTGTTTTCTCCCTATGTGCATTCCTTCTGCATTACCTGTGTCCGGACCTCACAATCTTATCAGCAACTTTAACTGCAATACTGAATTACAGTGATGTTATTCTGTGATTCCAGTGAGTTAGGACCAGGGCCAAGATAGTATTGAAAAATATTCCTATAAAGCAGATTTGTTATTGTTATTATTCCTGACAGTCCTGCTTCCCTGCCCCTCCAGACCTTCCAGAAGCTGGGACTGTAGCTGCTGCCATGTGTCTACAGTCACTGACCTGCTTGTTCTGGGCAGCACAGCTCACACCTGCCAGAGCATCACTTCTAAGCAGTGTGCTGTTGTTCACCTTGACACTGTTACACACTGCTTGTGATAAGCTAAAATCGGACACAGATTGAAATTATTTTACCCTGTTTCAGTCATTCAGTACCAAGCGGTCTCAAACCATTTAAATGTAACAATTTTTTTTCCTTCCCTATTCAGCCTCTGCCAATTTTTTTTTTTTAATAGTCTGAAGTCTTACATATTACAATTATGTTAGTCCTACACTTACAATTACTGTCAGTTAGATTATGGCTGGATCATACCATGTATTAACTGTAACAAATTTTCTAGAGCCTTTGAATTTCCAAATACACAACAGTGGAAATGCTATGAAAGCATGATTGTCCTTAGAACATATATCTCAATTTTCTTTTGTTATAAAAAACTGTTAACAGACTAATTTGCTTTTCTTGCCTACTGCAAGCCTAAGTAAGAAAATAGAGGCAGCTAACTCTGTTTTTTCTTTGAATTTCAGGTATTGTTGCTGTCCTTTTCTGTGGAGTCACACAGGCCCATTACACCTACAACAATCTGTCACCGGATTCTAAAGTGAGAACTAAACAGGTAGGACATGGAAATAACTGACATGGTGTCTTACACTGCTGTAAGGATTAACAGTTACTGGAATACAGCTGGATGGTATTTCATTAATGCAAAGCAAGAGGCTTGTCTTCATCAGGGGAAAGACTGGAGATTTTGCCAGGAAAACAGTAACAATTACCAGGATAAGCAAAAAATATAAGAACATAAGAATCTGTTTTTCCCAAGAGACCTGAAATCTCAGACAGGTATAGAGATAGCATCTTACACCAACTTCCATACAAAAATGCTTCAAAATTAAGGAAATGAAAGAGCTCTAGTAAGTAAGAGAGAAATGGTCTGAAAGATTGGATCCCTGCAGATTTTTGCAAAGGCATTGTATAAACAGCAGTCTGGTCCACAGATTTAAGCAATGGCGTAATTTAATATCTGTTTCATTAAAAATTATCATAATTAGATAGAGATTTTTTTTTTCTTTTCATTGTGTTATTTATTTTGAAATGTGAAATTTGATCATCTGGTTTTTGTTTGAACAAGTGACTAGTACAATTGTAATTCTTTTTTAAAACTTGGGGCTGTTCTCAGATCTATGGCATTGCAGTGTTTAAACCACTTTTCAGCACAAGTAATTTTAGACAACCCTGCCACTACCTAGATCCTTTAAGAACTCATTTAAATGCAGTTTTCTTCCCTTTTAACGTTGACTAATGTGTCCCAAGAACCCCAGGTTGTAGAAAATCTATCTCCTAGAGCAAAATGGAAACTTATGGCCCAATACTATAATTTTCATGATGCAGTCTCGTACCTTTATCAGCAATTCTTTTCTTTTACGCGTTGGAAATTTTACGTAGAAAAATTCATCACTTCTTGCACATCTCAATTTAATCAAAAATCCAATTTTCTATCAAAAACAGCTTGATAGAAAAAAATACTGGCCACAGTATCAGTTCAACTGCTAAAGTCTCACAGTTTTTAAATCACAGAAAAGTTTCTGGTCAGTACTCCCATAATAAAGTGTTAGCTATTGAACAGGATAACCCTTTTCAATTGTATTTCTACTGTAGCAGTAGGCTGATGCTTTCAGAAAGTATTCCAGCAGAGAACTAACCTTTCTCTGACAAGTGTATTGTAAGGGAACGACACTGAAATCTACTCTAGAATTGTTTCTGTTTTGCAGAAAGACTGAATTACATATGCCATTACTCCCCTTGCATATAACTTACAATTTAAATCGAAGGCTTTCCAGGGATTCATCTGCATATTTTAGTGATGCATAGCCTTAGAGAGAGACAAGGGAAAAAAAATCAAAATAAGCCAAGATTGTGATACTTTTAATTACATATGAAGCTTTTCAGCTGCAGAATTAACTAATATCTTGTTTAAATGCATCCTGGTTTTTGTTCATGTTTACTCTGTTATTCCCTCCTATTCAACAAGTGCAAAACAAAATTGTGAAAATAAACCAAATTTACCCTTGAACACACACAGAAAAGGGATTATGTGTTTCTCTATGGAGCTATGATTTTTATACACACTTTCCTAATCTGTTTTTATCTTCCCAATAAACCCTTAATCCTCAGCCTCCTTTATGATATGGTTCAAACACTGTTGTTGAATTCCTTTGAATTCTTCTAATTTATTTTCTAATCCAAATATTACCCTTTAATATGCAGCTGTTTCAGTGAGACCTGCAATGCCTCTTTCTTTCTCTCCTTCCAAGAATTCTCTTCAAGCAAATTTAATAAGCCACACACTTGGTATTCTCATAATCATATATAACTTCAGTGCATCTTCAGTGAATATTGTTGCTCAGATAGTTGGCTTTGCTCCCAACTTAATTCATTTTTATTACTCATTAGTGGCAAAAATCAAGGGCTTTTCAGTTCTTTTATAGAATTATTCCAAAGCAGTCTCTCTCTTTTGTTACAATGTGACAGATCTTTCAGAAAGGAGTGCTGAACTGTAATGCACACTGACAAAACAGTGAACAGGCTGAAGCTGAAGCTAACAAAAACCATGGAAATTAGATTTAAAATTGTAAATCAGATTGGAAAATTGTGTTAGCTGTTTTTAAACATACTTTTTCTTTACTGCTTTGCATAATTTTCTTTACATTTTTTACTTGCTTTAAAAATTTTATAGCTTGATGATAAAATCCAGTATACAGTGAGAGAGGAGATATTTCTGACCCTGGTGCCAAGTTCTGCATTTCCCATAATACATCATCCTATGGTCTAATAAAAGTTTCTCTTCAGTCACTGCTGTAAAATGAGAATTTTCTACATTTCCTAAATGAGAATCTAAGAACATCTATTAAAAAGGCCTGCTTAAAGATGCCGTGTAATTATTAGTCCCCATGTAACCTTTATTATTCTGTCCATCACTGTTTAAGATTCCATGAAAGAGAAATATTAGATTTCAAGCATCTGAAACTTACAGTATCTGAAACTATAAAGCAACACTAATCTTTTCACAAATAAATGAATTATTTTAACAGTCTTATAAGGAAATTAAGATAACAAAATTTTTGTGAAAGTGGAGGCTTTAGATAGTTTTCATTCAATTCAATTATCCCAATTTTCATTAAGTATTTTATAAACATTCTGTGTGTTTTTACTGTCATTTTTTAATAGGGGTGGTGTTTTATGGTAGTAATTTTAAGTCATCATCATAGACCTGACAACAGCCATCATGATTTTAACAGTGAGACTGACCCTGCCCTCCATGGCAACAAGGTTAGGTCTAACAGAGTGCTCCTGAATTTCAGGCACTTAAAGTTTAATTTAACCAATGTATCCTTAGTGAAGGAGAAGATGAAACTACAGGGATCTGATCAAAAGCTATTTGATTCTGAGCAGTTTTCTCCAGAATTATTTACAGCTGCTATCTTCTCTCATGTTATGCTGCAGCCAGACAGTTGCTTCTAAATCTTGGGACATTACAGCTCAGATTTTACACTAGGCTTCAGATGTACAGCTGGGCTGGGTTGATTTGCTCTGCTACAAGTAAGTCAGAGGCTGGGCAGGGTGTTTGTTGTGAGATAAAGGAATCCCTGGTTTGTTAAAAGCGGGCAGAGGTACAGGTCCATACGGGTCACCTCTTGAAAAGGATTCATGGATAATATTGTGTTTTCTACAGGAAGATGACATTCCTCCCTCTGTTTTTCTCTCTGCCCTCTATCACTTTCACTCAAATGCCAAGCTAAGACCAGTGCATTTTCCTAGTGGTGGAGTACTGACCAATGCCCATAAATATTATCCATCCTACTAATGAGTTGTATCTTTTCTGGTTACGTTCCTTTAACTCTGGGGAGCAGCTGCAACAACGAGAGTGGGGCAGGGCAATGCCTCTCCTTGGTTAAGTGTGCAACGGAACGGAGAATTCTTTTTGCAGACAAAATAGTGTCAGCAAGTTATAAATTCTGGAAAGAGAATTCCAAAATGCATCACCTATGGAAGAGGAGCCAGAGAATTACAAGAAGACACAGGAAAGCATGTCCAGCAAACAAAGGAATATGTCACACACTGCCCTGCCTCCCTTCATTCCCCAATCTAAGCCTTGTTCTCATGGTCACTTCTGAAACAGGAGTATCTAACTGTTGGTGAAGGTTGTTTTCTCTAATTTGGTGTAGTAGCCTTTCTAATCCCATTTGGAGTTAAACAGTTACTCACCTGTTTTGCTGCTCCTGATAGCAAACCCATTAAGGGAACAAGCTGCCTTGGAGATAAGAGCTGCTGGCCTCATTGTTCAGCTGCACCTGGCTGCTGTGTGCAAGGGATTCCGAGTTAAGATTTCAGTGGCCCTTCACCTCCAAGGTTTAACACAGGCAGGAGAATGAGGTAAAGCCACACCAAGAGAGCTCAGTGCTGCTTGACTTCTGAACGACTTTACCCAGACATGCAGTCTCACTCGGAGGCTTGAGCAGATCAGTTGGCACTGGAGGAATCAAAGTTCAGACTGGCCTTGGGCTTTGCTCACTGATGGACATAGTACTGATTGCTTCAAATTTTCATCTCCCTGCTATAAAGCAGACATCATTATCTCTGATTAATAAAAGTCATCACTTTGCAGGAGGGCCGCTAATATTTCCTGGAAATCCTAGGAAAACGCATGAAACTTTCAACATGTTCCTAGCTCATTGATGATGCAGCTACATGTCTTCCAACAAGGACACTGGCTAGGGCTCAATCAGCTGACTGCTGGATCAGAAATTAAGCTGCATTCCAAAGACACCTTGGTGTAAAAGGATTGTGTTTATCAGCATATCAATTTAATTCCAATTAATCACATTAATCAAAATAGGTTGAAAAAAGTCATAAAACATTTTTTTAAATTTCTCACAACCGATCTAGTCCCCTAACTACAGTCCTTACAGTTCCCTAACCCTAATATGTTATAGTATAATCTCAATATAGACTTAGAATAATAGAATCATTGAGACAGGAAAAGATATCCAAGACCATCAAGTCCAATCATCAACCGAATACCACCATGCCATATCTACTCATTTTTTTAACACTTCCAGGGATTGAAATTGCATTACTTCCCTGGGGAGCTGTTCCATCCATGATTAGGGATTCACTTTAGAAGTGAAGCAAAGCAAAACAGTAGAGTAAATATAAAGCATGGCAATGGAGTTGTCCAAATCAACTGAAGGGGGGGAAAAGCAATTAATCAAAGAAGTGCTACCTGAATACCCACAATGTTTTTTAAAAAGAGCATTGCAGGACTAAAGGCAGGGAGGTGACTGAAGTCTGTATGCAAATGAAGCACCATCACTGTGATCTTGACATTTTATTGCTTTTCTGCTGGCCCATGTATCTTATAAACCAGCTACAAGCAGACCTAGAGCCAGCGCTGCAACAACAAATCTCCCTTCTCCAGATACATGATACTGTCTTACAGGATTCTCCCATCAGCTGTCTTTTGATAAGAAAATAAATAATGCACTGCCAATTCTGCTTCAGTAGCAGAATGATTTCTCCTGAGTTTGTTGTTAAAAGCACATACCAGGAACTGCAGCTACTGCTGTTATCCTTCTGTGAGAGAAGGAGAGCAGCTGGGTGGAGATGATGCTGCACTACCAACACCCAAACTGCATCTGGCTTGTGAGGGTCCCACTCCAGATATCCAGCACCCAGACTGGGGAGAAGCAGCCCTCTAACCTCCTAGGTTGCTGTAGCACAAAATGAAATGGTTTGGTGCCTTTATCTTAAACCCTGCACAGTCACACTGGACATGTGTGTGCCTGGGGGCTTTGGTTCTGCTATTTGTATGAGTGTTTTAAGACACCGCATCAAGAGAGCTGGGCTTGCTTCTATATTACACAGCCTATATTAATTTATCTCTGGTTAATGCCTACTATTTTCTGTTGCCAAACATTGGACTGTTGATAGATAATGAGTTTATACTTCTAGAAATAATACATGCACAAATGTCAGGTTTTAATGGCTCTTCTAATTCAGGCTCTTAATTTATAAAAAATAATTGAGAGTATTTCAAGGCTGAGGAAAACCTTAATTACAGGAAAATGTCCTAGACTATTAGGATTATTAGCAAGGCAGAAATACCTCAAAACATGAGCATACACAAGGATAATTCTTCTTTTGAAATGAGCATTCTCATTGACAGCTGATGTGATTTGTTCAGCAACTCTTCTTAGGGAAAAATGACCTTTAAGGCACTGCAAGAGGTCAGGTATTTCTACACAAATGATTGGCAGAGAAAAAGGCTGAAAGAAAAGTTATCTCTCAGAAAGGTTACCACCAGTACCAGATTCTAATCAGACTCTGCATCTGTGCTGTGCAGGAGGAATCTGTTTTCCCAGTACACCACAATCACAGTGCCTACAGGAGAATTTTGTACCAGAATGGGGGGGGGTTATTATCTTCCAAGGCATATAGCTGCCTGTCTGATATGAGATAACATATTTGATGGCTAGTCCTCTGAGAGTAAACTAGAAATTCTTTTTGACTAATGCATAGCATTCAGGTCTGTCACTCTTCAAAAAATACACAAGAGGTCTTTGCCTAAAGAATCCAGTGAAGTCCAAATTCTTGGATAGCATTAAATAGGTTGCATGCATGAAGAACATTTTTCCATTTAAGTGGAGACTGAGCAGAAAAGTTAGCTCTGATGGGCACTGTCTCGTGGTTCCCTTTCTGCAGCTGAACAAAATCAAAAATCCCTAGTTTCTAACCTCCTTGAACCCCTGCAAGTTCAGATTCAAAAGTGATAAAGACTGAGGCTTCAGGCAGTGCTTCTCAGGAAAAAGCACGGGTGATCAACCTGGGCTCAATAGACAGGTCTGGAGAGAAGATGCTCCTTTTGGTAACAAGAGTCTGAAAATATAATAGCATTTGGAAAGATTTAGTTGTACTGGAATAGCATTCATATAGTTTTACCCATGTTTTAGTCAGTTTTGCTTAAATGCTTCAGATATTAGTAATATTAGGGAAATACCTTACTCTTATCTTCTGATATTTCACCCAGAATTTTTTTCCTGTTTTGAGAAAAGGCCTATAGCAAAAATCTTCATTTTGCAGCTGTTGGAAACAATCAGGGAGAACATAGAAATGTCCCTGTTTGGTTTTTTTTTTCCTTTTTGAGAGAAGAAAATGATACTCAAATAAAAGGGTTGTAAGCACAGTTTAAAGAAATAATGGTTTATGCAGTATTTATCTTATGGCTATTAGGATCAGATGCCTGAAACTGTGGGTAAAACCTATTGCTAATTTTGAGGTAACTAACCTATATTGGAAACAAGACAAGCCAGAATCTCCTACCCTTCTAAAAGTCCAAAAGCTGAGGTCTCTAGACATTAGCTATCATCACAGCTCCAGCCTATGTACCCTGAAATGAAGCAGCCCTTCATTCTTGTCCTGTGCTTTCCCTTCTGAGCTCCAGTTTTGCCTCCCGAGGCTCTGATGTGCTCCAGCAGTGTCAGAGTTGCTGGCTGAGCCCTGTGCTCCTGACTGCAGAGCCAGAGCAGCTCTGGGTCCATCACAAACAGCCCTCACTCAGCAATTGCCTGCTTTTCTCTAACTGAATATGCACCGCATGCGTGGTGCTTGTAATAATTATTACCTTTAAATGGATTGCAATTGACAGGAAGTGTACAATGAATTCCAGTTCTCTGCACAGCTATTTTCTGTGTTTAGCAGAAAAAGATGAAGGTTGGAAATGTGCCAGGTGCATTGTTTGACCAGATGTATCATAAGATCTTATGGAACCCTGTAGAACAGTGTAATGCTATAAAGAAATCTAAAGCTGCTTACTGTATGGGTTTAACAAAAAGAATCATAACAACACAAGAAAATCTTCATTTCTGCAGAAAGAATTATACTACCATGTCTTTCAATCTGAATTTCTTAACAAAATCCCTCATTATCTGACTGATGTTCCTGATTACTTAACCATGCTAAAAGAATGTTAATCTGCAGTCTCTTTACACGTGACTTCCCTTAAATTTATGTGAAAATGCTGAAATTGTTTCCTCTCTTTCAGCTGTGAGCTACATGATGGATGGTAAACAGCTAGGAAATATTGCTATGAGTAAACCAACTTTATGACTCTGGTGCATCAGTAATTACTTGCATCATTTATGGTTTATATAATAAATTAGCTGCTTTCCTGTCCATAATACTGAAAATATTGGGTGTCCATATACAGAAATCTTGTTAGAATATTCAGTTCTATACTTCATTCTGTAGTTTCCATTTCCCCTCTTTTTGTACACCTGCATTAGTGATTCCTTAACTGAGAATGTGCAGATGTGCTCTGGCCTCATTAGCTCCCATCAAGCATCTGCCCCTTTGTCATCAGTGTTTTATGAGGAATATAGTGTCTTACACACACACAGAGTAAAGAAAAGTACTTTGGACCTATGAAGAAGAGAAAACAAAGAAAAAAACCATTTTCCTTCATTTTGCTTAAGCACAGAAACTGGAAAATAACGCTCGAATGTAATTAATACCCTGAAGTAACCCAGAACTGTAATGAAGCAGTATTTCTACAGAGAAGCTTATCTTGTTGAAAAATGATGTCATTTTTGATGCTGGTAGGCTAAGGAACATAATACCATATGCAAACCAGTTTCCAAATGGCTTCATTAAAGTTTTTACAATCTGTTTAAACATTAAACATTTTCTTTAAATATTAATAAAGTTCTTAGATTGTTAAGGTTGTAGTTTACTCTTTACAGCACAGTGTCAGATGCCAGCAGTTAGCTAACATATAGCAATTGGAATTATAACTGATAGGCCAAAATCTCACTGGCATATGGAGAAATGTGTAAGGAACTTCCAAAGTGAGGCTCGTGCATAGCTTCTCTGGAACTGCCCTGAATCACAAATGAGGCTGGCTCTCCTATGTTGTGCTCTGTGCAGTGGAGTCAGACTGCTTGGGGCTGTGTGAGCTGCTGCAGCAGCCAAACACAGCTTTGTGGAGCTCTGCAGATCACTGCTGTGCTGCTGTCAACTCTCACAAGAGGTTGGAGGAGCGACCTCTGAGATATTTCTCCCTACTTCAGGTAGTTAGCACTTATCCCTAGTTTTTAACTCTGCAGCTATGCAAATGTCCAGCCTTGTACCCCACTTGTGAAAAGCACATCTAGTTTTTGAAGAGAATTCTCTCTATATATGTAGCCTGTGAAATCAAACCCATCCTAATTATTGCCACCCCTATAACAGCAACTGTGGAATGCATAAAGAGAAAAGGCAAGCCAGAATCAATCTAGTCCAGGGTTAGGAACATATTTTCACATCATCAGCACGTAGGGCTGAGACAGAGCAGAGTGCCCTTTAACATCCCATACTTAGAACAAATACGGTTAACTTTAGTTCGAAGTACAACTTTTACAATCTCATGTTTTGTAAAAGTTTATTATTACAACAATTCCCTCAAATGTAGTCAGTCAGAACTCCCTCATCTGAGAACTTGTGACAAGGATAAAAAATAAAGATAGGATTCTTCTTTTAAGTCTTCCTTAATTTTTCATACAGGTGTGAACTAATGAACAACTAATTTAGTGGAATTTTATATTATGAACCAAAGCCCTTTGACTTCAATGACATTTGGCTTATGCTATAAATGAGCAAGTTCTAAATATATATAATAATACAGAGGTAAAAACACTCAGTCTATTACTTAAAATATAGCTATGTCCCAATGGTAACAATTTTCTCTAGCTTGGAAACACTGACACTTCACGTTATTGTGTTAGATGATTTTTATACAGGATTTATCAATAAATTCTTCAGTTAAGGAGTTAATCTCTAGAAAAAAACTGTTTTGCATTTCTGTGCATAGCACATTATACTGCTAAATTGGAATGCAGTAAAATTGTTCAGCACATAGGTTAAAATAGTTTTTAATGTTGAGGGTATTAGTAATAGGTTCCTTAATTAGAACCCTGTGCTGCCTCACACTTGCATGAGTATGTGTCACCAGGTCCATAATTGCTCTTCCTGTGAGCCCTGTGTTTGGAAACACAATTAAGATGCTATTTCTGGCGTGGTTAAAGAGGCTACACTGAGATCTCTGCAGAGCAGGGAGCGTTCTGCTGCAAATGGGGACTGACCTCACCCAAAGCAGTCTGCTGCTTTGGGAGCTTGGCTACTTTTTTGCTTTAAATTGTTTTAAACGGGAATGCTTTTGCCCTGCCCAGAGCGCCCTGGGGCACTGGGAGGCCTTAAGGAATCAGAGCTGTTGTGTGATTCCTTACAGCATCAAACTGCTGCTGACATAGATCCCTTCTTGCAGTCTGATGTTTCTCCTTTTTAACTTACATTATTTTTGCACGAATGCTGATTCCTCACATTTCTCTTTCAAGGGTTACAATCTGTTGTTATCTGCAAAGTTCCTATCACCTATAAGAACTGCACAAAAGCTTTGGTCAAAACTTTCAGAAGTATGCAGGTAACACTAGCATTCTCACACAATAAGCTGCAAGAAGAAAATAAATACATGCAAATAAGGCATTATAATAGTCTAAAGCCCTTGCCAGCATCCTTTTTAGTGACTGCACAGCTGTGTTTCCATTACACGATTAATGGATTTCCTACCTTCCAAAGAGACATTTGTACCAAATGGTAGCACAGTGCAAGACATACTAAACAGCTGACTGTAGCTAATCTCTTTCTCATGGTACCGTCTGTGCACATAATTAAGGGCTAAAAAAAGCCCTTTGTCAAAAGTTTTCAGACTAAATGTCTAAATCATGACTAGGATTCAAATAAGCACCCTAGCTTTGTACGTATTTTGGTACCTATATACCTTCATTAACCTACAATAATGAAATGGGGTGTGTCTCATTTATCACATCTCCATAGAGCACTCTAGATTACAGCTTTAAGTGCAAAGGACTGTTAGATGAGAAAAGGCACGGGGAAAAGTGTGACACACAGAACACAGCTGCTATTCACATTTCTCAGTCTTCTGGTCCAAATGAATCTCAATTCTTGAATAGGAGCCTATATCAGGAAGCAGGGAAGTTGTTTAAAGATGATTGTAGAAATGAAACAAAAGAATTCCCCAAATTCCCACATGTAGACGTATAAGAGCAGATCACATACTAATTCAGTATCCTGCTTCAGGTACTGATGTTGGAATTGCAGAGTAATTGCAAATAATTCTGCCCAATGTATCTCCAGGGTGGCACTCTGCCAAGGTAACATAGTTAAAAGTTGTCTCAATCAATTATCAATAACAGGTCTTGAAGAAAAAGAAAAGGAGCTTGATATCATAAGGATCTCATACTATTCAACACTGTCCCCAGAGCAAGAGCAATTCTCAGTGTGAGGATACTCTGCCTGGCTGAAAACTGGTAAGACCTTGTGTCCATTCCCCTCCAGCCTCAATAAACAAAGCAATGTAAATATGGGAAACCCTGAACAAATAATTGTTGCACCAAAACTAGAAAAGTTATTTAGCAAAAATCCTTTAATCTTACATTAGGCCCTGAATAAAAATAAAAAAAAAAAAAAAAACCAACATGGCATCAGAAAAATGCATATAAACACTGCTACTGCTGTCTGGTTTAGGTTAAATAGAGTAATTCCTATTTTATAGTTCTACAGCTTTATTTATTTCCACAGACTTAGTTTTACAGATTTAGAAGGGAAACATCACTATTGGTAGGTAGAAGCTGCAATATCATCTCTATAGAAAAGATGCAAAGAGGGCAAGTATTTGTCCTGTACTGTCAGATTGAAAATAGTGAAATTGAAATCTCATAGCCATGAAGAAAAGACACCACAGACTTCATAAGAACCTTTTGGTTTTAGTCCTGATAGGTTAAAGGCCCCCATATAAGTCACTAATTCCTAATGCATCAAAGACTAGCTGAATTTCTTTCCAACATACAAGGCAAGGAATTAAACTCTTTTTAAGAACCTACTTCAATAATTAGTATTAGAGTGTATTTCCTCTCCAAAAACTGAAATAGAATAAATTGCATTTGTCATCTCTAGGAATGGAATTGCTGGTAAGAGGTTAGGACTGTGGTGGCAGGTCACAGAAAAACTAAAAACACACTTGAAAGGAATGAAAGGGAAATATGAGATTGATTTTGTGTTTTAATTTTGAAAAATCAGCAGCAGTTCCTCTAATTCTAATATACATGCAGAGATGCAAAGGCTCTAATAGCTCATTGCCATTTTAACTATAACTATATTAAATTGAGAACATTCCTATTTTTCTTTGATCAGAAAAAGAACAGTCATGTTTTAAAGCAACTAGCTCTCCTTTCTTACATGAAGTTTGCTTTGGCAAACAAAAGCCACTAGCTGTTTCTTTCTTTTGCTTATTTTTTTAACCATTGTTCCACATAGCCCTTAACTCTCAGTTTATGTCCCCACTTTCACATGGTCAGTGATTGTCCACCCCAGAAGAACCTTCCAAGAAAGTATCAGTCAAGTTGTTCAGAATATGTCCTTTAGCTTCATTTTCAGTTATGTTATTATCTTACATTTTTTTATTCTTTTTCTTCTACACAGAGTCTATTCCCTGATTTCAGCTTCATAACAATTCTTGCTTAATCCCGGACAGCACAGGCTGTTAACAGCCTCCTCATTTTCTATTACCATCATTGCCTCTATCAGGGAATGGAAGAGGCATCAATATTCCCAAAAAATTCTAAATCCAGCCTGAACACAGTTATTCCAGTCGTACCATTATTTGCTGACTTGTCAAAAGTTCTTTATATCCCTTCAATTTTCCAGCTGCACTCTATTGCACCCCATATGGAGCAGAACCCTTGTTTAATCCTTGCAGAAACCAGTCCTGCTAAAATAAACTGAGCGAGTTTGGACTGCAGGATTCCCTGAGCACATAATCTTGAGACAACAGAGCACTGGGGTACTCCTTCCTTCGTGCCTGCAACATCCCAGCTCAGGAATTTAAGATAAATAAGCACTTTGAAAATGGTTGTTTCTAGTTTGTGAAACCAAAAGGAACCAAAGCTGACAAGCTGTAGGAGCAGCAGCACCATCACATCCCCTCTCTTTTGGTGACAGCTTCCATTCAGGGTCGTGCTGGGGTTACTTTTAGGTACTACTTAAGGTGCAGTATTTTAGCAAAAGTTGGTTGTGCTGCATGAAAAGGAGATACTGATCTAAAAATGTTCCCCCTCTTACAAACTGGGCCATGTTTGAAAAAAAAACATTTCAGAAATCCCCTTTTCTATGGACTAATGATCTAGAGCTAGATCCAAATTTTATTGGAGGCAACATTTAATTTAAATGCCAGACCCTTATTGGCTGCCTAATTTTCAACATTTTTGGTTTAAACTTTTTTCTAAGTAAAGCCATTCGAGACCTAATATAATTTTAATCAAGGATTAATAAAGGATTTGCCTTTATATCTCAAGCCAACAGTTCTCTTTGCTGTTGGTGGTCAGAAGTGTATTCTGTGCCAGGAGTTTATCCAGCTTCTCCCAAGCTGAAGCTCAGTGATGGTGAGCAGATTATGCCAGAGAGAGTAAGCCACACCATGGAAATGCAAAATATTGCTGGCCTTTCCTTCCTCTTGATACTACTGTTTTCTTTTATATCTTTCTCCTTTCCTAATTCTTCCTGAGGCCTTATGAATCCTTTAAACCTCCCAGATCTATAGGGAAATAGAAGGTTATTGTGTTTCTTCAATAAATCTGTTGGGGTGAAAGTCATTTAATTCAGTAGCAAAGCCTACTGATAAAAAAAGACCAGAATTTTTCCCCAGGACAGTAAAGATCCTGTAAGAATTTCTCTCTGCTAGTGTGTTTGCAAGTTGAGAGACAGATGTGTTTGCGCATCAAAATTAGCAACATAAACAAGTTAATATTTTATCACAAATTTAAGTTACTTTTGCTGATTGTTTCATCTAAGCATACTCAGAAATGAGCATTATATCACTATGCTGTGAACTTTCATTGTAGCTGTATAAGATTTCAAGAAAGAGATTCAAATCCAAACCTTTTCCCAATTTTGAAACTTCTAATCAGAAGAGAAATTAAATAAAGCAATTAGGCTGTAATAAAGGTTCCTATAATCTCAGGGAAATTATGATAGCTTGAATTCTCACTACATTTTAATTCAAAAGAGTTAAGGAAAGGCAATTTTCATCAATTATTAATTTATCATTATCCTTGACTTCATGGAATATTTTGATATCTATGATCTAATTAAATAGCATTATTCAAAGATAATAAATTTTATAACCATCATTTCACATTGACTTCTGCAGTTCTTAATAGCTCTGCCACCTTTAGATCTCTCTTAAAAGTATAATCAATTTTACATCCTATCTTCCTAGCTGCTGTTGGCTGTGGAAACTCTCCGTGTTTTAATGCAAGGATATATCACTGCAGGGTGCACCCTGCAGACAGGTGGCATTTTCCATGTTTTCAGTGAAATCAGTGCAACTACAGAAGGCCTGCAGGTACCTTCAAGAGGGGGATGACATTCCTTCAGCAGATAATAAATCAAGTAAACAAATGCAATGTTGCCATCGATGATTAAAATTCATAAAATTTTCCTAGAAGGAATTTGAGGATATAATTCAGCTTCTACCCAATACCTCCACACTAATGTTATTCCCTTGAGAGGAAAGAATGCCGTTTGCCATTCTGCTTTTACCCAGTCCTGTCAGACTAAGTTTATTCCCTTGAGATGAGAAATATTCCTTAAAGTATCAGTATTTCAAGAATCTTACATTTTCCATCTCCCCAGCCACAAGGGGACTGTGGCACAAATTATGTTCTCCTTTTGATGTTCCTTTAAGGAATTCTATTTTCATTGCAGATGATATTGGTACTTAGTGTGCTCCGTCTTCCAGGTGTACTAATTACTTACCTAGAAAAATCTCTCTAACACTCCGTGAAAATATAAGTAGTTCTAGAAAATAAATCGACTTACAAAAGCCATTCTGGCATAGCTTATTGCTCTAATTGGCTGGAACTTAACTGTGGGGGTGGAGGAAAGGAAGGAGGGGAAAAGAGACTGTGCTTTCCTTATCCCACTGAAAAGATTAAATGATACCATTTTTATATCATATAAATTTTTCCACTTGAGTTAAAATAAAACATTGGTGTAGGATAAACTCAGTGGTTACAGCAAGGCTTAATGTACAGATAGCCTGGATTGATTCCTTCCTCTGCCAGTGAGAACTGAACTGCAAAGTGGCACAATTTTCCAGAACAATGTCCTAGCTTAAAACGGAATTTTTGCACATCTCTTAGTACTTACAACAGCTGAGAGTAATAAAAAATATTTCATTAATGATGTGGTTTTTAAATACATAAATATTGTGTCAATTTTAATATAAATCTTTTGTAATAACCACTACTTACAGAGGAAATTACCAAAGAAAAACAAATACTATTTTCAGTAACTCACTAACCTAAGCACCTAAACCAAGTGCCTGGATTAGTTCTGAACCAGTGTTCATGTAATTAATACTCTACTCTGCAATGTGTTGACATTGGTGATTTATTGCAGCTCTTACATTAAAAGTGTAACCAGATTTATAGACTTCGTGGAGTTAGAAATGCCACGTTGTAATTGAGAGGTTTTAGTTTTATAACAAAAAGATGCCTTATTGCTATGTGTATATTAAAATGGTTTTCTGGTAGCCCTGGGAAAGCTAATAGTGGTGTATAAGCACTTTATACCAATTTCATTTAGCGTAGAAGAAGGTTGGTTGCCTGTGTGGGTGACAAGGGAAGGGAATTTATGGTTATGGGAAAAATACTTCCAAACACTCGCTATTCAGGGCTTTAGTCCTAATTTTTTTCTTCCCGCTAAAGTAATCCCACTTGCAAGTACATATATTCAAAAAATTAAGAATTTTTGAGTGGCATTTAAGCCCATGGGCCACAGCATGGACTGGCTCATGGCCCCTCAGACAGGAGAGGATGTCACCCAGAAGCTACAGTGTATGGTGCAACCCCTTGGATGATCCAGGAATTTTTAAATTCCAGTTGAAAGCCTATTGTTCCTGTTTTTCTACTTCTCATCAAAAGGGCTTGACATCTCCTCTTTAAAATAATGACAGAAACATTTGACTGAAAGGCATGAGAATTTGGGGAAATGGTCCTATGGAAGCTGTTTCTTAACATGGTTTTCAGAAGATCTCTTTAGAACAAATTGTTTTGCTCTGAAGGGATTTGTGCTGCACAGCACTGACAGTTAAGTACTAAATGGAATCTCTCCATGGGCTTTGTATTACTGTTGAACAAAACACAGAAGCTGAACACTAAATAAAACACTACACTTAAATACAGGAATAAAAGTAAAGTCAAGAGAACAGTGGATAATTTTTATATCAGCAAGTGTCATGTTCTAGAAAAAGGCATTTGGGTATCACCTCTTTTATGCCAATAACTAGTTCTGAAGCAGTTGTTTTATTTAATTTTTTCTAACTCATGAGGAATTTGAATAAGTTGAAGTCAGTGAAAAAAATGTGTCATATGAGTGATAGACTTAAAAAAAAAAAGGAGCAGGCTATGTGGGGAACACAGAAGATTCTGAATGAAGCTATTAAGCTACTTTTACCATTTTAAGGAGCTGAATCTTTGATAATCGACCATATAATGGTTGGGCCTGGAACAGGAAGGAGTGGAGTGTGATCTAAATTAGCTACTGAAATAGCACCTGGATTTTTTTTTGCTACACAAAGAAAGAAAAGTAGTCTGGACTTAATCTTCCAGCAAGCAAACCATGCTCTGACAGTGAAAGATCAAAATACGGAGAAACATAGAGATAAGAGGGAAAACACCAGCACAGTTCAGCAAAGATACATGCTAAAAAAAAAAAGGCATTTGGATTATATTTGCTCACAAAAAAAATATATACATATATATATATATATATATATATATATCCAGCAATACAATTCCAGCAGCAGAAGCATTTGACACAGATGCTGTGGCTACAGATGTTACATCCACTGTGAATAGAGGCCAAGGAAGCCACCAGGCCTGTGCTGTGAGACACGACACATTTGCCCAGAGAGCAAAGGAAAAATGTTTGTGTTGTTCGTGTTGAGTGCAAACACCCAGACAAGAATGAGGGATTGTTTTCTCTTTAACAATCATTTATTGAAATCAGCCCAAAGTTTGGAGTAGGAAGAAGGAGGATGCATGTAGTAAGTAAAAGGAAGTGAATTTATGGGGAAATGAAAAAGATGCACTAAACTGTATTTGCAAGTCCATAAAAATTGCAACTTGATGGGATTGCTGGAAGACCCGTGGGAAGAAGTTTAAAATCAGCTATGCCATGAAAGCACTTCAGGCAAGAATAAAAGCTTGAATTTAGTAAGACTGGTGAGAAAAAGTACAGAGCAAAGGCAGTGATATACCAAAAAAATCTCTTTTCATTCAAAAAATGTATATTAACAGAAGTTTTGAAGACATGAGAAAGAAAATCTAGTCTAAGAATTTCTGTTTCTAAAATGCATCAATAGTACCTCTACTTTAAATTTTTCTGAGTCCTGAACGAGATTTCCTAAATGAAAAATGAAATACCATGCAGCTCTAAAACCTGTGGAGTACTTTATCTCATCCCGACATTTAAAGTATGCAGTTGTGGCTTCTCATAGCAAAAGATTTTCATTTATACACAGATATCTGTTTTACAGAGATGTAGATCCTGTCGTGGCACTCCTCATACATTTTTCTGTTGTTTCAAACAATACATCAGATGATATTCCCACAAAGACATGGGATCATATTTGGTCCCAAGTGGAAATACAAGATTTTTTCATAATCTCTATGGGTTGCAAGATCCCATACTTTGAATTTTTTGACAACTGGTTTCTCTCATCTAAATTTCAAATAATTTAAGACTACTAACCTGCAAATATTTTTTGTGTTTGGTTTAATGTTGTCCAGTACTGCAGCACAAAATGAGGGCTATGGAATGTGTGCTTGGGATAATTGAGGGTGCTGCCATGGGGTCCAAAATATTCTTCCATATACTAATGGGTTTTATGCCATTTTGCCTCTCAAATTTGTGTTAATGATTGTGACAGCTCTCAGTTTTCCTTTTGTTAAATCTTAGTGACTGTTACTAGATATTCATTTCCAGAAGCACAAACATATTATAAAAAATACAGAAGCCCACTGAGGATGAATAAAATATCTCCATAGTAACATTCTGGATAGCGATGCATGCCTGGTTGCAGACAGACAAACTTCAGTCCTAACTCTGCATCAGGATTTGTTGGCATAGAATCCTGAGCTCAAAAGTGACTTCAGAAGTGAAATGCCCCTTTTTCTCTCTATGGTTATTTGGCAGCAATGATTGATTTTTTCCAAATGTGGTTAAATAGGAAAATTTATTTCATTAGTTTTAATATAATCAGTCACAAATACAATCAAGAATATCCCCTCAAGGCAAATGAATATTTTGGCTTTGCTTGTTTTTCAACAGAAGAAATTGTACCCTACTCATGCATTTTAAGTTTGTTTTACAATACCTTTAAATGATATTTTAAATAGTTTGGTTTGAAACTAGTATTGATACTGATGTCCATACAGTGCAATGAGAGTTTCCATCTGCAGGATAATATTCATGGTAGTAAGAAAGACTGTGCTATATTTTAAAGGGACAGGTTCTTAAAAATCCATTTAGGAATTTTTTTTTCTCTCTAGGCCTTAGTGTACCTGTACCAGGACTGCATTATTCACTGCCACTTGTCCAACCAAGAGCCATTTCCCAGGTTCACCCCTGTAAACATGACTGAAGCTAATTTCCCTCAGCTTCCTTGCAGTTTGCATTGAAGCTCATATAGCTTACTGTCTGTTGATATATTTTACCAGTTGTCTATGTCAAGCTTTCATATACAAATCAAGGAAAAACATGCAAGCACCTATGATTTTTAAAGCTAAAAGGCACCTTCTTATACTGTATAGCAAATGAGGTGGGTTTAAAATCCTCCCTTGAAATAGCAGCAATTTCTGTTCCTTTCATTTAAACGGCTCTGTATTCCAAGGAAACTTGGGATAATCAGTAGTTTGTTGTAGACATGAATGATAATTATGTTCTCTGTCTCTCATTTAAGTTGTTCGAGTTCATGAATTTTTTGGCTGAGAATGTCATCTTCTGCTACATGGGACTTGCGCTATTTACATTTCAAAACCACATCTTCAATCCTCTTTTCATATTTGGTGCACTTGTATCCTTTGCTTTAAAGAAGTACATATCTCTGTGCATGTGTATGTGTGTATATATAGGGAAGGAATGCATGTTCCATGTGAAAAAAGTCAACAAGCAAAGCAATCAGTTCCTTGAATGCATGTTCCTCAATGCATGTAAGCACATGTTCTTTGGACAGTTGTTGTTTTGCTCCTCTGCTACAGGCAAATAACTTTTAACCAGCTGGGGAACTTTTGCCAATGGTTTACAAGTGGGGTGAGAAATTGGGATAAGTATTGGGACACATCTGTGGGGACAGATGCAACACAAAACCTTTTCTCCTGTCTAGAGCCAGTGCAGATCCACAAACTGGAAAGCTGCCTCCAGACAGATGTGTGCCATAAGCAGGACTTTCCCAAAACCACTTAAATTATATGAAGTTCTTAAAAATCACACAGTTCTGCTTTGCTCAAATATTTCCTTCTTTTATCTTGATAGTTGATATCTCTAGCATACATTAAATTACTTACACCATTGTGTGCCTAGAAGACTGGTAAGAAAAGCTATGTGTCTTTAATTCTGCCATGGTTTCTCAACAAATATTACTTGTACAGCAGTACAGATTCTTTTCATGCTGACATTTCATACAGTGATACTTTTTTTTTTGCTCAGAGCAGCAGCCCTCTGCTTATCACTTTTAAATGAGCTGTAATAGCTTTGAAAGTTAGGAGCATGCTGTTTACGTGCAGCAATTTTTATATGCAATTTCTAAATGAATGATCAGGGCTGCACCAGAGCTCCCTTGGCTACAGGCTGGGCTGGATGGCCGTGAGGACCAGGAGCTCCTGTGTCCCCACCAGGGCAGCAGCACAGCCTGTCCTTGCGCTCCAGGCGTGGGGAGGCAGCAGGAACAGCCCCTGGATGGATGGGGCAGTGCTGCAGAGCAGGGCAGGCACCCGCTGTGGCTCTGTCCCTCCTGTCCCTGAGAGCCAGCAGACTGCAGAGGGGCTGCCTGAGCCCAGGGCAGGAGCACTGGAGCCCTGGAGCTTCAGGCAGCTCTTGGTGCAGCTGATGGGACACAGACATGGCCTCTCAGACACCTCCTGTTCCCCAGCCCATGTCTCAGACTGGGAGTGCCATCCCTGAGCCACAAGACAAGGGGAGGGCACAGACCTGCAAATGTGCAAAAAAGCGTATATAAGGAGCTCAGATTGCCTTCCTTTAAATCTGATAATGGCCTCATGCTTCTAATTAAGGCAACTTTTGGGATAGTTCCACAGAGGAGTAATAAAGAACTTCATCAGAAGACTGTCCTCAGAGAAGGGGAAGAAAAAGCCAAAAGTACTGGATATAGACAATATGAATCACCAGGAAATAAGGAAGTAATAATCAGGTTCAAAAGCACATTTATTCCCTGCAAATTGCTGTTCAAGGAGATAATGCTCTCTCTGCAACTGATGATGGGCATTTTCCTGAAGGGCTGAAGATGAAGTCACGTGTGAAGGCACAAATGTGATGAGTAGAAGTAGAGTGATTGAAGTGAAATAGATTAGGATGAATATAAAACCAGTATGTCTGGTGAAGGCAGATCTCTGCCACTGCACGGGAAGCATTAGAACATGGCATCTAAAACGTGAAAGAAGATAATATATTTGTTTAGTTGCACCTTAAAATAAATTTTAGTGAAATATTTGGGTTAATTATGCCAGTAGTTTGTCCACTATTTTCCTCAACATCTTACATTTTAGGTGGCAGTTTTTGTAGCAAGAGCTTCCAACATATACCCACTTTCTTTCCTTTTGAATTTGGGTCGAAAACAAAAGATTCCCAGGAACTTTCAGCACATGATGATGTTTTCAGGTAAGAGCCATTTCGGGTTTTTTTGGTATTTTTCCTGTTCACATTTAATAAATGACAAAAATAGTCATCTATCACTGGAAAAAGCCATATCTGTCTCAAAGAATCTGTTATCTTAAAACTCAAGGTCATCTTTCCCAATCTACTGAAGCAAATGGATACCCCCTGATCAATCTCGCTGTGCTCTTAACCTATTTTAATTTATGCTTTGGAAACTCACTGCCCAGGAAGCCATGGTCTTTCAATCTATTGTCCACCTCCATCTGTCTACACTTCTGTGGCAATTTGGGAGTACCAGGTTTTTAAGTTGTGTTGTTTTAGAGGCACCTGTATTATACCTGAGAGTATTTTACATAGCAGCAAATAAATATCCAAGTTGTGCAGTGTTAGTACTGATACTCAGATCAGACATGGTCTTGGGCAATTCCTTAAACTTCAGAAACAGTTTGACTTTGAAACATGGGATGAGAGCGCTTCAATTCCACCGACCTTTTCATATGTATTCCAGCTTGATATTTAATTTTATTTTGTTAACCTTGTAGAATAATTAAAAAAAAAAATCCAGAAGAGGGAGCCATGTTCTAGTCTGATTTGCACATCATACCCAGAACTGTTAAAGCTCATCTGGATTCCATGTTTTTTTTACTTGTACAAGCTAGATATAATTCCACCTGACTTTCTAATGCTAGTTAGGAGAAACTCACTTATAAGCTAAGAATATCTGTTCAGTAAAAGACGGAAATGCAGATACCCCAATGCTATTGATGATATAATTTTCTAAAATTAGAAACTCAGCAACTTTTTTGCTTCATTTTCCTGCCTTTTATGCAAAATTTATTCCACATTTGTATGGATAAAAGTTCTTGATTGACAGCCTTGATGTGCAGAGATCCATTTAGCCAGATAACGAGTGAAATACAATGTGCTGCATTTCAAGCTTCCTCATCAGGACCACTCCACATCAGGGGGCCTCATTTGTGCCTACGTAATTCCAACTCTCTAGGGAGCAACACAGCAGTTCATTTCTATACCCATTCAATCCTTCTGCTAAAAGCTGCCACTGAAAATGTCAGCTAATTCCAGCGAGGCTGGAGTGAGGGATGATGACACATCCAGCAGGAGCTGCCTTTCAGCCCCACTGCTCCCTGCGATTGTTCCTCGGGTAACCCGGGTCTGTAGGTCCCTCAAGTAAGCTTAGCAGGTGGCCAACTAGACAACAGCATGAAAAATAGCTTCATATCAATTTGGTATCTAGTTCCCGGGCTCCATTTTGGCTTTTGGTTTTCATCAGCTAAAGTATAGAATGGAAAACCATCTGAAATCTCTCTTATTCTTTAACTTTTCTGTCCTCGTTTCCTGCAGTCAAATTTCATTCTCCACAGAACAGGAGCAGAAAGCAGCCTGCAGCCAGCAGAGGAACGTGAGAACTCACACACATTAGCTTTCCAGGACAATCTGGCAGCTGAGAACTGAAACAGTAGTATAGCAGGCTTCTAAAATGTAAATGTTGAAATTCCCAGAAAAGCAATTTTTTACTATTTTCAAAGAAAAAAACCTCTATTTTGTAGAGAAAAGTCTTTACATTATAATAAAGTAATGGCATAATCTGCAACTATAATAATAAAGACTGTCTTTCATGCTGTCAGCAGCTGCACACTTCACAGAACATGAGATACACAGATTTTCTTGTAATTCTATTTTTTATGATGCACCAAGATTTGTGCTTAGCTACGGATAACATTCTTAATGCTGTAAACTGATCATACTGAATATAGTGATAAACAGAGAGGACAATGGCTGCCAGAAGAAAGACACATTTCTATGAGTAACCAAGACACTGAATTAGAGTTTGAAGGAAATTATCTACAAAGATCAGTAGCAACAGTCATAGAACACTTTGGGCTGGAGGGGACCTTTAAAGGTTATCTAGTCCAGCCCCCTACAATGAGCAGGGGTATCTTCAACTACGTTGCTCAGAGCCCCATCCCTGACCTCAAATGTTTCCAGGGATGGGGCATCCACCACCTCAATGTGTGTTTTACTATCTGCATTGTTCTGGCACAACATCAGGTTGATCACAGGGGGAAATGGCTTTCTTCACCACAGCATCACACATTCAGGTGTAGAAAACAATGAATTTGGGGTTAGTTTTGTTTTCTATCTTATCATTACCAAATCCACCAAACATTTGCTGCTTGTTTTGCTGCCACAATCACCAAAGTGATTGCTGAGAAATATTGCTGAGAAAAGCAATTAAGGTCAGGCAAGTATACTGTTGATTAGCAGTTGATTACTTGCTCTGCAAAGAACTTTCCTGAAGTCATTAAGTGCTGCTTTTTGATGCGTATTAATACAGTTGAGAAAAGGTAGAAGAGTTAGCTTCCACTTGGAGGTGGATTATGGAACATTTTGATTTATAATATTCTTTATCTCCATCTGCCACTCCTCTAACAATACATTACAGAGGATGGATTCATTTCTACAATTGTTTTTAATCATGATTCCTGATAACATTCCATTGTAAATGAAAACTTGATTAGTCCTTTATATATAGACTAATTAAGCCCGAGCTTCTCAAATTAAGTTGAACATCAGCTAAAGTGAGCAGTCCAACACACTCTGCTCATATGAAAAAGAAACATTTTAAAGTCTTTATAGCACTCTTCTCCCAACATATTTATTTACTTTTTACTCTGCTTTCCTCTTCTCTACAACACATAAATAGAGAGGCTTGTGGGACAGTGCTACAGGGGTGGTTGCTGTTAATATAAGGTATTACAGCATCAGTAGAGTCTGAAAAGGATGAATACAAATGCAGAATTAAACCAAAAAATACCCATATACAGGCAGTTGTGCAGGCATTTCCATCTACACACTCATACAGACACAGAGGTGGGAAGTGGCAGTGTGAACTTGCTCAAGAGATGCAGATATGTGAAGAAAAGAAAGCAAGGAAGAAAAAAGCAGAAAGCTACAGCTGAAACCAAAACACCAGAGCTACCCATAGAAAGTCTTCTTTCCTGGCAGATGCTTTTCACGCCCACAACAAGCACTCCACCCTCACGGGCTCTTCAGAGGTCTGGGTTTGGAGAGGTGTTTGTGCAGGGTGAGGGAAAGGATGGCCAACAGCCCCCTTCAGGCACATGGGTTCTGTCCTGGGGGACTCTGGAGCTTAACCCTGGGCTGGCCTGCTTTGAAGGCTCTGGCACATTAAAGACTATTGCTTAAAGATTAATCCCAAATGGCTGTCACAAAAAAAAAAAAGAAAAAAAAAAATCTGTAAGGAAATCTGTAAGGAAATCTGTGATTCAGCCCAAGGATGAATAAATTAACATGGATGTGGAGCTGCCATCACTGCACCTCTGAAAGATGAGGGCAGAAAATCTCTGCTAATGGCTCATGAGAGCTGGTCCTTCTGCTGCCCCACTGTCTCTGGGTGTAGTTGAGGTACCACCATCCACTGCATCCCATCATTCCACTGGGCTTTGGTGGCACTTTTTCCTGAAGTTTTACAGAAAATTTAATCTTCCTTATCCTTATTATCTCAGCATTTTCTGAGGTTATTAAAATTCCCTTCCTTCATCTGTATTATTACCTGGGAAGTATTTTGAGGTTGAGAGAGAGACAGACAGACAAACAGACAGACAGATCGATAATATAGATAGATATAGATATTAGATAGATATAGATAGAGGTATAGATAATGAGAAGCAAGGAAGATTATTAAGTCTTTACATTTTAAGCATATTAATCTGCTTCCCACTGCTTTAGTTGTTTAGTTATTTTACTTTAGATGTCTTCAGTTGAAGCTGAATTATCTCTTCTAGACCATGTTGAGCCTTTTAGAAGTGAAAAATTCACAGAAGTCACTCACTATTTTTCTGACCTGAAGAAACAGCCAGTCCACTGCTCAAGAAATAAGCAATTTGCTTCCAGTTTTGGGAAGCAGCACTGTTTTCTACTGAAATGTAGCTGTGCTAATTATCCAGATTACCATTATAACCACTGAAATAAAGACCATTTCAATAGTAGTACGTTCCCTCCTCAGATATATGTTTAAAATGAGATGATATTCTTTCCCTTTTAGAAAATAGTAAAGCATCTGCATCCTTAGAGACATCTTTTACACAAAAGCAAAGCCAAGGACAAGCCCAGTGTCTGCCTGTGGTGCTTTGAATCTGCTGCCACTGAGTATTTTCAGATAGTGCGACTCCAGTCTGCTTCTTCCTTGCAGAAGTGGCTTTGTGCTGTTCCCTGGATAAACTTCTATACCAAATAATTGGAAGCCCAGCTTCTATACCAAATAATTCACATTCTAGCTATGTAATCTTGAAGAGCTTTGGAGTTCTATGCCAAAAATAGCTGCATTTAGCAGTTAATTAAATGATTCTGCACATGTCATCAGTGCCTTACAAGAGGTTTGATTACTAGATTTAATCTCTCAATACTTTGCAGAGTACTTTTTGGACTCAGCATGTATTGTATACACACAATGACTTTGCTCTCTACCCTTATTTTGTGAACTTTTTTTGCAAAACGATACAGTACATTTAAATAGATAAATGAAAGGCATTGGAAAACATAGAGTATTATTTGTAGCATTCATCCCAAGGCCTGCGGCACAAGAAGTCTTTTTCCTTCTCAATTTTTAAACATGGCATTCTGTCAACACCTATTTAGTCACCTCATTACTACCTATGGAGCTTTTTTTTTTAAAACTCATTTAGCTGTTTTATAATTTCTTGCTTATTCAGTCTGTGGGTGTATAATTCTACAACTGTTATAATGTTTCAAGTACATTAATTTATTCTGCATCCCCTTTCAGATATTTACAATCATCTTTGAAAATCTATTCATTGTTTTTAAGTCACTTTTTTTCTGACTAGTCTTAGAACATTAAATTATTTTAAAGGAAGAGATTATATATTTTCAAGGAAGAAATGAATAGCATATTTGGGTACAGATTTTAATGTCTATCCTCTTTTTCACTTGCTCCTTACTTTGTGAGTAGTCCCACTGAACACAAGATATAGATTTCTTTTTCAACCTGCATTAAGTTCAGATTACTACTTAATTTGCAATTATTCAAGACAAAGAATTCAGTGTATGTAAAACAAAAATGTGATTATTATGTGAATAGGAGAGTATTTTCATTGTTCACTTTTGCAAATTTGCTGCCATAAATCCCACCCTTTCAGTTAGCATGACTTAGTATTTATAAACAGGATTACGATCTGAAAATTTCCTCTGCCCTTGGAAGGTGGTTTGGGCTGAGAAGATCGCAATTGTGTTTCTCCATGACATGAAGCTCATCATCCCTGTCTTGTTTCAGGTTTACGTGGTGCGATTGCGTTTGCGCTGGCCATTCGGGACACAAACTCCCAGCCCAAGCAGATGATGTTCACCACAGCCCTGCTGATCGTCTTCTTCACGGTCTGGGTGTTTGGGGGGGGCACAACCCCGATGCTCACCTGGCTGCAGATCAGGTCAGTGCGGCAGCGGCCAGCAGGACACAACCCTGCAGAGTCCGCTGATCCCTACGGATCAATCGCTACATCCTTGCGCTTTCTAATGCTTACTTTTGTGAGCTTTAACGCACACAAAAGAAGTATTTGTGGACCTGTTAGAGGCTCCAGACCACAGGGAACAGGTTCTTCCTAAGTTTGTTATGGTTTTAGACATAGGGCAGACACATCCTTGTTTCCTAAGAGTTTGCTTCACTACTGCTCCTTTTAAACACTGTGAATACATCTTAAGAGTGTCCTCCTTGCTGCTTAAGGAAGAGCTATACAAGAAGATCTTGCCTTCATCCTAAAATCTGCAGATATTACACAAACATGTAATAAATTGCGTATTTCTGATTATAATGAGAATATGATCAAAAAATCTTCTTCCACTGCTGCATTGTTCAGGCATTAATTTTTTATACATCATTTTATGTGCTCTTCTTTACTATATTGTTTTTAAATCACTTCACAGTTACTTGTATTGACAGAGAGCAATGAATGACAAGGGAGGTTAAATGACAAGAGAGAAGGAAATAGAAAACTGGAGTTAAAAGGAACTCATTTAAATGCAGTGTCCTTCCAAATGTGCTTTTTTGAAACTCAACTTCTAATAATGAGTGTACTCATGCTGATTATTGATTCTGGTTACTTCCCAATCCATTCAGAACACCCTGCTGTGATTTTCAAGATCACCACAGAAAACCTCAGTATCAAGATAGGCCTACAATTCACAATCCCTTATCATTTATTCTATATATAGCATGTGTTTTCCTTGTTTACAAAATGATGTCTGATTACAAGCCTTCATGTCAGACTTGCTATGAAATAGCAACTGAAGATAACCAAATTGGGGCTTTTACAAAGAGCATAACAAAACCTGCAGACAAAATAAGGACTAGTGTACAAGTGTACTGGATAAACATAAAATGTAGGCATCCATGTACAGCGCAGATGTTTTCTATTTCTGTGACAGTTTGATTCTTCTTCATGACACGTCTCATGTCCCATAATGTCAATCAAGGCCATTACAGTTTGGATACACTGGCACTATCAGTCATCTTTCTGAGATTTGCCACTTTTTCACTGTCAGTCAGCAAGAGTTTTCTATGTGGCAGTGGAAGTGTGGGTGAGGAAGAGTTTCCTCATTAGATTGTGGGGAGCAAATCGGTCTGGGTTTCTGTAACAGGAGATAAGGAATAATTCTGAGAATACAGTAGGGGAAAAAGGCTGTGAACAGTAGTCAATGTGCAGTCTGAGAGCTTTGGGTCACTAGATGCCCCTCATGGTTTAGCTCTCTAGAAAATTTTTAAATTAAGATTGTGAAATGCTTTCACTAACAAGCAATTGAATTGCATGCAATTGCGTTTCTTCTGCTACTTAGTGCTACCCAAAGGTGCAAAGCCCGCCAAGACCACAAGTAAGGGGCTGTTAATAACTCTCATATTAACTGTTTATACTGTTCAATGCACATGCTTCTTTCTCAAGCCTCTTGTGCAACAGATTTCACCAAAGACACTGAAAGCAGACAATCATTATTGATTTTAAATACTTGTCTCTGAGGATTTCCTCTGAATCCCATCAGATCTGGCAGACATTTTTACCAGTAAAATAAATTGGGTTTGTAATCAGGATATAGATTTTCTTACTATAAAGCTATTAGGTTCATAATTTTCTCTTAATTTCTTGACATTGGATCATGCATCTTCATAAATTATGAGAAGGTCAAATTGAGATAAAATTTTAAAGACATCTTTAATTACAAATGTATCTCAAGGCTCTGGTTTCTCCTTCTAGTAAAGATATTTAATTGTCTTTATAATTTATTACACCTCAATGGGGACTTTTGTCCTTAGCTACCAGCATTTGTCTTTTTAGTCTTAAGTAATTTCTCCAGGTAGTTGTACCTAAAGGTGGTGGTAATTCATGGCAATTGATGCTTGTATGGATTCTGGCAGATGAGTTTGCTGAGGAAAGTTACAGAGCTGTAGCAAATTACACCAACTTGCTTGGTGTAGTCCCCCAGCATGCTGACACCTGTGCCTGAACAGGAATTCTGAGCTGCATCTATCCCCATGATTCTTCAGAAGAAAAGGACAGTATTTGTCAAACTAATTTGGAGGGTATAGCTCACAAAGCCAAGGGAAACTGCATTAGAAGTATGAAAATGATCGTCTCTGAAGAGGTTTGTTGGAATGGGTTTGGGTGTCATCAGTTACAGAAAAAAAGGGGTGAAGCCAGGGAAATGCTGCAGCCATGGCTATGAGCACAGAAGAGAGGGCTTGTCTCACAGCAGCCCTTTGTGATCAAGTGTCCCTCAGGCTCCTTCCCAGGGCACTTTGAAGCTTCTGTGGGATTCCCCCGTGCTCCAGGGAACCAGAGCTACCACTACTGGTCAAATCCAAAGCACAGTGCTAGCTCAGTTAATCTAAACAACTGAAGTTATTCACCTTATAAAAATTAAGTGATTACAGGAAATTAAAAGTATGTGAATGGTTACACTGTCTACACTGGCTGTCCCTACATAAGCTACAAGTTGCTGTAGAGGTAAACCTTCTCAGGAGAGAATGGTAAAAACAACAGGGTCAAGCAAATAACAGCCCCAAGCAGAGCGTGCTTCTTTTGCCTGTTTTTCATCATAAAATGATTATCCTGCAGATAATGTATTTAATTTAACTGAAGGCATTCAGAGACTAATAGAGAAGAGTATGTGATTTCTGAATATATTTGGATGGATTGAATCTTATTCACATGCACTGTTTTGTGTCCCCTCTCCCTCTGTGAAATAGGCTCCAGTTCCTATCATTAGTTCAGGAAATGCAACTCTAAACTCCTCAAGGTTGACCAACTCAGTCTTATCCTAGAGATAAATGCTTGAGTACAGACGAGCTTACCCACAGTTTGGATTTAAAACATAAATCTATCACCCTTTCAGTTCAAGATAAATAAAAATAACATAAATCAGAAAGAACTCACACCAATATATTTAACATTTGCTCTGCCATAATGCATTACAGTGTTAGGGGAGGAGACAGCACTCAGATATGTATAGCCTCCTTACTGTATATTATTACCCACATATTATACCATGCTTCAGTTATTTCTTGCACTCTCCATAATTTCCATTGTGAAGTTCTCATAATAGTGACCAGGAATCTTGGTGTATAAGGGAATAGAAATATGACAATTTAAAAATAAGAGTAGAAATCAAAAGTTTTCTGAAAAAAATCAATATTTTTCTCCATAATAACCGGAATTCCCATAATTTCCCCTCTTCTTACAGCAATACTATGAGATCCACGCTTTTCTTTTTCAGTTAAAATTTAACATACTGTAGATATAATTTGTCACTATTTTTAGAGAAAAGATTAGGATGTGTCCTCAGCGATAACTACCAGTTGATTTATTCCAGGAATATGTATGGCTTATACAACACTTGAAAATTGTTGCTAAAACATATAGTAAGATACACTATCAAAATTCACCATGTGCTACAGAAAAAGGCTCAACTTCCATTTCCCATTAAGAAATGCCTTACTTATTTTGGCTGTCTCCTTTCTAAACACCTGAAACTGAGTTTCAGGGAGTGTTGAGTGTTTCCCTCTCTGAAAATGAGGTCGTATTTGAAAGTTCCCAGCTGTCTGGTGCAGGAACTTAGCACTTCCCAGCACAGAGGCACATGCAGGGTGTTTACAGCATTATCACTGCCATGCTGAGAGCAGAACTGCCTGCACCATGTTCCTAAATAATACATTGTTTTTGGACTTATCTGAGAGTTGTAACAGGAAAAAAAATTGCTTTTATTCCCCATGTGAAAGGACTATAATATTCAGTTCTTGGCAGACAATGAATAAACCTGGATCAGCATGTGAGAATAATTTCGTAATGTATCAACACCAAAACAGAGATAGCCATTTAAGTTTGCAGTCAAATTGAACTATTCAATAAATGTGCCTTCAGAGATGTTGAACATTACTTGCTAATGCTTTTGGATATATGATTCCCTTCATGCCCCATACTCTGATTAAAAATAGAGAGCTACATTTTACAGTAAATCTGCACTGAGGTTTGAGGATAAAGAATTCTCCTGACAGGCAGAGTGAAAATTCCAAGCTGTTAATAAAACATGTCCTATAAAAGAACTGTGCTAGGTATTAGGTCTTGTTTATCATCACCTTCTGTGTAAATGTTTGTCAAGGGATTTCCAGACTTTGTGCATCTCCTTGCAGCAGTTCTTCAATTAATAGGAAGAATTTTATTCCATGTTCTAAATAAATACTAAGAAGCACTGAATAGTAACTTTTAGTAAGACTACTGTGCCTATCTGGCCTTTACTGTTGGTAAATGTATTTTAGAAAAGAACTGTCTGTGTGCCTGGCTGCCATTAAAATCACACCATTTCTAGTTCACCTGAAACTTCAGTTGCAGGCATCTGACCTTCTCAAGATACTGAGGCCTGGCATACCCCATTTTTGGAGGTTGACCAAGGCTGACTGAACTCACATTCTTAGCAAAATCATCTCAGTCAGCAGAAGTGTCAACATTTGGGATCCTTCAGTATCCAGTAGTTTGTTTCAACATCAAAGACTAAGGCAGTGCATATGTTACCAGAATAGCTCACTGGGGATGTAGATGGGCAGTGGATTAAAATGCTGTGCCTTCACTGTGTATGACTATGGCTGTCTACCACAAAAAAACCCTAAAAACATGGTTAGTAGAATATGATTCTGTGTTTATCTCAGCCTTTTAACAACTAGTTATAGACTGCTGAAAGACAGAACTTAATGACAGAGCAACCACAGTAACAACATGATCTTGGCCAGGATTGTAGCACTGGCCACAATCCAGTAGCAAAAGATATTATTTTCATTGTTCCCACACTCCATAGTTGCATTGCCTGTGTTCAGCTGTGTTTAAAGGGGTGCTGCAGAAAGGTACTGGACAGAATGGTCTCCTGACAGGTGATCTGGGCAGTGAGGCTGCAGTCAGCTGAGGCAAGGAGGAATGATCCTCTTGGTTAAGAGAAACCTCATCAGAATTTTGTGCTGCATCACTGAGTGCTGCTCTGCTCATGGAGAAGAGCATGAGACAGAACGTCACCTTACTGCTATTCCTTATGAACTAGAGTCAAACTAGAGTTTGATCTCCAGTGCTTTTCACTTATTCCAAAACTGAGGAAATACATTTTGGCTTTCCTTTCTCCCTCACATGGGCAAAAAAGGTTAAATCTCCCTGAAACCTGGATAGTCCATGAAACACTCTGAATGTCCCAGCCAAGAGTGTGTGTACATATCTTCAGATGGTCCATGATTCAATACTTAGAAATTATACTGGACCTTATTAATTGTTTTGCTTGTATTCCTTTGAAAGCATTTTCTTGCCACCATTTGTCAAGAAGAAGAAAAGTCAGTTTAGAGAAGAAGATTTAGCTAAATGTTTTTTCCTGGCCTTGGCTGGTTCTTTCTTCTATAACCATATTCCTTTGGGTCATATTTCCTCTAGAGTCCTGGAAAACAGTTTAGTTGAAGTGAAGCATCTGTTATTTACTGTTGAAAACAGCATCTTCAACTGTAATTTGTGAGCCACCACAACATAGAGATGAACAGTGCAAATATTTTTTGGCAGGATAAGGATATTTTCAAGCACAGTTGTATTTCTGTGCACTTTGTACTGGTTATTATTTTGTTTTGTGTTTAGAACAGTCATAATCAGCCTAACTGGTGTGCCCTCTCAGTAAAAAATATAGCTCACATAAACGAAGTTTGATCTGGTTTGCAGGTCATATTGCTCTTTAGGCATGGTACAGTGTGCATTTAAATCACACTGCAATAAACACTCCTGTTGAGAGGCCAATCTTAGCAAAGTCTCTTCAGCCTACTGAGGTTTTACTTCACCCAGACACACTTTCAAGAGAGATCACACTGTCTTTCCCTGGAAAAGCATTTAGTCCTCTGGAATCCAGAAACATCTGTAATTTAATGTAACAAGTTTAACCATAAATGCTGCAACTATTTTTAATGCACTGTCCTTAGCTTGCCAACTATCTGCTCCTGTGAACATCCGCAGGACAACCTCCTGCCTGGCGTCTCTTGTACTGATGACAGTTTAAATATTCCTGCATTTCCACTAATGGCATACACATGAGAAAACATGTTGCTGACCCCCAGACTCTCCTCAGCATTAGGATATTACTGATCAATGTGCAGATCTTTGGGCCACAAAATCTACAATGCTGTTTCAAAAGCGTTATTCACAATTGTGAAGAGCACCTTGAAAATTATTCAAGTAAAACTAAACTAACGAGGAGGATTTCAGGTGTTCATGGACAGCCCACAGCACAGGCTCAGAGGAAATTCTGTCCCGGAATTATTGAAGGAGCATTATCTTCAAGACACATTGTTTTGCTGATGAGCTCCATCATTGTTCACACACAATATTCTGGGTATAGCAGAAAAACTGTAATTTGGGATTCACCTAGGAAGCTGCATGGCTGCCAGTCACTCTGTCTCAGTAACTCACCTACCCAGCAGGGTGGGAAACAACTGGTCCAGGAAGACAATGGAAAAGGCAGAGTTTTGACTCCAGCTATAGGACATAGAGCCACTAGAAATAACTATCAGCAATTTCAAGTTAATCCAAGAGATCCTTGTCATTCATAATTCAAATAATTTGCATGGTAATGTCTTGATTACTTGTGACATGGGTTCATTTGTTCCCCTTGATCCCCTGCAGTAGCAGTAGACTGGGTTAGAATCAAGTCAAGGATCTTTTTTTAATACAAAAATATTGCTAGATGTGATACTTTTTCTTTGGTTGGTGGTTGTTGCCACCAGTTCTGGATTTGCGGGTATGTAAGCACTTCATGTGTATGCAGCAATTACAAGAAATAGCAAATGCTCTGGAGTTCCTGACTGAAGTCATATTAGAAAGGCATTCTGCTTCAAACCCAGAGGAATTCAACATCACACATGAAATTTTCTTTGAACAAAGAAAACATTTCTTGGGTGGCACCCACACTGAAAGAGTTAAGATGATAGCTGCTTTTGTAATGGTAGCTAGGAGCACGATTAGCCTGGGAAATGCTGTAAATCAAGAAGCACTATAAAATTGGACATCAAATGTATTGGATGTTATTATTAAAAAAAAAAAAAAAAAGAAATTGGATCATTTCCTTTCATTTCTATCTGAAAATGAGAAATCATCCAGGTAATGAATCTCAGTAATCTCCTGAAATGCCTATCATTTATTTGCAAGGTACTTCTCAGCAAAGGTAAGGTGTGCATTTGATCTCTCACAGTTATTCGCCACAGCATTTTGCCTGAATGGCACTAAAAAAGATTTATAAACATTTGCGCTTGATAACAAAATAAAAGACTAAAATACAGAGGACTTGGGCTTTCAGACTACAGATGTGAAGGCAGTCCAGTGCAGATGTTGAACAGAACATTTTGGATTGTAACTATGACTTGTGCATGACTTGTACATGACTCCAGCTATTAACTCTGTTGGTCTTTATTGGCCAGAGGGGTCTAATTTTGAGCACAGGCTCCTAACAGGGCAGACAGTTAAATCCCACCTCACACAGCTTGTATTTCTAGCTCCACATGGTTATTGAAAACAAGAAAAGAAAGATATGAAAGATACACTTTTATTGCTAGAATACTTGGTAGAGGAGAGAAGGAAAATTACACAACAATAAAAGATTCATGCCTTTCAGTTTACCAGCAACAAATGGTAAAATGAACTCTTCACAGGCCAAAAACCCTGAATACTGAGTTCCAGAAAACTATAAATAAATCTATAATTTGGAATGGAATCCATCCAGCTCAATTCATGTCAATTAAACTATTTAGTTTATCCTATTTTAAAATACTTTTTCTTTGATATGTGTGAGTATGCTAAAAAAACTTTCTTCAATCTAATGTAATATTTTTTTTTCTCCCATTAAAACTTTTCTCCTTATCATACAAAAGGTAACTGCTGTGCAGCACTCAACATGATGAAGTTCTTCAAGTTAAAAATAAATAACCAAACAAACTATCTGGAAATAGTGCTGGGGAACATCTTAATTATTTGGAACTTTGGAATAAGACTGATGATTTATTGCTTTCTACCAAAATATCCCAAATTAATCTGGAGCTCCGACTGCTCTGTCAGAATTAAATTGGTGCAAGCATAAACCCAGTTTATTTAAAATGTGTCAAAACTGTGTCACTTGAAGATAAGAAGAAGGTACATAAAATTGTTTGAGCCTTTAAAAGTTCTATATAAAATATGTGGTATCAAACTGGATAACAGAAAAAATAAGGATCACATTTACTATGATGAATCTTATATTCCTAGTCTGTAAGTATTGAACAAGATACTGCTTAATTCTTTCTATTATTGGTCAGAAACTGTTGTTTTCTGCAAAATTACTGCTCTCAAAACTCACTAAACTTTCATATTTTAAGAACTGATACTGATACGACAGTGATACTGTCAGCTGGACTAAAGAAATAGAAGGGCATGGAATTAAGGGTTTTCACATTTGTTAGTTTGCATAATTTCCATTCATCCTTCTCCTGCTTTTCTTGACTAAGAATACTAGAATATTTTCACCAAAACAATATGAAATGGATGTTTCATTTAGAAGTGATTCAAGTTTCCAGCATGACTTAAAATACCCTATCTCTATTAAAAAAACCCTTTTTTTCAAACTTTCTCAGGTGTTTTAAGCTTTCATGTGGTTGTGCTTCATGCTATCAAATATTACACAAAGTACAAAACCATTTCATTCTATTTTTAAACTCTACACGAAGAAAAAGCCCCAAAACATACCTCGCATCTTCTAACAAGAATAAAGGTGCTAAGTGGGAAGATTTGGGGTCTTGCAGGCCCTGAGGGTTTTCTACAATGTATGGACTGTGATATAAATATTCTCAATAAAAAATAGTGAACATAAACAATAAAAACATTATTGGGTACATCTGGGTTTGGAGAGGAACTTTGTGACAGAAGAGAACTGTGACTTCAACTTTCATGAAACTCACAGTTCTCGTGAAACATTCCTCTGGAAATTCTGAACTTTGTGTTCTTTTTTAATATGTAGAGTAGAAGGACAGGTCTGGCATGTTTGATAAAAGGCCTATCAAATTTTTCCAGAATTAGTTGAATGTGAAAAGTTAATTAAAGCAGATGTTAAGTAATGGAGGCTCTGTATGGCAATCTGGGGTTTTAGCTTTTAATAAACAGATAACTAGAGTGTAATGGACTTTTGTAGAGTGAGTTATCAGAAATAGCCCAACAGTGACTGGCTGCTCAGTACATCGACAAGCTTTGAATGAGAAAATTACCTCTTGTCTCAGCAAGAAGTACTTGATTTCAACATCCTTAAAAATATATTCTTCTTGTGCATTCTTTACTTCTTCAAATAGATACACCATTTTGTTATAGTGACAAATAATATATAAAAGAATCTTGAAACATACATTAAATATTTTTCTATGCAAATAAATATACAGAAAAGATGTTTGTACAAAAGTTTACATATAAAGTGTTGTTCATGTGAAATACTTAAACAGGAATCCTAAAAACCACAGCTTTGCTGATCTACTCTTACAAGTAGACAAGGTTTTGTATAGGGTGACCTTGGAACTACCCAGTTGTCTTTGCTATTCACTTGTTCATGAGCACTAGGCCTGGTCAGAAATCACAGAGTGGGTTCAGGGAGTCTGCCTGCATCTTGATCTGAGTCTTCATCAGTCCCCGAGCTTTTCTAATCTCCACCCCAGAGGATCCCTACAAATGCCATGGCAGCCTTTTTCCCATCCAGACACAGCAGTAGCAGCCCTGCTCTCCCTCTTGCCTGCATGGGTTTGATGGTTTGCTTCCTCTGCCTCATTCAGTACCTTCCACCCTTCTGGAAGAATTCTAGCCCAAACCTCACCAATTCTGCATGTGGATGCATATGTATAATGAGGTGAGGAGAACAGAGAAGTTAGAAAATAATTCTAGTTCACCAGAAAATTAGATCAAATTGTTGTGTAGACTGGTGGCTAATGTGTTCACTAAGGAGGTATCACCTTCTGTCCAAGCAACTATTTCTGTTCCATTTAAAATGAGTCATCAAGTAAAATACAGTCATCTTCTGCAAAGTTCAGAATCCAGGTCTTCCTTTTCAGTAGTCTACAGAAGAATTACTGCTCACATGTTTTCTGATCTAGTAATCCTTACATATATATATACTTGAATTTGAATTCTAGTGTCTCAGCATAATTTCAAAAGTCAGTCTGCAGACAATGTACTTTCTTATTTATGCTCAATGAAATACTAGAAAGAGACATTGAATTCTCTGTCAGAGCATTTACTTGTATTGCCTTATGACTTTGGAACCCAAGTCATAATGGATGTGTGCCACATTCCTATCATTTACATTGAAAATCAGAATAATAAATAAACTCCCAAAGTTAGATTAAGCAAATGTTGCTACAATTTATTACAAATATCTCAACTTGAGTGTCCCAGAAAGGAGTAATGATACATTTTAAGAAGTAAAATCAATTAATCTTTTCTTTGTTTCACAAAAGAAGGGAAGAAGGCTCTTGCCTTTCCAGATGTAGATGTGGCAAAGGCTTTAGTTGTGGGCAGTGCTGAGTTAATGGTTGAACTCAACAATCTTAAAGATCTCCTCCAACCAGAATGATTTTGTGAATCTGTAGGGAGTTTTAGGCATTAGACTTGTCTTTCAGCTCTCAAGTTTACTGGCTCTGCTCAGTAAGGTAGGAACCTAAAGCCAATACCAAAATATGACATATTTATGAATAAACTGACAGAAATACCACATTGTCTAAAGTCACTGGCCACAGAGAAATACTTTGAGCGCCAGGGAAGCTGAGTGGAGAAATGGGGACAGATCCTTAGCTGGTGCAGGCTGTCATAATGGCATTCATTTATTCTCTTGGCCTGTAGGCAGAAGCATACTATGCTTTCAGAATGCCTGATCAAGGCAATTTCTCACTCTACTTTCTTACTTTGTCTCTTTTTAATCTCATTGCTTTCTGTGTCATCACAGCTAGAATTCAGATGTTGGTTCATAATTGCTACACACAGCAGTTTATTCTTATTTTTACAAAAAGAGAATGGAGCCCTTTTCTTAACTCTGATGTAGCAAACACCTCCCAACACTCAACAAAGCAACACAAGAAGCTTAAACAAAACTATGAAACTTTATAGCACACTCCCTATCTCATCCTCCCAGCACTCCTTTTTCCCTACACTCATTTTAAACTTCAACTGGGTGCTTCAGGATTATTGCTCAAGCTGTATATGGCTACAGAGAAAAGACAAAATAAATTAAATTTAAATAAAAAAACCCCAAACACTAGAAACTTTGAAGAGTGTCTTCAAATACACTTGTGAAAAGAGAGACTTTAATTCATTAAAATGAAAGTGTTTTACCAGTGTTTCCCAATTAGTAAGTACCATTCAACAAAGGGGTGATTAACTCTCCTCCTGGGTGCTCATGAAAGGCTTGCAAGGACTGGTGCAAGCAGTATTAAAAAAAATATATATATCTCAAAACAGTACATGTTTATGAGAGACCCCCCAGCAAACAAGGCAAAATGCCAATTTGGTTCATTACCAAGAGAAAATTAGGAAATTTTTGACTTGAGATCAACAGAAATAGCAGAATCAAGAGGTTTGCAGCCACATTTGAGTTGCTGATGCAAAAGGAAAAAGCCGACATTGAAATCTGAAACCTTTGCTTTGCCAGAATAAGAATGCTCAAATGCAAAACAAATGCCTGATATTTCCTCAGTTCTCCTGAATACAATGTAACACAATTCAAAAACATGCATACAAGTTGAATTTCATCTCTGTTAGGGAGCCATATCTGAACATCTGGATCATTTACATTCCATTTAAGCTCTCATTCTCTCCAAATAAATGAGCTTTTCCCAAGTTATACATATTTAGAAATGTGAGTAAAAACAATTCAAGAAAAAAAGTGAGTAAAAACAATTTAAAACAACCCCAAGCCTAGAATTTGTGTTTAGTTTACTTTCTGAACTCTACAAAGGGCCTTTGCACACTGTGAAAATGGCCATTTCCTACAGTTCTTGGTAAACACAGCAACTACCTTACAAGTATCTATCTTCTCTGGTGTTGTTGTACAAGTAAAAGTCATCTGCAAACTCAAAAGGAAACAAACCCACCCAAACATCACTGTCCCAAAGCCACATCTGCTGCTCCAAGAGCCCTGTGCTGCTGGCAGCTCTGACAATTTTGGATTGAATCTGGTCCAAATTTGGCATCAGTACCAGAAAATACTTTTTTTCCCTCTGAAGCCTCTGCAGGTCAAGGGCTTAGAGGGTTTCTGTGAACATGCACACATGCACATTTATGTCAGTAATAGCTTTCCATTGCCTCACATTGCAAACAGTGCAAACACATAGATCATAAATAGATCAGTATCTATTTTAGATACAGTAAGCTTTTGTATGAATGGCCTAAATATTATTTTAAACAGTCACACAAGAGCTACATGTATTGCTTAAAACTGTTAAAGATGGCCAAGTTTCTTAAGGAAGGATTATATTGCAAAAACAAATTTTAAATCAACAGAAATCTGCACTGTCTAAACTAAATGGTGCAATTATCAGTACTCATGAAATAAAACAACATAGAAAAGCATAAACACTAGATAAAGGGAAGCATACTTTTCCAGCATTTCTATAGTCACTCTGTCAAAAAGACTATTATGCATTAATTGATATTTGCTTTCTCAAGAGGATAAAATCTAAGTAAGTTTGGGGTTTTAAATGGTATGGCAAAAAATTAAACAAAATCGGTATCTTTGAGTCATTATTTTATTCCATGTTGCTGAGAAGAAAAGTGGTGGAGGAGAAATGAGAAGTTAAATTTTCCATTAAGCAGTGTCTAAGAACATTGCCTTCAGGAAAGACACTACTGTTCATCCTGCTGTATTTTAAAGTGTTTTGACACAAATGTGCACAGGTGTTGTTCTGCTATTTAAAAGAAAGGATAATAATTATCAGCACTGTGCACATCAGACAATGCAAATTTAGGCAAAACTCCTCTGGTTAAGTACCTAACATTTTCCTGAGTCTGAACCCTTTTTCCTAGGTGAGGAAGCACAGAAAGATCCTATCAGTGCTTACTGAGATTATGCACTGCAGCACCTCTACCTATGAGCAGAGTGGCTTCAGCTCTACACACCCCTGTGCTGCATGGTGTTGAGAATTCAAAACTGCCATTTTGATTTCATCTTTGATTTTTAAAAACAGTACAGCATATCTTATATGGTATACAGGACAATATACCCTCAACCTGCTTCGTACAGCCCTGGGTCAATCAATCCATACAAGTCCTTTCTATCATTCCCTGCTGTTCTGAGCATTTCAGACAGAATTTAGGTGAATGTATTTTAAAGCAGGAGTTAAATATGATCTTAAACAGTGCAGCTGATTGACAAACTTCTTGTGAAAAGAGTAGCTTAAGTGGGCAGATGGGTGAAAGCTTTTGTGGCAGATCTCAGCAGCAGAGGCAGAGGCATTTACTCAGCATGCTTTGGTTGTAACATGCTTTAGGCTTGACCATGTTTACTCTTCCCTTACAATGGCTCTGTGCACAATTGCTCCCAGTACTGGCTTCACATGATAAATTTCAAATGCCAATGCAAGAGATGAAGCACATGATATATTTTTCCCCATGCCGTGAGCCCAGGGAATTTAGAGTTGGCCATCTCATTATTTAGACTAATGCCTCAGGAGGATTTAATGTATTACTTTGGGTTAATCACATTAACAATAATATAATGCATCTACCATGGCCTGGGCTTCTTTCCAACACTGTGCTCTTTATGTTCAAGGAAAATAAAGGAACAGACACCTAAAGTAATTCAGAGAAACAACATATTACTGCTCTAAAAATCATTGATATAATTCACTGGAGGGAACTGTTATTTCTGAGCCAGAAATTGACTAATCTCATCTATAGGATTTTGTCAAAATACATCTGCACGCAGTTCCTTTTCCTCATACAGATCTTCTGTAAAATCAGTTCCCATTTTTCCTAGCTGACAAAGTTTATTAGTAGCCTAAGTAAGACATCAACACAGCAGCCTAATTCCTTTGTTTTGTTCTTAAAGCTCCAGTCGTCCCCATGGAGTTCATAAAAGTAGTAGTTATGATATTTACTATGTGCAAAAATGATACTTTTTGTAATGTAGTGCTGTTTCTGTCTTTTTGCATTAACTGAAAATGTATTTTTAATGATGTTCCAGGGATTTTTTTTTTTATTAATACATTTCCAATATTGTGTACAGAGCAATTTATCTGTAGACCTTCTCACAGCATGGGGAGAGGTATGGTAATAGTAATTAAATTCTTAAAGCACATGGAGGCAGATCAATATTGTGTTTTCTTCACCGCCTCTTATTGAAAAGATGACACACAAATGCATCTGTGCGTCTAAACCTCTCCATTTGCAATATCTTAAGTTAAAGCAAAAAAGCACCTGCTGTCACCAGTAGCTCCTTAAGACATATAGGTTGGGATCAGTCCAAGTAGGTATTATTGAAAATACAAGATCTTTAACTTAAAGTAATGGAAATCAAATGTACCTGCCCCTCTTTTTTTTTATTCCCCCAAAATGATAAAGATTTTGGATGGAAGGCATCGGTGTCACCTCCTGACAACCTTCCCACACTGTGCTGTGATTCAGTACCTCAAAAGCTCACCTTAGTCAGGATTAACTGGGTTGGCACTCTAGAGCAATAACATCATTACTACTGAAAAAGGGATCCAATCCCATCCTCACTTTGAAGTCAATGCTGCCTCAATACTATAACATTATATCTATGGATTCTCTTATTCTGAGTCCCAGTTCTCATCTGAGATATAAAACTCAGGTGAAAACTAAATTTCAAAATGACACCTTGCTGAGAAAGCGATAATTGCCCTGTATATATCAGCTACTACCATGCACACTCCGCATATCTGAACTTCTCCTGCAGTTTTATAAAATTATTCAGGTCACATTATTTTTCATGTGTTATTATTTTTCAGTTTCTCCAATCGGAATACAGTATTCCTGAGTGATGTGACCCTTGTAACAACATTTTTCTCCAGAGGCATCTCCATCTCAGCTATGTCTGAACAGATTTTTTTCCCAATCTAAACAAAGAAAATTTTTAATAATTTTATAACATTTTTATATCAAATCATCTACTGTTAGCATGAGAGTTTCATTTTAGAATTTTTTTGGTAGCAGTTACCCTGATTTTTAGATTTACTGAGGGTTTGGGTTTTTTCTGTAGCTATGATTAAAAATAAAAATTCGGGAGGATTGCAGTCCTTTCAGTCTTTCCCATCCTTTGCCCATAAATCTGTGTCTGATTGCCTACAGGTAATCACCTCCTGCTCAGTAAGTGCAGTGTTACTGTGAGGGGCAGTGCCTATTAACTGACTGTGGCCATGCCTCCCTATAACCCTGTTCTGGACTTCCTGCCCTTCCTGCACTTCAAAACAAGAGGGAGATTATAGACAGAACCTAAGTGCTTGAAAAGCAGGCAGCGAAGTGCTCACCTTGTTCTACACATCTCAGGTTTTACATAAATGGGCTGCATAAAACGATCTCTTTCTTTCAGTGAGTAAATGACATCAATGCCAGTGAGTGCCCCTCTCCAGTTAATGAAACCCAGGCTGATGAGGGATGTCAGTACAGTCATAAATGGAAAGTTAAAATGACCAGCACATCCCAGTATAACTCAGAAACGCTGAGAAGCTGGCAAAAATACCAGGGAAGCTGTGTTTGGAAAGATGCAGTGCTGGTGTGACTCTGCCCCCTGTGAGTGCCACCAGTGACATTGATGGACTGGGAGCTGTGAGACTTTGTCCTGGTCCAGGACATATTCCATGTCTCTGAGCTGAGAGCCCTGGGGAACCTCCCCTCACTCACTGCAACTCAGAGCCTGCTCAAAAAAACAGTGGGGGCATTTTAGGATAAGAATAGATTTTTAAAACCTGCTCTTTAGGTGCAGAGAGAGTGGAATGGCTCACATACAAGCATGGCACACCCACCAGTCCTTACTGAGGACAGGGGAACAGAACAAAGATTTGCCAAACTCTCAGAGGGATCTGAACATTGCCAGCTTCCTAGAAAAACAATTGCATCTTAGATGTTCTCCAAATAAGGACATTTTTTTAAAAAGGGGGAAATGGTGGCATTTCCCACATACTTTAGAACAGAAAGTTGATTAATCTAAATGTGGACTACTAAAATATCATTTTATGACAGATTTTTCTTCTCCCTAAAGCAGAACTAGGAAAATAAAACATGCAAGTGAGTTGTTACTCAGCAAAGGAAGCTATAAACACCAAAGTAGAAGGTGATAGCTGGATCACCTACCACAGTGTAATAAAAGGTATAGGAATCACATACAGTAAAAGCATATATAAATAGGAAAACCAAAATCAAAAGGGGGGAGGAAAAAGGCAGGGGGAAGTGAAAGAAGCAAAATAGTGTTGAACAGCTGATGTCCCAAGAGGATGCATAACATTGCTGCCAAGGATCCATTGGCTTCACTAGTTGTCTGTGAACCACATACTGAACCTATTTAACTGTATAATTCTTGTGAAATCCAAGAAAACAGTGCTAGAGAAAGCACAGAAATCAAATTTCCCATGCATTCACTTTGTATCAGAGGCAGGAATCAACTGTGAGTTTGGATCCCTAAAGACACATGCACCTATGGACACAGGGATGTAAAACTTCTGTAAAGCCCTGCATTTTCAGCATCACAAATCAGGAATCCCCTGCAGCCACAGCCTGAAGATGAAGTAGTGCTGAGCTGAGCTGCAGCCTTGTGCTGTGAGTTAAACCTCCTCAGCTAACTGTGAGTAGCATGGTACTGGGGCAGAGTGGGTTTGGCACATCAACAGCTGCTATTTTTCCAACTTGACATGGAATTCAATGTAATTTATATAATCACTGTGTCTATGGACATAAACATACAACTTGCACTTCCCATCCAGCTAGATTTGGTGATCTTTGGTGTAACAAGCCTGAGTGTCATAATAAACAATAACACTTGATTTGGTCATAGAATCTACCGCAATAATCTTTCCTTAAACCTGAAAATTCATCCCAGTCCTGGCACTGTCATCAGAAGTTTGTTATTTTGGTTTCTTCCAACTTTCATGCTGATTTTTTTTCCAATTCTATTCATGTGCATTGATACTACTACAAACTATGATTTCTAAAAATTCTACAGAAGTTAAATTATGTTAACTTGACTCCACTTCTGTTCATATTTTTAAGCAAGAGGCCTGATTCCTCTACAGGTATATTCACACAGCATTGCTAATCTCCTGTGTGTGTGAGAAGCACTGTAGGGATGTAAATCACTGCTGCTCAGGATGCTGCACTGGAGTGCCCTGCTCCCATGACTGCAAGACATCTGACACTGCATTCTGCCATGTGCCTTGGGACTCCAAAGTGCCATACTATTTTAGTACCCATGCCCCAATATTAGGATAAAATAGGATTATCAGGACGATAATAGGATTATCATCTCTCTACAGATCCAGTTCATTACTCTGTCTGCTCTGCAAATAAATTCATAATGTAAATGCAAGCCATCATCTGTTTTTAAACCTTAGCATTTTCTTCACACAATTGCACAGCTACAGGAAGGTAGTAAAATTCTCTTCAGTGACATTACCCTCAATTTCACAATGTTTTCGATACTTAAGGTCACATCTAGAACTTGTGGATCTCTTATAGAGCACTACAATTCTTGCCTCAGCCTTATCTTCTATTTGCATTTACCCACTATCTTCATGTGTTTCACCCACCTTTATTTGGACATCATTTATACATGTGCATTAACTCAACTGTCAATTCTGCAACCAAGTAGTTCTCCATATGTCCACCAAAAATGGTGCATAGACTTTGACCACAGAAAAATGTTTAGCATTTGAAAAAAAAAAAATTACCAATTTTATGAAATTCCAACTTCAAAATTTAAACTACATCACTTTTACCTCTTTGTTTGACAAGTTTAAAATTATAGTTTTTGTTCCATTTCAGCATGTTGCATATAGAAAGCATTAGCTACATGACAAAGAGCTGCCATAACCATTTAGGAAGCATCATTTACCTGACAATTTCCTTTAACCCTCCTCAGCATGAAATTAAACTGATTTGTTCTTTCTGCTGTGAGATGCAAGTGATTACTCTTGCCTTAAACTTAAACTGAAGTGTTTTCATTTATTAACAAAATCAGTTTGAGCTGAACTTCGAAGATCTATACTCATGCCATAATCCCTCATGGGCTTATGTCAATGAAATACTGTGCTATAAAAAAGCAGATGTTTCTGACAGCATCAGTCCACAGAAAAAGCAGCATGTAGCAACAATACAGCCATCTAGAAACAAAAGCAGATTTTAGGTATCAGTTTGCTAGGAATACACATCACACTTGCTGCCACATGGACAAGAATAATGTCCTGGCAAACCATTATTTATCCTGAAGGGTTTTCTAATTTCAATTACAATGATTTATTAGAGATCATGAAACAATCTTTTTTTTTATTTTGCTCATGTGTCTAGTCTTTACAGTTAATAATTCTGTACTGAATGCAAGATACTGATGATGTATAGCTGCAAGCTTGAGATTTATTCATGCAAAAATATTCAAGACTCCTGTTGCAAATGCTGTTTAATGGCCATCTTTGAAAATTGGGTTCTAAATCACTTACTCAAAAAACCTTTGCTGAGATGTGTAGCTTTTGAAATGTAAGCTGAGACTTAAAGTCTGGTTTAGTTACAGTGAGATAGCCAGTGGAAGGCTGAGGTTATTGCACTGACAAGGTGAGTTCTTCCTGTGAAACCTTTGACAAGCAAAGAAGCCAATATTGATATTAATTAACTTACAGCAGCACTCTTGGAGCTCTAAACAAAATCACAGCTGAGCTAGATTTTGTATAAACATAATAAAGGATGTGTACTTATAAGCTAAAGACACAAAACAGACGAGCAATAGAGTGAAGGAAGTGTTGTCATCCCCATTTCATAGTATGAGGCCAGAAATGGATAGAGATGCCAGACTTTTTACCTCTTGCACTGCCTTTGTTTCCCCACTGCTGTCGAAAAAGATATAGAGGACACTTGGCTAATCCTCACCCTATTGTGACAGCTCAGTGATGTCCTGTTCCATCAGGTACACATTTACCACCCTACACTTAGATCAGGGGAAGATTGTTACTTGCATTAGGAGACATTTCTCTTTCCCAGGCTTGATCTTTTGTTCATTAAATCATTAGCTGCATTAAATAATACAGATATAAACAATTTTTCTAGGGGCTTCAATGAGATAGAATTAATTACATGCTCTCAGAACAAGTTTTCAAATGAAAGCAGTCCTGGCTGCCTCAGCTGGAGCATAGCTAACCCATGTGGGTCTGTGGTAGTTGCAAACCAGACAAGGTAGGGCTGCAAGCAAGATTTAACTTGCATGAACCATGCTCTACTGTGCCAGTAGAGAAAGCCTATACAGGCCCAGAAGGATCATTTCAGTAACTAGAATTCAGATTTCAGAGCAATGTCTCTATTTGCAGATTTCCCAGCATTTAAGAGTGAGGGAGGGCTGAGAATCACACTTGTAAGTACAGACACCAACAGTTGCGCTCTGTGTGCCTAGATCCCCATAAAGATGTGAGTCTGTACAGGGTTCTTTGTGACTCTACTGCAGAAAGCAGAGATTTCACTGTTGATTTTGTGGCGATGTGAGGGAATTAAAAGTTTACAATGCCTGCATTGTGATTTACTACTCAGTATTCCTAGGGATTGGGTGTGTATTTCTTCCTACTGGTTCCCCTGGCAATTTGGGATTTATCTTTTGATCTATTTTCATTTCAAACCACATAAGAAAAGATGTTTTCAACTGCTTTGTATTCAGTGACAAATTCCTTATTACTAAATGCATTCTGACTCTTGCTAAAAAAAATTATGCACTTGATAGCACACAGGGATTTAAATCCATCCACTGCAAGGAGTACTTGTGCAGATTAATGCACAGTTCCCAGAAATTCTTAGGCCTTGTTGCTAGAGGCTGGCTGAAGTAAAAAGCCTCCCTTCCAGATTTTGAGCATAGAAACTCAAAGCATTCTCTGAATCCAGGTTTTGACGCAGTCCTTATTTAAAAACATAAAACCACCATGGCACATGCCCTACCACACCTCAACCCCCACCCAGAAAAGCCCAGAAAGGTCAATACAGAGAAGCTGTCAGGGTTTTGATTTCCTTCCTATCTAGAGCATTTGGACCCGAGATATTACTAAAGCCTATCTAAATACATAAAGTAAACTTCACTGCAGTGTAGAACTGATTAAGAAGTCTTTGCATTTGTCTTCATGGAAGAGCAATCATCCTAATGTTTAAAGTATAGAATAAAAAGATGCAAAACATAAGGAGAGATAAAAGCATACAGTATTTAGAGGACAAACAAGAAACAGAGAGCAGCCAGGGAATGTGGGACAGAAGGACAAAAGAGGGGCTGCTTGAAGACAACAGGAGAATAGAGACAAAAGTTGATAGCAAGAGAAAAAAAACACTAGGAAAATACTTTTCTGAGCATCCATTGGATCTTCTCACAGGAATGGAAACCTAAGAATGTTAAAAGGGGAAAGATATTTGTACAAATATTATCAGGCTATTTCTTAGAGGCAGTTATGGTAATTCATACATATTTTAAGCTTGTAAATTCTTCTAGCAATAGCATTAGATCTAGCAGGTCTTTTGAAGAAGTCAAGGTTGTAAACTTGAAGTGTATATCTATGATTAATTTCAGTCATCTTGACTGTCTCATAATTTGGTATAGGTCTTTTTGCAGTATTTAATATTTAGATACAGCATTCTACTTTCATGTCAAGTGTATCAGAGTTAATTCTAGAAGACCGTGATTTTCAATGCCAGGAGCCTGGTATTAGGCTCTCAAGCCTATGGTTTGGATATGAAATAATTAGCCACAAGTTCAGAACTGACTGGACTGAGTTTGCTTAGTTCATATTTTATAAAATTACAAAAGGGTATTGCTATTTTAATGCATTAAAGAAATCTCCTATATAATGCATAAGAATAATTTGCTTCTTTTCCCACAGGACTTTAAATCACCTGGTAATATTGTGGTATCCAGACTAATTCCCAGTAGTTAGATACTATTCCATGAGAAAAACAGCAATTACATCTGACTACGTATTTTAAATGAGGGCAAAGAACAGACCAAAGAAAGTGTCAGCTCAGGCTCTGTGAATTCACGTGGCATAGAAGCCTTCTTTTCTTTTTCATAGGTGAAAAATCTAAGTCGATTTCCTTATTTATTGTTGCTTTTTTTCTAGCTTTAAATGTAATGCTCCTGTTAGGATATTATGTGAGAATCTTCATTTGTGCCGTATTATAATAATCTGTTTCTGCAAAAATGTCTAGCTGTCTCTGTAGTGGTAAGGATGAGAAATTATAGATGCAGAAAAGCTTCAGCACACCACAAAATTCTGCAGAACTCAGGAAAAAAAATCTAGATTTACAATATCAGTTAATTTCTGTTGTCAGTGGAATTAGCTATTAGTTATATTCCTGCTACTGAATCGATGTCACAGCCAGAAACTCTGGTCCTATCTTCCCCATGGCCTCCCCCTTTTCCCATTTGCTATTACAGTCCTTTAAGTCCTGGTTGAAATATTTTGTTGTCTTAGCTCAGTCTCTAATAACACATCACAAATCCAACACACACAGTCATTCAGAAGTGATGGTTTCCCAGCTGAGAAGTGCATGAAGGCTAAATTACTTCTGTCCCCGAACTGACCTTTTTTGAGGTCAAGTTAAGCTCATTAAGAAGAGTGTTGTGAAGCCTGTGCTGTAGCCCTGTCTTTCAGCTGCACCTATCACATGTAAATATGGATTGTTGTACTTCCAGATCTCTGTAGTCCCTGAGCTAATGTACTGCTGCTAGGTTTGTCTTGGCCAGGTGCTGATGCTGGTGAACACATCTAACAAACCAGCACAGCCTAATAAACAGCGCCTGTGACTATGGCCAAGAAACAGATTCGCTTTCTCTTCTGACCTGGGTTATGAGTTTGGGACCACAGCACTCACATTTGTGCCACTGCTGCAGCCTTCACCGCAGCCACAGTCCTTACCCTGTACCCTGTGCAGGGCAGGGCTGTCTCACCCTGCTCTGTTTTACAGGGCCAAGCACAGATAAGGCCCTGGACACTTCTGTTGTGCACATGGCAATGATAAACCCACTGTCAGATAGGTGGTTAAACCTCTGGGTAATGGTTCTTTTCCTTTTCATATGTAAATATTTCTATTTTAAAGAAATGGAAATAACTTACTTGCTTTATTCCAAACTAATGAATAGGGTTAGTGTCATCAGAAGCTTTTCCTTGCAATTTAACGGCCAAGAGGAGAAAAGAAAAGAAAAGAAAAGAAAAGAAAAGAAAAGAAAAGAAAAGAAAAGAAAAGAAAAGAAAAGAAAAGAAAAGAAAAGAAAAGAAAAGAAAAGAAAAGAAAAGAAAAGAAAAGAAAAGAAAAGAAAAAGAAGTATCTACTATTGATTCTGTCTCTTTGTTGAGCCATCACCAGGATGGTTATTTTTAATTAAAAGATAGAAATATTTATGCCTGAAGGATTCAGGTTTGTTGATGCTCTAGAGCCATGATAGAAAGAAATGCCTTTATTTCTTTGGTCCATTCAGTATTTACTATTTATTATTTTGGTCCGTTTCAGTATATAAAAAGCATCTACTTTTCATATAGTTCCTGTTATTGTCTCAAATTCAATAAGAGTGTATGCATAACATTGACAGGAAAGAATGCTGAGGTATGTAATTGTTAATATTAAATATTATTTTAAAATATAATGTGATATGTTATTACCAAAAGCACAACTACATTCAAGACTGAAGCCTATCAGAAAACCAGTAAAGTGGCCTTAAATTAACATCCGGTGAATGACTACATTTTCTTTGCATCAATAAATTCTGGTTTAGCTTAGTGGACCTACTACTATGTGGGAACTTGCAAGGTATATGGGGGCTCAGATTTGGGTGATAATAATGTATATTATTTATCATCCCCCACTGCTTTTCATACTTCCTTGTGTCTTTCATCAGCACAAGCCCCTATTGTTCAACTTAAAACATTTTTAAATTGCATTTCTCCTCAGCTCTTACTATCAGCCATAATCAAAATATGTCAATTCTTCCACCACACCCCTTTAAACAGCCAATTTTACTTTTTTTCCCATCCATATGGGATGGGGAAATGCCACCTAGGTTATCATCATCTTGCACATCACTCACTCGCATCACTCACTGCAGTCTCCTCTCCATTCTGGGTTGCTTCCTTGTACCTGGTGTGCCAAGTAAAGCCTTTTCCAAGTGTTTAGAGAGATCCACAATTCAGCAGTCAAGATTCACTGGAGTTCTGTAATCCCATCCTCCACTACCAACTACAGTACCTCATCTCTGCTCTTCTGTCAGCAATTAAGGATTTCCTAGCACAGGTTAACAGCTTGATTGTCTCTCCCCAGAGACGCATCAGAGCCAGGATAAAGATGTCTCAGGTGTTAGGAGTGGCAGTTACAAGGCATCTTAAGTTTTCTAAAAACTTCAGAAGTTCCTTAATTTAAAAAGTGATCCTAATGTTTTTCCAGCTCTTCTCCTCATTTCTCACCTAGTAGGAAATGAGTGACACAAGAAACGTTTTTACACTCAAAGCTGTCTAACGTACATCAGATCATTACCATATGTGCTCAGGTTTGGTTTTTTTTACAGAGTTGACGTAGATCCAGATGAAGATCTGAAAGCTAAAGCTGCGAGCCAGGTATGTCAGGCTTTTGGACATACATGCTGAATTTAAAAGTGTTCAATGTTTGGCAGATCATGGCTGCATCTGTGGAAGTGAGACATCTCAGAACAATGTTTAATCCCTCAGAATTAAAAAGGAAAATGTGTAATATTCAATTCTAGTAGGTCAGGTGTATGAAAATATTTTTCAGTTATTTTTCACACGGAAGCCTAAGTACACTGTGAACTTGAAACCTCTAAAGGGGGCTCCTGAACAAGCTGCAGCTGTTCTTCTGTGCCCTTGCAGTTTTTGTCATATATGTATGGTGCAGTTTCAAATGCAGCACTGCCTGCAGCAGCCGGAGAAATCTGCAGAGTCAATGCACAGAGACATGACCTGTGGCTCAGCATGGTGAGTGGAAGAGCAGTGGGACTGAGCAGAAGCCACAGTACAGCTGACAAGGTGCCAAAACAAAAACAAGTGCCTAATGCTGGTGATACTATCCTGTGCACCTTTTCAGGCAACACAACTGGGACTGAAATTTAAATCATCCAACAATAACATAAATGTAGAAAATAAGCTGAGGAAAATACAAGATACTTTATCCATTTGAAAATATAAAGCTTTAATATATCTTATATACTGAGTATTCCTAACACACATTTACACATATCTGAAGGCACATAAGGTGAATCTCAATTTTCATTGTAACAAGTAGAATTCAGGTGCCTAATTATCCTAATGTTTCTTTTAAAAGAAGGAAAGACAGTATTTTTCACACTGGCTCTATCTTCATTTTACAGCCCAGTCACTGTTCATAAAGGTTTAGCATAACCCTTCATTGCACCATGGCAAGGCACTGTTTTATTCTGAGTCTGAGAAGTCTCATGCTACATTCACTTTCCTAAGCATTTTGGTAGGAATTCCTGCAATGCCTCTGTCCAAATTCTTAAGTCTATTCTTAATTGGAGTATAGAAATACAGAATTGCAGAAATTTTCTGCTTTTCAGCACTCATGAATTATCAAAGATCAGGGAATGCAGAATGCAGCATAAAATTGATTGAATGCATGTTTTGCCAAAACCTGATTTCTTCAGAGGCATTCTAATTCTTCTTCTAATTAGGTACCTAATTTTCTCATTCTTCCACTGAAAATAATAATTTTTATTTACAACAGTAACACATCCAGTGTCCCAGCCGTGGTCTGTGAATTAACACCTATCTCTCCTGACACAGCTGAGCAATACAATAGACAAGGTGTAAATAAATATAGCACTTTTCATGCCCTATCATGTCCAGTTCAGCATTCCTTATAGTACTATTTTATACCTTGGAAAATAGTTTTGCTGTTCTGATTATTTTTCCCCCTCTCATGGTATTTTATTTTCATTTGTCTGACTTTTTTTTTATATTGGACATCTCAATATTTTAGTAATTCAGGTCTTTGCTGCATTCTCTGTAGCACTCTCTGTACCTATCATAGTTACTAAAGTCAGGTTGTTTCTTCTAATTTTCTCTTTCATCTCATATCTCTCTCTCATTCCTCTTCTTCCCCTGTGTTTCCTCTTTTCTTTCCCTTTATTTCCAAAACGCTATTTTCATTTAGTTTACCTTGCATTACTTCTTATTTTCTTCCTATGTTGCTGTGTTTTCACAGTGGAAGCAGTTCATTTTCCTACACCTCTATCCCTGCACAAATAACATGTCAGGTGTCAGCACCTCCCACTGACACTTAAAGCTCTTGCCCAGATGAACTTTAAACCGTGCCCACTCTCAGGGCTGTTAATTGAAGCTTCAGGGAAGATTGTACCAGAAATAAGAAGGAAATATCTTCAAGAGCAAGATGTTTAAAAGAGAGCAAAAATTAATGGAAAAGAAGGCTTGAGGCTTCTCCCTGCTCAGAGTACTCAGCCAGAATGGGAAAGCTACAAGGTCTGCTACTGACATTTGAATTTAGCTCTTCTGTGACCACTCTAACTACCAGGACATGGGTACCTTGCTCTGGGAACCTTTCTGTTTCTGTAACCATACCTAGATTTTTTTTTGGGGGGGGTTAGAGTAAACCTTAAAGACCTTCCACCTCATGGCTACTACGTCAGATACAATACCAGCTGTATGACTGCAAAACCCTTTTCCTTCCTTACCTTTTCGTTTTTATCTCCCTTCTTTCCTTCCTTTGCCTCCCAAAAGTTCAATTTTCTGTGAAGAGATTTGATCTATTGGATAATTCTATGTACACAGTTATTTCTAAACTTCTGATTATGTTCTGTTTTGGGCTACCTGAACCAATAATTTTGGCAGTCAGCTGGCAGCAAATTCCAGTTCAAATTGTAAGACCTGGAACCCAGAGCTCCTTCCCTAGAAAAGGTTTAGAGCCTTTTAATGGGTAATTAACATCTGCACTTCACATACCGTGATATATCAAAAGCATATCTCAGTTTCAGTTGTCTTGCCACCCTTAAATTCATCTTTAAATCCCTACCACAGCATAAGGATAAACAAGTAACCTCATATTCATACCCATTCACTTATTGATGGGCTGTCATTACTTAGCTCTGAAAGAAATTACATAATACATAATAAAATAATATATATTATTGTGCAGAAAATAGTATGTAAAAAAACACTTTGCTGCATATAATGTATATTCAGTATATAAGCACCAAAAGCTAATGCTGAACAGCACAATGCAGGACACAATCACTAAGCAGAGTTATAAAGTTGGTGTATTTTAAAAAGGCAAAAGCCTTATGGCAGTGAGCTATTTAACTAAATTCACATTTTAAAAGACAGTCAATAGCATATTTCATTCAGATGGCTTATGTATATCAAATTCTGCTATGTTAACTTCAGTTGAGAGAGGGTAAGTACATTTTCTGCAAGCACATAAGGAGAAATGTAGATGAGCTATTGACCTCAGAAGAAAAACAAAATAGCCTGCAAAATACTTATAAATATCATCTCTCAAACTAATCTGCATAGTTTATTTAACTATCCCTACATCTTAGTTACCCTGTTCTCATCAGTTTCATCTGCCAGCTGGTTGGTGAATTTATTGCAAGGACTAATGAGAGTAATCTCCATATGGGCAATTCCCATATGGAAGAAGAGATGTGAGAAACTTTGGCATTTTCACTTCCCAGAGAGAAAATTGCTGGAAAAGATAGAGTACTGTCTCCCCTACTTTTGCCTCCCTGAACTGTAAGGAAATTGAAAAGTTACTTTTTAAAATCATAGGATCCAGAATAAGATCCAAGGATCTGCAAGAGCCCTGAAACATTCACACCAACCTCTCCTGTCATCCCTTGTACTGTTTCTGCAAGAGCTGCACTCCTAATAACCACTCAGATTCCCACAAAAGCTGATAACACAACACAGATTTCACATGCAAAAGCAGGAACGTGCAACACACGCCAAACTTGAAGTAAAAGAAGGCCCAGGTCAGGACCAGAAAACCCTTGGGGATTATACCCTTGTGTAGACATCTTCCACTGCTTTCATACAGGACCAATTCTTGTTCCTGAACAAGGAAAAATTTTTCCTGAAGAGGAAGTGAGGGGTGCAATGAGTTTGGAAAGAGGAATTAACAACAGCATTGCTATTCAAACAAAGGACACAGGCCTTTTACAGAGCTCACCGTGCTTTTAACAAGCTGTCCTCTGCACCACACATGAGTAACCCACTGCACAATATGTTTATTTCCATGTCTCCTTTTCCTCATCTCTGCCCCTTTGTGCTCAAGTCCTTCCCTCTCCATTATTCAGTGTTCTTATTGTACTGACTAACACAGATTTTACCTACAATCACACTTCCTTCCTAAGTCTTTCAACCCTTTTCCTAGTCTTATCTTGCCAAAATGCACTATTAGATCTTTAGAGCTTGGAAGAGTTTTCTGCTGCTCAGGTAGGGATTAGTACAGTCCTCTACCCCTGCCACCCCAGCTTCCCCAGCTACTGGGAAGAGTTGCTAAAATACTCAGCTCCGTGAACAAGGAAACAGATCCCAAGAATAATATTTGTTCTATTTGGTGCATTTGCATGTTCAGTGTGACCACATCAGCAAAATCAGAACAGCTACATCATCGATTCTGTCTAACTTCATTCAAAACTCAATGACATCAATGTTCCCACTGTTCCAAAGATCCCATGAGCAGATTGCCTTGGAAATAGAACTTACTCTTTTTGAGGGTCAGACCATTGATATTATCATCAGCCAATTTACGTGCATATTAGTCTATAATAAGATAATATATTATTAGATTGAAACATTAAAATTAACAGATTAACTGGTTTAAAACTGCATAAGGAAAAATATTCTCATTTAAACTAACCTAACTTACCAAAAAACAAAAACAACAGTTGAGTATCCGTAGAGAACTGGCCATCCCATTCCTAATTTCATCTTGCTAGTAATTCTTCCACTATTACTGATGTGATACCTAGAGTATGACCAAACTGGCTGTCTTTGTACAGATAACTGTTCCTAATTTATTATTCCAGAGTATGATTCTGAGGAAAAGTATAGTCCACCTCTCTACCTGTGCAGCATGTCACAGAATTAGCTTGCAGAATGGAAAAGGTATTTTGAGCCTTTTAAGTTTAACTCATGTTCCCCTCCTCTTGGAAAGAAGTGTAGAAAGGACTGTCCTAGTTACTAGAATATCTCAATTCCTTTGGGAAAGACATTTTGTTAAACATACACAATCAGCCTCTGATCTTGTAGGGGTAAACTGAAGGAATCCCACAACAGTAATTAAATCAAGATATGATTTTATTGATCTTAGAGTACAGCACTCTCAACTGTTTAAAAAAATTGGAATAATTCATAAAAGTAAATGCTATATTCTTGCAATGAGTGCAGCAATGAGAAATGTGCTGTGTGAGCCAATTTTCTCCTGAACTCACAGAGATGACATTTGTGCGGCAACAAAGCTTTTTAAATTTAAAGAAAAAAGTGCAGTTAATTGTAATTTGGTCTGACATGTAATTTTCATATCAGAACTCCATGTTTTATTTATTTTCTAAAAATGCTTCTCACTTCAATCATTCATTTATTTTGCAGAGTACATCTAACTTGGATAAAAATACAACCAAAGCTGAGAGTGCGTGGCTGTTCAGAATATGGTATGGCTTTGACCACAAGTATCCTTTTCTGTTATAAACCATGCATGAAAGTTGCACTACAATTTGCTTTCAAAGTATTCAAGAATCAAAAATTATTATACTTTTAAAAACCAAAATAAGTATATTTTAATGTGTTCCTAAGGAGTAGAAATTTTGCAAGTCCAAAGCAGCAGAAGGTCCAGCCATGACTGAGGCTATGGTGAGAGGGAAGAAGTTAAGGAGCTCGGAGCTATAGAATATAGACAATACATTTTAATTAACTAACCTTCTTAAATTCCTGGATAAAACCAATCCAATCATTATTTAGATAGGGTGTAGATTCTGTGTTTGGGGAAACCAGGAAACTGGAGCCAGAAGCAGCCAAATGCCTGCTGCCCTGACTATATACTCAGAAAGCTACCTAAGGAAAAACTAAGACAACAGTAGTTTACCCACACCCCTAATAAAACACAGAAAGATGCATCCATTATGAAAACTCCCAGGACTTTGCTGAAACTCATGCTTCCTGATCCCTGGGTTCCCGAGCCTTCGTGCTTTTATTCACATTCCTACTGAGGCATGTGGAGTACAGACCTTGAATACAAGTGAGTGATGCTTTATTCCAGGAAGTCTGATTTCCATGTCTTTTGAATTTCAAGAAAATATTTTAAGTGATCAAAGAACATCCTCCCTAAGCCAAGGCAGAACATACACTCTGACTCTAACGCCTGTAAAAAATTGTAAACTCTACCATTCTAATTTATTGTCATTTTAAACTGAGTCTGCACAGGCTTTGCATAGCTGTCAGTGAGATCCCACAGTAACAATCCCACCCTAAGCCTTTAACAGAGATGCACAGTGAATATAACAGAAACTCACCTGCTGATTTCTGTGCATCCTAGCTCAGGAGCTGAGCAGGCAAAGCCCTACCAATACTGTCTCCATTATCCAACAGCAAATCTATTGGTAAGTCACCCTGCACTACTGAGCAGAAATGAATGTTCAGGCTGCATGTGTTTCTCCTGATACCAGCTGCAGAAAACTAGAATGAAATATTTCAGCTGATAAAACATAATTATTCAGGAATACAACTTCCTTGCAGAGCTCAACTGAAGTTATCCTTCAAACAGACTTTTGATGGAAAAACATCTTTTTTGGTTAAAAATTGATGTTTTTCCTTAATTCATCTACTCGAGCAATTTTAAAGGCCAAAAAGCACTTGGCATTAAAATGTTTCCCTCGGATAATTCTTGAAGAATACATAGACTTAGTAGGTAAATGTTATATGAAGTGAGAAAATATGTTTAAATGTTACTGTTGAGTACCAACACGACTGTCTTTAACCATCCCTATTTCAGAAGAAATAGCCTGGGGTGGTGGTATATCCTAGAAACTCTAAGTCAAAAGGAACAGATGAACAGGGTGAGGGGAAGGGGAAGTTTTTCCTCTGAAGATTATAAAAAAAATTTAAAAGAGCAAGCAAAAAATGTGGAAGGCAGGAGTAAGACAGAAGCATGAATTAAAGACATGAAGGAGAACAAGAGCAGATATAGAAAACAAGGGACAGAGGCAGAAGAGGGAAAGAGAAATCAATATGAAAAAGTCAGACAGCAGTACATGTAAAATGAAAAGTCTGTAGAAGGCATCAGAATTCTTAGAGATTATCTGTATGGTAGAGGTCTTGAAAATGGGTACCTGATGCTTTATTCTAGAAATTCTAGTTTCTATGTCCTTTGCATTTCAAGAAAATATTTTAAGTGATTTTCAAAAAATAGTAATTTTTTAAAGAAGACATTTATTTATGTCAGTCTCACTACCAGTCAAGCCATAATCTTTCTTTAGAATTCAGATGTTCGGAGATTATAGCTGTGCCATTACCCCAAAATATATATTTATCACAAGTAATACATCTACATTTCACTAATCCTGAAAGTGTATGCCCATATTCCTGCATGGAGTCATAGTTCAACCCACTAATGCTGTGACTCACAGCTCTAAGCTTTTCTTTGGTATGACTATTTCTGAAAGACATTCTTTTTGAGGAGAGAAAAATTATCCACCCAAACTTTCTTTTGCCTTTCCCTGCCTAATGTTATAAAGCCACGTTGCTAAATTTAGAAGAAGAAATTGTCATGTAGCATAGTACTTGTCCCCAGTACAAGATTGCAGAGAGGATTACAATAAAGTTTTCAAAGAAAATATGCAGCAAACTTATAACCTATCTGTTCACATACTTGGAAAGCACACAAGACTCTGAGATTTCTATAGTTTGACGTTTGCTCTTAGGCATTAACACAAATCTACCCACTCTTCTGGCAATAACATCTCTTATGCCTATTATTTCACAGGAGGAAAGCGAGAGGGAGGAAATATCACTAAGGAAATCAAAAAGTTGTGCTGTTCCTTGCTGTCTTTATGAATGATTTCCAATTAGTTCAGTCATCTCAAGCAATGGCAACATGCCATGCTAGGGTAGAACTATGCAAAAAATCCCTGCAATTCTGTTTGAGAATCACATTTTAATTTTATTCTGAAAGAAACATCAGGAGCCTTATCCAGAGCCAAATGGGTTCAATGAGGATTGTATTCTTTCAGCAAAAGTTTCTTTGAATCAGGTATTGATATCTAAGAAAAACATATACTTCTCTAAAATCTAGGCTAAGAAATGTTAATATTGAAATAACAAAAAAGCAGAGCAGATCATTTTAGTACATGGAGTTATCTTTTTGGATTTTCATCTCAATAATTTAAACAAGAAAAATGCAAAATAAAATACTTGCATCTGACAGAGGGCAACTTCCAGTGAGTCAGTTTTTGTTTTTACAGCCTACATTGCATTACACCATTTGAAGCCATAATATCCTACTGAAGGCTAGTGAGAAAGCAAGGGAATAAACAAAGGTTTTTTTCAAGAATTTATCGGGGAAAAAGAGACATCACAGATTTACAGTCTGGCATTATATAGACATCTTTAAACTGCTGTGTTTTTTCAAAGCAGATGTGGCAAGTTTAACTAACAAATGAATGAGTAGGTGGAAATTTCATCCTGCAAGGGCACAAGTCTGCGTGTATATAGGCAGAGCTCAGGCAAATGGCAAGCAAAATGTTCCCATTCCACAGCAACCTCAAAAAAAGTTCTAACTTAGCTCTCAGCTAAGAGCAATTTGCTTTTACCTCTGCTCAGTCCCAGTCTCCTTTCTTCCTTACTCTCACAAATATCCTGCATAGTCCTAAGACATTTTATACCTCACTAGAGCTGGAATTCCTCCTTTACACAGGCCTAGAATCCTAGTTACAATTCTAAAACTTAAGGGAAATTAGTGCAATAAAAGCATCTTGCAAGCAACCTTCACCTGTTTTACCAGCTACTCTAGACTAAACTCTGCAATAATTTATGGATTCATGTAATTTTATACAAGGCTCTTCATCTGCTAAGGATTCATGGTCTCCCAGAATCCACCTAATTCTTGCTTCCTCAAGTGGGGGCATTCTTGCTCTTGCTGGTTGCTCTGTAGCATCCATCAAGAAGATAACTACAATTTTCCCCCAGCTTCTCATGCTTTATAGTGAGAAGGAAGGACTTAGCATTGCTTCACTAAAACACAAAAATAATGCAAAAATAATGAAAATTGAAGATGAGAAAAGGAGAGTGCAATGCATACACCAAGATATTTCTGAATAGAAATGTTCACCATCTTCATAAGAAGAAGCCCACATTGTGTTGTGGGACACGTACTTTGGTAGTACACACTGAAACTTGCATTGAGAACAAAATAGTTACTGCATAACAGGAAAACATGCAAGATTGAACAGAAGAAAGCAAGAAGAGAAGGAAGAGGGACAGAGACATCAAGTGCATGGTAAGTTTCTTTAAATACTTTGTATGTGCTAAAGTGCAAGACAGGTTTGGGCCCACCTGCAGCAAAGTCTAATCATATTTTTGTGGCAAAGGGGTGAGGATGGCACTGCACATGATGTGGCCTTCCAAGAATAACCTGCCCAGGGCACCAAGATTGCCTATCTCTGGCATAGGTGAGGGGCCAGAGGGAGGCAGGAGAGGGACTGTGACTGCTGCCAGCTGGCTGGGATGGCTTCTAGGAGTATTGCAATGACCAGCCTCCTGCACCCTTGGTACTACCCCAAGCTGCCAAAGAACAGAGGAGCTGCCTAGCTTTGCACAAAACTCTGCTTTCTGAATGGTTCACACATACTGATACCTGGAAAGCAGAGGGAGGAGAGCTTTTTCCTTCTATACAGATTTCTTTTCAATCTCGGGAATTAGCACTAAGTTACACTGAATAGAAGCAGGTGTCTGGGACAGAGTGAGACAATTCTCTGTAAAGTAACCCCTAAAAGTGTTTCTGCTTAAACTGCAGTCATCCATCATTCACATTCATGCCTTTTAGTTTGGCCAAAAAAAAAAAAAAAAAAAAAAAAAAAAAAAAAAAAAAAAAAAAAACCACAAAAAACTGTGTCCTTTGCACTTGCCTGAAATCCCTCAGCCAAAAGGAATTGCATTATTCGTAGGCTTCAAAAGTTTATCCTCCTTATCAGGGCACCTATCATTTTATTTCTCCTGTGCTTTGTATGTGGATAAAACAGACATAATGGCTGACTATTGAGTAAGATAAGTACTAGTCTGTGCCTGGGAGAAAATGGAAAACCTACTAAAAGCAAAAGTGCATCCTGAGGTGAACTGGCAAAGACAAACTCAGCATTTTGTGGTCTTTTCAGCTGAATTTTCCTTCTGGGCTGGCTTGTCACTCTCATCTCAGACATCTTTGGAAGGAAAATGCAAGGAAGAGCCTAAAAGCATGCATGTGCTCACTGTTTTCTTTTACCTGTTGGAGAACTAAAAGTCTCTTAATTACCAATATTCTGATTTATTCTTCTTTTAGCACTTCAGTGAAAACAGCAAAATAGCACATAGGCTCCTAGTTCTGGCCCAGAAACTCACTTTGCTACACAGTTTTCAAACAGAAAATAATTTATCTAAGAGACAATTCAGTCCAATCATGAACCAAAGCAGCATTAGAGATAACACAGCTCAAGCCAAGCCAGGTACCACAGAAGCACTGCTGCACAATGGGCTGGCAGGAAAGGTAGCCAGCATGGCACAGAAATGCCAAGAGAGCCCAGGAATCAGCTTTGCAGGTGTTAAAAGCAGATCATAAAAGCAGAGAGGAAAGCAAAAACCACAGTAAATGAATTACAGTAGATCTCATGAGCACGACAAAAGCAGCTGACTGTATCATGAGGCTTCCTCAAGCAGTGCAAACCTCAGTAGTTCTGGGATGGTCCCCAGAAGGTATTTTATCATTAGAAACAATTGCCTGGACTTGGTTCGAAGCTCATTCCCAAAAGACATTTTCAAACACATGATCTAGGAAAAGCTCATTGTTCTTTCTACAGCACAGATAGTCAGCATAGCTGCTTTGGTAGTATTACCTGACCCTTTCAAGGACACAGGATTGTTGAAACTCTGCAAATTAACTTAATAAATAAACATGGCTAATTATTAACCAGAATAATAAGTGACCTCAGTCTGTCCTCCATTCACAGAAGGAAACCTTGATAAATAATTCTGAAACAATTTGTACTGAATGACCAAGCAAAATCATTCTCATTTGTAAAGTTTCTCTCATATCAATTCTTTTAAAGTCTCATTCATGTCCAGGTATTTTTTTTTACAATGAAAAATTACTAAACAAGTACAAATGCAAAATTAAATACAAAGTATTAAATTTAAAATCCTTGGGTTTTTTACAATATTTGACATATGAGCCTTTTCACAGTTAGATTGTATGGAGAGACACAAAGATTATTCATGATAATTTATTGAAATATTTATTAAAAAAATGTAAATTTCCAAGCCTATCCATTCCTCACCACAATCCTGCAATAAGGGAGCTTCAGGTATTTTGTTTCCACAAAATATAATCAAAAGGAAATAAAGCTTGAATTTTTGCTATTTAGACCTTTCATCCTGACACTAAGATTCAGTACATTGCAGAAATGCCTGTTTACATGTTTAAAACAAAAACAAACAAAAACATTAAATTGGGGAGAAAACAACAAGCAAAAACTATAGAAAAATCAGTTTATTTTTCATAGTCTAATTTTAGTTCTTAAAGTTGCACAAAAGAATAAAAACACTAAGTTGTTCTTAGCAAACTGAAGGTTTTTTTTTTTTTGCCAAAGGTATTACTTCACTGGTAACAAAGCCATTGTACCAAACTTCTCAATTTCTTTAAAGCCTTCAAAGTACTATGCAGTGCTTTTGCCTTTAAAGGAAGATATAGTCATATGGAAGAAACTTCATGGGATTTTTTTTAAAAAAATCAAAGTTCACAATAATGGTTAAGCAATGCAGGGATGGGACAAGTGGAGGAGAACATGTCTTTGTTGCAGTCTGAGGAGCAGGGAAGTGCTTTTCTGGAAGCTCTTACCAAATCCTTGTCATCCATCGCAGATGCTGGGCCTGGTTTTCTGTTCTTTCCATCAAATGCTCATTGATTTTCTTTTTAAAGTTTTGCATAGCAAAGGCAGAACCTGACCTAGAGGTTACTGTGGACAATTGCTTAGAATTACCAACTTTTCTATGCAACATCCTGGCTCACATGACATATGATACTTTTTGTGTGTGCTGTTCTCTGAATTTCTCATAGCAAGGACCTCAGCTGAATACAGACTTCTCACAGATTCTAGGTGACCCAGTACAAGTACATGGCTCTTTATGCAACTGTATCACTTTCTTTCATGTAATAAATTAAAATAATTAGAACCTGCAGTAGACAGAGATCACAAACATCATCCCATACTGGATTTAATTTAAAAACAAAACTGCTCATAGAGGAAATACACTTTAGTCTTCCCAGTAGAAATCCACTTTTAAAAAAATCAAATAAAAACAAAACAAAAAACACCAAACCAAACAAAAAACACCTTCCAGTTCTGCAGCTTACTTCTACCTGCATAGCTACCTGTTACAGCACCTGTCAAATGAAAATATAAAACTTGGAGCTTATCTACAGCTTAGTGAAGTAAATGGACTCAGCTTATTGACCCAAACAAATTATAGTTTAAACCATCCTAGTATCTGATTTTACTGATAAGTATTATCATTCTGTGTGACAATTCTTTATTTCCCTCCCCTTCTCACTTTATTATTACAGCAAACTGAAGGCTGACTGTACAAAGAAGCAGAAGCCTAGGCTTACATTAGTACACTCAAGCATGAAATTATAGTTTGTTGGCTGACAATAGTTAATAGCACCCAAGAGACCCAAGTATGATATAAGAGTACCAGAAGCTTATAGCACAGATTTAATCAAGCATAACTTAAATCCCTCTTTCAAGTCTCTCATTATTTCATTTGCACCTCTGTACATGCAAAAAGTTACTTTGCAGTACATCTAAAGTGTTTTAAAGGGTTCTTCTGCATGTGTAACTTCCACTGTTGTGTTTCCAGACATTTAATGTATACTGGAATGCCAGCAGCATCTGTAATACCAGCTATAAATGGCACTTCTTTCACAGCAGCAATTGTCACAGCAAGATATTGCTAAATATAACATCACCTAGCCAAGAAATTGGTAATACTTCCTAGTAAGGGGCTGTTATTAATGTTAAATTACAGCGGTATTCCGGCAAAAGCTGTGAGACTAAAGGAATCAGGATGATTAAAGTTATCAATCAGGAATGGCAAAGAGCACATTAATGATTTTCCATCAGAAAAAAAATATTGGTGAATTGAACACTTTTACAGAAAGTTAATATCTGGGTGCAAACTCCTTGTAAAGTCAATGATAGGTTCCAGTGCCTTCAAGTAGGTATGAAAAAGACCCTCCATACAAATCTTGTTTGGAAGCTTGGTCTGTATTATTGGAATCCTCTCCATTTTAGGTGGCTGCTCTAGACAAAGCACAATTGGTCCCATTAGTTTGTGTTGGCTATGATAGCTTCAAGTTTAGTTAAACTACTCTAGCACCCTAACAAAGCACCACCACTAAGGCTGAGGCAAATATGTGAGGAAAAAAAAACTTTTTGCCTCTAATTTTAAGAGCACTCCAGCAATCAGCAATTCAAAATGAAGCCATTTTTGGCAGCAGAGAAACTCAAGAGCCATTTTCTATTTCTGATATTGAAATAGGCACATGATTCACTAGAATATGAACATCATCCTGCTTTCAGAGAGATGTGAATCACCCAGTCTTAGTCCCAGTTCTTAATTCAGCTCTTCTTCTCAAGGGGATGCCAAGGAAAGGTGGAGAGGATAGATCAGAGGAATGAATACACTGATACAGGGCTGACTACAAGTTTGCATGAGGTATTGCAGCAGATCTTCACATCTGACTAGCTCACTTCAACTATTGTCAGAGGATGTAAAAGTCCCAAGACAAAGGCTGTCTTTCATCTAACACTATAATACAAGGTTCTTGAAATGCATACTTAAATACGTGAAGGAATGGAATAAGTATTTTTATCTGATTATTTTCAAGTTTTTTAACTTATGCTTTTATGCCCAAAGAAAAAAAAAAATTTTCATCTCTTAAATGCATATTTAAAAGTATTGCAAGGGATGTCTTATTTAGGCAGACAATTCTATAGTTTTTTTTTTTAATTTTGTTCTTCCATGTAATTGTGTACTGAACAGAGTTGTGCTATGAATAGTAAAATCATATTCAAATTTTAAAAAATTCCTAGTGCTGACAGACTTGGGGTGCTTTGCTATTTGTTCATTAGGAGTTCATAGGGAATGTTTTATTCAATTTGCTAAAAGCAAGCTGCTGATTTTCTGAACTGAGTCAGTAAATTGTTATTTATTCTATCCTTAGTAGCAAACTTCTGATCAGTGCTATCTATTTTAAAAAGTAGAAAGCCCCAGTTTTGCAACATCTCTTAAATAGTTCAAGAGGAAGTTCCCCCTTTATTTCATTTTGCTCCTGGCACACCAACAGAACATCCCTGAGTACAGCCCTGCAGTCTGGGCTCACACAGCACAGGAGACTGTACTTTGCACTCCTTTGGCTTCAGGGTCTTGAGTCTTAGATACTCCAGGTTAAAAAAGCATCCCTATTCATATCCACCGTTTTCCCACGCTGTGGGAAATTCCCTTCATTCTGCCTTAGTTTAAGTTGGATTCCTTGAGATGAAGTATGAAGAAGGTGGATTTTTTCCTCAGCTATTGCACTATCCTATACAGCCTTGGCCATGAAACTGCTGGTGCTGTCCCATTCTCTGGTGATCAGCTGTCTGGTGGGAAGGGGGGCACAGCCTTCAAGTGCAGAAACCTGATTTACACTTCTGCTGTTGATAGAACAGCAGAGGAATTTTGAGCAGTAACAATAACCCCTAATATTTCCAATATCATTAAGATAAGAAGTGATAGACTGTTCTTTAATTGGAAAGCACAAAAATGGTTTTTATTCATAAAAAGACCAGTATAATTTGTTCAAAGGTTGAGTCCTCATTAAAGATACAGAATAGTGCATGTCAAAAATGGTTAAGGCTTTGAAATTCTTTGTGGATTATTCACTGAAATTTGCATTGCTACACAGCATGAACTATTTTTGGATTCAGCATAAATAGAATATCTAATACAGAATTACATTATAATGAAATATGCAATAATGCAAGTACCCATAGAGTGCTTTTCATGTACTGCAGGCATCCAAAAGTTTCAAATGCATAAAAGATGGTTACACTTGCTGCACAAATGACTGGATGTGAGGTTCATTCCCATTTGCTTAAAACTCAGTAGTAAAAAATAAATACATCCAGGCTGCTATGACATAGCTAAATTACTATTGATATTCTGTATCTTGGCAAGTATCAGTGGGAACTGCAGTGATTAAAGATTGTGATTGGACATTAGGTCTTGGTTTTTCCAGCTCAGCTGGAGACTTACATTTTGTGTGATGCAGAAAATGCTGTTTGTTAATGATCCATGAAAATCCAGATAAAACAGCTCTGGATCAGACTGTTCATTAACTTCCCACACAAATTTAAAGAGGCAATGTAAAAACACCATTATATTTAGTTATCTTTGATTGTCAATTCAGTAACACCTTAGATTTTTAAATATAAGGAAAAAATAAAAATAATATTAAAACATAACAAATTTACATTGAATATAATAATATTCTACTTTCATTTCTCCAACTCTTATTCTCACCTACAAAACAATACAACCTCAGAAGGAGGATTAAGGAGAGAAAACATAGCCTCAACACAGGCTGATCTCTACCATGCCTGCTAGGATATTTTTAGGAAATAGAAACAAGTGTTTCAAACCCTCTTGGGGTAAGAGGAAGCAAAAATCCTGATCTTTCCCTTCACAGATCAGTGGTTTAACACCTAGGCTATTATGTAAAGAAACTAGCCAGTAACTCACCTGGCAGCATGAGGGTTTTTTGGTTGAATTTGCTGCTGTCTCAATGAGTTAGGGATGGTACAAGGACAGCTAACTTACCATGTCACTTTAGGAAACAAGGCAGAAATGAAATACCTTCACAACCCTTTCCAAATTACAGGGATACTAAGGCATCCACCACTTTGATACGTCTCTTCCTAGTCCAGGTTGCTTCTTAGCACGCACAGGACATGATTAGGAACCTAAGGAGATTAGTGGCTAATAATGCAGATGACTTGTGGCTTATTCCTAACAGGGTAAAATGCCAACTGTGCTCCTTTTATGCACGTTCACAGATTTTTCTAAGCCCACAAAGTATATGTGAAAAATACATTATTACTTTAACTTCTTACATAGCAATAAGTGCAGCTACCTATGTTTTTGCTTTAGGCTGTGTTGCTACAGATTTAACAAAACAGCCATGTATTTATGGTGATAGCTTTACTTTTGCACATAGAAGAGCTAGATCCTATTTTTTAAGCATAAGTACTTGGATGCTTCCATTAGGGTGCAACTGCAAAATGAACATGATGTCTTGGGCTTGCTTTATCAGGCTTTCCCTATTAACATATCTATCACCTGTACAGCACAGAATAATAATCTGCTACCTATTTCAGTAATGACATGCTTAAAATATTTTCCTAATATCAGACAGGTCTGATCACAATAGACATGTCCTGGACCAAACCTCATACAGCAGTTCTGAGAGTGCATGAGACCCCTGCACGCAGCGGGGTGTGCATCCCTACAGATCTGGTCAGATCAGACCTGACACAAGGCATCAAGTGAGTTTGGGATATGATTTCATGCACACAGGGGCAGGTCCACTCCACACAAATGAGCCCAAATGTTCCTGTGCCTGCTCTGCTTCCACATGCAGTGGAATTAGCACCTAGAACCACAGGTGAAAGCTGTGCCAGGCTGGAGCTACTGCCTCCTGAATGCACATGCAGAGCAGATCAAGGAGTTTGGCTATGAAATACAGCTGTCAGCAAGGAGCTGTGCATCTGATCTGCTCAGAAGCTCAAGGCAAATGCATCACAAGTGCTTTCTCAGGAGTTCCTCATAAGATACACTGGGGACCTTCTCCCATCCCCTTTCCCTGAAAGGTGTGCTGCTCTCTGGGGGGGGGGGGGAAAGGGGTTCCTGCAGCAGAAGCTTGGCAAGACCTTGCCTCCCTCTCCACGGCTTGTCACTACAGCTAGATATTTTCTACTCAAACTTTCTGCAGAGGAGTTCATCAGCTGCAAAGCAAATAGCTGTGACTCAGTTTATCACAACAACAGAATGGGAATTAACATCAATAAGCTAATGCTTCATCTGATTGTGAGGAGCTTTTTAAGTCTTGTTTCTAATTAATTTTGACAGATTGAATTAAAATGCTTATTTGCTTTGCATTTGGTGCACGAGGACCTTCCTGAATTCCTCTCATAAGGTATGCTGTCAGCACCAACCTTGGTGAGCCCTTTTTTTTCCTAGGCACTGGACAAGAAGACTAAGTCCTTGCTTCCACTTGTTAAGAGGCTTCTGTTTCAGCAAGATTTTCCTTCTTTTTATTTTGAGTTGTTCAGATGTATAAGTTTTATTTTAACTTATGTATGACAATAACAGTGCGTAAGCTCCCATTTTGACTATGGAGCCCCCTCACTATATTCTTTTAGAAAGACTTCCTGTGTTAGTTCCAGCTGAAGCATCAGAGGAATAGATCTCTTATCCTTCTCTGTACTTTCTGTCAAAACACTTGGAAGAAACCTTTTTGAGCCATTTCATCTGGAATTAACAAGAAAAGACTGATTTCCTAAGGTATGCGTTCCTTCTGACAGTCAAGGAGACAAGCTGCTTCAGGAGAGAAATGACTTTTCTTGCATTCTATTCTCCTGATGCATGAACAATTCTCATTACCATTCATTTGAATTCTCGTTGCTTGCAGGGGCGGGTGTAAGTTCCACAGCAATGAACATTTTTTTAGAGCTACTGTGTACAAAACTGTAACTATCAAACAATGCTCAGACAAATTCTCACGAGCTACAATCTATCACAGTCAGGAGATTATTGGATTCCTGCGATTCTGTATCCCATGCCTTAATACCTGCAGTTTTGATGACTGCTGCTAGAGTGCACAAATTTCAGGGAAGGGGAAAAAAAAACAAAAACAGGTGAGTAAAGTCTTCTAGCAGAAAAAAAAAATAAATTAAAAGTCACAGTAAATGATAAAGAGCTTAGAAGGTCAGGAGGTATAATGATTCTGCAAAGAATTTCAGCTAGTCCTCAGACTACACAGCAATCACATCTGTAAAAGGTATGGCATTGGAGCACACAGGTGACTTTTCTGTAGTTTTTTAAAAAACTACAGTTACAAAAATTGTTGTAAAAAAAGCATACAGGAAAAGTATATAGATGAATCACATGCAAAAATAGCACACATTCACTGCCATCTTGTATTAGCATCAATAAAATAACAAATGGCCCAACAAAAAAAGTAAATCCAAAATAAGTCCTTTGGAATGAATGGCATTGATATTGACTCCTGACATAACTTAGCTCTTGCTCCATGTGCTAAATCCAGAACAGATGGAGTCAGTTACTCTGCCTTGGAACTGCTGTAACTGACGGCAGAATTTTTCTTGTGACTCCTTCCAGTTGTTCCATTGGGGTGGTGAGATTTTCACCAAAATGAATGTAAGATATTCACCAAAAAAAAAACCCCCCCAAAAAAAAAAAAACAAACAACAACGAGATCCTTTCCTTTTGATCATCCTATATGCTTTTATTGGACTGATCCAATGATCCAAATTATGGCATGCCATCCATTCTTTAATAACACCATCTGCATAGCAGAAACAAGACTTTGATGACCCCCAATATGTAAGTTAAAAGACCTCCATAAATCAACAGGTATTCTTTTCATAGATTCATTACCTTTATTGGAATCATCCATTTTCTCAGCATTATCATGGTATTTTCAGATTTTAAAGTTACCTCATAACTAGTTTTAAGAGTTAAATGCATATAGTGCAATTTTTTTAAGTTCCATGTGTTAAATGGCATGAATTAGATACATGTGAAAATTAAAAGCAACCCTTTCCATACATATTAGTTAAGCCACATACAATACAGTACAATTCCAAACTGAGCCATTCAAAACCTCTCTATTTACTGTGGAAGGCAACTTCCATAATTGCACACAAAGCCTCCCACCAGTGTAGTTATCTCCACTCTTCCTCACTAGGACAAATTGCAGTACTTTGACCTGATCTCTAAGGTGAGAAATACAGGTTCATATATTTAAACATAGCTCTCCTCCTTCAGCCTGAAAATTACAAGCCAGCAAATTTGCAATCCAGAAAAGCTCACTGAGGTATTTTCTCCACTACCTGGAGAAATCTCCGTGGCAGAGAATTCACTGCAAAGGATGCAGGAAGAAAAGGTTCTGCCCACTACTCCAGTAACAAAATTGCGTCTTGGTAATCTGTGAAACTCTGAAGTAGCTGAATTTCTTCCCTGCCCCAGTTCCGAAGAGCACTGAGTGGTCCTCCATTTGAAAATCAGCCCTTTGTTGCTGCAACACATTTTAGCTTATGTTACATTTAGAGACTTTCTTAAAATGTTCTTCTTTACAATTCAAGTGAAAGTCTCTGGAGGCTTCTCATTTTTCAGCTAAATATACCCCAGCATGGCCACCGCGTAACAAATCCTAAACTCTTAACACCAAGGGACTGTGACTAACAGCCAGTGGAGAAGGCAAATTGTTGACCTTGGGTGAATAGAAGCTTATTTTATGATGTTCACAAGCATTTGATAATGCCCTGTTAATGAAACTTCAATTGCTCTTTATTCCTGACAGACAAGAGCATGTTCTGTATCTCACTGGATTTAATGACTATGACCAGTCTTGCCTGTCTGCTTCTAGCAGTGCAGTGCCTGTCCTGCTGACTGAGTCAATCCCAGCCATTGATCCCCAGTAAGCCATGCTGCCAGAGCAGCAGGAGCAGCCTGGGGAAGCTGCAGTGTCACCTCTGACAGCAGCACTGAGTATATCATTGCATCTGGAGGATAAGTGACAAATCAGAAGAATGAACTTTGGCATAACATGAGCCAAACAAGGTCCTGGCTCACAGAGCTGACAAGTCCTCAGACACTGAGGTAAGCTTTGTCTCCAGTCTTGGGAGGCAAGGATGGGCAAATGACTGATTTTTTATTTTTGTGTAAGATGCACAGCCATATCTTTCAGTGCTGAGGGCACAGGGGAACATTTGGGGAAGAGCAGAGCTGTGGCTCACCCGGTCCCTTTTCCGCCCTCTCTCAGCACAGCACAGACAACCACTGAACCCCAGGGGCTGTGCCCTGGGCTGTGTCCCCAGAGGCAGCACCAGCCCTCTCCCAGGCAGGGCTTCAGGGAACCCCAGCTACTCCAGCTGTCAAACAGCTGGGCACTTACACCTCTCACACCACATCACTCCCACGGTGACTGTCTCTGGTGATTCTTCAACACCACTGTGTGAGCCCAGAGTGGGCAAGTGGCATTGTTTTTCCTTTTTAACGAAATTAAAAATATGGATGCATAGATTTTTTTTTTTATTATTTTTCAGCAATTTCTTGTTCTTCTTTACACCAATGTTCCCCCAAAAACCAACTCTCCCTTTTCTGTGCTTTTTATTTCTATGGAAGTCCTATTTTGAAAGTCCTATTTTCCTATGCCAAAATTGTTCCCAAGTGCTTCCAATATTGGACATGACTGGTTCCTACAGCATTGATTCTATGCCATGTGGCACCAGTAGACATCCATCCACCCCTGAACATGAATCACTTTCTCTAATGATTGGCATTTTCACCAATTAGCAATCCTTCCATGAGATGCACATGTCAAAACAGTATGCAAGTTTGTTTTCAAGCTGCTGCTATATGTCTTAATTTGTTAATACTGCTTGGACATAAAAAACAAGAATATTGCCCAACTTCTTTGATTTTTTTTTTCTGCCTCTTTAAAATGTCTCTAATTTTAGGAGTCGGATTTCATAAAATACACTAAATATTCAAGAAATGCTGAATTAGAAATACCTTGAACTTTTGAAAAGAATCTTTAGGAAATTTCTACTTACCATAGATTTTAGCACGTGACTGAGGTCTGCAAGGCAAAGGACCTTTGACTTCTGTGCCCAGAATCTCAGCAGTTTCTCTGTGTAACTCTCCAAAGTTGCATGGGCTATGATCAGCACCAGTCAAAGGAAGCTTTTTCTCTCTCTCAATACAAATGGATTTGGGCCTCTTTGGGTCCAATTGTCAAGCCTAAGGCCTTTAATGCATGTGTAAGACAAGTCTGTCAGCACAGGTCTCAAATCACCCTACAATATTTATTCTTTCAAAAGCATCTATGATATAAACATTCCTGTTCCCTTTTTGCAGCTGAATAAACCACAGTACAGAGCCTTTAAGTACCAGATATCCATTTCTACAGATGCAGTAACAGTAAATTGTACCTGCAACTTTGATTTCAAAGATGATCCACACTTTTTATAAGGATTTTTTTCTCTACACAAGTAGTAGATATAAGAGTACTTTGCCAATAGAAAGAAAAAGTGTTCATGGTATGAGAGCCAGTCTGTAGGAAAAAAAAACTAACCTAGAGTGTTTTAAACCAGTGGAAAGAAAGAAAATATTAACTTCATAGATCTCTCTTCTGCTATCGTTCCAGCTCTTATCAAAACTTTCACATCAGATTTGCTGTCATGAGAGAAGCAAGACAAAAAACTGGCCAGTGTGAATTTCTTACACTATCAGGTGTGCTGTTTGCAGCCAGGGTCACTGTTCTTGCTACAAAAAAATAGGTTGGAAATAACAGAATGAGAAGCAAGTTAGCAAATTCTGCTTTTGTGCTCACATTAAACAATTGAAGAGAAGCAAAATACCATTTCTTTCGTAAAGATGGGAGTGGTGAAAAATGCCAGTTACACAACGAAATTTCCACTGCATAAATGCAGAACTGAATGCTTCTATATACACAAACACACATGCTGCTCCATTGAAATAATGGGCATTTTTTATAAACCAGAGGAAAAAAAACAGAAGGGAAAAAAAGTAAGGAAAGCAACCGACATCATAAAGTAGGTGGCAGAAAATAATAGTGGTATCAGAATAGGTGGAAACATTTCCCCTGACATCCCTGAAGTCAGGATTCCACTGCACCTCTATACTGGATTGAAAGCTCTTCTCTTTGAATACTGACTCATCTCGACAGTGAAATTTATTGTGAGTGACAACAAAAGACAATTTTCTAGCAGAAGGGATTCTAAATAAAGGTTAAGTAAAACTGTACATAGGCTCGAGGTCAGGTTTAGGGTGGCCTTTTGGACATGAAAATCAGGAATAGTTTCCTGTTTGCAGCTAAAAAGTAAAAATTTTGGAAGTCTTTCTTGACCTACTTATATGTGGAAGCCTGATGACTTCAGAGTACTTCCTACTGGGAAAAAATATTTTATAGCTACAGACCTTTCCAAACTGCACACACTTGCCAACATTAAAAGATGTGTATTCTTATTTTGCTGCTCACCACAAACACACAGTACATTTTAATATTCTACAGACACCTTATGATAACTAAAAATATATCATTTCCCAAAAATTAATATGATTTCATTTGCTAATTGAAAATTCATGTTAGACTTTTTCCCTTTCCATGGATTACTGTACATTTTTCTTTTCATCCTTCTTTCCCTGTAAGGGAGGGAAAACGATGCATATGTTTCCTAAGGGAAAGATTCACTGGTTTCTGCAGCTGGAACGTCAGCCTTGACCAGTCTTGGAAAAGCCAGATGAGCACTTTTTATTACTTGAGAGGTGCTGTGCATTTCTTTCACTTCAGCTCTCATCAGGTTATTATTTTCTTCGCAGTAATTTAATTTGCGGGAAAATCCTTTAAAGTACCACAGGTAGTAAGAAAGGAAGTAAAATGCACCATCTTTCACTATTCAGATAAAATATTAACTACTAAGTGGTAACTTTTTGATGAAAGTGAAGCTTATGTAAAATGGTGCTCTTTGAGAATCTGATTTACCTCACCACATAGAGTCTTCATAGATTACTTTAATAGATTCAAGACCTGATTCTTAACTAGCATCCCTAGATTTAGAAGAAATTCTAAAATGTTTGGCATGGCCTTACATTCTGCTCCTATTAATCTGCATTTTATGACATTTTCTCTGTGTTGCTGTCTTTGAATCTCGTCTCAAAAGCTATATGTTTACAGTAGGCTAACATAGTTATGTGACCTTCAGGTATCTTTATTGTAGTCTAGATTTATTTCCCTTATCTTGAAGTTCATGGTAGAGCTCTGAATTTTATCTAATATCATGATGAGAATCCCAGAGCAACGTCTTCCCCATCTTTTGCCATATTTGCCCTTTCATTTGTCATATGTCTGTAAAGAAGCCAATGCTGTCTGCCAATCTAAAACAAGCCAGCCCTATATAGCTGTAGGAGGAGCAGCTGAGGTCACTTTTTTATGTCCAGCCTGGAGGAGACTGATGGGAGACCCCACTGCAGCTCCAACTTGGTCCTGAGGGGAAGAGGAGGGGCAGGCACTGATCTCTGCTCTGTGCTCACCAGTGACAGGAGCTGAGGGAATGGCTAGACCTTGTGTCAGGGGAGGTTTAGGTTGGATATCAGTAAAATGTTCTGTCCCCAGAGGGTGTTTGGGCACTGAACAGGCTCCCCAGGCAGTGGTCACAGCAGCAGCCTGGCAGAGCTCAAGGACAAGGATGTCAGGCACTTGGTGCAATTCTTTGAGCATTCTGGGCAGGGCCAGGAGTTGGACTCAGTGATCCTGATGGGTCCCTTCCAACACAGAATACTCTCAGATTTGTCATACTGCCATCATCATCTGCCATGTTGATCTAGTAACATTTAGCAACCAGATCGAGAAGACTTTCTTGAAGACAGACTTTTCTTTCAAGTTTCTCAAGGCCACTGTGCCCTCACACCACAGAGCAATGCCGTGTCTGTACCTGCAGTGATATCTGCCATAGGAAGAAGAATTAGGTCCTGTTACTTTGATAGGTGTGAAAGACCTCTCATGAACTTCAGAACAGAGGACAGATAAGCAGCATCTTCACATACGAAGTAGCAAACAATTATTTTCCATTTTAAGCACTTTTTAAAATTAAGATTTAAAACCAGTGCACTAATTTAATTTCGGTCCTGAGTAGAAGTATTTGAGTGTTCCTCATAGGGAATTCAGAACGTGTCTCAAATATCATTGAATTATATGATAAATGCATAATGCTAGATAAAAATTTTATATTGCCTAATGCACGAGCTGTTAAGCCCCTACTATTAAATCTGATGCCTGGTAGTAAATCCAAGCTAAAATGAAAAATAAAATAGATCTTTGTGTTTACTCATATTGTAGTAACTGTCAAACAACACTAAGGATTTTTTTCTCTATGAAGAATATGCTTTCAGCAGAGCAGGAGATTAGTAAACATATTTCAGGTTACAACTAAAAAATATGTTCTGATTCAAGAGCAGAAACTTGAATATTTCCTGGTGTTCTTTGGACAGATATCAAGTAGGGACATCAGTTCACGTGTTTCTAAAAGCTAGAGTAAGTTATAACTAATGTACAAAGCCAACATGTATTCAAAACAATGCAAGACGTTTGAAATGTGACACACGAGCCTAATTCAATCATAATAATGTTCAGTTGACAGAAAAAAGCAAAATGTAAGAACATCAACAGCAAACTTCAGGTTTAGTAATCACAAAGGTCAAACAAAAAAAATAGTAAAACATTACTACTCCTCAGTTACAATGCAATGTATTAAATGCAGACATTTTGAATATCAGAAAAAAAAAAGAAAAAAAAGAGATGCGTTATTACCTATACATTAAAAAGTGAGTAATGGGGAAAAAGAAAAGTACCTGGAACAGAAGCCATAAAAAGGCAAAGAACCAGCAGGGAAAGTGTCCATACAGGATGTTTGTTTTATCTGTGACTGACCAAAATGCTGACCTACTAGAGGGACCAGGGAAGGAAATTAGCCAGTCCTCCCCCTTCTCTGTGTGTTCCCACTGAAAGTCTCCAGTGCTACCAGCTGTCTCTGCTTTCCTGCTTTTCTCAATAGCTTGATCCACTTAGGATTATTTTGCTTTTACTGGGGAGCAGGCTCTGAACTGAGCAAGCAGACCTTTAGGTGGTAAAGAAACAAAGACTTGTAAAGACAGAACATGTTGAGAGGACAGGTCCTTCTGTTTTTTATTAATTAGCACAACACTACTCCACTTGCCTAATATTTTTAAGGGATACTAAAATGAGTAAAAATATTCCTACAGCAAAAAAGCTTCATGTGAGCAAAATTGAGTTGTTAGGCTACTTTTTTCCCCCCCAAAATACTCATTTAGCTGTGGTGGTTTTTGTGTATGTATTTGCTATGAACACCTTCCTTACTGACTCCAACAGTCTCTTTTCTTAGTGTCCATCTTCAAACACACAAAGGATATGTCTATCTTGATACTAAAAAGAAAACAAAGAAAAAAACAAAAAAAATTTACACCTTGGAAAAGGGCCCAGTTTATTACAAAACAGCATGCCCCACACACCTGGCTTTGTCAGTACAGGAAATGCTTAGCATGACTTGACAATAATCTTCTGGATAAGCATCTAAGCTTGCAGAAACCAGTGTGCTCAGCACTGGACTATGCTGCATTTGAAAGCAGAGAAGACCAACCCAATGTTAAAGAATAACTGTCATTTTTGCACAGTAAATAGTCTTCCTGGCTAGCTAATGTAAATGAAATTCCATAAAATATTCTTCCATTTTGCAGGCAGATATCCTAAACAGATTTCCTAATTCTAATACTACTTAGATTTATTATGCTATTTCTCACTTCCCTATTTCCTCTTCAGTCTGTCACCCCAGGGCATCATTTACTTTTTGTTTTTTAGTATATACTGACATGATTTGCATAGATATCTCACATGACACATTTCTTATATTATTGTGCTTCTCTGTGAAAATAATTTTCTAAAATGGTTGCAGTCCTGATTAAAATAATATATACATACATTATGCTCCTGATATATTTAGGGCTGTAATCTTGTTCATAAAGCTATAGCATGATTCATAGGATAAACCCAAAGGAACAAAACTGTTGGATTCAAGAACACACTTTCAGTGTACCCAACTAAAACTACAAGGCATGAGAAGCAGTATACCAGAGCTCTGTAATTTCCAGAAAAAGCATCCAAAACAAGTTAGAAACTTGCAAGCCCTTACATATGCTGATGGTTACAGCTCTAAATGGCAAACATGATACTCTTTATTTGTGAACAATTTCCAGAAGCACCTACATTCTGTGGTGGTAAATTCCTGGCGCAGATGTCCGTGTTCCCACCAGCAGGCAAAGCCTTCAACCCAGCTCTAAGTGCTGCTATCCTGGAGCATGCCTGAAGGCTGGCATCCCTGCCTGTGCTGCCACTCTGCTCCTGTTCTGTAGCTGTGTTCACAAGACAAGACCCTTTGAAGGCAGCTAGTCCCCATCCCAGCAGAGCTCACTGGCTATTTAAGGTATAAAGAGCCACGTGTTTGCATCAGGGAATGGATCTCAGTTTTTAGAAAACCCCCTCAGGTGCAGGGTTCTCTTGGTGTCTCACAATAAAACAACTTCACCTTGTCTAAATGATTAAAATAATCCCTGAGGCAGAGAGATGAATGCACTGAAGCCTGCCTTCGCCTCATATAAGGAAAATTGAGGCTTACATCTAAAACAGTAAATATATACTGCTATTTACTACTGCTAGTACTGTCACAGATGGGACCCACAGAGACTATCACAAAATGACATGCAGCCCTCACTGTGGCTCACCTTGCAACTCTGGATGAGATAAAGTAAGTGTGAAACAAGGCTCTGGAATGTGCTCCTTTCCCCTGGGCCATGAGGTGTCTGGAGTTCTGGGAGGCAGCAGTGCTTTCCACAGAGGATATTTAACATGAGATTCTAGTTCATGACCCCGAGACAGATCCACTGATGTGAGTGCCTCCCAGAGCTAAACAGGGAGAGGTGCTTTTGCTTCCCACCCTCTCTCAGTATCTCATTTCAATGTAGCTTCACTCATCAGGACTCTGAAGTCTCTTTATGACTAAGCCCTGTTATTATAGAACTCAAAGCTCACAAATGCCACAGGCACTTTGGGAGCTGGTAGTTAAGTGATGCAGTGCCGAGTGCTACAACACCAACCATCCCAAAGAATCAGTTGCACAAACATACTTGATAAGGACTTTATGGAACCTCAGCAGATGGAGTTCCATAACTCCTGTGCACACTACATAGTACCTTACACAAATGAGAAGGTCTGGGGCCAACTGAAAAAATGGTTTATCAACAAGGACTACAGAACTGCACTCCCTGGCCTATTATAACAAAACAGTATCATAACTACTTTAAGTGTTCATTACCTTTTTTATATTATTATGTTACTCCCACCACACTTGGTTCACTGCTGATCACAAAAATTAGTTACTTCCTTCTCTGTTTTGAAAAGAGAATCTGCAGCCCAGGCAGTGGCACAGGGTATTTCTGTTTCAGAACAAAGTCCTGCCCAGTCACACCGGCTAGACAGGATAAGGGGAAAGGGAAGCAATCCATCTTTGTGGGACTGTGTGGCATGAGCTTGCTATTTTCATCTGGCAGTTTGGTTTATGTGGTCTATAATGTTACTTGTAAAAAAATCTCTATTCCCCTGTTCTCAGCACTACCCCTTTAAGTAGGTGGAAACTTACACCAAATCTTTATTCAAAGTCACGCTGGCTCCATAGAGATATTTTAAAACTGACTTAAAGTCAGGCAAAATCTGAGTGGACACCTTTAGTGCACTAGGCACTCAATGTACCTAATTTATGACTGAATTACCTGATTTAAGTTTCAGTGGTACAGCCCTGAATATAAATGTGCCCAAAGCTAGCAAAAAGTCTGAGTATTCTAGCAGTTCTTTGGAGAGATGCCAAAGTTTAATAGCACAAACAGAATAAATAAACTCCACAAAAAAACCAATTTTTCAAGGGTAACATCTGTTCTGCACTGGCTCCTGGTGTGAATAGATTCATCTGTGCACATATACAAGTGGGCTAATGGGATTCAGTGCGCTCCAATACCCATCAGCATCCTTTGTCTTCATCAAAAACTCTAATGTGGATGGGGCTCCAAAAGTTTTTCTGAAACAAGCCAAACTTATACCTATTTTGCAAACTGTTTCATATGAATCTTGACATTAATTCCATACAATCAAAACCTGAGGATATTAACTCAGAAATGTTAACAGAGAAAGGAGTCTAAAAATCTGCAAAAAACTGTTTCCCCCAGTCCAATTTTTGAATCTTGCACTTTTGATAACTTCCCAAGGCTTCTTAAATACCAAAACTGTGCAGTGCTGGAAGTCATGTGGCTGCTTTGCTTATGCAATGCTTCATCAATTTAAAACCACATTTTCCACAGAATATGTGATACAACCTAGTTACATCAAATATAAAAAAAAAGAAGGTTCATGAAACAAGTTGCAAAAAGGATCTTTTTGTTTTTTGAATTCTCTGAAGGAGCAGAAATCACTGCTTTAGCTGGGTATAAATTAGACTTAATATGCTATACATAAACAGATTAAATCTTAAAACTATTAAAAGTAATCGTACTTTTATACAGCTCCATCATGCTGATAAGGAAAATGGTGGGTTTAGTGTGTTGAGTTTGTTCCTCAATACTTCAAAACTGCATGTTGGTTTAGTTTCTTTTCTACAACTTTATTTCCCACTATGACTTTATAAAACCCTTTAAGGCTTTCTCTTTCGTTTTTTCCCCAGCATGATTTCCATCAAAATTTGCTCACAATATAAAGTTACAGTGTCCTTGTAAGCACAACCCTTGCTAGCAAACAAAATTATTAATATGAGTAGTTAGTTTGAGGACAGATATCTGGACATCATGTTATTGTAACATCTCCTGGGAGCTGTGCAGTAGAGGGGAAGGAAGCAGTACCCTGCAAAACCCAGGAAAAGAGGCTGGGTAGTCTGGGTCAGATTCTTCCTTCATGTGTGATAGGGCAGCCTCACCTTCCAGCAGCTGCTGCACCAACAGTGTTGCTGCAGTGCAAAAGAAAAATTGAAGAACTTGGCTGGTTCCTAATCTCAGCTAACTCCTCCTTCCTGCCACTGCATCCCTCACATTTCCCAGGTGGAATGCACAGGCTCCACCCAAGACTTGGCGTGAGGCTGTACCCACTGCAGCTGGCCATGGAATAGGGCAAGGAGAGAGGGAACACCGTTTGGCCATTGTGAGAAAATACCTAAGCTCTGACACCACACTATTAATGAATTTTCAATTTCAGCCCCAATAAGACTCAGATAAGCAGCTGTGATTGACAGAAACATTAATTCAACTGTAGCCAGCTTCAGGATCAGATAATATTCAGTAGCAGAAAGAAAATTGTCACATTAATGCCCAAAAGCCAAAGAGAAACTAATTTTGAGGAAATCACTCCTGCACTGTGTAAAATAATACTGAAAGAAAACAAAGAAAACAAACCAAAAATTTTTGTTAATTATTTCTTAGGGTTTTGGTTTTTATTTTTTCTAGTTTTAATTTTGATCTTTAATTGAGTAGGCATCATTTCAATTGTAAATCTCTTTTTATACTTAACATTTGGGGGCATGTATGAAGGAGAATGTGTGTATAAACATCATGACAGCAAACTCCTGCACAATATTAATGGAAAATCATCAGCTTATTTTCTTATTATTACCTCTATAATCTTTGTTCTCAGAGCAATCTGTAACAAACTATAGGCTCTGCTGTGCTCAACACTGCACAAAACCAGTTTACCCACACCCTACAGGATAGCAACCTGCAAGACATAATACCATACAGAGATACAGATAATTTCTTTCTATATCCCTCTCTGACACGTAATATATTTTTTATATACCATTATAATATTTTAAGGAACTTAAACCAGTTAAAACTTTGCTGAAGTGTTTGTCTAAGGAAACTCAGTGAAAATGAGAGGGACAACACAAAGAACAGGCTGTCTGGAAAATATAATAGGTAGATAACATGTACTAAGATGATGACAAACAGAGGTAGAAGGACAAATCTTAATCCTGAGTGAGAGTCATGATGGGGTGGGAGTTATTTGTGAAAATTATGCCAAGCAGAAAACCCAGGGGAAAAGACAAGAAAGAGTCAAAAGGAAGAAGGAAACAAAAAGCGAGGACATACTGCGAGCATGAACCCCCTGGGATTAAGAATGACAAATCATCACCGAGTCTCAAATCTAGGGCATAAGTCAACAACCCCTTAGCAGGATCTCACTCAAGAACAGCAGCACACCAAAAGGCTTTGCTCTTGTTCTTCTAAAGCTGCAGTGTTTCAGCTCCAAAAGTTAGTAAATATCTCTACTATTTTTATTCAACATGCAGTTTACACTATGGTACAAACCAACATTTACTCTCAAAAACCTATTTTTTCCTTGACAACTACTTTGCTCATGTTTGAGTGATCAGTGCACATGCTACTACTTTTTCTATCCACCTTCCCACTGAGGACTTTGCTCACCTGCCAACTGTCCCTCCAAATATCAGGAGTGAGTACAATATGAGAAGTTGATGAGTGTCCCCTCCCAACCCCTTCATCTAGCTTGCTTGACCGGGGGTCAGAATCTTCCAACGTCAAAGTTCCTTCAATTTATGCTGTTCCTTGTGCCTTGGTACCACCTCCCAACTCCTCCAAGTTCACACTAATTTTCATGGTATAAGCACAAATACGTATATGTACAATAGTTTCTCTTGGCATCCAAAAGACAAAGATCATTAGGACAGGTCTAGAACTGGAGGAGAGAAGAAAGTGAATCACAAATGTATTCCAAAACAATCATCCCTTGGTTACTGCTAAAATTTTCTAAATGGAAATATTTACATGAGTTCAAATATCTTTTAGGTAGCATTACAGTGCCAATAGGAAAATCAAACTAATATTAGTACTGGTATTGTGTATTTCAATTTTCTGCCCTTTACTAGGCCACCCCATAATGTTATCACACACACACACACAGAGGGATCAACAGTGCCTTAACTGAAAGTCAAACCCTGCAGGCGCAGACCTTGCAATATTGAGTAAACCAGAACGACTTGATACAGCAGAGGCACAGATACTGCCTCTGAGCAGTCTCAATTCCTCGAGGAAACTGCAGACTATTTCCTGTACTTTGCTGAAGCAAAGAACAGAACTTGAAGTGGATGTAGCTCAGGAGGTTATGACCAAAGATTGAATGAATTCTCTGTTTCCTCAGTGACAGAACTGAGATGCAGGCAAATAAAACAACCTGACACACAGAATCTCAAAACCATGATAGGTCTGTTCCAAGTTTTATCTCGTCTTTACACAAACACAGAAGCCTGATTTAACCATTCAGACAGTGTTACTGCAGCCATAAAAGATAATCTGCTGTCACCTTTTCTTTCAGGATAAAGTCTTCTGCTTGCCTCCCAATATGATGTTTTAAGAGTTCCTTTGTCAAAACTATGAGGTCAAAAGAGTGCTCTGCTATTAAGCCTTTCTGTGTCTTCAATTTCTTCCACTTCATGTGTCACAGACTCCTTTCAGTTTGCTCACCTGAGAAGTTTCACAGGACAATGCCTCAGTGCCCCAGAGTGACAGGAGAGGAAACATGCACATCTCAGGCACTTCTCGTATGTCAGAGTGTTTGCTGTAAGTGACAATCAGCATGACACTGAGAAAAACAACTAGAAATAAGAAAATCAAGGAGGGAATGATACAGAGAGGACATAGCATTTTATGGTAACTGATATTAGCTACCGCAGCAAAGGACAGCCATGCAGCATCACCAGATTCAAAGCTCCCTGTTGCCAAGGTTTGGGCCTGAGGCACAACCCATATACTCTCTCTTCCCTTTCTAAATGCCCTTTCTAAGATGACCCAAGCTGGCTAAACAGGAAATTAATTTCTTATCTGTCTTCAAATGCATACTATTCCCTTTTGTCTCTCTCAACTAATAATGTCCCGCAAGGCAGCGTACCTTATGTGCCTCACTTAAAACTACATATATAGACTTCATTTGCTATTTCAACCTTGTCTAGCCAAACAGTTCTTATCGAAGACACATACTGGTCTAATCTGACTCAATTGGCTTTTGTTAAAAACACATTGAATTTTATCCAATTTTCCATGTAAGTCCATGTCCTTGACCTACCCTTCTCCTTCCAAAGTGGTTCAAAGATTTTGTTTAGTACTGAGGTCAGACATACATAGTCATCCTCAATCCAAAATACTTACAAATCTCTGACCTTGACTGCTATCATAAGTCAGACAAAGCTGTATTAAATGTGGTGGTCAAATTTTTTCAACTCAAAAATCAGCTTTCAACTGAATGAAAAAGCCCTTAAAAAAAAACTCTGTCTTTCCGTTGAATTGTCAGGCATCTAAAGCCAGAATAATTTCCTACTAAGAAATCAAATATCTTCGTATTATAAGTGATAATTTAATGTCTTGCAGAAATTTAGTTCAAATCCCTCCCTGATCAAACAGCTTTCCTGAGGGTGGACCAAGAACTAGTGCGAAAGAATCTGGAACAACACCCACCATCATGCACAGATACATAAAATAATAATTTAGGAAGGGACAGACTTCCTGAATTATTTGGCATATACAACTCTAGACTGCAGACAAGAAAGCTCTTGTCTACTATCTAGATGTGTATAAGGCAGAAAAAGCAGAGGGAGCTTCTCCCGTGGTGCTCTGGAAAACAATTAGCTACAGAGTGAAAAATACATGTTTTTAGTAGAGGTGTCAATCTCTTACCTAGATCATGGCAATGCCAGTGATCCAAATGAAAGAAAAGAAATGGACCCATCAGGTTATTTCTGTGGGCTGAGGAAGTATAACTAAAGAGAGGCAACCTTACTTAAATCTTTGATGTCACTGACACAGCTATTGCCACACTATTAAGCCTTGTGGACACAAGGCTGACCAGATTTCTAGAGACCATACCAGTATCTCTGTGTTGGAGTTCACTTAACTAATGAGGTGATGAGCATCTGCCCCTGGAGAGAAAGGAGCACAGGCAGAGGCACTGGGAACACCCTGTCCCAGCCCAGCTCCCTCCTCCCGTGCTGCGTTCCAAGGTGCAGATGTGCACAGCTGGGCACACACAGCTCTGCTCTGGATCCTTGGGGACAGAGGGACTGGCACCACTGGCCAGGCACAAAGGAGAGAAAAGCAATCCTTGTCCAGGAGAAGCAGAGACCGGGCAAAACACCAGGATAGGAACTGGAGAGCACAGGAGTGAAGACACAGCAGGCAGAGGGGATGGGCCCAGCTATCGGGACAATATGTGGCCACACACAAAACTGCTTACTGTAGATACTGCCATTACCTGGTAATTTTACTGCTGTTCACCAGGGAAACATTCATCATCATGTCTTCATGGAGACTGAGTCTACTTAAATGGGCTTTAAGTCAGTTTCTGTGTCAGTACGGAAGCTATCTATTGCCAGGGACACCTATTTGTTCTACACCTGCAGTAAAATAAACATTTGAGCCTCTGAAAGCTGTTTATCACTAATCATGTTCTGGCTGAGACAGTGTTTTCCCTTTTCACCTTGCTAACAGTTCTGCAATAATAGAGGAATCTTTGAACTGGTGTCAATTTCCATAAGATCTACCATGCAATTTGGAGATTTTTTTCTCCCCAGAGTAAGATGTTTTTATCCAGATTCTATTACTGTAATTGTATTCTTATATGCTAGAGATAGGACTTGAACAAGAACAACAACAAGAAGAAAAAAAAAACTACTTCAAATCTAAATACATTGCACAAAGCATTTTTCTCAATATGCTAAATGAGTTAAGTGTTGCTTTGTTGACAATCTTCAAGTTAATAACTATAACTGAGTACAAGGCCAATACAGGACTGTAAAACTCATTAAAGAACTACAGGTTCACACACAAAGACAATGAAGTACTTATTCCACTGCTGGAGAATGAAGAGGAGCTAAGATGATTTGCTCCTACAGAACACCAGCAAGATGAATGAAGCAGAGAACTAGATAGGGTTTAGCAAGTGTAGTCTCACAGACATAAACCCAGGACAACTAGGAACACAAAAAAGTGCAGTTTGAAGATACAGTATTTCCTCATACTAAATCAACTAACCTAGCAGATGGAAGTAAGCTGAGCAAGTACTTCTATGGTTTTCCTAGCAACAAATACCTTCTAAAGGTGAAAGATGCAAAAGAAAACAGTGATCTCAATAAATGCATCTCTTAACCAAACAGTGTTCCTAGAATAGCTATGCCTGCTCATACACAATATTGCTGGCTTTTGTATTATGAGCAGCTCATGACTAAAACCTAATAAGTGACCTCTTGTTCTGTAATAAAACAGAATGAGAACACCTCATGCTTATTCATGCTGTACTGTATTTTTCCCCACCTCTGTCACTGCCTGTATTTGTGTCAGGGCAGCACTGCTGCATGTGTGCAGTGTACTGGCAATAAGCAGAAGGGAATGATGCCAACCACAGAAGTCATTTGTCACACTTGCAAAAATCTGTCTTGTTCCCACCCACATCTCGTCCCATGTCTCTCCAGCTTTGTCCATCACATCTCACTGTCCCCATTCACAGTTTGCCAGCATTCACATGCTCACAGGAAAGCCTCGGGACCCCTCAAGACAGTTGTCCTGCTCTAGACTAGTGCAGAAGCAGGAGCACGGAGATGAGCCCTCCTGGCTGAAGAGCTAGCATTTGCTTTTTCTGTTTCTGATTTATATTGATAAGCTGCTCAGCTGATCAAAAGGCAGTGTAATTTCTTAATATGTATCCTCTGTTCTGTTATTTTTCATCTGCCACTGCTCATAAACAAAGTATTCTGGTTTACCTAAACAGAATTTTAAACTAATATTAGAATAAATGCCTCATTTCTTTACATGTCCACTAGCCTTTTTTCTTAGCTATGTGCCATAATTAATTATCCTCAATTGTTCTTTGCACTAGAATTTGCATGCCTCTTTGGGAACATTATTTTGTGAGTGCTTTCTACCATGTTTTTCTCTGTATTAAAATATCCTTACAACTGCAAAGATCTGGCTTGCCAGAAGGTTGCTTTCTTTGGATCACAGCAGAACCTATTCCTGGGCAACGTGTCTTCTCATCTTCAACCCTGAGCCCTCCCCTTCTTAATGTGCTTTCTTCACAAACCTATCAGAGAGTGCCAACTTCATCCAGCTAATTGTGTCTGTAACATGGGTTACACACTGGAAAAAGCTGCTGGAGAATCTGAACACAATCTTTGGATCAATCTGCTCACAGGAGCAGAGGTTTTCAGAGGCTGTATTAAACTAAACAGACTTTGTATTAGCAAGACTTTACAAAGGTTGTTCTGCTCTCAGCAGCTCAGTTCAGCACAGGGAGATGCAAGAACTGCTTACTTCAAGCCAGTCCCAGCACCTTACTCGTTACCAGTCTGGCCAGTTGTACAACATGCTACTGAGTAAAATACACTGCAAAATGCTAAATCATGTCCTGATCTTGCCACACAGCCTTTGAATCTACTTCCACATCTGTAATGAGCACGGTTTCTCACAATCACACAAAAAAGCCATGCTGTATTTCCATGACTACACTGTGTGTTACACAGCTGCTGTCAGCTCGCTCGAGGGTTTCACCCAGCACAGGTCATGCTGTATCCTGCTTTTACATTCCATAGGGACACACATATCCCTGATTATAAATTCTGTTTGTACACTCATACTGGGCCAACAGAGTAGCACTCCAGCCTATCCTCACTACTGTACCAACAGCCCTCAAAAAGCTTTTTCAGAATTTTCATTTTCCTTGGAGCTACTGTTCCCTTCTGTCATGTCACCATTCTCTTGTTTTATTCTTTATAACACAGTCTGATAAAAGAGACTACTGTCTTTATGCAGACTTTCTTTTCTAAAATTTATAGTTATGTTTTAAAATATATGTTTTTAGAATCTTTACAAAAACAAGCAAGCATCAGAATAAAGAGACATTGTTCCTCAAAGCCTTCTTCCGTGTTTGTTGCTCATCGTTCTAGTAAACTCTAAAGAAAATAAGTTCTTTACAGGAGTTTTCTCATAAGGGATCATATTTTTCTTTCAAGTTGTGCCTATAAAACTGAGAGCATCCCTTGACTCGTGGCAGTGCAGAAGCTGAAGATTTCTCAAAAACCCTCTCCATAGATCTGTAAGCTATTTTAACTATTATTATGCTTCTATATCTCATGTATTTGATTAAATAGCTCATCTGACTTCCCAGAAAAAAAGCCAAATAATTATTTTTCTATTTTAACATAATTTTGGTGCATTGGCTTTAGCTCTCCATCTGCATCACCAGAGGACTGTAGCAAGACTATTACTCCAGCTGTTACTGAGTTCTAGCAGCAATCTTCTTGCCTTGCTTTCACCGCCATATTTTAGTTTGAGCAGAACGATGCCCATTTGTTTGGAAACTCGTTTCCAAACTCACATTAGTCTCATTACTCACTTCCACCATCCTCCTGGTCCCAAGGTTCTCCTGTTACAGGGTGGAGACACTACAACCACTGCTGTCCTCAGGAGGTGTCTTGGTGCAGATTCATTTTACCTGATATAATTTATGGATGAAAGGTTTCTGAAAGCTTTCACTTTATTTGAATTAGATATTTTCTACTCTCCTCTGTGATACTGAAGTAATTTACTGAATCAAAAACTATTTGTATTTATACTTCACTGCATTTACTTTTTAAGGTTTATTCTCCCTGCGTCCTGCAAATGATTAGATTTGTGGTGCCACTGGTATTAAAGTGTCATTAGCAAGGGCTGTAACTGCTGCCAGTGCTCATTCCTCACACATCTGCTTTCTGGAATACTTCTCTGCCAGATGGTGATGCCAAGGACAATCTTACTAAACAATCTTCCACACAGAGTGCAGAAGCCCCTGCTAACTTGCCTGTGCTTCTAAATTAGATCCCTATGCCAGCACCAGGATTCAAGTGTTTTATACAAAAGCTGCACTTCAAGTTAAAAGCTTCAAAGTGATCTCACCTGAGGCAGCTGGCACCAGAGACTTTCTGAGGCTTTAAGGGTTTTGTGCACAGCCAGGTCACAACAGCGTTCATCCTTTCTAATGCAATCATTTGCTATCTCTGGTTCTGTAATCATAGTAAATGTACCATGTGTACCTTATGAAGTTCCTTTTCTGCAGGAAAAGAAGCCCTATTGCCAAACTACTGGCAGAGCAGTATTGGAATGTCCTGAGAAATTTCTATGTCTTAAAACATGCCAGGAAATCCTTTCAAGTTTTCCAAGGTCAAATTTCTTTTTATGAATCCCATGTTCACTTGGGTTTTCACTAAACTTAATATTTTTTAAGTTTTTGCTTCATTTATGAGTTTGGTACCATATTTATTACACAGAAGTTTACATGCTTTTTATCTCTCTTTTTCTTCTAGATGTATTTAATATAGTATTTTCTAATTATAAAAATGAATGCCTTTTATATGCTCCCAGGTTCCTTGGTATGGAGGGCATTTTGTTTGATCTCTTATGTTTTGCCTTAGGAATTCTATATCCTCATGTTCTGAATAAATACTTAATTATTAGACATCTAAGTCTAATTTAATTGTTTAGATTGTTTTATAGTCAATGAAGGCAAAGCAACTCATCCTAATCTCTATTCATTCCAATTACTCTTATCCTGCAGTACTAGGATGTGGCCATTTCTCTTTGCTGATGAAAAAAGTAAGGCTGGAAAGTTAGATGTCTCCCTGATATCCTGCTCTAAGGTGTCTGAAAATAGGGGATACCAATGATGTCAACTTAAAATCACACCTATTTTTCAGGAAAGTCCTATGCACATCCTGAACACCAATGTGATTAGTGCAACAGCCTCACCTATTCACTGTGTGTAGCTGACTTCTGCATCTCTGGTGGTGCTGATGAGTTTGCTGTATGATTTTTGGTATTTTTCATTTGTTTGGGGGTTTGATTTTGGTGGTGGTGGTGGTTGTTTTGTTTGGGGAGGGTTAGGAGGCTATTTTGAGGGGCAATAGCTGGTTTTTTGTCAGATGAAGACTCATTTTCTTGTTACTATACAACTGATGGCAGGGACAGTTTTTCTTCTACTCTTTATCTGCCTCACATAGTGTGCATCTTCCAAACCTCTAATGTTAATTTTTCTCTTTGTCTATTCTTTTTTAGTCTTATATGAGTATTCTTCCATCCTTTGCATTCTCTAGCCTTCTATTTACAAGAGTAGCTGCGTTACTACTCATCTGTTATGTAAGCAGGTTCCCATTTAGGTCTCTGATTTTTACTTACATGGAGGTGTTATATTCAGGATATAATAGACTTCAAATAACTTGAATAAGATGTCTTGATTTTCTGCTCTGCCTCAGGGAGCTATCAACTAAGACTGTGGTCTGCAAATACCCCAGACATTTTACTCAGCACATATAAGAGAACAAGCCACGTCTCAATCTGCAGCTGCTTATATATAAAAAGATGTGACTAAGATCAGTTCCACTAACTTCCTCCATTTTGCCCACATCTCTGCAATGTTTCCAGTTTCAAAACAAATTTTTCGCCCTATTCAGCAAAAAAGCCAGAGTTAGTTTTTAAGGTCTGACATTACATCTGAATCTGGAATTTAAGTCCGACAGACTTTCCTGTAAATACACATTGAACCAGATTTTATTAATACTGATTTTCATTACCCTCCCTTCTTTCACACAGGAGAAAGGCCAAGACAGAAATAAAGAATCTTTAAAAAAAAGAGAGACCTGATGATTTGACTTTGCAGAGCTACAGTATTATTCCTTTATCCTCAATTGTCTAGTATTTTAAGTTACAACAGGAGCAGATTTTTAATGCTTTTTAAACTGCTCCTTGAAAGGATTAAAAAAGTCACGAAGAACTAGGAACAGAATTTGCTAGTAACAGCTATAAATTAAGATTAAAATATAATTTGTATCAGACTTAGTGATTCCCGCTCAGCTTTCTCCACTGTGCAGATTAACTTATCTTTACATGTTAAATCACTGTAGATCTCACAGGCTTTTCCAACACACATCTGTTATTCTAACAATTTACGCTAACATAACCATTACCCAATTTTTCAACCAGTCTATACTGATAGCTCCCTGTCTTGTACAAATTCTGTGGTACATGAGAGCATGTACAGCATCCTCTCTTGCAAGAGCCGGGGGGAGAGCTCCCTCCAAAACACCTCTCTTCCTTTGGGGCATTTTAATCTGCTGGTGATGTCTCTGTGCCTCCCCAGCCCAATCACGCACACACCACAAGCTGTGCTCTACAGCACCCCAATAATCTCAGTCAGCTGCTAGCAGGAGTCAGCCACGTGCACAGCTCAGCCAGAGAAAAGATTCGTGGTTTGCCTGCTCCCACTCAAACACCACCAAAATGGAAATGTTTGCTCTTTAGGCTAACACATAACTTATACCAAATCATCCTTTAAAAAAATAACACAAACAAACTGAACTATAACAAAGAGCAAAATGTGAGTTCTCCTTATTACAAAAAAAAAAAAAGAAACAGATTGAAAAAGTAGAAGTGATATCTTTAATACCTTCCTAATTATATTTCTTCATAAACACAACAAAAAGTAATATTAAAAACTTATAAGTTATCTACAAATTGAGGCTCTAAAATATTCACAACAAAGACACTAAAACAAAAGGCTGCAAATTCAAGAAATCTTAAAAACGTTGCCCAAAGGATGGATTTGGGGAGTGGTGACATTAACTTCTGGAGATGTATGCCTGCAGCAGAAATATAGCACCTAGCAGTAGAATATCAAATAACATCTGTAACAAATGTGGACTTATAGCAGCCTGATACAAGAAAACATCCTCTGAAAAATTGTTCTATGTAATTTTGATTAGTATCACAAGAATTCCTATACTTTGGTGCTTTTTAAGAGTAAATATAGGGTGAGCACATTTTCCTTTGAGGAGGATGGGATTGCCTTCAGTTACAGAGTGCCATTTATGTGATGAGGCAAAAGGCAAACTGCCTTTGGGGCCAAATGCAGGGCTTTACAGAGCTACCACGAATATTTCCAGCTGGGCCCACATCTGCTGCTTTGTTGAGGGGTGGGTGGGGTGTTTGAGTCTGGATTTTTTTATGTTTTGATGTAGGTTGGTTTATGGGGGCAGGTGAAGGCTCACCCCCCCCCCCCCACCTCCCCAAGTTATTTCTCCCTTAATAGGATATTTTTCATAGCAGAATTCTAGTCCAGCTCTGACTCTGCTCCTCTGACAAAAGGAAAGTGGACTCTGAAGTCCAGTTCTAAACACCCACATTTCTGCCAGAATATCTTCCCCTATTTGAATATGCTAATGCTATTTTATCAAAAAGATAGTGGTTTTTGTCAACATCCTCAAAAATTGACAGAACATGTCAATTAAAGTGCGGTCACAAACTTTTAGGTTATGATTTTTCATCCTAATACTAAGTCAAAATTTTTTTACATCTCCAATTTTTCTGTATGCTGGAAAACTTAAACATTCTGCAATATGGCTAATGGCAGTAGTGTCTCTCCTCAGATTTACCTGAGACTTCTCACTTAAAAATGTTCTTTCAGTTTACCTGTATCTTTGTGAAGCAGGAGCTATACAGGAGTAAGGTGTCTATAATAGATGTTTGTTTCAGATAATATTAAAGGGGGGAAAAAAATCACAATACTATGGTTTGATTCTTGATAATTCTCATGAGTTTGGTCTAAGTGCAACGTATTTAAAAACAAAGTGGATATTAGCTCTAACTCAGAATAGACAGAAATTCAACCAGCACTGAGGAAACAGATTGAGATATTGTGCCTGGTGCCAGTGAAACAGAAAGGGAGAGGAACTGTGCCTGGCAAGATTGAAACTGCCTGGGCAAAGGAATGGTCAAACTGCAATGAGACAAAACAGGGTAAACATTTCTGGGTCTGTGAACTGCCAGCAGAAGCCAGGAGCTCAATGGGAAAATGGGTATTTGATTATAAAAGCAGGGCATGGTAACATTCCTGCATTATATATGGATTAAAATTCTATGCATGTGCCTATACTGGCATCCTTAATCCAGTTTCATAACCCAGAAGTTGCCACCTTTCAATGTTAATACCATTCTTTAGCACAGGCTGTATGGCACAGACGTGCAGGTGGGCTGTGGTGCACAGCAGTGCTGCCCTGCTCTCTTCTCCCCATCCCTGAATTGGGCAGGCATGAATTTGGTCCAGCTGTAGTCTCCCAGTTATGCCAAGATGTTTGCACTTCATTTCTTCCAATTTTTAAAGCAGCCTTAGTGCAACATCTACCTTTTTCTATAACACTATTTAAATTACATCTCACTGGGGATGCAACCAGAGCAGCTGGAGTATGATAAGGCTTCTTGCCAGCCTTAAAAGGCAGTAGGACCCATATCTGATATGCTTTTGAAATGCCAGCACTGCACATGGATTTTTCTTCCTCTTTTATGCTACCCTAAATGATGTGATTATGTCTGTAATACTATAAAGCAACTGTGTCAACTATAAAGAGGAAATATTTATGGCATAGGTTATTAAAACAATGAAAAATAGGCCAGTGCAATTTAAGTTCCTTGAGTGGGCTGAATAATAACTAGTTAAGTAAGGAACAAAGATAAATAATTTATTACAGAATCAACACAACAACCACAAGAAAATTGCATTCACTTTAAACTGCATCTCGAGAGGCTTCAGAGCAGAAGCACAGATAACACACAATGAATGTGTCAGAGCAAATGCAAAATGAAGGGCATTTAGAGAACCTGTTGCAAAATGGAGTAATCACTCAACTTCAGAATTTCCACATATATAAATGCCAGCCAGTTAAACACACCAGACAAAAGTTTAAGCTAAAATCGTAGCTCAAGGGACTGAAGATTACTGTGGTGGCTGGGTAGATTGTGTGCTTCAGCACACAGCCCCTGGGACTCTGTGTGGTCAAGGCTCTGTGCAAGCATGGGCAAAAACAGGACTCGTTTTTACAGAGTGGGATAAAAGCTCATTAGGAAATCATAAGGCTGCTTACAAGTAAGGCCTAGCTCAAGCATCACTGGATTAAGAAAGGTAGAATCATACTCATCTTCAATTACTTATTCCGGAAGAGAATGAAAGAACAGAGCAGACAGAACTCAGTATAATCAAATGCAACCTCCCTTACAAACCTTTATTTTTCACACTCAGTCTGACAACTCAGTTCAAACAATTCAAGTTGTTTGTAATAACAAAGCAAATATTTCCAAAGATTAAAAACCTAGAATTAGGGTTGTATTTCCATTTTTGGCCTTTTAATTAGGTTTTTCTGAAGTGCTGAAAACAGAGCAACTCTAATTAATGGCTTTCATACTTTCCTTTTTAATAATAGCTCTTAACAGCCTGGCAGTTTGGAGGTTTCAGATAAAATCAGGAATAGATAGAAAAGATTGTTTGGCTTGATTTTACTCTAACAGAAATGAGACAAATCTAAACTTTCCCTACACAATTAGATCTCTTGAGATTCTTACCTTGATCATGGTTCTGATAAGAATTTATATAAAGATCTCAACACCTTTTCTGAAGCAGACTCAATTTTTTACAGAAACTCAGTGTATGACCTTACATGAAGAAATCACCCAATCTTCCAACAGATGCAGCTTAACTTTTAGAAATAAATACAACACGTACACATACAAACACCACTACAGAACAAATTCCATGTCTAGCACTTAGGACACAGCAAGTTATTTAGCCTTTCAATTTTTAACTGGGATCAGAAGCATATTTCACATTTCTTCAGGATAAAGAATTTGTACTTTGTGTGTAAAGAAGTGATACCATAAACAGCCAACAATGAAAGAAATGGAAAAGGAAAGAAAAGGAGGTCCTGGGTATGGATAGGCCCAGGACTCAGTGTTCCTTCCTCAGTATTCCTGCAATATTGCTGCAGAACCTGAATCACTACTGTTGCATTTGTTCCTTTCTTGTTTAAGGAGGCAGGGAGGAAGATTGGGGAAGATGGCACAAGCAAGAAAGCAAAAGAAAGGAACAGGGGAAAGAAAGTGGGATGACAAATCAATAAAGTAAATTTTCCCAAGCAGCAAAAAGAGCTGGCAGATCTACTTCCCTAAAAACACTAAAAATTACTTTGTGGGTAAAAGTGGCAGAGAAGATAAGTCAACTTGAACTCATGGGAGAGCTGTTATGGGCAGATACACAGATGATGGAATTGCTCAAGATGAGGAGGTTTTTATTTTCTCTCAATAAAGCACTTCTGGATGAACAGATTGGAAAGACAGGTATGAGACAACAGCATAAGGCCTGTTCCTAACTTACATAATTTTATACAAAGAAGAGTTGACATATGAAGTGGAAAAAAATTCATTGAATGCTGAAGATGAAGTATTACAGATAACAACTGACAAACACTCCCAGTGATAAAGGAATTTAATATTTGATGAAATACACTTTGTTGAAGAAATGCATTGATTTTCCAAAAGGCTAAATATATGTGTTTAAGAAAATGTTTGCTGTTGTTCTTATGTCAATTAGCTGACAGAATGGCATTTCAGAGTGTCCTGTTTCTTTTCTATGTCTTGCTCTAAGTGTGATTTCTTATGCAATTTGATCAGGAGACAACCTAGTATACAATTCAGGTGTTTCAGCTCCTCCTGCCTTATGTATCCCCTGACATTCCCTTCAGCCATTCTGAACCATTCAAGATAGGTTTTGAGCATGAAATGGTTTGGGTTTTGGGGGAGTTCTTAAGTGGTTGTTTTTTTCCTGCTAGTGAAAAACATTAGATAAAGACTAATAATAGGTGAATGCATGCAGTTATTGCAGGGGAGGGGGGGGTTAAAGAGACTATTTTCTGTATTTCTATTTAGTTCCATGATTTCCTTCTGCTTTAAAACAAAACTCCTTAGTATAATGGAGCAGCATGTTGCCACCAGTATCTGTATTGCAAATATCCTTTAACAAACCTCACAGATATCTAAAGCCTCTCTTAACCCACTCTGGGCCACCTCTCACATCGACCTTACCTGAATGGTGCAACCCTGTGGCCAGGCTTCTGACCAGCCCCAGTGCATATGGGGTAAGTACCCAGCTTGGTTAACTGTGTTCAAGGTGTTAGCCAAAACCTGCCACTTTAGATTGAACACTTCAGTACAGTCCCTTTTCTAAAGCTTTTTACTTTTAATGCTAAGAATTATACTATTTCTTCAGTTGTGAAGAAGACAACAAGGTACATTTTCACAAATGGCCACTAAATACTGTGAGCTTTAAATGTGAGTGATATATTCTAAATACGTCATCCACATGCTGAAAGTATTGGCTACCCATCAGCAATATTTAAGCATTGAAATTATCTAAAACATCTGAAGGATACGTTATGTTTTTCAACACTACTTGAGAGCAGAACATGGTAAGCAACTATTGGCTTTAATCAGCAAGATGGTAAATAAACACCTGAGAAAATAAGCAAGTAATGAAATAAAATGAAAGTGAAATTGCATCAGAGGTATTGTTCATCTAAGCTTTAACAAAATTCTCCCTCAAGATTCTCTCTTCCACAGATCTCTTTCTTTGTTTGAATACAGGATCAACTGAAGGATGATGACACAGTTTATATCATCAATAATGATGAGTTGACTGAAAACTGTGAATCGTCTGCTCACATTCCAGTGCCAACACAGGACAGCACAGGCTCCATCCAGGCTACAGGCAAGGAAGATATTCAGGAAGGGGACCTAGGATTAGGAGGATACAAACTCCAGCTTCAACATACTGCAGGTCAACCCCAGAAGAATTCACTGGCATGAACAGTGCAATGTTAATCACAAGAAAGACTAAAAGAAACAAAAGATCCTGTTAAGTGAACAGGAGGTCAGAAAAAATGCACTAAGCACAAAAATCAAAGAAAATTTAGATTTCAGCAACTAAATGCCTGCTTATCCCAAGAAAGGAGTTTGCTATCATATCCATATATCTACAACCATATGCAGGTTTTGTAAGTGCAGCAGTTTTTAGCATAAAAACATAGGGCAGTACCAGCCCACTGAAAATCCATTAATGTTTTGTCTCAGCACTTGAATGTACTGTGCCCCTCACATGTACACATGCCTTTGAATATTGTTTAGAGTCTTCAGTAAGTTGAAATGGAGAGAAATAACTTCCTAACTTTCATGCTGACAGCTCTTTCCTACAGCTGGTCCTGACAGGATTCACACATAACTACTCAGTAGCTATAACATTTATAAGGAAGAAGCAGAAGATTCCTTGTCCAGGAAGTATGCAATCTGAAAATGCTTAAAACATGCATTGCAGAACCTCAGTCTTGATAAATAAAGTTCCTTCATGCTCACAGTGTAGACTTTTCCTGACATTCAGCCAAATATTTGCTTTCTAAATGCACCTTATAGCCTGGTCCACAGAGGGTTTCACTAGGCTGCCACAACCTGAACACTGATAGTAGGAGACATCGAGGTGTGTGAAATCAGTAACAAACACCCTTCACGGCAGCACCAAAGAGCATAACCACTGTTTAAAAGCAGCAGTTATTCCACAAGGCTTTTGTTGTTACAGCTTGGCAACACGCAAAGCTTAAACGGGGCCAAAGTTTTCTTGTTTTGAAAAATCATTCCAAGCATATACTTTGATTTAAGAACTCAAATGGTTCATTTTTTCCCCCCATTTAAGAAGAGTTGTTTAGAATCAAATATTTCTGAAGAACAATTGTATCTTCAGATGCTCCAAGGATAAATTTGTCTGTCTCTCTATTTATGCTGGGCACTCAATGTTACACTAGAAACGAGGACTGTGGTGGTTAGATACCAAAGGAAAAAAGCCAACAAGAGAGGTATCAGTGTTCATTGCTCTGCATAAACACAGTAAATGCATAAACAACTGCTCAGCCATACTTACAGCTGACTGCCATATACTGTCAAGCATCAGTAGAGATCAGCTTTGGCACACAGCAGCTAAGCAGTGCAACACCAGGGATAGAGCCAGGCTTCTGTTTTTAGAGCACGTGCCTTTCCTCACAGCAGAGGTTTCAACTCACTATGCATGATGATGTTCCTACTAACAAAGTTAAAATGTCAGGAGTTTTTAAGGAAGATCATTCTTAGTATACAAAGACAATGGACAAGAAGAAATTTGTGAGCTAGAACAAATAAAAATAGAAGTGTCTCTATTAATAGTCCTAAAGATGAATAGGTCTTAATTTCACCACAAATAAAACTTAAAATACAAATATAATCAAGTTTCAGTCATTCATTTCCAATGTAATTAATTTCTGGTTATATGTGACTCTAGAACAGTCATTTTAAGCATAAATTTGAACACTATGGAGTTGTATGTGTTGTTACAAAAAAACAGAAACTTAAGCTGGAATTTTATTTTGTCCTAAACTCTAATCGAGGATCTTCAAAGGGCCTTAATCCCCATGTGGCTTAAAACAAATAATATTCAGGCATAATAACAAGTTCTTAGAAGAACTATTGAATTTCCAGCTCTGTGCTTTGCTTTGTTTAGCTGCATGGGCTAGGAAAAGATGTGCAGCAGCTTGCAAGAAGGGATGGAGAATGGGTAAGGAGGGAAGATTTTGTGGCCAAGTACTGGGAGGCAGAGAACAGAGGAAGGAGAAGCAAGCAGAGTTACTGGAGGGAGATGAAGATGTAGCAACACAGCAAGAAGCTCTTAGGGTAGGTGCTAACACCATCCTGACTTAAGCAGCCAGTTTCTGGTTTCAGTCTTTGGAATTTTTGAGGCCATGTCACCAGGCTAAGTTTCTTGGGAAGCCTGCATTACAGTCCTTATTATACTGGAAATCCGTAAGGTGCTGTAGCATAATGAAGACACAAAGCTGTTTTTCATAACTGCAACAAGAACTGGAGATGACAATCTGTTCAATAGTTTTGCTCTTAGAGTCTACCCTGAAATGCATCCTGCAGCATACTTTACAGGGGCTTACTTATTTACTGTGCCTATGTTCAGATTTGTCACATTTGCACAGTGATGAATGGAGAGCTGTGGGGTCCGAAATTTTCTGTTTATAAAAAAAGTCTGCAACAAATTCTTTTCACACTGTTCTACCCTTATGCCTTAAAGGGCAACTTGGTAAAGAATGTCATCCCTTATGACAGGCAAATTGTACTTCACATGTCTGATTTTTATGCTAAGATTACCAAAGAGGCTCCAGCAGGATCAGGTATCAGAATCAGTGGCTCCAGCAGGAAAGGTATTTATCATCTGGGATCACACTCAGCAACCAAAGCATCACTGGCTTTTAGGAAAATTAGCAATATGAGCTGCAAGCAAACCTGAAGCTTCTGCTAATGGCAATAAGAGTCTCAATTATCCATTACACTCACCATTTCCCTATTTTAAGACACTCTTTGTGACAGCTCAAGAGAGTTACAACAACATTAGAACAAATGACATTTGTATTCAAGAAAAAAAATTACTGTCAACTAGTAATTCTGCATGACTGTTTAAACAGAATAATGAATGTTAAGAGAGGTCTTTAATGTTAATTTACAGTTTATGCACTGGAGGTTTAAACTACTCAATATCACACAGTGTTTGACTGAATGTGCAAGTCACTCATGATAAATGTGAAGTTATTCCTTCTATCTGACTTAATCTAATAAAACACCGCTTGGAAAACAAAATATAATATATATTGTCAAAAATGTAGTGACTACATATTAACAATGAAGGCCAAAATGTGGTGCGAGGTGGAAATCTGGTATACTGATAAAACTTTCAAGTTCCAAAAGTAATAACTGACATTTTATACACAGCTATGAAGAGCATTTTGTTAAGTTTGAAAGCAGTGGAACAAATCCTGGCTATACAGCAGAGCCAGCCTAAAAAGACTGCACTGAAAAGAGCAGATCATTTTGATAACTTTCAGCAAGAAGTGCAGTATTTGGTAACCTCACTGAAAACAGGGGTCATTCAAAGCAAACACTTATTTTGCTGTGCAAAAAGCTTAAACTTTTCAATAGTAATGACATAAGGGCTATCTCCAAACCGATGTGTACAACTTCAGCCAGGAAACCAATTGCCTTGACAGCAGTTCACACCTTTTTTACCTAGCAGCTTGTTCAAGTGCCTTGCTGAGCTGGTCTGGTTCCTTTCTTCCTCTGCATTTTGCTATCAGCCATCAAGAAATGTGAGCCCTGTAACACCCTGAATGCTGTGTACATTTGGGTACAACATATATGCATCAATATTCAGATCTGTATTGTAGGTGCACATGAGCATTACACGTGTGCTTTCATAATTCTTTGTTTTCACAGAGATTGAGAATTCTGAGGATACAAATATTAATTATAAACTTCAGAGACCCAAGACAATACCCTGAAAGCCACTGCAGAGATTGGAAAATACTACTTGCAACTCAGCATATTTTGTGATTCTATACCTCTAAGGACAAAATTGTTTTACTCCTACTTCCTTCTAGCAAAGGGAAAAATAACCTTTATTGACATCTTAAAGGAAACCAGTTCTGAGCATATTAAATAACTTAATACAAGGAAGCTCATCTCTGGCAATATAATCCCAAAAGACATGAGTTCTTCTTAGTGAACTGTACACGACTCATCAAAATTTTATTTTAGAAGCTGTCTTTCAGAACTTGAAAATTCTCCAGTTGACCCAAATTTTCTAATAATTAATTTATCCCACAGCCTTGGTCCCAATATCTATCCATTTTCAGATCATGAAACCCCATCCTTCCTTGGGCTCAGCAATTAGTTTTTGTGGTAGATATTACTGTTCAGGAGAGTTAGACAAAAACGTGTTTCCTTGAATAATGGTTTACTGGTGTTTTGGGGATTTTGCTCTTAGTAACCTATACGTTTTTACATCATGATCCCATTGTAGAATGCAAGTTTCTGAACAGAAAAAATAAAAGTCTGAAATATAGTAATTATCTGTCTTTATTCATGCCTTTCAAGTGATTAAAAGAATAAGACAGCCTGGTGCAGTGATGGGCATCAACCAAGTGAATATCTCCTTCAACAGCCTTGTGGTGCAAATCACACTTCAAATCTTAAAACTGCCTACTGAAGATCCTGGCATTTGTTTAAAAATGCAGAATAATTCTTCAAAAACCAAAACAATGCCAGACAGCCCCATGGTGCCCATCTATGGCCCAGGTTTATCTTTCCTCTGTGAAAAGGGGATTTTCCTGTAGTTACCCCAAGGTGGGTCAGGTGTCCATCTCCAGCCTTGGCTCTGCTCCTTGGCACCACCAGCATGGGCCCACTACAGCTGAAGTGCTAGAAAAGCTACCAGAAGACCATCTCTTACTTCCATGGAATTCCACAGAAAAACCCCACAGGCTTTGTGTTTCCAATGAGGAAACTGGAATTATAATCCTTCCAGCTTTTCCACTGTAAACAACCACACTGGCTTCCTCCCACACCAGCCCCCCCTGGCCCTGGGCAGTCTTCCCTCCACACACCAGGGAGACAGTGAGGGCTGCCCAACCTGCAACAGGAATGATTCTGCTTACAAATAAACCTCTTTTTTCCCCACCCATGCCAGAGCAGAAGCTACGTTTTCCCCAACTAATTCAGTGTTGCTGGTCAACATTATTACCCTACAAAAAAATCGTATCGGAGGTATGGAAGAACAAATATTGCTTCGGGTCTCAGAGGCTCCCAAATCTGAGCACATCAAATTAACATCATCCTTCTGAGGACCCAGCAGAGCTTGAAATTCTGGTGTAGGAAGCAGTAGAGAATACCCAGGAGTGTTTTCCAGCTACTGCTCTACATCACTGTTTACCACAAGGCTATCTGCTTCTGGTATGCTACAGCAAGAGCAGATGGACACAGAAAAAGTACAGGTACCTTATTGAATAAGGACTTGAGACTGGATGGAGCCTTACACCCAACAAGCTAAACACTGAAAAAAATTATCTTGTGCCATGGTATTAGACATTGTGCAAGTCTAGGACAAGTTATATATAAGTGACTTGAAAACAGGATAATATCCCTAAGCATAATGAGATTTCTTATTCCAGAGGTAAAGTAACTTTAGAAGGCATGCCTGACTGGAAATGAAAATATAAAAGAGAAAACTACACAAATAAGTGAATGATGAAGGAAGGAAAAGGGGAGCAAGGGTGGAAAGAATCAGTGCCAAGGAGATTCAAATTGAAAAAGAACAGAAAGATATCCATAGCAACTGCAGGCTAAAACCCAAATTAAACAGTGTGAGAGACTAAGGACTATTTCAAAGAACACTCCTAAAAACTTTACTGAGCCATAGATAGCCCTGACACGACTATATTGCAAACCTTAGGCAGGTTACAGACTTAAAGGCAGGAACAGCTACCAGCTGAAAATTGACCAAATTTAAAGAAACGCAGGAAAAAGGACCAAAGCTGAAAGACTAATCTTCCAACAGCACTGTTGGAAAGCAATGAAAGCAACACAAGCCTTATATTTGCAGATGGGTGGAAAAATGACTGAAGATACAAATTCTTCAGTCCTCTTATTTCATCTCTTCCCTCCTTCACCAGCTATTCATTTTCTTCACCCTATTGTCTCTTACACCTCCTCTGGTTTACCTTTAAGATGAAAACTTTACTTTTCCCATTCCCTGAGCTAAAAAATTGTGAAGTCCTCTTCTCCCTCTGCATGGTATCCACACCCAGCACAATTTTAAATAGTTCTTCAAAAAGATATTACTATGATGCAAGATTGCCCGCACTATATAACTTCTACCCCAAGTGGTGATGGTGCTCAAAATCAGGGGGTCAAACACTTGGCAATATCCTTCAGCACTTCTCTATCACTATAGATGCTAAGAGCAAGAGCTCATGTATTTTTAATTAGAGGAACCAGGAGGAGGAAAAACCCTTAAGCAAAGTTGCAGAACCATTCTCAGTGAATGATGAAGTTTTCAGTGCCAGGCAGCAACATCACTTGAGCGCTCTGTCTGCATGGTTTTATCTCTGTGAGGATGGGAAATGTCCCCTCTGAAGCTCAAAGCTCGGGCGCACAGGATGGCACTGCTCCAGGGAGGGGTCAGCACACAGAAGAGCACCAACACACCCTAAATCCAAACCTTCTCTCTTCACCCTTTGCACATATCCCCACAGCCTGGGGCAGCTCCAGGAGAGACAGCTCCCTCAGCATGGGAGAGCTTACATTTAACTGCAGCAAACCAAGCAGATGTTTCCAGCTGGCAGAGCAGGGAACGTGTGGCTGCTCTCTTGCTCTTTCATGGTCCAGGCACGTTTTTCTGCTGGTACTCAGAGAGTACTGCTGCCACTGCTGATTAGAGAAGTGACTGGAGCACCTTTTCTGATGAAAGCTAATGTGAAGTGGACACTTGAGACAAGTACTCCAGTTTCTGCTGAATGAACCATCAGGCCCATGAAAAAAAAAAAAACAAACCAACACTGTTCTATTTCTTAACTGTTTTATTTACTGCAAGAATCTGTCTACTACAACCACCAAGCCCCTGATATTTGCATGCCTAAACACCAGTAATGGACACCTGTTAGGAACCCTCAAACTCCCTATATTTGGCTCAGAATAAGCATCTTCCCCTTCTGCACGAGCTTCCCCGTACGCCGTCATCTGTCATCTGACAGGGTTTCACACTGACTTGGTTCACAGAAAAACTGCAACGGTCTATCCCTGAAATGAAATTTTCAAGCACTAGAAGAGAATTTCAGTAAAAAGTCAGGTACCTGGATGCAGATTTCCCAGTTCTTAGTGTAGTTCAGGTGCTCTGGGAAGGTAACTGTAAACCACAGCTGCCAAAACTTAACTTTCCCCTAAAAAAAAAAAAACAAAAAACCCACATACACCTAAGGAGCACTATTGGCATATGTTTGTAACCAAAGGCATTCCCGCTGAACTTCACAAGGAATAGAACTCTTATGGCTATTTTACAGAACTCTCCACCTTCTGTACATACAACTATAAAAGTAATTTGTAATATTCCTTTCTGCTCATGCAATACCCTCAATAAACACGTAGTGACACATTTAGTCTGTACTATAAATATACAGTCAAAATCAAAGTTTGAATGCATTTGCATGGAGTAATAATAACTTATAAGCTTGGTTTATCTCCCAACTTAATCAGGTCTGAGGAGAGCTGGTTTATTCCACAGAGAGCTGAAACTATTTAGAGTGGTTAATGAGGTCTATTAGAGAAAAACAAAGATACATTGGTACCCTTAAAAATAGCCAGAGCTCATCATTTACTAAATGTGGCTCCTCCAAAGATTTAGAAATGGTTGTATCATTCATGAGTATTATCTGATCCACCTCAGACTTTCCCTAGGTGCTTTTGTTATTAAAAAAAATGCTCAACGCAGCATGCAATGGAAGCAAGGAAAGCCACCACAGAAAAAAAATTCTGCATTTAGGACTTGCCAGATTATTTCTAAACCAGTCAGTGTCTTCTGATTACTTAAAAAGTTACTTCAGTATCCCTGAATCTGCCTAACTAACCTGAGTGACCTGAGCCAGCAAGCAGTCCATGAAATGACACTTCTCCAGCCCTGAGGACTGGAGCAGGGAAGACACAGATGCTGTTTACAGAGTACAGCCTCCCCTTGGCCACTTCCCCCTTCATTTCTTATGGAAACACAATCGAGGAAAGGTTGGAGCAGCATATAACAAACCCCATACATCTTCACTACTAAATTCATTTTTTACAAGCCCAAGGATGTCCAAATATTTGCTTCATGTTAAACTGAGGCACAATTCTTGAAAGAGTTCAAACTCAAGCTCCTAAAATTTATGGGCTTCTTATTAAATAATCTAATTTTTGCAAGTGATGAATAGTCAAGAACTCACAGTGAAACCTATTAGAGCCCTAAAGTCACACTGAAATTAGCCCAAAGAAGTGCCAGAACACACACTGCTCCCAGCAGAGCCTCCAAGACAAAAAAATACAGCATAAAACACACATTATTTCAATTGGCACAATAAGCTCTCTATTCCAGGAATGAAACTGATTTTATCACAGGGTGACTCAGCTTCTGTGTAAGGAATAAATTAGCAATTGAAACAGGACTGACCCCCTTCAGGCCATTGGTGCTGGATTTGGTTTGGGATTTTTTTTATTTCCTTTTTCTTTCTGAAAGCTACCTGGGGTGGACCAGGCTAAGCCTGAGGAATGATGACCTCATCTTTTGTTCAGCCTCCCAGCCAAGGTGGTGTGGAACAGTCTGCCTGAAATCTCAGTAGAGCAACAATCTGTGTGAAAGCCCAGTGTGTTGCAGTTCATTTTCCCTTGGCTGCTCTTGCATGTGCCTTCTGTATGATTTAGCCTCGTGCTCAGGACAGCCTTACTGACAGTGAGTTTTTGTGAAATTTCTGTACAAAAAGGTATCACTTCAGGACACAACAGTGCAAGGCTAGAGAAGAGTTTGTTAGCATTAACCAGTGCCTGAAGTTCCTGCATTCTTTGTGGTTTTAACATCCAGGACTTACGCATGTAGAGAGCTCTGTTTGGGACTCAGTTTATTTAGAAGAGATTTCACCATCTGTTATTCCAGATCCTAAAAACATGAAGAAAATACATTTCACAAACAGCTACAAACACACATGAGCTCTGCAGTTTATACAGGCATATACTGCATGTGGGGAAAATAATTCCTAACATTTCTGAGGCTTCTTCTTCAGGCATAAATTGAGGATTGAAGCTCTAATGCTTTTACTTTTTGCCACACTGAAAGAATTCTGTTGTTTATATGAATTTACCATCATGCATCCTCATACTATGAAGTAGAGACCCAAACTCTTTGAAACTAAGATGACTTAAAAGATTTTCCAATTAAACAGGTCAACTTCACTAATACATCACCCATCATCACACAGTTCTTACAGAGATTTTTATTACCTAGAAATTAAAATCACTGAATAATTAGCAAGTTACAGCTATAACATTTTTAAGCACCTTCAAACCACAGTACACTGAAGAAAATCCATTAATATCTACTTTCCTTGAAGTACAACTTCCAGCCCTTATCCCTGGGTTTTCAACCCATTTCCACCGACTTGACATATGATGCCTCAGCAAACTCTGCCCCAGTTTTCCAGACATTACAGGTACCAATTGCCTAACTGCTGGGGACAAGGCATTGGAGCTCCCCTAAGCAGACTTCTGTGAAGGACCCCACAAAGGATGACCTGCTCCACAAGCTGCCAAGGAAGCAGGAGCCTGCCACACCTGCACGGACAGCAGCCATTCCAGGCAGACCAGAAATACACTGTCCTCCTGCAAGGACTCACATTTCCACACTTAACTCCCAGGTAAACTGGTTTGACAAGAAGCCACCACCCCTGAAGGCTGCAGAAAAAAATCCCTCATTCCCAGCCCTTATCCTCAGTGTCTGCTGTCTCAGTGTTACGCTGATGCTTCCCTGAAGATGGCAAACTGTCCTTCACAGGTCTGCTTCTCCTGCCTGTCATCTTTAGAAGGGCCAGATCTGCCTCAAGACCGGTGAAAAATGCAGTGTGTGTAGGAAGGGGAGGGTCAGCAAGCAACAGCCCCCTGCAGGTAGCCATAAACCCTCCTGCCCTCAGAATCTGTCATGTCCTCTTTTGTCCCACTCTATGAAGAACATTCTTTCCTGTCTCAACTGTGCACAGAACTGGCAAAGTCAGTGCAAGAGCTGACAGGACAGAGAACCCCGGCCTCAGCATTCATTGATGGTTCATTTTCTATATTTTTTTCTTGGACAATCATACCTTTGCTGTTGCGCTGCAGCGCTGTCCACAGGTTATGGAATTCAGAGTGACCCAGGCATAATGAAATTATCTCTCGTTTTGGCAGGGCACTTACCATAGGACTGGCCAAAAATACCACTCAGATGTTTTGCAACAGAAAAGCACCTTTGCACCAAAATCAAAGGCTGTACAGTACTGTGCTAATTTCATTAAAGGTTCCATGGAACAGAAGTCTAATATTAATAATTTTGATTGTTTTTGTTAAAATTAATAAAATTAATTATTAATTTTATGCATTAAAACTTAATATAGAGTGATGTTATTTGCCCGTACACTACACCCAAATTCACAAGCAAATCTTAAAATAATTCAGTTATGAAACAATAATGGTTAATGTCCTCATAAGAAATTTCAGGCTTTTATTCTAGTACAGAAGGGGAAGAAATATTTCACATAGAAGAAATTTCTCTCCCTCCTAGGATTAACCATCATAAAAGCACCAACACATCTCTTTGAACCTCAGCTAACAGTATTTTTAGGCGGCTTCCAGCCCAACTACTACAGCCCACAGCCCCTCTGGAGATGCAGGACATGCACAGGGCCTCCCAGATAAGAAAGGAGAAGTATCTCTCTGCTCCAGCCAGTGACAGCATAGTCAAGAATGTCATTTATCACATGAACTCCAGCACTCTCAAACCAGCTCACTTCCTCTCTTTCCTGGCTCCCTGTCGGTTTCACCCAAACAAGCTCCATCCCACAGCAATAATCTCTTTCCATGACAAGCCCTCAAAACCCCCAGAGGTTTAAATGGGAACATGATGACAAAGCCAGGAAACTCACACTAGTTAAAGGAAGGACAACTGTCTATTAATATGATCACAAGCAAAAGCATCTGTCAAATTCTTTTTTTAACATAATCTTAATTTTAGGCTTAACTCCCATTTACAAATACATGAGAGAAATTTCTTGCATAAATTATTCACTATGAATTAAACACCCAGCTGCACATAGCTGACAGATTTCTATTAAAAAATAAAATGACAAGTCATTTATATAAGCTATCCATTTGGCAAACATTTGTTTTATCCTCTTACAGGGAAAAAAGATATTTTCAAGTGTCACATATCTTTATGTCAAAAGGAAACCTATACAATAGGAATTATGTATTTCAAAGAGCTTGGCATGTTCCCTGGGTTTGCAAAGTTGAAGTTTAAGAGTTTTTTTGGTTTGGTATTTTTTTTAGAAAAGTTCTGGGGAATAAAGAAAAATACTTCTGAAGAGACAAAGTATATTAATCCTTTCCCCAGTAAAATCACTTCTGTGAGTATCAAATCAAGACTTCTATGTTTAGAATAAAACACTTTAATTTTCTTCAAGGTTTCTCTCAGACAAGCTAAAAAAATCTTTTTCAAACCAAACAGCAGAAAAGCACTATTTTTTTCCTCCACAAAATCTAATTTGCTATTGCTCAAAAGGAAGCGGAGTGCACAAAAGTAACTGAGAAGCATCTGTTTCCTTTTTTTTTTTTTTTTGCCTGGCTTTTTTTTTTTCCCCCCTCATCTTTTTAAATGATTTAGTGCAATTAAGACATTTTAAAACCTGGAGCATTATTCAGTTTGAGGAATTCAGAGGAGGTCACACCAACAATGCTAAGGCTCAGGGGAGAGCAAGCCCCAGGCACAGGACTTGCACCAGCCCCGGCTGCTGGAGCAGGAGCAGCAGAACCACAGCCCTGCCTGCCCAGCCCTGGGAAACCTCCCTGCCCCAGAGCTGGGACACCAGGCAGCTTCACATGCCTCCCACCTGCACTTCCAGTGCTGCTGGCAGCCTTCACAAGAGCCCTGCCATACCCGAATTCTAATCATCCTGGTTCTCAGATGTAAGTAAAACAGGTGTGGTTCACCTTAACAGAGGAGAAGGTTATGGGGACCCCGTGTGATCTTAATTTCAGATCTGCCTGCTGAAATATTAATCTGTGCATTAGCCCATCTTCAGGTTTATCATTATGTGTAAAAGACTTTATCCTGAGCAAGCAATAATCTTGTGTTACAAAAGGGCCTGCCATGCACAGTGGCCATTTCCTTGTAAATGTTTCCCTTTCTGTGGCGCTGCTTTTTTATGTCTTGCATTCAAATACCTAAAGTAGGTTTACAGCAATCTGAAGAATGGAACAGTGCATACATCTGAACAGTGGAGCCAATTTCATTAATGCACTGCCAATTGGTTTTTCTGAGAGAATATATCTTTTTGACTAGGAACCTGGTTTGCATTTTTATATTACACAGGGGCTTTTTTGAAGGAAGGGGACCAGTTTGACTCCAGAAATTTAAAAACTCAGAAAGCACATATCAAATAACTTCACTGATCTTTGAACTTCAAGGGGATAACACCAAAAATATCCCGTCTGCCTTTCACCCTAAAGCACCACATTCCCTTGCACCTGGAGATGAGATGCATAAATGGAGCCTCCTCTTCACCATATTTTGGGGAACGTAGCTTAAAAAGTTTATCAGGACATGCCAGCCACATGTCACTGTGCATGTGTCTGGCCTCCTTTGCCAGTGCTGCCAAGCAACGCAGCCATGGGGAAGGCAGTGCCTGCCCTCAGCTGAACTCAGGCATGCTGCAGTGCAGGGAGACAAAGCTGTGGGAGAGCCTTTGGAATCATCTTTTCTGCTGAAGCAGAAGATGAACTCAAGGTCAGTGCTCCAAGGAGTAGGAGGACAGGGGACTTAGGCACTGCTGTTACCCAGCTGGGCTGTTAGTTAGAGCAGTTAAAGGAGAACATTTCTGAGAGTGGGTTTATTCACTGATGTTTTCTTGCTGGCTGAAGCATTATTGCAGAGGACATGCCATATAATGCATTCCTGCTCTGTTTCCAGGCCTTCAGAGGGGGGAGTGGTAGTTTTGGTTTTGTGGGGCTTCTTTAATTTATTCCTATCCCCATCCCACTCAAAATATTAATGAGGAAACTGACAACTTGAAGTCCCCTAGTCTTCCTCAACAAAGCAACAAATTGTGTTCACTGGAAGCAATTCTGTGCAAATAAGCAACCATTAGATAACTGAGGGGGTCTCATTTACTCCAACAAAAATCTGTTGCTTTGCCCCTGTTGTATGACAAGCTGCAGATGGGCTGGGGAATGCGTGTGCGGATGGACAGAATTATGATGGGTTTACAGGCAGAGCAGCAGAGAGCTGAGGCTAAACACTACAAATAAAAACTGACCCATCTGGTGGGAGCAGATTGCATCAGAGGCTGCTTCTTAATTCTCTTGCAAAAACTTTACACACTAGACAACAGTCACACTTTGAGAGGATCAAGCTTTGTGCCACCAGTTCTGGAAGTGGACAGACTCTAGCCAGAAGCCAAAGCCTAAAGGATCTGTACCTCAAGTTTGAAAAGTTTGGGAATTACAGTTTGATTCTCCTATTGCAGCTCTGGGTTTTACTCTTTCCTTCATCTGTGTCACCTTGTTTCTGCCACAAGCCTGTGCGCATGGTCACCGGTGCAAGTGTCCTGATCTCCTCTAAGTACTTCAGTTTTCCAGTGCCAAAGGGGAACATAAAACATATTTAATACATACTTATATATTGAATATCTAACATCTTGAAAATAAATTACTTCACAACTAGCTCTTCAGACTGTTTCTTAGATCTGAAGCCACGGATGCCTACACGTGCCCATAGCTCAGAAAGCACTGCACCGCTCCTGCGGGAGAGCATGGCAGTGACCCAAATCTCTGCCACACCTGCCAGCACTCCATACGAGGCACAAACAAAATGATAACCTCAGTCTCACTGAACATGCTGGTCTCAGACCACCATACCATCAGCAGCTACTGCCAGGACCAGGGGAATCGGTGTTTCAGCTTTCCCACTTTCAAAAGAGCCAGTTGCTGGCATGGTCTCTCTGTTCCTCAGAATGTGCCAGTGGCACATAGATGCTATTGAAAGACAATATTTCATGATATAAAGCCTAAATTTTTATTCCTTTAATTTCAATCTGTTGGTCCCAGCATGTTTCTCATCATTATGGAAATGAAGTCTCCTTCTTCTTGGCATTTACACCCTTCAGAAACTTGAAGATTTTAATGTTCTCACAGAAAATGAGTTTACTTTTCCTGTGTTTTTAAATGGCCAAATTCAGGTTCACTTCAGCTCAGAAAGAGACTGGAGCATGAGCCAAGGAAAGCCTCTCTCTTCACTTCTGCTTCTTAAAGCGAAAATTTAAGCAGAGAAATGCTACTTTCAGCCCTTACATCTTTACAAACTCGTGTAAAGCAATGGACAGAAATTTCATTTAGAACAACCTAATTTTTTTTACTGAAGCAGCTGACTCTCCACATGAATACATCTCTTACATTTTCTCAAAGATTGGACAGGCGCTTTCTCTGTCAGAACTCACCAAGAGCTCATTATTAGTGCTGAGGTAAATGACAGATAATGTCCCCTGGCCTCCCAGTGCTATAGAACTGAGTCAGGAAAAACATTACCACTGCCTGAATCAACAGAATCATTTTACATCATTTTTTGGAAGGCTGTTTGTCTGGGGACGTCTAGAAGTGCTTCGCTTTAGCTGTCGACAAAGAAGCCAGAGTTGAAAGCACTATGAACCATAAATAAAACACAGCATAGCACTACCATGTGAGCTTTGCACTTGCTTTGCAACCGCTTCCTTTTCCTGCCCCAGCAGAGATGTGCATAACCTGACTGAACAGATTCATTTGTTCAGCAAGGCTGCTGGCTGTTTCCACCTCTGCAGACAAAGGGCTGATTATTTCCTCTCATATTAATGACTACTCCTATAGGCAGGTAGGCTGCCATCTCTCTCTCTCTCATCACTACCTTTCCCTTTGACAAAAAAAGATCCTTCGCTATGGCACTGAGGGGAACACAGAGCCCTTTGCACTGTCTGCAGTACTTGCCTGGCAAAAAAAGGCCGGGGCTTTCACTGCTCTGAATACCCCCTCCCGAGACCCACTATATTGTCAATTCTTTTAAACAGCCTCAATAACATCCCCTTTGTGAAGGCCTAAAAGACAAATCTATCCTTGGTGTAACACTACTGCCCTCAGCAGAATACAGTAGAGTTGAATTTGGACCAAGCTTCACTTGGATTTGCTTTAAAAGTTTCTTTGCCCATGTGTATAATTATTACAGGTAGATTCCTTCTTTACCAACACTAAAACTCGTCTCTCTACCTGCTATTTCATCTTAACACAGCCATCTGAGTTATAGACGTGGCTACACAAAGCAAATCAATAGATGCTCTCCCACCCCTGCCAGTAATAATTCCTTATCAGATATGTCTTTGCCATTTGCCTTTTTAATGTTTTTTTTTTGTAGGAAGTAAGGGGGCTGGCAAGTATTTTTGTTAGTTTGGTGTCTTTGTTTATGATAGATGGAAAGCTTGCCAACAACACACCAAATGCTCTCTAATTAAAGTCAGTTCAGTGGCTGTGATTAGATGAATTGTGACTGACTTCTAAACCCTTCACTTCTCAGCCATAAATCCCTCCTGCTCCCCAATCACCTGCAGCGATGACTAATGCCAGGTTCCCCTAGTTACACTGGAAAAGGAGGAGGTGCCTGGGGATTAGACAAAAGTATGCTGCCTCCAGCTAATTTTCAGGCTTTCAGGCCCATGAAAAAAAATTAAATATTTTGAAAGAAGCCATATTGACGATATTGCTCTCCTGTCCTTTTCATTCCTGGCTGTGTTAGGTGATGTACAGAGCTCATTTTATTTTCAGTTGATATTAACTGCCATTTCCTAACATGCTGTTCTCCATTCATTTCCTGATTCATTTATCATTATCATTCACATGTGCAGACTTCCACCACAGTAGCCAACATGCCTATTAGAAAAAAATAACCCCACAACAACAACTTATGGGTCCATTCTTCTCTCTTTCACCCTAACCACGTCAGCACAGCTGTGCATTTTTATCCCTGACTTACATCAGCAAAAAGCAACCAAAATTTCCCTCCTGTCCAGTGCTGGACATGCCCAGCTCTAAGGCATGAAAGTCAATAGCACTCAAACACAGATCCTCGTTAGAGATAAAATTAGGTAGGCATGACAAACACCTTGAGCCTTCCCATCTTCAAGTGCAATACTAACAAGCTTATCTTTCATTAAAAACACAAAGCCTACTTCCATTATGAAGTAAAGGAGTAATCATGCATCTTTATTTTATTTCCAGATCTAGGGGAATTGCCACCTCATCCCCATATTTCCTCTGTAAATGGCACCATAGCACAGGGAGCTCATTATACACAACTACTTTTCCTGAAGCTGCGTGGCTTGAAAGAGGAAGGCTACTAAAATTAAGAAACTGTTTATGGAATTTACACAGCATGTTTTTTTTATAGCAGTTTTCTCAGGGAATTCCCATTCTTATGATCCACCTCTCTGCTCTACTACCAGCACCTACAAAGGTAAAGCAATTGCAGTCTTTCACCACAGCAGAGATAACAGCAAATTGTTTGTCTATGAAATATGTCAACAGTTCTCAGCCTCAGCCAGAGAAATTCTCAGAAGCTAAGAACTCATTAAGTACTGGATATAATTAACTCTTTGCACATTCTCTAAATAGGGCTCGTTAACAGAAAATGGCCCCTAAGAAGGCAGGAGCAGCAATCTCTTGCCTAGAGAGGCTGTGCAGAAAGAGTTGGGCTACTGAGAGCCTTAAGTGTCTGATCATCATTAATGACAAAAGGCTTATAAGATTTCTCTCCGTTTTAATTAGGTTTATCTGTTTTCATTGTGAAATTAGGATTAAGGACAATTTGCTCCTTACAGTTTTCTTTAAAGTTAAAATGGTCTTTGATACCTGACCTCAGAATTTGGTTTGTCTTTTTGCATCTGGTCTATGACAGATTACTCTAATCATAAACTCCTCTTCATAAAGAAAAAGGAAAGACATTTCTGCAGTCTATATTTCATTTTTGTCCCCAGTACCAAGAATAGTGTCTCCTATAGGAACCTATAGCCAATCTGGTCTGTTCTGGACATAAGCCATCATCACCACTAGCTAGTATGTGTCACCATGTGTTTCACAGTGGAGTGCTGTGATTCCCAGGCACACACACAGCTGTTCTGCAGTGTGCCTGCCGCTGACAGCACAGCTCCCCTGCAGTGGTTCAGGTGCCCAGGGCAGGTTGGGGTGGGGCCGTTCCTGCCCAGCCCCAGCCCTGGCGGTGCAGAGGGCAGTGCTGGAGGGGCTCAGCCTGGCAGCTCACCCACCCCAGCTGTGCTGCTGGGGGATTTTGTCATGGCAGGAGTGTCAAACACAGCTGCTGGCACTGAGCTGCTGTTGCTTTTGTTCCAACCCAAAAGCCAAACCACTGCCCATCCACACTGCATAAAAATCCCCACCAGTTTTGGCAACCTTCAAACTACAGCAGGGGCTCTCTATCCCCTGTGGAGAAAGAGATGCTGCATTATGAGGGAGATTATGTCAAATCAATATCTAACATCACAATATACATCTTTGCCACAGACAGTGTGTTGAGCATTAGTTTGTGGTGTGCTCCTGTTTTGTTTTTTTAATAAAATCAAAATTCTATCTTTAGACAACAGTCAAAGCACACTTTTTCATAATTTAAAAGCTGTAATGTTAGATAAGAGCCTTATATGGGATTAAAAATAAAAAAATAATCAAGAATAACCATGCACACACCCCAAATGTTGAATTACACTTTTTGATAACACCATGTAATATGGATTTACCGCTCTCGTACTGAGGGGAAAGGGAGGGTGGGTGTGGATAAGAACAGGAGAATCCTATTCTGTCTTCAACTCCTGCTGAAGAAAACTACTGGATCCAGCTGAGCCTTTGATCAAGCTGAAATCTGTAGACAGATTGACAATCTGGTTATTAATCTTCCTTGAAAATGCAGCAAGTAATCATTTGGGGGGAAGGGAGAAGAATGGAAGGAATAAGTAAAACACCACAACCATTTTAGTTCCTCACCCATGGCTTTCATCCCTTTAACTGAAAATTGTACCAAATACCAAATCAATTGTTCTATGACCTTGCACTAAGTGAAAGGGCAAAACAAGAATCTCTTAAAATGATAAAGGTAGGCTATCACAGCCTGCAAAAATAGTATTCAATAAACCACTACCTATTTAACAACCCTCCCTCTAACCAGATTGGGATTGAATGCACTCTACCTACACTATTCATTTGGAAAAACAAACAAAAACAACAACAACAGCAACAAAAAACACACACCACAAAACCAGAACAACCACACCGCAAGAACAGACATCACATTTGGGCCAGATAACACATATAGGACACAAAATAATCCTTTTATTATTCCAAATCATAAAATTAACAATATGCACCTTATTAAGCCACAGAAGTTACAAACTAAGAATTTAGGATTACCTTTATTTTCACCGCAGGAGCAGCATAATCAATTCTAATTCTGCACCCCTTTCTCCTAAGTATCCCAAGTCTTATTTGGTTTTAATCTTCATCTGCACTGAAGGGTCAGGAAGGACCATTCTCTGTTCTGCCTATATGCCTTTATTTCCTGTCTATAACTAAGAATTAAAACTGTGAGCTTTGTTTATTGGATTTTTGCTGTTTCACAGTTATTCTTCACTCCCCACCTATGTCCTCTTTTTCTAAGCTGCAGTATATTGCTGGGACTTTCCTAACAGCTTCCTTACAGTGGTACAGAAATACACTTAAATTGCACATGACTTATTTTAAAAGCTGTCTGGGCGTTTCTGGTGTTTACAAGACCTGGTTTAACAAGATTCAGCCCCTGACTGGGGTCTCTGGGCCTTCCCACACACAAATGATGGGCACATACCCACAACATTAGATTGACAATTGTTAGTGTCCCTGTTTTACAAAGGGGAGAAACTTATGGCACAGATGAACAGGATCATTTGTAGTAGAAGCAGCTCCCACAAGTGTACTTTTTGGTCCCAAGACATTTTCAGCCTCCAAATCCCTCTTGCCCACTGTATTTCACCATTCCAGTTTCCGCACCTCCCTCTCCATGCTCTATTCCTCCCCTTTCAATTCAGAGTACATTATAGTGGACATGAGCAACCTTCCCTCCCGACTGTGGGCACATTCCCCAAGGCACACATCCAGAGTGCCTGTGATCCCTGGTGTGCAGCACTGACTCTGCTGCCCTGTCTGCCCGCAGCTTCTCTCTGCATCCAGGTGGTTCCCAGTGCAGCCACAGCCCCATACAGTCTGATCAAACACCAAACCCCTGCCCAGCCTGCTCCATTTTGCTTCCTTAGTTGCTGACCTCCATCTGCCCTGGTGCTTCAGGCAGGTCTCTCACAGTGCCTTCACCGTGACAGGGTTACACGCCGAAGTTGTTCAGCCAGGCTGTTATTTGAATCAGCTCAGAATTTCTAAAATAACATTTTCTGTTACAGCTGCAGCCTTGGCCTTATGCACCACTGCACCCGATGCTTTGCTCCTCTTCCCTGAGCAGCTGCCATTCCCTCTGGAGTACTGGCAAGCTGCTTTCCTTAGAAAAACCATCAAATCCCTTGCTGCACCCAGTAAGTGCCTCTCATCATCAGGAATGGCAAGCATTAATTCCCAACCCCTTTCCCTCAGTTGCTGCTGTCCAGGAGCAAACCACAGCAGTTTGTGCTCCCTGCATGTTGGCCAGCCAGGCAAAAAGACTAAAGAGACAAGCAAAGCAGCACAAACAACTCCCTGTCTGGAACATTATCCTTGCTTTAATCCAGTATCCTGTTTGTTATCCAGAATATTAAACTCCTATTCTGCTTCTCTGCAATCAAGAGAAATTTAGAATGTCAAGGTGGATTTTCTTTTGGGGAGAAAGCCAAGCCAGGAGTGCCAGGCCTTGTTCTCCTGCTCTAATTTCTTAAAACATATGTGCACACTTGGAGAAGACCAGGCTTGGCAATAGCAATTTGCAACTTATAACTTAGAGATGCAGAGGTGCCCTGAATAACAGCTCTGTTTGCAGCATCAGCCAGGCTGCTTCCCCAGCTCTGGTGCTTCCAAACACCAGGAGCAGCTCCAGGAAGCCCCACAGACCTCATTGACAAGGTCTGTTTAGTCCAAGGCCTCAGCTTGCCTTGTAACATGAAATAACAGGACGCAAGTCTCTGCAATGTCCCCTCACAAACACTGGGCACATGGAGAGCACCATTTGCCTCCCATCAAAGCACGTCATGATAGAATATTTTCTCTCCATCCATTTACAAACTCAAAGAAATGGAGTTCCAAGGGAATAAAGATGTTCACAGCCCCATGTCAAATTCAGCACACATGTTTAAAAAAGTGTAGGTAAGGATTCTTGAAGATGTTTAAATGTCACTGTCTGTGGGGTCTCCTGAACTTGAGATCACCCACAACAGGACATTTAGGTGGTTTAGAGTTCAAGTCTTCCCAGCTCAAGCACCGAAGAAGAGTCAGCAAGCCCTTTTCTGAGGTTTCCAAGGTTGTTTATTCTTTCTTATAGAAGAAATTCTTTTCTCTAACTAACAGAGGTCTGTGTAGCACATCGATCCAAGGCACACTCTCTCCGCCCTTGGGGCAGGACTTACCTTTTATACTATAAATTACCTACCTAATGTTTACAATTACTTTCCAATACATGACACCTTTATTACACTGTCCAACTTTGTCCCAAACCAATCCAGTGATGCCATCCTGACTCACAAGATGGATGACACAAAGAAGCAGAAAAGACATACCATGCCCAAAATCCTCCATCTTACCTTTAAGCCCCCTAATACAAACATTTCTAAAAACTCACTTTTCTACCTTCTAACAATCTAATTTATACTCTACTTAATTTTTGTGACTTGTAATTCTTCCTGCAATGTTGGTAATTTTTTTTCCAGGGACTAAAATCCAGTCCCCAGGGGTCTTGAGCACTTTACCAAGCCCTCTGAGACCCCTGCCTGGAGGGTCTCAAGGCATCCAGGGAAGCCAGGGGAACACCCTGGACTCCCACATTTAAATACCTAATTTTTTTTTTTACATTTTCAGGTAACGTTCTCTTGAAAAATACCAAGATATGTTTAAAATGAGTGTTCAACGAGTTTGCAGTTATGTTTCTAAGAATTTTTTCAGAGAATGGGGGTTATGGTGGTGAAATAAACCAAAACCTTGCTTTGTGTCGATTGATTCTTTTTTTTCCCCAAGAAACAAAATAAGGATTTACTTTTCCCCCATTTTATTGAAAAGTACATACACAGAGTTTGAGTATAAAAACTGAATTGAAAGGCAAACCCAAAACTGTTTAAACAAACTCCAGCTTTTGATCAGCTTTTGCTAGCATCTATCTATCTATAGGCTACTCTGCTCTCTTTGAGTAGTTTGTAGGATTCTATCTCAGAGCTCCTAGGCAGGCAAATATATTTCTGCAAAACCTGAGCCCAAAAGAGCAGCAGATTAAACCTCTTCATGCTTGAATCATCCCATAAATATATCTGAAAAAAACTAGATTCACTGCTGGAACAGTGGGACAAAGCTGCATAGGACAGCTTGGGAGGCTACATAACCATCTCACCACCTCCTGTGGACAAGCAATAGCTCTCCAATCTTTAGTCCATGTAACCCTGACTGGAAAAAATGTGATTGTTCCCCTGTCTTCAAATGTATACAGCAGTCAACCAGCAAACTATTTCTTCCAGACTGTTTGAGGAGGTCACTAGAGCATTTAAAAATGCAATTCCATTCCCAATAAAGTATTGTATATTTGAGTTTAGATAATGCCTCAGCAAACACAGAGGGAAGCACATGTGTTTCCAGAAGAAGCCTTACATCTACACAGCTGGATGCCTATGGCACATCACTTATAACAGCCAGCCATGCTGCTCCTAGAGCTGCTTTTCATTACACTACAGGGTTAGACATATAGGATCTTATATTTTCTACTGTTTTGACAGTCATTCTGAAGCATTATCTAAGTTTAAAGGGTTGTTTTGCAAGTCAGCCAATTTTAAATCAGATCCAAGATCAACAAAGCCAAGTTCTTGAAGGCACATTTTTCCATCTGACACACAAATACACCTCCTTTCCTTGGTCACTAAGTAGAGCCATGTTGAACTTTAAGTCTGGCTCTTCCATATGCTCACAGAAACTTCAAAAAGGCAGGTAAAGGCACAAAATTAACCTTTCTGAACCTCTAGCTAAATTGCTATTCCTCTTCCCTCCCTGGCTGCTGGGAGTGTGATCAGCTCTTTTTGCTACAGACTACCACTTTTTGTGGCACTTCACATATCACTAGTTTCATATACTTGAACACTTCATTGAAAATAAACAGAAATTGCAATCATACCCTCCAAGAGTTAAAGAAGGCCACAGTAAAAGAATCCTTAAAAGTCTCAGACTCAGTGACAGTTTGGGCATACTCTGTGCTCTCCAATTTCCCTGTGTTTGCTGAGGTGACTGCAGTTCACCAGATGTTAACCCCTGTGAGAATCACTCACACTGCCTTGGTATCACAGGACACAGAAGGGCAAGTCACAGACAGCTTCCTCAACTATTTTTGCTGTGCATCAACATGTACCCATCTTTAAGATGATGCAAGCTGATCTCAAAACTGTAAGATACTCTACTAAGCAGCTGGAAAACATTAATGGTTTGAGGCAAATAAGGCACAGCTTTTCCTTGGAAATCAGCTTATTGCCACTGGAAGACTGCACAGCAAGGATAGCGCTGCACAGAGCCTTTGTGTTTCTCCATTTCAGGGTGAATAAATATGTACATAGATAAATCAAGTTATATATACACTTTATCTGCAATGCAGTCAAGGATTGTATCTGCAGTACATAAGAAAACACTCAAACTAGCTTTGGGCTAGACAGCTCTTCTCCAGATCAGTAAGACTGCAGATCCCTGGGATCCACCAGGGCCTGCACAAACCCATTCAGGATCCCACGTTTGCTCTCAATAGCTCAGACCATGCTTCAAAAGCATGGCTGCTTTCAGAGAGGAGCTTTACCACAGCTGCTGTCCTCAAGTCCTCACAAGGATCAGTTCTACCTCGGACTAAAGTAAAGGTATGCTCCTACTAATCCCTTAAAATCTGCATCTTGCTTTTCCTTACAGAAACTGACCCTGGACAGGTTATCATAATTCCCCACATGATGCTAATGGCACACTTGATCACTTGGACTGAAAAAACAGGAAACAGTTTAATAATTGTGCCTGAAAAATACTGGAAGGCTCCTACATTCCTGTTCCTTATAAACATAGGGTCTAGCAAGATGATGTACATTCCTGCAGAACTGCTCCAAAAGCTCCCATGCATGCTGGCATGAGGGATAAAGCTACTGAAGAACCTCCCCTGAAAGCACACTGCCTCATATGACTGACTACTCACTGGGGAGAAATTCTTGAATAGTATGCACAATTGAAAGCCAGGCTTTGCAATTAAAAAGCCAAGAAAACAAGAGAATTGACTCGTGTCTAACTACTTTTTCTGAGACAACCTCAAGCAATTTCTCTATGAATTTATCACCAAATACATTTACAAGCAGACAGAAGAATTAACATACAGAACTATTGTGAGATACATTTTATTCAAGGGAATTAGCATAATAGATGGAAAACAATTTCTTTGCTATATTTGCAGGAGGGAGACCATCTGGAGGATGGGTAAGACATTTAGTGTATGGTCAACACCCTTTTCATCAGATCATAATTCCAGGATCCTACACGCTGCCTTATTGCCTGAGCCAGCAGCATCACTGCACAGACCTGAGACAACTGTCTACTGACCAGGGATGACACTGCTCCTGCTTCCCAGGTCCTGACACCAGGACTAGGATTAAGGCTAATCACTTCAACATGATCCCTGAAGTGTTCCAGCTTTTCAGAGGATGCACCAATTTAAATTCAACCTTCTCAGACATCGTACAGCAAATTTCATATAGCAAAGGTTATATTTGTAAAGAACACCATCAAAGCAATATACACCTTCTACAGTTCTTTACAAGCAAATCTCTCATTTCAATATGAATTTCTACTGGTGATAGGAGTGTTACATTGTCACTCTTACTGTTCACACCTTAATTCCCTGATTATTTTGACTTCCTGACTGTTTCCTATCAAGATCAAAAACTTGAAACAGTCAAGCACATTTTGACACTGCCTTTGAGCTATGCTGAAGAAAGATTTATTTGCAAAAGCAAACCCAAAACTGCTTTCAGGGAAGTACTTTGTAGAGTAGCTTCATCATCATCTTTTGTTGTGTTCAAATAGCTATTTCAGTAAAATTTTGTTTCATAAGTGTCTTCAAAAAGCCCTCAAAAAATCATACTAAATTGAAATTATAGCTAAATTAATAGAAACCCTGAAATTAAGGAAAGAAAATATGAGAACTGTGCATGTGACAACTTTATCTATGCTAAGACTTGGACAGTAACAGAAGTCTTGTCCATTAATGCTCTAATTAAAAGTACTAAAGAATACAACCAACAAGACAACACTTATGACCTCTGTTCAAACATGCTCAGTTTCAGCCAATTTGATGATGTCTTCTATGGGATGCAGATTTCATTTCTCTATTTAAACAACATATTTCACAAATAATGAAATTCCAGAGATAACACAAACACAGCCAAGGACCAGTTATAAGAAGTTCAACAACAATTGCAGGAGTTTTTACTCAGATTTACTGCTATAACCATTTCATTATCCTCAGTAACACCAAAAGATGGAATTTTTAAAGGAAGAAAATGAGACTTCTCACTTTTGCTGGCAAACCCAAAAACTACCTTACTGAATTATTCTGGCCTCAGATGGTGGTCAGACTTCCCATGAACAAAAGGATGCAGCTTACAGCAGAGCACAATGCCCAGTGATGAAAAGCAGCATGTGAAGAATAAGTTATCAGAAATTAGGGCCAAACATCTTTAGGTGATTTCAAAACAAGAAGTATTTTTAATTTGAACTGGAATTATTTTACTATCACTGAATACAAAATCAGCCCTAGAAGATAAAAGGGTTTTGTTCAGGGTGTCATTAATGCAGAGTATCTCTCTTCCTTCAAGGAAAAAAAACCTATATAGTTTTATAAATTATGCTGTCTGGTTCAGTTCTTGTGGATTTTCACAGCATACATTAGTTTTTATGGGTTTTGGGCTTGTTGTCATTTCCCCCTTAACCATTTTCTCTTCCCTGGTGCATAATTAAGCATGTCCCTCAGACTATGTTGTAAATTAGATTTTTTACTTGAGCCATTCTTAGCTATAAAACAGGAACGAATCTGGGATTGTACAAACAACTTATTTACATTTTGCCATCTTCAGAAGAGACACAGCCTGGAGGAGGCCACTACACTGCTCACAATGTTTTTCTCAGCTTATCTAAAGGGCTCAGAAAGATGTGGTCTCCACCAAAGAATTCACTGGGATGCTGTGGTGTGGGTGGAGAAAGGAAGACAATAAATCAGACAAACTTTTGATAATAAAGCAACAAAACGGTGGGTGTGACAGCATGGGCTTGTGAACTATTTGTTTTACAGTAGAACTATAACAAATATATCCACTTTTGTAAAACACAGAGGGGACAGAAACGAAAATTCTGAGAAACAAAGTCAGTTTTCCATGGTATATTTGATGTTTGGCAAAGAATCCCAAGACAGCCTCTACAAAACAGACAATTTCTCCTGCTATATCTTTACTATAAGAAAAACATTTCTGTGGCCTGTTCTTCCCATAGTCCCAAAAGTTATCTGCTAGCAGGTCCAATTATTCTTTCAGGGAAAGGACAAGAAACAAAGCCACTTCCTCTGTTATGCATTACTAATTAGCTCCAACTTGGGGGGTGGGGGTTAGCATAGTTTGGCAATGCAGAAACTGTTCTGACAAAATATTCATTGAGACAAGCTGTGCAAATGCTGCTGCCAGCCCACAGACAATGGCTCCATTGTTCTGCAGAGTGTTGATTTGGGAGCAATTTCAGAGGATCCAGCAAGGAATAAAAGGTAACATTTTTGCAAATTCAGCTCACTTTCTCTGCTTTAAGGGTGGCTTTTCTTTTCAGGAAAAGATGTTGAGCTGTGCTTAGTGCCCAGGCTCTGTTATTGTAGGCAATTGCTGCTTTGCCAATTTACTGTATGCTAATTTCAATCTAACGACCTAATTCAATTAGATAAAGCAAAGAAACATGCCCTTGATCGTGTTTTAACAGACTTGAATGAAGAATGAAGGTGAGAAACACATGATGCCGAGTTATAGTACTAAGCCTTGTGGAAAGCTCTACCCTTCCCCATTGCTGCCTCAACTCCAGGGCTTTCCACACTGACCAAGAGGCCAGGTCTGCTTTCAGGCACAGAAGAGTTTATACCCACTTTATTTCTTTAGTTGCCTCCCATCGATAATTTATTGTCATAGTAAATCACACTATCCTTATCTAAACATTTTGAGTCTACTGAAAGGGAACACTGTAGATTTAGAGTCTCAAAAGCAGTAAAATTAGACTTAGAAATTCATCCAGAATAATGCAAGCTCATCTGCTCAATCCAGCAGCACAGTATCTACTTTTATGCAGGACCTTAAAGAGATCCAGAACGAGTCACAATGCAAACAATCAAACCTCAGCAAGGCCATGAGTAGCAATCGTTGGAGAGAAGGGAAGAGAGGATATGGATGCACTGCAGACTAGTTCACAAAACGTTATGGTCATTCAACAAATTCCCTTCCAGCAATACTGCAGCCCTCAGCCTCGTCCCTTACTCATCTTTTCTCTACCTGTTCTTCCAGGCTGTCTCTCTTCTTTTACGTATTTCCACAAAGAAAACACACAGATGCTAAACAGTTCAAATACAGAGATTCCCCCAAGACACTTCACACAGTGTAACTTGTTGATAACTTTATGGCTTTGAGTGGCTGAGTCTAGATCCCAGACCAGATGTATTGCCTGTCAGGTTCATGTTCCCAGGAGTTCCTAGTCACAGGGCTCCTGGAGCAGGCAATCCTGCACAGGAGAATCTGCACTGTCTGACACAGCTACCAAAGGGAATTGTCCCTCATGGTTGCTGCAGGGGCCGCATCACCCTCCTGAAGTTTCTCAAAGGGACTTCTCTGCTGTGATTCCTTATGAGCACAGAACCACCTTCCGCCAGTTCAGCAATTTACACAAGTGCACAGGGTAGAAAACTACATAAGGACAAAAATCAGTTCCATGCACAGACACATCCCATAGGGTTACATTTGGACCACAAAGTATTCTTCTGAAAGTGTCCTATCTATTGTATCTAGCATGAATCAGTCGTTTGTATTAATAATTATCACTAAGCGGTGTCAGGCTGCTGAGTCTTATTGTTGTTTTTTTTTTCATCTGGGGACACTATTCTAAAGTTTGAAAATAATGTATAGATGACATTGTTTAAATACTTGAACACATTTCTTCTCATGCTTTTATGTAAACTCACAGAGGAAATAGAACCAGGCACTGTTCTGACTTCAGTACTTGTCTTGCATAAATACACACATGAAAGTGAGATTTTTTTAAAAATTTACTCCTAGCTCAGTGCTACCAGCCTCCATGTCAGACTGCATTTACTTGCATGAAACATTTTTCCCTTCAGTAATGGCAAAATAACTACAAAGGCAAAAGACCCCAGTAATGAGTAGATCCTCCAAGCACATGCTGAAACAAGTGATCTCTGTCTCCAAATTCTCTTCTTGTGAGTGGGATTAACAGCTCAGACCCCAAGTCTTACACTCACCATACATCTTATTTTACAACTAAATGCTTCCCCCTTTGGAATCAGCCCCGTGTTCCAACAACTCCACAATGTAGTTAATTGGGAAAAAAACAGAAGAAAGTAACAGACTGACAATTTAATGTGGGATTACAACTTGCAATGCTTATTCTGCTGTTATTCACAGGCTCAGATTTGGCTGAAAAGCAATTTTCCCAGAAGGTCCAAATATAAGAGGTCTCTTGGAGGGTCCTTTGAGCCATGACAACTGAAACATGGACTATTTCAGCCAATCCTACTTTTGTCCAAAAATTTATTTCTGTTGAATTATCCCAAAGTCTTATTATAGAAGCAGTCTATGGCCCACAAAAAAAAAAAAAAAAAAAACATTGAAAATCCTTCTAGCCTTCCAGATAAAGGGGTTTTTCCAGCAATTATGCCTGCTTTTAAAGTACATTCAGTCCTTCAAAACAGCACTTTTATACACCTACAATTGCCAGTATGTTTCCTTGAGATTATTCAGTTGATTAAGACAGGGAGGTTACAGCAAGTGCAACAGCTCTTCAGCTAATGTCCTTAGCCTGAAGTGTACACTAATTTTGTGAAGCCTAATGTGGAGACCTTGTGCCCAAATGCTTTACAACTTTCTTCCCACTTGATCAGATGTTCCAATAAAATACATTATTTCAACCTGCAAATTTTGTCTTTTATGCCTCAATAAGTGCAGGATGCCAGACCTACCAGTGTAAGGATTACCCAATCAATATTTTTAAATATGAAAATCAATACACTAAGGATGCCAGATCTGCTAATCAGAAGCATAAGGATTTTAAATAGTAACTGAGAAAAAAATAGCTTCTAAGATTGCATTACCAGCCTTTGACACATTTCTAGCAAAGCAGCAACTTCAAAATATTTAGCCTTAACAAACTATGAGGTACAGTTTGTTAAAAACCTGTGCTCCCAGTCATCTCTCAGGTATTTAATATGTTTTTTTCTCAAACTCCTCTTTTGTTGCTCCCCAGATCTTTCCCTCCAAAAGCAGAAATGCAAATTGTTGCAAGATGTAGCAGGCACACTGTTTCAAGTGCCAGAAAACTTTGGTGTGAATAATGTTGAGGGCACATGGGTTATAACATATTCTGTCTGGTAACATTCATTAAAGACATGGAAAAACTAACAGCTGTAAATCTCATAAAAGACCTGATCAACCTATGGTACAAAAAAGCCCAGTCCTTGGGATCTGCTTGTCATCATAACTCCCATTATCCTTATCAGTAATTCACCAGTACAGGTACCTTAAAGATGAAAATTCCCCATTAAGGAACATTAAACAAGCTTGTTTTGTGGTATCTGCAATATCACTACACAAGTTGGTTATACAGTTCCCCTGAGAACTGAGCCAGCTTCAAGGCTGAGGAAATAGTTTTACCTACAGGTTACCAGTGCCCTGAAATTACCCCTCCAGCCTTCTGTCCTGAAACCTGTGCTCTACTAGATTAAAGAGGACTAAACTTTCATGGGAGACTGCCCTTACCTAAACACGTGTCTCAAGACACAGGCAGCAGGCACCTCACGTGAGGTTGTTAGTACAGTGTATGGTGCAATAAATCCACCTCCTGCCCACTCCTCCACTGCCATGGGGCCTCTCAGCACAGAGGTAAGAAGGTTCAAATGGACTAATACTGATAGAGCAAGGTGGCAACATGGAAAAAATTATAATCCCTGATATCTAAAAATAGTTTCTAAAGTGCACTCTGCAGCTTTTGGGATGAGATCTAAGAGAGAGAATAAACTAATGAAAAGAAATTCCTTTTCATGACTAGAAGGCAGCCATTTGAACTCCACACACTGAATGGGGGAAAAAAATGTTTTGCAATTTACTAGGTTCAAGATGAGGGTTAGGATTACTGGTAGGGTTGAGTCAAATATAGTATATTTCTAAGAACATCAGGTCTAGAAAAGGCATGTCAGAACAAACCCAGCAAGGCAACAGCATTGCAGCTCCTACAGATTTCTGATCTGGACCAGCCAATGGACTAGGTTCAGGGTGAAGGCTGAGATTAGGGTAAGGACAGGAACCTGCAGGTGCTGCAGGTTGGAGCCCACAGTCTCCCGAAACAACCTCCTTTGATAGAACTCCTGCAAGCTATCAACACAATCTTTAACATCACAGCTTGCAGGATGAACTAGAACAAAACTTCTGCATTTATCTTATTCTAGTTTGCTTTCCCAAAACCTTGCCATTTCACAGGAGCTGGTGGGCTTCTCTCCCTTGGGCAGAGGGTGTGAACTCCAGCATGTAATGTGAAGTATTACTATTGTAAAAAAAAAAATCCCCTGAAGCCTTATGCAGGATGTTAAAAACCCACACAACAAATAACCTTGGGGGAATCACCTTGGCATACCTATTCCAGCACTGAAGTTCTTGGACTTGTAGGCTCTTTGAATCTCTTAACACTAACCCCAGCCCAACCCCATACCCAAAGCCAATGTCATGGTTCAGATCAGAAAGATGCAGGAGCAGCAACGCCGATGCCCTGCCAGGATCACCTTGGTGTGCCCTTTCCTGCCCCAGTGTTCTTGGAGCTGTAGGATATTGGATTCTCTCAATCCCAGCCCTAAACCTGACCCTCACCATATCACCAGCCCTACCCTAAACCATGGCTGGTCCAGATAAGAAAGCTGGAGGAGCAGCAATGATGGGGCCCTGCTGGGATCATTCTGGCATGCCTGTTCCTGCCCCATCAGGAGTGAATTGCTGCAGGCACTGGGTGCTTTGGAAATGCCACTCCTTTTTGTGTAAGAAGTGCGTGAAAAAAAAAAAAAACAAAAAAAAACCTGCTAAGCTTTGAAGAGAAGCAGCAGGCAAAGCTGTTACAATACATGCTTAACTCACAGCAGCGATTGCACCTACAACACCACAAACTAAGGGAAGCCAGCAGGAGAAACCCTTACACACCAACATTTCCAGAAATGTTTTGAAAAATTTGGTTGTATATATTACTTTGGACAATGTAGAGACGCTTAATTTTAATTACCATCAGGGCTCTGAGAGCACAGATGGATGCCTGTTAATTAAAGCTACAGAGTTCTGTGTAAATTCAAATAAAACAAATAAAATATTAGTCTCACAAGAACATTGAAAGTAAAAGAGCTTTGGAAGCAAGGAAGGAAATTGTTGTCAGTGGAAAACAGCCAGCAAAGATAATAAACCCCAACTAGCAGCAACCATCACTAAAAACTCTGTCTTATCAGGAAGCAACTTGTCAGCCAAGTCTGCAGATTAGAGTGACAACCAAAAGCCAGGCAGATACAATACAGGTATAGATCAGGTTAGTCAGGTATTGTCCAAAATCCAGTGGCAACAGAAGTAGTAATGCAAGTTACCTCTTCTGAGGCAGGAACAGGAAATAAAAATAAATTTTTAAAAATCTAGTCAACACGCATGAAAGCGGAATTAGCAGCTAAAGATTATCAAGAAAGATCACTGTTATGTTTTCAGTAAAAAGGCATAAAATGGGAAAGCAAAGACAGTTAGATCAGTCCCCACTACCAATAGGCTCTGCTAAATTTCAACAACTGAGATGTCTATATCCTTTTAAAGTTAATTTAGGACTCTGGAAGTGAAAGGTTCATAGCCCCAAATACTTAAGTGTTTCAAAAAAATGAAACAGGGAATATTAAAGTAAGACAACTCTTACAGACACTGCTGCATGATTTCTTTTTGACACTGAAAACAAGGACATCAGTTCTAAGGATGGATTCTTGTTAGAGTCAGTATCTGCAGTGATCAGCACATCTCCTAAAAGAGGTCAGAAAACAGCCTGAGCCTGTAGTTATTTTCAATAAACACAAGCCTAAGATGAACCAAAATCATCACAACAACACACCTCCAACTTGGCAACAGACTCAAGATGTCACTCCACAAGCTGCTCAGGGACAGAGTGTGACAGCAGAATCCCACAGCAGCCCCTCAGTTTCGCATCTTTTGGTAGATTTAGCAAGAAAGGATCATGCCTTTCACAGTACAACCCAAAACAAAACCCTCCCTTCAACACTGTCTTTTTCTGAGCACAGGTGTGACAACTGCAACTGAGCTGTGTTAGAGGATCTGCTTCTCAAGAGAAATAAGCCAAGGAAGACAAACTTAATATCCAGAAATAGATGCATGAATGAAACAAGCTTCCATAAAAAGCCAAGACCAGTCTTGACAGGGAGCATTAATCACTTCCTTAAAATACAAAACCTGGGCAAGTGGCAATAGTTTATATGGTATAGACAAATTATTTTCCAGGTGAGCAATCCTTGTTACAGGCAGCACAAGAAAAACAAGTAGAGTCACAAACGATATGGATGAGAATATATATTGCTTATAAAAATGAACTGTGTATTTCCATTATTATACACAACATATCTTTATATTATTTATAATATAAGTAAATGTATAAATATTCATTAATTCATCTACAGATTCTAGCAAACTATTTCACAATAAGGAAATACCTCATCCTCTTCTAAAACATTTGTATGATTTTCTCCTCTACAAGAAACCAGCTATGGTAGGACTGAGATGCAATATTATGCCAGTGTCCTCAGAAGCATTTAAAAACCCCAAAATATCAACTGCAGCATCTTGAAATCTTACCACAGAACATCTAAGCAAAACTAAGGTCAAGTACGGCTATTTTAAGTACAGAAACTCTCGAGGTACAGAAACAAGGCTGAGTAATCACAAATAGAAAGCACCCTTAAGAAGAAGGAAAAAAAAAAAAAATTGATACACAATGCAGTAATTCCAGTAGCTCAAACATTATAGGAAGACTTTCAAGACCAGCATTGTTCCTACTGATATTACCCACAACCATTCTCTTCATCTTGTGTTAAAACTTGTGTACTGGAGAAAGAGAGGGAGATACCAGTAAAAGAAAGCATGATGGTAAAATGAATTTTAAAAAGAAATCAGACCACTCCAGTTCTGGAGAGAGCATAAACATGACTGCATCCTTCCCTTAGGCTAATGAGCTCTGCTGAGAAGGAAGGCAGCTTGCAGAGGCAGAGCAGGGTGTAATGCAGTTCTGTGTCCCTGGGACCCCCTCATTAGGCACTGCACTGGGCAGGCACACTAAATGCTTCTGCACAACAACCATTACTGCTCTTACATGTCTCTGAACAGAGCTGAACTTCTGCGTTGGATTTTAATACCATATATTCGAAATCTGAATGTAGAAAAGCAGCCACATAACTCACAAAAAGTCAAAAGCCAGGAAGACTGAAAACTTATTAATTTCTCCAGCATTAAAGCACAATGTACGAAATTTCTATACACAGCATTCATAGATTTTTTCCTCAGCAGTTTTCAATAATGTATATACTGCTGTTATGCAAAGATTACTACCTCAACATATTATTTGCCAAATATTAATTATTCTCCTTTAAATGTGGTTCTTACAGAAATTATTAATAACTGCTTCATCCTATGACACTGCAGAGCTGTACAAGTCATCAGTTTCAGCTGCATCTTTGTCAAGTTATTTTGATTGTGATCACAAATCTCAGGACTAAATGCTCCAGATAAAGGACTGGCACCTTATTGGTTCTTACATTTGACTCAATCAGAAGCCCTGTTGAGGCTGACTTCCAAATTTCCACCATTAACACAAAGTGTTTTATTAGCCTGCCTTGTCATTCTCCCCACGACCTGTTAACCACTGGCAAGTGGCAGAGCCGGACAAACTCAGAGAAATGCTGCAGATGCTGGGAAAGAAAGCCTTCAGAAGCCCAACCTGGAAGATGTGTCTGCTTCACTCCTGAGGAGAGGATTGTATTTTACTGAGTGCCTAATACACCCCTTGAAGCAGGAGCTAATGACCAATCTGGATGCTCTAATTAGGAGGCTATAAAGCCAAGGTCTTTCCTGCCCACCCTTTTCTGAGCCTCATCCCAGCAGTAAGAGCTGGAGATAGGCAATGACTTTACCCCTGCAAAGCCCACTTGCACTGATGGCAAGGAATAACTACAGCCAAAAAGCAATCTGCCTTCACCTCCTCCATGGGCACTCCAACAGCTTGGCCATCTTACCAAGGGCAGCCTGGGAACATCCTCAGCATCCCCAAGAGTAGAAATGGCCTCTGCCCAGTGTGCACCCCTGATGTGGCTCCCAGGAAAGGCAGGAGGCAAGGCACAGCTGAGCCCTGCCATTTCCAGAGTCATCAACGGCACCTCCCTGTTCAGTCTGCTGGAGCACCGCTTGTCCTGCCCTTCATGCCCACGCCGGAGCAGTTGGATACTTTCACATACAACCTGCATTTCAGGGCCAGCCACCCTCGCCTTCAGCTCTACACCACGTGCCTGATGCCAGGGACCCAAACACAGCACTGCAGCAGCCCACATTTGAACATGCAGCACCCTAACATGTCATTTTACAGTACGCAGTTTCAGTGTCAAGCTAGCCTGACAGGCTGCCAGCCCTGTCTGTGTGTCCCAGGCACCCAGCCCCTTCCTCCCTCCACCCACAACTCTGAGGTGCACACCCCAGCCTGCCAGCATGCAACCAGTGCTCACAAGACTGGTGACATAATCCAGGTTCCAAGCAGATATTTTTTAACTCAGGCCCCCACTCACTGATGCAATTTACAGCAGACTATTACAACAGTTGTATCGATACAGTTCGTGGGGCAGGCAGCCACAGCCAGGCACAAGCACAGAACAGCTGGAGGTGCAGGGAACAAGGTTACTGCAGAGGCCAAGAGCTGTGGCTTCAGAGGTGGCCAAGGGCCACATCCTGTCCTTTTTCTCCCCAAGATACAGGACACTATTTTCTAATTAACCAGCAACCAGAAATTAAATTTACGTATCTGCCTGTTTCTGCTGAGTTCTTTTCCAACTCAGCAATTCTCCTGAGTTAAACTCATCCATTAATTCTAAGCCATGAATCCTCAAGGTCCAGAAACTGCTTCTAAGGACTCTAAAGGAAGAAACTAAGATCATGCATTTTTAACTTTAGTCAAAAACACTAAATTTACTGGTCACAGGTTCATATCTCCAACCACAATAAGGTTTGGGATCCACAAGCAGACAAGGTTTAAATCCACTGTTTTTAAGTAAAAAATACCCAAGATCTGAGCTAGCAATAAACTCTGTTGCTTAAATAGTTTTCCTCTCTACTATTCACACTACAGTTCCATTTTCTTCACACAACTCTTACCTCTCTTGCTGATTCAGGGCTGCAGAACTCAGTGTCCATGCAGCTCACAAACTGGATGGGACAAATACTGAGGATCACATCAGGGCTCCTAGCATCACTTGTAATTTAGCCATTTGATACATCTGACCAACCAAGCTAAAAGCAATGATTCAAAGCATTTGAGCTCCCCTGCACAGCACTGTTGCAGAAGAGCAGTTTGGATTCTGGCCATTCATTGCTCTAAACCAAGCAGGAGACATCAATCTCCCTGCTAGTTAGAGACACTAATCATGTTACCCAACAGTCCCACACTTAACAGCATCTTCCCATACTCCTTGAACACAGTTGCACCACACCAAGGATGACAGTGGCTTGGACTATGTGACTTAGATACCAAATGAGCCACAACAAAAGCTGATGGCCAGTACCTAACCTGCTTACTTCCCAGCTTCATTCTCCTCCATACTTGCAGTTCAGGCTCATGGCTACACTGAGCACTTGTCCATGCACACACTTGGAGAAGGAAAAAAGACTACAGCCACTTCATATTGTCAGAGCAGTGCTTGAGATCATATTAAGTGAGGCAAGTCCAGATCAACTTGTTAAATGGCTCATCCCTAACCCATGAGGCAATCCCTCTGTGCAGCACACGAACCAGGAGCACAGGTAGCTCTGCAGCTCTCCCCTTGCCAGGGACAAGAGAATCCAGAAGGCAGCACATGTGGCAGAGTTTTCCCAGGAAACGAAATGCTGCTTCAGTGAAAGAAAGCCCAGGGAAGGGATATGTGGATCATAACCCTAATGTGGATCAACTGAAACCAGGTGCTAGAAGCAAGTACTCAGAATTTCAGCCAAAATTTCAAATCCAGTGCTAAGGAGTTGAAAAAGGAGAGAGATGCCCATTGCTGTGCACCAGCCTGAGGACACTGTTTACACAAGCAGAACTTTAATCTCAAAAAATAAATTGGGGCAAAGAGAAATATTCCTGTTTAGCAATTAAAAGATCATTTACACAGCTACCATCTGCAGTCACTCCCCCCCAATTAAAATTAATGAAAAGACCCTTTCCCTCTGTCCCTCTGTGCACAGTCAATGTGCCTTTAGTAGCTGCTGCCTTTCTCTTGTTTTGAGTCTGATACAAATGATCTTTACTAAATTAGCCCTGAATATACCCTTAGATAAGACTTTTTTTTTCCACAATTACATCCATTACTGTTTGTCAGCTGCTTCTTTCACTTATTCTGGATCTTGTCATGTGCTCTTAACATAAATGGAGTTTTGCCATTGATTTCAGCAACAATAAAGTGGGAAAAAGCATTAGTCACAACACAGCATGACAGCATCAAATCATAAGCCCAGCACAAATGCTCCTTGCATCTAATTTATTTCTCATTACAGTGATGGCGCCAGAAACCCAGGCCTTTCCTCCTCCCCTCGTTCCAAGTAGCTCTGTGCAATGAGAAACTAAACTCTGCATAAGGTCCATCACAGAAGTGCCAAAGGATTGTTCTGGGGGATGTTGCAGAAGAGGCATTTCCTTTAAGAAAGGAGTGAGAACTGCTCTCCAATGCACCAGTGGCAGGCACTGGGAAAGCTTTCTGCTCCAGCTCTGCTCTAGCACATTCATTTCCATCTCCCTCCTATAAAAAGTAAATTTTTCTAACTTTTAAATTTTCAAATTTCTAAAGTCAGAAAGTTCACACTTGCTGACTTCAGACCTCTTTTTTGAAATTGCAGCCAAAGGAGAGATTTGGCAAGGTACACACAAATTAAACAGTACTTTAGCTACTGCTATATAATGCATAAGTTCATGCATTGCACAGTACTTTTCTGGGACTAACTCTTGCAAAAGGCATTGACAAAAGTCAAGCCAGCTATGTAGTCAGTATTCTAACTTCTAGAGTAGAATTCAGTTGCACAAGTCCTACACAAACACCTACATGGTTCTGTCCCAATCAAAATGTAGATGACTACACGATTTCTACAATTAAAAATACTTAGAACTTCTGGAGACACGAGTTCAACCCAGAAATTCTTTTCCTTCTGCAGATTTAAGAGTATTTCAGTGTAAAAGACTTGACTGTAGATCTGTTCTGAACAGATATCAAGCATTTCATGGGCCCGTTTGAAAGGAGTCGGGTTGAGACAGTAGTTGACAGAGTACCTAGTCCATTATAAGTCAAACATCAATGAAACCTTCCCTTGAAGATTAAGTTTCACACTTAGTACATCAGATGTTTATCCAGATATTGGTGCTGGAAAAACAGTTTCCTCATTAAGGCGATTACTCAAAAGTCCTGCAAAAATAACTCCGCTGTTGCCCCACTGAATTACCTTGGTAATTCCAGATATTCTTGGAATGAAAGGTATTTCAATGATCATTATTCACATTGCTTTTCATCTACAAATATATATGTCATGAATAAGAGCAACGATATTCACAAAATATGTACAGACTCTTATTAAACAATCCCAAGGAGAGTACAAAGAAGTCTTATTTTATTGGATTTTAAAAACTAAGTTCACAACAAAGTTCACACAAAAATACTGTGGTACAAAAAAGCAGCAGAATCAAAGCTGATGCATAAAATAAGATTAAATCTAGGGATAAAAACTTAAAATTGGATTACTTGAAATACCCTATAATAAATACTGGATTTAGAAAATAAAACCATATAAAATTTAAAGTGTCCCCCATGGCAGGGGGACTGGAACTAAATGATCACTAAGGTCTCTTACAACTCAAACCATTCTATGATAATTATATAATGAACTTAACATTGTTTCTCATGTTCTTCAGTACGCAAATGAATTGTGATGTTCAGTATGTGTGCTGTAAACTGTCTAAAAAATGCATTCCAATTTGATCTACAGCCCAGATCAGAAACACATGTGAGATTTGCTATAGTACACATTGACTGGAATACTGGTGTGGTTTAATTCATGTCATTTACAAGTGAGAGACATTGACAATAAGTAGAAAACAAATTGCACAAGTTTATTACACTCTCCCTCTCACTTACACCAACAATTTATTAGAATAAAAGCTATAATCATGGCAGATTTAAAGAGATGGCCACACAAGGGCACTGCTGGTCCAGCATCCAGACCCACAGCACAGCCCACACACCCATGAGGGTACAGCATGTGCAGACACAGCTGTCTGCAGAACATGGCCAAAAGCACGCAGCCCTGCCTGTGCACATGGCTACTTTGAAACATGCAGACTCACATCCATTTGGAAGATGTACTACCCTTTTTGGAAAGCATTCATGCCAGAAATCCACAAGAACCCACACGAAGAATCTAAAAATTATCCAGAGAACCCATAACTTAGTCCTCCTCTAAGAAGGGAATTGATTAGACAATATTTCAACTTGATTATCCACAGGAAAATTCTTGATTTAAAGACTTACACGTGAGCAGAATCTGGTTACATGACTCCTAAAAGGAGAGAAAACACATTAAGACCCATTGATACTGCCTATTGGTAGGTACCTATACTCTTAAGCATTCACTATTCTAAAGTTGTAACTTAAGAACCTTGCATTGAAAAACTCTGGAATAGCATGTCTGAAATAGATTCCAGAGAACAGAGATTTTTCTATGGAAATTGGCTAACCCAAACAGCTTTTTAAATTAGCTATTTAATTCATGTATTTTTAAAATTCACTCCAGTGATATATTTGATCCTCACTTTTGTACTAAAGGTACCACATCTTAGGTTCACAGCCAGCACATTGGGAATTTTCTAGAAAATAAGGGTAATGCTTTTCAGAGAAAGATTTCCAGCCAGCTAGTCTTGGATTTGGCATGGTTGTGAATCTGATGAACTTGGTTCAGAAATATTCATCCTTCACTGAACTGAAAAGGCCATTCATTTTTCAGCCCCATCAAATAACCAGCTGATTTTGTTACATTACCTACTGAACATTTCTGCTTCCCATCAGAAGAGCTGAACTTGCCATTGAAATAGAGGTACTCAGTAAAAATCAGACACATTGTCTAATGAGTCAGTGCACAGCCCATTTCAGCTGACGCCTTACCTACCATGTCACACACTGAAATGAAAGGCATTTTGTGCTGAACATATTTAAGAACACACAATCAAATCACAATCCTGATCCAGGGCAATAATGACAGCATCTTTTTTAGTCATTTCATTCAACCAATCTGCATATTAAAGAATCAATTCAACATTTTAGCAGTGACAAAATCCAGGGTGAAGAGTCATGGCCCCTCAGGGTAGCACTTCAGAAAGCATATTCTAATACTGAAACCCAAGCCTCCCTGTTCACATGCCAAAAAAATCAGGTACGTGCAGGGGAAAAAAGGGATATGGAAGGGCAAGGGCTGGGCTGCATCTGCCCTGTCTGAGGTTGCCCTCCTGGTTTTCCTTCAGGGACTCCAGAAGGAGTATTACCTCTTGTATGAACACATTTTTCTACCACTAGAGCCAGCCTGAGCTGGTACTGAGGTGACTGCCAAGACCATCACTTAACTGCATGAAGCTGCAATCCATTACTGAAACAAATATTGCAGGTGAATTTGATAGATCAGCTGTTTAACTTGTTGCTTCCACTCCCCAAGCAGCTGCAGCTCTTCCCAAACTCACTGTATTGATTTTCTGACAACAAATGTCGCCACAGTGAAATCATGATGAAACAGCAGATAAGAAAGCAAGAATGCCAGATCAGCAACACCAGTTCCCATAACACCTCAGAAATTGAGAGTTCAGGAAGCCAACAGCTCTTATTAAAAAAAAATTAAATAAAAAAAAAAAAAGAAACTGGAAATACAAGGCAAAAAAATCCTGCTTTCCTTTTACCTGAAAGAATCTAGCTTTAGTGTGTGAGGTCATACCAAACTCCTGCTAGGACCCATAAGCATTCCTGTGATCTAAAAGCTCCATAGCAGGAAATCTGTAAATATTACCCTTGCTGCCAGGGCACGGATTGCTGTAAAACTGTATCTGAGAACAACTGTGGAAACAATTGCCTGCCAGAGATGTTGCTAGGATGTGGCACAGATCCAGCCTGGTGCAAGTTTTGGGGCACGTACTGCTCTGCACTTGGCTGCAGAGCAAGCCTGGAACTACGGGGGCATCCAGGGCAAGAGGAGGTGTCAGTGACTGAAGCAAGCCAAGCCCCAGGAACAAGGCAAGGCTACAGCAAAACTCAACACACCTGGAAGCAATTATTAGGCATCTCAATTCCATTTTGGGGTGAGGGAGGATACACTTCAAACACTGCTCAGCCTAACAGAAGGGAAGGAGCATTGTTATAATGCAACATGTTTTATTAAAACAAGATGATACGTCTATACAAAAAGTATATTTGCACCTCTTTACCTAGCCTCTCCTGTAAATCCAAACTCTGTCACACCATACCTCAGCTCCCAGTCCTAGTTTTCAGAAATTTATTTTGAGTCTGCTGCCTGATAAGATCTTGCCATTAGGTGTAAAAATCAAACTCGTCTCCATTCCCATTCTTCAGACACCATGTCTTCAGTGGCCTGCTCGTGCACCACTTGTTCCCTAAATGCTTCACATTACCATAGTAATGCTTCCTCTAAATCACCTTAGTTCCTTTTTTTACTTAAAAGGGGTTTATGTGAAAATTAAATGTCTATGAGTTAAGACCATATTCTAGTCCTAATGCAATAGTACTTTTTACTGAGCAGTTTTTTCTAATTAAGAACATGTTACGTCAATTAAGTTTACCTCTGTCTAACCTCATCCTGATACCCCAGCCACTGAGCAACCTCTTGTACCACTGGTCCTGTCCCTGAATGTGTTCATCACACAGGCCAAGCCTGGATAGTTGGGATGCAAACATATGCACGACTAGCAGCATTGCTGGACTATTTTAGAAACCATCTGAAAACACATTAAGTGATTCACTGTATTTTTATGGCTTTTTTCTCACAGCCATTGGCTCAAAAGCCTTGCTTATTCTCAGGGGATCAGAGAAACCAAGAGCTCTTAGAGACAGGCTCCCTATCAGGCACAGAGCTGTAGGCTGCTCATGGCTGTTTTAAATCCTAATTGCCCCAATCTGGCATTGTCAGAAACCCCTAGAACTGTCCAGGAGAAACATGACCTATTCCACCCATCCTCACCACAACTTCTCTCTGCAGAGAAGATTTTGTTTAGAGAGAAATGTCACACACAGGCTCTGAGCTTCCTCTCCCAGGCCACACTGCCACTAGAAGTGCTCAGATTTTAAGGCTAAGTACATGAACAATGAAGGATAATAAATCTGCATCTGTGATGTATCCAGTGGCCTGAAAAAAATAGTCCTGTACATATATAATGATGCCAGTGTGCTGCATTTTTGTCACTAGTAAATCCAGTAAATGACAGAGATACATTGCTTTCACTGAAGTACCGGAAAGCCAAGTTAGAAACGGTATTAGCTTTGTATAATGAGGTATTTATTATTCATGTTAGAATAACCATATGTCAGACTTTTTAGACAATAACAGGGTCCGCTGTGCCAAACAAGTTATCATCTCCTCACTGCCACACTTGTTCATCAATCCCCAGAGCACCCAGTACAGCCCTGTACCAAAGGATGCTTGTACATTCTCTAATAGCCAGTGTGGGTACAGGAAGTTGATTCACCATCTGGATATCATGGGATACCCCCGTTCTCCCTCCAAGACCACCCATTTAACACAGAAGCAGAATGTCCATCACCAGCAGCTTGCAAAATTAGGTTTACACAAGTCAGAGAAGGAATAAGAAGAGTGAGCGTCTTGATTTAGCTTCAGTAATATAATGCAGAACTGCTGGGAACACTAACTAAAGTACGTACTAAATAGTTATGAGGAATTTTTAAAAACACAAACCATTTTAAATGCATCATCTGCGTGTGCATTCAGCTACCCTTTCTCTAAAATTATGTTTAGATTTTTCATTTCTTCCATTTCACCTTCCCACAGGGATAAACTCAGCAGCTACCCAGAAGGCTGCTATATGATGCCCCGTACACCTAAGGCAAGAAAATCCAAATCTTACATGTGAGAATAATTTATGTCTATTGTTTTAACCAGGGGTTAGAGCACATAGGGACACACATTTATGGTGCTCAGAGCAGTGAACAGGACTCCAGCTGTAAGCTCACACACATGCATTTTCTCAGCATCCCCTGTACAGAGACTGATAAGTGAAAATGAGGAGCCATTACGAGTTGCTGTACCAAGACCTGAAGCCTGCAGTGAGGAAAAGTCCATTGATTTCTTGATATGATTCAAGGAACTTAAGTATAGTTTAAAGGCTGTGCCACTGTCAAAGCCAGCAATTGTAAAATGTTAAACGTCCAAATAATTCTTCATTCAGATAGACATGACAAAGATAAATGGCCAGCTACCACTCTGAGCAAAGCTTTTGCTCAAATTATTAATTATGAAAAGACTAATTCAGCAACATAGAGCCTGATCACTGTTCTGAATGAGACAGGAGCGAGACAAAAGCACACCTGTGCAGGAGGGATGAGAGGTCAGGACTGCCATGTCCATTTCAGAAAGACAGACACATCCTGTAATTTATCTGTGACTGCAGGCATGGGATAGGACCAGCAGATACACTAAAGAACTCCATATTTAAACCCAACAAGACACAAAAACGGCAAGGAAATGCATAAATTTTTTCTGTCGGTATACGTGTGCAAGAAACCATCAACCCTGAAGCCTCTCCTTACGTGTAGGAGATTCTCCTGAGCACTGCATGTCCCTGAAGAGGGGGACACAGCAGGAGATGGTACCAGCGGGGTTCAGCAGTACCACACAGCCCACGGCGATGTGCCAGCACTCCACGGCACAGACAGGAGAGCACCCCAGAGCCTGAACCCCCCACCCCAACAGCCCAGACAAACAATAGATTCACTTCGAACTCCTCCCCAGACGACTTTTCTGCAGGCTTCAGCCTCTCTCATTCGCAGCCCAAAGCCCTCCCAGGGCCCTGTCGTCACCAGCAATGGATGCCGGTGCTCATCCCCAGTCCAGCACAGCTCAGCACACGGTGCCCCCGGAGCAGCTCCACCCTCACAGCACAGCCACCCCACCTGCGCTCACCTCCGTCAGCTCCCGCACGGTGCACAGCCTCCTGCGCCTCTCCTGAGTGCTGTTCCTTCCTCCAGCGCTCTCGAGAGCCTCCTTAGTCCCAGCTGATGCTCTTCCACGTGTTTCACCAACTCTTTAAACTGAAATATGCCTGAGCACAGCAGCCCCGCCACCTCTCGCGGTTGGAAAATACCCCGATTTTCCTGCAGCTTCACCTGGGGCACAGGGGGGCACAGCAGGGCTCAGCTCTGGAAAAGGCTTTATCTCGGGCACCTTCCGCCAGGCTCCTAGGGGACCACAGGCACTCGGAACCAGCAGCAGCCCTTCCCACTAAAGATGCTCCCGGCAAAGCCACGCCATCCCAAGAGCAGCTGCCCTCCTGCATTTAGCCTCCCTGGAGCAGGAGAGCTCCTACCTGAGCCAGCTGCCCCGGGAGGCTGAGGGCACACGGCAGGGCACGGGCAGAAACAACAAGGCACAGGGCAAACCTGGGCTTCCATCTCGCTTTGCCGAGAAGCAGTTACCTGTCTGTGAGGGGAAAAGGGGGAGCAGCACAGCCCCCAACGACTTCCAGGTGTTCCCTGTGTGTGTCAGGCTCATTAACATTACTCATTAGCACCTGTGGGGCACCACCTCCCGAAAGGCAGCGGCTGCCTTCAGGGGTGGCATCAGATCCAGCAGTTCCTGTTTAAAGTAAAATAAAAGGAGGGGGATCCTATGCGTGTAAGTTGTGTCCTGGGACGAGGGTTCCTGGGTTAAAACAACACAGTAGTTATTCTCTGGGCAGCAGCTGCAACCCTTCACTTTTATACTGTGTATTTTTACCTCTGCTCAGCATGAAAGAACATGTAATTAGGGGCCAGGTGTCAAACTCTTACAAAACCCAAGTGTTGTGGCCAGCACGGGCGGCTGTGTGCTCATTCCTGCAGAGGAACAGAGAAGCACGAAGAACTGTTTTCCACCATACTCGTTTTCGCTGTCCCTCTTTGAACCAGGTGTCCTTTACCACCGACAGCTCTGGCAGTTTGTGCTGGAGCTACAGCCAGTGAAGGTGACAAGCACACGAGCCCGCGGAGGGCAGCAGACCTCACCCCCAAACTCTGCTCTGACACAGACCTGTCTCACTGCTTCCTGAGCTGAGAGACCCCCAGTGCCTCCAGTTGCCCTCGTGTGCACTGGCAGGGTCACATCAGAGAACCAGTCAGGTTCTAAAGACCTTTATGATATCAAGTCCAACCATTAACAACTCTAAGCTGTGTCCCTAAGCGCCACATCCACGTGTCTTTTCAATACCTCCAGACGTGGGACTGGACCACTTTCCTGAGCAGCTTGTTCCGTTGTTTGGCAAGCCTTTCAAAGTGATGAAAATTTTCCAAAGATCCAATCTAAACCTTCATTGATGCAAATTGAGTCCATTTCCTCATTTCCTATGACTTGTTACTTGGGAAAAGAGAGGTCAAGCAGATATAAGGGTATTCTGAAGAATAAAACAGGTCACCACTCAAACAACTAAGTTAGCACACCTAAAAAGAAACTACCAGCTGACTGAGTGTGCAAGGTGTCTGATTCTAGTAAATTGACCAGATAATTGAGATCTGAAGGGCTGATCCCAGACCAGTACAGCAAACATACATAGGAACCACCAGTGGCAAATAAGGAAGTAATGAGAGCTGCCAAGAGTGATTCTCAAAGTTGCATAAACACTAAATATGTCACTTTTCCATTTTATGTCTCCCATGATAAACTGTTATGAGACATGCACATGGCTTGAAACAGATAATTGTTGATAACCCTGACTGGTGGGAGAAGGAACCATCTGGCAGATGGAAAACGAGAAGGTGCCAAGAATTTAGCAGACTAGGGGGCCTGCAAATTTATGCATAGAGGTCTGCAGAGAGGAATATTTAGACAAAAGTTCAGCAACTCTGTTTCTATCTATACACAAAACAAATTGGAACATCAAAACTATCCAAATAATTATGAAAATTATTCCTGTTAGGAATTCATCTTGAAAGTGTGAGGAAAATCAGTGAATCTAAAATTGTGAATTTAGAAGTGAGGAATTCTTTCTGCATATAATGATTAATCACAAATGGTTACAGCATATAGCATGACATTTCATCTTCTGTCCTTCAGGTTTCTATACTCACTGCTTTTAACATGTGAATGCCTTTATTCATCCTCTCCTGACCTTGCTGCATGGTATCATTTGTTTCTTTCTATTTTCCTTAATAGTATTTCTTTCTTCCTATAGCAGAGAAAGAGCAACTTCTGATAAGCCCTGTTTTGTATTCCTTTCTTCTAAGTGAATTTCTTTTACCTTTGCTCTCCTCTTCATCCCTCCTGGGTAGAACAACAGGTATTGCTGGATGAAGCATTCTAATTGTGAATCCACATTTTTCCACTGAGATCACTACTCATTAGCCACTTTGCTGCTGACCCTTTGCAACAGCTGAGCTGCAGCCAATGTCTCTTGCAGTTAAAAGGAAGTGAGGCCATGACCCATGTCAGTATTCACAGGCAAAACACAATATTTAATAAATTTAACATATTTAGTGATTTTTTGGGGCTGGTTTTGCTGAAGCATCATGAAGCATCATCACCACGAGGACCACACAGCACTGAGGTTGCCCAGGGAGACTGTGCACTCTCTGTCCTTGCAGGTTTACAAGACCCACCAAGATAAAACCTAGTTTGATCTCATAAGATGACCCTGCTTTGAGCAATAATTTGGACCAGAAACTCCCATAGACCCCCTCCAATACAAATTTATAAGAACATGATTTCCAGTGTCCCCATGTCCTATTTCCTGAAATATAACTCCCGCTGACTCCTGCATAATATTCCCATTCCAATGATAATGGTACATGCAGATATTCTTGAAAATCACACAAAGCTTACTAGAATCTTCAGATTTCTTAATATTGTATCTGTAGAGCCCCTTCCAATTAGCAACTTCCACTTCACCTGATGCTACAACAAAGGTGGCTCAGCAGACCCTTCCTCTCCCAGGCTGCTTCACTAGTAATATTTAATTTGGGGAGTTCCTGCAACCAGATTTTCATCTTGTTTTTCAGCATGAAAGTCTTATTCCCATTCAAATACCTCCAGAATAATGACATTATATCCAGATAGATGTTTGCAGTACCTCATGCTAAAAGCCCTGCAGGCTGTGCTGGCAACTAACTAATTTTTCTGAAAGGAACAAAGAGATGGTAACCCACCACTCCACCTCAATTCCCCTCTCATCACCATGTTTATAACGAGCATATTCCTGTCTCAGAACTGCAGTGGACACCAGAGAGCTCACCCACATCAGTTGGTGTAAATTTGTCTCTCACATACACAATTTTCTTCTGTGAAGAAATATGCCATATACTTTTACACACATTTTAAAGCTTCGTGTTTCACTGCAGAAGCAGATGATTCTTTAATCCCAGTCATCCCATGTTCAAGGCCATTATATTATTTTTTTCTTTCATAGCTTTCATGGTGTTGATCTGTGTGAGGAATTCCAGCTCTTCATGGATCAAGGGAAGACTTGACACCTTACATTTTGCACTGATTCTTACTGAATTTACATTGACCCAGACTCTGCACTGTCAACAATGCACACCATTCTTGTGTTCCTTCCATAATCTCATGATGCAGGGAGACCCAAACTGCAACTTAAAATAAACACAAGGAAATTTTCTAACTTGCATATATAAAAAAATCTGTGTTGTACCAATTCTATGCATTTTCTTTGCAGAAATGATAATTTACATCTTGATTTAGCTTCAGTAACTTAATGCAGAAGAATCATGGATGTCACAACAGCAAAGAGCTGTTATTTATACAGAACTCATTTGTTGCAAGGGAATTCAAATAAACCAGATAAACCTTATATTTACTTTAAATGAGTGCAATATAATGCATATTGCTGAAATGTTCTATGTATTTTTTAATTATAAAATATGCACATTTTTGTAAGGTCTTGCTCAAGATCTCTGATAAAAATGCAAACCCTATGAACTGACAACCAGGATAAGTAGCAGAAGGCACTGACAGTTCAAGTCAGATACATCAGTAGCAAGCAGTCTCACAATCACTTACAGCCTCCAAACTAAATCTGCTTACCTTATTCATATGCATAATTCCAGCAGAGTAATATTTATACAACACCCTTAACTGGAATGGCAGTAGAATAAGAACACTTGATCCATTCGATGAAGTTAACACAGCACAGGCAGCATTTGCCCCGTGTTCAGTCTGCTCAGGTGAAGCAGCCCCACACCACTGGGCACGGCTGGCATTCACTGCTCCAGAGGGACCTATGTCTGCATTTATGGGATGTACAGGAGCAAAGCTGGAACTCCAGCTCTTAGGCCACCTGTGTGGTGTGCAAGGGCTCACATTAAACGTTTTTCATTTTTAACACACAGCTAGCAATTAGATATGAAGGGGGAAATAATCTCATTACTCTTCTCATGGCCCAAAGGATGAGAAACACTTGTTTCAGGATTGCTTATAACCATCAGTATTTCACCTCTAAAGACCCAAGTTCTAATCATAATGAAAATACAAGGTTTGTGGATTTAAATTATGTTCCTCTTCCCAGTCACAGCATGAAGTTTAATGTTTGACAAATTACAAAGTGATTGGAAAAAATAAGGGACTTCCTCCTTTTGTTAAGGAAGAATCAAAGATACTAGATCTAACACTTTTTTCATTGTCAGCTCTGAGGTTAGCAGCAGCAACTTGCACACTATTACACATCTTGTGGTTTAGCTGATTGAGTGGAAGACAGAGAGTTTTCCTGTTTACATGCACTGAATGATCATTGCAATTTAGCACACCTGTTTGATGTTCTGCCTTTGTTCATGGCAGAAAGCAACACGTAGTTGCCCACTGGCCTTTTTCTTCCATCAAGCCAGCATGCAAAGTCTTCAGAACCTCTCCCTCCCCTGCAACTGAATGCACCCTGTCCCTTGTTTATGCTATTGATCCTTCACCAATACAAGCATTAGCTTCAGCTGAAGAAGCACACTGTAATTATCAAATCAGACAGAAAGCAAACCCAGGACTATTTTCAAGCTTAAATGTCAAGTTTATTCTGACCACAGCTAGCTGTCCCTCCTCAAAAAAGGAAACCTTCTTTTGCAACCATGTCCTTCATCTTTCTGATACCCTATTTTTTCCCGTGATTTTCCACAATTAAAACTTTTTTCCAACTCTGTTTGGCTTATTAAAGTTTCTTTAATTATATTTCCTGAATATAAAAATGGGCTAAAAATCCAGTTAATTTTAACTGCAAATTGTTCACATACATATTTAATAGAGCAGCGTTAAACATAGAGCTTAGCCCACCAGCATTTTACACAAGCAGGATCCCATTCAGTTCCCCTGAAGCTTTACCTGAACAAACATGCAGTCCTTTATTTTCACAAAATGAACATTGCATTATTTCTTCTGTTCACCAAAGCACACCAGGGTACAATTGTACAGTATGCTGGGTGATTCCTTGCTGCAATGTGGTAGGTGGAGCTCAAATTATGGACCAGATTCAGATGCTGTAACTCTACTGGCAGCATTTGTATCAAGAAAGTGAAGCAGATGCTTGCAATGCACCACGACTAGAAGAGCAGCAAGTGCTCTCTCAAAATGACACGATGAGCTTTTTAAGATAATTAGGAGCCAAAGGACATTTTTGGAAGCTAAGTCAATTGTGCTCATCTGTTTCACGCTCCCAGAGGCAATCAAATCCTGCTCACTTTATTCATCCTGAAAACTTTCCCCCAAAAAAGACCAGGGAATTCTGCACGCAGAAATGACCATGCTTCAGCTCCCAAAATCAAAAGAGCTTTTTCTGTAACATGCTGCCATGAAAAGCCCCCATGAGAGAGCCAAGCCGAGCTGCTGCTGGAGCCGAGGTGGTGGCAGGGTCCTGGAGCTGGGCTGGTGCTCCATGCAGCTCCAGAGGGGCTCCCAGCTCCAGCCACCCACCCTGCCCACAGCAGGAGCACGGACTGGGCAGGGCAGGGCAGGGCGAGCAGGCAGCTTCAGAAAGCAGGCATGGAGAAAAAGCAAGCACCGTGCTCTACAAGCAGGTCAGATTTTCAAGCACTGCCCCCGGACACAACAACCAAAGAAAATAAAAAAACCTCACTGGGTACAGCCCAAAGCCAAACACCCAAAATCCTCTCGGCACTGAACATGCACAGTGGTAACACAAAATACATGGTTCCACAACAACACAAGTATCTTAATCTGTATTTTAAATACCAAATTAACTATCCCTCCCGTTTCCAGCACTGCTGTCTGGAATCTGGGAATACATCCTAACAGACCAATTAAAAGATCCCCCATTGCTAGATTTTATGTTATTTCACTGATGGCGAAAATGAGCTGAGGCAACCAACATGTAATGCAGTCATTCAGCAAGTGTATAGATAACCTTATGCAATAATCTTTAAACTAGTTTATTAAATGTTTTTCCTTTTCAGAATAAATTCAACATCTAATGCCAAAATTTCATCAAGAACTCAAAAATCTTAGTAGCCAGTTATCAGCTGTTTAACTTGAATTACAAGAAATAGACATATTACACATCACTAAAATTTTCACACATACATCCACACATACACACACACTTATCAGCATCCTGTTTATATTAATTTATTTTTCACAAATCAATCTCCTTTTTCCTACTCATACTCTTCACATTTTCTGAAGGCACAACACCCAAATAGGCAATGTAAAATGTACTTCCTGTAGAAAAGTCTGTAGTCTCCTAAGAGAACGGTTTGGCAAAACTACGTCTGTTTAAAAACTCAAGTTCCAAAATGAGCCTTCAAAGAGCAGCAGAGAACACCAAGATTAAAAATTATTTAGGGTGTCTGCACTTCTTATATGCAACACACCACTTAAATAAATCAGGACTTTTCCAAGAAATTACAAAAGCAGAAGTAGTAAAATCTCTTTTTTTTCTTTCTTTTTTTTTTTTTTTTTAAATCATCAAGTTTTAACGATGGGACAGACTCCAGGCAGAGCTCCCAGAAAGAGCCAGACCACCATCTGGCTCCATCACAGAGCAATGACAATTCACAGGCAATGAGTCTCCAACCAGCACTCTGAAATCAAACGCTGGGCTGGCTCCATAAAAGCTCTATTACAGCCATGAACACACAGCTGTACACTTCCTCCCTCTGCCTACATAAATATACCCTCGGACACAGACAAAGGGAAAAAAATAAATCATTTTATGCATTTTTCTATGCTTCCCTGCTATGCCTGTTACCAATCAAGATCAAGAAATATCTTACATATCTTATGTTTTGTTAGCACTATAGAATATATATAGTATACATAATTTTATTTTTGTTTTCACACATGCTAATATTTCCAGTATGATAAATGTCTTTTTTAATCCTGCATTTCTGGTCACACTGTAGATCTGCTTCTATTTGACAGTGACTCCTGGACATACATGTCAAGACAAAAATAAATACTGCTGTGATGGCAAACGTTTTAAAACTCTGAGGACACTAATACAGTGGCACTTGAAAGACTTTTTAAATACAACGGAAAAGACAATAGTTAAATAGAAACCTGCTTTGACACAGCCATTAAACCTGCACTACACTTGAGAGATCTGTACTTGTTTCTGCAAGAGCAGCTCCTGATCTTTGAACACGTCAAATGTTGCACTCCAGCCCTCCACCCACACCCTTTAAGAAGTCCACGTTGTTATTTTTAAGCAAGCATCCCCTTCAGCTGTACATAAGCAACACTGTATTTCCCAAACAATTGAGGTAATTATAAAAATGAATATCATTTATTGTTTTCTTTTATTATATTATCTTGTCTGAACATTTGCTTTCATACAAAAGTCTGATTTTCAGCACTGTGTTTTCCAAGGGCATCCCCTCCGCACCAAGGGAGATAAAGATGTGTTAGGAATTGTGCAAGAGTTTTTGTTACCATCTTCAAACCCACAAGAACTTCATGTACACGATTTTGGTACAAAATAACTGCCTGGCGTTTTAGAGAAGGATGAAAGGGCTTTACACATATTTTTAGTTCCACTTGATTTTTTTTTTTTAAATCGCATCTAACCCAATTCAAGGGGCAGGTAATAAAATAAAAAGAAAACATAAAGAACGAAATCATCGCGTTGTTCTATGTTACCCTTCAGCAGTCTTTGGAGGAAATCGGAGACCAGGTAGCTTTTCCCGGCTCCCTCCCTCCCCCAAGGCAGCCGGAGCGGCTCCTCCGCCCGGGCTCCGCCAGCCCCGGGCGCCGCTGCCCCGTCACAGCCGCGGCTTCCTGAGCAACGTTCTGCTGAGGTCCTTCACCTCCTCGGGGCTGCCGACCCGCTCGTAGCCCAGCAGGGCCATGGGCTGCTGGCAGTACTCCTCCACCTGCTTGATCTGCTGGTAGCTGAGCGCAGTCCTCCAGGCACTCAGCGCCTGGGTGGCGTTCCTGGCCGACACCACGAACGGCTTGGAGGAGTAGCCGGGGCCGCTGGTCATGTTGAGGGCGAACTTCTCCATGTCCGGGCTGACCGCCAGGTTCACAAAGCCGTACACCTGCCGCAGGGTCTTGATGGGCTCCACCACCAGGTCCTCGTAGCGCACGGCCATGTAATTGCCCTGGAGCCAGTCAGGAGGGTGCAGAGCAGTCTGCAGGGTCTTGGCCATGCTGCTGCAGATGACCTCCATGGCACCCAGGGCATGGTAGTCCGAGCCGCCCCCTCCCTCCTTCTTCCCGCCCAGCTTGTGGCCAGCATCAAGGAAGGGCATGCGGTGGATGTGGGGGTCCCGGCTCCTCACCACCTGCAGGCTCTCCCGGATGAGGCCGTGCCGGGACTTGATGCGGGAGCTGGCCACGGCCCGCGGGTCCCGCACCAGGTGGATGACTTTGAGGTCCAGGGTCGGGTCCCGCATAAGCGGGGCGAGAACGGCCAGGTCAAAGACACGCACGCCCTTGATGACCAGCGTGTGGTACTTGTGGCATTCCTCCTGGAAGCGGCTGAGACGCTGCGGGGGACACTTTTTGCACACCCGGTCGTCCACCATGCCCACCACCTCTTTGCGATAGGCCGGGCAGAGGGGCGAGGAGCAGATGACCTTGTTGGTGGCCGCCCCGAAGATGCCGAGCGTGGTGAGGTTCTTGCCGGAGCCCGCCGTGCTGTAGAGCTGGAAGACGGAGAGGTCGCACCGGTACAGGGAGCTCAGCATGTCGCGGGCCGCCCCTTGCAGCGAGACGGCGTCACCGGGGTACAGCTTTTGCCAGACGTGCCACACCGGCTCGTAGAGGAAAAAGACCTCGGGGTTCTGGTTGAAGAGCTCCCCGAAGAAGGACGAGCCGGAACGCCAGGTGGTGAAGACATAGACCAGCTGCCGCCGGGCGCCCGCCGGGCCGCGGCTCCCGGCCGGCGGCGGCGGCGGCGGGGGATGGTGGCCGGGGGCTGCCGGGGGCTCCCCGCAGCGCCGCGGCTCCCGCCGCCACTTGTACTCCAGCAGGTTGAGCGCGGCGAGCAGCAGCAGCACCGCGTAGCCCAGGCACAGCGCCAGCGCCTTCCGCCGGCACACTTTCATGCTGGGCGGCGGCGGGGCCAACTGTTGCTCAGCGCCCCGGCGCCCCGGGGCCCGCGGCGGGCAGCAGGGCGCGCCGCCCCCGGCGCCGTCTCCCGGCCGGCCCCCCGCGCCCGGCCCGCATAGCGCAGCCGCCGCGACGGCCCCGCCGCCGCCGCCGCCCCCGCCCCTGCCCTACTTAGCGGCGGAACGGCCGCCCGCCCGCCCCGCGCTTCTCCCGCGCCGCCATCGCCGAGCGGCCGCGGGCGCCGCCGCAGCGCAACTCACGGCGGCCGCCGGGCGAGGCGGAACCGCGCTCCGCTCCGCCCCGCAGCGCCGGGCGGCGGCGAGGGGCGGGCGGGGGCCGCCCCGCCCCGGCAGAGCGCATCGCTCCCCGCCCCCGCCGCGCCGGGAGAGCTCCGGTGGTGCCGCCGAGGGGCGGCCCCGACTGGCGGAGCCCGCCCCGCGCTCGCCATTGGCGGCCCCGCCGCCCGGTCTCGGGGTGCAGCGCCCCCCCCGGAGAGCCCGGACTGATCGGCACCGACCCCGACCGCGGCCCCGCGCCGCTTCGGGAGCCCCTCTCTGCCGGGGCGCTTCCGTCAGCCCTGCCCGCCGAAAGGCTCCGCACCGGGTACCCCTCGCACAGCGGAGCTGCGCCGGTAACGGGAAAAACGTCAGAGCGGGGAATAAACCCGAAAGGCCTGAGAAGATTCCGGGCCCAGCCCCGCCGCCCTTATCTCGGTCTTTGCAGAAACTCAAGAGTTCTCAAAGGTTCTCCAAAACATTTCAAAAAACCCTCGCACTGGATCTTCCTGGCAGAGCTCAGGACACATCCATCCGCCCGCAGTTCTTCCCAGTGTTTTTATAGCCGGTGCCCGGCCACCGGGGGCTCCTTCGGCCGTGGAGTGGCCGGAGCGCGGGGCAGCCCCGAGCCCAGCCCAGCTCAGCCCCGCCGCTGCCGCCCGCCCCGCACCCCTCCGGCAGCTGGTCAGCGATGGGCCCCGAAACTCCCTCCCCCAGGTGGGGATCAAAACAGGCAGGGCTTTCTCCTTTGTCCTGGAGACACAGCGCTGCGTGAAGGGCGGCGTAAGCAGTGCTGCAGCTCCAGGCAGCACCGGTGCTTTAAAGACGACCGCATCTCCAAAACGCGCTTGAAAAGGGCACGGAGTGGCGGGTCCCGCGGGGACAGCGCGCTTTTGGAACACAGGCTCCCAAGGAGCTTTCGGCAATGCCCAGTGACTCTTACGGAATTTTCTCAGCGGTTTCCTCCGCCCCCGACCGAGCTCATAGCGCTCCGGGGCTGCTTACGAGTCACAGAAGCGTTTGGAGGCTCTCTCCCGTCCATCCCTTTCTCTGCCCAGCAGCTCTCTCGCACTGGGGCAGCCTTTCCCACCACGCACAGATACACACCGCCCACCTCCCCGGGCCGCTGGGAACCGGGAGCTGCTGGGCGGCTGCCCCTGGCTCGGACCAATCCCTCCACAAGGGATGACACTGGTGAGATTTTGCTGGAACGTTTATTAACAGCACGGATCTGACACTACAGCAAAAGCTTTAACGCTCAGAAAACAGATAAAGCACAAATTCGCCCGGTGTGCGTCTTGCCTGGTAGGAGACTATTTGATAAAGGCAAGAAAACAGTACAAGAGGGTGAAGGCGTAAATGTGTAAGAAACCTTCATATCCATTATCAAAAAAATTTCAATACTCCTCCCACATTTTTAGCAGGGATATTAACAGCCAAGCTCCGTTTCTGGAAAAACTTCTGGAAAGGTCCTTCCAGCCTCAAAACGAAGGGTAAGATCTATAGCAGGAGCGCTCCTGTCTTCCCTGCTTGCTCCTCCGAGCGTTGTCCGGGTAGGGCGGCAGCGGGATGGGAGCAGGGAGCTCCCATGGGGTGCGACACCAGGGCCACCCTCAGCCGCTGTCCCCGCTGCGACACGGCCATCACACCCCAGAACAACTCCGAACGGGCCCACAGGCTGCCGGTGAGGCTGGTGGCAGTGTTTAAATGTCACTGAGATTTTTCATACAGAAGTAATTTGCTAATAGCAGACTTTAAATAACCATTCAAGAAAAAAGCCTCTACTTCGTCAAAAGTGAGGGGGAAAGGGGAAGCCGGTTTTTCATCCTACAGTGCTCCAGACTTCCGTCTTTGAAGCCACATTGTGTACAAATTATTTGTATCTAGTTGGCAAAAGAAATGTTTAGTTTAAACCTGATGAGCTTGAAAGGATTGACTTGTAACTCTTGAAACACAGCATATGATGATAAATAATAATCCTCTGGAGCGTTTTGTAGCATAAAATTCTAATTTTATTCTTTAATTCTAATCCATAAGTTCTTCGCATAAAACAAGACTTCTGCTTTTTAATATTTTTTTATAAAGGTTCACATCAAATATTTATTTGGCTTTCCATGCTCAATACAGATGAAGTGACCATCACCTAGATCAAGCAGAAATGTTCCTTTTCCATTCTGGAATGGTCTGTAGTAGCATCAATTAGCCTATATTAGATGATGAATGACAACAGCAGTACTGAGACACTGGAGTTCATAAAGCAATATCTCCCACCACTATTGTTCTGCAGCACTAATGCAATAAAGGACAGAGACTACAGGGAGCAAAACCAATTCATAGCAGTGAAAAATCATTACAATACCATGAAGTTTAAATTAATCCCTTTTTTTTCCATTTCAGTCGGCTGAAGAGAGATATGAAACTTTCAGAAAAAAACCTACAATGCCACCTCCAGTTCTTATAGCATTTAAAATTTAGCAAGTAACAAATAAAGATAAGTAAACATGAACTGCAGGTATAACATTTGAAATTGTAAAACTAATCAGTAAACCCAAACATGCAAAGCTGTAATTGGATTCTGCACCTTCCCTGCTGTTACACAGTGGTTGCATCTCCCTGAATCAGCCAGTGCAGAAGTACTGACAGCAACACTGCCTTCATCAAACTGCTCCAACCCATCGAGGAAAACACGAGGCCCAGCAGCTCTTTAATTCGACCTACATGCTGCTAAACAGAATCTTACTTTTCACAACTGGAGCTGTGTAGGTATTTATGCTGTGCAGGTGGATCCAAGTACCCACACACAGCACAGCTGCAATCAGTCAGGTTCAGTGCAGCTGCTTTATCTGATCTTCCCAGAACTTTCAGGCCTGGTAATCAAGTTAGCACTTTGAATAAGTTAATATCAATGAATATTGAATAAATTTATATGGAAGAGATTTATACAGCCAAATTTCACAAGTTGGGAGCTTTGGTTGGTTGGTTTTTAAAAATAATTTATACATCTGTTGCACAGCATTAGAAACATATATGGAAAAGAAACTCAAAAGTATAAAAGATGGTAAGAGGCACAGAAAGTATGTGAAAGAGGAACATTCTGCACCTGAACAAATACAGCTCTTCACAAATATATTCAGGTACTTCAGTGCACATTTTCCACCCTCTATTGTACTTCATGTCAATCTATTTTAGGCTGGCTAATTTCAGTATACTAGATCACCCATGTTAAATAATAAAAAGTTTCCTTTCTTCAAAAAGCAAAATTCATCATCAAAAAAAGTAAAATTCAAAGCCCCAACACTTCTTTCTAGGCCAGCTTTACTTTTGGACAATTACATGTAGATTCCTTTGAGGAGCAGAAGAGAATGCTCGTTCTCCAGTGCAGATTGTTGCATACTACAAAACTCAGATGGAAGTAGGGTGGGTGGCTGTATTTACCTCAAACTTTGCAGCCAGCAATGTGTAAAGTGAGGGATAAGTACCTGCAATTACAATGCCCTGATATAAAATACGAGTGGGAAAAAATATTTTTTTCATTCAATACTTTCATATTTAGTAACTATGTTCATGAATTCTGCATGTAATGTTTAGGCAACCCAAATCCTGACTAGCTAAATTTATTCCTCCCTCAAAGTGATACTGCCCCAGTCAGAATTCTCCAAGATCCCTTCCACGACATCCCTTCATTTAAACAATGGGACTGAAAAAGGCTTTATCCTTACTACAGCACTTCCCAACTTTGTTTTTTCATTTTAAGATTTGCCTTTCTCATGTTCACAAGGATGCAATGGGCACAAGGAGCAGCTTTTCCTGAAGTCAAACTTGAGCAAGACTTTATCTTTTTTAAGAAACTGAAAGATGGAGATTTATGCTGTTATATACCTAGTGTGAGATAAGTTCTGGCTGCTGATTAAATACTCCTGTATCTAGCCTAATCTTTTCAGGATAAATAGAGATCCTGAATTCCTCAAACATTGCTCAAAAGTAAGATTCTTAAAACTAAAGCACAAATTATAGACCACAAAATGTTTACAAAATTTATCTAAAATTGAGTAGCTCTCAAAACTTGGGAAACCTATGAAGTTATTTTAGACTGTATTTTACTCTCACCACTGGAGATGGGTGAGAAGAATCTGTAAAGTAGCATTTAGAATTGCAGGTGTTTATATTTTGCACTCTTCCTTTTAGTATTGTGTGTGATATAACAGCATAATCAACATGTCATGCAGCAGTGGCAGCTGGTTTCCCTCAATAAATTTTTTTTCCAGTAATGTTGACTCCTTCAGCAGCCATTCCATTAAGTGATAGCTGCTATGATCTGCCTCCTAAAGTATCCATTTTTCTCTTGGGTGTTCCTTCTGAACTGTGTGTGCAGAAGAAGCTGGCAGGGACCAAAATTAAAGAAGCCACTCATGAACCAAAAATACAAAGCCAAGTGGACAAGCTGTCTGTAACAAGCTGTTCCCTTCCACCCGTTTCTCTTTCATGTTCACTTTCAGTTGCACAGGTGACATTTTCAATAAACTTAATTTCAATAAATATTTATAAATTTTTGTTTGTACTGCTGTCGGAATTCCAGGACTTTGCAAATATCCTGGGGACACTGCAGTATAGATTAGTCTCTATTTGACTTTTATTAAAATTACAAATCTTTTTTCGGGTGTTGTGTAACTGGTTCAAGTTCTAAAGGAAATTAAAAAATTATACTTTTACAACCATGTACCTTTAAAACAATGGGCAATGCAATGTTTCACATCAAAAGCTTCCCAAACCTTCAGCAGGTCACACCTAAGAACTACCTCAGCCCCACATATTCGGGCATCTCTAAACTCCCTCCAACTAAACCATGATCCTGGGTTAATGACTGTGCTAGCACCTTCCATCCCCAGGCTTGGGGTGCCCAGGAGCCCTTCAGCTGCTCAGGGCAGCCCTTTCCTGGATAACATCCCTGTGCCAGGGGCTGGATAACATCCCTGTCCCAGGGGCTGGATAACAGCCCTGTGCCAGGGGCTGGATAACATCCCTGTCCCAGGGGCTGGATAACAGACCTGTCCCAGGGGCTGGATAACACCCCTGTCCCAGGGGTTGGATAACAGCCCTGTCCCAGGGGCTGGATAACATCCCTGTCCCAGGGGCTGGATAACACCCCTGTCCCAGGGGCTGGATAACAGCCCTGTCCCAGGGGCTGGATAACAGCCCTGTCCCAGGGGCTGGATAACACCCCTGTCCCAGGGGCTGGATAACAGCCCTGTCCCAGGGGCTGGATAACATCCCTGTGCCAGGGGCTGGATAACAGACCTGTCCCAGGGGCTGGATAACATCCCTGTCCCAGGGGCTGGATAACAGACCTGTCCCAGGGGCTGGATAACACCCCTGTCCCAGGGGTTGGATAACAGCCCTGTCCCAGGGGCTGGATAACATCCCTGTCCCAGGGGCTGGATAACACCCCTGTCCCAGGGGCTGGATAACAGCCCTGTCCCAGGGGCTGGATAACAGCCCTGTCCCAGGGGCTGGATAACACCCCTGTCCCAGGGGCTGGATAACAGCCCTGTCCCAGGGGCTGGATAACATCCCTGTGCCAGGGGCTGGATAACACCCCTGTCCCAGGGGCTGGATAACAGCCCTGTCCCAGGGGCTGGATAACAGACCTGTGCCAGGGGCTGGATAACAGACCTGTCCCAGGGGCTGGATAACAGACCTGTGCCAGGGGCTCTGCCTGCACCGGTCCAGGCAGGGTCACCCCACACCTCCTGCTGCACAGTCCCAGGGCCTCACCTGCCTCTCCTCTCCCCAGGGGCAGCAGGCAGGGGCCACACAACAATGTTCCTTTGGATCTAAGCTCTCAGATGATAAAGCAAAATAGCCAGTCCTCATTTGACATGGACTGGACAAGTTTAAATCCCAGGGAAGACAGCTGCCAATCCTTGTCTAAAAATTAAAACACAGAGCTTTGGGCAAAAGAGTAAGAATTCAGTTTCTCTCATAAGTAACAGACAATGTGCTATAAATGACTGTCTAGGAAAGTTCTTCAAATTAATCCATTGCATCTCTTCAAAACTCAGAGTGACATAAATCATTCACTAATTTCTCTTGAAAATCCCAAGGATTTGAGAAAAAGGGAGTCTGTAACATTTTCATATTTCTACCCCATACCCCAGTAGACTTCCTGCAGGCTGGCATGAAAGATGAGTTTTCCCCTGCTGAAATCAGGCTTTATTACAAACTTAGCTTTAATTTATTTATTTAGTACAGTAATTACCCTGTGCAAAAACAGAGGATAAGAATCTCCAGCCCCTTATTTCACACAATGGTCAGAATTTAGTCCCAGTCTCATGCCTAAAAGTTTATTGCTAATTCTTTTCCAGAATTTGCCCAAGGCAAAAGTCTCCATTGAGTTAATCAGCAAACTGTTCTCATAGCACAGAGAAGATAACCTGAAATACCAGGAAAAAAAAAAAATCACCAGAAATCCAAGAGATGCAGATTTTGCAGTGAAAATGTCCAGTATCAGCTGCAGTGCAAACCTCTATGCCATAAATTCAGATTAATCTCTACCCTCCTGAATTTCTATTTGCAACTGTGTGGTCAGTGTTTGCTCTAGCAGGATCGAGCAGGTGAAAACATTTGGCCAAATCATTCCTGAAACACCAGAGCTGTACCTCTTTAGCATGGCTCAAAAAAGATAAAAACTGGCTTCTACTCCCAGTGATGGCTTTGGTGATGATTCCGATTGCTGGTAATGATCCTGGAAGTTCAATCCTGGGCACAGGCTGCTCCATCTTCCACAAATCCAAATTGTATGCATTAATTCCACCCTCCTCTTCCCACGCCAGCTAAATTTTAAAACAAGAACAGTTTGTCATACAGAATTAAAAATTTCTGCCAGGTAAAATCTTTATGTGAAAGATTTCCAAGAGCTTTACACAGACCTTATGCTTACCCTCTCTCATCTCTCTACAGGCATAGTTACCATACACAAGCTCTGATCTCAAACCTAGGTGCAGCCTCAGGAGGCCAAGAAAGATTCAGGAAACACATTACACACTTGCTTGCAGGCAGCCTCTTAACAAGGTCTTGAAGAGTTGAATTGATGGTCTGTATTTAAGGCAAACAGCTACAGCAAGTTCCCCAGTCCACACAAGAGTAAAAATAGAGCAAGGTCCAGGGATAACAAAACATCCCGTGTTTAGGAACTCTGAGCTCTAAGTGGAGATTCTCAGCAACTGAGATTTGTAATCTATCCCAAAGGAATACTCTGGGCTCTAACATCAAGAGTTCATATCCCAGCCTTTCCCATCTTGTGAGGGCATCTGAGGTCTCTCCTCTTTTTTATCTTCCACAGATCTTGTAGAACCTAAATTATCTTGGAGGCATTTGCTCCTCTCAGGTTTGAGTGCTGTGTTCAATTGTTCCTGGAGCAAAGGGGAGAAAGAAAGAGGCCCAGCCTGTAACAGTTCATGGCTGCTAAGGGATGGCCCCAGTTCTGCACGTCCTTCCTGCCCTGCCCCTCATCCCATGGGCCTGCCCACCCTGTGCCCACTCACCCTTTCCACAAGGAAAGCTGTCAAACAAGGCAGCAGAAAGGAGAGAAGAACAAGAGGCACGGGGAAGGCCGGAACAGGACCTGTCCCCAAAGCAGCACTGAGGTGTGACACTGGCCCAGCCACCCAAGGTCCCACTGCAGCACCACCCAGCTCCCTGCCCTGCCTGCCCTCCTGCAAACTGCTGCCCGTGCTAGCGAGCTGCTCATCATCTCCCTACCCCAGCAGCAGTCCCAAGGGGGAGTCTGCTTTGTCCAAGAGAGATTTATACAGACAGCTAGAGAGAGCAGCCCATGGATCATTTACGAGTTAGAGGAGCACAGAGGTCGCTGCTGACAGAGGAACAGCAGCAGCCATTAGGGTTGGACAACACAGGCAGAACAGCATCGAGCAGCAGAAGAGCTGGTGAGGCCAAGGAACTGTTCATGCATAACAAGCACAAACATTGCTCTCCTCCAGGTTAAAAATAAAACCATTTTTGGATATCAGCAAACTAACAATTTTATTGTTGCCATGTCAATTGGAAAATCTTCTGTATAAAATACAAAACCAAAAGCAAGTAAGACAAAAAGTCCACGTGAAACTACCATTTCCTCTTTAAATAACCACAAACAGAAAACTTTCCAGCCTATGACAGAGCTACACTGCAGAACATCCCAGCATAAGATCAGACATCAGAAGTGGCAAACGGCACAGGCTCACCCATGAAAGCCAACAATGTACAGATAGAAGTAGGTAGAGGAAAAAACAGTATGCAATTGTTTAAGACTTCTGTATCCTATGGAGAAAGAGATTTGCACAAAATTAAATTAGCATTTTAGTTGTGATCCTTATAAGAGTGGCTTAGAAATTGAGGAGCAGCAGCTCCAGCAGCAGCAAGAACCACCAAAGTACTGGAAGTCTTGCAACAGCACAGGCAACAGTGAGAAAAGAGAAATTTTAAAATACTACTATGAGCTGTTTTAATAAAATTACCTCAGCAGCCTTATTCAGAAAACTGATAAAATTTTCAGACTTACAATACCAAGTTTGTAATTTGGTAATTCTCATTATACTGAGTAGATTAATTGATACTGAACAGTGCTGATTTTAAGAAAAGGTAACTAAAATTCTCATCTAGGTTTTGCCACTGTTGCTGTCTTCTCCTCTAGAATATTCACCTTAAGTACTCAGGGTAGACCAAGAATAGCTGAGAACCTCACCCCAAACTCCTCACACAGCTGTACAAGGTGCAGCAAGCTACCTATCCAAAACCCACCAAGTTCACACCTTAGTCCATCTGCAGCAATAAAATGCTTCACATTTTTATTCATTCAAAGCATTAACTCCACTGAAGCACTGTCAAGGCCTCTGGAAAAAAAACCTCAAGCAAGCTGCCTCAAGTGATTAGAGAGAGTCAGAACAGATTTGCCATTTGTGGCAAATCTCATCTTGCTTTTCTCATCCCAAGATTCTGGATTTTAAGGCATTACATGAACTCTTTGCTCTCGTGTCACCGGGACAGATGAAATCACATCAGCAATAATTGCAGTTTTAAATACACACTTTGGGAAACATGGATTTGTTACCCTTGTTCCTAAGTGGCTGTTGATTCTTACCCTTCAAAACCTGCTAAGGAGAGCTGCGGGGAGACCACATGCATGTGTACGGTGTCTGAACAATAACCTGACACTAAAATTCAGAAACCAACTTTTGCTAAAACAGTATTCAAAAAATACAGCAGCTGCTGTGCAGGGAAGTCAAATGAAGTCAGAGTTTAAAAAAGGCATTTCAGATACAAGCACTTGTGTAACACTGGGAAGTTTTTAATTGTTGCAGAGGACCTATGCACTAGGTAGCTTCCTGCAGCAGCACTGGACCCTCCCGGGGCCAGGACTGGCTCAGAGCAGAGGCACCTGCAGCTGTGCCCCTGAAGGCCCTGCCCCAAGCACCGGCATGTGCAGGAGTGCAGGGCAGGCTTCAGCACAGCTCATCAGAAGTGTCAGCACAGACTGGGAACACCACAGACATTCCTTCCCAAGGTCACCCCACTGTTCCAGGCTGCATGGGGGTTCTCAGCCAGGCTAGAACCGAGCTGTACAAAGCTACACTCTGTTTTCTCTGCTGTGGACAAGCCTAAACCCTGAAGCATGAACATTTCCCTCTGGTTTCCCTAAGGCAGGGCAGGAGAGGAGCCCGTTACCCACTCATGTCCCCACACCCTCCCAAAGCAGAGCTGGATGCTCACACACTGAGGGGTCTCAGAGGATAATGGGCTCCCTCTTCCTCTACAACCACAGAAACCATCCGGAGACACAGGACCTCACCTCCTCAGGACAGCACTTCATTTCACAAGGATTCACCTGAATGCTACTTCCTGAATCCCAGATCAGTTATGTACATTACCCATTCAGCACTTCACCCCAAAAGGCTGCAGAAACACAAGTCACATAGTAATGGCACACAGTGACTGTGCCGTGCCACTGCAATGTGGCCTAAAGAAAAATTAATTTCATAAACAGCCTAATTTTAAGTCTCCAATAATATTTTGCATCTTTTACAAAATATTTGTTACCAGATGCCACTCCCTTCCTGCTTTTCTTTGTGGAAAGGCCAAGCCATAAACAAAAGTACCAAGGGAGGAGGAAATTAAGACTAAGCAGGATCAAAAGATACTCTTTTCTACAGGGGAAAAAAGCTCAGGCAATCCAGTAAAGGATACAGAGTCTCAATTGCTCTTAAGAGACAACTGGGTAAGAACAGCTGTTTTAGAGCCCAGGACACAAAGCAAAGAACAAGAGGTATGACAATTGTATTTAGAGAACAGACACTGAAAAAGGTATTGCATAATAGAGCAGCTACAAAATAAACCCTAATGGGTGTGCTCCTTTAGCTCTCTTGCTACTTGGCTTAAGCTTCCTATAATCACTGATGAGAATTTTATAAAAGCTGAAATGAAAATTAATTATTGAAAAAGTACCTGAAATGCTAAGTGATTTTCTACCCTGAGGGTTTTTAGCTATTAAATGAAATATACAATTGATTCTGCAGATAAAATATTCCTGTGGCAAAGCATCTTTAGTCCCACTTGACCCAGAACATTGACATTTATCACTCCTCCATTTATAAACAGCTACGAGATAAAAGTAATGAAGAAGTTAATTTGATCTGAAGTGATCATCTTTCCACTGCACAGTTAGGATTCTCCCTGCCCCCAACTGATTTTAGTACCTACGTTTGTCTCTAGAAAGCCTCATCTGGTCTGTGCCAGGTATGAATACACAGCATTTCAGAAAAAAATAAATTCGTTCGTAATAATTTAGCAACCAAAATCTCTGCCGAGTCCTATCCTGAAACACCTTATGTTACAGGAAGAAAAAAATACAAAAAATAAACTCTGCATATTTCTAAAATAGATTCTTTATAATGTATTACAAACAGATCAAAGGTGTATTGTTTTTTCATTATCAATACATCTATTTCATACTCATTCTAAGAAAGTCTTTATAGTATGCGTGCATTCTTCATATTTTCAGTCTTCCAGATCACTTCAGAATTCTCATTACCAAAGAGAATTCTCCACTTAATTCTCACATATGCAATGATTTACAGAATCTTATAACAATGTCTCTCATCAGGAAAAAAAAAAGAAAATAAGTATTTTTTGGACCTTTTAGATCCTACGTCTGGAAGTGCAGCCAGTGAGACTATTTACATGTCCAACAGGTTTTCCCCAACACATTTGCAAATCTCTAACTGTGTGAAGCCTGTGGATACACCAATGTACCAGCAGTGTTACAGCAGGCCATCATCCAGCACTCTGTGCCTGCAGCTAAGCACAGCTTTGGCTTTTACAAACAGTTCACAAGAGGCCAGATCCCTTTTGATTTTATATTTTTATTACAATCTCCCCACACCTCCACGTATAAACACTGAACCCTCCCTATTTCTTGTCCCTCCCTCCAAGTCACATAAAGGTTGCATGGTAAGGTGATGCAATTTAAAGCCACATCAATGCCTAACACACAGAACATGTTTGGAGAAGTGAAAGCCTAACACAAAAAAAATTATACAGCCCCTTGAATAAAAAATATTCATAAATATGTAATAAAATTTAGTTTTTCTCATCTTGAAGAATTTTCACAACAGATGAATACATTCAATAAAATAATGTAAAAGCTGTCCTTTTGCAGTAAAAATCAGTTTTAGAAAATAAGAGTGTACTGAAGGCTGCAATTATTGTATCTATATGTAAGACACGACAGAGCCCCAGGCTTGCTGTCCTTTAGTGTTCCCCATGTGTGCCACAAAGGTGGCTTGTTACTGAGACATCCCACATATGCTGCACACAAACCCCCACAGGATGTGTCTTTGCAGAGGCCCTTTTTAAAAACAAACAAAAACATTACTGGGGTGTTATAAATACTCCCCGTGATTCAAATGGAGACATAGGAAGCAAAGCTTTACCTGTAAAGTTTATCAGGGTAGGTACCAGACTGTTCAACTCTTCTTACTGTAAAATCTCACAGCAGGAAAGAAACCCCATCCACTGGATTCAGAAGGTGCCTTTATCTGGACAGTCAAACCAGTGAGAACAGGAGCAGAGCCATCCAGCACCACAGTCTGAAATACACAGTACTTCCAAACAAAGTCTGCACTTCCCTAGGGATCTGATCACCAGTGCGGCAAGAAAACAACATCTTCATTTTCTGTTCAGATTTTATTTGAAATCTAATTCAAATTGTCAAAGCTACAAAAAGGGGAACATTTGGGTTATTTCTGCTATGTCACAACATTCTAAAAACAAAATATCACTACTGCCAGCAGATCAGTTACACACATTTCTGATGAAACTTCTAAACACAAAAATGTTTCTTTTGGGAAATAGTCACAATGAAGATATTTTGTACAATATAAAACAATGACAGGTCTACAGATGCTGATACTCATGAGTATACACGTGCATTCACAAAAAAAAAAATCAGGAATGCTTTTTTGTTTTTAAACAGACTGTTCAGGCACAAAAACAAAACTGCATTTCCAGTAAGTGACAGCATCATAAAAAATATTAACAATGTCAGTGTTTGCTTTTCTTTGATTTCTTGTGAGATCTGTGAGGAGAACGGGATTGAGACCTGGATTTTTTCCCTGACTTTTTAGGGGATCTGGATCGTGATCTTCTTGATCTTTTGGGTGTCCTGGAGCCAGACGGTGACCTGAAAAAAAGAAAAAAAAAATGCTTATGTCAAATACTAACAGATAAAAGCAACTTTTCCTGAAGTTATTTGCATTCATTTATTGAGCCAAACGAGGTAGAAAATATTTTTCCCTAATAAGGAAAGTTAAGAGGATGGTATCTTGCTTTTGAGAAAAAGGCCATTTTTGCATTGTAAGGTTTTGAGAGTATTTTGGGCTTAACTTCAGTGCTTAGAACCCACATGAGAAATAACACACACTCATGTCCTTAAACTCACATCAGGAATTCACAGCCCTTCACATAAGCCTCAACTGGCTTGGCTTTTGTATGAATTGCAGCCTGTGTCCATACAGGAATGAAAAACTATGTCCAATTGTGTTACAGTGAAATACTTTTGATTCTCATCAAGCATATTCAGATTGTGATGCAACCCCACACAAAAAGAAGGGACACTGAATAAATTCACTGTCATCTAACCCACACCTAATATACTGATCTAATGTAAAGAAAACTGAATGAGCATCATATTAATTCTAAAAAAAATAATCTCAACTCAACTACTTTTCTACTTTTATTTGAATTTTTTGTTCATATAAGCACAAGAATACTGTAGTTTTGTGCTATGATTTTTTTCAACACCACCAAAGGAGTTTTCCTCAGCCTGACCGAGGTATTTCATATCAGTAAGATATTCTATACCTCTAAAAGAAGTGGAAGGTGAGCTTTCAAGTTTCAAGTTACAGCAGCATTAGCAGAATAACAAAATTTCACCTCAAGTTTAATATTAACTAAAGACAAATATTTGTGTCGGAGTGTAGGTTAGGAAATACCTAGGTCGGAAACAAAACTCCATAAGCAGTATCCGATTCTTCTCCCCTTAAAAAACAAACTATGGGAGTGAAGTAAGCTGATCACTGAAAGGCTACATGGTCCCTGCAGAAAGGGCTACAGAAGGGCTACAAGAAAGGGGCTACAGAAATTTTAGGACTACAGAAGACTTATCTTTTGAAACTAAAAAATTAGAAAGCAGCAAGGTGCTCTGGTTTAAAGCAGCATTTCTTAAAATCACCAGTAAACAGGTAAACAAACCCACAGCAGAGCAGAGTCTGGAGCTCTCAGGGCAGGAGGCCGCGTGCACTTCCAACCCCGGTGCCCAAAGGCATTGGTGAGGAACGTGCACTACGGAGCACTGGAAGCACCCGAGCACCAAATGCGCTCTGCTGAAACACCCCCCAAACCCCAGCCAAACACACCCATCGGCTTCCTAAAACAGAGAAGATACCAGCTCACCTTTTGCCTTTTTTACTGACATCTCTGGGAGAATCTTTGTGTGAGGAGCGGGAACGGGAGCTCTCCTTGTGGGAGCGCTCGGAGCGCTCCGATTTGGGCGAGGGTGATTTGGCTCGGCGGCTGCCGCTGCTGCGGGACGGGCTGGGGGAAGCGCTGTGCCGCCGTTTCCTGGCCACGCGCGCAGCCACGCACACGGGAGGGAAAACACACCGTCAGAACATCTGCGCCTTCACGCAGGCATTTGCTTTAGCCTGTGTCATGTCACTTACTTGTAAGCAATTAGGATATTGTAGGCTTTTTGTTATTAAAACAAAAAGTCAAGTTTAACGTGTGCAACGGGTTTTCTCTGCTTGAAAAAAATACGGCCCGTGAGTCATTTTGTAGTGTAAAAACATTCTGTCACAGCTCCCTGAAAAGCAAGGCCTTTTACGACAGCTACACTTAGAACCGCGGCAGAGTTTGGCTATGCAAGCATTAGAAGATCAGTGTCCAACCAGCTACCCCAGACCCAGCTGCTGCAGATCTGCACCATGAGATGAGTAACACTGAAACCAGTGCGTGCCATCTGTGGTCTGTCCTCAGGGCAGTTTTCTGACTGAGGCACTGCAGGCAATTCACTGCTACAAGACAGTTAACCCCACTCACGACTGGTAATCATTTTACCATGCTTCCCCAGGGCACAAATGAGCCAAAGGGCAGCTCTGCTCCAAGGGAAGTGGTACCTCACTTGGGGCAGGGTAAAAAAGACAATTCCTTTAACATTTTTTGAGCATGTGTTACTAGCCAAAGCATGGGTTTTGTTTGGTTTTTTGTTTTGTTGGGCGGTTTTATGTTTTTCTTTTAAAATCAGATGTATGAAGCAAGGTAATTTCAAGGCTGACATTGTCTGCAAAGACATTGTGAGGGCTTTCCTCCCATCCACTTTAGTCCAAGGAGAGCCATACCTCTCTTTTCGTGTTGGTGTACATTCCTCTTTTTCCTTCTTGTCTTTGGACCGGGTCTCAGACTTTTCCTTGTCCTTTTTGTCTCTGTCCCGTTCTCTTTCCATCTCTTTTTCTTTCTCCTAGATTATCAGAAGCATCATGATTTCAGGTAAGGTGTGAATAATTACTAGCGGCAATCAAACTAATGACAAACAGCATAAAAGCAGTGAGCACTGATGGAACACAGCACATGATCTGAACTAAAGCTCACACCCTCCCAGCTCTTCAGCCCTTTGCTCCTGCTTGGGACACAGCACAAACATTTACTGTAACACAAACTAACAAAAACATGAGGGATATCACCCTGTGTGAGAAAATCTGAGTATCTAACTGGAAATGAACAGTCTGTGCAAATGTTACAAATGTTACAAAATGTTACTAATTTTAGGGAAATACTGCAGCTGTAGTAAGATTTTCTAAACTAAATTAAACATGGAAGAATACCAGGAACCTCTTTCTACTTTAAACATGTGTATTCATCTTCATTAATCCAGACTGAAAATTGATATACTATCATAACTAGAAACCATCTAAAAGACAAAACAAATTTACAAACAAGATTCTGCAATAACATCTACTCTGTCAAAAACAAACAACTATAGTCCATTCCTAGGTATCAATAGGACCATTTTGAAAGAAAATATATACCCTGAGCACACCAAATCTGTCTGTTAAATAGAAAATTGACTACATAAAATTAACCTCATCAGTAAGTCTGAACCCAGAGATCAGATACTGTGGTTTTTAGTACTGATCATTCATTAAAAAAATAATTCTATCCCATGATAAAAAATAAACAGATAGTCCCTGCATACCCCATAAAGAAGATAAAGAAGGTGTGATTTAGCTAAATGGAAGAAAGGGGAGAGATGGTGGAAATAAAAATAAAATGTAAAAAAAGTAGAGGGAGAGGAGGTAACGTAAGTGCAGGAAATACCAGGACATTTATGCTCATGTAGTCTCATGTTCTTTTTACAGGGAAGACTCAGCAGTAAAACCTGCAAGTGTCCCTTATCCACACACCTATTCTTGCTGTTAGGTATCTCTAAAATCACTGCACTCTCAAGATGTGCCAGATTTATTTAACAGCATAACTACGTATTCATCCTGATAAATAAGAATACATAGTATTTTAAATAGCTCTAAGTTTTAGTCTCTAAACAATATACAATGCTGCTGGGAAATTACTCTTGGAAAGCTTATTTTAAGTTTCATAAAAAAGAATGACCAGCCACCAATTTCATGGGAAATATAATGAGGATCAGTATTACATTATTGTTACAAAAACTAACTTTTTATGTCATTAAAGCAAAAGATGAAGTTATTCTTTAACAACAGATTTACTATTGTTTTAAAGAATGGTTATAAATATCATTAAATATTTCTTTCTTGAAAGAGAAGAGACAATTATTAAAAATCAAAAATACTGTAAGCTGGTTGAACTAATTCAACACAAGGCATCTAAAATTTTATCAGGCCTGTTATTATCAGTTTCTGTTTATTTTAGCTACTGTCTCTCTAAGCATTCTGTGCTTTCTCTAGAAATAATTTCTTCTACAGAAAACACCAAGAAAGTGAAAAGTTTTACAACACAACTACATTTAGAAAGAAATTCTGAAAGCTTTATGAAGTCTTAACTGCAAACATCAACCTCCAATATGTACATCACCTTCAGGGATATCTTCTCAAAATGGTCATGGTACAGAACTAGTCACATTTGGGTGAATGGATGAGCTGGAATTATTCAGGTAACTTAGACAGTGGACAATCAGAAACAGATAGGCTGCTAAAACTATTTTCTCCCTTCCTTGGGAAGCCTTTAGCACAACAGATCAATTACTAAAATGAGAAGTCTGATTAACATCTTCAACTGGGAGCTGTCCTTTCCTTTCCCACACCTAAGAGTTTGCTTCATGCAGCAGATCCAGGAGTGGTCTCTAAGGTTTCCATACATGCTGTGATACCCAGCTGTACAGTGGGAAACACTACAGGATTTAGATTTAAAAAGGAGATTGTATTCTGCAGAAAGCACTTGGACTTAAGACATGTAGTTTGACATTACAGTAGTATTTTAACAAGACCCATGTGCTGTTATGTTTAAAGCCACCTTACATTCAATAAACTCAATAAAAGCCTATCACAGAATCAGAGGCCAACATAAAGAACAGTTCTTACCCTTTGGAGCAGCTTGTCTCTATAGTGTTCAACCTGTTCCTGAAAACTCTGGCCTGGCTTCTTGGGTCTTTTCCCAGACTCTAACTCATCCTGAAACTTCATCACCTTAAGCTGTGAAAATAATACTGACCATTAGATTATATGACTTACTATTGTCCAGTTAGGCAGGTGGCTAAAAATGAAATTTCCACGATATATGTGCTCTTCATTCCTTCTATACAAGCTTGTGCACAGAGCTACTAATTTATTTTTTTTAAACTGGATCAAAATAACAAAACCACACACTCGTCTGCAGGCACCTGCAGTTGCTTACAGATATGGTGAGAACTAAAAATAGAGGGAATTTTTTTCTGTTATTCTACTAAATTCTGTTCCCATCACTAGTACACTGCAACCTTGTATTTCTTGGGTCATTATCTGTTTTTTTTTCTTTCAAAATGAAGTAATTTACTGCAGGTGTCAATATATTCTTTCAACTTCTCTTGTCTACTTCAAAGTTTCCTTTGGAAACTGCTTTTTTTCCACTTAACTCTGAGTGTAAAAATCAAATGACTGACATAATTAGGACATAAAACAATGCACCTCCTCTTCAGGGTTGTTTGCACAGAGTGGCTGATTTGAAAGACCTGATTTTTACTAACAAAATACTTTTTCATGTGCTAACCAGCTTAGCAACCGACTGCAGTTCCCACGTGCTGCTAAATGTAACACTAAGTTTGCTGCAGTATCCCTGACAGAGTCACAAAGTTAAGCAAATGTCAGAATTTCTCCATGTGTTGTTTTTTGTGGGGAGTTGTGATTACTTTTGTTTGTTTGTTTTGGCTTTTTTGTCTAGATGAACGAAAACCTTCTCCAAGTTGATTCACATCATGAAACTTCACTCACGTCTCTTATCATTTGTCAATTCTTTATTCCTAGTGACACGTCACTGTACCAAAACCTGGTTTTCTGGAGGTGTCTCTTTTTTGGGGAAAGAGAGAAGAGCCTGGTAATAGTTCAGGTTGTATTTCTCAGCCCTCTTCCAAATGTTCATGCTCTGACCCTTCTGTACATCCTGTCCCAACACCAACATTCTATAAATGAGCAGATTTTTTCAGTGTTTGAGCTTTTATTTTTAGCTAACAAAGTTATTTTCTCTTTAAAAATATTTAATTCTTCCACACTGAAAACACACAAAGGAAAAGCCTTTGCAACTTTTGTCCATTTATCGGAAAGGATTCTTATTCTCCAGGTCCTTAATTCCCTAATATGAAGTAGTCACAAAATCAAACTCTACAGGTTTTTTCTTCCCTCTCAAAAATCCACCAGACTGTATCTAATCAACCCTTCCAATTGCTAGTTGCTGCAAAAAGGAAAGGTACCACAAAAACAAACTAATCACAAGTATGTTAAGAAACATAAAACACAAGCAAGAATAACACTATTTTGAACAAGATCCCCTTTCCCTTCAGTTACAGAGCTTATGCCAACAGTACTTTTTTATTTTAGTCTCAAATGTAAGGGGACAACTTGTTTTGGGGGAAAAAGAAATAAAATTAAGTTCTAAAAAAGCACTGTTATCTCATACCACAGTAAACTTCCACCAGCTCTTCTGCTTTCCTCCCTCACTTACAGAGCCTGCTCTACGTGCATTTGAGCATTTTTTCTGACAATTCAGCCAATGGAAAATGTCATCATTTGTCACATACCACCTTCCATAGAAGGTATGTTGTTCTTCCTCCACTTTAAAAACAGAGTTTCAAAGTCAGAAATACTCTTTGGAACCATACACTCAGTGTCACTGTGTACCACCTGTTCTGCTAAGAAATCAGGATAGCATTCCCTACCACCACATAAACTCCAAGGTCAGCAGCTGCTCAGCACCTTCAGTACTAAAGAGGAGGAGTACAGAGGAGGCTTAGCTGATCCAGGAAGCCTCTTGGGCTGTCATGGCATAAATATGCCCGTAAGACTTTGTTTTTCCTAATAAATAACCCATATAATTTACAAACCAAAACAAAACAAACAAAAAAAAAAAAAAAAAAAAAACCACAAAAAAAAATCAAAAACTCCAACCAACAAAAGTCCACAAAACCCCTCCATTCTCATGTGTTCCTTTACATTTTTAGCCAACAAAGTTGTGACAGTCTCTAACCATATTTTGAAAGCAAGGAAGCCTAAATCTAATATCCCAAAGTAACCTGAGATGAAAATAAACTAGGAATCCAAACAACAGGCTTCACCTGATTTACTAAGTTAAATGGATGCAAAAAAATGCTGACATGCATGGCATACAACCCACAGTTGGCAGGAAGTTTAAAATGGCAAAAGGAATTATTTGCATGTAGCTTATCCAGAAACTGTGGGTGGAGTGGGGGCTGAAGGTGGTCATTAGCAGGTGCCTTGAAAGAGAAAGGCTACACTGTGGTAACATCTCACTCCCCAGACTCCAGATGTGGCAGGATGATGGGGTTTCCTGAGGGAGCTGTGGTCTTTTACAGACCACCCATAGATAGATTTCTCCTCCACACAAGTGCTGGATCTCCCTTTGAACCCGTGCAAAGTGACTCCTTCTAAAAGATGCTGTGGGCAGAGGAAATGAGCACACCCCAGGAAAGGTGACTAAGTGTTACAAAGTGCTGAGATGGTATCAACAGCTCACTACTGAAAGATCAGGCTCTTCCATCCATTCCTGCACTCCAAGCACAGGCTCACAGGATCAGGATGCTTCCTCACCCAGCAGAGGTGAGCAGTTAATCAGGTGAGTTCATCCTACACTTTCACGTATAGAGGCTTTTGCTATTTGCTCTCATCTGTCACCACTGTAACTGCGTTTTATAAGAAAGTTCCAAAGGTCACAAAAGAATTCTCTAAAAAACTGACCACTGGGAATTACAATTTGAACTGAGATGCTTGGTTATGTCCCTTCACCATTTCACTGCTCACTGCACACAGGCCATAGTGAACGCTCTTCTCACAATCCCTCCCTGCAGAGTACAGGATGCTCCTATTCCTATCACACAGTTCAAGATAATCCCAGGAGAAAAAGATCCTTAATACTTAGGTATCCATCGGCTCAAGCATCTAACTGATAAATTTTGTAAGCATATCATTTTGTACACCTGCACTGAGAACGAACTAATATATCCTCACTTCATGGGTTATTCTTTACCCATTCTTGTTACAGACAAGAACTAGTAGCCCTGTTAATTTTCAGGAATAAATACTTCAGTGCAAAAATGCTTTTTCACATGAGGTTACTCCACAGTTACACAGCCTCTGAACTTAAAGTGGCCATGTTGAAACATAACTAATTTGAGATAAATTAGCTGCATGCTACATATTAGGATGAACTAAGAAGCTAATCACCACAGACTTGATGAAAGATAGGAATTTCTAATTGGTAAGTAATGTAAGCACTCCAATACAGATTGATTAGAAGACAGACATCCAAATAAACCAAAGTGTTTTGGTTTTCTTTCTAACAGTCTTGCCCCAACAATGGCTGTCACAAGTCCTAGATTTTGCCAGAAGCAGAGAAAAATATTTCTTTGAAAGCTTGATTTTTTTTCAGCAAGTCTACGAGGAGTGGAATGTCTGCAGCTACGATATTATCAACAAATGACAGATACACTGATGTACACACGTGAAATAGCTCTTCTGCCACAGATCCCTCTGGCATGCTCCATCACACTCACGGGTTGCCAAGTGTCTTGGAGCTAAACAATTCCTTGCTTTTGGCTTTGTGTACAGCAGAAATAGTCAAAGACTTAAAACAGACCAAAATCTTCTGAGCAGTCATCACCTTCAATGAAACAACTGCTATAAACAGCAAAACTACTGGTTAAGCCAAAGTCAATTTGTCTCATCTGTTATTATTAAGCCACAATCAGGTCATTTAATAAGGTATCTTTATGCCATATTGCAGCAGCCTCAAATGAGCCAGCTACAGAAACCTCCACAGACTGCAAAACCAAAGGGTTATATTTTGTTCTAGTGATGATTACAGATAGTTCATGTGACCTGACAAACAAATACTCAAAAGCTGAGTATTCTGCATGCGAAGCACCACAATCCAGAGAAAGAAGTAATGAAAACTTTATAGAACTTCTTGCCAAAGGTAACCACCTGTCTTTTGTGACATTCAGGAAAATCTCTTTGGCTCTTGGTAGAAAAACAAATTGGACTTTTAATAAAACGAGGGGGCAGGGGGTGTTTGGTGTGGAGTATTTGTGCAGGGGGCAGGGAGGTACTGACAGGGCACAGCCACAGGATGGTGTCACAGGATCCAACCATGCCCCTCCTGCAGCTATCAGCAGAAAGGCTCAGCAGGAATCCTCCACACCCCTGGTCTGCTACCTCAATCAAACTCTGCTTTTGAGGTCTCAGGTGGCCAACACAAAGGTGAGTAAAGATAGCTACTTAAAAGGACTAAAATCCTGTTTAACCCTTTTGGAAGTACCAATATGTCTGGATTTGTGATGAGCCTGCTTCCTGCTGCAGATGAAGCCTGTGCTGTGCTTTTTTCTTTGGAGTAGGATTATCAAAAATTGTGCAGCAAGGTGGAGGCAAAAGTAAGAAACCCTACAGAAAGGCCCAAACAGGGCTATGCTGCTCCACTTTGTCTGTGAGTTTATCTGCACTCTAAGGAAACATGCTTGATGAACAATTTAAATAATAAAATTCCCATTTTTCTACTACTTCATAGTACTAAGGTCTCTTTACAAATACCTTTTGCTTAGATGTCCCGGGGGAAGAAAGACACACAAAGCACCATAAAGACCACTCTGAAACTTGAAGTACAATATAAAGCAAAATGCCAGTCTTTCCACACTTAAAAAAAACAGTTAAGAAATCACTGTTATGCAATGTTGTAGAAAAGGCTCTGCTCCTGCTAAGTTCTGGAAAGAATTCACACTTCAGAAGGATTAACTCGGGCATGAGGGATGCAAACAAAAGGTTACTAACTTGCTTCCTCTGATGGCATCAGTCTGACGGCTGAGGCCAAAGTTTGTTTCTTACTTCACTTTCTCCTTCCAGCTAATGAGCTTAATTTGCTAACTGTGCCAAGAGAAAGAATTGTTGCTTCATTAATGCATTTCCAAAAAACGCATGAAAAAGTATTTTTCAACTTCCCTGGCAGTCACTGTGTAGACTGTGTAGCCAGAGAATTAAGACTTCGCCATTTTTTTTGCCAAATATTTTACACAACATTTTTTACAGTGCATATTAGATGGCATAATTATTAAAGCTGATAATTGGTTGTTTTTCTCCTCAGCTCCTTTCCTCAGATTTAATGATGGATGTGGGTTTTGGCAGGGATTGGGTACATACTAAGAAGAAATCATGAGTGTGAATGCCTTGAAGTAGTACAGGGAGTACTTTGCTGTCAGTGACAAACTTGAGGAAAATTTTAAGTACTCCTACATAGTGTCTGAAATGTTTTTTTTCCTCTTCCGGCAATTCCAAAAGTCTGAAACGAAAATGGTAATTTACTTACCAAAAAGAATAAAATGCTAGCATGCACTTGCAAAACCCAAATATTTGCCACCTAAAACTTTTACTGACAAAATACACGGATGAAAGAACACTTGTGCAGTGTAAAACTGACAATGGTTGAAGCAAATCACTGCCTAATCTGCCTCCACAACTGCCAAGATAACGTCTGTAAAACAGATACTCAGTCTGAAAAGAGCTCTTTCCGTAACTGCTACCATCAATATTACAGCAAGATGAAAACTAGCTTCACTTGTATTTTCATTTGTCTAACATCATGTATTTTCTACAAAAATACTGCCACCATGAGTCAGGTCCAACATAAATCCCATTCAGCTTCTCACATGCAGAATTTATTCACTTAACATGGCTGCATATCAGTAACTTTCAAACTGCTCTGCAAAGCAAGAGATTTCTAAGCGCTTAGTGAGAGTCTGTTAATTTCAATCAAATCTGAATAGTTAAAGGAGGTATATTTAAGAGAAACAACATGTGTGACATTTTAAAATATTATTGGCTGAACGTCTTAGAAGAATATTACTGCACTTTGCTAATGTCTGATTTTAGCTAACTGGCACAGTACAGCATGAATAGGTAAGCATCCACAATTCTACCTTCAAAACATCCATCTTACAACCTGTCATTTGTAGATGCTACAACAGCAATAAGCATTTGGCAACTTCTTAGTATAATTTTCATGCACTGAACAGAAGCTACAAAAATTCTGATATTCCATGTCCCCCAGGTTTGAATACTGAATACAAGCCAGGAAGTCATGTACTATTTTAAACCTGATTTTACATGGCAGACTATGTCAGAAAGGCTTCACTGCTCCACAAAGCTTGTGTTGAATTCCAGTTCTAGTTGCCTTCTCACTCAAGCACAAGCTCAGAAGCCAGCACAAAGCCATAACAATCTCTGCTGATCAAGCTTAACAGCAACACCAACACCTGTGCTTGGAGAGAGAAGAACCAGGGAGCCCTATGAACTGCACATAGGGCTTCAATTAAAATAGCTCCAATTCCACGACTATGTGGGTTAACTCTATCTAATTCTTGGTTTGATGGCTGAGACAGTGAAAAGAGACACTGTTAAAAGCAATAAAATACCGACACTTCAAGGCAAGAAACAGAGAAAAAAAGAAAGTCAGAGGACTAAGATCATGTCCCAAAAGTTAATTTGCCAAGGGGAGAAAAGTGTAAGGGCACCTAAAGCTGCAGTGGTACTGAACATTGAAAAAGAAGAGTCATTCTCAACATGCAATAAATATTGCCCTTGGCTTTCCTTTTCATTTTTTCCTCCATTTTTTAAAATGTGAAAACTAGGCAAGATAAGGGCATGAACAAATAAACCTTTACAAAAACTCAACAGAGTGCAACAAAACCCACTATATAACAGTATAACTATATAACTATATAAACCCACTATAATTATTCCAGTAAAAATAACTCCCAGTCATATGTAGAGCTCAGGGTGAGCTGAGGACTGGAAAGGTACAGAAGGGTGGCACAAAACACCCTGTGCTCACCTCTATCTCTCGGAGTTTGGCACGCTTTTCTTCACTCATTTCTGAATATTTAACTGATGACTTGGATTCAGGCATTTCCTCTTTAATAGGATTGGAATACATGTGTTGTTCTTCGGACTTCGAACTCTGTGTGTCTTCTTCATCTTCACTTTCTTCTTCTTGACTTTACAGAAAACATACAGAATGAACTAAGATGTCACAGCTATCTTCAGTATGTATGAAATGTACTATTTCTGTTAGTTACTATGATTAGTTACAAGTTTTGAAATCTGTTAAGTTAAATTATGTAAGTCTGCAGCTACAAATTAGTCGCCATTTGTGAGCCAGATCTTTCTCATTTAATTAAACTGTTAGTTTTTATTACACAATTTATACTTTTCAGAGAAACAGAGTGCAGAAGAATTCATTAAATTCACAGTCATTAAATACATACCTAGCTCAGCTATAAAAGGAAACCCACTCCCTCAGCACCACCTCAAAGTGCTGTAATGGTGCTTTTCAGGGATATTAATAGAAGAACAACATTTACTGCCTTTGCTTTTGGGAGATAAACCTGTGAGATGGCAGATACCCAAAATTATATTCCCAGGCTGGCCACTAGAGTGCTACAGGACACCATGCAATACAGGAAGTATTTACAGCATTAACCAACAGATGCTCTCAGCTGCCTCAAGAATAAAGTAAAACACAACTCAAAACCAACTTCTGCTGGAATGGAGCCTATCAGCATCCAATGAAATACCTCAGAACATGACTCACTGTACTACTACCTAAACTCTTACTATTTGATGCTGAACTCTCAAATCAGCATGAAGATTATAGTTAACAACTCTACCAAAAGATGTAATTTCTTGTGTTAGAAAAAACCATGGGGGCTGAAAGCATGCTGCACTATAAACCTGAGTTTTCTCCATTTTGTTATTTTCCCACTTTCAAAATTTCTTTTTTGTTCTACTCATGTAATAACATATCTATCTTACAAGGAGTTCCAAAGACACTCAATCTTAGATACATAAAATAAACATGTTTTAATTAGAATGAAATGGCATTTACTTTTGAATTTCCTCCTCCTCAGATTCTTCATGTTGGTCAAAAAGCTCCCACTTAGAAGTAGTAACAGCTAGAAGAAACAGTAGGATAATTTTAACGACAAAAGAAGATACCACTTAATCTGAAAATTAGCATTTGTAATATAATTATAGTAAGACATATGCAGTATGTAACATATAGTAAAAATTACAATGTGGTAAAATTTGCCAGTATCTAGCACTTAATACAGACTTTCTATTTCACAGAAATATTCAAACCAGCCCATTATCAGAATATTTACTATTCGCAGAGCTATTCACTCACACTGCATACCACACTGCAGTAAATCCTTCAAAAGCACACAAGTATTTGTCAACTTGTAAAATACTATCTTTCAAACCAAGATTTAAAAATACTGCCAACCACATACCCAGATTTTTTGTTTCAGTATTTATTCTTAATAAACTGGAAATTACTTTTAAAGGTTGATAGGTTATTGAAGTAGAATAACCATAACAGAATACACCATTTCAGTTTTCAAATTTTCCTTGGTTAAAAATTCAGTGAACAAGTTACAACAGAAAATCCTACTATGTTGCAACATGAATCCTATTAGCATTTTAGCACAGATCAGCTGAAAATAATCATTACATAAGTGACAGTATGCTTTCAGTTTACTTCAGAAAAGATACTTTCAGAACTAACCTTGAGCTTCCAGTTCCGATTCATCCACTGCTTCCCATTTGGAAGGGGCAACTTTAAATATAGGCTCATTCTTTTTTGAGTCTTCAGTTGTATCCACTGGTGAAGAAAGAAACACAGAAAAATAACTTATAAAGCTCTTCAGAAGTTGAAACCAAAAAGTACCAAGTTAACAGTCAGAATTAAATAATGGAACGAATTATACAATCTTATTCTTTGCAAAGTAAAGAAAGCAGGGTTTAGATCCTGACATGTGTCACATCAGAAGACACCTCCTGTGTTTCTGAAACAATTACTACCTAAAGACAGTAGAGCATAATGAAATTAATCAACATTTTACAAAGCTACGTGCCAGATCAATTCTAGGCTGTATTTCTAAAAACTACGCAGGAAGAAAAGATCAAAGACTGGCGATTCAATGTGAAAGTTGAAATATTTCGTACAAGGAACTCCATCAAGATCATCATCCAGCGATTTAATTGGGACTCCATCCAGATCATCAATAGGAGCAGCATCAATAGGAATTCCATCCACATCTTCTAGTGGAGCACCATCGAGCTCTTCCTCAATGGGAGCACCATCAAGATCATCTGGCACTTCCTGAAAGCAAATCATGTATTATTATTTCAAGTACAAATCTACATTGCTTTTCTTTACTTCTCTGATCATCAAATAATTTCTTGCTAAATAAGCACTTTCATAAATACTAAAACCTCAAAAAAATCTACTTCAATAATTTTTGCTAACATGTTTATTTGCTTATATTGTAGATTAAATAACCCAACAATATCTTCCTATAAAAACCTATAGGCAAGAAGTTGTAATTTGTCCCCAGTGTACTGGAAGCATTCCAATACCTATATTCAGAAGAATATCTATTAAGTTGAGGTTTAGCTCAAAATCAGTCAAGAGTCAGATAAATCATACTTCCTTGATAAGAAAGTTTCCCCAAGAAAAATGAACAGCTGACAAAAATGGACTATTTAGCAGGAACACCAATTAAAGGAACACACAAATCATAATTATAGCTGTATATTCTAACTTGCTAGGTACAGGCACTGTCCTTTATACATGTGTGCTCACCCTGTTCTTCCACCCCGAGAAATCAGCTTTAGATAAATTATACTGCAGGCCTCCCTCCCACTGCTCTGAAAGGCATCTTTCCACACACAGTTACAATGCTTGAAACTCCACTCAGAATTCAGAGACAGGAATTGCAGAGTATTTCCAGCACAAAGGAAATACCTGTCATTCTGTACTAGTCTTTGCTCTAAAACACTTTCACAATGTAACTCCACCACAGCATTTAATCTACAAGCAAGAAGCACACGAACAGAATAAATGGTATTTGCTTTTGAAAATACATCACACCTTTATTTAGCAGCAAGGACTTGGAAGAAAGAAAGGTTTATTCACCCGAAAAGAGAGAGCAAAATAATCTTTGCCAGTCCTATCTTATATTAACATGTTTTTTCCCAGCCGTCTGTGGGTGTCACTCCTGAGGTCACTTACCTCTGTTTCTTTATCTTCCATGATATTTACAAGACCCAAGAAAATATTCTGCAGTTTGATCAGAAATGGTTCTGGATAGATTGCCCAGTCTTCCCATGCTCGGAAGCATGTCATCACCCGTTGCTAGAAGCAAGAGGAAAAAAATAAATACTGAAACAGGCGTATTGAGAAATTTTATATGATGGGAAATAAACCACAGAGAATTACTACTGTAGACAACTATTTTTAAGTAGTTCCATACTGAAGTATATTAAAATGATACCAAGCTGGACAAGACTAGTAATTTTACAAAAATACAAATACAGGAACTACATTTTAAGAAATCTCACTTGGGTTTCATTTTCCCTTTAAATTCCTGTTACATTATTCATTTTGGCTGTTGCCAGTTCTATCCTGATAGTAAATTTCATTCTGACCCAATGTTTGAAGCAGGTGCAGACTCTACCAAATCTAAGAGAAAATATCTGTTCGTAAAATAAAATTACTAAAATTAACATTGGCTTATATGAACTGAAATTGCGTTCCTACTTTTATTTGTTCAGCCTGGAGAAAAGAAAGCTCTGGGGAGACCCTAGAGCCCCTTCCAGGACCCAAAGGGGCTAAAAGAAAGCTGGAGAAGGAATTCTTACAAGGGCAGGTAGTAACAGGACAAGAGGGGAATGGCTTTAAACAGAAAGAGGGTTGGTTTAGATTAGAATTATCAAGAAATTCTTCAGTGTGAAGGTGCTGAGGCAATGGCACATGTTGCCCAGAGAAGCTGTGGCTGTCCCACCTCTGGAAGTGTTCAAGACCAGGCTGAATGGAGTTCTGAGCAAGCTGGTTTAGTGAAAGGTGTCTCTGCCCATGGCAGTAGGGTTGGAACACATGATCTTTAAAGTCCCTTCCACACCAAATAATTCTACAATTTTTCTTTTTTAAAAGCATATTTGAGAATATGTGTTTCAGTTCAAGTTTGACACACTCTGTGTAACTGAAGATGTAGATATATTTTTAAAATCTGCCTCTCTTTACCATATAATTATAAAAAAATTTAAAATAGCAGATAACTAAAGTTGATTCTCAGTCTAGAGCAACTGAGAGCAGAAGGAGGACAACCAGGATGAAGATCTTCATACAGACAAACTAACTACTCTGTAAGCTTCATATTTAAAGCTTCTGACTGAAAAATCAAAAGAAAAGTGCAGAGGAACCATGGAAACAGAAGGGGTCGAGCATAAGAAGCAGAGAGCATTTGACCTCAAAAATCACTCTCAAATACCCATGGTCAGACAGTTTATCAAAACTCTAAAATAAAGCCTGACACAAAACATTTGGAAGTAACTTTATGCTGTTCTGCTCATGAGCTTCTTTCCCACACACAGCACTTCCACACATATTCACTTCTGAAACTGAAATACAGGTGGCCCAAGAACAGTAAGAAAGTTAGTAGGCCTTGTTTGCAATTCAAGTAATAGATACTTATCCTCTCAACTCCACAACTGTACATCTACTGGTATAATTTAGCTGGCAGATGCTCATTTCCTTCCTTAATTTCAAGGCTATCCTTGCAAAAAAGAAAACTTTTTAAAAATTATTCTTTTTAAAGCCTAAATAGGGACCTTGATGTCCAAGCCACCTATCATAGTATGCAATCCCTTGTGCAGGAACATCTATTTATGTGACTTCTATGTCATGTAAATAACAATGAAATACATACCTTGAAATTTTCAGACTGTAAATGGCCTTGTATTGTACGGTAAGTAGCATTGAGATCAGAGAATATCTGACATAATTTTGTTTCAAAACTAGAATTAAACATATACATTTCTTTAGTTAAACTTCATAATATATGTTTTCCAGACATAAATAATTAATGAAAATACCCGGGACACAGGACTCAAAAGCACAAGATTCTGATCCTTACAGTAGCCATGAACTGAACTACAAAGCAAATATGATTTCTATATATTAAATCACCTTGGACAACAGCAGAACTGTGAAGGGAGATCTTCACATCTGCTGCAGTCTCTTTATACACCCTGGAAAGATTGGAGGATGATAAAAGGAGTTTTATAACCTTAAACAGAATGAAAGAATTGTCTCAAAATTCAATCTGTATTTTTAAAATATTCTTAGTTATACTTAATTTCTGATTTGTTCAGTGAAGCCCTCAATGAAAGCACAGTGAGCAACAGCTGTCCAGCTTCCCTTGAGCTTCTCACAGTGTGCAAAAAGTAAATCAGCAAAACAGAGACACATTGCAACAAGAAACATCAATTGCAATCACTAGTTTTGTAACATGCTGAGTATTTCCCACCATGCTGCCCTAACATTAGAGAGGCTCCAGGAACTAGACACAAACATTTAATATGACAAAGATACTGTCCCTTGGACATTTTTCCTAAATTCTGCTCAGCACCTTAGAAATAAAGAACGTAATAACCCCTTATACCTTATCCTAAGTTTATGGTAAGTTACACCCATCCACACTTTAATAAAAATAAATCTGTTTCAAAAATTTACTTCTTTGCTTGACCTATCTGCTATACCGTATCTGGAATACTGTCTACAGGCTCTTTTTGTCAAGAGTCACATGAGGTATTCTCACCACGCAAGTGGTCCCTTGCATAGGGCACATACATTTTTTGCATTACCAGCATGCTACATCTTACACATTTTCATGCAAACAGATATAAATACCATCAGACTGTAATAGCAGTAGCACAGTAAAGTCTGAATTTCCTACAACCATGTTTATCCAGAAATATGCATACAGAGATGAATTTAAGAGGATTTTTTCAACTGCCAATCACCTAAAATGTTATACTTACAATTTTCTATAGTAAGAAGCATTGGCAACTTTAGCTGAAGAGTTGTATAACACATCTGACACTAGATACAATCTTGCAATCTACAATAAAAAACAGCCAAATTAAGACAACTCCAATTTAAATGCTCCTGAAAATAAAGGCATTTTCACAGAAAGAACAAAACTTTTAGTACAAAACTTCAACACTACCTGAAACTCATGAAATAATGTTTGTAAATTACATGCACGTGCTGCTAAGTGAGCTCTTCCCCCAAAATACATGATTATAGAAAATCTCCACACCTTCTTAGGAAGAGGAGTCTTGAGGATGGACAATGATTCTGTAATGCAGTCTACAATTTCCTCAGCAGCTTCTGCATTATTCAGACAGAAAACCATTGCATCACCAATGTCGTTCTTCCGAGGTGTTAATCCACGTAGAATTTCCTCTAGTTTGTCCCTCTGTCTGAAATACCAGGAATTTTAATACTTTCAATATGAAATAAAAAAATATTTCTGCAAATTTCCACTGACAATGTTTTTTTGTTTTCTCATCTTCAGGAGAAAAGCAATTTTCAATATTTTTATATTCTTTTGCCTGAGTTCTTTCAGTGGTTCATGAATTTATGTCTCCATATTACATAAAGTGCAAAACATTCTCACTCAAGTCTTAATTACATACAGAACCCAAGGAAAAATAGGTGAGAAATACCTAATTAAGTATATCAGTATCTCTAATAAAGTAATTATCCTTCTGGATTTAGTTTAGGCCTAAACCAAATGGTTTAGCATGCAAGTAATTTCTGCTACAGAATAAGAAACACTAGATTCAGTTAGTAAATAAATAATTACTTCACATCTTCCCTGACCTCCATATGCACAGAACGTTTTTAAAACCATCTCTTTTTCAGCCTTTCCAAAAGAAGGTATGAGAAACAAACTGTGTATTAAAACCTACAGAAGCATGACTTGTGTGGTAACTGTGATGAGAAGAATAAAATAAGCAAAACAATTCCACATGTCAGTAATACACTTGTAACAACAGCAAAATTAGGAAAAGCAGGTCACTATTTCCACTACCACAGCCACCCCCAGTACACTGACACTTCATAGCAAAGAACTCTGATGATCTCTGTCTTCCTGTTCATTAACAACTGCTCCCAATCTTAATTTCTGATGAACAGCATCAGTAAGTTTAAGATTACAGCAACGGTTTAGTTTGTGAGGTCATAACAACGTTGAGAAAGATGCCACATATCCTCAGCTACAGACAGCAGCAGAATATGGGGAAAAACTCTCATCTTCCTAATCCTGTTCAAACTAAGGGTTAGTAATGATTGGAATGAAAGGTTCAGTGATGACAAATCAAACCAAATCAAGAATGTATTTAGCAGCAAGGATGATCAGAAGCCCTGAGGTGAAGAGACCCTTACCCAGACATGTACATAATACGAAGACAAGTATGACAACTTAGGGGATGACACATTACAAGTACAAGAGCACAATGGGCAAACCCAGGCAGAGCAGCCATCAAGGCAGCACCATCAATCAATCAGTGGTGGTACGTACTCTTCCTTAAGTGCACCCTTCTTGTTTGGTTCCTCCACAAACGCTTCTGTTTCTTGCTCTTCTGACATCCCATGCAAGTATGGATTCAATGGTGGTGGCCTCCAGAAGGATCCATTTTTGAACATACGAAAATCTTCTGTCCTCCACTTGGTTGGAGCATCCCCCTACGAAAATAAAACAGAAGAATTTTTACTTTGGCGTTATTTTAAATCACTATGCTTGAAGCTATAAATTATCACTAAAATTCTACTTGCCTGAAGAATTGAATAAAGCTTCCATCTATAATACACATGGGCTGGAGTCTGGTTTTCAAATAAAAACCTAAATCAAAGAGAAAAGAAAAGACACAAAGCATATTACAAATCTTGAACTGACAAAAATTTAAAGGAAGCATTAAAAAAAAAATAAAAGAACAACCAAACCCTGTTCAGAATCCCACCTCAGCTGCAGAGTGAACACAAGGAGCTAAAATCACATACACCCACAGCACAGCCAGGCAGAGCATGTTCAACTGCCCCACGCACTCACGCACACACACACGCAATCTGCAGAGAGAAGAGCTCCCCAAAGGCACAGCATTGCTCAGAACTCAAGAGCAGAGCAAACAGAAAGAACAACTGTGCAACCCCACAGCAATCATCAGTGCAAAGAGTCACTACAGGAGCAAATGCAACCTCAGCTCAAGTGACGCAGGAGCCTGCAGTTGCACAGTAAGGTGACTCATCAAATACTGAATTACTGGTTTTCCACCAGTAAACTGTCTGGCAGAACACTGGCAACATCTGATGGAGGATGTGGGGGACAAGCACCCCATTTCTAATGGCCAGGATATTTTGACCTGTATATTTTCTCGCTTTGCGTATAAAAACCATAACGCAGAATATTAACAACAATGAAAGTAGTTGGTGTCATTTGCAAGTGAAGCAATGTAATCACCTGAACATGGGGTTGTTGATTTCTCGGTTCATGATCATGGCTTCGAACATGGGCCCTTCCCGAACCACAAACTCTATCATTCGATGTATCAAAGCGAGCAAATTCCTACAACAACAACACAGTTAAAGAAAAATTGATTCAGACCTAACACTATATAAAACTACACTCCACCTAAGATACTACAACTGTGCAGGAGATTATTTTGCTGTATTGTTAAGAAATCTGCATAAAAGATAAGGCAACATGGAACATATTATAGCTTTGCATCACAGACACGGGCATTCTAAAAATCAAACCATGCCTAGCAGTGGTGGAGTAGGTATTTAAGAGACCTCCTTCCTGAATTTCCATGGCTTAATCTACAACCATGTCTTGCTTAGCAGAAGCCTGACAGACAAATATGGGCACCTGAACACCCAAGTACAATTAGCTATCAAAAACTAAGCCCTCATCTACATTGTCTAGAAGTAAGACTGAAGTGTTATCTGAAGTTTTACAGGGGAACAAGTGGCTGAATATTTTGCTCAAAATAAATAACACATACTTCTGAATATTCAACAGAGTCTGAATTCAGGTTTCAAACTATTGAAGTATGAAATGAAAAGCAAATAGCCTTCTTGATGCCAAACAGGGAAATATATTTATTAAATTTAGATAACCTCTTTTTGGTCAAGACTCAACTACCAGCATAGAACAAAACTGTCCAGCCTTTTGTGTCATACCATCCCATGTTCCCTCCCTCATACACCCAAGAGAACTAAATCACAATTTGAAAAAATAAAAATCTGTATCACTTCATTCAGCACTATATCCTGAGACAGGCAAGAAGTGCATGTGAAGTGCACATTTTTCAATGCAGAGTCACTTCTAAGCATGCTAACAGGAGAGAGTCATAAAAGCTTTATCAAAAATAGTGACAGCCAGTTTCCATCCCTTTGGGGTTTTATGGAAACAGGGTCCTGAATTTTTAGAATAGATTACCTACATATAGCAAAAGCTTCCACAGCACGTGTCCTTTGAATGTGATGCAAGCCAAAAAAATATAGATTTTTGCATTTTTTATTTCTTTTCTTAGATGCAACAAATGGATATTGGTTCTTTACATGTAATTTATTAGATTTCCGTATAGCACTTTTTTAATGACTGAAATTCCATAATTGCTACATTGTAAAGTTGCAGAATTTTCTATTACTTCTTAGCAATGAGGTGACTATTTTCTACCATGAGTATTCCAAGTTCTGCCACAGATATAATGCACTAGATAAAAAAAGTAACTTAAAAACATAGCAATAGAAACCTATCCCTACCATTTGCAAGTGTTCTTTTAAACCATCTAGCACTGAATCTACATCTGCCTCAAATATTACACAAATAAAATCAGTTACCAGTTCAATTTTCCTGTCTGCTTTTTATAATCCCAGAAACATTGCAAAGAGGACATAGTTTCAACAATTCTGTAGCCATTTTATTTACAGCAGTGTTCTGAAAGTCTAAACAGCCAGACTCTTCTTGTTATATGAACTGTATTTGAAAACATCAGCAAGAAAGAAAGCTACAATTAGCTTTCAAGCCTCTGAGCTGTTACAGCATTCGTTTATTTTAAAGCAAATCCAATGTGATCACTTCTGGCTTCCTGCAAATCATCATTGGTTTTCATCAAATTTTTCTTTCATCAAGTAAAATCAAGTTGTGTAAGAGCAGCTTATGCTTGAGCAAGAACATCTGCTTCATGAAGATCTCTGATGTATGAAAATAGATTCAGCTCATCCCATATCTGAAAGAGGTTGTTACAGGCACTTTGATATATAAGATGTGACTACTTGGAAGTGAATTTCTCAGAAAAAAAACAATTGGTTGTACATACTCAAGGTTTGCTGTTTACTAAGTAGTAAGAGATGGTAAAAATGGTATTGAAAATTTTTAATTGAAGAAGAATAAATTAAATGCATTACCCACTGAAGTCAGTCAAAATTTTTGCACGATGGGATGCACTGAGTAATGGTCTTACCAACTGTCATTAGCAACTTCCAAAGTCATCAGCAAAAGAGTCATTAGAAGTGTTTTCAAATACAATTCATTTAACATGAGTTCCTATCATACAGGCTTTTAAAATGCTACAGTAAATAAAATGGACATGGAAAAATAATTTTTCTTTCTCTGACAGCTGCTCTGTGAGCACTGTACAATTTTACAAGTACTTGTTCTACTACTCAATATGTTTCTCAAATCAAGACTCCTCCTGGTCGCCCCAGTTATTCAAGTCTCTACCCAACAAAAACTGTACTGTCCTAAATTCCATCAAAAATACAGTACATAGGAGCATGTACTGATAAGTTTGTTAATGCACTATAACCAGCTTCACAAATCTCCTTCTGCCCCCTCCCCCCATGCGAAAAAAAGAAAAAAGGGACTTTGTGACAATTAAGACAGCGTAGTAAAAAAACGATAGTGCATTATTTTAAAATGGCATTTAGCTTAAGTTGGCCAACAAAAAAAAAAAAAAAAGGTTTTCCAGTTATAATAAAACCACATTTATTGGAGCCGATCGTACCAATGTCTGGTCAAAAACTGTATACTTTCCCAATCCATCCCATGATGTTTTCCTGGTCCCCCGCTGCCGCAGACAGTTCAGCTGGTGTTGCTCACCAAGGCCAATGTCAAAGAGAATTTGGTAATCTTTTGTGCTTCTTTACTTTTAAAACAGTGTTGTGTTCCTATGTTTGGGAAAAGGCTTTAGCTTAACTGAGCAAGAGTACACCCAGACTAGTGTGAAGGTAGGAACAGTGATGGGGACTAAAATGGAAAAATATTCTTGAAATAATACATAAGTATATTTTTCCAGTGACAAAAATTATTAACTGCTGCATTTAAAAAATTAGCAGATATCAAGTTATTTTCAAGGGCACTGGTGATAAAATGGACAAGTCAAAAAAAAAAAAAAAAAAAGAAAAATAACCCCCAAAACAACACAACCCAAACAAACAAACAAAAAAACCCCATAGCTGCATCCCAGTATGCAGAGGTTTATGTCAGGACTTATGCTGCATCTGTAAGACAATATTTCACCCTAGTGTTCGCTCACAAAATTACCCTGCATCTATCTATAGTGTTCGAATTAAATGCAAAAGAAAATTACTTAGTCTACTCTCACTTAAAAAAAAAAAAGAGTTAATAAGACAAGAATAGTTAGACTGTAAACCACACACATTTCTTTTAAGTGTCATAAAATAACCATTGCTCAGTCAAGCCATTACCTTTTCCACAACATCACCATTTTTCTTTAAAATTCCGAAGGGGAAATTTTCTATATTTAGATCAGTAATAATAAAGAAAAACATGTACCTTTCTGTTGGGATAACCACTTTGACTATGGCTTGCGACAGAGTCTGTATATGAAGTCACATCAGATAATAAACATAGAATATGTGAGTATTGTTAACAAGTAACAAGCAAAAATATACATATGCATTGAAAATACTACACATCTATCACAAACTTTGCAGGCAATCACTGCTGTGAAGTTATAACTAAGCAATTACACAAAATTCAAATGGTTGTGTCAGTGAACCATGAAGGTTCACTAATTGCAAAGTATCAGAACATTCCTGTCAGAATGTACATTGAGGCACTGAATAAGAACTATGCTGAATATATAAGAAAGGAGTTCTTAAGTTTATGAAAAGATTCTAAACTATTTGACTTGGATCACACTGGTGTTACTTTATTCCCAAGTCTTACTAAAAACAGCCCTGACATTTAAGTGTCATTCAAAGAATCAATAAATTCTTACAAATGTAAATCAAGCTGGTTTGTGATTTCAAGATACTTACCCTTTAATCAGCTAATATTCCACAAAAAGAAAAGTTTGAAAACTGACTCCATAAGTAGCATAAAATACTTACTCAATGTCCAGATTAATTACCTTCTACACAAAATACATCAACTCTTCTAGGGTAAAAATAATGCTACCCAAATTAAAATGTAGGATTTTCTATAAGGAAAACAATTTAGATACTGCAAATTGGCAGCCAAGAAAAGGGGGGGACGTAGGAGAAAAAAATCCAGGGAGCCTGGAGGGGGAAAATGATAGCCAGATTTTAAGCAGCACTAAATTAACCAAGAGCCAATAAACTGTACCCTAACACAGACATGAAAGATCTTCAGGAATTAAGTAGGTTCCCTTGGGCTACAGCAGGGAGCCAGAGAATCTGCAGACTAAGGGCTGCCAAAGTCAGCCTGAACAATGCAAATCTATGAAGCCATTGAAATACTGTCACAGATGTAGTACTTAACAATGAGATACGGCCCAGGGTACTGTAAGTTACCTTCTCAAAATCTTCCTTGTTTTTTGGTGGTGGTAACATTGGAGCATTAGGATTCTTCAACCTCTCCCTAGGCTGGGCATTGAAAGGCAGTCCTGATGGGGGAGGTGGCAGGGTGTGCTCCATCATGGAAGGTGGAATGTAGATTGGATGTGGTGGTATAGGTACAGCTTTGCCCCAGCCCAGCTTCATTTCAAACGACATAATCATCTTGCCTGAAAAAGTGAAAGAATAAAAACCTCCATTACCATGATGTAATAAACTGGTTCTGCATCACTTAAGATTTCTCCCTGTTAAGTGCAACATTTAGGTTTGCCTGCCACCGTTTACCTTTCACTTACATTGCTGATTACTGTTACTACATCTATCAGACTACAACATAGGCAAATGAAGGCCTATTACACAAAACGTTTTATTAGTCTTCCCCCAATGTCTGTCTTCAGGACATTAGAGTACACGATTATTATTGTTTGAAAATACGCAGTTGCCAGAAGAATAGTCAAGTGTAAACTAAAATCACTTCCAGCCTGGTATCTACTGAAGTTACAGAATACATCTCACTTGTCTGATACATCAACCTGAAAATGTGCTTACAGTCTGCAAAGATAATTACAGCCCTGAACTAAGAAATACATTTACCATTTAAATTCTTCAGTGCTCTTTCGGCATCTCTCCTGTTCATAAAGGCAACAAAGCCACAGTTTCTTTCTCTTGCTCTTTCTTCATCAGTTCTTGGCCACATAATTTTAACACTTGCTAATGGTCCAAAGCGGCCAAATTCTTGACATAACATCTCTTCATTCATCTACATGAAAAAAAGAGGTAAAAAATAACATTTTTCCACTGTATTTCTGTGACAATCATTCATATTATTGCCCAAATGTCAAAATTTTAATTTTTTAGTTTCTTGAGAAACACCACTTCACTGATAGCCCCTCAGTGCAACCTACTGCAGAAACAAGAATCTAAAAAATTGCACTTTCACCTTAGCATACCAAATTTTTAAAATATGATCCACCTTGCTTAGGGATATCAATGGAAAGGGAATTTTAACTGAGCTAGAGATTGGTATGCTAAACCTTAACTTTTCAGCATTATGTACAGAGCATTTATTCCAATTAATATTGCAGAACAATTCATCTGGGCCCAAACATGCCAACACTCCTTGGCTCTGAACTTACCTGAGGATTGATGTTTCCCAGATACAAATTTGTTGTGCTTGGATCTCCAACATCATGTGACCCTGGTGCATAATCATCCAGTACTAAAACAAAGGAAAAAAAACAAACAAAAAAAAGAAGTCATAATCTCTGCTATGCATTTAAATGACAACATTAAATTGAGTAAGAAAAGAATCTGTATTACCACCAGATGATCTGTTTCTTCTTGAAGGAGCATCCACTGAATATAGAGAAGAAAAATATGTACAGTTTAGTCTATGAATCTTGTAGCCCAGACTAACATAAAAAATAACATCTACTTACTTGAACGCCGCTGCCCATCTGAATCAGACTGGGGTGGTTCAAAACGACTCAATCTACCTTTTGTTTTGTGCCTTTCATCACGCTCCTCTTGGATTCTACAAAGCAAGTTTAAAGTAAGCAACAACTTAAAACCATTCTGAAGTTTTTATTCTAAAATTTTGAATTAACTTTACAATTATGCGACAATATTAATAATATGAAACAATGAGTTTGTTAGAAATTCCAATTACCAGTATGTCTGAACTTCTGTATCAACCAGAATTATTCCAGCTGCATGCTTCCTCATTCATACTGTCAGGGCCTTTTTTTCTCAAACAAAACTGAAAATAAGAACTGTGTTCTGAAAAAGTGACTCCAATTCCACACCCAACTACCAGAAATCTGCAGACGACTCAGGTGACTTTTCAAGTTGCACACAACTCCTTAGTGTCTATTTATCATTCTAGACTTTCTAAGCCTTACTCACAGGCACATCCACATGACTATTTCCAGAATAAAATGGATTTCATCTCAGTTTCTCACGCTGAGGACAGTACTCACAAGTAACTATTTGGTTTCCTGCAGCTTGGCCTTCAATCCGAATATGAAGACACTGAATCCCAGGAATACAAGGCTGTCAGTTCATCTCATTTATACCAACTAAGGAACATGCAGCAGAGGGGCTCAGGCACTCCTCACAAAGGCCATACATGGATTTAGAATGTTGTACCTACTGCTTTCTAATGCATAATTGATTTGTTTTCCATATTTAGCATCAGGATAAACATATGGCACTCAGCTGCACTCAATATATGTGCTGCTCTTTGTTGTATTACAACACATGTGGAAGTGAAACAATCTGCTTTTTCAAGCATTCTCCAGCTTGCTTTTAATACTATGTAAGTTGAAGTCTCTAGACTTGAATTACAACCCTTATTTCTGCATCACATGAAAGCTCAACCTCTTCCAACAAATTCCTCTGGATATAGGTTAGAAACACTGACAAAGCTCACTCTTTCCAAGAGTGACAGACATTTCATATTGCCACCAATCTCTCTGCTACACCCCTGTACTGGGTTTGCTGGGCAGGTTTTGGTAGTGGGGGTTACAGGAGTGGCCTGGGCAAGAAGTTGCCAGAAGCTTCCCCCATGGCTGATGAAGCCAACACCAGCCAGCTCCAAAATGGACCCAACAACAGCCAAGGCCAAGCCCATCAGCAATGGCAGTAATTAAGCCTAACTAATTTATTTTAAGCTAATTAGCTATAAAAAGGAAAAGAAACAACTTTTAAGAAACAGCTCAGCAAGAATGATCTTAAATACTGTCTGTAAAGCAAGGCAAAAACATTGGATTTTGTTTGTTTACAGTAAAGACTAGGAAACTTACTGCTTTAATTCTTCTTTAAAAAGTTCCAAATTACTCTTTTTCTTTTCCTTTTCTCCTTTCTTCAAAGGCTAAAATAAATACATATAAAAGAGCATTTCAGAAGACAAAAATGAACAGAATTAAAAATCATATAACAAAACTTTAGATAATTTCCATGCATTTTTACCCACAGCTTTCAAAAGGAGGAAAAAACAACAAAAAAAACCCCAAAACAACAACCAAACAAGACTCGAAACATTCAGACTGAGCGCTATCAAACACAAAGCTAGAAAATAAAAACTTAAGGATAGTTGAAAATAAACTGTTACTGCTCATTCTTTCAATGCAGCACATGTGATCAAACACTCTCTCTACTACATACACATTTAAAACAACTGTGAGGTATTGTGTCACTTTGTCCATCTGGAAACTAGGATGCTGACTACACCCCTAGCAAACCATCATGCTCTAATGAATTTGAGAGATGCGTGTATATATATATATATGTAAATTATTTTACATATATATTCAATTATTTTATCCACAAACATTCTACTTGAAAAGAATTTCCTTCTCTTGCTTCCTTTTGGATGTAAATACAATCCGAAAAAAGTTACTTTAAATAGCACAAGATCCTCAGGAAAAGCACTCTTGTATGACAAAGAATATGGATACTGCAATACTACTTTTTTAACAGTAATATATGTTCCTTAACTAACTCATGTGAAATATTATCTTCAACAACATTGTTTTTATATAATCAAATTTAAATGAAAACGTTTTCAATAGGCAGACATACAAAATATTTGTGTTACACACTACAGCTTTGGAAAAACTGGACTTCCTACTCACCCCAGGCAAAGTTGTTTGTTTGTTTTTGTTTTTGGGGAGGGTCTGCCAAATAAATAAAATCATTTTTACCTCATTATCTTCAATCACCATTGGACATGGCAAGTGAGTAAACTGATTGCATTACTTCACAAGTATTTATGAAAAATTTGAAAAGCAGTAATAGTCTTACATTACAAACACTTGCATATGACAGAACAGAGCTCAGAAAAATAAAAAAAAATGCTACAATTCATTTCTGTATCTGTAGAGCTTTATATACAGTGAAAATCAAAACTGCTATCCAGTAGTACCCCACTGGTCTAACACTGACATTTGTTGAAGGGAGGTTATGATGGAACTGCCCACAATTATCACATTACATTAATTTCCCACCCTAACAGGCAGCATCATATGTTTCACTTAAGCTTTAAAACTGTAGTAAGCTCTGTTAAAAGACTTTGAAGACATCCAAGACATTCATTACACATACACAGTAGTAACAGTAATCATCTGCAATTATCACTTGACTTGAAGGCTGCTTGTTCGTATTTCTATTATTTTCATTACATTTTACAATGAACCTTGGTTAAAAAAAACCAACAAACTAAAACAAAACAAAAAACCCTCCATCAAACCATGTGGAAGACAAAATAAAGTAAAAGGTGCTCAGCTTCAGAACTGTGCAAGTTCTGGAACTCAAAGAGGGATTTCTCAAACTTTACTGCCCCCAAAAAAACAAACCAAAACAAACAAACAAACTCAAAGAAACCTACCAAGAAAAACTTGGATCAACACAAAGGTCAATTTATCTTTTGGTTTTTAAGTTAAAAAAAAAAAATCAAACACAGATGGTAGCAATAGGAATTGAGAAGAATTGCTTCTAAAACCAGAAATTCTCAGGACTGAAGAAGTTGTTACTTTGCAACAGTCACTAAATCCCTATCCACAAGAAATTTGTCCAAATAAGCAGGAACACAGTAAAAAGGCAGTGCAGCACCAAATGTATTGTGCCACATACAGGGCTCCTGGGCCCCTGCATTTCATCACCTTCATATCTGCTATGGGTTCAGGCAACTCCAAATGTCCATCTTCTCTCGTGCAGATAAAACTACTCTGCAAGATCACATGGCCCTTTTTCTAAGCACTTCTAAATACATCAGGCTGGAGTTAAGATTCAAGCAAGAAACTTACAGGCTTTTTGGTTTCTATCATTAGGAGGGATGGAGGTTTCTCATTGGATGGCTGACTTGGTTGATTTTTTTGATCTGAGAATCGTGACGAAGGTTTATAGATTTTACCCCGTTTTTCATCTGTTTCATGCTCCTCTGAAATTAAAGACAAGTTGAAAGCAAATTTTATTAACTAATGCTGCACAACACTATTCATTAGAAATAATGCTGTTCCTTCAATTCAATATATTATTTCATTTTTAAAAAGCTGAAAATACAGATTTCACTTAATTTAACGTCTTTTAATATGAAGAAAAGGAATATATATTAGGTAGTCCAAACAGAAACATTTTTTCTCCTTATGGTTAAAATACAAATCACACCACTGCCTACCTCAGTCAAAGCATAAAGTAGATTTTAGCATCAAGTTTTCTTTTCTGCTTCTAATGTAACATTTTAAAATGCAATTCAAAGCCAATCTTCATCTTTACTCAAAGCCAAATGACCCACCACATCCAAAAAAAGATTAGCTATACCTTTAGATGCATTAACGATTCCTCCTCTTACAAATGTTTTCACTTTATTACCGTCACCTCCTTCAAAGGCAGCAAGGAATTCTTCATAAATTTCTGCAGCAGCCTTCTCATCCTCCTACATAGCAAATGTTAATCTATTTACTATCATCGCAGAACAACCTTCACTAGACAGTTACTCTTAAATTAGCTGTGTGACATTCCTTTTTATTTTCTAGAGTTCAAGCTACAAACCGCATCAAAGGAGTTTCAATTTTACACAATTCAAATTTCTGAGAAATGTGGGCAGAACACAGCATATAACACACAAAGCCAGTGAGGCTGTGTGCTCAGTATGTTCCTTTTCAGGAGTCTATATGAAAATTTAACATTCAAAATATGCCCAACAGAAAAGCTCAAATCAAAGTCTTATGAGCCTGGAGCTTTGTTGGCCTCAGCATGAGAGAACAGTGCCCATTCCATCTCAGTCTTTACGATCAACCTATGTGACTGAAGGAGACCAAAAGACAATAGGACCACCTTTCTGAATTTCCCAGAACACAAGTTAATTCAATGGATTAATCTGAGACACTAAATTTAGCATGATCGTGATCTTTAGGCCAATATTTCCAATACCCCAGCAGGAGATAAGCCACAACAATATAGTATGAGTTGCGTGTATGAAGTTCAAACCCCAACATTTTCAAAATTTCCACCTTACCAACTACTAGATACATATTTCCTAAAATCTGGACACTCCTGAGTAATCTAAAGTGCAGTATCAAATTTTAAGGTTTGTATTAGTTTCCAATACGGTCATTAGACAAAAAGATGTTTTATAGAACTAACAAGGATGTGTACTGAAAGTTTCAAAAATGACAGGTACTTGATAATTACTGAAATCCAATGACAGAGAGCAATAGAAGACCAGAGAACTACCTAAGGTGACAGCTGTCTCCATCCTGAGCAATACATAAATGGATTATTTTAATTCCCTATTTCAGGAAGCCAGAGACCTTGATTTCTCACAGAGAAGGAAAGAGTAAGCCTCTCTGTATCATTAATGCCATGGATGCCAAAAATACACTACACATGTAAAATACGATTCACTTTCTCTCTTGGAGAGCTAAAATTATCAAAATTAACATATTCAGTGTAAAAGTTGGTTGCAACCTAAAAGCAAACTTACTTGAGCTCTGCATACAAAGCAAAATTTTCATGGTTTACCATTACCTTCTTTTTTAATTCCTCTTGCTCCTTCTTGCTCAGAGTCCGTTTGGCAGCACTCATTTTGCCAATACTGAATGCTTTAAGTTTACTTTCCATTAGAGGCTGCAAAGGGAGTAAGGAAAAAGACATCAAACTGTTTACAGAACAATTAAAATATTTATGTTGCTTTTGACCTTGGTCTACACCAGTACTTCAAATAAAACAAGGAAAAGCCTTCCTGTACTTATCTCTAAAGTTGTCATAATCTAATACAACTAAACAAAAATTTTAATCTCTGTGGGTGTTTTTAAACAAACCATCCTTGGTTTAATGAGAAAGCTTTTAACACACCATTCATACACAGATGAAATCTGAAGGACACTTGCTGTAAGAGTCTGGACATTTACCACTGTGCAGTGCTGCAGTTTCTAAACCTTCAGAAATACACACTTGGCAGTACAATTCTTCCCCCTTCCCTCCCCTATCCCCTCAAAAAAGCTTTTCTGACTATTTTGGCCAGAAAAATGTTTGTGCAAAGTTGGACATGTAATGGAACAATCATATGGATGCTAAATTTCAGCTGTACTTCAAGGTAAAAATTAATAGCTTTGCTGGAACAACAAAATGCATTCTAGAGGTTTGCAGTTATCGGTTAAATGAAATTAAACAAAAAACCTCACCCACCTAGATCGTTTCAAATTTCTTTCCAAAACCCTGATGAAAGAAGCACTCCAGATAACAGTAATTTCTGGAGAAATTTAATTCTTAAGGCTCTATTCTGGTAGTTAACAGGCAGTAAAGCACCAAGAGAAGAAAGACAACAGGATGGAGAGCACGTTCCAAAGACATGGGCAGTGGGAAGTTACATGAGAGAAAAGATACTTCTCTGGAAACTCCTACCTTAACACAGTAATTCATGAAGAAACAGCACAACAAAAAAGCCCCAGAAGTTCTAAGTCTTGTTTTTTAAATATTTGTGATGCTCTTATACAGAGCACACAGTGATGCTTAAAACTACAATTTTTGCAATGACAGTTCTTTAAAAAAAAAAAGCTCAATAAAACATTAAGACAAATAAGGTGAACAACTTAAATGGCATATTACAAAAAATATTCTGATACCAACTGGTATCCTCTAGGAATAATTTTCTTTGTAAAGAATTTTATTTCTAGTATCAGCTTCCTATTCAAAATTTTTTTTCATAAAAAAGCACCATGAAAAACAAACTGTTTTAAATATCTTCCATTTATAATCCTTGCTTAACATCACAGACATCTCTTAGATCTGTGCCAAGCATAGGACCTAGTAGCTCATACTTCTTTGAAAATGTTCCCTCATCATCACTGAAAGTAAAGGTACCAGTGACAAATTTATGCAGTGTTGTCTGTGAAGTTATCTGTTTTATGACACTGTGTTTGTCAATGTGAGCTCCTGTGACAAGCTTATCAGGAGCTTTTAATTCATCTGTGTGTTTTTAAATTTAAAAAAATCCTGTCTTCCAGTTGTCTGAAAAACAGCTTCTATTTCAGTATGACAAACAATATACAACCTTGGCAAAACATGAGCACACAGCTACGGCACAGCAATGCAGGCAGAACAAATACCACACTCCTACCCAAGGCTTATCCTGTCATCAGAAAATAATCTCTCACAGTAATGTCACAGGATACCTGCGGATCAGCCACATGAATATTTGTTCCAGTGACAGAAAAGAAGCAGCTGCAAGATAAAGAGATCTGACACTAAGATGTGCTCAGTTTAGAAAGGGTCTCAGGGAAAAAAACACCTTCCAAGGGGCAGGAGCAATATAAAGTTAAGAAGATTGAACTAATTTATGCCTGCTAGTTAGATTCCAGTGGGCAATTATAACATCATCATTAACCACATGCAGCTTCACAGAATTCCTAATAGAACTATACAAAACTTGAAGGTCTTCCTCCTTCAAAAAATGCAAAATACTGTGAAAAGGGTAAAGCAAATGATGGAAGCAAAGAGAAAATTGCAGCTGAGTAATCAAATCTCTGTATGAAAGCAAGTTTCTGTTTAAACAGAACACTGCATTGACTGTCAAGTGGCACAAAGCACTCAAGTTCCGGTTCCATCAGTAGAAAATACTCAGAAGAGATTTAAGAGTAGTTGTCAAATTGTAGCAAGTAAAAGAAATCAATAAAACAAACTATTTCGTTATGAAAACTTTCTGCTATCACAACTTGAATAATGCTCTTACAAGCAATTTAACAGCTGGTAATTGACTTTTGCATGTACAAAATCAAATTGAAATCCTGAAGAAAATCCAAAGCACAGAATGAATCGTCTGGTATTAAGTCCCAGTTTGGCTCTTGCTTCCTGTTTTCATTTTAGCTCAGAAACAGGTAGGTCTTCAGGCAATGTACCAACCACACAACCAGGCAAAGGTCACATTACTGAGGGGATAAGGGGTGGGGTGGACAGAAAGATCAGGTTATTACTCTTATCTTTTCCTTTACCATATTCTGTTTGAAAGAAAAATAAAGGATGGAATTAGGGCCACACTGTCTCAGCTTTGAGAAGCCAAGTGTGTATGAAAAGGCTCTTCAATATCCCATGACTCCTAGGATTGATCACCTTGTATTCTCAAGCATTCCTCAGAAGGCACAAACCCATACAGGGTCCTTGCAGCTTCTTTCTGTTCCAGTACCTATTATGGATGCAGTAGCATGCATCACAGCTTCCTACACTGGTGCTTGTTTTCAAAGTTTCAACGAGTATTTTTAAACATGAAATCAATGGTTCATTTGCAAACACCTACAGGTTACATACCCAGTGCACCAGACTCTGCCTGTAGCAAGTAGTTTTCTTTAAAAACAGGCCTATTTTGAGTCTGTGGGTTTGGCTGCAATTTTTGTTTTTTTAAGCATTTTGGACTTACATGTGAATCAGCAGATCCAGTGGTATGTACTGCATCTGGCCCTCTGACCTAAGGAGAGAATGATGAGGAGGTAAGGCACGTAGTAAGAAACAGACAGCCAACCTCTGGGGGGCTTTTCCCAGTTCTTGGAATGTGATTTTCATTTCAATTTCAACATCCAAATACACAAGAACAAAGATACATATAATGTATTTTAATGACATATCTGACCTAGGTCACCTCAAGAACAATGTCAATATAAGGCAAGTAAGGGACAGATCTAAAGACAGAACATTAAAAAATGTGAATTTCCACAGCTGGATTTTATAAATACATCACTAATGGAACCACTGGGAACAAAGTTAGTTACATGGCACCCCCAAGAGCTGTCATTAAAGGACCTTAAAGATGACATAAAGTGCTTGATTACATTTGGTTTCCTATAAAATAATTTCCAAAACTGCTTTTACCATATTGTGTATAGATGGAACCTGGCCACCTCAAAAACCTCACTTTGTGACTAGGTACTAAGTGACATTATTACTTTAAACCCTAACTGAACTTCAACACTTAAACTAGCATACAGACAAAATCAGGTTTTAAATGAGCTTAAGTGATGGAGAACATGCTTTTAAATTATGTAATGCCCAAATTCCAGAAAACCTGACGTAACATTTACTATTAAGATATTATTGCCTGATGCACAATTCATACCTTAATTGAAATTTATGTCAAAGTAACACATTTCCATTAGCTGAAATCTGTTCATTTGTTGCAGAACATTAGTATTTATCCTTATTACCTGGAGTTCACAGTTTATACTAGAAATACTAGGAGATGATGCTCATTTCCAGTCTTTCAAAACCAACAAGCACCAAATGCTACTTTAGAAGATAATTTACAAGGCCTTGTTTTAACTGTGCATCCTGCTTTTTCATCAGCTAAGACAGAGACATTTTTCTTTCAGCAAGTATATTCCTATGTTATACAATAAAATCAATTTAGAATAAAATGGTCTTCAACAGAAAGCACTTCAGCAACCAGAATTAAGTGCACAAAGGTAAAGAGCAACACAAAGATGCAGCTCTTCCAAGGGAAAAGCAAAAGGCTTCTAAGAATATGTTTGAAAGTGTTTTAAAGAAAGAGAAATGGGGCAGGGGAAAAAATCATGTCTTACTCTCAAAGACCTCCCAAAACCCCTTCCTTGCAGCACTGTATGACTCACAACCACACCTCTGCACAAAAGCTAGTAACAATCTAAGATCACATCCAGCAGTAGCAGTTCATTACAATACACATGGAAGCAAGTATCTCAAGCATCTTTTACTAATGCCATTTCCTGCAAACTTGTCCTCCTGTGTACTTGGTGCTGGACTTTTTTGTGATCCACAACTGCCTCAGGCACTCAGATCAGTAATTCCGTTATGCACAGGTCTGCATACTGCACAAATGTAGCCTAAGGAAAGCTGTCCTCCCCCCAAGAGTTTATGAACGTGTAGAACCAACATCACACAGATAAAAGATGTACACTGTGCAAAAGAATTCCAGAACATGGAAACAGCATTCTTCCTGCTGCCAGCTGCCACCCTGCAGCAGCCAACACAGCAGCTGCAATTCCAGCCTCCCAAAAAACAATTTGAGACCTGCAGTTAAAAAAAAATTAAGTCTCAGAGGTGGAATGACACAGTGCTGCCTGCCTTAGTGTACCGACACAGATCGAGCGCTGCTCCAGGACAGGAGCTTGTCTGGCAACAGCAGAAAGGAATGGCCACTTCCTCATTGTCCACATCTGTTTAATTTATAGAAGTTTTAGACAGCAGCACCTCCCAACTGGGTGGTGCTACAGGGAGGACAAAAACAAAGCATTACACAGAGTAACAAGCAGTGGGAATGCTCAGTAAAATGACAGATTATCCTGAAGAAAAATATAAAAAAACTAAGACACTCAATCTGCTCCTCCACCAGCAAGCAGATGATACTGCTCAGAAAGGCTTCAGTGAGTGGTGGCACACAGACATTCTGTGTGATTCTCCCCAAACCACCAACAGGGCCCATGGCACTGTGGAGTCACTCTGAACATTTAGCTGAGCAGAAGAATTTCTATTAAGGCGCACCGAGAAAACTTCTAAAAGCAATTTTAGCTTTTGGATCAACTTTACCCCACAGTAATTAACAGCTTTGGAGAGCCACAAACTCAACAATTCTTATTTTTCAAGTCTTCTCTTCCTAGGTATAAATTTAGTTCTACCTTTGATACTACTCCTGACCAACCAAGCAACTGTTCTGACAAAGCACAAGGTTCTTGACAAAACTGCACATTGCTATCTGCCAGTTTCTAAATGGCAGTTATTTAAAAATCACAAATTCTCACAACACTGCACTTTGCATCCATCTGCACAGCTTTGACAAAAGGGGCCATTTTGTTTCCTTAAGAGTCAGACCAGCTGCACTGACTCAGCGGAATCGGTGTCTTTTTAACAGAGGGAAACATTTTAGAAGACACTGCCCACCTGTCTTGAAATCTGGAGCAGGATTATTTTTTCTGTTCTCATCATGTCAAGTAGCTCCACTGAACTTAACTGCTGAAAGAAAGACACACAAAGCTCTGCCCTACACTGATGAGATGTGAGGACAGCTCCCTCCTGTTCAAAATGCCGACAGAAAAAATGCAGTGAATCCAACTTTCAGTCACTGCCAGCATAACCAATTGACAAATGCCTTCTTATCCCCAATTCATTGCATCTCTGCATGAAAACTATCTTTAATTTTTTTTTTTTATCCTCAACCAGACTATTTTACAGCTGGACCACTTTTTCCACCACTTTCACACTGCACATTTCTCCAAGCTCGTGCCAGCAGAGCTGAAGTGCCATTCAAGCAGCCTGTATTGCTCCTGCAGTAAAATACAGCCCTGTCAAACCCCAGTCCTAGAGGTCAGGGCACACAAAGCTTCACTACTAAGTCCAGCCAACTTCATTCAACCTCCAAGAGAAAAGCCAAAAACTTCAAAGGACCATACAAATGAGATTTACGACAAACTTCCATGGAAATGCCCAAGCAGAGTCATCTCTGAGATTAAAATCTTTACATTTTCTTCCAGTTTCATGGAAGCTTCCAAGAAAACAGAGAAGAGAACAGCTCTTCAAAATCTTCCTTCCTGCTCACAGCTCACATGGCCACAAATCCAGCTCTTCACATTTTCTCCAGATTTAAAAATCTCTTGGTAAAACTGGCATGATTTTGTTATATCACCAGTATTTAAAATATACTGTATGCAGTAAGTATTTTTTAAATTAATACTAATGTCATTTAGTGAAACGTTTCATTAATGTCATTTGGTAAAACAACAAAGAGCAACAAAAGCACAAAAGCTGCCAATAGAGCCCAGGAGACAATCTGTGGTCTTCTAAATGCTGAATGGTATTTTTACAACTGTAATGGCTACAACTTAAAACATAAATTAAAGCCCTGTCCTTGAAGGAACCAATAGCCTCAGAGTGAAATGTTTAAAAGAAACTCTGATGAAAGCCACTCCTGCCCTGTTTCAACACCTTCCATTGATCCTGCCCCCATACTTGTCACACTGAACTACACCACTGTTCCTGGTCCAGCTGATCAACTATGAGAGAGATGGGGAAGTTCAGCCAAACCATCTCCCAACTCAGAGAGCACCTCACTGCCCACATCATTCCAAATCAACCAAAGAGGACAATGTGGTAGGGAAGAAGTACCTTAGGCTGGGATTATTTGTGTCAGCACTGACAGCAAGGAAAAACAAATGGGAACACATCATAAATTAAGATGTCAAAAGTCAGCAAAAGGAGGTTTCCAGCTTGCCTTATGTTTTTTGTTCTTCCTTTCTCTCTAGAAAGTAAGTGCTTGAAAAATAACTCTCAGACACAAAAGCAAATGGACAGTGGCTTTCTCTGGAAGTATTTGTATAGAATGGTATTCTGTAAGAACCTTAAACTCAGAAAAAAGCTACAGCTCTTGGGATGAAAAAGGGAAAGGTACAGCTTGGTCCAAGTGGAGTATTTCTTTTGCATATGGTACCCAAGAATAACAACAGCCTATATAAGAGAAGTGGTCATGCCAGACAGTCACTATTCTCAGAAGATATAATAACAAAATGGAAGAGTCACTGAGCAGCTAAAACTTCATTACATAAAGATAAAAACTGAACATCTGTATCTGCCATTTCAGAACCATGTCCTATACTGATGTCCTGCGCAGTCCTTGGCAATCACTATTTTCTATTCTTTAATTATCCTTCTTTCCTACTTGGATTACTAGAAATCTCAAGCACGAATCTTGCTATTCTAATCTCCAAGTGCCAAAGGAATAGTTAATGCCTTTGCAGTACATTTCACATGGGAGACTCTCAAAGTTACTTAGCAGCTGCCAGTACCACACAAAGCAGCTGCCACCACAGCGAGGCAGGCGCTGGGGGCTGCCTGAACCTGTACCACCTCCAGCACGACTTTCCAGTCAGTGAATCAAACAAATAATACCTGGCTGAAAATATGTGGGTTTACACTATAAATATATATCATCAAAATAACTGGGTCAAAATCAGTACTTGGACACCGAGACTGAAGAACAAACACCAACCATTTTGAAGGGGAGAAGTTATTTTATTTCAGGCACTAGGTCACAGTTCCTCACAGAGCACAGAAAATAAAAGGTCACTGTTCCAGCAGGTAACTAGAAGTCAGCCAGCAAAAGCACACTTTGGAATTGCCACTGAAACATATCCTATGGAGTTTATGAGATACATAAATAATTGTATTTACAAAACAAATATAACTGGCAAAAGAAGCCTACAACTTCAGTTTTAATTACATAAGTAAATGAATCCTAAAATGATTTAAAATAATCAAAATGTCTGATAAATAATTACTTCATAAAATTTAGCAAAATGGTTACTTGCTCAATTGTTAAACCATAAACATTTTTATAGGCTCAACTAAAAAATACACATTGTAATCCCTGTGTGAATAAACTAATTAAAACAAAAAATAATATTACTAATTTCAACACCATTTCTTTCTGCAGACATCTGAAAAGTATCTCAATGTGTATCACAAGCATTTACAGAATAAAAAAACAAAGGTACTGGAAGGAACACACACTGTTCAGCCCCCCAAGATTTCCCAAGATTTACTTTTTAGGAAATAAATCCCATGAGATAGGCATATCTCATTTTATTTCACTTTTCAACAGAAACATTCTCATGGATCCAAGTATGTACTATCCCTATTTTCTCTGACAAGAAACAAGCAAGATCTAGCATGTAAAGCACGGGAAAAATACCAGTGGAACACAGCATGGATGTCTGGAGGAATGGGGAACTGAGGGGTGAGTGGAGAGTGCACAAAGGTGGCAAGAAAGGTACAGGACATCCTCAGCAGGCCCTGACAGACGAACACACGTCTGACCTTACATTCCCTAGGTATCCCACTGACTTCCATGGGATGGAAGAGTTAACTGTCTGAACATACCTCTGCAGAACTGACATCTAAGACAGAAAACAATTAATATAAATTAATTGCTACTGTATATTGAAAAATTAGTATCATCAGTACAGAAACAGAAAATGACAAAACAAAAATAACCTATGATGGAACTGCAAAAAGAAAGGAATCACATCGGGGTTGGTTTTCTGTACCATGTTACCAGCTGCATTAATCAATAATTAATTATTCTATTTCCAATTATACTTGAAATCCCAAAATATCCTATTCCCTGAAAGCTACTGCCCACAAATTAAGACCTATTTTACTACTCAAGTGTTCTGTCCAGCTCTTACTTGCCATTGCCAATACAAAAGCAAGATTAAAAAAAATGTTTCTCGGCAATATTTGGAACAGGGTCATAAAACGGAAACAAAAATAAAACTCTCCTACTCTAATAACAACTGAGTAAACATGCAGAGGCGTTAAGTAACTACATTTCATTACCCACTGCATTAATTACTACCGTTTCCTAGCAGCAAAATAAAAGAAAAAAATAAATAATCCTGATTTTGCTTAATAAAAAGATGGACAAAAATTATACATTTATAGCACTGGAAATTCCTGAGCCATAACACGGCTTCCTCTTTGAATGATTTACACACTCAAACACCAAAACCTGGAGGATCTATGTAGTTCTAATCTAAAACCTGAAACGAAAGTGAATGAAAGGGAGTAATCCTCAAACCATCAGCCGCCATCGTATCCCCCAAAATATCTTGCCCTCTACCCTCCCAGCAGGAGCGATGCTGCAAGCGTAAGCAGCTGTAGGCTGGGACCACTCGCAGATTTCAGAACACAGCTCTGGGCCAAGTTTTCCAGAACTGCGGCACTACCTGTGCTTCTGGGCTGGAAATCCACCCAACAGGAACCACAGGAAGTAGAGCGGGTACAGTGAAAAGCGCGGGGAACGCCGCGGCAATTCTACGGAACTTCACGGCACTTTAAAAGAACCCACTCCATCTCAATCCGTCGTTTTCCTTCACACCCGCGAGCTGGAAACTAACCCTGCGCGGGGCTCAGCCCACGGGAGGGAAGACAATGAAATAAAACCCGTCGGAGGGCACGGTGGGGCTCGGGCATTACGGAACAGCCCGCGCCCCAACCCGGGGACGCGCGGGCCGGCACAGCGCCTCCGCCGAGCCCCGCGTCTTCCTCCGCCGGGGCACGGGGACGCCACGGGGGCAGAGACGTGCCCGGGGCGGCCTCGGGGAGCGGGGGTGCCCCGTAAGAGGCCCGGGACCCCGAGCCCCCTTCCCGCCTCCCACCCCGTCCCGGGGCCCGCGGTCACCCCGGGCTCAGAGCAGGAGCAGAGCAGGCCGCGCCGCCCGCGCCTCGCCGCCCTGCCGCTACCGGGCCCCGCCGCCCGGCAGTGGGCCGCGGGCCGCGCTCCCCGAGCGCAACGGAGCGGCCCACGCGCCGTGCCTCCCGAGCCGAGCGCAGCGGGCGCCGGCCGTGCCCCGGGGCGGAGCGGCCTCACCTTCCCGGCGGGTTTCTGCGAGCCGCCGGGCGCCTTGTCCGCCATCTTGCCTCTTCCCTCGCCCAGCCCTGGCGGCGGCCAAGCGAGCGCCGATCCCACCGAGCCCGCCAGCGGAGGGCGCGAAGCCGATGGCCGAGCCGCCGATGGCCCCCACCCCCGGCGCGGAAGGGCCGCACCGCCCGCAGGTAGCGCTTGCCCCGTACGTGTAACGATGGGAAATGGAACTGACACCGTTTGGAACAGCCTGGAATGTTACATCTCACTGAGAAAAGCCCTTGAATATTGAAAAGGCTAACACAGCAAATCCTTCGTTACTGGGTTTGATATCACACTGCAGTTGCAACTTTATTGAACGCTGTTTAACTGGGGATTATAATCCGCGGTCACATTTATCATGAGTCTTGAATCCCCGTGCTTTCATGAATTTTCAGAGTGGAATATGCAGGGCAGGAGATAATACTTAAGGAGAAGACAAAAAGATACACAAACATTGTTGAAAGCTTTAATCCACCACCTGCAGGAGGGAGCAGGGCCTGTGCTAACAACCACTTGGGGCAGAGGGAAATGAAGGTTCCAGAAGGCAGAAGAAAAAAAAGAAAAAGAAAAAAAGGAAAAGGAGAGGTTGAAGAGGGCAGAGGCAACTGCAGAAGGCTGGAAGTTTATAGAAGAAGGCAAAACTCTCAGGAAACCTCACCGGCTGTCGATGCGCGTCCAGCTGTGCAGGGACATGGTCTGGTGAGAGCCGCTGCTCTGCCCGCAGTTGTGTCAGGGCGAGGGCCCAGCTGCGAGCGCTTCCATGGCAGCCGTCACCAGCACTGAGCGGGCTGGTCAGGACGGGGACGGCACAACGGCGCGGCAGCGAGCGCTGACGGCAGGGCAGGCGGAGGACGCGGGTCAGTGTGCAACAAGAGCAGGGCGGGCAGCAGCGGCACTGCCGGGGTTTCCTATTCCTGCAGCGGCGCAGGGCGCGGCGGGACGCGCAGGCGCCGCCAGGGGGCAGGCACGGCCCGCGCCGCGCGCCCGCCTGAGGCGGCCCGTGCCACGTAACGTGACTTCACCCCAAGTTACACGAAAAATGGCAAAATAAAAACTAAGGCTGCCCATCGTTCCTTAGGTACGAGCTGCATTACGCCGCAGTTCAACCCGCAGAGGGCCAGGCGGTGCTGCTGGAACTGCGGCAAAGGCGAGGCAAGGAGAAAGGCCACCAGTCAAGGCGTTTCTCCGGCTGCCGGAGCCTCCCGCCGCCGTCCGCGACACAAGGCGGAATGTTCTGGTACCGGCGTGGCAGCCGGGGCTGCAGACACAGAGATGTGTGTCTAATACACCTGGGCGATTCCAGCGATTAGTGCGGGCTGGTCCCTCGGCTGGCACGGTGCTGGGTCGCACCTCCACCCTGCAGGAGCCCGCACGGCTCTCTAGGATAAATTTGACGTGGAATCACTGAGGCTTGGAAGGAAGGAGGGGGAATAAAACCCACGCATTGACAGGTGCAATTCCACCCGTCTTTTTAGGATTTTTTGAGCCCCAAAATTTCCCATAGAGGAGCCCTTCCTGGTCAAGGAGTATTACGGATGGATTAGGCAGGATTTACTGCTTCAGAATCCAAGCCAAGCCCCTCTCTTCACTCATCTTTCTCCCTGTTTACTTGAGGACCATTTCACTGGCTTGCAGAGACACAGGATTAGTATCATCTCTGACCTGCTTTTGGAGTGGTTTTTAACTTAGTAGTGCAAACAGGTGCAGCAATGAGTGGAAAGCAAACCAGCTGGGCAACTTGTACTGGCTAGAAAGAGCATTTAGAGCCACAGGAGAAGACGCTAGATGATGCTCAACTCACCTGGGACTGTATTAATTAACATGGCATGAAAGATGACTGACACTTCTGGATACAAAACGGACATCTTGCTGGAAAGAGGAATGTGCCTTGGATGATAAGAGTTTTGGGGCCAATAAGGTTTAGAAAATTTGTGCTCCATTTGGCCTCGATCCCTTTATTTTATCCACCTCATTAATCCATTTTAATTATCCACCTCATTGTTCAAATCCTCTGCTTACTGCTTAGCCTCTACACTCTTTTGTAATTAATAAACTGCCCCAAATTAAGAGCATCGCAATCGAGAGCATGCTGTGAAAAACAGGAAAGACAGTTTCAAAGGTCATCTCTAAAGATAATTTTTCAGAATGAACCATACTTCTCAATCTGTGCTATTTGTAGCACATTGCAATAGTACAGTAGCACTCATGTACAGTTAGTGAATGAGAACACATGTTACTGTTTAGGGCTTAATGGGAGAGCAAGGGCAGGAAGGAGAGCAGAAAGGAAAGGAAGCAGTGAGATGCAGAAATCCATGGAGAATTAATGCAGGAAAGGCTAATAATAGTAGGCTAATAATAATAACAATATTTAAAAGTAAATTGTAGGCATTTTTCATTATAATGCAGTAGGTCTGGTTGCCTGCAGACCTGGGAATTGCTTATTAACTGTTGTTACAATGACAAGTAGCATTAGGCAATATACTCAGGAAAATCACGAATTATCATAAATAATTAAGCTACATTAAGTAAACCACACGCTGCAGTGTGTTACACTTGTCTTTCCGGCTGCTTTTTCCCCAACCCCCAGGTGAAAGCTCTCCACTATTCTCACTCCGGGCCAGGCCACGGAACTGCTGCAACTCTTTAGCAAATGTGGATGCCAGGGAACGGGAGAGGAAGGATTTAGGGTGCTGTGGAAGTTCCGTAGCCTGTGACAAAGGAAGCATGTTTGAGGACGTGGGGCAGGCAGATGATGAGTGGGACGGAAGTGTAGAGGTTTGTAACTCTGTAACAGTTCACACTTTGCTCTGTAGTTTTACAGAGTAGCTCCCGGATCACTAAAGCCACCGGCTGCGTGTGCGCTCCCTAGCGTAAGATTAGGCAGCACTCTTCCAGCTTTTTCCCTTATTCCGCCCTCCACCTCCTCCCACCCCAGAGACTGAAAACCGCCAGCGAGGATTCTCAGAACAGGCAGCTGCAGCTCCCCCGTGCACTCGAGGGTTGCTAGGGAGGAGAGGGAGAGGAGCACTCACAACCAGAGCACTTCCAGTCGGAGCACAGAGAGCCTGGGCTCAATTGAGATGCTTTAGCAAGGACCACCGGAATAACGAGAAAGAGCCAGAGGGGCTACTGGGAGAGGGCAGTCTGGACTTGCTGCCACTGCTCTGTCTGCTCTCTGTCCTCCGGCAGAAGCTATCTCTGTCTTACTCCATGTCTCAGTGCTGCTGCTCCATCTTCCCTCAGCTGTGAATCCTACTCTACTCCTACCATTCAGCAGCTGCTTTCCCTTCCAGGACCCCAGTGCTCTCTCCTGGGACATGCCTTATCAGGGAACCTGGGCTCTTTCTCCCCCTGGGATTCCTCAAGCACTGAGGCAGATTACACAGACCAGTCACAGGCACAACATCTGACTTGTGCTGTCTGGCTGAGAAGGGTCAGTCATTTGCAGTGTAGTTTGCAGGCATTAGTGCAAGTATCAAACGAAGGCTTAATTTCAAAAGTTCTCCTGCAACTTCTTGTCAGAGAGAACTAGCCTACGTGGCTAGAATCCAGATGTGCACATCTATCAGTTGTTTGAAAGCATGGAAGTTCAAGATGAGTGCAATGCCAGTCATTCCTTTGCCATACTGCGAGTCCCTCCTGTCAGGTTACTGAGTAGCAATTTGTGCTCTGCAAAACACTCCCACTCAGCACATACAAACAAAACAATTTCTTAGTTATGCACTTTGTAAGTGATTGTTCAGTCCTGCAAACCTTGCAAAGGCCAAGTTGTACTTTGCTCTTACCATGAGCCCCTGGAATCTGGGACAGTGGTGGATTTTGACCATGGAAAACATGAAATATGCATCCACCCAATGTTATTCTTCATCACAGTGAAACTAATTTCACAGCAATATTTATGTTCAGATTTGCTGCTGTCAAGAAAAAGGCAAGTTTTACCTCAAATCTTTCAAAACCAGGAACTCTAACAAGACAACAACCAAACTTGCAGAGAAATTTTCTTAACATGTGAAGTATTTTACCTAGTTTGCTGTGTTTGGTGTTTTTTCAGATGGGTTTCATTGCTGTTTTTTAAAGCATAAAGGATACAAACCTGAAGATATTCAACTTCAAGGTAAAGAGGGCAGAAAATTAGAAGTTCCTGATCACTGAAACATTAAATTTACACTGCTGTGCAACCATGATGGTGTTGGTTACTGTTATTCCCTTTTACATCTACCTTTTCTCTCCTCCAGGTGAGGCTTTAAAATATAGGAATCACTCCCACTTTTCTTTATCTATCAAGGTATTTGCTTTATAAAGTATAATTGGCCCTAATTAGTTACTCAAGCAGGAGAAAGTGACGCAAGGTTTCCTGTTTATCCAGTCTTAAAACGACAGTGGAGTAAAATCTCCAAAGGCAAGTTAATTGCTTCAGTATTAGATCAAAGCACAGTGTCTACTCAATTATTACAAAGTATAGTAATCACTGCAGTAAAAGTTACCCATCAAGCCATTATTTGCAAGAGATTGATACACATTCAAGAAAGGATAGGGGGAAAAAAAACCACAAACAAAACAAACAAAAAAAGGACCATTTTTGTATGTCTGTGTAGCTCTTCAGATGCTCTCCCAGAGAAACTGCAACCATGAGGTACAGCAAACAAAGTCAGATGAGGCTAAAGCTTCCCTTTCTTTAATAGCTACTATTTTTAAATAGAACCAAATTCTACCCTCTTGTTCAGTGGGGTTCCATGGAAGATGTCACAACAGAGTTACTAAAAAGATCTCCATGCAGAAGAAAAATCCTGAGGAAACAAAGAGGGTAAATGATTTTTCTCACACAAAATTTCTTACTGAGAAAGAAATCATCAAAATCTGTCTTAGAAGTGAAGACATAAAAAGAGAAAAGATATTATACAGGTGGAATTGTGTGGTAGAGGATTAAGTCAAGCAAATGCTACTAAGACTGAGATTTGCCAGCATGAGTTGAATTGGGTGAGGCTAAAGGTTTATCTTCAAAAGCATCTTAAATCTTCCAAACACCATCACTGCATATTCACATCAGGACTTTATATATTTTTAAAGTTTTTTAAAATTATCAGTTTATTTATTCTAAAAAACTATGTACAACAGAAGGGCTAAGTACCATCTCTTTCCTTGTGTGCTGAGTATGTTTGAGTGCAAAACATTAATTTAGCTTTTTTTTTTTTTTAATTTCCTAACCAAAAGGCATAATTTCACTAGATAGGTTTGAAGTAATTAAGAATATTTTTTTAGGGCTTTTGATATTTCCGACTAAATAACACCTCAGAAATTACTTCAATGATGAATAGAACAAAAGTATAATGGAGAAACAACTCACACTTGGTATTTTAGCACATCTTTTTCTTTGGGTCTTCATCCAGCACTGATTAACATTAGCTTCCATTACTTACCTCATTAGGCAGTACCTTCATCAGTGTTTTTAAGAGCGTTCTAAAAGGTTATCTGGAGAGAAAGCCTGCAGAAAATTCTAGAGGCTAGGAGAAGCCATGGTATATGCTGATCATGCCCTTTTAAATATAAACTCTGGTTAGAGAAACGCAGAGGCTCTTCATGCACTAAATTATGTGGACTCTTCTCTGTGACCTCCAGATGTCCCAATTCTCCCTGGGTTACCACATAATAGTCATGTAATACTAACCTTGATGGACTGCATATGAATAAGAGGCTATTTTGAGGCTGTAAGTGCTTCAAATTGTAAGGTTCCCTGCATACTATCCCACAGCTGGCTTGGGAGGAGAAAACTCAATGTAATACGTATGCAGTAGTCTTTATGAAAGTCCAGGCTGTCCTCAGAGATCATTCTCCCTGTGAGGAGTCTGCCTTGGAAATAAGCAAAAGACTTAGATCATTAGCAATGAGTTCCATAAATGTGGCTGCTGAAGCATTCCTGAATGCTTTAGGTGGAGGTGTGTACCTTCACCAACACCCAGACAGTCCAGTGTCCACCAGAACTGTCAGTCTTGAATCACAAGCAAACCCCACCTGCTCCTCCCAGCCTGGGCTGCCCCAATGGGCCATAAACGCAGTGAGTGTCTCTCTCAGGCAGCCAGGTCATACCTCAGAACTCCCTGAGGCACAAGGGCTGAAAGCCTCCCACATCCCTGAAAGTCAAGATGCTGCAGAAAAGTCAGAATGTGTCAAACAAGCCCTGCTGCCGCTGCAAAGCCAGCAGCTCCCATTCAGCAGTGGATGCTGTCGTTCTTTAGACACCATCTGTTGCAACAGCTGCTGGTGGCTTTCCAACAGCCTCTTTAGTGCAGATCTAAAACCTGATTGCTCTCAGTCAACCACCCCTTCTTATCTAACCTTGATGAGAGAGACTGAAGATCATGGTTACTTTGGCCCTCTCCCATAGGGCATGCAGTGGCATTGAGCACCACAAATGGCAGCATCACCACCATAGGGGACTGGGAGACAGGATCACCAGAACCCTGCTGGGAGTGCCTGTGTGTGTGGTGTGCTGGGAGCAGGGCAGGGGCAGGTATTCTTTACTGTACAGCCCCCTCCCCACCACCTGCATCCACAGGGATGCAGCACCCAGTCCACCATCTGGCCTGTCTCTTCTTCACTGTGGTCTCTCTAGTGAAGAGCAGCACCATGAGAAGCCTAACCTCTACCAGAGGCTGAGCAGTTTCCAGTCATCCCCAAGAGCCTTTCCTCTCCCTAAATCCCACACCGAAGAGCCCACGAGGAGCAGGACCCTTGCTCCTTCCTGAGGCTCCCTGCAGGCAGAGCCCTGTCAGTCACTCCCCGAGGAGTGCTGTGTCCCTGCACTCCAGCAGGAACCCCCTCTAAAACACATGGATATAAGAGCATATTAGGCCTATCTGAAAAATGTCTTTTGTTTAGTATTTTGCTCCTCATGTTGGCTCTTCAGCACTGCTCAGTTATGTTGATTTTCTTAGCAGGTCTCCTGTGTAATTTTTATAAAGATTATAAGCAGTGTCACCAGTCTGCCCTACTTTTGAACAAAAAAGACATTGAAAATCACTTTCAGCAACACACTTTTAAGACTTTTCTGCTAACATAAAAAAACTTATTTCTGATTACCTCCTTGTTCAGAAGATTTTTCATTGTCATGATTCACTGTCAAATACAAGATTTTTATAAAAGTCTTTGGACAGAATGTCCTAATTACACTTGACCTCAGTTTACACCATGTGACCAGACACGTATCTGAATATCACCATGTAAAACACACTTTTGGCAACCGAGAGCTATTGGATATTTAAGACCATCTGAAAACAAACAAAAAGACAGCATGTTGAAGCAGCGGAGAGCAATCCCTTAGTCTGGTTCCTACCTGCACCTGCATTAGTGACTTAGCTTCTATTTCCTTCAGATTCCTTAAGGAACAGTGACACGCATACAGCGCTTTTCCCCGTATTTTTATATTCTGATTATGTAAGTGTGCTGCTTGCATAACCGCAACGACAGTAAATGTAGGATTTGCCTAAGGATCAACACGGAGCAGCTCCTGCCAGCCGTTCCCGAGCGTCCCTCCCAGCCGCCCCGCTCAGAGCGCGCCGATAAGGTGGGTGCCGTGTGTCAGTGACGCTCACCCCGTGCAGCCCGGCCGAGAACGTTTTGCCTGAAATAACGTTTGCATTCTCTGCATGAGATAAGGTCACCAAAGACATCAGGTCTCAGCGGCCTTACCGGAGCATACACGACAGACCGCCGGCCAGCTGCCACCCGTCCCTGTCTGGGGGTACTTCCCCGGCCTGTCCCGCCGCCGGGGATCCCCCAGCCCCCCGGGGCCATCTCTCTTTCCCCGGGGCTCCCGCCGGGTCCTGCCGCACGCGCGGGCGCAGCCGCGCTCGGGGCCGGGCGGGCGTCCCGGTGCCCCCTTTGTGCTTTTTACACCACGACAGCCCCGCGGGCAGGGCAGGCCCCCTCACCGAGCGGTGCCGGTGCAAGTTGACCCCGCGTACGGGAATGGGTGCCACGGGTCCGGCCCGGCCGCACGCCTCGCTGCGGGGGCTCTCACGGACCCGCCCCCCCGCTGCGGCCGCATCAATCATTAACGGCGGCTCGGGTGTCCAGCGCCTCCCACCCCGGGAAATCCTACCCGGGGCGGCGGGGGCGTCTCTTCCCGCTCCTCGGGAGCGCTGGATGCGCCGCCGGTTTCCAGTTACCGCGATGCCGGGCGGCGGGGCGGGAGGAGCCGCGGCGTTGCCGCCACTGCCCCCGCTGCAATGAGTGATGCTGCCGGGGGCGGCGGCGGGGGCGGAGAGGCGCAGAACTACCGCGGATCCTCCGCCGGCGGCCGCGGGCGCAGCGGCTCTGCCTCGCCCGGTCGGCGGCGAGGCGGCGGGCCCGGGGCCGGCCGGGGCAGCAGCAGCATGCCGGCGGGCGAGGGGGACAAGAAGGAGGCGGCGCCGCCGCCGCCGCCTCCTCGCCCTGCCGCCCTGCTGCGGTGGGACGAGGTGCCCGAGGACTTCGTGGAGTGCTTCATCCTCTCGGGCTACCGGCGGCTGCACTGCTCGGCGCAGGAGTGCCTGGCCTCGGTGCTGCAGCCCACCAACGAGACCCTCAACTTCTGGACCCATTTCATCCCACTGCTGCTCTTCCTCAGCCGCTTCGGGCGGCTGCTGCTGCTGCGGGGTGCCGGGGACGTGCCCTTCCACCACCCGGCCCTGCTGCCCCTCTGGTGCTACGCCTCGGGGGTGCTGCTCACCTTCGCCATGAGCTGCACGGCCCACCTCTTCAGCTGCCTCTCCCCGCGCCTCCGCGCCACCTTCTTCTACCTGGACTACGCCTCCATCAGCTATTACGGCTTCGCCAGCACCGTGGCCTACTCCTACTACCTGCTGCCAGGGCTGAGCCTGCTGGACGCCGGCGCCATGAGCCGCTACGTGCAGCAGCGGCTGGGCTGGCAGCTGGACTGCAGCCTGCCCATCGCGGCCTACCGCGTGCTCGTGCTGCCCGTGGCGCTGGCGCTGGCCGTGGGCTGCACGGCCGCCTGCTGCCGCAGCCGCGCCGCGTGCTGCGCCTACCCCTTCGCCGTGCGCACCTTCGTGTTCGCCATGCCGCTCAGCATGGCCTGCCCCATCATGCTGGAGAGTCTCCTCTTCGACCTCCGCGCACGCAACCCCACGCTCTTCGTCTACTTCTACCGCCGCTACTTCTGGCTGCTGGTGGCCGCCTTCTTCAACGTCAGCAAAATCCCCGAGCGGATCCAGCCGGGGCTGTTCGACATCGTGGGGCATAGCCATCAGCTTTTCCACATCTTTACCTTCCTCAGCATCTACGACCAAGTGCACTACGTGGAGGAGGGGCTGGCTGAGTTTCTCAAGGCCCCCCTGGCTGCCCCCACCTACCTAGGCACCGTGGGATATATGGTCCTCCTGACCGTCTGCCTTGCCGTGGTCGTCAGGAGGTTCCTCAGCGTTGCGGACCTCTGCAAGCAGGACTGACCGGGCTGGCGACCCTCGAGACAGCGACCACCGTGCCAGTGACCCTTGGGCCTCAGACCCTTGGGCCGATGACCTTCGGACTGGTGACCCTCAGACCAGACCCACCGTGTCCTGAAGAAGCTGTGAAACCTGGGGGAAACACACCTGTGAAAGAGCCAGGTTCCTTTCACGGAGGCTTGCTGGAGAAAATGACCATAGCGGAACTGCTCGTGCTCTTTAAACTACTAGGTTACCAGGGGAAGCAAGCAAATGCTTACTGGTATGTTGCTGCTTAGAGTATAAGCTGAAATAATTTAGCTCTGCTACTAGGAAGAATGCATGAATGGTGAATGCCACTTACTAATTTCATAACGATTAGGTCTAAACTAGCTCTGTATATACATATATATTTATATATCTAGCTATGTATTTATTAGCTACATATATGTGTATATATATGTATAGACCTGAAGACAATTGTGCAATGATTTCTCATAGACTTTTAATCAACTCCTGTGTGAAATTTCCTAGCAGATAATGCACTGACGTGTATCTTCCTCTCTGATATTGTAACAGGCCTTTGCAGCCACGTACTGGATTTTAAATGCAAACAAATCGATAGCCAGCTATAGTTTCTAAGGTCTTGCAGCCTTTTCAGCCAGGGAACAATAGATTTAAGAGAGAGAGGAAAAACAGCTGTGAATTATTACAGAATTACCAGTTGATGGAGAGACTTTAATTAGACAGACAGTGAGTGGTTGGTGTAGCCACTTGGATACTAAAATAAAACAGAAGGATATGTAAAATAACTGAACCAGAAAGGGGTCAAAGTGTTTGGAACGGGTGGGGGGGGGTGCAGAGGAAGAAGGACACTGCATAATGGAATGGCTCTTCCCTTAGCATGTCAGGAACATCTGTTGTGCTAAGGGAGTTGCTAAGGGGCCACTTTATCTTCCTGGGTAAATCACCTCCAAGTCAGTCCTCTAGAGTCAAAGTCAGATGCCAGACTTTCTATAAATCCCTGCCAAGCTCGGTGGGAGTTCTGTGGATGTAAAAAGAGTAACTGATGCATGAGATCTCATTCTGGATCTTTAAAAAAACTACATGGAATTAGTTTCTACTGCTCTTTAATTAGAGCACTGTCAGATTTACCATCCTAAAATTAGTTGCAGAATAAGATACTGATGAATCTGAGTTCAGCACCTAAAATCTGGTTCTACAAGAACTGGATACTGGCACTTTTTCCTATTCTGATTAGTTGTGGCTGCAGCTGGATGTGTTGAAGTCCTTTTTCAGAAGCTTGGGGGAGTTCAAGAATTAGGAGGCATTTTCCAAAGCAGAATCTTTTCAGAGCAACCCAGTTATTATGTCACACGACAAAGAGCTAAGTATAGATTGGATTTACTCTCTAGATACATTTTTGTAAATTATGTGCAGATTTTAAGCAAATGCATTCTGCTATTGTCAGACAGAACAAGTGCAATAATATTACACAAGGGGCTTACAAATTGAAGTTCAGGTGAGAAGCTACTTGTGTAACCCATTGTCAAAAGAAGGGTGGTACTTCCTTAGGAAACCCTTGTGTCAGACTGCGTAATGGTGTAGTAGCTGTTTTACTCAGCTCCTGTTGTATAAGTGTATTTCTGCTTGGATCCTTCCCATTTTCATGGACATGGCATCTGAATCCCAAGACAATGTTCTGAGTCCAGTCCTAAGCTTCTGTGAGACTAAGTTCCCTTTGTTTAAAATGGGAATATAGGAAACACTGTAGCTAGGGATTAGGAAGTCAAATCCTTAACATGGATCAGAGTCATCACAGACCCCATGACTGATATGCCCTCTACCAATGTAGCAGCTTTATGAAAATTTCTCAATGGAAGTGCATAAGCTAAAAGAAAATTAAACTCACTCAATTTAGCTTTTATCTCAATCCATTTTAAGTATAATGGTTTGAATATTTTAGATTCTTGGTGAACAATTAAAATAGCCTAACAAAAATATATACTCTTTGCCAGTTACAATTCTGCTGGTGTGTCACTTCTGGAAGGGTCAGATGTGGTCTTTTAAGGAGATTGACTAGAATTATCTGAAGTAGCAGTTCCCAAACTTTGGCCTCTTGAGTTATCACTGTTGGGCCATAAAAATCTGCATGGTCTAGAGTGAGTGGCTGTGTTCAGTTTTCATTTGCCAACCTGCATTAAAAGAAAATGGAAAGTACATGAAGTATTTTAAATCTTACCTATTTTCACTAACTTTTGTCATAAACTTAGCATTGCTTTCTTCAGCTGCAAACAAAGCAGAAAATGATCTGCACCACTGGAAGAGGAGGCTGGTTCACAACACTGTTATTCCTTGAAAAGTGCTTTAATATTGTGAAAACCCTGAAAACTCACAATAGGAAGCCAGTGGATCAAGACCTGCAACGATGTCATGCTGTGAATTTCCACAACTGCAAAAAGAGGCCAAAAATCTTTTAGATGGGCTGTATTCAAGTTAAAATAATAGAGGCATAGTACTTAGAACCTAATGACTCATCCAAACTAATTATGTAGAAAGGGTTTGCCTGGGAGATGCCACTAGCACATCCAACCAGCAATTAAAAGAAGAAATAAATCAGAAAGGCCAGGGACAGCAAACCTCAGCACTAGAAGGCAGCTCAGAAACAAACAGTAAAAGCCAAATGTAAAAGACCAGGCTTTTTAAGCATACTGTATAATGAATTATATTTGTGCTTGTCAGTCACAATGTAGAGCACATATCAAGAAGCAATGTCTAAAATGGCTGTTGCTAACTTGTAAAAATACATTTGATATTTGGAGTTAGGCCACACAGGGTCATCTATATATATCTCAACGACAGATAACAGTATAGAGTTTGGATTGCAACCAACTGCAATTTTACTGGAATCTCACTGCTGTTACAAGAATTGCCTGTGAGCCCCTGTCACACTGGAGATTGGCTATCTGGCTCTGATATTAAGAATATTGCTTCATTCAGAAGTTTCTGTTGGCAAATTGTTTAGGCACGTGTATGGGCCTGAGCACCTCATGGAATTGTTTGTAAAAGCTGGTTGCAAGCACTGCTGTCTGAGCCACTGTAAGCAGGCCAGAGCGAATGGCTACAGGGAGATGTGATTAGAATTAAGAGTTCTAATTAATGTAATTTTGTTTGTCTGGTTTTTAAGAAATGTGACTACAGATTAGAATGGTACAGTAAGTGTGGAGAATATCTAGGGAAATGTTACCTGTCTGTGTCTATTCAGTGAAGGACATGTATGTAGATAATTGTTCCATTTGCTGCGTCCAATGGGCAGAAAAAATCTGAGGTAAAAAGATTAAAATTGGAACAAGATATCCATAATTATAGTGCTTGAATTTGCTCACATAAAGTGAGTCAGCATTTGTGTGATTTGTAAGGTGCAGGATAACTTTCTGGTGTGAAAGCACATGACTGAAGAACATGTGTAAGCATGTCCAGAGCTCAGACAAGAGTTCTAACCTGCAGACGAGATGCATAAGGAAATCCTAGAAAACTAACTTGCTTGCAGAAGTACCTGTCATGTTTTTATAACCTGCCATAAGGGCTACAATGTGGATTCCACAGCTCATGTTTAAAACCAAAAAGGCTTTTTAGGCCTTTTGTAGTAGAATCTGTATGGGGATGGGAGCCAAGGTGGGGACTGGAGCACAGGGGAGTGGCCTGTAAATGCCTGGGTGTCTTTCTGTGTTTGGCCAGCACTGACCTCCATACTGACACATGTGTGCTGATGGGAAGAAGTGACTCTTGCTGGGGCCACTTCCCAGAGCATTGGTGGCACAGACACCCCCCCTTGCATTCAGCACATGCCTAGAACTGCAGTCTACACTGGCATAGATACAGTAAGCCTGGCTTCTGGGCACTCCTGAGTGGCCAGTGAGTTTCAAGCTCATCTTCATGTAAGATCGCTAAACACGATTGGTAATCATCACCCTTTTTTCTCTAGTGATACAGTATTTCTTCTGCAGTGTATTCATCTGAATGTCACTATCCAGGATATCTGTGAAGCTCTGAGCAGCTTCATTAGCAAGACTGGAATCCACAGGCTGGAAACAAAGGGAAAGGTTTCATCTGCATGCTGCACTTGTAGAAATGTAGCAGTTAAAAGTAGAAGTATGTTTGGTTTTTTTGCTAAAATGATAGTTCTGCTTAGTTGTCCAAGTGTTATGCTTATTATTTATTTGCTGAATCTAGCTACTTTGTCAGGTTTTTGTCAACAGTACACCTGCAGAAAATGACAGTATGAAAGTTTTACTTCATGTTTAAGTAAACTCTCTGAGGCAGCACATTCACAGAGCATTATTGCACTAAACTCAGTTGATTACCATCCACATGCCTTACAGAAGCAAGTCATACCTGTAGTAATTGCCCAGATCAAACTGTTTTTCATTGCCTGTGAGAGTAAAAATGACCAAGTGGCCAGTAACAAGCTGAGGAGTCAGGCACTCCTGGCTTCTTACCCTTGCTTTGCCACTACCTGTTCTGTAATCTAGGGCAAGTTGTTTAAACTGTGTTCATTTTGAATGAATTTTAATTCATGTGAAACACTGGAATTGTACCAGGGTTGAATTTGACCCTTTGTGTCTCAGTTTCCACATCTGTAAGATGGGGAGAAAATATACCTTACCTACCTCGCAGGGTTGCTCTGAAGACTAGCAAATGTTTGTAAAGCACTTAAAAATGCAAAGACCCTCCAAGGTGCTAAGAAGAAATATTATTGAACTCCAGCAGAGAGAATGTTATATTTTTCCTCATGTCACAGGGAGAGGAACAGGAATATTTCCAGATCATGAACTCTTGGGACAAACCCTTGTCATTGCCATACTCCTAGGATGTTCACATCCTGTGTCTTTTGGAGCTGATGGAAAAATTTTCATTGGCTTCAAGTGGGAGGCAGTCAAGACCCAGGCAGTATTCAACAGGCTGACTAAATGTTTAAGGGTCAGAAGTAAAGAGAAAACATATATGACTTACATACACTTTTCTTCAGAAATTCTCACTGATGACTTGTATTGAGGAGCACTGTAACACCCACAAGGCCTCCTTATTCATTTAGCCATGGATTGTATTCCAGTTATTATGAAACAGTGGAGCAGGATTTCCCATCAGTGTCTGTAAGACTATGATTATGTCTCAGTTGCCATTGGGAATTCTGAACTACATCAAACTGCTTCTTACTAGAGTAAAAAGACCTGAAATAAATGAAGCTTTCGTGGAAAAAAAATGTAATAATTTGAGAATATAAAATTATATTGCTCAAACAACTTTCTCTTTTTCCCCTCCTGTTCTGCAAAACCAACAACATGGAGTTAATCCTATGGCTGAGTGAAATCTGAGCTTGGATCTTTTGACCACATATATATACTCTATCAAGGAGCCCTGAGTAATCATCCTACTAACCCACTCTGCCCATCAACTGGAAGGGCTGGTATAAAAAGCAACATTGAGAAGAGGACTATGCTTTTAAGAGCTTTTCCAACTGGCAGCAGTAGCTGAGGGGGGAAAAAAAAGAAGACATCAAATGATTTGAGTGGTTTGTTAGTTAAGGCCTGTACCTTTAGAAATTCTCCCAATATCCATGTATATTCCTAGCTTCTGTTAGACACCTCTGAGTCAGGGCTGTATAACCAACACCCAAGTTACAGCTGAGACTTTACTCGCTTCTCCTCAGATGAGATGCAAGATTGTAGTGTCACATGCACTGAAAGACACAGACCTCCATTCAAGACACTTAGTGTCTTGGAGCTGGGTGTGGAATGAAGTTAAATCGTTTTCACATCTTGCTTAGATAGATGCTGCTTCATTCCACTGAATTCAGTAATAAAGTATTGACCAAGACAAAGGAAGCAGGCTTTTGCTTAAAGTTGCCTGGAAGGAAACACCACCAGCAGACTTCTGCTTTCAGGGCAATTGCTTCCTGGGCCATATGCAGAACATGGAGGATTCTGAAGTAGGGCTTCGCTGTTTCATGGGAATGCCTTAGGATTTGTGGTTGTAGCTGGGGGTTAATAGTACAAAGAAACAGTTTATAGCAAGTCAATTCTGTCTGCTAGAGGTTCAAGCATGCTTTAGTAGGAGGTATCACATTTAAGGGGTTGTGCATGCAATGAACAAAAAGTGTGAATTTTGTGTAGTTCTGTTGGGAGGGTTTGAAATTTGTACTCTTTGTACACTTTTGGATGCTGACTACTGTATATTGTAATGACTATGCATTTTTAGCAAAAAAATAGGTGTGATCTATAAATAAAGTTAATTCTGAGTTCATTTTTGCAGAAATGCATTTATAAAGGGTTTTCTCACTTCTCAGCATAACTTACTGTGACACCTGTTGGATCAGAAATGTATTGAATGTAGTTATCTTCAAACACAGGTGATGGATGGTAGCATGAGTATAAGAATGTTCAGTTCTTGTATAAGGGTGTTGGTATTCCTGAAAACGCTACACTAGCAAAAGTATCCTGGCCATTTTGTTGTCTTTTATATTTTAAAGCAATAAAATAGCATTATTTGCCATTTTAGTTCCCTGCTAACTCATTAATGACAAACATACATGTTCCACTAAGATCATTCATTTGTATTAGAAAATTGGTGTTCAGTCTACAGTGCTCACTGAAAAATCATTATATTTGTAGCAATAACAGTGTCAAGAAGTGCAGCAAAATATTGACTGCAGAATGAAGAGGTTTATTTGGCATCAGGTTTCCCATCTGGCAGAGTAAGATGGCAAAATACTGTTTTCAGTCCAAGTCAGGCACCAAAAAAGCACTCAGTGAACTGCAATTACATAAAGTATCTGCCTTAAGGCTTTTCTGTCAAAATTCAGCAGGACAGGATGTATGTCAGCATAATTGCAGGCTCCCCCTGATACTGTGGAAAGACTGAACACAGTGGAAAACTGTAGGTTCTTCTAGCTGAAGTCTGTAGAATTCCTTCAAAAGTTGTAAAATTCCTTAGATTCTTATTTGCGGACTTTGTACATCCTATTTCAAATGTGGCAATGACTTTAAGGATTTGATGTTCCCAGCAAAAACATCCATTGCCCTCTTGGAAGCAGATGCTTCAAGAGACTATATCCTGCAAATAAGCAAATGCTTTACAAGACTGCATCCTCCTGTTAGCACTTAAGGGTTTTCATAATGTTATCAGTAAACTCTGGATCTGACTGCTGGACATGAACATGCTGGAGGAAAACATCACAAAACTGATGAAACCAGTGAAGATGGCAAAACACGGAGCAGAATGGTAGGCAACAAAAGTTACAGCTTCTAGGACAAGTAATTTATTGAGGTCAGTACCTCAGCCTTCAGCTGTGGTAGATCCATACTTATTCTGATAATCTACTGGAACTCTGAAGGCAATCTATATTTTGTTACCATGACATCACTTCTCTGACAAATAACCCTGAAAGTCAGGACTGTATTTGAGGAGGAACAAAGGAACATCTGACAGACAATAATTACCTTCAGATTTTATTCTCTCATCATAGGATCACGTATGGTTAACAGGATCTGCAAGTGGAGATGAAACACATGAAAAAGGTAAAAGCTGATAAAAACATAGAGCAAATCAGTATTAATGCTAAGGCTAAATCTTGACTGCAGTGACAAGAGCCTTTGGGGCAGACACTACAGATGCATTTTCTGCATCAGAAACCCTCTACTACAAGACAGATTTCTTACCAGGAGTGGCAGTACACTTCTGTTAGTGGGGAGCTGGAAATACTTCTCTTGCCAGGGAGCACAGCCTTTGGGTACATGATGAATGCTTTACAGAAGCAAAACAACCATGTCACACCATCTTTTTGGAGAGTAAGCAATTTTATAGAGTTTTCTAATTTGAGTATCCTGCCTCCAAGGAGGCAATTCTTTCTTTCCTGTCCTTCCTGACTGATGAAACATGAAAATATAGTTTTCTTCAATTTTTGGTGTTAAGCATACTTTTCAATATTATCCTCTGTTTGCTAGAAAATGTCTATTCTCTCTCACTCCCCTGTTGTCCTGAGAAACTGGGCAATGCCACATGTACAAGGAGAAAAACCTTGGGGTTTTTTCTCCCCTTCTTTATATGCTGGGCTCTCCACATCAACAGTCCTGCGGCTATGGAATTCAATCACTGGCACTCACTAGTGTTCCAAAATCTCAGCTTTTCTTTTTAGCAGCACTTGGAAAGACAACTAGGAAATGTCAGTGGGTGGATAACAAGCAGCAGTATCTGTAGCCCTCAGAAATTATACAACTAATGAGCAAAAGGTAAACAGATCCCTGAGGCAGCTTCTCTGGTACCTTTGTACACACAGGCAGCACCTCTCATTATCCAAAATTTAGTGAAGCTCATAAGCACATCCTTAACTTTAATATGGCTATATGTTTATCTTTGTTCATTGGCGGGGTGAACTTTTCCTTGTGTTTAAGTGTGCTATAGAAGCAGAGCCCTAATGAGCAGACAGTGCCAGGGAAATGCTGCCAGCAAGAGTCTGGCACAGCAGATCCTGCCATCCAGCCCTAAGGCAGTGTCCTACCAAGACTCACATTCCCTCCTCAGCTCTATCACTTTAAAGCACTCTCAGGTCATTGTCTAAAAAATTCTAATACAAAACAAAGAGCAAAATATATATGTATAGCTAGAAATGCACCAACTTAGTCATGAAACAAAGCTGTAGACTTTCCATTTGTCCCAATTACAATATCAAAACTTTGTTTCTTGTAGTATAGTAGAAAATCATAGCTTGAAGAGAAACAGTTTGGAACAGTAAGTAACCAGAATCACTGAGCACTCAAAATATATATTCATTAGCCAACATAGTTAAAAAGAATATTTATTTCTGTAGATTATAGACTTGAAACTTAGAAGCCAAATATTCTATGAAGAACACCCTCATCCCTAGCAATAGAGCAAGTTCCTCCAAGCTATAATTATTCTGCCTCAACAGAAGCATGTCATCTCTTTTATTCTAAAGTTCAGGTGTTCTTTGGACAATAAAAAATATTTTTATTTAACTGCATTCAGTAAAACACAGAGGACTGAGATGATACAAGAGTGGGATACCTGCTCAAAATGCAATATTCAGGTCATTAAATGAATTTATTTCAGGTCCCAGCTAGCTTAGTACTCAGCAGGCCTATCACCTCGGAGGGAATATACAGTCAGTGTATGTTCAGATCTGCTTCTACTGAGATGACCATTGCTCCTAAGAATATAGTGAATTGATATAATGAATGGCAAATAGTAGATACCTCCATTACAGTTAATCTGTGATGAGTATGTTCTTGTATTCAGACATAAGGCTGAGGAAAAAGGAAAAAGTTGGTGGTGTCCTACATACTTTGGTTGAGGTCTATAGCTGTTCCCAAAAACACATTTTAGAAGTCTTCTTTATTAAAGGGGGGAAAAAAATAAAATTAACCTCACAGAGTTTAAAAGTTGTATGGGTTTTGATTTTGCTGGCAGATTCTTACATGGGTTTGCACAAAACAAATGAACTGGTGGACTTACAAATATTACTAAGTGAAGTAATCACTGCTTTCTCTTCTGAAAGTCACAGTGACTTTCTCCAAAGCAGGGTTACTGAAGACCCACATGCATCTGGCCCTCTCCCCTTTTCAGCAGTTGTGGCTTGGAGTGCAAGTCCTCTGTGGAAAGTACTAGATATTCACCTAGAAGTTTCCAACACACTTCTTTGCTGCATTTAAATAGGAATGCCATTCTTTAGCCAAATATGCACATAGAGCTAACAAATAATTACAATTTTCAGTCGCTGGAATTGTGATTTCTAGTTTCAGTATCAGGGCAACGCTGCCAGGTATGTCCTAGACGTGAGTGACTTCCATCTTATTAGTCAACACTCTTTGTTTCAAAAGCCATTTCAGTCCCCCACAGCTCATGAATGAAACAATCTGCTAAAAAGGGGCTGGTAAATGAAGTCTCTAAGGTGACATCTTCCCATGTAGGTCAGCAGTAGCGGTTCCCTTCACAAGTGATTCCTGAGCTACATTCACAAACAATCGCCAGGCTCAGTTCTCCTCCCTTGGCATTTTGCCCAGAAGGCTCAAACAGGCTGGAGAATAATTCTGACTTGTGAAAAGCCCTTTTCCCCTCCTATTCCCTAATCACATCCCTGTGTGCTGTACTGGCACAGAGGATGCAGCAGGAATGCAGTCCATCCATGGCACGGAGCCACATGATCCCACCAGGGCAGCTCCCACACACGAGTCAAAGCAGCCTGAGAACCAGGCAGTGACAGTCCTGCCTGCCTGCTGTGCCAAGTGAAGCTCAGAATAAAGAGATTCAGGCCTGCTGTTCAGAAGAAAGTTTTGCAATATTAGTCTGTGCCCATGGAAGACACTGAGGTCAACCAGCAGGAGTTTTGTAGACAAGATTGGGTCTTATTCAGTTTTAAGAAAACAAACCTTCATTTTCTAACTCAGCCATCAATGATAAATGATATAGAAAATAGAAATTTTTCGTTTCCCTGAAGTTGCTGGATAGAGCTTAAAGACTAAATGACAAAAAAAAAAAAAAAAAAAAAAAAAAAAAAAGGATCAACGGATGTAAAAATATGACCACTGGAGAATAACTGTGGCTGAAACCGTGGACAAATAGATAAAGAGGACTACAGTGTTCTTTTTTGCAAGTCATGTAACAAAGAAGTAACAGCACATGCCCAAAGAAAAAGTCTCCTTTTATGTCAAAGAATTCAGTGAATACAACCACCAGAGACCCCTTTTATTACTCTCCAGGAGCAAAAAAGGATTTCCAGTGGGAGGTGGATACATACAAATTAGTTCTAGGAAAGTAATGTTTATGTATTAAATAAGAACCACGTTTTAATGAATATGTATGATTACGATGGATAAATACCTTGTTGTAAAGCCTCACAACACACACAGAATAAAAAAAAAATCCTCTGTGTGTCCTGCACAGATAAAGAAAGCCTGCTTTCTAATGCTTCAAATGTGTTAGAAAGTATATTCCTGCCGATTTCAGTATCTTCATCACTCTGAGGTCTGAGTTGGATCGAATCCTCCATTTCACCAGCTTGAAATGAGCAAGGCAAAACAAATTATTTACATATATTGAAAAATATCGGGTAATTCAGATTGCTTTAATCCTTCCCAGCACATGCACACGGATGAACAGCAGTAGGGCGGTGTGTGCGGGGATGAAGTTGCTGCAGAGGGATTGCGGTGGCTCTGGGAACCACCGGCCGGGGCTGGGGCTGGGGCTGGGGTCGGGATCGGGATCGGGATGGGAATCGGGATGGGGATCGGGATGGGGAATCGGGATGGGGAATCGGGATGGGGAATCGGGATGGGGATCGGGATCGGGATCGGGGCCGGCGCTCAGGGCCGCCAGGAGGGGCCGCAGAAGCGCTGCCGGTGCGGGCACGGCTGGGGCCAAGGCCGGAGAGCGGCTGGACGGCTCCGGCACGGACACGTTTTCTCCATGGGAGCTGGCGCGGCATTTCTCATCTGCAGCGTATGGGAAGGGGAACAGGAGCCCCCGGCAGGCGCCTCCGCCCAGCCCTGGCACAGCTGGTGGAAGTGCTGCCCTTTGTGGCACTTCGACTGGGCACTGTTACTGTCCTCGGGTTGATTTGGGAGGGATGCCCCATCCATAGAACACTCTCAGGGAGAAGCTGGCACAGAGAGCCTGGCAAAAATAATGCCTTAGAGGCATAGAGGCAGCTGCTTGCTGATATAATCCCGTAGGAAAAAAAAAAACAAAAACAAACCTGTTTTAAGGGGATGACGCCACCCTCTTAGACATTCCTGGAACTTAAACTGAACATAAAGTCAGTCAGAGTGAGAGTATGCATCTTGCCATGCTTTTTATTTAAACATATTGACTAAAATAAGTTCATTTGATCTGTTTCCTTTATCACATGCGTACCACAGCAGATGCAGATTAACATACCTATTAGACTTACATATTAGTTTAAAACTAGTGTGACAAGCAAGCAAAGAAACAAAACAGGCAAGACATAAAAAAACCCCCAAAACTGAAAGTAGTTTCCTATGCAGGGTTTCAAAGTTGAGCAGTTGAAATTCATCAGTTCAGAAATGGCTCCTTCCTGGCCCAGAACAAGTGAGATGGATGAGCCCTGGTAAAGCCCAAGGCACACACCTGGCTGGCACAATGCCATGACCACCCTCTCACAGCCAGCATGTTGCCTACTGGATGGGAACAACTCTTTTACTCTGCTACTCAGGTTTCAGGCTGACCTGTGCTCTTAGGACCTGCCTACCACATCCCTAGCTGATGCCAAACAATGTATATATATTTAATGCTACAGTTTTCAAAACCTTAGGCATTAAAATGTATTTTCTGAAACACTGCAGTCCCCTTCTTGGCTCTAAAATTGCAGTGTTAACTGGAGTATCGTTACAGTGCTGTGATTCAGTCCCCGTGTGCTAGTTTACTGCAGGAGCTGTTGGACCAGCTATGCTGTTTGTAGGGCAGAGCTGACACTCATCCTCTCAGAGACAGACAGACACCAGCTTTTGGCTTGCCATGACCTTCAAGCTCTCCTGGGGAACTCCCATTCATTTTGGCCAGTGACACCTCAGTCCCAACCTACTGCCAAAGATCACACAGCACCCTCGAAACAGCTGTGCTTTCCTGTCCACTGTTAATCTTTCAAATAAGTGTCTTCTGGCCACAGCCACAATCCAGAGCTGCCCTGAGGCTCAGATGACCTCCCCTTGTCAAAGTTGGGATATAAGCAAGCCTGGTCCACTCCTTTCATATTTAACACCAACATATGGAAAAATCTTGTATAGTACTATGATTTCCTGTGCAAGCTGCCCACTGACGGCTACATCTTGTGTTGGCACAAGCTGTGAAAGTCAGCAGCCTTACTGTATGGATGCAGATGTAGCATCTCATCAAAGTGTTTCCAACTCTCTTTACTACTTTATTCCTTTCATTTATTTCTTCCCGTTTTCTGACCCAACTTCACTATCTGATCTGTTTCCTTTTACAAATTTCAAGCCTGAAGCCAAATTTCTTCAGATCTGACTCCTTCTATGCAAGCTGAGCACTGACAACTGCCTTGAATGTGGGTGGAAGCTCTCTGAGAGGAACCAAGGTGGAGCAGCCAGTAAGACTGTCCACGCTGCACACAGGGCACTGCTCCCTGTGTCAGTGCCACACCAGTGCCCTGCCTGAGACTCGTGTAGCTACATGTGCTGCTGCCACACAGGCAGGACATACAAGTGCCTTCCCTACTGCCTACGGCCTTTCAGTAGTCTTCTCTTCCTGTCTTACACAGTTGGTTGTATTAGCACTAAAGAGTAAATAACTCTACATCCCACTCGAAATATGGTTGAAATGTGACAACATGCAATTATCCTTGTATATTCAGTTAAATCCAGTAATAATATATTTTATTCTGACATGCCATTGAATGCATTTATCTCCTCACACAGCCCAGCTATAGGTAAAGCTTCTGGATGGTTCAGACACGTGATATAAACTAAGTCAACACACAACCTGTCTAGATACAAAATACCCTTTGAGAGTGAAATTCTGGTCTCTGAGGAATTTGCTCTGTCAATAGCAAGATTTCCTGTTTTCATCATTAGATTTTGTTCTTAGGATATCAGTCATCATTTCTTTGTCAACAGATTTTGCTTATCTCAACGTGACTGATTGACTTGCAGGTCCAGTCAATAAGAACTCAGAGGCTTCAGCATCTTTTCTGGTAACAGCTGCTGGGATTTACTCTCAGGAGTACAAGAAATGTTCTGCCATACGAGCCCCATCTTTTATGCTCAATGTCAAATGTAACAGGTTTCTAATAATAGAACCACCACAACCTGTCCAACAATTCCAGTCCTGGATTTACCAGAGGACACATCTCATTAGGTTATAGCTAATACAGTAAACAGTGACCCTTCATAGTGACATGGTAAAAATAGAAAGGCTTCACATGACAGGGAGTTTTCTCATCTACAACACTCTTCAGAAGGTTTTGGCAGGGCGAGTTTCAGTGATATGTTTACAATCTCTCTTACGCAAATTACAACAGAACTCTGGGGGTCTCATATGGCTCTTTATAGGTAGGAAGGACAACCGTCAAAAATTTGCTAGATGTTTAGTTTCAGACCTCACTTATAATCATATATTCAAGGATTTTTATGTTATGATGGGAAAATAATAGAAGAAATAGGAATGTAATTGTAATGGAGGAAATAAAACTTTCCACAGTATCTCTTAACTGAAAGAATTTTCTTGAACATTCTCACATTCCCTTAATTACTTTCATGAAGAGATCAAGTTGCAAAAGTATCAGTTGCTTTGGGACTAGCTGTCAACAAAATAAAATAACATATTTTGTTATTTTATAAACTGTTGCTCATCTTTGACTACTGGGGGCAGTAATTCTCTGGTCCAGCTGGTGTTATGGTGCAGTGTTCTCACCAATACTCAGTTAAGAGTTATCTTAAGCCTACAGAGAATTCACGTGACACCCACAGACTTAATGGGAAGGACAAAAATGATGCAGAGGTGCCAGGCTTCAGGGGTCTCTGAACTATGACGCAAAACCTTCATCCACCCATATCCCACAGCTGCACAGCCACAGCTCCCCAGGGACCCCAACCTCATGCTTCCTGCTGTGCAGTGCCACCATCCCAGCCTTAGACCCTCAACCACCACCACAGCATGCCACAGCCCACAGCCAGGAGCAGGGCTGAACAGAGTTATGAAGTCACAATTGAAAACCCAGATCAGACACCCAAGGACAGGCAGCTATAAACTAAACCTGCAGAGAGCTTTTCATCTGCACTGCCTGCACACGGTGGCCAGGACAGCAGCTTGTTCCCTGTGAACAGGTGGCCAGGGACAGCCTACAGGACACCCCAGTCTGAAGGGCACCTCAGCCTCAGCTAGGCAGTGGCTCATGGCACTCATTTCCCAAGGCCAGGGGCACTCATGCCATTAACCCAAAGTCTGCTTCCTGGGCTGGGCTGGGTTTTGTGGATGGCGCTGAGGTGAACACAGGAGAGCAGTGAGTGGAATAGAGAAATGCTGATTCCTCCAGAAATACACGAGTGCATCCATGGCACTCCCTCACAGTGTTTCTGTGCATGTTGTAATGTCTGCACTGAGTTTTGTCCAAGTGCCAAACACACACTGTATTCAGAATACATGTACACAGTTGTGCCTCCTTTTCTTCCTTGTAACACTGGGTAAATTGTGGTTCCTGCCTCAGGGAATTGAGTGGAGAGGCATTGGAGCATATTTGACAGACCCCAGTTAGAGCTGTATACCAGTTTCACACTGAATTTCAATAGGAATGTGGTGTTGGCATCCAGCTTTATTACCACTGCCACTGCCTCAGTGTCTCTTTGACAGAATTTGATTTCTTCCTAAAGAAAAAGGCCTGTAATGCTGACCTGCACCACATGGTGCAGATTAAAAAAACTCCGCGTTTCCTTGCTATGGCTTTAGAAGTACTAAAACTTCTTAATTTGTTGAAGTAATCTAAGTTTTATTCATCTTTAACTCAAAATCTGGATGGACATATTACTGTACTTTACAAGCATCAGCTCCATATAGTAGAGTTGATGCAGTACTTGCTGCTTGGTCATTCTCTTTTCATCTGCCAGAGCCTATTTAATATTTAATTCCTTAAGTTTTGAGTATTAATCCAAATATCACTTGGTGGATTCTCACCCTTGCTGACAGCTGCCTATTCTTTACAGCTTTTACTTAAGATGTGTAGATGCAGAAATCTGCTGCATCCCATCCATCTCTGAGTTTCAAGACAGTCTTCTCTGCTTTTGCAGCAGCTTTCATTCAAAATTTTCTTTAAATATCTTTAACCTGAAAATACATGTTTTAAAGGTAATTTCCTGCTCTGCAGTCAATAATTTCTTTCCAGATGTCAGAAACTATTGTGCTTTAATTATACAGTCCTCTGAAAGGCCTTCCACACTATGAACTTTTTTTTGTTTTATGAAAGTAATTTTATTGGCAAAACATATGACTAGCAAAAGGAATATGACTCTATGCTTACCATAATATAAATTATTACAACACTGTTTACAGCTGAGCTCTAAAAACAATTTTCAGGCAGCTCTGGTTTTTATGACTAAAGCTTAAACCTCTTAGGGTTTTTTTACTAATTTTTTTAAAGCCAGACGTGGCTAATTTCTAATTCCTGATGCCATTTTTGTCAAGCTGGGTGTCTGTAGGTCAGGTGTATGTACTAGAATTATCTGCTTTTTTGAGCTCTCTAATGGAAAATCATACAAACTGTAAGAAGATGTTAGAAAATTGTGTCACACTGTCTAATTCACAAATTGAGATAAAGTGAGAGCAGTTCTCCTCAGCCTGCATATAGCTTAAATCTTGCTTCTTCTGCCTTACCCCTGAATGAGAATTTGTTGCCTGAAAAATTGTCTGTCTTTTAGCTGGTCCAATGAAAACTCACTTGTGCCAAAGAACCAGGCCTCACATGATGCTTTCGGCAAGACTCTGCACAAACATTACCTCTGGAGCTCCATACAGCTGTGGCTATTCAAACTGGCAGCCAGATCTCAAGAGTTCTTTATTCCTGTCAGACACAAACCATTATAGAGCAGCATTCTCCAAGAGACAGATCTGCTTGTGGGACATATAAATACTGGTTTTCCTTCCATTGATGTCAGTAGGAGCAAGGACAGAGGTATGATGTTATGAGATGCTAAGTTCTTAAAATATGTTCTGAATGATTTCTATTTTTAAGAACTGTTTTGCTTTGGAGGATGAAAGGTCTGTTCACTTAATATGAGGAACAAGGTCTGTCTCAGAGATGTGGAAGAACATCCATTCATCCAAAAGCTTAGCTATTTCAGGAATAATCTGTAAATTATTTTTAGAGTTTGTTTAAACCGTTGTTAACTATACCTGGCAGATTTCTGGCAAATGCATTATTGTTTCTTTAGACTTCTCCATTCCTGCAAGGAAACTTTTTGGGAGACGGGACTTGTCACTTCTCCTGTTGACACTCTTCTACTTTGTATAAATAATTACACATTCACTGGGACTGGGACTAACACCTCCACCCTCCCCAGGAGGGTTACTGAACCATCAGACTAGAGCATTGTTTTTCTCTCACCAGCTGTCTCCATGAATATTTAAGTAGTTTTTTACAAAGTGGGACTGTTCCAGTGAAAGGGGCTGATGGTCAGGTCACTGCTCTGAGGCAGAAACCTGAATTTGCAGAGGAGAGAATTTCTTTCAAACACAGGTAGGAGTTAGACTTCGTGAGGCATGCACTGACTTCTTCAGGAGCACTAATGTGATCCTCTCTTTCTATGTGGGATCTACACATCAATTTGTGTCATTGTTTTGACAACCACTTATATTAAAAATACTTCTTTAGCATAAAATGGAATAGTTTGCACCAAATTAAATTGAATTTGGAAACTTAATTACATTTAGAAATATGAAAAATCATATTCAGCTCCTGGGTACTGAGATTTTCCTTCTTGTTCAAGTATTCAGTCAATTATTAGCTCATACTAAATTAGAAAGTCCTCCTACCAGTATGGGCTCCACAAATTCTATGCCTTTTATCTTAGTCTACTCAAAGGTCAAGTAGATAATTTCTGCTTTCTGCTTTAAAAAACTGTGAATTTTATGAAACATACCTTGTTGTCATAGAGTGAAGGGTTTCTGTGAAAGGCAGGGTAACTTGGGAATCTATAGCCTGGAAAAACTTAATTTTCCTCAACTGAAAAACACTCAGTTTAACAAATAGACTTATATTTTAAGGGTAGTTCAAATACCAAACTAAATCAAAACAGATAAACTGGGACTAGGAGTGGGACAGACTGTTAAACTATCCAAAACTGAATGATAGATTTAAACCCTGATTTTAGTATTAATACAAAGTAGTTGAAGAATTTGGAAATGGAGTCAAAATTGTCACAATAATCTTTCAGTACAAGGGTGCAGTAAAATCAAAAGTCCTCTGGAGTTTGGATCAGACCTCTGATCACTTTCTTACAGTTAACAGTTGTCTGGAAATGGATGCTGGAGTCTTCTGCATTACAGGAAATGTAGAAGTGACACAACAGGTATGAATTCAGAAAATAACAGTCCGGGACAGATCAGAGACACAGTACACTGAGTTCAGAATGTACTTAGTTGAATTAGATGTACTGGATTTTCACTTATATTAAAAGGAGATAATTTAATAAGGGTACTTAAGAGGCGACTCTGGTGTTAATAATAACAGAAAATTATTAAGGAATCCACAGAGTCACACTTTTACCTGGGTAAAACCTGTAACCATGAGGTGGATGATAACCAAGAGACAGGCCAGCAAACATTTTAGGGTAGTGTCAGGTCAGAAAGAAGTGGCAGCAGTGCCTAAGAGCCCAGAGCTTTGAACACTTAGCTGGAAATATATAGATGTACTAGACAGACAGTATAATAATCATGATCTATTGGTTGCACTTAGAACTCAGGTTTCATATGAAACAGTTCTTCTCATGCCCTTTCAAGAATGTATATACCTCACATCACATATCTACATCTGCACCTATTTACAGCAGGAATTCCTTGCTATTTGACACTGCACAGGATAATTATTATTAGTGCACTGCAGTACATCTGGAAAGATGAAGGAATGCTGACTCAGCATACTTCAGACAAAGCACTGCACCTCTTGAAGAAGGATGGATTACATAAAGCAGGAGCACAAGAGCTGCATCAGCCTTTCATGCATGCCAAAAGCCCAGCATAATTGCTTTGAAGTGGAAGAGTTACAGCAGTACAGCTCTCCAACTGCAGAACAGGTAACAACAGCAATTTAAATACTCACCAATCCTTGCAAATTCTCTGATTCCCTATTCAAAGATGCTTCCTATCCACAAGAAAATATTATGTGGTAGAGACAGGAAGTCTTCATTCCTTTCCTGATAGGATTAAAATGAAATTTGGCTGTTATCTCAAGAATGAGCCCACAGACCAGGCTTAGATTCTGGAAAGACTTTTCTCATCTCGAAGCAGCTTTTCAGTAAGTGAGTGTAAGGATTTAAACATAAAGACTCTTTCAAAACAGTTGCTTGTGTTCAAGTGTCCATGTCCAAACTGAAGTCAAGTATAGTTTAGAACACTGAAATTAAATCACAATATTACTTAGTCTGGCCTTTATTTTGTTTGGTGGATATGAGAAATTTCCTCAGAGACTGTTAAAACAAAAATAGTCTGAGGCTCTTGAAAGGACTAAAACAAATAACTCCTGGAATACAAAAGGATAAACTGCTTGATTCTGGCACTGCACTTTTGATTCCTAATGTACTAAAGGACTGTTGCTGAGTTAGAACTGAATAAGTTCTAAATAAGTTTAAAGTATTTTTATACCAAGTATATATCTAATTTAGGCATATGATGCTGTTTCTATAATGCTTTTCCAGTATTCAGCTTAATTTTCTGATACATTTTGCAACTAAAATTACTATCTAGAAGTCTCATCCCAGCTCCTAAAATGTCCATGTATGTTCCTTCAATTTTTTTGTAACTTTTCCCTTTAATACTTTAACATTTTAATTACCTATAATATTTTGCCCATAGAAAGAAGCACTTATCTATACTTTGCTGAGGCTGATACTGACAGTGACATTTCTTTACATTATTAAATAACAATGATTCTGTGAAAATCATTACACAGCAACATAATAGATCACAGATGTGTTTTTAAAACATAATATTAGGCTAAACTCTGAATTCTGGTCTGGAAGGCATGTGTGCATCTCCCAGGACACTAATTCAGCACTTAGAAAAAGTAAACTCACTATTGTAATGCACATGGCAAATAGCTGAGTTCCAGTCACCAGTGAAATAATTTGGCCCCAATTTTGCATTCCATGACCCTTGTACTCTGATGGGAAGTAGGCCATAGGGACTGACTGTAATTCCTGTAGTCAGAACTGCCCAGCCCTGGTACAATTTATTGTTGCACAGGAACATCAGTGATGCAACACCCACTTTCTTGCCAGGGACTCTGCGCTGAATAAAGACAGCTGAGGGTTTAGCACAAACAGCAGGAACCCAGGAAGTCTTTCTGTACCATCAGTATGATGCTGTACCTGGCAGAGAATGACTGTATCAAGATATTCCCTCACAATTATTTGGGCTATTTTGGCTTGGCCTAATCTGCCTGTTAAAAAGGGGTATTTTCCCTGTTCTGAATTTTCATCTTTGAGGAAGTAAGTCCTTCAGATGTAGGCTCCCCCAGTTTATCATTCAGCTGTAGCTGTTGAGCTGCTCAGTTAAGTTAGGGACTCCTTTTCAAACCAAGAAATCAGGTGCAAGAGTTATTACAGCTGATGGAAATTTGATTGTATTCTCCATCTCTTCTTGCACAGGCTGTCATATCATTTGCACGTTTTGTAAAGTGCCTTTCCCTCATTGTCTCTTTTATGATAACTTGGAAGCAGATAGTGAATTTTCTTATCAGTAAAAGTAGAAAAACAGCATTTTAGTTGACTGAACAGCACTTTTCTTCCTAAGCATTTGAAGTAAATAAATTAGATCTAACTGTTCTCCTTTTTATGTCTAGCCCTATAAAAAATAGTAGAGGGAAATCCGGAAAATAAACGAGAACATTGGCAGGAACAGTTTCTCACAGGGCTTAGTTCTGATTTCAAATCTGTGTTGTCAGTAACAGCAAGCTAATTACATGTGAAACTGCACCATGAGACTCAGGTCCCAGGTATCATCTGTGCAATAGAGTATGACAGAATAACACATTTGGTTCTCTTTAGAAATATCTCTATCCTGCAACTACAGAATTCAGAAGAAAGGAAAGAACAAAAATGGGGGGGAGGGAACTGAAGCTAGATACCTTAATACAAACCTACTTATTTATAGACAATGTAAAAGTCTTTATTGAACACCAGAGAATTAAAGCACACCCACAAAGAAGAGTTACCTTCTTTGCTCAAAGTTCCAGTTTTATTTTTGACAGCATTCTTGCTGAAAGCATATTCTCATCCTGAAAGAGACTCCTCTGGAGCACCTGCTTTGCCTTTTGTAACTTTTCTTCCCCTGCTTCTGCACAGAGTACCTGACAGACTCTCACTGCACACACTCCTGAGTGCATTCCCATGTGCCTTCACCCTGTCCCTCCTGTGTCACTTGCAGCCAGCCCGAAAGGAAGGTGGCTGTGACCACCACCAGTTTGTTTAGCACCACTTGTGTCAGTAACAGCACTGGCTCCACACTCTCTTTATTCAGGTCAGAGCTGAGTTTAAGAGCGTCAAGTGGAGGTGGTGCTTTTGGAGGGGAAAGGATGCTATTGTACAGTAGATTGTTCAAAACATCAGCTCTTTTCATTACTCAGTCTATAAACCAGACTCTGATCTAAGGCTCCAGAAGTTTACTCATATACAGACATAAGTGAGTCTTATCATTAAATGAGAACAACGGCTCCAAGGATTACATATATACATATACATATATATATATATAGGCCATATTACACACACACACACACACACACACACACACACACACATATATATGTATCTCCACCTCTCATGAAATTAATTTTATTTTGTATCAAGATATAGAAAGTCTATTTTTCCATTTTAGTGACACAGTTTTCTAGCTGCTCTCCTATTTCCTTCCCAAGCACAACACAATTAATGGTCTCGCGTTTCTTTCCCACATCCACCAAAGCTAAGGGAATCTGTTTTGTAATTTTGTTTCATAATATTATTCATGGAGAACAATTGGAGATTTGCTTGGAGATTTGCTGATTTAGATTACATCAAGACTGGCTAGCTGATCTGTCTTAGCTTTTACAGCTCTCTAGATAAGAATAGCATGCTGTGACCCTTGATGATGCCCTGCCCCATGCTGGAGCTCAGAAGTTGACCTGCAGAATCTGAGGTGCATTGCTCCTCTCCTCTCTGTTTGCTGCTGGAAGATTTGATCATGGGACTGCCTGATCCACAGCTACCTGCTGGCAGTTCAGAGGCTCTGCCTTTTTCTATTTTAGGGCCTTCTACTCCATACTTTATGCTTTTACATACTGAGTGTTTTCCTCAGGCTATTGTGTTTAAAATTCATTATTAGGGACATAGCATTTGCTTAAAAATGTTTTTTTTTTAGAATCCATTCTTCTGACTGGTACTTTATCCATTTCTACACCTGCTGTGTGATACAGTCATTGTAGGTGCCTGCTCTTGGTCAATGGACCCTGGGTGCTTCATTGGAAGTGTTGAAACAATCCTTTAGGAGGCTTGTACTAGGAAGGAGTATTGTTCACAACATTATCAATGTTCCAAGCATCCTGCTTGATAGTGGGCGCTCTGGTAAATCATTATTAGATAGATTTCTTTGGTTACAGGAATGTTTGCAATTTAGGAGTAGTTTTCTAATTCATAATTTTTATATTATGATGCAAAACAGTTCAAGTAATGATAAATCAGCACCATTCTCTTTAATATCTTCTTATGCTGATAAATAAGCAATTGACTTTGAACAACAGAAAATTATTTTAAAAATAATGATTGGGTCCCAGTTTGTATTCCTACAAAGAGAAGAGGCAAGTAGAAACTGATGCTAGAATTACCCAAACTGACAAATGGAAACATCAGAAGGTAATTTAGAAAAGCCATACTGAAAAACTGTACTGTTCTTATGATTAATGCATCATGTCCCATCTCTGATAAATGCTAAAATGAAATATGACGTTTTGAAACTGTATTAAATATGACATTACTTGAGGTAAAACTAGCAAAGATACAAAAAAAAAATTCAGGAATGTAACCTTAATTCCTAATAAATTCCTAAATTCCTAAGATGTGGGAATATTGTCAATATTACATGTACCTTTGGTATCTCAGTATCAGAAGAACCAGGGGAGGGGAGGTCTATGGCTCATCACAGACATTTTGTATATAAAGCCAGAAACCATGCTGTCATTTGATAAATGAGCCAAGAGCAAAGCTTGACAGACAAAAAGAGAGAAGAGTGAAAATTCCAGCCTGGGGAAGGGTGTGGCTCTGCAAGTTTTCCAGTGCCAACTCTCGTGTGGGTTTTTATTTCTATAAAGTAGCAGATTCAGTTGAAGGCAGAATAACATGGATAGCTCTTTGTTGTACAGATCTAAGCAAATTTGGGAATCCTAGGAACTGGATGGGCCTATCAGTTTGCAAGAGTCATTTTAGGTGCTTGGATTATCAAGAAAATAGGGATAAATCCTCTCTACTGCATGCTTTTCAATGCTATTATGAAAAGGGACAACTTGCAATTTCAGGAAATACCAAAGCTCTTTTGGAAGTGAAAATATCAAGATCTTGGCACTTAAGGCTGCACTGAAGGAGTTAGGGTTGTTTAGCCTGGAGAAGGCTCAAGAGCAGCCTTTATTGCAGCCTTTCAGTAAGTGAAAAGGACTTACAAGAAAGATGGAGGGGAATCTTTTTAATAGGGCCTGTAGCAATAGGGCAAGAAGTAATGGTTTTAAACTAAGAGAGTGTGAACTCAGGTAAGATATGAGCAAGGAATTTCTTGTTATGAGGGTGGCAACATCAAGAAAGGTGGTGGATGCCCTGTCCCTGGAAACATTAAAGGTCAGATTGCACAACCTGATCTAGTTCCCGCTCATTGCAGGGGTGTTGGTTTAGATGACCTTTAAAGGTCCCTGCTAACTCAAACCATTCTATGATTAAAATGAAATATAGAGCAGTTGTTGATAGTATTTATGTAAATTCAAATTAATTTCACAGTGTCAGCTGAACAGGACCTGTACAGAAACACCAAGAGAGTACTGAAAGGTCTTTTGCCATGGCACAAAATCCCAAGATATTTTCTCCACAGAGAAAAGATTTGGTGAGAAGCCTGAAAGCCAGAGCATAAACTAAGATTCATTTTCAGTCAGGTCATCAGGCCACTTTGGCCACTACACAGCAACATCATGATTAACTTTGTCATTGGAAAGATGTCAGGAATACATGGAGGCACAGGAGGTCTGCACCAACATTTACAGTGTTTTCAAAGAGTATCTCAAGGACAGTCTGTCACACAAGGTTACATTTCAGGAAGAGGTTTCCACTTTCCACTTCAGTAGTTGTCTCATTTTCAGGCAGACAAGGTCCATTTGCCAGACATTCATTAGGAAATTTGTTTCTTGTCAGCTTTGTGTACAAAATATCTTTATTCAGTCACTGATAGGGAGATGCCCTCACCCCTGGATCACCAACATCACTAACTGAGCCTAGGACTGCTGGCAGGAGCTGGAGGGGGAAGAGGGGTCACTCAGGCTGGCATTTCTGCCTGACTGCTGCAGAAGGCAATGACACCCTGGCACAGCAGGCATTTTTAATAATTACTATGGCACGAGCACAGTAGTTCATACATTAAATGTCTGTCACTAAAGATTCATCATTCCAAGCCTGAAGATCTGTCACCTCAGGGACACATGACAGAAAATAGTTTTTGTTCTACCTTCAAAAAGAAACTACTGTAGAAAACTTTTGCTGCAATATCAACTGTCAAAAGTTAGACATCTTTTGTCCACATTAATAAAGACACTTTGCTTATGAAACTCCATACTATTTTTGTCACATAACCCATGCATCATTTATGCAAAGAATACATACACAAGGCAGCATAATTAAGATTGCATGAGACTGTAAATCTGCCATCTTTCGGGTTTGAACTTAAAACCTTTCTAGCTGAATTTATATCTACTGCCTACAAACAATTCCTAACTGTTCATTCCATGGTTTTATCCCAAAAAGACAGGGACTCTAATAGATGCTGACTGAGCAGCTTCCTGACTTCAAAAATGAAATATCATCAGTATATTAAAGGGTTTATTTTATTTTTTTCCCCTGCAAGAGTAGAGGACTGGGCTTTGTGAAGAAGAAAAGTAATTCCTGTTTCTGTATTTCTAACAGATCATAATTTAGCTGAAGATTATCGTCAATGCTAACACATTTATTTATGGGTAACTACTTACTGGCCTTTTACTTTTCTGTTCCTTCTGCAGTCATTGATGGAAACCAGCCAGACATCTCTGGGTTAGTTCATGGGTGAATCCTCTCTACCAAGATCATTTCCATTTGGTAAATGCAGTTTAATTTGAGAGCCTTGTTTATAGTCCATCATTTACTACTTGTGGTATTCATAATCTATTTAATAGTGGGGCAGTAAAGAAATACTTGAGCACACTAGATTCAGGGTGTTTAGGAAACACACATTTAGGGTGTGTTCCAGGACAAGCAGTGTCAGGGAGTGATGCTGCTGTTTTCCTGATTGGCAAAGGTACAGGAGCTTGGCTGCATGGGCTGTGCAGGGACTGGGGGCTTTTCCAGCAGCCTGTTCACCACCTTGATTTGCTCAACAGGCCTGGACTGCACTGTTGCTGCACAGATCTGTAGATATGCTTGGGTGGCAATGCAGAACCTGTTAAAGTGTTAACTGTTCACAAATTTAAAACTACCTTTAGATGAGGCAAAATCTGCAGCAAGCACTTATAAAAGGAGCCCTCAAATATGCAATCCATGGGAACTTACTTTGTTGGTGGTTTGGCATGGAGCACAGCTCTTTGGTGGATATAAGGCCTGAAATACTCTTAAAAAATAGAGGGTCTTCTCTACACTAGAAAATGTTGGCAGAAAGCACCAAGGAACTCATGTGTCTGTGCTGTGAAGATTACACTACTTTCTGTCACACACATAGACTTCCAGATCTAGCAATTTTTATTAATATAATATAATATAATGTAATGTAATATAATATAATACCTTCATGAGTATACCCAAAATACCTAGTGGTAGAAGTTAAACTTCTAGCTGCTAACTAGCTGCTAACTTATTGGTCATGGTGTAAGTAAATGCCTCCTTTTTAGCTTTCTTACTTCCCATTTCTGTCACTTAAAATCAGTTCAAAACTCAGCTGAAAGCTCTCACAATGTCATGATCTCTGTTTCCACAGCCTCCTTTTTGTGAGCGTACCCTAACCCTTCACCAAGTCTTGCCTAGATGTGTCCTGCTTCTTCTTCCAGTCCCACTGGGGCAACGTGGGGCAGCCTCTCCTCAGGGCTGCAGGCCAGGCCCTCTCACCTGGCTGTCAACACACCTGCACACCTCCTAAAAACCTGGACCTTGTAAAACCCACACACCCCCAGCCTCTGCTGTTTCCACTCTTCCAGTGCCTCTGTGCACACGGGAGCACTGCTGGCACCTCTTACTGGCCAGCCATCTTGCAGGCTGCCTCCAAAGATCTGGGACATTCCAACAGCAGCTGCATCTCCTCTCCCACAAAATCCCTCTTGGAAACGTAGCAAGCATAGATCCAGGTTAGTCTACTGCTTCCTTCACCCAGCACTGCAGAAAGCAGAGTACAGGTATCATGACTGCAAAACTGCAGCATCCACTTTCTGTTTAATCCTCAGAACATCCTCTCTAATCAACAGTGCTTCTTTGAAGTTTTGGTAATGGGATCACTCTTCTTTGTATTTTGCAGGAATAGGAATGTTAAATGCTCAATAAATGAAATAAAAATAAGAGAACAGGCTTATATTATGCCTTATATGAAGGAGATTTTCTGTTTAGTTCCTCTAGTCTGTTCAGTTGGCTGTGCACTTCTAAGACTTACCTCCTTCTGCAAGAGGCACATATGGGAAGAACTACTTAAAAACAGTAGGAGGAACAGGTTCTTTTAAAAGCAATACTCAGAACATAAATTATTGCTTATCAATGTGGTCATCTGTATGTCATTGTTCAATAGCACTAACAATGTGTTTTTTTCAAATGCTACATTCAATAAGAATACTGTGCTCAAAATAAGAATACTGACTGAATTTTTTTCTTTTTTTTTTTTTCAGTTAAACAACTTCGGCCTAAATCCTGTAAAACACCCAAGTATTGAGTTCATCACTGTATACTCTGCCACAGTCTTTTAAAGAGTATCCTTCACAGCCAGAGCGAAAAGGCTACTAAATGGGTCAGGATTACCCACTGGTAAACAAAACGAAGCATTTCAAGTTTACTTTAGAATTTAAATAAAGAAGAAATTTCAAAGCAGCATTACTATTTTCCAAGCTTTGGCAGAGCTGCAGACGATTGCACAGCCGGCAACACTGACTTCATTCATGCCCGGGACAAACACCCGCACTGTGCCACCTGAGGACGGCAGCGCGGCGTCGCGGGGGGCTGCGGGTTCAGGGCGGGGCCGCGGACGGGGGGGACGCAAAGTGCGGGGCCGGGAGCGCCCCGGGCCGAGCCGCAGCCCCCGGGAGGCACCGGGGCGGGGCCGGGCACACCCAGGGCAGCGCCCGCACCCCGCGTGGGGAGAGAGGGCGGCCCTGCCCGGGCCCCTGCCCTGCCCTGGGGGCGGAGGGCCGCGGAAGCCTTTGCCTCCTCCCTCGGCCCCGGCAGCCACAGGAGGAGCAGGCGGCGGTACGAGCAGCGGTTTTGCGGCCCCAGCCCTGCCCCAGTCGCCGCCGCCGCCCTGAGATGCCGCCCGCCGTCCCGCTGCTGCTGCTACCGTCTCTGTTGCTGCTGGCGGCGGCGCGTCCCGGCGCGTCCCCGCACAGGTACCGCTTCCCCCCCCGTCCCCGCACAGGTACCGCTTCCCCCCCCCGTCCCCGCACAGGTACCGCTTCCCCCCCCCCGTCCCCGCACAGGTACCGCTTCCCCCCCCCCGTCCCCGCACAGGTACCGCTTCCCCCCCCCCGTCCCCGCACAGGTACCGCTTCCCCCCCCCCGTCCCCGCACAGGTACCGCTTCCCCCCCCCCGTCCCCGCACAGGTACCGCTTCCCCCCCCCCCGTCCCCGCACAGGTACCGCTTCCCCCCCCCCGTCCCCGCACAGGTACCGCTTCCCCCCCCCCGTCCCCGCACAGGTACCGCTTCCCCCCCCCCGTCCCCGCACAGGTACCGCTTCCCCCCCCCCGTCCCCGCACAGGTACCGCTTCCCCCCCCCCGTCCCCGCACAGGTACCGCTTCCCCCCCCCCGTCCCCGCACAGGTACCGCTTCCCCCCCCCCGTCCCCGCACAGGTACCGCTTCCCCCCCCCCGTCCCCGCACAGGTACCGCTTCCCCCCCCCCCGTCCCCGCACAGGTACCGCGCTCCCCTGCACACGTCCCGCCCCCCACTGTGCTCGCACAGGTCCCGCTGTCCCCGCACCGGTCCCGCGCCTCCTCCCCTCCCTTGGTCTCCCGCAGTCGCGTTCCCACCGTGCCTCCGTGGGGTGCGCGGGTGTTTCAGTACCCGTGACTGCATCAAGGCAGGAGCATTTCCCACGGAGCCCGGGGGCCTGCGAGAGCAGCCCGGTTCTGGGTAATCTGTAGTCTCTAACCTCTCTAACATAACGGTGTAATACGGTGAGGCATCCTTAGCCTAAAGCTCGGCGGGGCGTTTGCTCACCCTCCTGTGCTCAGCAGTAGCAGTGGTTCCACACAGATTTTCCAGGACTCCTCGCAGAGAGGAATTTTCCAGGGTGTCCGTGCAGTGTGTCCGAGCTGGCACCAGCACCTGAGCTCACCTGAGCTGAGCCCTGAGCACAGCTGGGCCACAGGGCTCAGCACCAGGAGCGGCCCTCAGTATGGGGTGGGTTGTGCTACTGAGGTACAAAAAAGTACTGGAGACTTCCTTGATTAAAACAAATAAATCCAAAGCATAGAAAGGAAGGAGAAGTAATTTTTATAACAGTCCTATTTTAATTATTATTATTATTATATGTACTATAAAAAGTAATTACTAATGACTTTTTAATTTTTTTTTCCATTAAAATAGCAATTTGCAATGATATATCACATGGGCACACCACTGCTCTTAGAAACTAAAAAAGGAGGGAGTGGTATCAGTCTGTGCCTACCCAGAATTAAGGCCCATGTAGTTAATTTTTTCTACACCTAAGTTCACACATTAAATTGCACAATCTATGTCCATGGTGATTTTATGTAAATAATTAAATATGTTTCATTTTAGCAATAGTTTTAAGCATTTAAGATGTTAAGACAGTTTGCACCTCTTATACAAAGAATAAATTAAATATAATTTTTTTTGTTATTCTCAGGCCTACATTTACATGTGGAGGAGTTGTATCTGGAGAGTCAGGGTTTATTGGGAGTGAAGGATTTCCTGGCGTCTACCCACCAAACAGCAAATGTACTTGGAAAATCACAGTAAGAATTTTTAATACCACAAAATCAATGCTGAAGACAATGAACTGCTATTTGTTGTTAAACTGTGTTTTACATGGGGTAACGTGTGCAATAATGAACGCAGTAACTCAAAGTAGCTCAACTATGTGGAGCTTTTTAGGGTTGATGTAATATGATAATAGCAGCTGAAACAGAACTGGCCTTGCCTCATGTCAGAAGCAAATTTTCATTGACTTCCCTGATGCACCTCTAACTGTTTTAAATTAACCCACTTACAAGCAAACATCTCCCCTTCTGTCACTGTGGAAAGTAATAATGAGTTTTATCACAGAAAAGATTCGAGGTGGCGATTATGAAAAGTAAAATTCCTTGGCAAGAAGACATATAAAAAGTTTCACTCAAACCCAAAAAATTCAGGCAGGTTTGCTTGAAGTGTGGTGCTAGGAGTATTCTGCCAGCTAGGACATCTGGAGTCTGTCATGCAGCAGGCTGACAGCACTAGGGAAGTGTTGTTATGTTTATAAATGACTACGTGAAATAGAACCATGTGGTACAATTGATATTTTGATACTGAAATGAGACTGCAGGGCAGAGATAGCATATTAATGGACAACAGATTCCATGAAACAACTAGCACTAAATACTCCTGTTCTGGATGTCCTTATTGCACAGTCTCAGAGAAAGGGATGTGAGTGAATGATTACTTTTCCTCACATCTGCACAAATTAAACCCTCTGAAACTGCCCACCAAATTTCCTCTCTTTTTTAGGCACAGTTCACCAAGAACTCTTCTGACATTTGGGCCTACAGAAAAAATAAGAAGGCATAAAAAATAAGTTAGTCTGTCTGTTGACAGGATCACTAAAGACAACTTCAGTTGAAAGACAGCATCACAGGCTAGGTGTTGGCAGGAGAATAGGATGTCACAGGGTAATTGTTTCCTGCTACTATAGAGATGCTGATGCAAAGCAGGAGGCATTGATCTGTTTACAATGTTCAGTTTAAAACAACTCTCGTACCAAATGAATGATGTGATTTGAATTGTTTTATCGGAAAGATCCCAGTGAAGCTGCAGAGTTGCTTTCTGCACCTTTCTGTTGCGTTTTTACTGGGACATAGTTAGAGGTTACCTTTGATCCATGTCTGACCTCGTCCAGAAGAGGATGTGAAACATGGTGTATGCCCAGAAACTTCCTTCCTTGCTGTTGAGGGGCTGAGGTGACAGCAATCAGCATGGCCCACCTTGCAATCTGAAGAGCAGATGAAAATTGCATTTGGAATCATATGCACTTACCTTAAATAAAAGGGAAAACATACAAAGTTAGTTTAACAGTACAACTCAGTATTAGATGTTAAAAAGTTCAAAACTGAATCTGGAGGGAAATAACAACTTTGCTTCTAAAAGCATGAAGATTTTACCATTTAAAAACTTGAATAACAAATGGAGACAGCATTAAAGCAGCAACTACTGAATCATGCCATGTATCTGCCCTTCATATATGGGGGGTAGAGTGAGAAGGGAACAAATTATTGTACTTAGGAAGTCCATACAGAGTGGTTTCATTGCAGACTTTATGTGGCTGTTAGTATAAAGATACCAGCATCCAGGTGAGCCTGGAAATGGTAAGAAGCATTACTACAAAGCTGTAGCAGAGCTGTGTCTGCACTTGAGCTTTCTTGACAATGGGAGGAACTCAATGGCTTCTGTCCTTTCATGATCACCCTGACTCCCAGTTTTCTGCTGTGCTGCCATTTCACTGCCTCCTGCTTGTCCTCTGTGGTTTGCCCAAAGCCAGAGAAGGGCTGCACAACTGGAGTAGTTCAGGCTTGCTTGTGCCCTCACCCCATTTAACCCCTTTTTATTAAACAGTAATGTTCACTAAGCCAATCTGATTTCTTTTGCCCCATCAACTATACAATGCTCTGTGTCTTTTGGATGTGTAGGAAGGATGCAGGGAAGGCAAGGACTAATAAACTTGCAAGACTAAGCCTTTACTCGCTCGAAAAAGACCATGGTTTACTGAACTGTGGCAAAGTCGTACACTCGGGGGTCTGGTTAGTCTGAATTTAAACAACAAAATCCTTTCACCAAATACTGCTGAGGCTCAGAATAGCTTGCAATAGCACCCAAGTAGGAAAGCCAGTTACACTGCCATGAAGAAATATTCTGTAGTTACTGATAGTCTTCCTCATTTAGCATCTAGTCTTAGAAAGTGACTAAGACATTTGCCTGTCCGTTTTAGCCAAAGGCTGTGAACACCTTTCTGAAAACGCTCTGCTAATACAGGATCTGACAAGTCTGCAAGACTGAAAGAGACGTTGATTCACTTTGTGTTTGGGTCATGAGAAGCATGAAGCTCTTGTTTTCTCAACTACAGGATCTCATCATCTGCACAAGAAATGCAAAGAGAGGTAGAATGAGAGCTAATTTTTCTTTAGAGGAAAAATAAGTTTAGGAAACATTATAGGTAATACAGATAAAGCAGTGTAGCATTCAGATATCATCTGAAGTATTTCCAACTAGTTTGCTAAAGCTGGAAGAGTCTCTCTAATTCAGTGATAGTTCTGTTATTTCAAGAGACTGGGACTTTTTCATCGGGCTAAAGAAAACAGCTTCTCTATTCTAAGAGCTCTAAGAAGTGTTCAGCACATGCTTGTGGTTCTATTACAACCTTGGCAGACTACCCAGCAGCTTTTCACTGGCTTTGCTAAGAACTCATTTGTGCAGCTACTTCCTTTCCTATAGTAATGTATATAGCTTTATCTAAAATATGTCATACACACTTACTTTTAATACTCTGTAATCCTTCTTGGCCATCACCTCACATAAATGTGTCACATAGTCTGAGAATCTGGACTGCTGTCCTGTGTTTTTCTGGCAGACTGCTTAGTTCCCATAAAACTCCAACAACATTATGTGCAACAATAATACTGAAAACTGTCAGGGTTACATAAGGTTGTTTTTAAACGTTCAGGAGCTGCGTTCCAGCAGGTTTGCTGACAATAAGCAAAGTTTGAAAAATTTTACTTAATGGGGCAGTTGGGAATCTGCCCTGAGGGAGCAGAATATTTTAAGAAATTTTTTTCTATGTTTTAAGCTTTCATTTTCCTATGGTATTGTAAAACTGCCCTTCCAGTAGAAAACAGGTCTTTACACATTGGTTGTATTGCTGGAAAACAGAGATGAACAGAATCTAGTACCCTTGTCAGGAAGAGCAAGCTAATACAAATTTTAAAATTGGAGATGGAGATAGAGAACAAGCAACTAGGCAGAAATCATGGTTCTTCCCAGGGTTCTCCAAATAGCTTCCACATTCATTCTCAGTAGAGAGAAATAATACACTCAGTTTGCAGGTAGCTCATGTATTTTTCAACTCTACCTGGAACTGCTATAGCAAAACATACAATCAGCATTTTTTTATTAAACATATATCAAAATATATACAACCCAATACAGGTTTAAAAGTTAGGCAAAATATATTTATGAAAGTTGGCATTTAAGGGGTTTCCTGTCCCAGAAAGATTATTTTCAAAGTAAATAGTCTAAACCATGTAATTTTGATGAAGAGGGTTTTGTATTCAGTCAGAACAATTACAGAAAAACAGCTTCACTAATTTAAAGATAACTGAACTTTGATTAACATTATATGAAATATCTGCAATGAACGATAACCAAAAACAATCTCAATACCTTATTTTGAGGTGTGTTGTATATATAGAATAATCATGCCCTTTTGAAGAGGTTAGTAATCTACACAGATGATTTTAGGGAATTATGATCTACAAAAATTCCCTCTACAAATTTCTTTAGCCTCTCATAGGAGTAAGGCATCCTTTACATTAGTTTAGCATCATAATTTTTGAACCTAAAGAAGTTCATAGAGTTAAAATGAAGGGAAGCTGAGAGTGAGTGTGGGTCAGTTGCCCTTTTTGTGACAAGAGGCAGAGGATGAGGTGACTCTGTTGTTGAAAGATACCAGCTGGATGGATAAAACAAAAATGAGGCACACCCTGCAGAGGAAGCATCACATCATTCTTCCTTTGACTCCTCTCTTTTTTTTCCCTTTTCTTTTAAGAGCTGAATTCCTTCCAGTTCTTCCTCTGAGGTATCTCATCTTCTTACTGCATCAGGCTCAGATGTGGCTCAAAGTAAACAATACTGAGTCATGCTGGCCTTCGCTTGCTCCCCCATGTTTCTCATGGAACAATATTTTAAATGTCCTGGGATAATCATTGACAGATTTTAGCATGTTAGATCTCAACATTTAAAGATGCGAAATGGTAGAAATCAAAGAAAAGTACAGATTTGAAAGATGCCTGTATTTAGCACAAGATTTCTTGGGAGTAGCTGCAAACTGAAACAGCTGCTGCCAGAATGTGGAACCACCATCCCCTGCACTTCTGATTGTCATCCACTCAGACCACAAAATTTTAAAGGATTTAACATACTGGAACAAATGGGCCATTTTTGTAAATGACAAATATTTTAATAAGCAAGTATATTTAAAAAAATAAAATAGCAGTAAGTAGTGACTGTAATTAAGGGCCTGCCACATTTCTGTAAATTACTTACCTCCCCAAATTCAGATAAACTAGAGCAAGGATTGTTCAGACAACTAAAACCTGCAGCAGGCTTCTTGTTAAATGGTCATGACCATGTGGCTGAGTTTTTCCTACACCGTTTTTTACAGACTGTCATGAAACAGAAGTCAGTACATCTATGGGGAACATTCTTGACCAAGTTCAAATAGACTAAACTGACAGAAGCAGAGCTTAAAAGCTACAATGAAATCTAATTAGAAAGTGTAATGCTGTACAGTATAGTATAGCATAGCCAGGGCTGGAGAGAGAAGAAGGAAACACAACACTTCACAGAATGACTGATATAATGAACCAGAAAACCTAAGACCTGAGTGAATGGTTAGCTGCAGTTTGGGGTTGGGGAGCTTTGCCAGTGTCCTGTCCGTCTTGAGCAGGGGTCAGTTCCACATCCTGTTCCCCTCTGTCCCCGTGGGGCAGCACAAGAGAGTGGAATGTCCAGGGGCAGGAGTGAGTGCCTTGGGGCTGGTGGGAGTAGAGCAGTCCTGGGTCACTGCACTCCTGGAACAAAGCTGTCAGTGAGCACCATCAGCATTACTGAAGGGCAACCACTTGGCTAAATCTGAGTGCAATTCCACACGGAGAGCAAAAAGACCTTTTCTTACCCCAGAACCAGCCACTTCTCACATTTCCACTTCCTTCTTCAAACTCTGGGAGAGAACAGGTATACCCAAAGAAGCAATTCAGGCTGAGAAAGTAGGGAAAAATCTCATAAAGATTGATAAAACTGTTTAATATAATATGCTTGAGCAACTTCTGCTCAGCTTTCAAAAACAGGGGAAGCAAAAGGAGAGATATCTTAAAGATGGGCAAGCTTTAGCCAAAGCTGCAAGACATTGTTGTGGAATATGTTGGACAAACTTAACTGTAGGCATGATAGTTTATTTTAAAACACAATAACCTTTAACGGTCACCCCATTTGCATCCTGTTGTACCAGTTGTACAAATTCAGGAAAATTACTGTTCTACCTCAAAAGAGCATATGCTATTTTACATACACACTTCTGGAAAAAAGGCTTCTGTCATCTAACTGCCTAAATTTGACTTTGTCTAACTGATTTTACTGTCAGCATTTCTGAACTGACTTGTCCAGTCACACAGAGTTTGCAGTATGACCCTAAATAATATTCAGGTCTTCTGGCAGGAATACCAAAATCATTTTAGCTTATCTTCTGTTAAAATGGCCAGGCCTTAATACTCCTTTAGTGATTCAGACCAGAAGACAAGTGAATGCAATAAGAGATTTAGATATGAGAGCAGTGATTCAAGGAACAAATTCAACATTAGGTGAATTGTGGCTTTGTAGTAGTAGCAGCCCTGAATGCATTTTTGGGAGAACTTTGGCCTTAAAAGGAAAATTCTTTGAAACCAGCAGCAGGAACTGCGGTGGAGCTGGTCAGGCAGTGTGCACATGGACCCTGGACAGCTGAGAACAGCTCAAGAAGATTCAGTTGCTGCAGGATCAGTATCAGCACTGGACATAAAAGCAGCCACACAAATGAGTAACCTGAACACACCTACAGCACATTTTTCAGTACATCTAGAGCTGCTGCCTCTATCAGGCATTTCTAGCACTTCCATCTATACTTGACAAGCAATTTTTAACTGTTGAGACTCAATGTTAAAACAGTTTGAAAATTTCATACAGGAACAGTCTAGATTTAGTTTATTTCAAACCAGTGTTTTAAAATGAGTCACTGTTAAGGAATGAAAAAAATTCATGTCCTCTTGAATAACGTGGCTTAAATATGAACTTAATGCAGATATATTAAGTGTGTGTTTAGAGCAGAAAATTATAGTAGTGTCTCAGTAAAGCAGAACAGCTGCAATTATTTTAATAGCTAACCACTCCACCATGATATGGATTGAATGCAGATAATTACACTTGCCTGTCTAGGGTCTCTCTATACTTTGAAATACTGTTTCCCTTCTTCAGTTCTGTTACACAGCACTAAATGCTTTATTAGAATAGTTTTCACTTCTCAGTACCCTGTGTTTTCTCTTAAAAGCTTGTAACTGTATCCCAGGAAATGTTCTCCTCCTTGTAAACTATTATGTTGTCTTAATTTACATCCTTCTCTGTATTCTTGTCTCTTTTGCAGTGTCCACAGATGCAGACATGTAGGAAGATATTCCCCGTCTTATGTTTCCTCACATGTTTCAGAAAACAAAACTCTCTTCTATATTGAGGACACCTACTAATGGTTCTTTTGAACTCTCTGTTTATAGTTTTACATTGTCTTTCAAAATATAATTCTTTCACTGCAGCCACTCCAGTAACTAAACATTAGGGTTGTATTGTGTTAGCTGTAAAGTTTCCAATTTTATTTATAAATGAAAGATGTCTGTCAGTAAATTAAAAAAACTTCTTAAAACTATGAAACTTGGTAACACAAATCAGAGAGGTCATTTCATTAGTTTAAAATGGTAAATTGCTTGTTCCATATTTTTTTCATATTAATCTCATCTTCCTCACCTTAGCTGGTGGCATGGAGCTGCATGGCTGATTTTATACTTTCAGCAGAAAGTAGGAGAAACACACCAAGCTGAACTGGTTTATAATGAACTGCATGAGCCTGACTAGAGGATACTCTGGATCAGAAATAAGATAATGGCAAGAGATGGCCAGAGCTTTGTATTTAGGATTGCTCCAAGTTACTTTAAAAACTGCTTTGCCTGGAATATAGTTGACAAAAAGAGCTCATCTGACAGGAAGTGAAGGGTATGAAAACAGCCACACAAACAGTGGGATCCAGTAGGTAAGTGGTCACACTCCAGATGCATCTCTCCCTCCCTCCCTCTCTCTGCAGGTCCCAGAGGGAAAAGTGGTGGTTCTTTCTTTTCGACACTTAGACCTGGAAAGCGACAATCTGTGCCGATACGATTTTGTGGATATTTACAGTGGCCATGCCAACGGACAGCGCATCGGCAGGTTCTGTGGTACTGTGAAACCAGGTGCCCTTGTGTCCAGCAGCAATAAAATGTTGGTGCAGATGACTTCAGATGCTAATACTGCTGGAAGTGGATTCATTGCAAAGTTTTCTGCAGCAGAACCACATGAAAGAGGTAATTAACCATTTTATATGCACTGAAGATAACTATAACTCAGCTCTGTGCAGAGCCACATTGATGCTTAAAAAAGATGTGGTGCCAGAGATACTAAGGATTGTGCTATTCAACATAGTTTTTAATTACCTTGCTTAGCAAATAGCAAAACGTAACTGTTTAGCCATCTTAGTTCATCAAGTAGTAAAGAGAAAGGCTGACATGTCTAAGAGTAGTGGAAGAACTGTACCTAGTAGTAAACTGGCAATAACTAGTCATTACAAGGGCAGATGAAATTCAATGTAGATAATTTTTGCAAATAAGGGGAAAACACACTAACTTTGTGTACAGTACAGCAGGTTCTGAATTGACTGTTACTGTTTTGGAATGAGATGTTAAGTTTAAAATAGATAATTTATGAAAACAGCAGTTGAGCATCAATTCAGTGCTTAATAGGTATCAGAAAAGAAACAGAAACTTAACAATTTTTAGAAAAGAAAATAAAGACCAAACAATAACACAAAAAATTACACCACTATAAATCCATAATGCATATACATCTCAAATAAAGTGTCTCTTTCTCATGTTCCCATCTCAGAACTGAATATGATAAAATTATCAGGAGAAATCAGAGACAACAAGTGTGATGGAGTTAGAAGAACATCACATAGACAAAGATCAACTGCACAGCAATGAACTTCTTTATGCTGGAAAAGTGAAAGGGACTGTAGGAGAGGGCTTTAAAGTCATGACTGGTGTGGAGAAAGTGACTGGGGACCACAGTCCATCTCTTTCAATATAAAATATAAAAGATGAGCAAGTGGCTGCAAAGGAAAGGATAGGGTGATTTTTCTCTGTGACCTGTGAAGCAGCAGAACACTGTACCAGGGGATACTGTAGACTGTTTCTACCCTGGTTTAAAAACACTTACAAAAACATATCAAAGCAAACTTCATTGGGTATTATGGAAGATAAAGGCATTGCCTGGTGCATGGGAAGAGTACGACCAGTCAGAGGGAGGTGGTATTGCCCTAGTTAGGGACTCCTTTGCAAGACTCTTGCTATTGGTATGATACCAGAGACAGTGCAGGTGATGAGTAATCTATCAGGCCTTCCAGCTGTAACCTTGGATCGGTAACTTCTTGAAATATATATTACAACACAGTGACCAAGAACTGAGAAACTGGTAATTCTTATTAATTTATAGTTCATTTAATAAAAAGGTTCATAATAATATTGTAAATAAGGTTTATATACCTGATGGAGTTTTTAATCTGGAACTGAGGGCAGGAGATACAGAAGAAAAAGACCCATCTCCACAGGCTGCAGTTCCTTTGGGAATGTCCGCCCCGGAGATGGTTCTGGCTCCTCCAGTACCTGCGGCTTCTCCTCCTCCTCCAGACCCAGTGTTTGCAGGAATGCCTTCCTCTCTGTTCTGCTGCTATTTGTTAGCTGTGTTTTGCCCTAGGTGCCTCCAGCTGAGGGATGGCTGGGCCGTGGCTGTGGCGGGGCAGTGGCAGAGGCTGCCGGGCGCCCTCAGCGCGGGCCTGCAGCGCCTCAGGGCCGGCCCCGGCCCGCGGTGCTCCGGGTGTCGCTGTGCTCCGGGCAGAGCCCGCGGTGCTCCGGGTGTCGCTGTGCTCCGGGCAGAGCCCGCGGTGCTCCGGGTGTCGCTGTGCTCCGGGCAGGGCCCGAGGTGCTCCGGGTGTCGCTGTGCTCCGGGCAGAGCCCGAGGTGCTCCGGGTGTCGCTGTGCTCCGGGCAGAGCCCGAGGTGCTCCGGGTGTCGCTGTGCTCCGGGCAGAGCCCGAGGTGCTCCGGGTGTCGCTGTGCTCCGGGCAGGGCCCGAGGTGCTCCGGGTGTCGCTGTGCTCCGGGCAGGGCCCGCGGTGCTCCGGGTGTCGCTGTTTTGTCTTGCAGGGGACCAGTACTGCGGGGGACGGCTGGAGAAGCCTTCGGGGACCTTCTACACGCCCAACTGGCCAGAGCGGGACTACCCCGCGGGAGTCACCTGCTCCTGGCACATCGTGGCTCCGAAGAACCAGGTGAGGCGCTGCCATCGCCCTGCTGGCACAGCTCAGCTTCCAGTGCCTGCGGGGACCGACACCTCAGAGCAGCCGGCTGACCCACGCTGCCCCGGGACCCTGCAGCGGCCCCGGGCTGACACCCCGGGCTGGGCTGGGCAGGGCAGGGCAGGCACAGCCCCGCTCCGGCCAGCCCGCCTGCCGCTCCCGCATCGCCCGCTGACTCCTGTGCCTCCTCAGCAGGCACGCACTGGTACACTGCCCTAAACGAAACCCATTAAACCATCCGCGACTGCTAAGGTTTTTAAGCCAGGGAGGGTTTAAAAATGATGTTGCTGCAGTTTATTACTGAGGTACCCAGGTAGAGCTGATTGAATTTAATAAAAGCAGTTTGTTTTATTCCATATTTTGAAGGCTCCATCGCATAACATGCTTGCTTAATTAGCCAGATGCCATGAGAGCATATGTTACTGCTTCATTAAGAGGTGAAGAGATGTGAGAGCAGACTGAGAGGGCTCTTGTGCCATGGCAAACACAAGGGTGTTCCCTACACTGTAGGGCAAATCTCAATCCTAGCTGCACATTTTCTGGTTGGTGCTGAGCCATCTGCTCTGTATCTTAGCAGGAGGTCTATAACGATTGAATGTTTTGGTTGACAAGCATGTTTGGTAGGTTGCTTTTCTTGCCACATCCAGCTTTTTAAATTCATTTACATATAAAGACAACTTCCCTCTTCATCTTCTGCTCATGACTAATCCTTGAAATAAGAAAAGCTGCCCCAGATAAATATATTCTTCTGATCTTTCCTACTTTTCTGTTTACCAAGACAGTTCCTCCCTTGAACTGAAACAGTATGTCATCTTAGTCTTTCCTGTAGTCCTTTTTAATTGATGTTTCTTGTTTGCTAGATACAGGTCATTTAATAATCCTATAGATAAGCAGTGATTTTTAAACCCTTATCTGTAAACTGCACATTACTTTGGTTCTTTCCAAATGTCTCTAGATAAGCCTAAGAACTTTTCCTAAGCTCATAGAGAAGATTTGAGAAAGGCTATATCAGCATAAAAATAAGGACATTATATCCTGTGCCTTTTGATGATTCTATTCCATAAATCTACCTGTTTCCAAAGATGTATTATTCATATACTGCAACAGTGGTTGTTTGCATGGAAAAAAGGCAGAATTTTTACAGTGATGAAAGCCATTTTCCATGGAGTAGTGAATAAGCATCTCTCTTTAAGTACACAGAAAAAGCTCCCCAGTCTTCCATTTGCCAGAATTTAGGTGTCGTTGTCTCCATTTCCCTTTCATAAGCATGTGAGCAATAAAACAAGGCACTCTTGTTTTGTGGCTTCAAATACAAACCAGTAATTACTTAATTTATTAAAGAAGATGAAGGAGCTGCTTCTGATCATGAAGAAGTTCTACCATGAAATACTTATTAGAGCGAAGTGCACTTACTGAACAATATTAAAGTAGATATTATGGCCTGCTGTTTGGCCTGCTATGGAAAAATTTAGCATTTCTGTTCCCAGTTGCATTATTTCTTTCTATACCATCTTTTTTTATCACAAGCACGTTATTCAGATGTGTATTTAAAGTGCATTTAAAGTGCACGTTTTCATTATTATACTGAGGGTTTTGAAACAGACCTTTTAGTCATCTCTGAAATCAAGTCCCCCACGGTTACTCATACTTCATGGGAAACAAAATTATGCCTTAAAAATTCTAATTGTGCAAAACTATATCCAAGTAAAACTAAGACATCAGGTGATAACAGGCTATCATTACTATGAATGTAGAACAAGATAACTTTTATTATGTCAGCAATCAAATAAAGTACATGCCATGTACAAATTACTTATTTTTCTTAGTGTGATCATAGAAGATTTAATACCATCTTTGAGTCAGATCTTTATAAAGGTTGATCTAAAATCAGCACAAATCAGTCTTGTCATTCAAGCCTTATTTGTGCTATTTATGGGAAGGTGATTTAAATACTGTTGTGCTTCATCTAAAGAAGAACAGTAAATGCACATATTACCTCTGTTTCCATGCAGTTAGGTTGTGTTTTCCTTCCTTGCCACACATGACTGACAGAGTCATTCTGCAGGACTTCATTTCAGAGTACTGGATTCCATGTCTGTTTTCTTGTACATTTTTTTTTAATCTTAAGTAGAAAATTCCATAAATAAAAGTCATCAGAGATAATAGCATAAGTACTGGTAATACCAGAATGATACTATTTCACATTTTTGACTTGTAAAGCCTCAATAATTATGGAAATCTGACATAGAAACACTATTCTTTTAAGGACTTACTTTCTCTTTGGTTTAGTCTTACTATTTGCTAATTTTCTTTTATCAACATTTTAATTTCTAATGTTTTTAAGTCTGCATCAAGTATACACAGCATTGGCAACAAGAGTGGTTTAGGCCCTGCTGTTAATGAAGTCAGTGAAACACCTCATACCAACTTTGCTTTTTCTTTAGAGTATCTTGAATGATGCAATGACATTAAAAGCTCCATTTCTGTTGTGTACACTTGCTGTAGTTATTTTAAGAGCACTGTAACACCTAACACCTACTAACATTCACTCATAAAAATAGTTTTCCAAAAGTTACTTGCCTACATTTGAAAAGAAAACATTTTACAGAATATTAGAGTTATATGCTGAACTATTAGTTGGAGAGGTCACGTGGATTAAAATACTTTACAATTAAGTGGATTAAGGAATTTTCCTTTATGAAAAGAAAAATTAAATAGTACTTCAGATGAAGAAGTCACTACAAGAAGTACAAGAAGTATTATTAAATTTTTCATGTCAAAACCTTAATAAGTTCCTTTTGCATTTGCCCTTTAGGTAATAGAGTTAAAGTTCGAGAAGTTTGATGTGGAGAGAGACAACTACTGCAGATATGACTACGTTGCAGTGTTCAATGGTGGGGAAATCAATGATGCTAAAAGAATTGGGAAGTACTGTGGAGACAGTCCCCCAGCGTAAGTAACTTCCTTTAGCTGTGAACTTCACTACCACTGTGTGTCATTTTGCTAACAGTTCTGTCCAAGGCTTCTAAAAGATTTTAATTTTTAAATTGAACACGGTGTTTTCTACCTCCAACTGAACATGTAGAAATTGCTTAGTACCTTGTCTCTCTCTAGGTTTTTTCTGTTTTCTCTCCAATGCCTAACCCTGGCTCCAACCCATGTTCTCTCCTGTCCCACAAGCCTCATTAGACCACTGTGTAATACCACCAATGCTAATCCCAGTGCTACTTCATATTGGTGTAGCACCAATAGTAATGGTAGCTGAACATTAATATAATATGTATGTTTTGATTATAGACACTGAAATGCAAAGATCCAGCTGAGTTCTCTAGCCCCTTGGCTTATTCCTCACTTTATCTGACTCATTTTCCTCTTGGCCCTTTTTAAAAAGACAGGATACACAGCCTGGCTCAGATTTTTCAGATTTGGCCTTGTAGTCTCGGTGTTCAGGAAGCAGAACTAAGCTCTTGGCAGCTGATAATCAGTGCCCTCCCCTGTCCCCTGTCCAGGCTGTGCCAATACTGCAGCAAGGAAAGTCTGATCTGGACAATGCCCATGGCAGCTGTAAATCCAGAGAAATCCTTTAACCTGCCCCTTACTTGTGGTTATGTCAGACCCAGCCATCAGAGTAAAGTGATTTCGGATAATCTGCCAAAAAAAAATGGGAAACAATGACAAGTTTTTACTTCAAAGACTGAATTAAGTGTTTCAAAGAAATTCTTGGTAATCAATATCCAATCATTGACAAAAAGTGAGCCCACAGAAATAATGACCCAAAACATTTTATTTTTGGTGAGGTTGTTGAAAAGTTGCAGGATCCAATACTTTATGAAAGTTCAAAGCCCTTCAAACTGTGTCTTTTTCATTAACAAAATCAAAGTTCAGAAAACCCCATTTATCTTCCCTGGGTACTGAGGATTTCTTCAACGTACTTTCCTACTTTCTTAACCTGACTCCTTTCATTCTGTGGAAGTGGAGTCTGCAATGAAGTCATACAGAAGAATTTAACAATATTCATATTAACATAAACTTCAGGAATCAGAGTTTTAGGTGATTAATGGAAATGAGTTTCATCCTCAAAACACCAGTGTGTGACATGCCAGACAAAAAAAAACATGTATTTTTCAGTATTATCTGGAGTGTTGAGGTTTTTTTTAAAGAATGTTATTAATGCTTTTTGGCTTTGACATTGCAAAAGAATGGAAATATTTTATTTTGGTTTTCTGTTTTAGGCCTATTCTGTCTGAGAAAAATGAGTTGCTTGTTCAGTTTTTATCTGATTTAAGCCTAACAGCTGATGGTTTTATTGGCCATTATAAATTTAGACCAAAAAAGTTACCCACAACTACAGCTCTGCCTACAACCACAACAGTCCCTGCTACTTCAAGTAAGTCTTACTGGCTTTATTCCATTTCCTATAAAAATTAATTATTCCAGGACAAGTAGAAAGTTACAGAAACACAAAATAAATTTTTTTTATGGTTTGTTAGTATTTTAAATGTTGAAGGAATTAATTAAAATTAATATACTCAAGAGAGTACCAGAATATACTCAAGGGAGAATCCACTTAACATTATTTAAGGAAATATATCCAGGCAAGAGTTCAGTGTAAAAGTAACATACTTTACCTGAGAGAATTTTCCTTTCTCTTCTCAATTTTGGACAGTTAACTAGCACATTCCATAGAAGAATGGATAATCTAATTTCAATAAAAAGTTCTGAATATTTCGGGAAATAGTTTTATTTAAAGGAACTCTTCCTTCTATACAAGTTGATATGTAAAAATCTTAGGGTATTTTTCTTCATGTAGTTACTAAAATCAAGCAAAATTGGTATGGAAGCCACCTGAGCCCTCTTCAGGCTCTGTCAACACCCTGTCAATATGACACTCTCCTAGAAGAAAATTTATTTGAAAATATTAAGGGATTGGAACTTACAGAAAAATATGTCTCACTAAAAATCAAGTCTCCTTTTATATTTAAGACTAGACAGCATATATGAAAGATCAGAGCTGGATTTCTCTGAAGGTGTTGCCAAAAATACCTCATTACTGAGATCTTGAAGGGATAAATTCTTAGAATTTTTATATCCTGAATGTGAGTCATTTCAGATACAATTATAGCAGAAAACGAAATTATTTATGATGTTTTTGCAAGACATAACCTGATTCGTACTTAAAACACATCAAAAATCAGGGCAGCAATGACTTGTCGGCAGGAAACAAGAAGCTGTGGTGGTTTAGTTCTGCTAATGAAGGTATTTAAAAGAGATGAAAATAAACATTAAAAAAATGAAATCATAATGACCTGTAAATCATTCTGATGTGACTCTAACAATAAATAATTCAGCTCTTCTTCACTCTAAAGCACTTGTTAATGACATCGTTTGTTCAAACACTTGGTGGTGTCAAGTAACCCAGGCTGTCAATAACCCTGTTCAGGGTTTTGCACAGGCAAGAGAGGTGAACTTTACCAATAAACTCCAAATCAATTTTCATGACAGCATCAGTGTTAGAAAATAAAAACATGCAGATTCATCTGAGAGAGGACAACAGAGGCAAAGAGCTCAAAAGGACCTGTCAGGTAGATAGAAATAAGAATCCTTTCAAGGTGTGACAGTTTTGCACAGTATAGGCATTTCTGATCTTCACAACAAACCAAAGCAAACCAAACCTCTACAGTTAGTTACATTTCTGAGCAGTCATTTGCATTCAGAAGTGTCCAGAGAGACTTTTATTATTATCTTGCATATCAGATCTGTTTAAACTTGCACAGAACTCCAGGCATGAATAAAATATTAAACTTTAGTAGGCTCTTTCAAGAATTATGTCAGTCTTTATGTAACATAAAAATATTAGTACTTGCATAAATAAATAAATGCTATAAATACACTTGTAATAGTAATGAAGATTAATTCAATACCTATAGTGAGGTATTTGACTTCCTTATATCACTGGATAAAGTCATGCATTTTCCTGTCAGTGTGCCTACATGTAAAAGTGGTGGGCAACTAAACTTTTCAGTTCTTCTCTAATTCATGTTTTGCTAAAGTACCTTACAAATAATAGACAGCTTCTGCTGACAAGTCATAGCAAAGTTGGTCACCAACCAAAATTTATTAGACTAAAAATGTAAAAAAGAAAGTGCCCCAAAAGGACCAGACAAGACTATTTTGTAACACATAATCCCTGTTTTAAATCCAGAAAAATCAGAGCCCCTCAATAAATTTTTGGCAGCTACCATGCTGGCATGCACCTGGGACTCATCTTCGTGCTGGGTTTCCTAACCTCCTACTACAGACATTAGCTTGAGAGACTCAAGGAACATGAAATTCTTAATTTTTGATGTGCTGTGTGTAGCATTGAGGTTGGAAGCCCTTGCCAGACCTGTATCATTGACATAGTAACTTGTTCTTTAAAACACTTTTCCTTGTGGGAGGCATTTAACTTTCTAAAGACTCAAATACCAAGAAGACTGGAGAAAAAAAAAAAAAGGAAAAATCAGCCCAAAATAAATAGAAAACTACAAAGACCAGATTTTAATCTTTGGATTTGAAAGGCAAAACAATGAACAGGGCAGATCTTCTAACAGTCATGGCCATTGCACTAAAGACAAAGTAGTTTTAATATGATTTAGTTCAGTGTTAGAAAATTAGAAAATTATTTGATTAAAAATAGTTACAAGTATAAAAGCATAAATTACAGATTGAAAGTTAGTCAAAAGTAATTTTTCAAAAAATACAGGCTGAACAAAACTTTTCTGCAATGCTCCATTCTAAAGTAAAGACTGCAAAGATACTTGTCATAACTAATTTAGTTTTTCTTGGAAATTAAGGCTATGTAGGGATCTGTGGTTTTTGGTTTTTTTTAATCTGTCAGTGTAACTTCCATGTTTCCAATACCTTTGTCACAGACTAATTCCAAACAAATTTGAAAGGGACATAAAAACCTTAAAGTACTGCATCCCAATATATTACATGGAATGATGTAGACTATGAACATCCAACTAAGTAGGAAAAAGATGCCAAGTGTATTTGGTTGTTTATAAACAAAGCATTCAATTTCAGAAAGGAAATGCCAATCCCTAATGTTAAATACATCATTCAAACATTGTGTTTCAAAATGCCATGAATAAAAACTGTGCAAAACTGCCTGACATGAAGGTATGTAAAAAATTTTGGGAAAAAAGGTCAGGCATTTGAATTCTGGTCCCTTTCATCACAGTGTGGTAATTTCCAATAAAAGGGCACCCCCTCCCTCAGAAGTGTCACTGTAATATCATATTGTGGGACTTCAGGTGTTCTACTAGGGCTGTATGGCAAGAGCAGTGACAGATTTAAGATGCCACACAAACCTTGAGTAACATCCCATTCTCTCAGGCCACTAGAACTGACATAGCTGAGACACCTGAAAAGACAATGACCTGAGGTGACAGCAGAGAAAAGGAATATTGTTCCTGTGGTGCTCATCCCCTGAAATGCCAGGTCTAGTTCATGCATACACCAGGATTATTCATCTTTCTTCTTGACTTTTTTTGAACATAGTGCTTTTAATTTGTATCAAATGCTTCATTTCAATTTCAATTTACTTTTTGCTCCTCCAAAAGTTGTGAAACCTACAGTTGCCCTGTGCCAGCAGAAGTGTAAAAGGAGTGGGACTCTGGAAAGCAATTATTGTTCAAGCAACTTTGGTAAGGAAGCAAAGTTTCTTTTTAATTATTCATTCTCTACTGTGTTTTTAGACTCAAGGAAATTTTCCCAGATGTAGTTCTGAGTTACCATTAATACATAGGCTAATATTTTTACACCACCTTATGTATGTCTCTGATATTAGTATCTGTGATTCACTCAGTACGTTTTTGGAGATATTCTGAAATAGGCACTGCACAGATATCTGAGACAAATATACCTTCTCAATCTGAGAAGCAAATGACAGTGTAAGACAACCCCATATTCATCGATTCAGTTACTCTATTGTCATATCTGTTTTCTGTAACCAGCCAATACATGTCATGCTGCACCTGCTGACTGTTCCACAATACAGTGTATAGATGTCCAAAAATGCTATGAAAAGAAATTAGAAGGGATGGAAGCTTCCAAGCACTTCTGTCTGTACACAGACATAAATGAATCAGGAAAAACAGTGTCTACTGTGCATTAGCATGGCACTGTCACTGCTGATCTATTCAGTTATGTGTCAGGCTATTTTCCCATATTAATGCTGCAATCTTTTTTTAATCCCCTATGATATGCCTGGCAATTTGATGGGAAAACTCCCTGCCACCACTTTTTTTTCATTTTAAGAAGACTGTCTCTTCCTGCATTGCTAATCCCCTAAGATTTGAGGAAATCTGAGGGATATGAGGGTAGCTTTGCCTGATGGTGCCCAAGCAGCAGTGAAGAGCCGTGGCTGTACCCTGAGGCAGGGAGGACTCAGGGCAGCCCTTCCCACCCCTGACCACCAGCCTCTTCCAATACAAAAAGAAACAGGTAGGGAAAAAGCCCAAACCATAAATGGTCTCCTCTTACTGACCACACATCAGCTCTTGAGCCTCACGGTAAATGATACTATATAAAGTTTGTTTTTTTCCTCTAGCAGCACAGTAATAAATCACATTCTTCTCTTCCATCTTCTGTCAAGTGCTTGACATTTTTCAGTCTTTTCCATGACAGAAGTTAGAGTAAAAATACTTTATATGCTACTGTGAATGCAAGTATATACAAAGGCAAGAATAGGAAATATGCTGTTCATAGAATATAATTTATTCTAAGTTTATTTGCAGACTTTTTGATTTTAGAAAGTAATAACTATTTCTCTTTCATCATGCATTTCATTTTATTGTATCTAGAAATATAGCTCCAATACCCAGCACTTTAGCATCCACAGTTCTCTCTTGACTGAACTGGAACATTCTATTTAATTAAAAGTTCTGCATTAAAGGAAGAGAATGTACAAATTTGCAAACTCCCAAAACGTGGATTATGCAGTTTTGTAAAATAAATCTGGCTGTACATACTTGATAATTGAAGATCCAATTTATCCTGGGATAGAATATCTGATTTAAAAAGATGACCTGAGAAGAAACCAAATTGTTAATACCAATTAACATTTCCTTTTGATAATAAAGATGGCTTACCAGTTAATTTAATCATCCTAGGGAAGAGAAAGTATCTTGATTTTCATACTGTGAGGACTTTGGGAGATACGATGCAAATCTGCATCTGCATTCAGCTGAAATAAGTAAATTTGTATTGAGCCTCAGACAGATCAAAATCTAGTTTTTAGGGCATTAACTATTCCCTGCTGCTCAGCTGGGAGTGTCAGAGAGCTGGGAATTCAGATTTTGGCTAGAAGAGTTTCAATTCAACTTCTCCATTATTTGAAAATGATTCATTAAAAGTAGTATCAAAATGTACTGTTCAGTTGAAATGAGAGAACTGGGCTTCCACGAGACTGACACCTTGTAGAACAGTTTCATATTTGGTGCCACCAAAATTTGACAGTAGTGAGTTAGTTACTAGCAGTGATACTCATATTTTTAATAAGTTTTCCCAGTACTGTTTGTTTCCTTATTAGGAAATAATATACTTAATAAGTTTTTATGATGCCTCAAAATTTATGTGTAAAGATAAGAAAAATGTACCAAATATATCAAATATCCTTTCTTCCAGTAATAACTGGAACTGTAATCACAGCAGTAACACGGGCTGGCAGTCTGCATGCAACAATATCCATCATTAATCTATATAAGGAGGGAAATTTAGCAATCCAACAAGCTGGCAAGAATATGAGTGCCAAGATTCTTGTTATGTGTAAGCAGTGTCCTCTCATCAGGAGAGGTAAGTACACAGTAATAACTGCTTTGTGTGTTTATAAAAGATAACCATTATAAAAACTACTATTTGAAATATGGCCACAAAAATCAATAAAATTACTGTGGTTTTTTCTGTAATCAGCAGTTAGTATTGCAATCAATTTAAAATAACCAGTCATCTAGGGGTTTATTGCATTTTTCTGTTTTAATGGAAAAGGAATAGGCTCACCTAGATCACAGGAGTTTGAAAAACTTTTTTTCTTTAAAAGTCATGCGATGCAAGATAAAATCTGATTTGGGTCTCTTAGATGAAGCTGAGATAGATTTTGTGTTGAATGTATGTATTCTGGAGCTAGTTTATATACACAGTTGTTTAGAAGGGAAAGACAGTAGCCTGCTAAACCTAGAAGAGCAGTATATCACAGGAAATGGCAGAAATCAACAAGTTCCACTGTTGTGTATCTCCTGAATGTATTTACAGCTTTACAGAAATACTTGTATTAATATACAGAAATCTTGTATTATACAGAAATACTTATATCTGCAAACAGCCAGTACTGCTAAAGGCTACTTTAAATAGTATTACACAGAGATCAACCAACATAAATTCCAGTTAATTGTGATAAAGGTGTTAAAAGGAATACTGGGAGTATTTTTTATTGAAGTAAGTAAGTAAAAAATAAAATTATCTTTAGCTCTGCCTCATAAGTAAACAGGTAGAACATGAGAACATAAATGGAGCCATAGCAGGAAATAGTCAAAACAATTTAATAAGCATCAAATAAAACCCCTGATACCATTCCAGATACTACCAGTGCTTAAGCATATTAACTCAAAGTGGGCAGTAACAAAGTGAAAAATCATGATCAGAAATAAGCTTTTGCCTTTAGTTATCTGAAAACTACTCAGCAGGAGACATAATAATGTCCTTGGTGGAACAAACTGTCTCCTTGTAGGCAGACTTGTGGCTCCAGACCACACACTTCTGTTTCTCATCCTAAATCTCAATGAATTATTTAAGAGTCATTACTTAGTATCTGAACTTTTCTGTTTATATCCCTGTGATACAATTCCTTCCAGTCCAAGACATTGCAAATCCCTAAATCTTCTCAGGCATAAAAATACAGATCCAATTGAATTGTCCAAAGCCAGGTCTTACCACTCATAAAGTCCACCTTGCCTGAATGCTTCTGTACATATCTAGAAAATATTTACATCTCTGGGGAGGGAAAGGGAATGAAAATATTTAAGTGCATTATCGCTTAAGGGCATTAACCTACAAGCTGAGTAAATGTGAAAATATTCAAAATTAATGAGATATATACTTCACCTTGGGTGGCAGTGGTTAGGCTATCCAGTGTTGATAGGCACTTCTAGTGCCTCTCAGACACACTTGATAGTCTGCATTTGTATATTTAAATATGTAATAGACACTTAGCCTTGTTTCTGCTTGATTTTTACATAACTATAGTTTGTGGTGTAACATACATGGCAAAGACAGGTAAGGGAGTAAATGTTGCAGGTAGGAAGGAAAAAATGATGCAAGGCATTAGTAACAAACAGTGAAATGAACAGAAACCACAGGTGAAGAACTATACTTACCAAATGATGTCCCAGATTTCTGTCTTGTAATCTCATTCTCTCCTTTCTAGGTTTAAACTACATCATCATGGGCCAGGTAGAAGAAGATGGTAGAGGCAAAATCTTTCCCAACAGCTTTGTCATGAGCTTTAAAACTAAGAACTCAAAGATCCTAAATGCCTTGAAAAATAAAACATGTCAAAATTGAACTCTGCAGCTGCATTCTATCACCTGTCTTGAAAAATCATTTTAACTTAGTGAAAGTCATGGAAATGCAACTGACTGCCAACAGTACAGCCACGCTGACCCTTCCTTCCCTCCTGTCCACATCAGCACACTGGCACAAAGTGAAATCCTTTACTTGTTCAAGATGAGAACAGACCCTCCTAAGGCTGAAAGCTGAAGATTTGCAGCACAGCCATCTAATCTCAAACATACAAATTCCAATTACTTGGAAATGTTAATTTATAACTGTCCAATTTTTAAGGAGTTTTGTACGTAAAATAAGAATTCTAAGTGCAATATTTATAGCAGCTCAGTTTAATTTAGCTTTTTTTTCTCTAAAGTTGTTTTATTACATGGATTTCTGCATTATTAGCAGTGCTTAATAAAATATTTTAAGATTAAATCATACACCAATCAGTTATTCATTATTTATAAAGTAGGGCAGCTAAATATAGAAACTGTTTTTTGATCATTTCATGCTTTTGATGGTTTGGGCTTTGCACATTGTAACTGACACTACACTTCCTTGCTGATTAAGGGTCTGATTTTCCTTACATGGAAGTCAGTGAATCATTGATCTGAACAGGAACTCTTCAAAGAATTAGACAGCTGTAAAACAGCACCATACTCTTCTCCATTGATGACAACCTACTTAATAAATGTCACTAATAAGTTCTGTAAGGTAATAAGGTAGAGGAAGGTAGCAATTAATTTAGTGGTGGTAAGGTGCATATAGAATCTAAGATCCCTTTAATTGTTAATTTTGTATATATATGTTTGTATATAAATACCAGACCAGAGTTCTTTGACCATGGGCAGGAAACCAATGAAATACACAGTCCCTACTGGAAGTGCCCATTGCTTATTCCAGCAGGGAAATGCAGATTGCCACTGTGTTCTTTGATGGATTCTCACATGTAATGCCCAGAAGCACTGCCACAGTGCAAGTCAGCAGCACAGCAGCCTCTCTTCCAAAGACTTTATGGGTAGCTGAGCTGGGGACAAAAGGATCAGAGGGAGGCACAGAGGTACAAAGAGGCTGTGCTGGCAGCTCACATCCAACAGCTCCATGCTGCAGCCACACTTCAAGGACTGCATTGTCCCACTGACCAAACCAAACAGCATTTCTCTGTGGAACCAACAGCAACGTTTGTTTGCAAAGCAGATGTAGTTCTGTAATTTTAAAACTTTTAAATAAGAATTTTAATTTTCCAGCATTAATTCCTATGCAAACTAAGGGATTATATGCATAGTGCTCTCTGCATTTCTTGGCAGCAGCCTGGGGAAAAGCAATGTGGAAATCATGCTCAGAGCTGTCTTGAACGACAACAATCTATTTTTATTTATGATGACATACCCATCTGTCATGCAGCTTTTTTCACTGAGGCAAGAAAGGTCTGGCAGCTTACTCATAGTCTGCCAAATGGAAGGTAGGGAGACTGCCTGCTCTTCTCAACATTCCCTTTACACCAGTTCCTTTCCCAAATCAATGCACTGGTAGCAGTAGGCCTGAAAGGGAACAGAGGAACACGGAGCAGTGCCAGTTTTCACAAGTTACAAAGCACAGGTAACAACTGTTACAAGTTTTAAACACAGTTCATAGTGACTGCAAACTTCAAACATTTGAAATCCAACTTGCAACCAAACAGAATCAAAATTATCTGATCATGATTTGAAATAATTTCTACAGAAATAACAAGACCATAGTTCAGCAAGAGCGTAAAGTAAGCTGACTTTCATTAATCAGTGATTTTGACCTTCCTGCTCCAAATGCAGTCATGAAAATTTTCATCTCTATTTTTCATTTATTAAGGCAAAGTTAACTCTAAGACAAAACCAACATTAATATGAGAGGGAAGAAAAACCTTTTCCAGTTATCTCAAAAACTCTATTTAGTCCTTTCATGACTCGCAGAAAAATTTGTACAAAGAAACTCTGAATCCTCTAGCCAAGTAAACTCCAGCTTCTCCAAATTTTTTTTAAATATGTGAAATTTTGTTTCTGTGCCTGTCTATAACTACTCTGGGAGTGTGCATAAGGGAGACCTTGGAACAGCCAGTATAAAACTGCCAAATGAGAAAGCAATAACATATTTAAGACACGTGAACTAGAAAAATCTAAATGATGAGACAAAATTGAGTACAGTATCTTCCTTAAAGCTAATACCTCAACATGACAAAGAAAATACTTTCAGTATAAGTGATCTACTGGTAACAGTTCAGAGAACTGATATAATGTTTTTGCAATATGACAAATATTAATCCAACCACATTTTCCGAAGAGCTTTTATTTCCTTCCTTTCTTGAATATACATAACACATACAGCACATAGGTTTTATGTTGGTGCATTATTCAGACATGACATCTCAGTCCAAATACAAAACTCAGTGACCCTCTTAGCTTTGAACCAGGAGGTTAACTTCCTATTCCCATGGAAAGCCAACACATATCAGAATCCCTCTATATTCTAACATTCTGGAAGCAGAGTATTAAAACCTAGTTCAGAAATACATAATTTCATAGTATGGAAAATATATTACCTTTACAAGAAAGAGTTTTATAAGAATTCCTTCAAAAAAGTAAACATTCATGTAAGCCCCCACTCTGTGAATTTCCCAAAATCAACTGTAGTCAAAGACTGCAGTGGCTACCTGCACACGACCATTTCCAAAGAGCACCATCAGAACAGTCAAACAGTCAATCAATCCTTCAGCTGTCATAAATATACTTTATAATTAAAAATACACGAGTCTCGCATTTCTCAGTTACAGTTTGTCGAGTTATATATAAGCATGTAAAAGCCATATAGGACCCTTTAGCACAGAAAATCCACAAAGCCCTTACTGTCCATTGTAAGCAAAGTCAGATAAACTATTTTCACAAAACACAGTATACCTGACATAAAAAAAAAAGTCTAGCCTGGCAACAATTCTGGTAAAAACCAGGAAAAAAGGAAACCAAATTTAAAAGTAGGATATGTAAAACCTGTGTCAAGCAGACCCTACTAAAGTACAACTCTGCAATGACAGGACTCAATGACCTCACAGAAAGAAGAGTAGAATGGTTCAAGGGAATTGTTCAGCACTGCAAACAATAGCATTCATGTGCTCCACCTCATTTTCATGAAATCACAAGTTTTAATAATCCAAATAATTTATCTAGACTTTAAAACCCCAAGATACTAAGCATTAAATGTTTACAGGTTAATTTTTAAATTCTGTTCCCAACCCTAACATGTATATTAAAATGTACTATTGAGGCACTGCTGAAAAATCCAAGCAGGGTTTGACTGTCTTACACATAACTATAAACATTCAGGAAATGGTTGGTCTATTTTGTGTTCAAAATGTCAATGTTCCCACAAAAGTGAAAAGTCTCGATGATTTGATTTGCTACAGCCTATAAGTGTTACTTTACAGTTAGTGTTAATGTACAAAACTAGAACTGCCTCTTTCAGAGTCATACAGTCTTCACATGCACTGTAACCTACAGTCATACATAATTTCCAACTGTCCTGGAAATCTTCTATTATTCTTTATCCAACTTTTCTATTAAAAATAAACAGGCTGGATTTTAATTTTAAAAAGCCTATCTTCTCCCACAACTTGAAAAACAAGTATCAAAAAATAACAGCAAAAATAGAAGAAAGAAACACACTGTGCTAGTTACGAAGCTCTAACATCTGACAGCCACAGACAATCTGAGGAACATTTAAAAAACTCCTATTTACAAATTTTATATACACATCAAGATTAAGAGGTTAAGAAAATTAGTGTATCTGTTTTTGCATTCATTTTGACCACGTGGGCAACGAGCTGCAACTCATGCAAACGCATTTTCAAACGCATTTTTGTGCAATAATCTTCTTGTCTATATGATCTGGCAACAGAATTAGGTCAACACTTTCACCTATGGTTATCTAAAAGCACACACCTTTTGTTTAAAAGTTAGGTCTTAGTTTCTTGGATAAAACATAGCATATTTAGAAGTTCGAAAGCCAAGCAGGTCTCTCATTTCGTTCCGGAATTTTGACAAATCCTGCCGCAGTTCATTGAGGTTTTCCACAGTGGCCTGATCTGTACTTTGCATCTTCTGTCTCATGGAAGTCAAGTAACGGTGGACTAAGCAACACATCACCTTCTGGTAATTCTCATCTCTCTTCTGCTTCAGATTTCTCCATTCCTTTAAACAAACAACGTATTTACTATGGAAGTGATTTTTGAGCCCTAAAGCCTGTATACAATTCTACAGAGAAAAAACGTGAACAAAATAACAAAGCTATTTTTTAAACAAATCTTGATGTACACAAATGTACAATGAATATAAATTGTTCACAAAATCCAAATTATATTATAAGCTGCTGCACCAGCAAAACTGAAAAATTTTATCTACCTGGCTTGGCAATTGCTCTGTGAGCAATCAAGAGTTCCATAATCCTGAATGTCTCTCAGTGCAAATTCCATGAAGTGCTTAAATTTGTTTATTAATGCTATTTTTGGTAGCAAGAAGAAGCAAAATTAGTATGGAAAATTGCAGGGTACAAAAATGTTTATAAAATAAACAAAGAATCCCTTCCCCAGCAATGACAGGCTTCAGTGATCTTTTTTGGTTATTTATTCTGACACTTCTGTAATATGTTTAAAAGCAATTACTTTCTCCAAAGAATATTCTAACCTCACCATTTTTGAGATTAGCACATACTTCCTTGAGGTTTCTATGTGTTTTTATTCAATCAAAACTTTATTTTTTTTCAGACTATTTCTGGTGGAATTGGGGGTTGGAGGGAAGTGGGTTGAAATTCCCAAACCAGAAAGTTAATAAAACCTTCCTTAAGTAGAAATAAGTAACACTCATTTATCTTGGATGCAACACACATTATTCTGTAGTTCCTATTTATCTTAGTAGTATTCACTTTCTGACAGGCAGCTTCATGCAGCAATCTGCATTTTCATTTCAGCCAGCAGCACCTTTCCAGCTGCAGAGCCCAGAGCTTGCCCAACCATTCCTCACCTTGAGGCTGTTCTGACGTTTCACTTTGCCACTTGATGTATGAGAGCAGATCCATTTACTGAGACTGTTGAAAAGATAACAAATGGTCTTGGGAGAGGGTATAACGTTAAAAGGTGGAGGGAGCGTGCATTTATCATCGAAGTAGCTAAGCCAAAGCTTGGCACGAGCAAACTTCCACTCCTTATCTTCATGATTCTAAAATATCAGAAACATTAACAGAAAAAAGCAGCAGAAATATTAATAGGTTATTTTGTAAGTTTAATTTTCTCATACCTGAAAAACTGACCGTTACTTAATTTTGGTTATATAGCATTTTAGTAGATTGATTACAGTGTATTTTAATAGGTTTGCTTGAATATTCTAATACTAAATACTTAAAACAAGTACATATTTCCTCAATTCCCTATATACTCTAGTATAAAATTCAGAAGGGATAACCCCAGATCAAATGCCAAGGCACCACACATATCAAAACCAGCATTTGAACAGCCATTGTATCAAGAAAGTCATCAATTCCCAAAAGCCCTACACATATTCAACATGGAAATTACAATTTTTTAATCAAAGTAAATAAAAAGTTCTTATTTGAAGGAAAAATATCAGCTCACAGACAGTGCTCATCCATGAGGTCTGTAGATCATAAACTTACACATCATAGGAAGAAATTTGCGTAACATCCAAAGACACAGGTAATTGGTAATTAATCAGACACCACTTACTGCTATCAGCTGAAAACTTTTGTGAAGCATTGCCACAAGGAGTTTAGTTAATACTATCACAACTACCACGTTGTAGGTCCCAACAATAACAGCACCCACAAAAGACTGTAATTCTTCACCGTAGCTAAAACGTGTCACAAAGATTGCGACATGTGCCAGGGAGAATATGTACCAGAAGAGAGCAAAACACGTCCCAATAAACCTACAGAAACAAGGAAAAAATCTGGTTAGGTAAACCTAACACCAGAAGTGTTTAATGTAAATTCAAGACCAGTGAAAAATCCAGTTCTGTTTAATTACTAGGGATTAAAGGCTAAAACAATACAGTTGTTTTATAGATCTCAAACTCACGAATGGAATGTGTCATTGCTCTGTTGTTCACAGAAAATGCCCGCACAGTCCTTTTCTTCATTTACAGTAAATCCTTTATCATAAAGTTGGGTCAATCCAATTGTGAATGAGAACAAGACAAGAAGAAACATGCCCAGAAATTTTCCAAAATCTTGTAGCATCTGCCCCATTGAAATCTGTGAAATAGATTTATGTCTAATTTTAGTACAACATGTAGTTATTTCTATTTGTGTTGCCTCCTTCAGCCTTTGATCAAGAAAAAAAATCTATTTACATTTTAAATATTTAAGTTAAATTTTTTATGCAAAACAGACCTTAAGATCAGGAAATTACCTTGTACTGTTTTTCAGAGAAAAATTCTAGATATTAAAAAGAATATGTAAGTCATTTTAATATTGCCTGGAAAATTAATATCCTCCAAATAACCATAAGCAATAGTATGTACACCTTGTTACTTATTTACAATGCCAATGGTAATAAGGAACTGACAGGTCAACAGACAAAAGCAGTAAATGAAATGCATTTGAATGTAAATTAAATGCCATCATAGAAAGTTAAGAAAACATTTAGAAGAACACTTAATTAATCAAAACATTTGGAATAATTTTTTTTAAAAAGTAGTATACAAAAACACATCTGCAGAATACAAAATTAGTTCATTGTAGATTTTATGTATGATTTTAAATAAACATGTGTGTAGGCACACACAAGAAGGACCTTGATTTGCTTTTGACATAAGCACAAATTTTTACAGACACAGCATAAGCTGCTTGCATAATTTGTCTTCCTACAAATTTCTTCAGAACAATGTACCAATATAAAGAATGCAAATATATGTAATGTGGAATTGGGTGAATCTCATCTATATAAATCAGTGCGTGGAAAGCCCAGTCCTATATGATGAATCAAAATCTGTACCAAATCGTAGTCCAAAACTGTAACACAATTACCAGGTTTTGCAAGTACAGCCTTACTGGGAGATGAATTCCTGCTCCCTCCTTGGCTGCTGGAAACTCACCTAGTGCCTCCTGCAGCACAGCACATTTAGAGTCTGCACAGCTTGTAATGGTCATGGAGATTCTTCAGCTGTGGGCAGAGCTCTGCACCAGTTCTGTGCAGTTTTGGTCAGAGGATGACTGTACTCCCCATCAAACTGTTTCATCATATCCAACCCCTTAATGAAAAAACCCAACCCAAATCCCAGTGACAAAACACTTTCCCTTCAACACACTGTTCCAGCCAAGAGAGAGACAGTAGATGAAGCAGGACTGCACAAAAAGTGTAAACTACCCAAAACCTTTTTGTTTGCAAGAGAGTGTAATAACCCATCCCAAATACCAGTTGCTTTCTTCACAGCTTCATGGTTTCCCTCTCTAAGTATGTACAATTCCTAAGCACTCAAAATCTAATTATCTCATCTAGGGAAGTGCTGTTCTACCTACTGTTAATAATAAAATCCACCACACACAGCCAATCTACAAATCTGGATTATAACAAGTTTTATTAGCCAATGAGTCAAATAACTGAAGGCTCAGAAATAAATCTAAGAGCCAAGAGAACAGAGTAGCTGCCTTCCCCTGCCCCCCACTGTTGGGTTTCCATGCCATATTTGATTACCACCATCTGAACTTTGTGACCTACTTTCAGAAAATACTGTAAGAGTTGTTGCACCAGCCCCACTGGCCAGCAGTAATAACGTAAGCTCCTGTGTGCTTCTGAATGGGGTGACTGTTGACTGTTTTTATTTACTTGGAAAATTTCATAACACAGCCTCCTAATAAAAAACTTGTGAAAGATCTAGTACATAAATAAATATGCACATTAAACAGTGAATCTCTTTAAAATGTGGAGAGACTTCAGTGTTCAATCAATTTGTACAACCCTAATGCTTACTGCAACATCAAGACTTTAGTATTTTTTTTTCAAAGTGTGCAAGTACATTTCCATTTAAAATGTGTAACAGAAAATTAGGTAATTAAAATGTGGGAGGTTTCACTATAATCATTACTGGAAGACTCCAACAAATACCAAGTAAGAAGAAACCTGTTCTCCCTTCTTACAACTGCCAATAAATAGGTGAGTATTTCAACACTCTTGAGAGATTTATATTTTTCAAACAAAAGCAATTAGCACAACTCAAGGTGCAGCTTCAGTGAGATCACAGACATAAACAGAAAGACTTTTGATTGCTCTTGCTTGTTACACACTTATTCATCTATCTCTTTGGAGATAAGAAGCTAAGGCAATTATTTGCATAAAACTTTACAGGAAGAACCTCATCTTTATACTTCCCAAACTGTGAAAACTTAGGCAGTATGTTAAGCTTAAAACAGATTAAAACAAAAAGACAGTTCAGGTACAGCTATCATGGAAAAATACGTTAACTGAACTACACAAAGTCTTTCACACTTTTTCTTACCATTTCTCATCTGAATCAGTATGTTTTATACAAGAGATTAATTTAAAAAAATCAAACTTCAATGCAGTATCACTTGCTTTTACTTTTCACTTTCTTTAACATTTTCTCCTATTTTCATTAAGACTCTTGATAGCAAATTAGGTTTAACATTTTTTCAAACAGTAATGTTACTCACCTGGAGTGGTCCCAGAATGGAGCTGGTGGTGTACATGAAGAAGAGACGCAAGTAACTAAGAACATTGGCAAAGGCAAAAAGACCTTCTGCCACCAGGGTAGGATGGAATGCATCCCAGTCCTTCCTTTCAGCATAATCATGAAACTGCAACATAACAAAGGACAAGTTGAGATCACTAACATCATAAATACAGAAATGTACCCATACACTTCTCCCTGCCTCTACTTCCAAAACAGGCAAGAGCATAAAATAAATTAACATATATCACTCAGAGGTGTCGCTCCTCTTTCAGACAAAGGTGTTTTAAAAGCCTTTCCAGAGGGAGACAGAAATCAGACAATTTAAATTCAACCCCTAACTCTGCCACTCACTTGTTTAAAACATTTATTCCTCTGTTCTGCTTTCACTTTATTGAGACAGGGATTAGGGACTTTATAAACATGTGCACTGCCTTGTGTAATAGGCCTTAGTCAAAAATAATATTGAGATGCTACAAAGAAAACCAACGTACACGTGCAATTGCAATGTGGTGACAGCTGATCTCGACCAGTTTTGGAAAGACTTATGAGTTGGTGTTCCTTCAACAGATTTTATGAATGGCTACAGAGAATGGGAGTCACAAGTAAACTGTTGCTTGACATATTATCCTCTAAGTACTGCTATTCAACTTATTCAAGGAATATCCACAGATTCCTAACTTTTGGTTTGGCTGAAAACATTCAGCATTTATATTACCAGCTTCTGCTGTCTCAAAATGAACATTCAAAAACCAAGGAACTCCCAGCTGCTTTATAACAACACCCAAAAAGTCTGCTGCACAAAGATGGCAAGAAATAGGAGTAAGTATTTTGTACACACTGCAATTGCACATGTACAAATCCTTCTGCTATAGAGACTCTTCTTTTATTTCTTACAGCTTTGGGGCCTATAAGGGACCTACAATGAAAACTGAACAATTTTATTTGGTTTTCTATATGACTTAGAAACTATAAATTTGGCCATATAAAAGGTGCAAACCCCCCATTATATGCCTATTGTATAGGACAGGAGTCTTTCATCTTCAAAAAGGTTACAATTTAAATTGGCAACAATGGGTGTGATTTCAGCAAAATAACTAGTACTAGAGACATGCTTGTTGCAAAGCAAATGGCTGGGAAAGCAGCCTAATGTGGCATTCTCCCTCTAGTTTTTTTCCAAGAAATGGAGCCTTCCTTTCCAAACGATTACCAGCCTCTGAATCAATGCTAGGATAGGGAAATGAGCCAAACACCAAGTTGGGAAGAACTGAACCAGTTTATTTCCCTCCCGACTGCCAGACAGCTGTCAACTTGCACTTTTCAAGACACAATAATGGTGCTACTGCACTGGCTTGGATTTTGCTGTAATATACACATTCAATTGGTTTGGCAGTTTGCCATGTGCTGTGTGGTTAACAACACATGCAACAGAATGGCAATGATCATTTTCAAAACTCGAATTTTAATCAAATCCAGATGGCTTTTCACAGAGACAAGACAAGGCTCCTCTATGGTCTCAGGGCTTTTATCCTTATTACCAAAGAAAACACCAACCAAAAAAGTCCCACCAAATAAATTTCAATTAAAAATCCACCACTTCTGACATTTGAGTATATGTATTCAAACGCTAAATAAAACTTTGTGTAACAAAAGCACACTAGGCAATCCAAACACAGAGAATACTATCAGCTTTCTGCATAGCACTGAATGCAATCAGGCAGGCTCAAATGCCCAATCTGAAAAGATGCAGTTCCCTGAAGAAAAATCAAACCATTTGGAAGGCCAGCCAGTCCTTACAAGGAAGACAGTAGATCTGTTTGGGGTTTCCAAGTACTTGGACATGTCCTGATGTGTTTTCTAACTCCCATTTGCCTGATAACTGTGCTTTGAACACCAAGGTGCAGCAAGACCTGAGGTCTTGACAACTCCATGGCCCATACCACACAGACTTTTAAGCCCAAAGCCTACACTGCACCACATCATAGGCAACATTACTAATACTGTACACTTAACCACAACAGCCTAATTCCAACACATCATGTGTAATACATCTTCAGGTATTTTGCAGAAGTGTACTAAAACCACACTTGCTCAATCAGCCCCAGAGGAGCTTCGGATCTATGAAGATTGGTGCTCACCTTGTTATGGGCAACAACTTTGAGGGCAAAAGTTGCCAAATACAGGGAATTCATGACAAAACTAAGCTGATTGCGGGATTCTTCTAAAAAATCTTCTAAACCATCATACCAGAGCCTCTTAACATCTGACCACACCATTCCTGTAGGAAAAAAAAAAACCCAGGGAAGTGAAGCCACTGTGCTGAACAGGTATTACTTACATGATCACTATGTATTTTACACTGAATTTGTTACAGAATCAGTAAAAGGAAATGAAAAAGATGATGATATTTACACACACAAGAACTGGGATTCTGTTGCTTTATTTTTCCATGAAGACATTTGTATTCATGATTTTGAAACTTTACCCAGAAAAACACAAAACTTCCTACTAACCTCAGGTGTTAGAAATTCTGCTGTGGCCCTTTTGACAATGACTTTTAGGGAGTATTTTAATGGGACTGTAGAATACAATAATGTAAGTGAATCCTTATTACTTGATTCTTTTAATTCCATTTGATTTTGCAGAATATTTTCTAAGTATGTTCTTTATCAACTTAGAATACTTTGAGTAAGTATAACGTCATTACAAAATAAATATTTAAGCTATAAATGCAAATACTATTTAAAAACTTGAGATTCAATGATGTGAAAAAACCCCATTTTAATGATCATGTTGCTTAGATATAATTTTTAAATCTTACTTGAAATCCACATTAGAATATTACATGCAGAAAAAATGTATTTCTGTAGCATTTAATTAAAATTATCAAGACCACCTAATGACACACTTTGCCTACAGCAGACCTGATAGAACAAAAGAATTTATAAAACTATAATATTTAATTTCAAAGCACAGGAGGAATCTGACTTGTACTCAAAATTTGATGTTTTCAAGTTTTTTTTAAGACCTGCCTGTGTTTGTGTGGGGGATACTCCATATTTCCAAAACCTGCAAGAACTGCTGAACAGTTTTAATACATTCAATTGTGAAAGGAATCACCATTACACAAAAATCCCCTCACCTTAAAATATCAATCACCCTCAGAACTACTTAGATAAAAACTGTGTTGTTTTTTACTATATCACTGCCTTTTACAAGTCAAATGAAAAAAAATACGTATCTAGTTACCTTACATTAAGAAAGGTAAATTTTAATGTAAAAACAATCCCATGCCAGACAACCAAAAACAAGGTAAAAATCATGAACTTTCAACCAAAAGTTTTTGAGAGCTCAACAAAAATTATACCTGTGCTCCCTCTGCTGCATCAACCAGAAGTGACATGCAGCCTTTCTGGTACGGTTATGATAACTGGTGACAATGACATACAGAAATAGAAAACCATAACACGGGAAAATAATACTTGGTTTTGTGTTTTGAAACAACTATGAGGTAAATGCACACCTCCAATCTCTTAGTCTAAGATGGAGCATGCATACATAAACATACACAACATACACTTTTATCTTTAAACCACATACCAACTGTGCAGCAAATCCAAATTTTGTTATTAACTACTCTTCCAAGCAAGCATTACAGAACTGATCATGAAAGACTGAGTTACTACTTATTGCTGATGTACCACTAAACTGTCAATTTTTTATATATATTCAGCAATTATCATCCAATCCACTCAAATCATACCTACCAATAAGCCATATTATCAGAAGATAGTCTATTCTCTCAAGGGCTGGTCCCATTGTATTCTTCTTATTCTCATTGTAGACAAGGGAGTACAAATTAAGTAATAACAGAAATGTGAAATATGAAGCTCCATGAATAATAAACTTCATAAAAGGAGTGTGAATTATTCGACCTACTCGAGACTTAGGAGCTAACAAGTAACAGAGGGACAGAACTGGCCAGAAAATGCCAACCATCAGAACAGTGAGGATCTTCTTGCAGGTGTGCTTGCGCCGATAGCCGGCCATCTGCCCGAACCACACCGTGTTCAGAAACTGCTGGCAGTTAGACTGGGCAACAAACTGCGGGGGCAGGAGGGGAGAAACAAACAAGGTATCACTCTCAGGTTTCTTAACACACATTACTAAGTTGCATCATTAAAATGAATTTTCTAACTATGTGTACACCTCGCAAAAAAGTTGTTATTTTCCAAGCCCTGTAGTAAAAACAAGCTATGCTCAAACCCCAAGGAACACTGAAATACTTGAGTGTGCTTGATCAGGGCAGGCCAGAAATGTGTAATGCTGGTTGTAGGGCATTCCAGAACTACAGCTTACTACTTTTAAATGCTATGTATTTCAACAGCTTCACAAACGGTTTAAGCTTAGACCTGTAGAACAGACAGAATTATATAATTCCTTTTGAAAATGCTAAAAAACTAACAAAAATGGATTTTGCATGAAAAGGAAACTTCCACTCTGTCCTTGGTCCTTGTACCAGAAACCCACAAATACCCATTTGTCTTCTAGCACAGAAAACTAGTTATAATTTATGAAGGGATAAAAATGACAATAACCTACTGCATGGAGGAAGCTTCATACTGATGGCATAAAAAGTGCTGCTATTCTGGAACAGAGGGGCTATTCAGTTATACCAGCACAGGTCCAACCCAATTACTGAACAGCACGGGCAAGGCCTGAGACCAAGCGGAACACTTAATAACCAGTGAGAAGATGATAAATCATGTTTGACACCTAAGGATCCATGCCTCTCTAGGCAAGGATTTAATGAGGAACTGAGTAAATAATTACCACTACCAGGGCTATTCATAAAAAAGCAGCAGCCTATACTCCAATACAGAAAATACTACACTCATCTCCACAGTAAACACTGAAGAATCACTCAATGTCTTGCAGCATCCCTGTTTCACATACTGATACCTGTGTATTACCATCTCTTCTGTAACTCCTGCAAATCTATTTCCACTTCTGTGTCCGGAGGCAGAACAATAAAGTCATTAATTGCTAGCAAAATATGATATGGAAGGTCTATCAAGTTATGCAAAGACAAACCTCTTTTTGATTATACTTGATTGCAAGTTTTAAGCGGCTTAAGTTCATCCTCTCTTCCAGCAGTCCTCGCTTGTCTACATGTTCATCACTGGAGGTGTGATTCAGAATCACTTCCAGCTCCCGGGAATTCCGTGCTTGTGCAAGTAAATCTTTAGCAAAGGTTTTGCACTGTTGAGCAAGCTCCTCATAATCATTTCTGGAACACACACAGAAGCAGTATGTACTATTACACTGATCCTGTATTTTCCATTAAAACATGAACTAGTCATTTTTGGCTGGGATTGTATAATATGTTAAGACAGATTGAAAGAAACCACCCCAGAAGTCCCATGTCAAGGTCCAAGCGTTCCTAAGACAACTCTGAGTAGTTTTCACTACTTCATGTAACTACATGTAGTTCACCACATGTAACACGACAATTGCATTTCTGTTTAGCCTGCAAGATCACTAGAGAAAATCTGGCAGACTTACAGTATAGAAATTCTTATGTCATGAGTTCCATACATAAAATTGAAGCTTAGAATTATTTCCAGGACATGAGAAAGTGTAGTTGTCACAAAATACTACACTGTAAGTAATCACTTGGACTTTCCAAATGGACAGGAAATTGTTTGGGATTTTGCATTATTCATGTAATCTGAAAACTAAAGTCTATTCAATAAATATTATGTGTTAATGCATTAAACACATGAAAAGAAACCACATGATTTCCTTGTCTCACCTTGCACACAGTCCATTTTAATGCCAACCTTTACCACAAAAATACAACAACTGAACTCTTATTAAGAAAGACAGGCAGCTAAAATGCAGAAAATTCATGTTGTTTAGAATTTTACCTTTTGTAAACACTTGCTCTCACATTCTTGTAAAGTTCTTCAGGTGGTAAGTTACAAACTGGTAAAATTCTGCATTGTTTAAACATTAAATTACACTGAGCATTTGCCCATCATAGAGAGCATTTTCAGCATGAAGTCTTCTACACACACATACATATTTTAAATACATAAACATATGCACTCTTCAAATATAATGAGCAAAATTAATAAACAACACCCAAAACAACTCCTAACACAAGTCAGGTCAGTATAAACAAGGTATTTCATATTTCTACTCTGACGCAGAAAAAAAGTGCAGAGTACTAATGAGATATTGATATGATTAATAGGTGTGTGATTTCCAAGTAAGTAAGCATTCAGCATAATTTCTGTTTATTTTTGCAGAGTAGAGCTGAAATTTGAACTGTTGGTGCAACTACACACATTGAAATGTCTGTACCTAAAAGGATTTAAAGTAATTAAACTGTCAAAATGACTACTAATGAGGCATAAACTATATAATACATCTTACTATGTCTAATTATCAGTTTAAACATTCTACTTACAAAAAATTAAGAATAAATTTTTTCTAATGCATACACCTGTAATTTCATAAAAATATTGAAACCGATTTGTGTTGTCAATTCCTACCTGAACTCAACCTCAACAAGGCTTAATTCCTTCAAGTCTGCACTAAGTTCAAAAGCTCTTAGGATTGGATCCTCTTCTGTCAACATTATTAAGGCAGGACTGGCTAAACAGCGATAAATGTCAAGACGAAACCTTTGACAAAAAAAGAGCAAACAAAATGAAGATGTCATTTGCCTCAAACCAGAATCTGCTCCAAAGGCTTGACTAAAATGGCCAGCTGAAAGACAAAAAAAAATTGGTTTGTTAAAATCAGACACTACAAGCATTAGCTGCAGTATGTCCTGGAAGATACCTGACATATTTAGCACACCTAAGTATCCAAAATCAGCCAAACTGGTTCCCTCTGCTTTTCCTCACTACTTCCACTGTTATCAGTACATCAGCAGAAGTTCTAGATTAAATTAAGATGTGCTATCTCAAATAGTTCTACTGTTGTCTGCTTTGGATACCCTGACATATTTTCTCATACCAAAATTAATGACATAGGGAATAGGATGGATACCAGAATGTGGCCTGTGGTAGCTCAATACTAAAAACTCAAATCCTCTCACTTCTGTTATGTAGTATTTTGGATACAGACTGAAGTAACTATGCAATAATTATCATGTATTGTAATTGCAGTACACTTATGATCTTTGAACTCTGTAGTTTTTCATCCAAATTCTCTCAAATTTTATTCAACCCTCAAACATGTTCTCAAGTTAGCCACAGAAAATATGTACTAGATTGTTACATCCCTCTCCTCATTTAAATCTTTATTAAATAGCTTTCTACTTTCAAAAATACTGAAGAAGAAAAAACGGAAAAAAATTTTAAAATTGTCTTTAGTTTGCATTCATCAATCCATGCCACATAAACACTTTTAGAAACAGGATTCAAAATTATACACTTCCTCATTTTGGCTCACAAATCCACAAGCATTAACTAACTTAAGAAAAATTTTATTTGCATAGTCTCTATGGTCCCAAGCCAAAGGTAGCTAGAATGTTTGAGACACACCTGGTAGAAAGGAAAGGCACATAGTGACTATGCACAGTGACTAACAGTATAAAACCAAAATGGAAAAAAGCCACTGCCTCCCACCAGCCTTTTCAAGCACAAGCCATCCTCAAGAACTATCATCTCTCACAGTAAGAGCTACAATATTAAAGGAATTAAATTAAAGGAATCCACCCATAAACTTCACTTTAAAACCAAAAAGGAAACATATTGAATCTGACCCAGGCAGAGAATTAAGTGTCTTTTAATTATGGCTTTTGACTGCTAGGTCTTACCTGGAATGTCGCAGACTATCTTTTTTGTTCTTGGCAGTGCACAATGTGCACTCACAGCCCACAGCATGAGGTTTGGGTAATGATATGTCTTGCTTCAACAGCATGGTGAGAATTTCATAGTTGTTACGATGAGCAGCTAAAATTACTGGTGCCACATCCATGGTTGTTGAGTACTCCGGGTTCTGAATGCGCTCCATTAATTTCTGGAACAAAATGTAGGAAGTATCTAAATTTATTACTTACAGTTCTACTACATGTAAGGGGGCTTTTGTTCAACCAAGAATTTCTCCTTCAAAATACTTTCCAATGTTTCATAACATGAACAGAAAGAAAAATATGAAACAACATTAAAACACCTGTCAGATAGATACTAAAAAGAATAACAGACCCAGATACTTTTCTGGTTAATTTACATAAAAATACTGCCTATTTTTCCAACACATGGAATATTAGAAATTGTTATTTTGCTCTAGTTTGTGAAAAAATTATTGTATTTACTACTGAAGTGCAGAAAATATATTCTGAATATACCATACTCTGTTACACAACACCTTATTCCTTCCCCATCTTCACCCTCCACTTTGTGCTTTCAAAAGTTCTTTGGTACTTAAGCATTGACAAGGTAAGTTTCAACTGCTTAATTTCAAGGTTTATAGATTTGCTCTGAAAATCTGTGAAGCTTCAATACATGAATAAACACTTTATAAGTCAAGACTGCTAAGTACCTTGCAAACAGACTTCTAGAAAGTATTTATAACCACTAGGTTTTCTCTCTTCTGAACTAGGCATGGGTTTGGCAGGTATAAAGCCACTGGATCCCAAGGTGATAAAGTAAAATAATGTATTTCATCTTTCAAGACAAAAGAAAATTGTTATTACATATAATATTACATATTATTACAAAAATATTCTGTGGTATCCAGATTCTATCACCTTATAGATGCAGGATTTAAGAATATTGTTTTAAATACTACAGATACCCAAAAAAAAAGCAACAACCTTCACAGCCCAAATCAAAAATCAAGGAGTAACAACACTTAACCACAATGGTTGGTCTGGAGGATCGTTTTGGTCGGTGATTAAGTAGAATGTCAACAGCTCCCACCACTTCTGAGTCAATAGCCACCAAAAGTGCATCTGAGGACTAAGTAAAGAAAACAAAACATATGGGAAAACAGCAGTAACTTAAACAGCACAAAGACACAAACTCAAGCCAAACTGAATTTTTTAAAATATATTTTTAAAATTTAATTTTAAAGTACTAAAATTATGTTCTGTATTATCACCAGGCATGTGATCAGGATACAAATTCAGGTTGCCATTGCAGGATTCCACATAGCATTAGTGACAACTTGCATCACTGCACTAACAGCAGAGGAATCAATTGAATGAATTATTTTCCAGCAAAGATTATGCAGGAGACTTACAAAAATCAAGTTTATAGACACAGTTTACCATGTTATTAGTCAGATTAAAAGGAAGTGTTAGTGTAACACAGCTCAGGCACATGGGATACTTCAGCCCTGCATTTGTAATTCTGGGGTACAGTTAGGAAAACAAGCTTTTTCCTTCTTGGCTGGTAACCAACCACTTCTGCACCTTCTATTACGCTGAGATAAGCAGTTTTTCATGTTCCCTACAGATGATATTATTTTTCTCGATTAATTTCCAAAACTTTGGATTTTTACTTAAAAATAAAAGAAAACAACACAGCTTTTATTACTGCCACTAATTCAGATACGAAAAAGCTTGTGGTTTTATTCATGCCCAATATCAAACAATGTAACAAAAGATGTTACTTCTCCCTTACATATTTAATCCACCATAGCTTCACCTCTCCCATCAGTAGCGGAGACGCTGCACACATTTAAGGAAGTGTTGTTGGCCATCAAGCACAGATCAAGTTTAACAAGAAAGCAGAAATGCATGTCTGCCTTAACTTAAAATCAATTAATATAATGTGAATTTTTTCTGCACTACCATTTAAAAAGTTAATACACTCTACAGCCAAAGGGATTTTTGAATTTTACACTGTTTAATAAGAGGCACTCACACCATGTACTTTTTTTCTTAAGGATAATGTATGCATTATACTGGCAGCAGAAGTAACATTTAAAATAAAACTCAAACTTGTTAATATCATAGAAAATGTTACTTATATATTTGCCATACCAGTAAAATCCCACTAGAAGAGTCAACCTGTGAGAAGAAACCACTTCCATAATTCTTTTTCCAATTTACTGGAAAAATAATTGAACTGCCTAAAAAGCAGACTGCATTTATGTCCAAATTCTGACAGATTAACAAAGAAGATGCATGACTACACTGAACATTTTTAATAATGTGTGTAGGATACCTGGCAGCCATAATCCAAAAGCAGCTGTAGTATGTCCAAGTTTTCATTTTCAATGGTTATGGTAACAGCATTTCGTCCTAGCACATCCACACAATTTATGTTCATTTCACCTGAGCTGTTTTCCTCTAAGAGTTTTTTAACCATGTAATAGTCACCTGCAGAAAAAAGGTAAGGATATAATTTCATGTTATCAAGCAATAAAAGCATGTGATCATTTTAAGTACCAGCTACCATCAAACAAGACACTATTCCATAGCTGACAACAACAGTAACTGCGTGTATCAGGCAAGTAAGAAGTCAAGGTAGATAAGCACTCTCTCATGAGGGAGAAAATGAAAGATATTTCAAATCTCTCTTCGGGAAAGCACTAGGCATGTACTTTAATCCACTCCCTTAGTTCCAGTCCTAAAAACAAACACACACAAAAGCACGGGTGCTTTTCAAAACTGTCTCTAGGGTAACAAATTACTTTGCAGCATAGAAGACCATTCTCAGTGTAGAATATTTACAGAAGTATATGCAGAATACAGTAAAATACATACCAAAAATACTGAACCAGCAGTTATACAGACAACTGGGTTTTGTTACGATTTTGTTACGCAGCCTTTTAGCTCTCAGAACCTCTGTTTATAGTTGAAGAGAGAAAGCCATGGCTTCCTCTGATGTTCAGAGCAGACTGCATGGGCTGTGCAGATGAAGGCATCCCACCACTGAGAGTCCCAGAGCAAAAATGCTAAGCTCGCTGGCGAATGCCATTACAGAAATACCCCTGTGGATGTGAGCTGACCTAAGCTCGGGGCCAGCAGGAGTTCTGCGGGCCAACACCCGAGCTCCTGCAGCCCTGCTCACGCCTGAGCAGAGAGCTCGTCTTGGGGATGTCTCGGCAAGCTCCAGTTTTACAGCAGCTCTTTATTCAGAGACTCTTTTAAGAGCGAACACGTCCCAGATAGCTCCGACACAAACCCAACGCCCTCAGGACCGCGGGAGGAGCCGGCCCCGGACCCCGCGGTGCCGCAGGGCAGCCGCACGGCGGGACCCGCAGCCCGGGCGAGGGGCGGGCAGCGTAGGGCAGACACCCGGCCACGGCTCGGGCCCTCGCAGCGAGCGGCCGAAACCTCGAGCGGGGCCCAGGGGGGCCGGGCCGGGCCGGGCCGGGCCGGGCTGGGCCCGGCGGCGGGGCCGGTACCTTTGTCGCAGGCCAGCAGGAAAAGCTTCTCGTCCAGCGTGGTCTCCTCCTTCACCTGCCGCACATCCTTCAGCGCCAGCAGCTTGTTGGGCGAGGCCGAGGCGGACGGGTCCGCGCTCTGGTACAGGGCGGCCATGGCTCCGCCAGGCCCATGCGGACCCGGGCGGGGCGGTGACAGCGCCGCTGGCGAGCGGGACAGCGGCCCCGGCCCGGTCACCCCTGGCGGGCAGGGCCGGGCGGGGCGGGGCAGGGCAGGGCAGGGCCGGGCCGGCGGCCGCTCCCCGCCGCAGTGCGCAGGCTCCGGCCCCGCCGCCGGGGCAGCGCAGGCGGGCGGGCGGAGCGCTGGGGCCGCGGCCCGGAGGCTCCGAGAACGGCGCTGCCCTCCCCACAGCCGGGCAGCGGCCCCGGGCCGCCTGCGAGGGACGGAGGGCGCGGCGGGACGCGGAGCTGCTGGGCTGCCCCAGGGCTCCGCTTGCCCTTCAGTCTGTTTCCTCCCAGCTGCTACAGTAACCGCGGCCCTGCTTGTCACAGCATCAGAGGGCTGCCCATAAAAACTCACTGCGATTTCCTTGAAGCAACTTTGAAGTAATTTTGGACACTTAAACAGCAATACTTTATAAAATGGGAAATACTGGCCTGTATAGAGTAAGGTACCACGTGCCTGACAGGTAAATAATATTATATCATTTTATAAGAGATCATTTATTTTTACAGTGTAGAGATTAAATAAGCCTCCATTTAGCCTCTCCTGTTTGAGGACTTGGACTGAGTTGTCTCCAGAACTCGAATTTGTCTGAAACTTTGTCACCATCTTGGACTGGGAACAGAAACCAAGTAAATCAAATCTTGTCCCAACAATGCAAGCCACCGATTCAAATCCAAGCATTTAATTCCCTCCAGTCCCTGTTATCCCATTATATAATGGAAACTGGAAGGATCCATCCCGTACTGTTGCTATATTGTGTGCAAGATAGTGAAGATGTAAAACTTAGTCCAACTGCTCGCTCATCAGGATTCTCAGGTTCTGCCATACTTAAGACTGGCTTCAGGACCTGAGAGAAAGTAGAAGCTTCATACGTAAAAAAAAAATCTCTTTAATTTTGATTTAGTTTTCTTACTGATTAGCTTTTGTTAACAACTTTATTAAATGTCCAGCTCCAGAACAAGTGAACATTTACCACTGATGAAAAAGGAGTACAAATCAAAGGAAAGATACATAAGGAAATGCAGTACAGTAATGAGAAATCCCATAGTGGACTAGCCAGCTCTTTATTGTTTTCTTAATACAATATTTTATGAAAAGGTTAAAAAAACTCAACCAATACCTGTTTAGTCCAACCGCGAAACTCAGCACATATGCAGACCTAATAATGACAGGACATTTCTGCTTTCTATTGCAGGTTTGTTCATACAACATGGTTTGTAAAAGTTTCTGCTAAGTAACAGAACAAATCTACTGCATATATTTAAAGATAATTCCCACAAAAAAGTTTCATCAGTTTAATCAGTATTCATTAGTTACCAGACATTATCACAGGCCTTTACTTGCTCTGAAGTCAATGACAAGACTCTCATTGGCTCCAACAAGAGTTAAGCTCTCCAAGAATAAGGCAAGGATGATAATTTCTGTGCAGTTTGGAGTCCAATCCGACAGGATTGGAATGCACCTTGAGACTTGTATGACTACATTTAAGTAACACCCACAAAAATCAAAGTGTTTCATAATTGGTTCTGAAACAACGTATGTAGAACAATGCAAGTTCTTACTGTGCTATGGAAACTAATACAAATGAAGCTTGATTCATATGGGTTTTTCCAAGCAATACAAATCTATGATGTTAATTTGTTAATGAACATGTTCTGAAAACGGTGTTCACCATAAATAATTCATGTGTTATGAAACTGAAGAAAATCAACTAATATAAACACATTAATAAAAGATAATTGATGAGTACATTTGTGCATACAATTTTTCTGATACTAAGTTTCAGACTCTGTAAACTGAGAGGCATTCATTGTGCTTAACATGGCAGAAAGTTAGATTATTTTATTCTGTTCAGTCCTCTTCCCATCAAACATGCAAACACTGTCATCACCATTTTTGGCTTCACTTCAACCAGATCATCTGGGAGAGCATAAATACGAGCACCGATTTTTCGAGCAACTGAAATGGCATACCTTGGAAAACAAGAGAAAGCAAATACTGTTATTTTTCTGGCAGCTACTAGTATGTTAAAATTCACAACAACAAAACCAGATTTCAATAGCAGGATATGCCTGTCTAACAGTACTTAGGCTGTAGAAAATGGACATTACAGTAAAGAAAGCATGTTCTGGCAATTGTACTGGCAGATATTTTGCTGCTGGTTGTCAAAGCATTTATTTTGGTCAAAAACAATATGAGGTGTGGCAGACTATTAAGAAACCAATTACAGTGCAGTGGTAGTAGGTCATATCAGGTGTGAATTTGAGTTCATATTTTAGATACACTAATATTAGAATTAATAGTCTATTCAAAAATCAATTAACATTAGTGTTATCTTTCTCTTAACTAATCAGTAAATCATGCATTACACCATGAATTCATGCATTTCCTGCATTTCAGAAAAATAAGAAGCATTCATTTAAAACTTACTTGGCATTATTCAATTTGTCTTGGTAAGAAAGGTCTTCTCTCTTGACCATTTCTGGACGAACTGCTTTTGGTGCAATGGCATCTATTAAATCTAGGACAGGCAAGCTAGTGCTAATTGATTTGTCCTAAAGGAAAAAGACTCACAAGATTAGTTTAAGGAATCTACTTTGATTACTCCGTCTTCAAAATGCAAAAAACCCTATAGCACATCTTGCATGTACACTGAAAGACAGAAGCCTGTTTTCCTACTTCATAGTGTGAAAGTTTTCCTCACCCTTTATGAATTTTGTAATGTTCTTTTCTGCAATCAGTATTATAATGCTCACTGTGCTGGTATCATTATTTCACAAATGATTTAAATTATTTCATCAAACTTCCCTCCTTAAGCCCTAAGGAAGGAAGGGAATTTTGACAGTAGTTCAAGGACCAGACTTTGAAGACAACAAAAAGATCCTTACAGGCCCCCATACATATATTTGCCTCGTTTCCTTGCCATGAACTATTTTCTCCATTAGTTTGTGGCTCACTGTTTTTATAAGTTTTTAACTCAGACGGTGAGCACTCTGTGTTTCATATTTAATACACAGAGATACTTAAAAGAGCAAGTCCTGTTGCTGCAATCATTCCATGCCAACTGTCTGGGCACAGAAGGAGCTGCTGATGCCAAAGAAAGCACAGCCAGTGCCAGTGAGGCTGGCTCAGACCCTACAGTGAGCACAAGCCATGGGGCACAGCCGCCTTTGTCACCAGATCAGAACTATGACTGCCAATTCAGGGAAGTCCCACAGAGCCATCATACTGATTGTACATCTAAAAACACTAATATAGTTCTGTTCAAGGCATTAAATGCATGGAGTGTATCCCCAAGGCCGTAAGACACCTTTATCATTTTCACTATTTGAACTAATGGCAATACAATAAAACTTGGCTTTCATAGTCCACAGTGAAATATAAGGCACTTTTGCATTCTCTGTGGTCTGCTTGCCATAGTAATCCCCAAACCCAAACAGTGAAAGGCAATATTTATGTGAATGTTGTAAAAAATTAGTAGTAAAAAAACCCAAATACTGAGTAGCATCACTTTACATCAGTACCTCCTTACTGGTGAACCATCAGTTGAATTATCTTAAAAACACCATTTGAATGACCTTAAAAACACAATCAACATCCCCCCAAAAACACAGGCACACCAAAGGCATGATACTGGGGCAGATTATTGTCATACGTTTAACTTATTTATTACTTCCATTAAAATGCTTCATGTAGAAATAAGAGTAGCAGCAACATCTCATAAGAAAATGAAGGGGCCTGAGTTACCTTCTAGAGTGAAAATGAAATATTTTTACTTAATTTCTTAATTAATAACACGTACCTAATTAAAGTACATAACATAGTTAACTCTCAAATATGTAACTTGTTAGGTTCTCCTGCTTTGACCCACAGACACTGCTTCAGGTTATAAAATAAACCTGAACAAGAATGTTACATTTGTGTGCAATTATTAATCAGCCATTTCTAGAACAAGATATTCACACAGAACAACACGTCTGACATACATACGGCTTCTTTCTTTTTGAACACTTCTGTGGAAGGAAAGCTTCCTTTATCAGTGTGCTCTTATTTGCTGAATGGGGACAGCTCCCGTTTTCCCCCCGCCGCTGCACATCAGCAGTGCCACTGATGACACAAGGTGTCGCTGGTTACCGCGGGCTCTCTCTCCCGGCTCTGTCGCACCTGAGAACATCCTTGGAACCAGCTCCTAGAAGTGCTCATCTACCCCCAGTATTTCCAAAACTCTTTTTCTTGCTTGTACAAGCATGAGCGTGCCTGTATCCAAAAACTTGGACAATATACGACAGGCCTGAACACTGCTAACTTCACACAGAAGCTCCTTTGAAAGTTTAAACTTCTTTTCTTTGTTGTTGGGCTTTTTGTTTTGGATCCTACTGCAGCTATTATAATTTCTTTTATTTGCCAAGAGATTTGTAAAATACTTTTGAAGATTCAAAGACTGTCAGAAATATTTCCATAAGCAGTTTTTCTAGCTGATGGGAGAGCCACTATTAAAATGAAATTGCTAACAGACCAGGTTAAAAATCTCAGGTTTTATTATATGTGGAAGGAAAAGTAAATAAAATTTATTACCTTGAAACTTATAATTGAAGTTTTCTTATTTGCTTTTGCAAGTGTCTGATTCACCCACTTAATAATAATTTCATCATTTACTTTTTCGCCCTCTCCTAGGTCAGATAATACATTCAAAGTATACCTTCAATAAAGAGAACAAGAGCCCAAGTCAAAATGAGTGGTGGAATTCAACTTAAAAACTATAAGCAAAGGTAAAATATTACTTAATCACAGTAACAATGCCAAATACTCCTCTAAGGTACCCTTTGGGTTTTACAAATGATTACTCTCACAGAAAGATACACAGAATCAACATGCATTGAGTTCTTTTTACTTGCTGCAGGATTTATAATTTTAGTCACAGTTTCTAGTTTATAAGGTTTTAATTGTCACTATAAATTGTGGTTTCAATCACTGCACAGTATGTAAAATTACAAAACACATGTACAATTCTATCTTTGAGAACAGGGATATTTAGATATACAGGGCTATTTAGAGATTGCTCTCTACAATACCAATTGGGTGACCTGAACTCTCCTCTTAATTTGCCTTGAAATACAGACACACATGCACACACACACATATACATCTATCACACACTGCTCCTAACTTACCTTCTCATCAGCTGCCATACCAAAGCCAAAGTCAGAGTTGGATTACCCTCATTTAGATCGTGTCCAGCAATACCAACCAGTGAGAATTTGGCTTTGGTCTTTCCAAGTTCTACTGCATAATTGCAATTCTCAATCTGAAAATAAATGTTGTGTGCAAATAATGAAAACACCTTAATATTTCTGCAATATAATCTTACGTGTATTTTAAATTACTTTGGCTTACTGTTACCTACAGTGAGATCTGAAGCTAGAAAAGATTTCCAGTCTAGCTACACTGTGATTAAAATAACAGTTTTTACTATAAATGCAATTATGCAAGATTCCAATGATAATTTTTTCCACATTTGAGAAAACCAAGTTTCCACTAAGGCAGTGAATAAAATATATTTATATCAAAACTATACTTTGAAAGATACTGAAATCTGTTCTTAAACAGACAGTAATTTTAATTCTCTACATTTCAGGCTTCACAACAATTACAAAAGTAAGTGAAAGCTTGGATTCTACAAGTCTTGCCCAAATCCTCTGGGCAGTATAAAACTGCTCTGGGAGGAAATGTCTCACAGTATAGGAACATCCAGCAACAACAGCCATGTCAAGCCTGAAGCTTTCACTTAGAGATCCAAATCAGGCCATAAATTAAATATTGCCAAATGGTGTCCACATTTAGAAACTGAGGTGATATGTGCTCTATCTGCTATTTATTCTTTGGGATAATATCTGAAAAACAGATTTTCCTTTTTTTTTTTTTTCCCCAGACTCTCCCAGTAGCACAGAAATCTCTACAACACAAACTGCCATCAGCACAATGGAAGGCAGTGAAGCTGGGCTGCTTCCCAGAGCATCCACCCACCTTTTTCATGTTGCCACCCAGTAATGAGTAAGGAGGTTTGTTGACATGGCTCCAGTCAACCGGTACACGTGTCATGTCATACAGTTGGAAGATGATTAAAGCATCAGAAAGGTCACTAAACCAGAGCAAAACAATGTTTTAAAGCACAAAAGCACAGATTGACAATGAAAGTAAGTACCCAAGACTTGTCACAGTGTAATTAAGTTGCTGAAAAATTCCAGACACTTAAATAAAAATTGGTGCCATTCTGTAAAGAAACTAACCTATATTCTATTGCTTGATTCTGCAATTATATCCACCAAACTGCATTTAATTTCATTATTTTCACAAATCTTAGTGAAGCAAGCTCAGCCACCAGCATCAATTAAATAATTACTTTCATAGGGCATACATAGACAAAATAGCTGCTAAGAGTTTTAATTTATTGATACAGTTTTAATTCTCCAAGGACTTTCCCAAATGTTAAATACTCATGCTTTATCTGCAGATGCCTACAGATGTATCCTGCTAAAGAAAAATCAAAACTAACAAACTTATCTTGCAAAACAAGAATAGCAGGAAAAATATTATTTTCCCATTATATGCTGCATTACTGATAATCCTCATCAGCTGCTTCATAAATTAAATTCTCCACATTAAGCTACCTACAGATCACTTTGCAGAGTTCAGAAAACAGAAATAATGAAACCAATTTGTATATATACATACAAGCAGGTGTTACCATTTGCTCCCTCAATCTCATCTTTTATTAACAGGATTTGAATCAACTTCTGGTATAATGTGAAGGTGCCCAGAAGCATCTAAAAGTTTTTATAAAGCCCTTCATCTGAGGAAATACTACACTGCAGAACTTCTTACAGTCTGCTGAAAAAATAAAAATTATGCATCATAAAACACAATTATCTCAGCTTTTAAAAAGATGTAATTCAAATGTACAAGTGAGTGAGGGGGGATGATTTAAAACATCTTAGGTTTTCTAGTTTATCTAGATTCTGACTAGAATATTCAAGTCAGATACTGCTTAATGTGGTCCTACAGACCAGTTTTGAAGTGGAAACCTGGAAATCATTATTCTAGTAGAAATACAACTTCCCATCTTTCCTTATTTCTTCCCTGTCACCCAAGGGAAGTCAAATAATTCTTTAAAAAAAAAAATCTTACCTGTATAAATGATTAACATATGGGCTTACACCCAGTGAATTCATCCAGTTTCTGAAAGTCCTTTCTTCCTTACTTTCTCCTATGGTGACAAATATAATTCTATATAAGTTATTGGAGAAAACACTTTATTAAGCAACGTTTAAATGCTTCTCATATCCCTCATATCCCACCCCCTCCCACCCCAAAATGGGTTTGTAATTTCCCAAACAGTAGTCTAGACTACAAGGCAATCATATCCAATTCAGATTTGCTCAGTTCCTGGCACAGGGCAGGGGCACTACAGGGAGTAGTACTATCAAACTACATTTATCTGATTAAATACAATTTGGTAAAATACAGAAATAACTTTTATTGTATTTCACACAATTAATATATCATGGTGATGATTTATAATAATTTCCTGAAACTGAAATGAGTGGAAATTGCATTCAGAATTACCATTAGATCTGTTTTAAATGACTTTTTAAATTAAAAGTCACTACTAACACACGGGGCACTACAACTCCACTCTCCCCTCACAGAAGTTGACAGTATTAATTTGCAAAGGGGCTCCCAAAGAATCAGATTTCATTTTTTTTTTTTAGTTCTTTGCATAGAAAACGTGGAGAGGCAGTGTTGCATTGGTTAAATTTTTGAAGCTATTTATACTGCCAAGGGGGCCAGTTATCCTCACAGTTTTAACCAGCAATTCTACTTAACAAGAGCTGCAGAAAATTCATTAGGAAGTAAATCCTGACCTTCACTTTCCTGACTTAGATTGCTTTTATTATTGCAATCATGAGTCCTAACCTAACATTCTTTCTCTATAAAGTAACACTTGCAATAGTTGATTTTCTACATACAACACTACCTAAATTTTAATAATGTGTTTGTGGTTGTCTAATGTGAATCAGTGCTGCATAAGCTATTTACTTTGCATCAAAGAGGAGCATTTGAGAAAATATTTAGCCTGAATATGTGAGTTGGAATAACGTCATAACTTTGTTCTCCTGGGTTGATAATCCACAGTTAAGAAAACAGGGATGACACTGAGGAAGGAGAAAACCTCTCCAAACAACGAAAGAGCAGATTTCTCCAGATTGAAGCATAAATATCTAAGCAAGATTTTTCTTTGCTGTTTTCATTTTCTCCTTAGAGGGTAACAATACCGCAGTTGTCTAATGAGGTTTATATAGCATGAAAACTCTCATTTAATATTGCAGTTCTAGGCTAATTACGGAATAATGAATGTTTTTGTAAAATTAAGCTACTGTGTAAACATCTATTTATCATGAGACTAGAAAGAAAATCTCTTTAACATTATTTTTCCATGCCTAGACCTATGTCATAACATTGATTTTTAGATAGAAGTTACCATTTTAATCTAGGTCTCTTACCCTTTTATATAAAAAGTTCAGGACTTCAGAAATTTCAGCTGTAGTTTACAGTTTCTAACAGAGTAAGTTTTACTTTAAAAGTTTCAGCCACCTTACCAGATTCTTTCCAGTTATTATGAAATAGTTCATATTCATCTTACTGATACATTTTCTAAATTACTATTTTTTTCATAAGCAATACAAATTAGTGTTTGTTTCAAATATTTACTTGTAAAAATAACCAAAGAGCCACTGATGAAAGAGAAGAAACAAAGAAAAATACTTTTCTGCCAGGTCATCAGAGAGCTTTGTTTCACATATTTCTTGCCACATTAAAATTTAAAAGAAGAATCACACTTTGTGACAGTTAATATCAGATTTTCCATTTAAAAAACAATCATAACTCAATAATGATATGTAATTTAAGTTTATAAAGAGTATCTTTGAGATTATAGTATTTTGAAGCAAGTGCCTTGTGCATTTTTTTAAAGGATTTTATGGTTACTGAGCTTTGAGTTGATTTGCAGTACCTAAAATACTGGCTGCAAAGTGCTCTTAGGAACACTTGTCCATTGCAGAGACAGTACCAAGGTTATTTAGTGAACTCTTACTAAACAGCATAGCCACAAAAACAGATACTCAGCAGCTGCACTCAGACTGAGGATTTTAAAATGCTTGCTTAACATTGTCAGGAGAATCCAAAGTAGCCAAGCAGAAGCAAGAGCATGCAATCTGGGCAGGACCCTTTTGGGAAACAGGAGTCCAGGAACTAAACCCAGCATACAAGATTTAATATGCCACTCTAAACAAATCCCTTTATCATGCAATACATGAGTGTTAATAAGTTTTCCAGATGGCTGAGAACTGACCAATTTTTTCTCTCTATTCTTTTATTCAAAATATACCTTGTGATCCTATCAGGAGCATATCTTCTGCTGAGTGGTGCAGCAGATAGCCAAAATCATTGGAAAACTGCAGAAAGGGGGCAGAGCTACACAAAAGAGAGAGGAGCAAATTTGGTAGTATCCTTTATATTTATTTCCATCTCTTTTTTGAGATCATTACACTGTGGAACTGAGTAGAGAGTAGCCATAGGGAAGGGATCAAGAATCCAAAGAGCTCCAAATATATCTGAGATTATCTCTGGAACACAACTGATCTCAAGATACAGCTGCACCCAAAGTTCAGCCAGCCTGAGTGGGAGTAATTAACCCTCTCATGGCGACAGCCATGAAGGCTCTGAGTAATCTAAGCAACAGCACAGGACATCTACACTGGAGGAAAAGTAGGTAGACACAAGTACCTCCTCTTCCTCCCCAAACGAACTCAGCTTTCTGCATGACTTTGACTCCAAACTGCTGCTTTCCCCACAAGCGAGAGGCTCCTTGGATCAGCAGCAACATGCAAAGGTGGTGCAATAACTGAGCTCAGGAGTGCCCTCTCCACCCCCACACAATATCAAATGTTCATTTTGCTGTGTCAGTATTCCTGAGAAATATGCTCTCTGTCTTTCAGTGCACATCACCAGACATATTATCAGAGCAGATGTCAGTTCATGCACAGCATTACCCGCCTTAAACTAAAGAGGACAGGCACACCATACTGATCAGGTGGGACAGTCCCTGAAAATATGGAATTTATGCAGGAAAATGAAGACTTTCAGGAAGCTCTACTCACCACACATGCCTACAGCTTGACATCTCGGTTCATAGAAAGCCCTTAATGGCTAAACCCCCCAAAATACCTGTATGGCATTCGACTTACTGCAACCTCTTGCCCTCATTTTATATGCTGTGGGGTTTTTTTCCTTCTCTTTTACTTATGATGGCATATTAAAACAATAGAAAAATGTAAGAACAATGCAAAAAATCAACCAGAAAAGGACAGAGATGATAAAACATTAGGGAAAAACAAGAACAAAAAATTGCAGAATAAACACTATTATGGAGTACAGAAAAGTACTAAATACAGTACCTACATTAGGAGGGGTCAAATCTGCATTTCATGAAGCAAAACAGGAAAGCATTATAAATTATGAGTCAGATTTCAACAGACAATCTATGATGAAACTATAAAGAAATCAATGCCGTATTTTAAATCACTAGCTTGAGAAAACATCAGTATAAACACAGGACTTAATGGAAAACAATACATTAACAGGAAGAAAACATTAACAACATTGTCTTTGGGGTGAAAGAACTATTTTATGGTTTAGATCTACTTGACACCATGGAAATTATTATTTGAGGGCAAAAAGGAGTCATCTACTTTTCTTTGAACAGATAACATTGCCATGATTATCCATCTCTAAAACATATACTGTAAAGAGTAAGTTAAATTTGGCCAGTATTTACAATTACAAAATCATAGTCTAGCATTCAGCTGATTGTAACTTTTTAAACTGGTTTGGCTGAGACTTTTGATCTCATCTAAATGTTTCAGGAAAGTCCAAAAACCAATTCAACTGTTTTTTTCCCATGCCACTGAAAACTCTTCCAAATTTAACCAAGTTTTCAGTATTTCAAATCACACCAGCAATTTTATCTTCAAAGCAGAGAAGCTGAACTGAACATATTCCACCTTCACATAGCTCCTGCATACATTCCAAGAGCTGACATTTCTAACAAAACTGAAGCAGAGGAAGAGCAGACCTTTCCTTCAGTCATTTGTCCTGGCCAGCAGGGACTGCAGTGACTGGGGATATCACAGCTGAAAAGGGAAGACAATGTCCTGTGCTCTACAACCTCTATCATATCACAGCTGGCACCCAGCTGAAGCTAGAAGAGCAAGAAGCCTGAAACAGGAATGCTCTGAGGGCTACAAGATTTGTGACACAGGGATGCAGCAGCACAGACAAATTATGACAAAACAGGCAAAGGAAGATGGACTCACCTAGATGGAAAGGAAACCTGATAGGAACAGTAAGAGGAAGGCACGAGAAGGCAGTGCAGAGGACTATGTGAACATTGCTGATGATTCTCCCGAGTGCAGCACCCCTGATTCTCACATTCCTTTGAGATCAGTGAACAACTGTGAAATACACTGGCAGGAGCCATTCCATTATCTTAGATTAGCTGGTCCACAGCAAGGGCAACAGCCAAAGATTGTTACCAATTATCCCTTTATCTCTAGCATTAGAGATCTGAACTGTGCAGTTAAAGGCCAAAGTCCCTGATAGGTAGGATCTATACAGGCTGTTGATGATGTAGATTGATACAGGCTGCTGATACAGAAGCCTTTTTAAAAAATACGTTTCCTACTTTAAAAGGCAACAAACTAATGCACACACATACATATACAAATGCACTATGTGAAAAATACTTTTAAAGACTATTACAGTTGCATAATATGGCACTGCAAAGAAAAGCTAGAATTTGTACATCAGCTAAAATATAAATAGCATGGAAAGAAGCACGGGAAACTGAAAGGAAAGTAGGAGGACAGTTTTTGCTCCTGCAAATGAATGACAGAAGGTTATTCAGGAATAACCATTTGGTCAGGCTAACACAAGTGAACAGTATACACACCACTGGGGTTTTCCACTAAGGCTTATATTGGCTGCTAGTAAGTAAACACAAGCACCAGCACACAGGGATTCTATGTCACAACCTAGAAGGAGAAATCACTAATATTCTTATCTTCAGTATAGTTAGAAAGTTGAGTACCTTCTAATAAATTGAGATCATAAGATGAATTGTCAGGCTTGTGCAGGGCCGGATATGTGTTAAAGAGATTTGCAACAAAAGCCAAATTGAGCTTAGGGTTGCCTGCAACCACATCAGCTGGAGTTACAAACTGTCTGCAGCCCAATTTATCTGCCTGTTGGAGCATGTATTCAGCCCTCCTCAAGTCATTTTTATCCTAAAAAGAAAAGCAAACAAAAGTTAATTTACAGTTAAGTCTGTTACTAGATTTTACCAAATTGTCAGGGTAAGGAAATCTTTAAATGACCCATGTCAATTCCTCCCTCATTCTGCCAATGCCTTAACCAGCTCTTACAGCCCATGACAATTCCCCTCTGCCTTCTACTGTCCTTCACTTCTGTGGCTGTCAGCACAGCATTCCTTAAGAATCACAGCAACTGCAGCCAAGAGTGTAGAGATTATATTTCCATTTCCAGGTTGTTGATTCCCATATTGTGTATCCTTGTACATATACCGAAGGTTGACCACCACTGCTTTAAACTGATATTCTCAAAGCACAGTAATTCCAGATGATGCCCAAAACCATCAGGAAGAGTTTGACTGCTTCAAACTTGCTTTCTTTTAATGTTTTTCCTCTTAATCATCATAAGTTGGCAACTTACGTGTTTTGCTCACTGGTCCTTATTAGTAATATACTGGTTCATTACAAAATGTGATCATATGAACTGTAGGAAATTACATGGAAAAAATTAACTTCTACCCTTTCTCACTCTTGAAAAATCCAAAACAAGAGTAAACAAAGTAAACAAAGAATTTAAGAGAACTAAGCATGAAGAGAACTAAGCATGGAAGCAAATAATCTTGCATGTGGATTTCATTATTATAATGAATAACGAGATTCTACTTTAGATTCTGATTGATTACAGGCATCTCAGGCATGCAGTTCAACTTTGTATCAAAAGCACTCTTAGAATAATCCTTCCAATAGGTATTATGAAGCAGCCAGATGAGTGTTTTCCCATCCATGTAGGCTGGGTTTAGATCCTCTGTCCCTTTACGACTTAAAGCTTGATGAAACACTTGAAACACTTTCCTGCTGGTTATTGGGAGGGTTGATGTGTTATTTCTAAATGCTGTTTGGTTAGAGGAAGGAACAACAGCTCATGAAGTCTATTCTTCCTTGTCTGAATTCCAGAAGAGGAGAACTGAGTGGGATGTTCTAATATTCATGTTGGATGACCCAACTGAAAACCAATATACACTACTCCAAGTAAAACATAGCTCCAAACTTTTGACTGCAGGATGCATTATCTTGTTTCAGCAGCACTGTAGAACTTACTCAAGTTTTTGCTCATTTAAGCTTTTGAAACACCAAATAATCTGGCTCATTTTTTGCACACATTAGGAAACAACAGAGGATTCAGGGATAACCTGGTAACCAGAATGTTGGATACATACACAGATGTCTCAGATAGTTCCAGTCTATTTTTACATTTTTGGACACTTACATGAAATCCTGTAAAGTCAATTTTAATGGGCAGTTGTTCAAGGTCATCTCCTTTGGGTGCAATCTGATTTAACAGATGGTAGTACGCTCTTGAATCCTAAAACAAACAGCATAATACTTAAAAAAAAAAAAAAAAAAAAGCTAGTATGTAGCCTTTCCTACTAGTCCAATCCAAAAGCCATAAGAGTCAAAAATACAGCAGCCTAATTTCAGTGATTGTGGATGAGGTCATACAGCCATTTTACTACCCTGTTTCACATAGAACTTACTTAACAAGATGACAGAGAATAGGAATATCTGCTAATTATCCTGGACAATGCTAGCTAAATTTATTTTGCTGAACATCAACTAGACTGTTGTAATTAAGATATTCAGGGAAATTTATGTGGCCATCTGCAAAAAGGATCAATTTTGTAGTAACAAACTGGAAGAAAAAATAAACCCCAACCAGTTCTAAAATATTTACTACTTCTCTTACCACCACATAATACTTGTACCATAGTAGCTTTTTTCATATAAAACCCTAGTTACAATCTGCTTTAATAACAACCTTCTTAGTAGCATTTGAAAATATGTAACTTACAATTAAGGACATGGTTTTCTCCAATGAGAGGAGGTCTAACCACCTTAGGAAATCTTCTTCCTTTGCTTTCAGTTTTAAGAAGTTGCTGTGTTCTCTTGTCAAGTGGGCTACTAAAATGCTCTGCATGCCTTTGCAGAATGACTGAAGAGAGAGTTATGCAGCTCTGCCACCTGCCCCAAGAAACCTATCTGCCCCAGTGTCAGTCAGCTGATGCACCAGCAAAGCAGTGACTAGCAGTTATTAGGCAGCTAATAGGGTGGTGCAAATTACCCTAAATAACTCTAATAGCCATCTTACAACATTAGAACCTCCCTATCAGCTCGTTGGAAATGTTCACTTCACACATGTGTGATATGATAATACAGGGGATGAGCAACTAAATACAAGAGATCAAAACAATGCTCTTTCAATGTTGAAAAATGCAGGATAAACCTAGAGCCAGAGAAAACAGATTACTATTTTAGCTAAATTCTTCTGATCTGACAGTTTTTTTCTACGCATTGTGTGTTTTAATACCACTGTGTTCAATTATGAGAGCAAGTAACTACATACCTTAATGTCTTGGCTGAAGTTACTGATTTTCTGCCACCCTGCATTGGCCAGATGGTAATTCACCCAGCGTAGCAAGAGATCTTCTGGGGAAAGCTTCATTAACTGATCCAGCTCTTCCCCTTCATTTAGCAAGGCAATAAGAGCTAAAAGCAAGTTTGAAAGAAAGCTGAAATCACTGCTATTGTTGTCTGAGCTAATTCCAAATGGCTGGCATTGCTATAGGTGGCATTACTCTTACCTTCATTTCTGGAGATCTCAATATCAGCAAAAAGGCCAACTTTAATGATCTGCCACAAGAGTCCTAACACCAAGTGTGGTTTTCCTTCTTGCAAATCTTGTGATCCAATATTGACAACTGTGCAGCCAATGGCAGATGCTGAGTTCAGAGCCAGATTTAAGTTTTCCTATTTGGAATATCATCATTTAACAAACTTGTGAGATTGTTCATATTAAACTTTGGAAGAAATAATGCATTAGTTCAATGGCGTCCAATAGAAAACTGCACTCTGGAAGTTTTTTGTGAACTACCTTGCATCTTATCAAAATATAATGAAATAATGACAGTGTTTAATGTGGACCCACCAAAAAATTGTGGACCACCTTCTGCAGCTGGGATTACTGAGGAATACTTTAATCAAAATACTTTTTCCAATTCTTAAGTATCATTTATACAAATTAAACAATACTGCTCAAAATATCCTGTGCAGGATACTACTGACATCACTGTCATCCCATCTTAAATTTTACACATTTATTCAAGCAATTGTTAAATTGTAAGTGAATGAAAAGCATAAGAAAATCACAGCAATTCAAAACCCTGACACTCAAACTAAAGCTAGTGATTGTCAAAGATATTGACAAAGATTCCAAGAAAAAAATAGCTGGCAGCTCTCATCTATGTTATTATTTTCATGTGTCTTATTTTACTATCTACAGAAGCAACATAAATACATGCAGTATCATCTTTGCTGAGAAATCTTAAATAATAATACTTTAAATAAATAGAGATTACAAAACCTACTTGGAGGATTTAGAATATAGTGTGGTTTAACTTTTTATATTTTAATGTCACTATCTAAAGTGAAAAGTCTGCCATTTAACTGAGGCTTTTCATCATCACTTTTTTTCTCATTGAGCCAGTAACTTACAGATCTACTTTCCTTTCCAGATCTATTTTCTTAAACCCAAAGGAAGTTCTTAAAAATGGTTTCTGTCAAACTTTTCCATTACTTCATACATAATTAAAAATGGAACTCCTCGTCTTCTGTCCAAGTTGCTCTCCAGGATTGAAAGAGCATCATCCTATCATAGAGTATACAGCCATGCAGATACTTTCTGCACTGCTAAAATACAACCTGGCCATCCACTCAAAGTCTCAAATTATTTTCTTCGGGTACTCCGTAAGGCAAAACAAAATTAGCTAATAGGGCAAGAATTAAGGAAAGCAAGAAAGAACTATTTTTTTTCTGCAAATCATCTAAGAAATAGGAGAATGCAGTAGAGTTTGTTAGAAAATATAATCTCATGGTTAAGGATTTTTTTTTATTACATATAATTTTTATTTTTTTCTCCAGCAGGAGAACTGTCATTAAAACAGACAAATATTTTGCTTTTTCATTTGTGACAAGTTCCTATCCATGCAGTACTTACAGAGATAGTGAAAGGAGTGAGTTTTTTCTTATTAATAGCCCTTTCATCAATTGTATCTGGTTGTGAAAAGTTGATCATTTTGCTAAGGAAGAAAAGTCAAGAGTTTATTCAAATTTCCATTACTCAGAAAACATATTATTTGATTATAAACTACTGACAGTAAACTAGCTGCAAATATTTCTTTTAGAAAATTAAAAAAAATATTTTAAAAAATCTTTTCTCCCTCATTAAATAACTGCACATTCATTCAGAATTCCTCAGATATGTTGCATTTTCCTTTTATAATTAACAGATCATATCTTTAACTGTTAAAGAAAATTCTTGAGAAGATTAAAACTGTAAACCAAAGTAACTTAAATGGTCTCCACCAAAAAGTTGTAGCATAATCAGTGTATTTCTGCACTGCATTTCTCTAGTACCTTTTATCTACATGATCTCAAAGACTAATTCACATCAATACTAATAAACTAATCCCTTGTTACCATGGTATGTGATTAAGTACTAGTAATCCACTTTAACTAGAAAGTTGCAGCAGACTAAAGTTAAGAGATCTACTATATGCTGTCTGTTTTGCCATGGATTTAATTCAGATTTCTGTTCCTGCTATCCCATGATTTAATGACTATAATTAGTAACTTTTAAAAATACTTAAATTAGTCAAATTTCCTAATTATTTCAAGTAATGAATTTATGAACTGTTTAATGATCTGCTTTATAAACAATCTGCACATATTTGGCACATATAACTATGAGTCTGAAGTGCAAAACCGCTTCTATAACATATGCAGAGTTATAGAGAAAATATGCTAAAAATCACATTTCTATGGGCAAACAGATTTTCCCCATCTTGCACCTGGACTAAAATGTTTAAGTGTGGAGTCTTCATGTTAAAGCCAGTCTAAAGTCTTCTAATTCATGTCCCTGTGATCAGCATTTAAACTTTGAGATTAATTTCTTTTCTTTCTCATAGCCTTAGACTCACCAAAGAAGGATGCCATCTGCAAGGGATTTAAACAGACTGGCATCTGATGGGTTCATGGGTAGGAGGTGCTTACAGTCTGGGTCATCTTGTAGAGCTTTATTTATCCAATTAACAAAAGCAACTTTTTCTTCCTCTGCAAAGAAAGACAGCATGAAAATAAGATATTAACATTTCCACGAACACATTAACTGCATTAACTTGGGTTAAAGAGGTTCATCTGCAACAAAACCCCTTAGTTTCACAGCGGTCAGTTATTTAAAAAATGAGACCAATGAGAAAGAACACAAAACCAGTAAGGACAGACTGACTTTTCTCCCATTGCACCCGCTAAGTATCTGGTGATTTTCTGAAGGATAACATAAAAATCATAGGAACATCATAGGGAAAGTATCCTCATGGCTGACTTCAAATTCACTTTCTCAGCAATTACAAAGAAAGAAGAGGGGAAAATGTCTCATCTGAAATACACATCATCTCACTCCATGCACTGTTTGTTGAAAACACAGCACTTCATTCAGCCTTCTGCGGGACTTCACAGACTGGCAGCCTTTTGGGACTGCTCTGAACTGCTGAGCTGTCTTTAGCTATGAGAAACTTCAAAAGTTTAATATCTCCATTTCAAATTCTCTTTCATATTCTGTGCATACTTTATTACGATGCATCTAAGAAAGATTATTTGGATAACAGTCAATCAAGTCTCAGTATCCAAGTTCCTAAACAGTACAGATGGTATTCACCTCACCTCAAAAAACACCTGACTCATTCACTTCTTTCATTGTCAGTGGGCAACATTCTGAAATTCTAGAGCACACTTCAGCTCATCATAAATATGATGGCTAGTGAGGCCAGGCCAGGCGAATCGTGCTCTAGTGGGGTTTGTTTCTCTCCACCCAAAATAAAACTGCATCTAAAGAATCATCTCTGATGCCTGACAAGCATCCTTTGGAATGGAGCATATCCCCTGCTTTGAGAATGTACCAGGTATGTCTGGTGCTGGAATCCTACTGAAAGAGAGGATATTGCCACCTTTGGCTAGTCAAGGTAAATATTCCTCATACATAGAACCTTAACACAATTTGGAGCCACATAATTTCCAGACTTAAGTCAATCAAAAAGTTGCAATGTTGCTGATTGCAATATGATCCTAGAAGGTGGTTCACACTCTGGCCAGGAGCTGCAACACAATTAGGCACAATTACCAACTTGAATTACATGCAACAGGGGGAGGTAGAAAGAAACAGATCAAATATTAAAAGCAGCTTCTTCAGTGTGAGACAGTCTATGCAAAAACCATGTAGGAGTGAACAATTCTGTAATGGAAAAGACAGCTGAGGAGGCCAGTCCATCCAGAAAAGATAGGTGGTTGTTAGTGGGGTTTTAGTTCAAGTTTGTTAACACTGTGGAAATAAAAATGAGCATTCATTTTTTTATCTGAATATAGAAATAAGAGTCCATTAGCATATAATGAAGCGAAAACTTGACAACTTTTACTAGAAGTATGCCAAAGGGGCCATTCCTCCCATACAAGATGTCAGTGCTTGTTTTCCTCTTTTGCTCTCACACAGATGTCCAATTTGCCTCCAAGTGCAACTAAGAGTGAAACTAAGCAACAACTGAACAGAGTTAAACTATCACCCACACTTACTTTGTCTATCTCCACATGCTTTTGCTGTGTTAATTTGCTTTCACAGCCAAGTTTACAGTTAGGCTCTGTTTTATCTGTAGTACAAATGAAAGAGTTTTCCTCCATGGAAAATTTGCCCATGTTTATTTACTTCTTACCTGAATAAGAGTGCTGTGTTCCCTCACTAGATATTGCTGATGTTCCTCCAATTGCTGTAATACCTTGCTTTTTGTTTATCGATTTCCGGAATGATTTGCTAACATCTTTGCTTTTCAATTCCTGAATTATCTGAAATTTAAAAAACAGAAAGCATTTTGTGATTGACTGTACATTCAAATACCTGTTAATTCATATAAGTAGTCTAGAGTCAGTAGTTAACCTCACTTTCTTTGATATTTACATAGACTTCGTTCTAAAAAAAAGTCATTCCTGTTTGGCTATCTATATCTATACTGGATATCTAACACATTATTTCACAATGAATACCCCTATTAAGCCATGCTATCTAAAAAAATAGACTTATTAATATCTACACAATTTTTCCACAGATATTTTGGAAAACTGAAGAACACAACTAAAGATACACACATTTTTGATGATGAGAGTATATTTTTCCCACTTATTTCCCCACGTGCTTTGCATGTAAAGGGTTATGACATGACAATTAAACATGTCCTTCCTTTATCAAGCTAATACTATTTTCCACCTGTCTTCAATGTAAACCACATTGGATATATTAGTATGTCCTGGGTTTGCCCAAATACTGCAAAGATCTCAGACTGACAATGAAATAAAAGACACAGTTAATACCTGGAACCAAATATTTGCATGTTTATAATCTCAGAAAAACTAATTCAACAAACAGCCTTCTGCAATTAGCAGCAGTACTCTTAACTTCAAAGCAAAACACAATCATCCCCAAACACCCACAAACCAACAGCCTGATAAGTTCTAGTTTCTTTTAAAATGCACCACTGAGTGATTCCCATTTAGGAAAGGCTAAAGCTTTGAAATCTGCTCAGCGAAAGGGAAAACTTGTACCTCACTCCCAGTAATAAACAGCCTTTAGTATAGAGATTAAGCATAGTGAAGCACTACTAAGAGCATTCAGAGGCTGGTATCTAATTGTCTGCTCTTTTGTCAGAGCAAGGGCTGACCCAACAATATGTAATCCTTCCCCTGCCTCGGAGGAAACAGAAAACAAGACTGATTGCAACTACTGTTCTTTCACATGCTGCTGAAATAAGAACCATCAAATAAACAGAAGTGTGGAAGATAAAAACTAGAAATAACTATATAGGGTATTCTAGGTTGTCACACAAAACTCAAAATAATAGTTATATATAAAAATAATATTTAGCTGTACTACATAATTCTCAATAGATAACAGACAGTAGAGAAACATCCAAAGGGAAGGTCTTACAGAGACAAATTCTTCAAAGTTGATTTTCCCATCCTTGTTGCTATCTGTCACTAAAATGATTTTTTCTACAATCTCCCGGACTTTGTAACCCGGCAAGGGCAGACTTGCTTCTTTAAACAGGTCTTGAAGCTCATAATCACTGACATATCCACTGTTGTCAATATCTGCAGAATGAAAGCACAAGTTGTTATACTTAGGTAAACTTATGCATATTCACATACTAAGGTATGGTAACTGTTAAGAATAAATGAAGCGTGATAAACGCAGTTCTAGGAGATGAGTGGTTTTTCCCTGATATAGATAAGTAAGTATGAAGGAATGCTTCTGGATTAGAGGGCCAACTGTTTAGGACTTGTGCCATCTTGTTATATACTTTCTCAGGAATTATTTTATGATCCCAGAGCACAGATATAACTAGATAGCAAATTTGCAAATAGTGAAGTTCAAGATTTTCCTTTTTTTTTAAGACTCACAACAAAATTATCTATAAACCTTCAAGTCAAAAGGCCATCAATTAATATATCCTTACTGCATATGAAACCATTTGCAATCAGTAAGCTCAAATCTGATGCATGTTGTTATTAGAAGAGCACACTCCCACAAGAAAAACTACTTACACAAGAACGCTGCTGAACTGCATTTTATTTCTTATCCTAGTATCTGATAAACATTTTCTGTTCTTTAAAACTTTCGATTTGGTTTGGCTTACCTGTGAATAATAATTCTGGGATGATCTGTATCTGTTTATTAAAGGTGACCTTCCTTAATCTATTAACTGGTTCTGTTGGAAGCAATTTGAGCTGCCACCTTCACTTACACTTGGCTCTCAAGGCGACATGGCAGGAATGTACAGCAAAGTACCAGAATGCTTTTCTTTTAACAAGAGGTTCAAAATTGTGGAAAGAAATTAATGGTTGTATCATATAAAAATAAATTGAGTATCATTTGTGCTATTCAGCACAGAAACAATCAAAAATATCCTTTGTGCTTTCACCTTTGGCAAATCTCTGTGCAGAAAGCTGTTTTGAATTCATCCTAGTGCAATAAAGAATCATTTTACACACCCATGTTCTTATCCAAAGTAACACATAAATTAATCAACTGCATTACCTGTTCCTATTTTTTTAAATCTATGCATATTTCCATATACTTTTATATATATATATATATATATATGTATGTATGTATGTATATACATATTTATACAAGCAGAATTTGAGCATGTCCAGTAAAATAGCCTTACCTGTGCCTTGGCTACACAATGAAGTATTCTTAAACGCAAAAAATCTGTACCTCATACACAGTATAAATTAAGTCCAATCAAATTTAAGTCCAAAAGAAATCACATCTTGCCTAAGTAAGGCTGGATATAACATCCATAGTTTTATATATTTAATGCTAATATTTTCCATGTTTGACAACAATTTTCAGTGACTTTCATGATCATATTAAATCTCCTGAAAAATGCTAGTTAATAGTATTTTCCCAGCTCTATGAATGATACATTTGTAAGAAATTTAAGAGAACATTACAATTAATCACAAACAGAAACAGATGATGCAGCCACTTTTTTAACTCATCAAGGTGCACCCACTTTTGGGGTTTATTTTTCATTTTTTAGTAGTTAAAAACATTCTTCATATTGTGTCTACTATCAGCACTCAGCCAATAATACCAGAGGGGATGAGTGCCTCTCATTACAGAAGGCCAAGCAGAGAAACAGGCTTTCATCTTCAGCCATAATTAATTGCTAACAGTAATTTTTTGTAATCCATACTACAGTATGTAGCTTCTGTACAGCTTCACAAGGAAGCCACATTTCACTGCAAAAGGCTAAAAACACAGGGTAAAAAAATTAATTTTGTGTTTTTGACAGTATCAAAAGTTCATAAATCAATAGATAAACTTGATGTCTGCATACACATTAATTCATCCACCAGCCTGCAGACTTGTAAGACCACACATAATAACAGGGATGGTCTAACCAGCAGAGGACATGCTCATGAGCTCACTCAGATTACCAGCTATTTTATTTCTCTAGGTTCATCTTTCACTGAGGGTAAGTTTCCATGATGACAAGCTAAGAGTTAAATAAATACCTTCTCTCAGTTTACCAATGTAGCTGCAAGCACTTTATCCATAAAACATTATAAATATGGGGAAAAAAATTAAAATCTAATGATGCTTAATTTTTATGTTTTACAGAAAGCATAAGGAAGAAAATGTTTTCAGTGAGTAGGAGCAGTGCAGACAATTCTTAAAGCAGAAATATGAAAACATGCAGGCAGAGAATGGAGAGAAAGAAGGAATACAGATGGCAAAAACCAAACATATAGAAAAGCTGTCAGGCAACACCAGTGAGTCTCCACCTATGCTAACATCTCTCAGTAGACTGATATGTGTATGTAGTGCTCTTCTCCTTGGTCTGTCATTCCAGCACCTGCAGGATGTAAACTACCTGAGCTATAGATGTCCTGATAATTGTTTAACTGCAACTCATTAATTATCTTCCATAGATGTATCTTACTCGCTTCAGAATTTCTGCTCTTTGTTTGGTCTCAACGGCACCCTGAGTCAATGGGTTCATTGTTCTATTATTTATCAAGAGGTTAGTTCTTTTTATTTTAAACATCCTGACTCTCTACTAGGCATCACATGATACTTGTATTGCAGAACCTGAATAATTCCCTCTTCACTTCTCCATACTACTTATGGTCTTCCAAATCTCTAACATACAGCATCCCAAAAATTTCTTTATCAAGCAAGGATTCCTAATATTTAAGACTTCTTGCCTAAAATGATCCTGTTCCCCGAATCATGACTGATTACAAACATGGTGTGATTTCCTGAGCTGCACAGTTACACATCACCTCTCAGAACTGCAGTAATTAAGAAATAAAGCAGATATGGATATTCACAACAGCAGTGTCATCTGGAAAAAATGGTTAGCTGCTATAAAATTTCTTGCATTTTGTGTGCTTTGATTAATCTGTAAACATCCTGTCAAGCACATAAAACTGCACAGTTATTTATTAACACTGGCTAGCTACAAAAGATCAAAACATCTCCAAGTTTTGTTTACTTAAAACATAATCTGACTGAATAAATGAAATTATTAGTTCACCAAAGCAAGCAAGTAAAGCAAAAACCAAGTGTCAGTAATCTAACATGAAAATATATAACACCTGAAACTTAATCAAATGTTTTTCAGAATTAAGGAGTTCAAAAAAACTGAATTTTGAGACCCATTATGCAGCGTATACAGTAACACAAAAAATTCTATCACCCTGCAAGACAATGTATGTTTTCAGTGCTGAAGCTGAAAGAAATTAACACACAGTTTCAGTGAAAGTAAGGGGCTCTACGTAAACATTCTTTTTACATTTTTTAGATTATTACTGGCAATACAGAGGGAAAACACAGCCCTATCAAAATTAAGTGACCCATAAAGATTTCTTCCATAAATCCTAAACAGTTTTGCAGTGTTAATGGCATCCTTATGATTCCCTTATTTAAAACATACCTATTTTGCCAAATGCTTCTCGTAGCTCTTCAAGCTCCTCACGAGATATAGTAGTTATGTTGTTCTCCATCCTCAGACAGCACAATTGTCGTCCTCAATTGCTAATACCTAATAATAATAATAATAATAATAATAATAATAATAATAATAATAATAATAAAACAGGTAAGATATAAGGCAGGTTGTAATTCCAGACACATATAAGTTACTGATCTATTCAACACCAGGTACCAGACCTGAATGACATGTCCATGCCTGGCACACTTGGAACATAACAAACAACACTTTAGATCAAATACCTAGAAATTATGTTTGCTGTAATAGGGAGTGAAAATTCACAATAGCAGCACCTGTTCACATACATTTGATGTTTTCATTTGCATTGAATAAGCACTGGCCAGCAACCTACCTCCACTGCTTGAGTGGTTTTCCAGCATTAAAATCTCCTCACACTTCAACAAACTGTTTTTGGAAATATTAATTCCTAAGTGAGATACAATGTGATTGCCAAGCAGTGGTTAGTGCTGGGATCTAGTCCTGCAAAGCACTGAGCACTCCAACATTTACACAACATAAATACCAGTGGAACACTTCCAAGTACCTGCCTACAATCCACCAGTGAAAACTGGGGGGCCCTTCCACAACTGCACCAGGAGGTGCCACCTCCTGAACTAACTCTACCACTCTTCTGACACCCTGTTGTCTCCTAACACTGTCTAAGAGCTGAATGAAGGCTTTCACTGAACAAAGATTGGAGTCTGAGTGTGAATCTTTCTCTACTGACCTCCCTAGAATAGCTGAACAAAACTGAAGGCACCTTCACAAGTGTTGATAAACTCCCATGAAAGATTTTGCCTCTAATCAGAGCTTTACTACAACAGGATGATTCAGATTTATTGGTAGTTAGTGCAGCTTTATAAAGAAATCCCACGCAGTTGTCTCAACACACAAGTTTATATTTGCATTTGCCATTTTCCACTGTGCAGCGTCCCTGGCACACACAGAGAAAGTCCAGGGCAGCACAACCCTGCCTGCACTAAGCTCTGAGCAGCACCTGGCTGGAGAAACAGAGAGCACAGGGTGCTACAGGTGGGGTTGTACGGGTCCTAAGCATCTAAGTTTCATCTTTGCTTTTACTTTATAAGCCAAAAGTAGCAAATACACCTCACATAAATATTTTCATCCACGTTGTTCTAAATTTGCCTAAGTTTTCCTTCTGGTTTAGTGCTTTTGCTTTAGAGCGACAAAAAAATATATTCCTAGAATGACCAAGCTCACAATAAATATATTCTGCTATATGCAGCTGCTTCTTCCCCAAAAATCATGCATACCAGCAGAACTGGACTGTTATCCACTGGACAAGACACAAGAAGAGGAAATCTGATTTCAACAATTGGTTTTACCATAAATCATGCTGGATGCCCTTAGGAAACACTCACTGTACCTCTGTTTCCCAGCTTTTGTGGTAAATTTTTCTTCCACAATGCTATTTTAACGGAGTTCTTTAACAACAATGGGTTATTTTAAATAGATCATGTCTACTTTACTTGGGTTAGTATTTTCTATGTCTTCACTAGGACTGTGCCTGTGGGTCACACAGGATATGGCCTTGAGTGTGGGTGGCAAGTTAAGTCTTTTTCCTTCATGTCACTAGATCCTATAAAAGTACTAAAATCCTTCTTACCCATTTTGCTAAGCTTACTAACAGCATGTACCAGTCTCCATACTCAAAAGAAAACAAAATTAAAATATATATTCAGATAAAAATAACCCTTCACACAGGTATTTCTGGAAGTGCAAGTACCTTCACTGTGAGCCTGATATGGTAATTAAAGAAATAATGAACCATGGAAAAAAAATTGGTGATAAAAATTAATTTAAATGCAAATTACCAAGGAAATTTAAATGGCTCCAAATCTAAAAAAAACCGCAAAACCCGAAAAGCAAACAGATGATACTCCTCTGAAATACAGAAATGGCATGACAAAGTATAAGTGAAATATTTAGCTAAGCAAGTATAAAAGACAACAGCAGTTTTGCTGGCACCATTAATGCTTTTAACTATTTACCATTATCATGACTCAGATCTTATCCATTTTTGCAAAGCTGCATGCAATTAGTTTCAGTCCTGCCCTTTTATGATTAATAATTCAGATTTTTCCATCATATTCTATTTAATAAAATAGCAATCTTTGATTTCCAAATATGTTGATTATTTTAGTTACACAGTAGAAACATCTGTTCTTGAATGAGGCAGAAAAATAAAGCTAATAAGTGCTCTAAAGAGACAGCCTTAAATAGCCTATGATATCCCTCCAGGGCAAATTATCTGGTCAATTAAATGGCAACAGTGTTGCAGTCATGGTTCAGGCATTCAGGAGAGACAGAGGTCGAACATTCAGAGACAACACCTTAAATAGTCAGACATTTCAGACAGTTCCAGTCCACAAACAGGGACCTTCTATCTAAGCTAATAAATACCTTGCACACGCAGGTTTATCACCACCCAGGATGATGCAGGGTACAGGCAATTCTGACAAGATTTAGCCTCCAGAGGTACCTGTGTCTTGGACTATGACTGCCTGTTGAAAGGTAAATTCATTTAGAGAGAACATTTCGCTGTACTCTGAGGGTGTTCATACGACACATTTTCTGTAGTCCCTGCCTACATTAAACCACTTCCTGCCACTCCAGAACAGAGTAGGAATAAGCACTGTTTTTATGCTGATGAAGTACCTTTGATCCTCTTTTTAGTACTTGAAAATATGCATAATTTGAACTGACAATATTTATGTAGTCCTAGCCTGCTTTCTATGCCTGGAAGGCTTTTTCAATCTAAAGACAATTCCCTGGACTCTGCTGGAAATCATCCACATCCAACATAAGACAGATACAAACTACTGTTGGTATAATCATGATATTTCTTTGTGTGCAGAGGACTATCTGTGGCTGAGCAACTGTAAAGGATGACGTGAGTAGGTCAAAGAGCAGCTCCTGCCACATTTTTGACCTGTTATCGAAGCTGTCAAAAAAATATAGAGCAGTTAATTGGCAATCAGCCCCAATAGTTGTCTCCATCCATGCAGGCAAGTGGTAATTTCTTTTCCAGTTCTTCATTTCAAATTCTGTGTGCCTCATTTCCACACGCAGCTGCTACTGCAGTAACAATGGAGTTCAGAATGCTGACTCGAGAGCTTATTTTCTTTTGTTGCTGTTCTTTGTCTGTATCAGGGACACACCTCCTCCATCCCTGCTGCAAATACTGCCTATTGCTGCATCATTCTTAAAGCTGTTGTCTCTAATTACAGCCAAGTGGGCATCATTTGCATATACAGGTTGTGCTTTTATGTCACCAGCTGGTTATTACCATGTACTATCTATAATTACAAAACATGAAAATTCTCCTTCTCTTATTTGGCACTGAATCTGCCATAATTTTAATGGGAAAAAAACTGAATCGATCCTTTAATAATGTCAAAGGACATATTGTTTTAGATGTTGCACTGGTGGTCTGTAAAAAAACAGCAGTGTAGATTACCTTTTCTTAATTTAATACAGATTTTTTTTATCTTATTTTGATAAGTCAATCTTTATGACAAAATGAATAATCATTAGAGTTCAGTGACTTTATAATTTTATTATTATTGCTGTTGGTCCTGGTATAGGATACAGAAAGATAGCTTATCTTTCCCATATCACTGGTAAGGCTGCAGGAAATATGATTAAGAAATAAATGTATGGTATCCAAAGTGAAAGAAACCTTGATTGTGGAACACAGTCATGGAATCACACAATGCCAGGTTGGGAGGCACCACAAGAATCAGCCAGTCCAACGGTTCTTGGCAAAAGCACCCTCTAGACAAGATGGGCCAGCAGCCTGCCCAGCCAAATCCTAGAAGTGTCCAATGTTGGGGAATGCACCACTGCCCTGGGGAAATTATTCCAATGGCTGACTGTTGCTCTTTGGGAAAACTGTCTTGTGACCAATTGAAACGTCACCAGGAACAACCTGTAGATATCACCCCTCCTCTTTTCCATGTGACTTCCTTTATAAGGGAGTAACCACACTTTAAATACTGGAACATGATGATAAGGTCTCCCTTAAACCTTCTTTTCTCAAGGCTGAACAAACCCAGTTTTCTCAGTCTTTGCTCCTATGGCAGCTTCCAGTCCTCTGATAATCGTTGTGGCCCTTCTCTGGACTCCATCCAACCTGTTGGCATCTTTGTCTGGGGCAGGAATCAGAACTGGACACAGTATCCCAGGTGTGGCTCTCTAATTAGCTCAGAAAGAACTGATCTAACACACCCTAGACTGATGAGCACTGGGCTTTATAGAGAAAAAAAAAAGATTAAAAAATAGATACACTCCAAATGAAGCAAAGAGGATGCCTGTCAATCTTAAAAACAGGAGAGCACTAAAAGGTCAAAGTAATTAGCTATATACATACATATACCTGTGTATGTATATATATATATATACAAAGGTATTGCAAGCACATGGCTGATTTTTGAAAGAAGAGACAGGGTATAATTATGGTATCAATTACAGTTATTAGCAGAGGATTATGAAGAGCACAATTCTTCCAATATGATACAGTCAGTCTGAAGCTTCACAACCTGGAACACTCAGAGATTATGTTTCTCAGCCTGCCTTATAAACATGACTGGATGATCAAAAGTATTTAATTACTAGAAGTTAGAGGATAACAATGAAGAAATATATAAACCAATATTCAACATATAAACCAATAATCCATGGAATTTTCCTTGGTCTTTTATGAATGGCATTATATAGTGAACAAGGTACCATTTAAGAGGGAAAACCAGTATTTTTAACTTTGCCCAAAACTATATGCACTGACCTTTTCTAAAGGAAGGCTATCAGACCAGCCACAGTGATAAATTTTGTGTCCACAAATATGTATCTCATGAAAGGAGGAGTAGATGTGCACTGAAATTAACTACTTCGTAGGAATTTATTCAACATACTACAGGAACTCTGGTCAGTAACAGAATCAACATTTCCTCTATTCCTTTAAGATAAACCTGGATGACTCATGACTAAGCAGTAAAACAAGCTAAGATATATAATTATTAGACTGGTCATGGGCCTGCTCTGAGTTCACTTACTGTGGTATAACTACAGAACAATTTCACGAGGCTCACGTGAGGATTAAGAGCAACTCTCTTATAAGGCAGCAAAAGCTTACTTGAGAAAGATACCTTTTCATCCAAACAAAATGCCTCCAGTTCCATTTGGCTGCTGAGTGTACAGAATAGCCATGCAAATTTATCGACAGTATCAGTTTCACGCAGTTTCCTTTGCATGCATCATTCAAGAGCATCTCAAACTGCATGTGCTTTGTGTTGTTGCATTCAGCACTCAAAATATATCAACAGAAACCTTACCTATGCACTTGTAAGAAAGTAATTTTGAAAAAGGGCTGTTGCACACTGAGTTCAGGGAAGCAGCTTTCATGAAATGTTCTGCAAACCTAACCTGTTTACAGTCCAGCCACACCAACATTTTGGGCTGAATTTACCCAAATGGATTATCTCAGATCACATGTGACCCATCCTGCTTTGGTTAATTAGTTATTTTTTATGATTTCTACAAGCTTCACCTATTTCCATCACAGAGCTGTGAGTATTGTCATCAAGAGCAAATCTAAAACATTCTCTGTGAAACTGGGACATTGAGATGACGTAAGTCAATACCACCAGCCCTGCAGAGCTGTGCACACAAGTCACTACATTCTAATTATATTTTATGAAGTTTATGAATACTGCCATTCTTAATTCTAGTTATGGTTTAGAACGCTTCTGCAAGTAACAGAACAGCAAAGGAATTACATTTTTTATTTCTGTAGTACAGTGTGTCCAGGGCTCCCTACCTGATAGCAAACCATTTCCAGGCAAATACATAAACAAAGCTGTTTCCATGCAACAAGGAGCTTTTCTTTAGGACTTGAAAATACCAGGAAAATCAGTATTAGAAAAATAGAAACAAGATTTTTCTTACATATCTCTTGATAAGACACAACACTTCTGTTTTTCGGAACACAAGATGAGACTGTCTACAAAAAACAATGTACCCCTTAATCTGAAGCAAAATCATTCTACTTTTGAGATGAGATCTGTTTTCCATGATGAAATGTCAGTATAAGATTCAGTATATCTTAACAATCTTCATATTTTATGTAATTTAAATATATTACTTTTCCAATAAATTATAGAGTACAGAAACCAAGTATACAATACGTGTGTGCCATAATACAACAGCAAATTAGGGAACACAAAAATAATGTTTCCCTACAGAATTTTTAACATGGTTAGATTAAAAAATTCTGACCCAAAGTAAAAGTTGGATACAGTGAATCTGCTGAAGTGGCACTTGCTCTCATTTTTATTATGAACAGCCTTTAGCTTGCTGAAAGTTCAGTAACAGCATGTAGATGGTATCCAAATGATGTCAGGAGAAGTACTGACATAAGGAAAACGGAAGTGTAGGAAGAACCTGAATACACTCTAGCCATAAATCTTAATTACCTTTTATGCTATCTCAACATCTTTCATGGTTTTCATTCCTCAACAACACAAGTATTTAATCAAGAAAAGGAACACAAAAGGCATAAAACTTAATTTTAAACACAAACATACCAACTATCCACCAATAAGACTGTTTCCACTAGAAAGTGTTTTCAGAGTTCATTGTGAATAAAAGCAGCTTATGAAATAGAATAGAGTTACTACATTCTACAGTAGAAAAGGATGGTCCTGTTAAGGGTTTTTTTAAAGATGTTTGAGCCTACAACTTCGTAGGCAAACAGCTTGGAAACACAAGTTGAAGTGCCTGGATGACATCAGAAGCTTGGAAGGTGTGCTGCCAACCTAAAGCAGTTCAGCTCTGGAACATCCTATCAAGCCTTACAGCTGGCCTAAGGGAGATGAGTTACTTTGGCATTCAGTTACAGGACATTTTCCTTATTACCACAGCAAAGGTACCATGGTTTTTAAGAACATGTTTTTCAGTTGCATTCCAACAGCTTCAACTGGAGTCAGCTGGATTTGGCGATTTTCAGAATCTCTAATAATCATGCCATAAATGAAGTAATGAAAACCTTGGGAAACCAATAAGTGCAATGCAATTGCAATCTCCTTCTTAGATAGAAAGAAGCAGTTCTTGGTTGGTGCCACCATGGAAAAGGAACACAAGTGTTAGTATAAACACTCAAAATCTCAGTACCATAGTTCATTACACAGAATGTCATAGACATACTAATATTTTGATTTTCCAATAAGGAAGTATTGCATCCAGCAATAAAATCCACATGCTGTTAATGGCAACACAAAGACAGGAAACAATGGGCAAAACAGTGTCAGAAGGGGGACTAGGGAGTTCCCTTGGGAGACAAGAGATCACACACAAGACTTTGCATTTATTGAGCAAATTCTCTAACAAGTGTCTCTTCAAGCCTACTGGAAAATGTACATTTGTAGAAACCACTAGGATTGTAATACGTGTGACCTTTGTGGGTGTGATTCTAACCTTCCCAATGTAAACCATTTTAGTGTTGCTTTGCTTCCATCTTATTGTCCAGAGTCTAGAATATCTTTTACTGACACAGTTAAAACTAGTGCTTACGAAGGAAATTCACAAGTCCTGGTACAAAACTTGCTGCCCATTTCTGCTGTGTGACTTATGCCTGAGAGATTCATTTTCAACTCTGTGTTTCTGGTATATTGCTATATATAGTTACTATCAGGTCCACTTCTATTTGCCATTAAAGTCACGTGTATTTCCAATGAAAAGCTTCATTCCCCTTAGTCATTAACATGTTTTTCTTAGACACCTCAAGAACACTATTTAAACAGTCCACTATAACCCACAAAAATAATGCTAACAGAAGTGAAACAACCCCACTGCCTCATCATTTTATCCAAGAATCTGAAGCTGGAATTTTGAACATAAATTTGACATTTAAAGGCACTGCTCTGAAAGCAAAACTCCAGCTTTTCCATTTCACACATGGCAATGTATTTAAGCAATCCATGATTGCAGAACTACATTCAAATTAATTAGCAAGGAAGTAACAGAATCAAGGTGAATTGGTAGAAGAAACTTCTTCACACGTGTAAACATCAAAATGTTTACACTGGTCCAGAAAGCATTTGACTGAGCCTTGAACAGAAAAAGTTCAATCAACATAATGTATTGTTTCATTTATCTGACATATTCTTATCTATTCTCACCATCAATATAATTTGCCTTCTGGATTGGTCATATGATACTCTCCAAAAATCAGTTTATTATACTGAAACCTATGTCCCATGGTGACTCATCATTTGGCTTCCCTGTGCTTCCTGGAGAACTTGTTCAAGCTCTCATCAGCACCTTTACTGCTCTTCCTGTTCCAAAGGCTTCCCTTGCCTCACTGACCTTGTCCTCATGTGAGTATCTTTGCTTGTGCATCACTTCTGAATGCATCCACACAGTGACCAGGAAAATGTCCTGTGTCTGGAGGGCCACAGTTGGAAAGGATCATACTTTCCAGTTAACACTGGAAGCTGCTACCTCAGATGCTGAGACCAAAAGCAAGGAAAAAATACAGGCTGAACCAAAGCTACAGCAGCCAAACACAGAATTGTGGCAAAATTAATTCCTGTGAAAGTCAAAGCATCATAGCAGCTTTAGCATGCAAATGCATGGTAGAAGGAAAGAGTACCAACAATAGAGAAAAATTGATGAGAAACTAGGAAGCAGTTTACTTATGAAACCCCTTTGATTACCAATAACAGCTCTGAAGAACAGAATTATTTTTTAAGTCCAAATTTGGTGTCTCTGTGGCATTTCATTAGAGCAAGCTACACTAAAATATAAATGGAAAGGTTACACTACTAAAAGCAAGTTCATTCAGGAACTCCATCCTCAAGTCACTCTTTTGTGCCTAGGCTGACATAACATATCAAGTTTACAACAGCAAAAGAGACTTAAAAGACACACCAGCAAATGATACTTAATCTCTTTCTTTCTCTGTCTACATTTAGGAACGTGCAGCTTTTGTTAGCATGCAACTCCAATGACAAATATAAGCTGCATTATTTTTAAAGAAAATTTCAGTTGGAAAACATTCTGAAATTCTTACTGAAATACCTGTATCAATAAAAAACTCGTACTCAGAGCTCATGATGTGTTAACAGAACCTTCATTTAACAGTAGGACTTCTTGGTTATCCCAGTACTGACAAATAAGATTCATAGGTCAGAATTTATGCTTTAATTATTCTTTTACTTCCTTATTAAACTATAGCATTGCTAGTTAATTACTAAATAGAAAAGCTAATGAGAAGCAATAGTCTGGATTACAAAAATAACTTTTCCAAAAAAAACCACAAATCAGACCCTAAGCAACTAAAAACACCATGAAATATGGAATAACACCTGTCTTCTATTTTCAAATACTTCCCATTATTATCAGATTAACTTTTTAAGCCCTGCTTTCCAGTGACTGGAAAGACTTGAAGTTTGTTTTAGAATTAAACAGATTCTTGTGTATTTTCATAACCCCACAAACTGTGCCAAATTACAATTTCACAGGTTATGAGCTTCATAGTTTTTGAGACTTGGCTGGATTTTGCATTCTGTCTACTCCAATCCAAGAGTACTCACCTTCAACTGTTTAATCTATTACAATGTCACTGATCTTTTGCAAGGCTGTCAATATTTGTCCCAAGCCTCTGTTTCTTCCAGGTTCAGCACCACTTGAGGGGCAGGACATAATGTACTCCCTACTCTTTGATGAGGAATAGGCTTTAGCCTTCTATGGCATTCATAACTTCAGAAAAGGATCTTTTCTTTAGGCCAGCTGGAACATTCTGAACCATTTTTCTCTTCTCTGAGCATGAAGATAACATTTAATTAGCACATAACTGAAAGAGCAGAACTATGAACAAAGCTCTTTGTGAACAAACAGCCTAAGAGGCAGAAGAGGAGGGAGGTGTTAAAACAGCACAAATGCAACACTCCACAAGACTGCCTTTATCCTGCCCCATGCCTGTTCTTTGGTAGCTGAGGTAGGAAACCTCAGCTTGCTACAAATAGTAAAACTCCAGCAGAGAGCCACAGGCTAACTCTTACTAATGAACTTAGTTTTAAGGTCACCCCAGAAGTTAATCACGTGAATGTCATTAAGAGTAACAATAGAAATGCATTCATTCTGCCCTCAGCAGTTGAACTTAACAGCCATATATTCTTCATACTCTGGCTAATTGCAGTTATAAAATAGTACTGAATAGATGTGTGGTGCCAGACTATTTCCCAGTTTTCATTAATTATCAGATGGCAATATGGCCTTCTGACACCCACTAATGCCTTCTTCAGCTCCACATGGTTCAAAAGATTATTAGATTAGACTGATCAGCTACTATACTGCAAGCAAGCCAGGATTTTCTGTCATGGAAAATTCATGGGTTATTTTTGGATTTCTTTTTTCATTGGTCCAGTTAGAGGGGAAAAGGAGGGTCCATCACAATATATGACAAAAGCAACTGGCAGCATTTCAAAGCCAGTCTCTGCAGAGCCCACAGATGCCCAAGTGCTACCTGTGTGCCAGCTCACAGCTTTAAGGAGCTGTGTTTGCCCAAGTGCTGAGGATAAAAGGAGCACATTAGCAAATCTGCGTAACTAAAGCTAAATAGAGCTTTGTTTGTACCTTCTAAACTAGAATACTATCTGGGGCAAACAGGAAGCTCATTTGCTGGTGCTGTAGTTCTTAATAATTAGGCCAGAAGAAAACATCTACAGTTGTTGTTGCCAGCTGTCATTTTAAATCATATTTTGTAGATGAAAAGGAACAAAACTCCTGAGCAAAATTTTTGTAACTAAGTTATTAAAAAATCTCAGCCTTAGGATTCCTAGATTAGGAGATAACTTTATATTCTTTAATGGAAAATATTTCTGATGCTTTGGTGAAAACTTCGCCATCTGTTTTGCAAACATCAGAAATCAAAATTTAAAAAATTAAACCTATCAAAATCTTGGGTTAAAACAAATCTTGGGTTATCTTTTTTGACAGTTTGAGCTCGCAATATGAGCAGACATCCCAAAACATTTAAACCATACACTGCAATTATGCAACAAAGTCGAGAGTTTTTTTTAAAAAGTCGAAACAAAAGATATATCCAGGAATTTCTACTAAAACAATGAAAATCTAACATTTCATTCATCTGCTGGAAAACAATGCATAAAAGTGTTCATGATTTTTGTTAATTAGAATTTTTGTTTTCTTTTTATAAATATAATGAAAAAAATCATCTTAGAAAATAATGTTAGGTTAGTAAAACCTTAACAAAACAAAAAAAAAAATGTAGTTAAAAAAAATATTTATTGCTTTAGAATTAATTACCTAAAGTCCCCTAAGGTGAGAAAGATAAAATTATACAGTTATCTAGCATGTACTAACTATAAGGAACAATACTTACAACACAGCAAATAATGTAAGCTGGATCACCTTTGTAATGAGCCTCTGTTGAAACAGAGTATTCTTAAATGTAATCTATTTACATTTCTTTCGTGTTAGCCATTTTAAGATGTCCCACGATAAAGTGACAATTGTTTGCTTTCACAGCCTGCAGTAGGTGCTACAGCATTCCAAAGCTGCCCCATTACAGTCCAAAGCCTTTCCAAACTGTGGCACTTTCAAAGGAAAATGCTAATATTTCTTACATCACTCCTAAATCCTAACATTTGTTCAGACTTTGAGAGCAGATTTTCACATATTTGGCAAATGAAACACATAGCCAAAACGTGACTCTTTGATGATAAGATGATCAACTGTGATCAACAGATAAATTAGTTTGTTGGTAAATCAGCTCTTTCACAATGACAAAAGGAGAAGATGATATAAAATGAGTATTTTATTTCACGTAATACTTAACTGATATGGTTTGGATTTTAAGTCAGCGACAAGTCTACACTCCTACTGACCTTCACAAAAACTCAGAAACTCTGTCACACTGTTTACTGTCACACTGTTTACATGGTGACAATTAATGACAAAACCTCATATTTCTAGGTCTCCAAAATTAATGCTCTTGACCATTAAACAATACCCTATATTTAAACCCCTGTTTTTAAGATTTTCTAAACATGACACAGAAACATTTATTGTGCTGTTACTGTCACTCAGCAAGTCAGTACTATGCTTACCTTCCCAAGCTTTCCCACTATTGCTGGTCTGTCTCCTGCTGGGTGAGGAGTCCAGTGGGAAGCAGCACAACTGAAGTGACATCTCATTGAAGCATTTCTTAGTTAGCACATAGACTCGAGTCAGTCACTCATCCAACATATGCTTCTTTCGTTGGGGAGGGCTGATATGGATTAATCCTATTGAGTTTAAATGCCTAGATCTTAATTTACTTAGTAAAAACCAAAATGGCAGCTTAAAGAATAAATTATATGGCAGAAGAGCCTGTCCCATAGATTTACCACACCAAAAAAATTCAGGAGGGAAAGCACGAAGAAATTTTGGAATTCAACCAAAATATGTGCTTCTATTATTATAGATAATTTCATAATTTCTACTTTCCCCAAGGCAGTCAGTCTATCAGACAGAAGTTCATTAAAAAGCCCAGCGTGCCTAACCCAGGAGCTGTCTTTCATGCAGCACAAGGGCTGCCATTTCAGTGTGCAAACCACCTTATGAAAACAAACACAACAAGAGTGCCAGAAGTAGGGATTTGCTCTGGCATGACAAAAAACAAATCTTATGTTGCTGCCAAGCTTCTCTTGAGAGCAGCTTTGGTAGGAGGTGACCAAACCACCTTACCCATGTTGAGGGTAGGTGGGAGAGGCCAGTTGGGAGGTTCAAGTTTCAAGCAGAATGGTCAAAGATTCTGGAAATTTTAAGGAGTACATACATTAGTTTTAATTATTTTTTTAATCTCTGGTAATAGTAGAATAATGAAATCCCATTTGAGAAATCAAAGATATATAAGTGTCAATGATTAAGATGAACAAGATTTTTAGAAGAATTTGTCCAACTGGCTTTGCACTAGCGAAGTAGTTACCTCTATATGCAATTCCAAGCAAATGACAACTAACTCTTAAAAAAGAGGGAATTATTGATCTGATTTAAATGATAACTAACTCTCTTCTTATAAAAAAAAGATAAAATCTGAATTTATGTGCTGTCATATTTTGTAATCTGGGATGTGAAAAATACTCTGCATCATACAATTAAATACTCAGCCACAATTAAGGGGCTGATAAGTAAAATGAAATATATCTTTATATTCAGTTATTTCACATTGAATACATCATCATATTACCTGGAAAGTGAGGAGAAAATCCTCACTAGTTTAAATTAAACATATGTTGACTCTATAAATCAAGCCTGGAAGGACTAGAAACAATGCAGAAGTAAAATAATCAGCTCAATGGAAAGATATAACTTCATACTACTTTGCATTGCTTTACCTTTAATCTGTGAAAGAAAGAATTTCATTTCCCTTTATCATAAGGTTATAAATTAGTGCAAAGAGAAGCAATAGGACATGTGCAAACACAACGGGAGAAGGGGAGATGTGGAGTTACAGGAAGAGCTTGATAAATCAGCAAGACAAAAACACTCCAAACTACAAAAATTTTGCAAAAGAAAACCTATCAGAGAACATCTGGTTGAAAGAAACAGCTAGGTCCTGAATCTTCTACAGAAACAAACTCTTGAAATGGCATTCAAATAAATATAATCTTGCTGATAATGTACAACTTAATATTTCGGCTTTTCTACACACCAATGTTTTTAATCAGTCTGTTATAGCAGAGATTATTAACAAGATGAAAGGATGAATACACTAATTGAATGAAAGTGGGAAATATTGGATCCAACTTTTTTCCCCCCCTAGTGACTATTATTATTGAAGAAACATCTGCCAAGAGAGCCCTGAAAGTGGGCTGATTACCCTTTTCCTACCAAGATTATATTTAGAAGTCAAAGATATTTGAGTGTTATATGTTTTCTTTTCCCACTTTTTCCCCCTCTTGTACCTGTTAGTTTTTGCTTATCTGGATGTACATAATCTGCTTTCAGGTTTCTGGCTTGCCTGTTGTTCTTACCACCATTTACTGTTTCCATTTTTTTACTTTTTTATTTAATCATCAGACTAATATTCAGGATGACACGTAATTTTAATCTGTGCCACTTCATTGCAGCCCAGCTGACTAAGCACCAGAGGCAGAGATATAAACCACGAGTGCTGAAATCCATGTTCTTGCAGCACATGGGAGCAGTGCCCTGTGTCCAAAGGTCAGGCACCTGCTCTGACAAGCACTTGCATGGCTGCACGGGGAAATGCGTGTGCATCTGGAGCACTCACAGCCTCTCGGCTGGTACTACAGCAGCCCTGCAGATGAGGAGCCACAAGTACATCCTGATACTGAGCCAAACTACTTAGTCCAGCTCACGGGACCCCCGTGCACCATCCCAGCTGCATTTCCCTTCATCCCCGCTATCAGCCTGTAAGGTCACAGCTCCCAGTTCCCGGAGGCACCAAGGAACACACCCGAGCACGTACATGCACTCCTTTTGTCCGCCTGCAGGACAGCTGAGATTGAACTGCAGTCATGGCAACCTCCTGGGAGAACAGCTCACGGACACACACACAGCGCATGAGCCCCAAGAACAGTAATTTTGCCTCAGAATTAAACAACAGAGGGAATAAAAGTACCATTAACATGCTCTTGTGCTCTCAGACCTGCTGGTCCGATGCAAAGTCCCTCAGTGTCTTAAAATAAGTGCAATGACCTACAGAGGCATGTGGTAAAGCCAAGAAAGAGAGAGGCCTGAGTGTGGAACAATCATGTAACTATACATGAGGGAGAGGACTGCTCAAGTCGGGAAGAGAGCAGAAAAAAAAAATTTTAAAAGTGTCAGCTGCTTTGGCAGAAATCTTGGTAGTGCTGTATACGCTGAATCGGACACTTGGTTGCACCTCTCTGCATGAATTTCTTCCCCTGTCCCAATTTCTGCAACCTGGGCTCTGATCATCTAAGATTCCTGTCACCAATACAAAACAACTGCACTGGAAGAAAAAACAGAGAAAGGTCTCCAGGCACACACACTTATCTTCATTAGCAAGATAGTCACTCTCCTCAAATACATGATAACACGCCTGCTTCTCCTCCTGGGGGCCAAGAGACATAAAAGTGCAACATAATAAGATGAGAAAGAAACAAGGAGATGCTTATCCTGTGCTTAAGAAAAGCAAGAAATGAAACCAGGTATTTCAGGTGCTGTTTCCCTGGAGGGTTTATAAAACATTAGGTTGTGTGAGTGAGACTTCTTACATCCTCACAGCCCAATGAAATTGTTATGGACACTCTCATATGGAGCTTCTAACACCATGGTAGATGGGGAAATTTGATGGTACAGTGAAAAGTCAGTAGATGGGGCTTTGCAACTGGGAAGAAAAATTCCCTGTAAAGAATGGGGAGCAGGAGCTCTCTCTACTGAACTGTTAGAAGTGCTTATTCTAAATAAGCAAGAGGCCTGAATTAAATGCTCAGTAAATGCTCACAGAAACTGCACCACAAATTAATGTAGTGTTCTACCTGTGTCAAATGAAAGCATTTCTACAATACCTATATTAATATAATCTCACTGTTGACTCCAGAGACTTCCACACAAAAGCACCTTTAATAATTAAGCACTTTATGTGCCACCTGTATGCTTTACCAGCAAAAACAACCACCCTATGATCCAGTCAATTAGCTTATTTCTCAGGATAATAGTCTTCCTGAACTTCCTAATATATCAACAGTATCCAGCTCTCTCTTAAATTCATCAGGAATGACACAGGACTTTGAACTCTACATCAAATTGACAAGCAGCACAGTTTACAACTTCCTTACTGTGACTGTCATTTCAGTCTTGGAAATTTACAATCAGAATATTGTTTTCACAATAATAGATACTTTAAACTTAAATGGTCTAGAAAATTTTGTGCTCAAAATAACACTGATAAAAAAACCCAGTTGTACTTGGTCTTCCTGAACCATTAAAGTTCCACTTAACAAACCATATATAGCTACATGGTCCATGCTTTCTCTCTAGAAATGGCTCTAAAAAGACTAATTTTATCAAGTCAGCTGGTAGAAAACATTGCAATACATGCTGAAAAACAAACGGAGATAAAACCCAGTTATATTTTGTAAAGTTTCCTGAAGTATTTTAGGTCCTTGCCAAACTACCAGCCTTTAGTAGGCCAGCAGAATTTTATTGAAATTGCAAACATGTATTTTGCAGGACAAAAATAACCATCTCTGAATGAAATATTAGCAATAAGAAAGCATCCATCTGAAATGGTTCACGTAATTGAAACACAACGTGGGCTGTTTGACATGCAAGCGACACAGCCCTAATACAGTGGAAAGAGGCAATAAATAGAATTATCCTCTGAGAGGGATTTTTTTCAACCCAGAAATAGCGCTAAGCAAAGTTCATAAACAAATGCAGAAAGAGCTCCTAATGACAGAAACGAAGCTCAGAGTTCAGTGTCCCCTCGCTTACTCTCTCTGCGGTTCACATCTGCCCATAATCCCTTGTTTTATCCTTATTTCTCCTGAACGTTCGGGACCGGCTGCCCAGGCGGGGCCACACGCTCCCGCTCGGCACCGGCACCGCCCGGGACCGCGCAGCGCCCGCCTCGCGTCCCTTCGGGGCTCACATCGACACCTTCCGTACTCCACACATGTAAACGCTTCGCAAAAGATATGTGATAGAAACCAGTATGCGCTCAGAAAGTAATAACAATAACAAAAAAATAAAACTTGCGTCTTACACACGCTGCTCACCGCTACCTGTGTGGAGGAGCACCGAGCCCGCTCACCGGCCGAACGCTCCCTCCCGCCGGCCCCGGCGCACGGCCGCTCCCGAGAGCCCCCGCTCGCCGCCCACCTGCCCCGCGGCCGCGTCCCGCAGTGCCAGCGCCTCGCCGGGTCCCGCCGCCACCTGCGGCCGCGGGGCCGGCCCGGGCGGGCGGGGCGATGGCGGGGGCGGCCCGCGGGCGCTCGGGGCCGGTGTCGGCGGCCGGCGGGGCTGTCCCGCACCTGACACCCAGGTGCGCCCCGCCTGCGTGGGGAGCGCTGCCACGGCCGGCCGGGGAGGGAGCTGTACCGAGCGCTCCCTTGGCACCGAAGTTTCCTCCTTGCCGCTCCTCGCAGAGCGGGCGCTCCCTCCTCCCTTAAGCTCTGAATATTGTAGCGCTTCTTTCTTCCATCCCCTGGAACTCCCGCCCGTACTCGGCCAGGTGCCAGCCGGGGCCGAGCTGTCCCTCAGTGCTGCTGCCGGAGCGGCTGATGCTCGGCGGGGTACGCTCGGCCCCCGCTGGGTGTTACCTGTCCGTGCAGCGCTCCGCGCAGCAGAGCCCCGCTGGGGCGGCGAGGAGCCCGCGGGAGCCATCAGGGACCGACCCGGAGCCGCCGCGGGCGCTCCGTGCGCAGGGACGAAACAGTTAAAGCCGAGCAGCGCCGGGGGAGGAGGTTTGGGCCCTGCCGGCCGCCGTCCCGCCGTGCCCGCCCCGCGCCGCGCCGCCCGATTCAAAGCGGAACCATGGCGGAGCAGGGCCTGGGCATGGCCTCCATGATCCCCGCGCTGCGGGAGCTCGCCGGGTAGGACGGGCCCGGCGGCCGCCGTGCAGGCCGTGTGTGTGCCGGGGCTGCGCTCCGCTACGCCACGCTACGCTACGCTCCGCTGGGGGAAGCGCGGCCGGCACGTGTGGCGGGCAAAGGGAGAGGGAGCGAGGTGTCCTGCGGCCGGGCCCGCGCCTTCACCTCGGCCGGTCCCTTTTCCTGCCACCTGCCGGGGTCTGTCCCTCTCTCCCTCCCGGGTGGCGCTGGCAGATCCTGACGTGAGCGGCCTGGTGGCCTCAGAGCACCGTGCGGCCCGGGGCTGCCGCTCTGTGTGTGCTGTGAGCGCTCACCGAGAGCCGCACGAGCTGGAGCGTGCCGGGCTCTGGAGTTTTAATGGCAGCACGGGCACTGTAGCTTTGTTTTCCAGTAGGCAGTGAGCTGATACGGAGGTATACTCCATGTACAATTATACTGAAGATGTGACCGTGCGAGACTTGACTGCGGTGGGACAGGCCGGTCACTAAAACAAGAAAATTTAATAAAAACCCAACCAACCCAAACTCCCTCCCCCCCCCCAACCTCTACACAACACCAGGAAAAGAGTTTGTATTTATTTTTTGAGACTTCTAGAGGAAAAGATCCGTGTTCAGCATTTGTTGTTGCGATAGACTTCAAATAATTATTTTGTACTTTAAAATTGGTAACATCACAATATCATTCTTTTAATTTTAGTGCTAGTCCAGAGGAATACAATACAGTTGTGCAGAAACCAAGACAAATACTCTGCCAGTTCATTGACAGAATTCTTACAGATGTAGATGTTGGTAAGCATTACATTCCTATCATCTAAAATTTTCTGCTTCATACTTCAAGTAATTTCTGCCAAAAATAGAAGTTAAAACTCATTTTAAGAAAGTTCTAGTTGAATACTTTTATGATTCATTTTTTTAATAAAGTCCATGATGAAGTATTTTCTGCTAGGATGTGAAGTTCCCTATGCAAATAAACCATACACATACACACACAAAGGAGGGAATGAATGCAGTGCAGGGTTGTATGAATACAAATGCTCACAACATTGAAAAGTAGGAGTGTCATGTATTCTCACTGTTCATGAGTAACATAGCTTGCAATTCTTAATATTCACATGTGTCTTTCAGAACTGAAATATTGTCTGAATCTCAGATAGCTTCCTTCTTGTACTAACACTGGGTAGGTTCCCTGGGGGGTCTGGATAAATCTGATATGATCCAGATACCTGTTTCAATGGAGCAGCATTAGATATGTTTCTGCTTCAGTAAGCTGAATTTATCATTTATAACCTTTTATATTCTGGAGGTTTGAATCAATTTTCAGCATTGTTTCTGTAGCAAGACTTTAAACCTGGGGAAATGTTAAATATTTGTTCTTCTTCACTCAACACACGGATAGAATTTTAAGTGAATGTTAATGCATTTGGGGTTAATAATATTTACTGAGTAATTCATACTTTTCTTCATACAGTTTGGGGTCACATAGGGGGGTTTACAATATGCATTAAATTATCTGCAAGGATTAAAAAAATATGCTCCCAATAAACAATTTGGAAGGTTTAATACCGTATCATCGTATTTTATATATTTTTTTAAAATCTTTCTTATAAGGAGAAATCTTTCTCATCTCATTTTGTTTCTCAAAACAAACATTTTGAAGTGGTTTATTGCAATGCTGATTTAAATATTGTTTTCCCTTTTTTTTAAGTTGCCTTGGAACTGATTAAGAAGACAGATTCACAGCCAAGTTCTGTGATGTTGCTTGATTTTATTCAACATATCATGAAATCTTCCCCACTTATGTTTGTAAATGTGGATGGAAATCAGGAGGAAACTGAATGCAGTTGCATTGGTGAGTTTGTTGAAAATGTTTATGTTGAAGCTTTGTGTTTTCAGGATTTAAATTTGCAGACAGTGGGATCATCCAAACAAACACAAAGGGGGAAAAGGCAGATATGTAAGTTCATAATTATAAATTTACAAGTGAATATGATGATAGACTTTGAACATTGTGAATGAAGTAGCACTTGTGATAATGGAAATTTCTCAGGACAGATTTTGACATTATTTGTTACCACTGCATAGATCTATTATTATATAGTGTTGATGTGATGTGCTGTATATATACTCATTGCCTGAGGGTGGTTTTTTGACAGAGGAAAATGTCTGTAAATACCAGTGTAAAATGTGCATCTTCCATTCCCAACCCCCATGTTCTGCTCCTTCTTTTCCTCTTTTTCTGTGGGATCTGCTGAATAAACGTCCCAGTGAAGACTATTTACTGAGCCTGCATGCATTTCTCTCAAGGAGTTTAGTTTTAGTGATGAGCAATCTGCTCTTAGGGAGGTGCTCAATTGGAGATTTTAGTTTTTATCTTAATAATAAAGATTCTCTTTTATTATCCTAGAATTTAGTAACTGGATCATAACAAGGCTTCTTCGTATTGCTGCAGCTCCAAATTGCAACACATTACACAAGAACGTTTGTGATGTCATCTGCTCTTTACTTTTTCTGTTTAAAATGAGGAGTGGCTCCATTTTTGAAGCACTAACTAAAGACTTGCTACAGCTTTTTCAAGACTTAATCATCCTGCATGAAAGAGATGTGCAGAAGCATCTCTGGGGAGATGGACTGCTCTGGCCAGTGACTGTAAAGAGATTTTCCAGCAATCTAAGTGACAGAGTGGGATATTTAAGATTGGCACCATTACAGCTGATGGGTATGTCAAATATAGAATATTTGGAAGTTGTATTGGTGTCTATTCTGACAAATATTGTTGCAGATATGTTTTTTGTCAGACAAGATATTATTCTCTGGGGAATAGGCTGCTCCCTGTTAGAATATGGCAGTCCAAAAGTTAAAACTTTGGCAATGAATTTTGTGGTGAAGTTAATTCATTTAGGAGGACCTCCAGACCAGCTGGCTAGTGTTTTCTTCACAGTCTTTTTTGAAATTCTACAGTCAGCACTTGAAATGGATGCTGAGGAATCAGAACTCTTTGGAGAACCACTCTTACTGTTGGTGAGGACATTGCTGCCTTTTGAAGCAGGTTCTTACAAAAATATTGAACCTGTCTACCTGAATATGCTGCTAGAGAAGCTCTGCTCGTTGTTTGAAGGGGATGTGTTTACATGTCTTCAGTCTGAAAAGCTGAAAACTGCTTTTTGCCATGTACTGCAGTATTTTCTGGAGTTTGTTCCAACTGGCTACGAATCTGCCTTACAAATAAGAAAAGCCCATATCAGTACCATATGTAGAATTTTTGTGAGTATGCTTGGAACTCAGGAAGAACAAGAGGTAGGTTTATTTTAAAAACTGAATTTATTGTGTGAATAGATCATATACAAAAACCTATACCTATGCAAAGAAGAAAATCTAGCAAATGCTATTTTTAGTTTTGTGTTGAGGTTGATACTCCTTTTTTCTCAACTGCTTCATATGTTTGTACAGGTCAGGGTTGTTAAATCTGTTGGATGTAGCTGGACTCCTATGTTTTTCAGATGCATTAAACTGTCCAGCTGTGCAGGCACAACTGTCTGTCCATAATCATAATATAGGATTGGAGTAAGGCCCAGAGTGCACTCATACGAGGGTAGCTTTGCAAGCAGTGTGCAGTAGTTTGAGATACTTTGACTTTCCATCCATATGCTCTCAGTCATGTTTGCTAGGGACAGCTAGACAGCAAAGTTTAAAATAGAGTCAATGGTTTAGGTTGGCAGGGACTTTTAAATGCCATCTAGTCCAGCTCCCTGCAATGAGCAGGCACAGCTTCAACTAGATCAGGGTTCAGAGCCCCACCCAGCCTGACCTTGAGCATTTCCAGGAATGGGGCATCTACCACCTCTCTGGGCAGCATGTGCCAGTGTGTCACCACCCTCCTAATAAAAAATTTCTTCCTGATACTCAACCTATATAAAGCCTGATTTAGTTGAAAACCATAACTAAGGTTAAAAAAAACAACATAAAGGCATTGATAATGAATTGATGATATGCTGAGTGCCTCTATTCCATACATTTGTGTGTATCCTACCTGTTTGCTAAACTTAGTGTGTCTGTGTGATGGCTTTGGTAGCAAGGTATCATGGCAGGAAGTGGGAAACAGCTGAACAAGCTGCATTCTCTCTGGTAGCAGCACAGGAAACTTCATTGCTCATAAGAACTTTCATCTTTTTGAACAGAAAACTTTAAATCTTAATTTTTATGAACTTTTTTACCATGATACCTTGTAATTTAATATTTTAAGTCAGAAGCAATAATACCACATCTTTAAGTAAGGCAGAGCATACATCATGGTACCTCTGTTGTTTGTCCATCCCAGTATCTGGTGAGTCCACTTTATACAGCATTAAAAACACAAACAGAAGAAATCTTTGAGGAGCTTCAGCAGTACCAGCTGGAGAGCTCAGATACTGATGGGTGGAGCAGCAGCAGTGATGAAGTTCCAGAGAAAAGACAACGACTGAGCCTACCTACAAAACATCCAAAGAAACCACCTGCACCTTTGATGTATGACACTTACTTTATAACTACTTTTATAGTAATTTGGCTATTGAATAATGAATGACAACTTCTTGAGGCAGTTGCTTCTAAATAGATTGAAAGAGCTTCTGGGGGAAAAATCTAAATTATATTTTGAGGGATCAAAATCTACTGGTGATTTTTAAGCCAAACTTTATTAAAGGGACTGTTCTGAATGTGGTCAATGACAATTATTTTCATTTTTTCATACTGAAAACAAAGCTGAGAGCATCCATAGTGTGACAGAATTTTGTGTGGCTGTGCTGTTACACTGGATTAACTTAAAGCAGATCTAGTCAAGTCAAGTTCTGTTCAGATGAACAAAACCAGTTCTCTCAGCCTCTGCTTGTGCTGTGCTCCCTGATTATCTTGGACTTGTGCCAGAATCTCTTTCTTGCCTTTGAGCACTCAAAATTGGCTCAGACATGCTGTACTCCAGGTGTGGGCTTGTGATCAGCCTTCACTCTTTGAGTACAGCCCAGGATGTAGTTGACCATCTTTGAAACAAGGTCACACTTTTCCACAAGCCTGCCAGGTCATTTTCTCCAAAGCTGCTTGTTAAATAGTCACTTCTCAGTCTGTTCTATTGCATCAGGGGCTTTTTTTTGCCAGTTGCAGGAATTGTCATACACCTTCATGTTGTTCTTATCAACCTAATTTTGTAGAAATCTGAAGTCTTTTGAAAAGTAGCCCACTTTTCTCCACAGAGCTGCCTGTCTCATTGTAGAAAGGAATCGAGTGCATGATTTGCATGTTGTAAATACATGCTGGCTGTTTGCAGTCACCTTCTTGTCCCTCATGCAGGTAGAAATGAGTTCAAGGAAGACTTTCTCCATAATCTTCCTAGGGAGTGAGATTAGGCTGATAAGCCTATAGTTCCTTGGATTCTCTTTTTTTTTGCCTTTCTCAAAGATGGGTGTAATATTTGCATTTTTATTACCAGGTTACCAAGACCTTCCAAGCAGAGTTATATGTTTATAGCCTTTCAGATAAGTCTGATATGAGCCATACTAAAATTCAGAGTTAGGATCTTTTCCTTCCAAAGCACACATTTAAGCTAAAGCTTCATTTGCTATTTTCCTAATCCTATATCAAATAGAGATTGGCTCCAGTTTTGCTGTAATTATTTATCTTTTCTGAAATAAAGTATGTATTGGAAAATAATTAGTATGGTAAAATTACAGACCTAGCCCTGTAAACATGAAACTGAAGAGTGCTCTGTGGAATGCCATCACTAAGAAAGCTGCATCCTTAGTATCTGTACTTGAGGAAGAAGTTCTGCCAGGAGATGTTCTTCAGACTGTGGAAGGGATTGCTGCAATTCTGCGACTGGCTGCTCTGTGCATAGTTCATTGTTCTCCCCCAGCAGATTCCACCAGGTAAGGGTACAAAGGGGAAACTGTGGGACCAAGAGTTTCTTCTAACTTTTGTTACTATTTGTGTAATTACTTTAATGCTTTTTTGTGTACCAGGATCAATATTGGTTGGGTCCTGTACGTTTTGAAGAAGTTATATTTTCATACTAGCTTGGCTTACAAGCAGTTAGTATTAGATGTTGTTGTTGCATTTGTTGCATTGATGTGATTTCTGTTTTAACAGTAAGGAGCGTGGGGTGTCTCATCCCTGTCACTCTGATGCGTGTAAGAATACTCCATGCTCCTCAGATTCAATGGTGAATATACAGTTCAAGTGGATTTCCTCTGATTTTACCACAAGAATAGTGAAAGTCTGCAGAAACCTGTTAGAGGCTGCTATGCAGATTGTTAATCTAGAACAAGTGATTGACAGAATAGTAAAAATCTTTGATGCTTTGCTATATGCACAAGGTAAGAAACCCTTTAACATGTCTTGTACTTTGTAAATTAGGAATTCATCTGGCTGTATTAAGTTTGTTTTGGTAGAGGTACTGAAATTATGAATCTTGTGCTAGTTTTCCAACTATTTTATGAAAAAAGGCTAAATTAAAGAAAAAGCATTATTTTCTATTTAAGAGACCTTCATTTGCATTCCTTTTTGAACAGAATTTACTTCTTTTTGTCTGTACTTCTGTTGATTTTTATCTGATCAAGAGAATACATGGGGATAGTGAAAATGCATTAAAAACTTTAGCAGTTTTCATTTAAAGACACAGAGGCAGTGTACTTTACTGTCTTTGTTCCGCTCAATGATTTCAAAGCTTGTGACCAGCTTCAGCAAACATGGCATGCGTGGTACCAACAATATTGAGTACTTCCATAGTTTTTTGAAAAGTGACTTCTAAGATGGAGGACAGACTCAGTGATCAAGACTAAGGTGTTATTATGAGTTCAATTTACCAGATACTCTAAAGTCCTGGACAGACACCTGAAAGTCTTTGCACAGATCCAGAGATACCAAAATTATATTCATTGTGCTGTTCATGACTTACATTCTGTCATCTGTTTAATGAGATTTTTAGGTTATTCTGATTTAGCACTACATGATTTATTATTACATGCCTAAAAGGTAGGATCAACATGTGGGGATAATGATACTTACTAATCTTTGATAGAAAAAGTAATATTTTGCAGCAAATTAAGAACCTAAAATGTTTTATAAACTCTATAGAGCTGAGAAACTATATTTTTGTTGTTGTTTTGCTGTTTTTTCCCCCTAGTGAAAATTACACTGAGTGATCAGATTCTTAATGACTTATGTGGATTGCTGTCTCTGCCCTGGATTTATAGCCATCCTGATGATTCTTTTAAGCCATCAGTTTGGGGGTTTGGTCCTCTAGTTTTGAGTCAAAAAACTGCACAGAGTTTCTGTAAGTATGTTAAAGTATATAAAGCCTAGTTCCACTTTGGAATGATTGTTCTAAAGTAAAATTATTTTATTTGCCTTCTTTTGCTGGTATTAAAAGTTTAAATCAAGTAATTATTTGCTTTGTTTTTTGTCTTTAGCACCCCAGACTCAGTCACACTGTGTGTTCCTTCTGTCTCTCTTCCCAAGAAATATTCAGCTGGATTGGAGAAAATCAGTTTATCATTGGGCATTACAAAGTGACCATGAAATAATTCGGGCTACTTGTGTTAAAGGATTCTCTCTCCTGCTTCATCCTGTGCAGTCTGGCGGCATGATTCCCAGAGCTATTTTGTATGTATTAAGGAATCTTTTCTGTCTTTGTGCAAGAAGAAAAATGGGAAAATAATAAATGGAATATAAGCACAAAAATAAATGTTTATTTCATATGAAATTTGCTAGATCTTCATTTCAGAAATCACCAGCTATCAACAGGATAGGTATACATGCTGATGTCTGTGGCAGAATAGTGTTCACTTACTATGTCAGTATACAAGTTCCTTTGCTAGCTGAAGGCCCCAGTTAAAATTAGGGAGGGGAAAGGAAATATCTTTGTCAGTGAAATCCATGTTGTATTTGTCCATATGTCTCTTAAAATCTTTGTGGCCCCTCTGCCTTCTTTGTATGTCTTGGTGTCTTCTGTCCTTTTGTGTTAGTCTTCAGTTTCTTCTTTAGAGCAGGCCAGCATCACCATGCCCAGTGCTACTTCAAATATTTAACAGAACATGAGGATGATCTGAAAAGGACAAAGATGATTTAGTGAGACAGATCCTTAAGCTGTCCTGATAGTACTGTCAATACAGTTAGAGAACTCAGACAGTGCAGTCAAACAAATTTCTGGGTAAATTATCTATTAAAACGATTTTATTTTTGTTTCCATTTCAGAAATCAAATCAAAGATGAGTCTGAACTAGTCAAGGAGGCTTGTGCTGCTATAGTAGGGAAGTTATGTTGTTGTCTTTCCGGTCCATTCCATGTACGACCTTCCTTAGCAGACTCTGCTGTTAAGGATGTTACTTATGACATTTTGTGTAGCAGCCTTACAGTGACTTCTGCTCATAGCAAAACCTCTTCTGTGCAAGCCTGTGTTCTCAAGCCCTTTCTCATTCTCCTTGAGAGCAAAGCACCCAGTTCAGTAAAGCTAGGTATGTGGTTTTACCTTTAGTAATATTTTACACTTCCATCTGAGGTACAATTTCTGTACCTTTCCCCATTCCTTTTATTCTGTCTTGGGTTTTTAATACTTCTACTGATGTTTGAAGTGTTGTGTTTCAGTTGATATCACTGCTGATATTTAATGTTGTCAGTGATATTTTTTTTAAACTACCTTGTCTTAAATTTGGTCAATGGCTATATCTAAAACCATAATACTTGATAAAATCTGAATTTTAAATATATTCTCTGATTTCACAATATTTATTCTTCTGATTAAAGAAGTAAAGTGTGCTTTATGGTTTGTTTGCATCACTCTTTTGGGAACTTTGAAAAAATATTAAAAACATGTTTTCCTTTCCTCCTCCAACAATGCCACCCAGCATTTATAAAAAATATACCTCATCTTTGCAAACACCTGGATTTTAATACTGATGAGTCCAGTGTGAAGACTCTTGTTGCGTCTTTATTAAATCTAATGGAAGATCCAGACAAAGCTGTACGAGTGGCTTTCAGTAACTGCATAAAGAACATACTAGAATCCTTAGACTCCGAAGAAGGATGCATAAAAGAGGTGAATTCATGTTTATTTTTGGGTTTTCTTCCTAACTTACTATGCTTTTTTGTTTCACTAGTGTCAAACACTAACATTCATTTATTTTTGTGTTCCTGTGTATCAGCTGTTTGTTTCAAGGATGAAAGAGGCCTACACAAATGCCAAAATATCAAGAAATAATGAGCTAAAAGATACCTTGATTCTCACAACAGGAGACATTGGAAGGTATTTTTGATAGTATCTTGAAAATTGCCAAGTTGTGTCAGTTTGTGATACAAAGTGCTCTTTCTTCAAGTGTAAGATTAAATTACTTAGTTTCAAGTCATCCTTTCCCCAAGTCCTTTGCCACTGTACAGAGCTGTTGATTCCTGTGGAACATTCCAGGTTTTCTTCTTCCCTGTCATAGAAAGTACAGATAAGCCATGTAAATGCAACCATGACTCATTTAACATGATGGCAATTGCATGTTCTTAAGTCATGTTATTAATGCAACAATTCAGTTTTCCTTTTTAATCCTTTTTCTTCTGCTTACTTTGTAAGGGCATCCAAAGGAGATTTGGTTCCATTTGCCCTCTTGCATTTGTTGCACTGTTTGTTGTCCAAGTCACCTTCAGTGGCTGGAGCAGCCTACACTGAAATCCGGGCCCTGGCAGCAGCCAAGGCTGTAAAACTGCAGGCTTTTTTCAGTCAGTACAAGAAGCCAATCTGTCAGGTAAAAAGAGTGTGTGGTTTAGAATATGCATGTGTTTGGGTTCTTTGTGTGTATTTTGAAAATGGAATTCAAGGTCAAAAATTGCAGTATTGCTCAAGGTGAAATCTCATAAGGAAGAAAGAAATTGTTTTAAGGAAAAAGCCCTACAAACATTCAGGAAGGAATGAGAAATCTTTGCTTTGTTGTGATCTCCCCTCAATAGTGTTGCTTCTCTGTTTTATTCCCTAGATGCTTCATTCTGAAAGAGAGGCTCTTGCATTCTGTAGTAGTATTACTGCAAGGCACTATGGTTTAAAATTGGAGTTAAAAGTCAGCATTTCACAGGCTGCCATGATTGATTTAGGTTTTTTTCTTATATCCATTACCTAGTGACAAAAAGTTCTCTTTAAAAGAAAATTGTCAAAAGTAGACTTTTCTAATTTTGAAAATTTTTTTCCATGATGCAATATTTGAATCCAGAGTTGCAAAACTGAATGTAATTACTAAGTAGATGATAATCCAGTTCAGTTGCAAAGTAATAATCATAGATCTATATGCAATAAATGAGAGAGAAAAACAGATGCATATAAAGAGCAGTGAAACTTTTGTGTTTAGTTTTAGGGAGTAAGCAAGGGGAAAATAATACTAAATACCTATTTCTTCATGCTTAGTTTCTAGTGGAATCCCTGCACTCCAGCCAGATGGTGGTGTTGAGTGCTCCGTGCCAGGGCAATGAGCTGCAGAAAGAAACAGCTGCTCACCAGAGAGAAATGGCCCTGGACACCTTATCTGAGATTGCCAGTGTATTTGATTTTCCAGATCTAAATCGCTTTCTCTCAGTAAGTTGGTCAGTCCTTTTGATATTTTGTGTTTATGCTTGTGAATTTCAATTTTAATCCACACTTTCACTTGGGAATGCTGCAACTGAGAGTGGAAGTGCAGAGGAACAGTTTTATCAAGGAGTTAGAGGAATGGCTACAGTGCCAAGTAGTAGCCAATTCAGGTATGATGGATAAGGAGCTGAAGTTTAGAATGCTCATTAAGTATATCTGTATTAAGGATTTAGTCCACTTGGAGACATCCTTTGTAAGGTGTGATTTTTGCATGGTGTCAGCTTTCTTACTTCAAAAGAAGAAAGCTACCATTCTGTGGGTACAGATCTTTTTGATCTGATTAGGTATCTGTTTTACTGGAATCCTAACTGGCTTCAGAATTATACTTGTGTTTTGCTTATTGGTAGATGGGAAGTGCCCAACTCTTAAGTAGGCAGTGTTCTAGCTTATTCATAGGCTGGGTGAGTGTTGTGTGTGGGCATGTTGACTTTTTGGTTTCTTTTGGGGATTTTTTAAGATTTCCTTTTGTGGAGAATCTGGATTGACACAAAAAATGCTAGCTCACATTTTATTTCCATGTTTCTTAGTATGGATTAGACGAAGCAGCTCCTGAAGTAATTAGTTTTATCTGCATTTTTACTAGTATTTTCATCTTATTAAAGTTTTTCTCTGTTCATACCTATGGCCATAGTTATGACCAGACACAGGTGTTGTGGTACTGACACAATTGGAACTTAGCCTAATCCTGGGGTTTTGGAGGGTTGGTTTGTTTGTTTTTTCCATTGACTGTAGTTCTTAATTTACCAGCGGACCCTGCAAGTTTTGCTTCCTGACCTTGCAGCCAAGGCCAGTCCTGCAGCCTCCACACTTATCAGAACTATAGCAAAGCAGTTGAATGTGAACCGAAGGGAGATTTTAATCAATAACTTCAAATACATCTTCTCTCATTTGGTCTGTTCCTGCACCAAGGATGAACTTGAGCGAGCACTGCATTACCTCAAGGTAAATTGGTGTTTGCTCTGTTATACTTGCAGATTAGGAGCAACAGTTAATGGATAGTGAGCTTTCTGCCTTGAATTTATTTAAATTGCAAAGCAGGGGTTGGGAAATGGCATATGCAGAAGTTTTGTTCTTATTATTTATAATCACTTCCATTGGCTCTGAGGAATGTTTCTAAGATATTTTATAAACTTAGCAAATTCTAAAAGCTTGGTTTGTCTAACATAGAGTTGTTTGAAAACTTTTTCTTTGATTTCTATAACAAACCAACCAGAGCCCAATGCCTCCTGTCTCTCAGTGTGCTAATTACATTGTGATTAAATGAAGACTTTGTGTTTGACTGTAGAATGAGACTGAGATAGAGCTGGGCAGCTTGCTGAGACAGGACTACCAGGGCTTGCATAATGAATTATTGCTGCGGATCGGGGAGCACTACCAGCAAGTCTTCAATGGTTTGTCCATATTGGCTTCATTTTCCTCTCAGGATGATCCCTATCAGGGGCCTAGGGAAATAACCTCACCAGAACAAATGGTAAGGACATCAAAATACTCACGCTCTGTTTTTTCAATAATTTATTTTTGGCCATTGTGAGAGTGAAGGCCATTTGCCATTATCTGAACATCACTTTTTTTCAGGCAAAAAGTGGAAGAAAGGCTGACATTTCCTATTAAGTGTTTCTGTAACAGAGAGATCCATACCAAGAATGCATAAAACCAAATCAAAACAAAAAGTGCCTGAACAAACCAACAGCACACGTGTAAATCCTAACATCCTACAAAACAGCAAAACCCACAGCCTAATAGTAGTAGCTATGTATTTGGGATTCTTCTCATATGTATTTCAGAATCAGCATTTCATACCTGCTTTTAAATTTCTTAGGCTTTGGAATGTGTTAATTGTAAGATTATTTTGGGGTTTAACTTTTTTTTTTCCTCTCCACAGGCTGATTATCTGCAACCTAAATTGCTTGGTATCTTGGCTTTTTTTAATATGCAGTTACTGAGTTCCAGTGTTGGAATTGAGGATAAAAAAATGGTGTGTAAACTTAATTTTGAATATCAAAAGAAAAATAAATGGTCAGATAGTGTATTACATATTTCAGTCAGACACAGTGTATGCAAGAACTCAGTCACCCAGGAATTATGGGGGAGAAACCCAAGTGTATGATATGTAATGTGTGAAACAGACACCAGTAGGAGGATGAGGGAATATGGGAGAATTACTGCATGGGGTTGTATAAGGACACCAAAGGGTAAAGGTAAAATAGAAATACAGAAATCCAAGAGAAACTGGACTTCATTAGTTTTGGTTCTCACAGAACAGCTCCTTAAAGCTTTCCAGTAGAGAGCATTTGCAGAAATTCGCGCTCACTGCTTGAGACAGTGAAAATTCTGCTGAGGCAGTGTTTCTAACCACAAGACTGATCTTTTAGCCTCCTCACAGAGGGAGTATAGATGATTTCTGCAGGAAGTTTTCAATGCTAGAATGTACATAACCTTTGTGTTGATAGATGTGTTTTGTTTTGTGTTTTCTTGTTTTCCAGATACTCATGTTAAAATATTCTTGTTTTCATAGGCTTTTTTTCCCCCTGCTTTCTGAATTTCTTAATTTGTGTAGCATTTCTTTAGCTGCACCTGCTATTGTTTCTGTCTTTCCTTCTGTTTTTTGTTCTTGGTGAGTTTCCCCTTGCATGACCTTTTCTCAAGCTCAGGTTTATTCCTGTGTTACTGATCTGTCATGCTGGACATTTTGCTGCCTTGTTTGGTGTAATGTTACTGTGACTGAAATATCTCCTGCATCTCAGTATTTCTCTTATGTCTTTCATTGAAAATTGAGCTATTGCCTGTTCCCTGATGCTTGCCACTCACTTCTCTGAGCAGTTGTAGATCTACTCTGTTGGGGATTTCTTGGTTTGGTTTTTCTTTTAAATGCAAGCTTGTTTATTTCCTCTGTATTTCCTGAGGCTTCTCTTTTCAGTTTGGGATGTATAGTTAATCATGTCTTATAATAGACATCTATTATCATTAACTCCTTTGGTGTCCACAGTTCTTCCCTCATCAATCTGTCAACAGCTTAAATAATCTAGGGTTTTGTTACAATCTTGTCATTAGAGATTCCCTTTCACCTTTTTTTTTTCTAAGCCCAAATTCTTTATTAAAACGTCAAACTAATTTTGATGTCTTAGAGTGTGATTTCTTAAGCAAGAGTAGCTTGATTTTAATAGGCAAAAAAATGAAAATATGACTCCTGCTTGTTTTTTTTTTGAGTATCTAATACACTAAAATGACTTTCATCTGTCTAGGCTTTAAACAGCCTGAGGTCTTTAATGACACTCATGGGCCCCAAACACGTCAGTTCGGTCAGAGTGAAGATGATGACCACGCTGAGAACAGCTCTGAGATACAAGGATGACTTCCCAGAACTGTGTTGCAGGTGAACTGATGGTGTACCCAAACAGGGACATCTCTGCTATTTCTGTTCTTTCATGTACTGTTCGGTTGTTGTCTGGACAGTAATCTAAACCACAGTGCTGAAATAGCTTAAAGTGCTTCTCATGACTCACCTGAAATGTTTCCTGCAGAGAAGAATCGTTGATTGTATTGTTTTGTTGCCTTTTCTTGTTTAGAGCCTGGGATTGCTTTGTTCGAAGTCTGGACCATTCCTACCTTGGCTCCTTGCTCAGCCATGTGATAGTAGTGTTACTGCCCCTGATACATATCCAACCCAAGGAAACCACAGCAATATTCCACTTCCTCATCGTGGAGAACAGGTATTGCACAAAATTTTTTTCAGTTATATGGTTGAAATCCTGTGACAGGAATGGGGATAACCCTAAATTCAAGTCATCCTGCAATGAGATGGGAAAACAACTTTTTCTGCTAAATAGTTGTTGTTCTATAAAATTGCCCCTTCTCTAAATTGTGTTGAGATCTTGAAATGTAACAAGTGATAGCCTCATTTGAAAAGGGGTTTTTATATTGTCCTTTTAAATACATATAATGCTGTGTCTGAGTTACTACCTATTCAGACACTGAACTCTGCCAGGTTTTCCTCAGTGTGTTTATTGTGCTGATTTGGAAAATTACTTCCCTCTACAGAATAATGATTGCCAACATTTGCTTTAAGCTTAAGAGAAGTGTACTAAATTGGAAGTGGGGAGGAAATTAGTTCTTTGTTTTCCTCAATAATTCGAGGCATAATTATGAAGTGCACAGATTATTATGTTTAGTAAGGTTTCATATATTCCCTTCAAATGGTCACACCAACAGAAAACAAAATCAAAGTTTAATAAAATATACTTTAATTTTCATGACAGCCTTTTTGAAGATAAGGTTGAGTCATAATTATTTCTCATATTTTGTATCTTAAAAGGGTTTTATTAGGAATGTCAGTACTTAATATCTTGATTACTTTTGTTGGGTTTTCATTTTTCTTTCATTGTATCATACCAACACTTCACAATAAAAGGCAGTAATAGGAATAAAAAGGCTTTTGTAGAAGGCTGTCACAGCAATATTGAAAGAGAATTCTTCATTGAATTGTTTTAAGATTTTTCTGATTCAACTAATGTTTGCCATACTCTTTACAATCTTTTATTTGATAACTATTAGGGATGTAGTACGAGACTTCCTACATGAAATATATTTTCTGCCTGACCTTCCTGAACTAAAAGAAGTTCAGGTTGTCCTTCAGGAATACAGAAAGGTACAGCTTCTTTTATTTATTTGCTTGGATTTATTGCATCAAATAAATTTATGACAACTAAGGAAAACATGTAAAGTGTATTGTTAAGTGGAAGTCTATTTATCTCTGCCTCCACCACAGAATTAGTTTTGTGTATCACAGGCATAGTTTGAAGCACCCTCTCATTCTTGTTTAGGAATGAAATACACACATGTTCAACATTATTGTTTCTGTAGCATCTCCTGAACCCTGACTTTTCATCTCTTTTGTGACAGATTATAAGATGAGAACTCAACAGTTTCAGCTATCAGCATATCCTCTTTACAGGGAGCTAAGTTTGTCTCTTTTTAAGAGTACTCTATGGTCCATTTCATTTGCTTGCCCTCATAATGATTAGATAATAGATGGGAAGTAGATGGGAATTATTTTGTGGAAGTGATGCATCAAAAGTAGAAATTAATTTGATTTTAGACAGACTTTAAGCGAAGCATTTTTTTCTGCTTTTATAATTTTTATTTACACTGTCATTATATTTACCCACAAGTAAAATATAGCACCTTTTTGAATAAAACATTTTTAAAAATAGGCATGAAAACAATGGTATATGGATATAAATGAGAATGTAGGCAAAAAGGCAGTTGTTTCCATGTCTTCTTACTTGTGTTCTCTGAGATGCTGTTCAGACATATTCCTGTTATACTTAACTTGAACTTCTTATGTCCTGTTCAGGAATCCTCCAAAAGCACAGACTTGCAGACAGCCCTGCAGCTGTCCATGAGAGCTATTCAGCACGAGAACGTGGATGTGCGGATTCATGCACTTACCAGCCTGAAAGAAACGTTGTATAGAAACCAGGTATAGAAAACCTCCTTCAGTAGAACTAGAAATAAATCAAACTAGCATCTGGACCAGAAGTCTAAAACTTCTTATTGTTACAGGGTGTTCACTTGAACTGGGTTATTCTCCTCAGTTCACTTAGCTGTTTCTTCATATAATGGGGAAAATGGATTCTTTTTCATGATACCTCCATATCCTTCAATTGTTATAATGCTGATTCAGCAAGGCTAGTGTGCATTTTTTTTATATGAAGGAATTAAGATGTTTGACCACCTCACACCTTTTTTTTCCTCTTCCTTCATCTTTAACCCTCAAAATTTTGAATCCATTGATCATATTCAAATAAATTTTATAGCCATGTACAAGCTGAAGACACTGCTTTGCACTCATGTGTGGTTATTAGCCCAAAGGGTGTGTGTAACCCATTAGAAAAAGTAATACCTCTGTACACTTAGTAGTTATAAGATTGTGGGACAATCTGTAGCCAGAAATTTTAAAACAAAGCCCAGCTAAATGAACAAACAGTCACTGTGTGTGCTCCTGGCCAACCAGTAATTCTTACAGCTCAGATCAGCAAAATCCTGCCTTGCTGAGTTTAAGGTCTAGTAAAATAATTGAGGCAAATCAAACTTAATTAGTTCCACAGCTTGTGGAACTATTTGCTCTGTTGTGTTGGCTGTGGTTTCAGTTTTCATTAAGCATAACAATGACAACATCTTAATTTTTTTCTGTATTTGGACTAAATGTGAAACTGAGGAATAAAAGCTGGGCCAAAACAAAAACAGAAAGGACACCCAATTAAAATGATGGGCATTAGTCAAAGGAATTGAAACCCTGGCCTTTGTAAGACTTGAGAATGAAGAAATGTCCAAGAAATGGCAAATAATAAGAATAGAAATGGCAGCAAACCCAGAAGGTATTACAACAGTTGCATGAGAGAAACTGGGAGGAAGTATTGGAACACATAAGAAGAGGGATAAATAAGTGGAAAAGATAAAGTAGAAAAGAAAAGAGGTACTTGGCAAGACAAATAAAGAAAATGAAGTTAGTAGAGAAGTGCATGAGATACAATATTTGCCATGACAGCATTATTAACTGAGGCCCAAATCCATCATATATTTGTTTAGTCCTTCCTAGGTTAAGAAGCAGGTTAGTGCTATTGGACTGTAATTCCAACATGAAGTTATTGCTAAATGAAATGAGTTATAGGTCGAAGATTTCTGAGATTATTTACAAATATGGTTGTAGAATAACTCATCTTTACTATTCATCTTCCTAGGAAGAATTGATCAAGTATGTCACAGACAGTGAAACCGTGGAGCCAGTCATCTCCCAGCTGGTAACAGTGCTTCTCATTGGCTGCCAGGATGCAAATTCCCAAGCTCGACTGCTCTGTGGAGAATGTTTAGGTGAACTGGGAGCCATAGATCCTGGCAGGCTCGATTTTTCAACAAGTGAAACTCAAGGAAAACGCTTCACATTTGTGGTGAGAAGCATTGCAGTAGTGTTTTGTTTTGCATTAGGGGTCTTCTAAAAGTCCTTGGGTGGAGGGAACCTCTTATCTCCAGACCCTTTGGAAACCTGGATTTGCTGTCTCACCTAAAACATTTTAGAGTTACACTTCCAAGTGATTATTTAAAGATACAGCTATTACTCTGTTTTAGTAAAACTGGCATTCTGTTTGTGATTAAGGCTGGAGTGGAAGATCCAAATTTTGCCTATGGATTGTTAATGGAACTGACCAGGGCTTTCCTTGCTTATGCTGACAATGTTCATGCTCAGGATTCTGCAGCGTATGCGATTCAGGTAAGATACGTGGTTAGATCCTACTTTTATTTCACAGATTATTTTCTGTAACACTGAACTTAAAAACTATGCAATACAGATTTTCATTTTGAAGTATATGTTTAAGTACTTGAAACTTCGTCCTGTAACAGGTTTAAATTATAAAGTACATTTAGTATTCTGGCTAGTTCTCAAATAAGATGAATCTGTTTGCTTTTCTGTCACAGTATTTTAGGAGATATCTGACGTTTTAGAGGTAACTGGCAGTCCATACATAGGGATTAAGGAGTAATCCTGAAAGTGCTTTAGGATTAGTTCAGGTTGCACAGGCAGAAATGAAAAGCAGTATTCCTAAAATGGTTTCTGCTTACACTCTTAAGAAGCAACTGAAAGGGAGCCTACCCTTATTTTCAGGCTCTAGTCTTTTATGCTGGTTTTATTTAGCTGGTGCATTTTTGGTTTCTTTTTAGTTCTTGCTGTTTTTTGATGTTTAATATCTTTGTGAAAACTTCAGGACAGTTCTTTAGTCCACAAGAAAATAGGTGGCCCTATGTAGTCAGCAGGACAGGAATTTTATTAGCATATGCCCAAGATTGTGCACTTCCTGCACAAGGAGGAAGCAGACTAAATTCTAGTCCTGGTTTATTGGCAGATGTGAAGAATACAAGGTAATGTGGTCCAAGCACCAACTGGAGAATCTGGGGAATCAGTAGTTCAAATTAAAACTGCCTAGTAACAGAGGATTAACAGTGTTGGATGACAGTTTTGCAGTTATGATTTCTGAATTAAGCATTCCATAACTTCTCTCTCATTACTTGTCATAGAATCATTCAGGTTGGAAAGGTCATATCATATGCACAGGGTTTTGTACTGTGCTCATGAAAATTCTCAGTGCTAACTTGGTGATGTAAACCATGCCTTTTCAGGAGTTACTGTCCATCTATGACTGTAAAGAGACAAACACTGACTGCCCTGGCTCCAGGCTTTGGAGGAGGTTTCCTGAGCATGTGCAGGAGATCTTGGAACCTCACTTAAACACACGGTATATGATAGCTTAAGGAACAGCTTTTCATAACAGATCTGGTTTTTGGGTTTTTTTTCTCCAGGCTGGTATTAATCTCATATGGTTTTGTGACTGTCACTCTTCTGGGAAGAGTGATATGTATATATACAAAATTGAAATAAGGTCTTTCTACTAAAAGCTGAATTAGCATTTACTTGAACGTAATTCTCTCTAAATCAAATACACGAAAATTGGAGCTCATACTTTGCCCAGGTCTGCCTGTTTGTCCCTATGTGACTTATATGATGTTTAAAGCTTTTGTTTGTTTTCGTCCCCTCTAGTGAAATCTATTAGCATCCTATTACTCCTATCTTCTATAGAAGTAGGAGGAACTCACTGAATTTTAATTTTACTTTTTTCTCACATTTTTTTATCATTAATTCAACAAAATGAAACTTTAAATTATGCTGGTGTCTCAACTTGAAATAATCAGTGTTTCCCTGCTATTACCTCATGAAGACAGTCATGCTCACCTGTGATAAGCTTTACCTTTCTAGGAAACAAACTTTTTTGCCTTTCTCATCTGTCATGTATGCTCTGCATTTTTCCTGTCAAGTATTTATCAAACTTTGTTTCTTAAAACTGATTACAAATAGCACTTTAAAATATACTTTAAAAAATAAAATGTACTTTAAAATATACTTTAAAACAACCTAAAGAGTTATGAGAATTTTTATTTCTTATTTCATTTTAAGAAGCTCTAGCATAAAAGATGTTGACTGCTGAAAGTGGGGGCTTTAATTCTATTTTTAAAGGTTCAGAAGACAGAACTTAATATTGTACCAGTGAGGAAATTTCATAACTAACATTATGCTGTTGTTTACTGTATTAAATAAAAAGTTAGTTTTATTAAATGGGTATTTCAAAATTACAGGTACAAGAGTTATCAGAAGGCTGTAAACTGGTCTAAGGTGAAGAAGCCAATTTACTTAAGTAAATTAGGGGATAATTTTGCAGAATGGTCAGCAACGTGGGCAGGTTATCTTATAACAAAGGTAAGAAAATAAATCTTTCTGTAATGCTCTTTGCAAGATAGCAAGGCTCTTTGAACCTCATTTCAGTTTCTGCAGGTCAGAGATGGATGGGAGAACATGTCTCCTGGCTACAGGCCTCTTACAGGACTTTCCTGCTTCTTCAGCAGGGTACTGCACTCCCCTTCCCCAGCACTGGCTCCTGGTGAGGCTTCATAGGCAGTGTCAAAGCTAAAAATCAAGGAAACTTGCCTTTGTTCTGACACTCTCTGTGAAACTGAGGGCACTGACAAATGCTTGTGAAGTGTGTCTGAAATGCTTCTGGGTTTAAATTCTTAGTTTTGGAAGGATTTCCCTGTAGCTCCCCAGTCCCAGCACATAAAAAGTACTTGTATTTTCTTTTTCTTTTCCCTTTCCAATATTTAAGTCACCCACCAAAAATATCACTTCCAAATCAGCCATTGTAAGAAGTGAATTGACTTACAGTAGCTCAGCAACTACACTGTCCTCTTTCAGACAGAGAAGAGTTGAATGTCTACCTTTCTGCAGGCTTTTAAAGGCAGAAGAGAGGCTGAGTGTAGTGGTAGACTCTCAGCCTTAACGTTTTTTCTATGACCAGTGCAAGTTCAAAGTGATGTAAAACACATGGAGAAGTGGAAATGTGTGCTTTTTGTGCTGTCAGCTACATGTAATAGCAGCTGCCATCTGGTATCCCTGTTGCAGATTTAAGTCTGATGAACATTCTGCAGGAGGGAGGTATCTTAAAATTATTTGATGGACTAGAATTTGTGTTCATCAGCAAAAGGAAATCTTTTGATTGTTCATGTATTTGCACTTTTGTAACGATGCTTTTCCTGGAAATAATGTTCTATAGGTGCGACATGATCTTGCCAGAAAAGTTTTTGATTGCTGCAGTATAATGATGAAAAATGACTATAAAGTGACAATTTATTTGCTCCCACACATCCTTGTCTATGTTTTGTTGGGATGCAGTCAAGAGGATCAACAAGAGGTGAGATGTATAAGATAGTAGTGTTTATCACAGGAATGGTCAGGAGCTGTTCTTCATGAGAGCTGCTCAGCTCTGTAGGCCTACATGAATAAATTGTTCAGGTGTTAAACTCCTTATTGTGTATTAGTAATATAAATGGTAATATAAATTTTCCGACAGGGTTTTGAGCATGTTAATATGAGTTTGTGTTGGGATGGCTTTTCTGTAGATTTCCATCAGTTGGGCCTAGGATGAGATATTATGTAGTTAATTATGAATGCAGTAACATCAACATCTGGAGTAGTACAAAGAGGAAGTGTGCAACAAAAACAGCCAGTAAATTGAACTCGTGTAATTCCAAGAATTTGGACTCATAATTTTTTCCTCTCCTTTGCATACAATTACAGTTTCAGTGGATAAACTATTCAGCTGCCAGATTCATGTGGAGAGGGATTTGTAGATGTGTTGTAGGAAAGCAGAGGTGGGGGAGAAGTCATCCTGCTTTCCTTCCATTTGCTTGAGTTGCCAGTGCATGTGCCCAAGTGCTGCCACTCTTAACTGGGAGCAGCACATGCATGATCAGAGAGATGCAAGTTTGCAAGGACTCTTTGTAAGCACGTCCTGGGTGAAACAAAGGAGTTAGAAGATACTGAAAGAATAACTTACATTCTATTAATTTGAAATTTCACAGCTAAAATATCTGTTTTTAAATATTGTGAGTGTGTAGAGGCGTGTGATGATTTTTCTTCTGTGAGCAAGTACATCCACAGTAAGCATCTGTTATTTATGTTAACTCATATTTTTCGGACTAAAACAAACAAAATCAAATATTTTGTCATGGCATGTATTTCAACAGAAGCAAGAAAGTAGATCTGTAATCTCATAACCAGTAGATAACTGTATTCATACAAAATCTTGAAATAATTGTATTTGTAGAAGAGGTGCAGTAGCATTTGTTGTGTCTTGAAACCTCAAGACTCTCTCCCTGTAGTGAATCCCTTGACAACAGCTGCTGCTTGGTTTGCCATTTCTTCCTTTTGAGGTTGTGGGACAAGAAGATCATGAAAAGAATCTCCAAATTATTAAAATATGCACTTTAAATATCTAGTATTTCAGTTTGACTTTTGTGTTAATTGCTGTTTCCTACTATTTTGCTGCAGGTATGACACTCATGTCTTTTACCTTTGTGTAGGTTTACATGGAGATCATGGCTGTTCTGAAACACGATGACCAGTCGAGCAGGAGACTTGAGGACAGTGCATCTGATCTGAGCCAGCTGAGCACACAGACAGTGTTCTCCATGCTGGATCATCTCACTCAGTGGGCGAGACATAAGTTTCAAACACTCATTGCTGAGAAAAATGCTGGCAAGTCTAGCAAAGACAGAAGTGATCTAAAAAGTGAGGGATGCTTATTTTATTCAAAATGGCACTTACATTATTCCAAGAGCTGTCTTTTTGTGTTTGCAGCTTCACATTATGACCATTTACAAATGTTGTATTAATATAATATGTAATCTCTTTTATGATTTTTAAATATTGTGATTTCTACCCCCTCAACCCCAAATGGATTGTTCTGAATGCCTGTTGCAAGAAATACAGATACAAAATTTGAACAAAGAAATGTTAATTTTCTGATAGCTTTCTAAACATTCTGTTTTACTGAATATAATATTGTATTACATGTATAGTATTATATATAATACATAGTATTCTGGGCTGTCTTGCAGAATTGTTTTAAATGAATTATTGTTGACAGAAGAGAAAACCACGTTCTTTAATTAGAACAATTATCTCACTAAATTGTTAAATGAGTTAATTGAATTCTGATGCATAAGGTATTCTTATAAATGAAACCTCAAAACTTTTTAATATGTCTTTTTTCAACAGCATCAAGTGAGGACTATGGAGAATATCAAAATGTGACACGTTTTCTAGACCTCATTCCCCAAGATACACTGGCTGTAGCCTCCTTTCGTTCCAAGGCTTACACGAGGGCCGTGATGCACTTTGAATCATTTATAACAGAGAAGAAACAAAATATTCAGGAGCATCTTGGATTTCTTCAGGTTCTGAAGTTCTTTTTGGTTTTTGTTCTTTATTTTAAGATGAAAATGCGTCTGATGAATAAAGCTTGGTCAAATTCTTTGTGACGGGAAGAAGAAAAGATTTATTTGGGCACTTGTTGAATACAAGCGTTTAGTCATCTGTCCTTCAGCAATATTTAGTACTTTCTCTTGCTTGGCATGTGTTTTATATGAAAAGGAATGAATAGCTTTCTGTTGTATAATAAAAGATTGTAAATTCCTGAAAATAATTAAATGTTGGTAGTATAGTATTTATTGCTTTGAAGTTGGCTGTGTGCCTTTTGCCAGAAAATACAGCCAGCTATAATAACAAAAAGAAAAAAACAAACACAAAAAATAATAATAAAAAAAAACCAACCAAAAAAAAAACAAAAACAAAAAAAAAAAAAAAAAACAAAGCCAGAGTACATTTGAAGAAATTCTAAGTGGCTTATTCTAAAGTAGAAAAAGTGCCAATGCTAAAGGTGTTGGAAATTATAGAAATTATTTTCAAGAATTATTTTAACCTGTGGGATGATCCTGTTTGTGGTTCCCTATGGTTTATTGTCCTCAGTGACATTTCAAATTTGAAAAAACTTTGTACGTTGCTTCTTCACCAAAAATAATCATCTTTAAGCTATCATGTAATAATAGGATATTTATTTTGCTCTTTATACAGATGGTTTCAGGTAACTTATTGTACTCTGTCAATAATATGAGATCATAAATATTACTGTATACTAAGCAGAAGTAGGGCTCAACTTTGGAAGGAGCCTGGCAAAACTGACATCTTCCATGAAAATTTATTGCCAATGAGCCCTACAGAGTAGTGTGTGCTCCACGTTCATGAAGTTCTGTGATTCTGCAGGTTATCTATAAAAGAACTGCTTGTTTCTAATGGCCATGTCCAATTCTGTTTGAATATAGAAACTGTATGCTGCTATGCACGAGCCAGATGGAGTGGCTGGGGTGAGTGCCATCCGGAAGGCAGAGCCATCTCTCAAAGAACAAATCCTTGAACATGAAAGTATTGGCTTGTTAAGAGATGCAACAGCCTGCTATGATAGGGCTATCCAGCTGGAACCTGATCAGGTAAATAAAAACCTTTTTTTTCTTCTTTTAAAATAATTATTATTATTTTTAATCTTAGGTCACAGATGACTAAGGCAAAAAAAAAAAAAAAAGAACTTCTTCAGAATATTTAAATAAAATAGGAATCTAAGTGTTTTTTGTGCCGGTTGCTAAATAATTACTGCTGTTCAGTTATAAACGGCAATATAAACAATTCTCTTACTGGGTTTTTTGAATTATCATTTATCTTATGGTGCAATTAGTTATGCCTTTTTTGTATTCTAAAAAGCACACAAATGGACATATTTCTTTCTTCATATTGCCATGAATTTCATTTATGTGTATATGGGGTTTTCATTTGGTTTTTTTTTCCTCTTTCTAGATTATTCACTATCATGGTGCAGTGAAGTCCATGTTAGGCCTTGGTCAGTTATCTGCTGTAATAACTCAGGTCAATGGAGTGCTTGCAAACAGGTACTGTAAGCACCTAATACACAGTTAATTTGAATAATATGAAGCTCTGGTATAAATCTCAGTATCAGTAGCCATTTCCACTCATTATCAAACATTTGAGGCTTATTAAACAAAACTGAATTAGCAATGTGAAGCTAGAAAACTTTGAGTGCTTTATCTATAATTTATTTATTTCAAGAAGTCCAGAAATTTTCCTAGCTCTTGTCTGAACTGTGAGCAGTGTTGGTATGTGCTTTAATGTCTTAGACAGAATTTTTGCATTGTTACTCATGTCACTGATTTCATGGGTCTTCTGTAGTCTAATAGGTAGATGGATTAAAAGCTGGTAGTTTTTGATGTGTACCACAGAAGTTAAATGCACTCTTTGGAGGTTGTGTTTGTTGGATCATGTTTTAAGCTCTTACTTGTTATCAGTGCATGTCCTTTAGTTTTACTGACTTTCTTTAGAGGCAAGCTTAACTTGCCTCTTTTCAAGTAAGAGAGGTTTTATGTCAAGCAGACTTGCTAATATAATGTAGGATTAACATACTGAGAGGAGGCAGCACAAAATTGTATTGCCTTTGTTTTCTTTTAATAGGTCTGAATGGATTTCTGAATTGAACACTTACAGAGTGGAAGCAGCCTGGAAACTGTCACAATGGGATTTACTGGAAAATTATTTGGCTTCAGGTAAATTATCATTACATAAAAGTATTAATACTTCATTGCATTTCTGAATAATTGTATGTTTTAGTTTAATCATCTTGAACCAAGGGGCAACTATTGTAATTTGTTTTGGATTTTACTGGTAGGAAGGTTGGTTCTGACTGTGTTCTGGATTTTGTAACTGTATTTGATTGTACAGTCTTTGTGCAGAAGTTTCCAGTGCATGTATCTTTTGAGTCTGTTTGGCTGGATGGGTTGTGGAGTTGAATTATACAGTGTTACTAACATACAATTACTCAGTTCTGAGAAAAAGTTATTTTTCCAGTAGTATGTTAAGACAAATTAGCATGTTCAGGTTAAGCTGCTTAAAGAAGCAGAGTCTTCTTTTTCTCCCCAAAGATGCAAAGTCAACTACTTGGAGTGTCAGACTGGGACATTTATTATTATCAGCCAAGAAGAAAAATGAAGCAGCTTTTTACGACACGCTCAAGGTTGTTCGAGCAGAACAGATTGTTCCCCTTTCTGCAGCAAGCTTTGAAAGAGGATCCTATCAGCGAGGATATGAACACATTATCAGGTTTCTCATTTTCATGTCACTATTTCTAAATTCAGAAATCATGTATTCAAGTATGCAGCAGCAAGAATTTTGCATTTCTGTAGTAAATGGTACCTTTTTTTGTCGCTTTTTTTTTTATATTCATCCAACTGAAGGCCTTTGATTAATTAGGAATTTATATTTATCCTCCATGGAATACATTCACAATAAAACTATGTGGTATGGTCTTTCCAAATCAGCTAGCAAGCAAATGTAAACATCAGGTAATAAAAACCAGCAATTTAATTCCATGCTTGACATAGTACAAATAGGCCAGTAACTCCATTAAGAGCATTGCTTTTCATCTGTATGGAGGCTGAAAAGCACTCCCTTTTTTATCATGCAAGAATTAGACCCCATTCCTTTTCTTTATTAACAAACTTTTAATTTGACTGCAGTAGACTAAAAAGTGAGTAGCCTTTTTGAATAAAAAAACTTAATACTTGTTCTGCACTGAAATGCATCCTTATGGCAAGATATTGGCTGAAGCCAGCTGAAGTGTGTGTTTCAGTTACTTCTTCATTCTATTTTCTGCAGGTAATTTCTGCAGTGTTGTTTGAGAAATTAAGTTTGGGTATTGAAAAAGAGGTGTTTCAAAGTAGTTTCCTTTAGGCACTGATCCAGGCCACTTGGAAGCCTTTCAAGGATCAGTTTTTCACTGTCAGATATGTACACACTGTATTTGTACCCACTCCTCTCTGCCAGTGGGAACTGGGGCAATTACAACCACTCAGCTTTCCATCTTTACAGTGACAGATAGTAACAGTAATGGTATTTTTAAATAAATTGAATAATTTCACTTTAAGTAAAAGTATATTGCTTTTAAAATGGGATTTGTTGAGAATGTCAGACTTTCTGAAGAATTGTTGCTGAAAGTAATGGATAGAAATACTCTTTCTAAAGATTGACTTCCTCTCTGAGTGATCTACGCTGTCTTTCTGTTCAGCACACTTGCAAAGGAATATTGATGATAAAACTACTCAGTTTATAAATTCTTGATTTTGTGTGGTTGGTTTTGCTGCATTTTTACCTTTCAGAATAAATCCTACTGTGTGACATTATTTACAGGGCCAACTTTTAAAAAGAAAATTGCAAAAACTTTGTAAAATTTGCATGTATCTCAAGCAGCAATCAATTCTCACCATTTTTTTGCCTTTATTTTGCTAACACAGGTTGCATATGCTGTGTGAGTTGGAACACAGTATTGGGCCAATGTTTCAGCAACCAGATGGTGACCACCGTAGAGATTCCCTGAATTGGTGTGCTCGTATTGAAATGACTCAAAACTCTTACAGAGCAAAAGAACCCATTTTAGCACTGAGAAGGGCTTTGCTTAGTCTCAATAAAAGGTGAGGACATGACTCACCTTTTCAGTGAGTTTCTTTTTCTGTGTTGTATTCTCAATAATACTCTGGGTTTCCATGTATTAAAAGAGAGAAGATAAAACTCTGGGAATTTGTTTTAGACAGAAGTAGTCCTCCAATAATATGTGCCTTCAAATTATGAAGTGGTGTCTAAAGGAAACAGGGAGAAAGTGTATTTTCTTCTAGTTCTAAATGGAAAAAAAGTTGAAACAAATGTATTAAGGTAGTTTTAAATTATCATTATGTAGTATATGACTTCTAACATTCAAAATAGAAATGTTTCATTTTCTGAAAAAATGTCCCTGCAGCCAGGATTACAGTGAGCTTGTTGGTCAATGTTGGCTCCAGAGTGCCAGAGTTGCAAGGAAAGCTGGGCATCACCAGACTGCCTATAATGCTCTGCTGAACGCTGGGGAATCAACGCTCTCAGAGCTTTATGTAGAAAGAGCAAAGTGGCTCTGGTCCAAGGTAAGGAAAACAAAAATGGAATTTAATTTCCTACGTGCAAGAAAATAATATTTTTAGTTTTCTTCAAGAAAAAAAAAAGGCACACAGTCAGCATACGTAAAGCAAGATATGTCAGCTGGGACTATCAGCACATTGAAGCTGGTCCTCCAGGTGCTGGTCAGCCCTGTTCTGTATCCACTGACCTTCCTGGCACCTTTGTATAAAACTGGTGGATTACCTGCCTCTGTCAGTGCAGCCCAGGCAAATTTAAATTATCTTAATCTTAATAGTAGACCTCTTCTTAATTTGTTTCCTTTTAACTAATAGCAGTAGGCAGCAAACATGAGAGAAATTTTTGTGGTACACCTAAAGGCACAACAGTGCTGGGATAACGAGGGAATACAAGAAGCATTTGCAGTCAGCAATATTCACTTAACACAGCCAGAATGGCCTAGAACACATTGGGAGACAGCTTTGCCTTAAAAACAACTTAAGAGGGAAGTTTTGCATCTCTCTTATTTAAAGTATATAAAATGTTTTCTGTCTTTCCCTCAGGGTGAAGTTCATGAAGCACTAATTGTTCTCCAGAAGGGGGTTGAGTTATGCTTCCCTGAAAATAAAGCACCCTGCAATAGCAAAAATCAGCTCATCCATGGTCGGGCAATGCTGCTAGTGGGCAGATTTATGGAAGAAACTGCTAACTTTGAAAGCAATGCAGTCATGAAAAAGTATAAGGTAATCTGGACTACTACTGTTAACAAGGCAGGAGCTTTGAATAATTATGTATTCCTTAAGTAAGCTGTTGTTCTGCTCCTGGTGATGTCAACCAAGTATAACATAAATGAGATTAAATAGTGCATCGATGTGTAGGAAGGAAGCAGTTTTTCTTGTAAAACATCTGTACAGGGAAGACTACAGTTCATATAATTCTTTCTAAATAAATGAGTTACAGAAGCATGGCTTTGTTCTCATGCTTGCACAGATTAGAATTCCTCACTAAAATGTGGACTACTCCTATTACACAGAGCTGACTTGGTGATCCATTGCACTACTCTTCAGTGTTATTTCTCTCTCTGGTAGTGACCTGTAACTGTGATTTAAATGTGCTTACAGTCTCTGAAGAATTAGGACAAGGAATAAATGGTATGATCTTAAACAACACAGCATTTCATGCTTCTTCTTGTGATGCCTGTGAAATACTTTTTTTTGGCATTGATTAATATTGCCTCCTAAAATAGTAGGAGATGCAGATGTTTCTGCTTCCTTAAAAGCAGCATGTTTCCTGTCCAAGTTTTGGCATTTGATACAGTTAATAGTTACTGCTGTCTTACTAAATAACATACTTCTGTAAAAGTAATTTAGGGAAAAATGTAAATGTATCAAATTAGATGAAGGTAGAAATAATGTAAACAAATGAAATTTCAGTAAATTCTATGAAAACACTAACACTCAGTACTCTCTGCTAAGTATTGGTACAGGAAGGACACTAGTGTTATTAGAGAAGGGATGTGCCTCTCACCAATTATTTATTTTCTAATACATGTCACATAATTTTTTGTTCTTCTTTCAAACATGATGATTTAGACAGAAAACAGAAATGTGAAAAATATGGAATCATAGATTCATTAAGGACAGAAAGATCATTGAGTCTAACTGTTAAGATCATGCTGTTTCACTTTTCAAAAAGCTCTAAGAAACTCAGTACTGAGCTATTAGGATCAGGAACCTGATTTTAATGAACCAGGTTCAGGAATCCCATATCATTCTGTCTTGAATCGTCTGTCTCCAAAACCAAAAGGTATTTTAAAAGCAGACTTCTAGTTTGTAGAGGCAATTATCTTGAGGCAAAATTAAAATTTTTGGAGTTACAGGATTAACAATTAACAATTTTTTGTGTGTACTTGGCGCTACATAACTAATACTAGATTCCTGTTTCTTGAGAATATTTTTTAATTTTTTTTATTTAAGTTAGCATTCTCTCGGAAGTAATTATCTCATTTGATTTTGTTGCAGGATGTCACAGTTTTCTTGCCGGAATGGGAAGATGGACATTTTTATCTTGCCAAGTACTATGATAAATTAATGCCAATGGTAACTGACAACAAGATGGAAAAACAAGGAGATCTGATTAGATACATAGTTCATCACTTTGGGAGGTTAGAGGGAAACTTGGCTTACTTTCTGTAACAGGGTGACAATTATTCTGGGAAGAAAACATTTCTGTAGGAATATATTGTCTTTCACCAATTCTGACTCAAATTTTTATGCACTGTTGTAAAACAAAATACTACATGCTTCCCTTTTGTTTTCATACATAATTAATTTTACTTCTGACTGAGAAATTGTGTCTTTTGTCAGATAGTTAACTATTTAATCTGTGGCTTTGAGTAAAACAAAAAAAATTTTGTATATTTTTTGGTTGTTGCAGATGCATTAAAATGCTGACATAAATTTCAAAAGTTAGAATGGAATATTAAACAAATGAGAATGTAAAATTTGTATTACTTCTAATGTACATCATTAACATACTTTGATTTAAACATGTAACCACAGGTCTCTACAGTATGGAAACCAATTCATCTATCAGTCAATGCCAAGAATGCTGTCTTTATGGCTGGACTTCGGAGCAAAAGCATATGAATGTGATAAAGGTAGAACATTTATTCCCAGTACATAGTTCCTAAGTCATTCTTTTGAATAGATGATTGAAAGAGTAGTGAAGTAGATTTACAGTTCTTTGTTTAGATTCATTGCCTGAGGTTATATGGAAACAAGACAATACTACTATTCTTGTAAAATACAGGATGTTAATATGCAAGAGAGTATTAATTTTTTTAATTAATCCTCCAGAATTTTTTCAAGTATATAATGTGACAGCATTGTTCCTTAGATAACTGAAGTCATTAGATACAGGGAAAATATTTGCATGCCCCTGATCACTTTTAAGGTGCCTCATGAATGACAAGTAGTAGTTTTGTATTCACTTGCTACAGCAAAGTGTTAGACTTTGAGGCTTTTTTTTCAATTTGTTTTGGTTCCAGTCCTTTAACGAATTTGACTGAAATTTTCCTCCTCATTTTACTGAAATGTAGGGGGAAAAAAATCTTGTAGGCATGTGAAAATAACACCACAGATGCACTTTGGGTGGGAGACTTTGATGCAAATGAAAATTGCAAACACTGCTTGCAGGTCTGGAGTGAAGCAGACATTTGTACTCCTTGATCTTGTCCTCATTGTACACACTTAAGTCAACTGTGTTTGGCTGCAGGCACATCACATCCTGCACTCTGAGGTGCTGATGTGAAACTCAAGCTGGGTCCTCAGGGGCAGGGGTGGAGATAGGAGCAGATGTGCTAATTTCATCCCATGGAAAGACTTTCTTCATTTCCTCTCCACTAAAGAACACTGGAATCTTTTTATCAGGCAAATACATGGAGTGTTTTTAGTCTGTTCTATTCCATTGTATCATTTTAGAGAAGTAATTTTAAGAGTCTAAGGAGATTTTATTTCCTGATATTACGTTTAGTTAAGTAGTGTATGTATTTAGTCACTGTATGCTATGTTAAAAAGAACTGTACAGTAGGAGCTGTTTTGTTGCCCTCAGGTTTTTTTTTTTGGCTTGTGAAATTGCCAACAAAATATGATTCTATAGCCTTGATTTAAATGACTTTCCATTTCCAGTAGGGAGAACCAGGAACATGGTCTTTTCTTTCCATTTTTCAGCAGGTCGTTCAGAACGTGTTCAAATGAAAAATGATCTGGCTAAAATAAACAAGGTGATTACAGAGCACACAAATCACCTGGCACCTTACCAGTTTCTGACAGCCTTTTCTCAGCTCATCTCCCGAATCTGCCATTCTCATGATGAAGTCTTTGCAGTTCTGATGGTGATTGTTGCTAAAGTGTTTTTAGCCTATCCACAGCAAGCAATGTGGATGATGACTGCTGTGTCCAAGGTACCTCCATATGTATAGCTACACCTTTATTTAGTTTACAAAACTGTTTTTCTCAGAAATGTAGATATCACCTGTTTTAGTCTAAGCTGATAAGAATGACTTGAGAGTTTCATGTGTTATGATACAGTGTTGCAGAAGAAGATATCAGTGTCATCACTGCAAATTATTTTATTGCAGTCTTAATTTGGATATTACAGTTTAAATGTTCCAAACTGGAATGCTAATATGCATCTAAATTTGTATGGTGCATTAGGAAAGGAAATTTGAATAACAAATAGCTGATGAATTGTCTAGTTATGGGCAACAAATTTTGTTGCATGTTATATTTAATTGTGTTATAGTACTTACAGTCCTGTAATCAAAGAATCAACTTAGTAGACAGATGCACAATTAGTTACTTGGCAGTAAAGTCATTCCAAAGCAGACTGGGAAGTGTGCTGCATATTGTATCTTTAGGCTGGTGAAATAACATTCAGGATACACTGACATATTCTTGAATATTGGCCTTTATGCTGTGGGACTCCCAAGAATGGTTCCAGAAGTAACCCCCACACACTCACCAACAGAACCATTTCAGCTTTTCAATTGAAGCACATCCTTCTCCAGATATTTCATATAAGTAATAAATAGAGGTAAAAATACTAATTACTGGGGGTGATTCTTCAACTCTTTGTTTAATAAACTTTAACTTTCCTTTTTTTCCAGTCCTCTTACCCTATGCGTGTCAACAGATGTAAGGAAATTCTAAACAGAGCTATTCACATGAAGGAATCTTTAGGAAAATTTATTGGAGATGCCACACGCCTTACAGACAAGCTGTTGGAACTCTGCAACAAACCGGTACTTACAAAAATACACAAATGAATGCATGTTGTAGGATTAGTCAAGAATGTCCTGTCAAAGCTGCTTCAGGTTGTTTTCATTAGCCAATTCATAATATCAATTTTATTACTAATACTTTATTGTATTCATAATTATTATATGTCAATATTAATTATTACCAATTATTAATAACTGCAGTTGAGCAGAAACTGCACCAAATTGTAAAAGATTTAAAATAGATCTAAATCAAGCACACTGTAAAATATTTCAGTACATAATGGCTTGTTTAATAGTGCATGGGCTTTACATTGTTTTGTACTTTCATGTATCATTAGTTTTCAGAGTTTTACTGTAAAAATAGGATGGTTGTGCTTGTATAAACAAATTAACTTGATAATAAAGGCAGAACTAAATTAATTCTTTCATTATTCTGTATTTATATTCAAAGTGAAAAATAAATCTGTCATAACAGCCAGATATATTTACTTCTTGATTGTTTCATTTAAAATGTAGCTTGCTGCTCTATTATAATCAGCATTTACTATTCTAGTCTATTTATTAGTTAATGTGAAAGGCCAGTATTATTTTAAGTGTTTGTTAACTTTAAATGTTGTTTCTAACTTTGATAATTTTTTTTAAGGTTGATGGAAACAGCTCAACATTAAGCATGAATATTCATTTCAGAGCACTGAAAAGATTAGTAGAAGAACACACATTCAGTGAAATTCTCATTCCCTTGCAATCTGTAATGATACCAACTCTTCCTTCAATTCCTGGTACCCATGCTAACCATGACCCTTTTCCTGGCTGCTGGGCCTACATTGCAGGCTTTGATGATGCGGTAAGGCTCTCGTTGGCACCTGCTTTTTCACTTGGGTTAAACAAACCTAGCTGCAAATACATCTCTGTTCTCTAGAAATGGGAGGAAGGAGTAGGAAATTTCATAATTACTTCTGTGGAAACTGAGTGGCTTCTGTCACAGCAGCCTGGGGCAGGTGTGGCCCCTTGGCACTCAGATCAAGTTTTGGTCCGAGGTTCCTGTGCTGCAGCACCTTGGAAGTGCTGACACAGTTGGTTGCACTGGTTTGTTACAATTACTTCATTTTGGATAATCTGATACAGATGCTAGTAAGGAACTTCGTTTTTCTTTAGGTGGAAATTCTTGCCTCACTTCAAAAGCCAAAAAAGATCACCTTGAAAGGTTCAGATGGGAAATCTTACATTATGATGTGCAAGCCAAAAGATGATCTAAGAAAAGACTGTCGGCTCATGGAATTCAACTCCCTTATTAATAAGGTTTGATAAATGAGACAATCAGGTGCACTATACTTATTGACCAGGACAGAACACCGAGCTATCTAAGAAAGAAAGCCAATTTAGCTCAAGATAAAGCTCACTGGCAGAAAAGTAAACTGGTTCAAAATAACTTATTTCAGCAACCAGTAGCAATTGGTACTGTATGACTTCCTACAGACTTAGGAAAATAATAACAAATTACAACATTCTGCCAAAACAATTGCTTATTCCAGCAAAAATAAATAGGACAGGTTATTTACAATAAATAAATACCTGCAGACTTTCTGCTGTCATGCTTAATATTTCTTATTTAGTAATTTTTAATATATTTTATAAAACATAGGTAAATTAATATTTTCATACTAAGGTGTTGCCATACCTCTTATTTTAGTTCTACTTTGCATTTCAGCAATATGCTTAAGGTTAAGGTACCATGTCTTCGTCGTGAGGTTAAAGCAAATGACAGCATCTCTGAAACACTAAAACATTTATTTCAAATATTGCTTTTAAGGGATTTAAGCCATGTACAAGTTATACAGTTTGACTGTTTTATTGCAAAATCCTCTTTTTTAAATTTACTTTGGAGAGCAGATGCACGTTTTGCTTTGATTTCTGCTGCTGCAGACTATGAAGCTTAGATTTGTAAATCCTAGATTGTATGATTGGAAAGTAGTTACAGATGGAATGTAGATGCTATAGATCCATTATGATTCTATCTGTGTTACACGTTAATCTCATTTTCCTTTTGTGAATAGTGCTTAAGAAAAGATGCAGAGTCCCGTAGGCGAGAGCTCCATATCCGCACCTACGCAGTGATTCCATTAAATGATGAATGTGGCATAATTGAGTGGGTGAATAACACTGCTGGTCTAAGAAATATCCTGATAAAACTTTATAAGGAGAAAGGTAAAGAAATGGATTTGACTATAGTAAGAGTTTTTAGATATTTTTAAAGGGCTTGTATATTATTAAGTAAATGAAACAAATGGCAAGATTCAGACATTCTAGGACAATGCAGTCATATGTGTTTTTATCTATCTGTAATGTATTATTATTCATATGTATGGTAGACTTTTGCTCTAAAATGGCAGAGGGTCAGTGCTTGGAATGAGCAAATTCCTTACAAGAACTGATACCACAGCCATCTTAATACTTCCCTGCATACAGTGATGTAAATTGTTTCAGCAACATGGGGATGTATGTGCAGCACTGAAAATAATAAAAAATACTGTGAACTTTTTCTTTAGATTTGATCTGTTATTTTTCATTTCTGTTACATTTAAGTGAGATAATTAAGATAATAAACAGTTGAATCAAAGTTAAGAATACAGCAGCTTTCCAGAGAAAAGATCAGATTTCTTTTGAATTTCTTGTTAACAAAGCATATTTCTGATAAATGTAATAAAAGTTGGGGGGAAAACTTTCCTGTACCCCACAACCAACATTTTCATTTGATCATTTCTTTCAGTTTTATGGAGACATTTATTTTCATTAAATTACCATATTGTAATAGCACATCTTAGGCTTTGTGTCTGGGGATTTCTTCTGCCTAACTGAGGAAGTGTGTTGCAGGTATCTATATGACTGGGAAAGAACTGCGGCAGCACATGCTTCCAAAGTCGGCACCTTTGGCTGAAAAGCTGAAAATGTTCAAAGAGGTCCTTCTGCCTCGTCACCCTCCTCTCTTTCATGAATGGTTTCTTAGAACGTTTCCTGACCCCACTTCATGGTGAGTGGCTGGGATCGGGTCAGCTCGAGAGCATGTGCTCTGTGGATTTCCCTAAGAATGAATGGGACTCCGGGATGAGGACAGCTAAGCCGAGCGTGCCTCAGAGCTGCGTGCTGTACGCCCACAGGTACAACAGCAGGTCTGCCTACTGCCGCTCCGTTGCCGTCATGTCCATGGTGGGCTACATCCTGGGGCTGGGAGACCGCCACGGGGAGAACATCTTGTTTGATTCTTTCACTGGGGAGTGTGTGCATGTGGATTTCAACTGCCTTTTCAATAAGGTGAGAAACACCACTTGCTCAATGTGCTCTGTGTAGAAATATAAGTTATACATTTCTACCGTCTTGGGGTTTTTTCCAAGTTTTTACTTTAACATATCCATTGTGTTCTTTGCATCACTTTGTCTTGTATTTATACCCCAAAAAAGCCTGGGATAGATAAAGAGAATATGATTGTTCTATGTGTTGCATTCGAGGAAAACCAACTTCTTGATTTAACCTATATCAGATGACCTGATGTGGATACACTGAAACAGCCCATATTTTAGACCATTTATATTTTGTGACGCTCCTCTCTCCACTATCACCCTCCAAACAAAATTGTAATTGCTACATTCAGAATTCAGTGCTGTGAACTTCTTGTTCTCCCTCACACAAATTCAGCACAAAAATACCAATGGTTCTGTAAAATAAACAGCAGAAATTCTGGCCCGATTGGAATTTGGAGTTTTGGTGTTTAAGTTGAAAGATGCTTTTGGTGTGGGACATGTGGCATTTTTAATTCAGATAAGTGAGGTAGAAATATTGTTAGGTTATTTCTTCTGGATTCTTTTTAGTAAGTATAAATTGTCCTATATAACAATTAATTTTTTTACGCTAACTTGCATATTATAAAAGAAAAATTATCATTTTGCAATGAGACTACAGAGCATAAATATATATTTAAGAACAAAATTTTATACATTGTATATGTATTAGTGTGTTTCAGCAGGGAAAAAGAGGTTATTTGGACAATGTTATCTTTTACTCACTGTTAATTTCACCATATCTGAGTAGGACTGTGAGCTGAGCAAACATCTCTTGCCAGCTAGGAAACTGCCACTGACAAAGATGGAGGGGAAAACCTGCAGCCAATGCAAATGTTACTCTTCAGTAATGCTTAAAACACTCGGGGCATGACTTTTTTTCTCGATGTAAAGGGAGAAACTTTTGAAGTTCCGGAAATCGTTCCTTTCCGCCTCACTCACAACATGGTTAATGGGATGGGTCCCATGGGAACAGAAGGTCTCTTCCGGAGAGCCTGTGAAGTCACCCTGAGGCTGATGCGTGACCAGAGGGAGCCTCTGATGAGGTAGGGAGCTGCTTTTGCTACAAACTCCTGAAAAGCTACACATGCCTCACAGCTGTCTGTAGTCTAAACCTGGGAAACGGTAACTGTTGGAGAACATGCCAGTTCCAGCATATGCCTATGCTGCAGATCGCTCTCACCATGGCATGGAGATAAATATAAAGCAGTATAAATATTCAGCACTAACTGCGGGCTCCTGTCAGTGTTTGTGTTTTGAAAATTAAATGTATTTTACGTATCGTATCTTTTTCTAAATTTTTAATTTATTTAGTGTCTTAAAGACTTTTCTCCATGATCCTCTTGTGGAATGGAGTAAACCTGTTAAAGGGAATACAAAAGCCCAGGTGAATGAAACTGGAGAAGTTGTCAATGAAAAGGTGAGTTTAAAACAAACACAACCTAAAATATTCAAATGTCAGATATCATATTGTTGTGAATTACATATTTTCTGATCGAAACTTTTTTTTTCCTTCCATTAAAAGATTTCTCTGATTATTCTTTATTCTGGTTGTTCTCTGTTCATAATTGTGATCTATAAAGAGATTTTTTTATACTGATAAAAAAATAATTTATCTATTAAAGAATCAAACAAAAAAAGCCTGTAATTCTCTTGTTAGTGTTACTAAATCAAGGACAACATCAGCAGAAGCAAAGGATCTTGTTAACCCTCACTTGCACTGTCCTCCAGATTTACAGTGATGGTAACATCTGGAGTCCTTTCCATGTGTATTTTTGTGCTTTTCCTGAGTGGATGTTTATTATTGAATAAATATGTGCCTTGGTACATATCAAGAATTACATGATTAAAATTAAGATTTCGTACTGTTTCTTTATTAGCTGCTGCTGAAGACTGTATTATTTATTCAAACTATAGCTTATTTTTTATTATCTTCAGTCTGTGCAAAATTTCCAATTCATCCCTTTCTATTTATTTAAGGACTATTTAATGAAAATAAATGTGTAATAGCAGATAATACTTAGGGAGCACTGACAAGCACACCAGCTAAGATAAGGAAAAACTACATCACTGAAACTGTATCACAACAAAGAACTTACCTGAGCTATTTCAGCACAGAAAATCTCCTGGCCTTCAGTTACTAACCAGGCTGTGTCTACATAATTTTCTTTTACAATACCACCCACATAGTTGTACATGTTAGCTGCTTTTTCTGGAGAGGTGCCAGTGTTATACTTGAGCTTTAAAAGAAAAGGTGTGAGTGTAATTGGTATGAACTAGCAACTCCAGTGGGCCTTGGAAGAGCTCATTTTGAGATGCTCAGCACAACCTCTTTAATTTGACTTCTTCATTTCCAGTTGCTCATAATTTTGACTTACATTTTTCAGACTTAAATTTTATCCAGAATTCCGGGAACAAGGCTAGAAAAATGTTGCATTTTTTGAAAGTAATTTTGTGAAATAAAGCTTTCTAAAAATTCTCAAATATATAGCTCTGTCAGTCTTCTCTGGTAGCTTTCAACTGTAAAAATGTAAGGCAAGTTATAGCTTGACCAATAATATATCCATTCTAGAGATTTATTTTTTCAAGTGAGTAGCCTTTGTTTTCAGTGTAGCTGGTATAGGCATCTGGATTTTGTATTAAATTATAATATGTATTAAAGCACATCCTAAGAAACACTGTTTGTATTTTGAGAAGTGGAAATTCATTAATAGTACCAATTTTTTTTTCTTCTTTCCAGGCCAAAACCCATGTCCTTGATATAGAACAACGGCTGCAAGGTGTCATTAAGACTAGAAACAGAATCAAAGGATTACCTTTATCTATTGAAGGGCATGTTCATTACCTCATTCAAGAAGCAAGTGATGACAACCTGCTCTGCCAGATGTATATGGGCTGGGCTCCATATATGTGAAATTTGTTCCCTTTGGAATGATACCATCCACAAGTGCTGTAGCTATGATATTGTTGGGAAAGAATCAGTCAGTGGTACCTGGTTACTTCTGTTGATTTTTGGCTGCAAGCAGAAGAACAAGCTTATGGTCTTCGAAAATCTGTGTAAAATGTACAGTGCCCTTGCAAGGATGCTATGAATGCAGATGTGTAAGGTGTTAGGACTTACCTTTTGTACACATGTAGAAGGCAGTTCTTAAGAACAGCTTAAAAATTAGACTATGCAAGGCTCTGCAAGTGTCTGACTATATGAAAAATTTTCATGATCACAGATGCAATCTATAAAGTACTGTATATTTTTGTAAACATGTTTCTCATTTGGCTTAGATTAGAAAATACAAAAATGAAGTTTAATACTGATAGGATGTAAAGTGGTTATTTCAACTTTTGTACACCTATTCAGAAGGGCTTTCTAAAAATTACTAGTATTTTTTTTCCAGCCATAGACTTTTCTTCAACCTTCTTCCATGTAGCCTGGTATCAAAGTGGTACCATGTTCTGAACCTGTTTCCTTAGCCCTTGAGTGCAGTGCTCTGAAAATCCCTCCTGGAGGACATGGCACAAAGCTGGGAGTTGGAGGACCCTGGCAGTGGGAATAACGCCAGGGCAGCAGGCAGGTGGTTGTAGTTGTGACTGTTACATCCGTGTAGGCTCCTGAGAGCCTTGCACAGCCCCTCTTCCTTCCCTGGAAAAAGCATGGCTCTAGGGAGTGTTTTTCAGGCCCCATTTCAGAAAAGATGTTTTAACACAGAGGAGAGTAGACTAAAATGTGGTTGAAAAGCAAATTCTAACTTATAGTAATGGTTGCTTTCTAGGCATCCAAATTACAGGGAAATGAGGGGTGGGGAGAAATAGGGAAAAATTATACCCTTTTAACCTGCAGTAGGCTATCATTAGAATTTTTGTACAGTGGGTTTGTTTCTGCTATTCGGAGAGATAACACTGGTAGGTTTTGATCTCAGGCTCACACTGTGGTGTGACGCGCGAGTGTTTGTTCCGTTCAGTTGAAATCAGATGCTTGGGAAAGTAAAATAACGGGTCTGCAACTGCTTCTAGGGCGTTTGTTTCTCCGTCTAGAAGTGTTGTCACTGTCCGATAAACGTGACGAGTTTTCCTAGTAAAATATTTGGAACATACTACGGTCTTTTCCGGTGTTGTGTTTGAGTGCTGACGTTCTGCTGTTTTTCCCAGGCTTTATCAGTTTATCGGAGCGCAGAGAACCGCCTGAGCTGTTGCACCCGGCCTTGCCATCGCGGGGTGAACGGGAGCCCGGGGTAGGGGAGGGCGCAAGACGCTCCCCGGTGCTCAGGGCGCTCCCAGGCCCTGCGTGCCGCGGGCGGTGGTGAGGCGGCCAGGGGCGGGGCCGGCCCGCTCCCGCCCCGCTCCCGCCCCGCTCCCGGCCGGGCCCGCCCCGCTCCCGCCCCGCTCCCGGCCGGGCCCGCCCCGCTCCCGCCCCGCTCCCGCCCCGCTCCCGGCCGGGCCCGCCCCGCTCCGGCGCCGCTCTGTGCCCGCTCGCTCTCGGTGGTGCGGGCGCTCGGCCGCTGTCAGCGCGGCGCGCCGGAAGGAGGGCGGAGCGCGGCCCGCGGTGTTTGGTTCCGGCGGGGCTGTGAGGGCGGCGGGGAGCTGTGGCCATGGGGGTCCCCAAGTTCTACCGGTGGATCTCGGAGCGGTACCCCTGCCTCAGCCAGGTGCTGAAGGAGCATCAGGTGAGCTGGAGGCGGAGCGCCGCTGCCTGACGCGGGCCCGCCCGGGGGGTCCTGACCGGCCCCTCGGCGGGCGAGAGAGGGGGACGAGCGCGCGGGCCTCGTCCCTGGGCGGCTCTGCGGGACCGAGTCCCAGCCGGGGCGGCTCTGCGGGCCGGCTCCGGCTCAGCGGGACCGCCGTTCGGAGCGGCCGAAAGTAGTGATACGGCGGTGGGCGATCGCTGGCGGGCAGCAGTGCCCGGAGCCCGCGGCCGGCGATGGTTTCAGCAGTCCCGGACCCAGGGCGCGCTGTTCCCCCGAGGAGCTGCCGGCTCCCGGCCCGTGGCCGTGCCCGGCTCGCTCCCCTCGCTCTGGGTCCCCCCGGCAGCTTCCCTGTCCTGCCTCAGCACCCGGCGGCCTCGCACCGCGGGGAGACCGAGGTCCAAGTTTGCTTCTTGTTGGACTCAGAAAAGTTACAGCTGGTGACGGCCAATGGCGCGGTAATGACGAGGGACAGGTTTTACAGCTCTGCTGCTTTTCCTTCTTGTCGCCTGCGTCGGACAGTTTGTGTTAGCAGCTGAACCGGGAAGTATGTTCAAAGCCTGGAAAACGAAAGCCGTAAATGATACTTGTAACAGTTGGACGAAGACGTCATCTTTTCAGAGATGTCATGTTTGGTACCTTTTGGATACAAGCTCTTCTAATTATTGTTTTTAACTGGTGTCACAGATGTAATTTTATAGATTGAATGAGGATGTTCTGAGATAGGTGATAATTGAGAGTGTATTTGAATATTAATACGTTTTCCCTAAACACCTGTGATTTTTAAGATTAAAGAGCTGATGTGTCAGTGTAACTGAGATGCCCAGCGTGGATGTTTGGCCTTTCCTGCTAGTTTCAAAGCAGTTTTCAAAGCTTGGGTCTTTGCTTATGATTTGTTGTGCTTCTCTGAAGTGTCTAATGCTATCTGTGTAGCAAGGCAGGAGCAGTTTATGCTGCCTTTTCTGCTGTTTTCTTGGATGCCTGGGCTGCTCACACATCTTTGAACTTGTGCTGAAGAACTGTGGCAAGCTGAGGAGGCAGCAGTGTCTGCTCTAACCAGGGGGCTGGCAGCAGGGGGTGCTACCCTTTGTGCCTTCTGATAGAGGCAGTTAGAGCTAAGATAAGATAAACAATAAACAGACTTAACCCTTCCGATCACTTGAATATACAGACTGACACATATTGGCATTTAGAGTATATGCTAAGAGAATAAAAAACAACAACAACAAAAACCCAAATTAAAAGGCTTATTTATGTAAAACAGCATTGTTGTTAAATCCTATTAGAGCTGTGCTTCTTGAAGAAAACATAGGACCTTTTGTGTACATTGCTTCCATATAAAAGCTTTGGGTTTTGTCTCTTTGGAATGCTGCCTGTGCACTGCCCTGCTTGCTTATCTGAAAGCATTGACAGCAGTTTGATTGCTGAGTTTAACCATACGAAAGATCATGATGTGCATCAAAAGACTAGGTGCAGCAGTTGAGTGGGGATCATTTTTGATCCTGCCTCTAATTTCTTCTCTTCACCATTTCCTCTTTCTAAAACAGTTACATTTCTCTTGCATTTGGAGAATAAATGCAAGCCCAACAAGGTGCCTTTAAACGTGTCAGCAGCAGTGCTGTAGAAAATTGTAACAAGTTTGCAGTGCCTCTCCCTAGGCGTGATGATAGGGGAATTTTTGTGAACAGTCTTACTGGGGGATTAAGGAATAGATTTGTTTAATGCCAGTTGTTCTTGTGGTGCATTTTGCTAACACAGAGGTAGTAACTGGCTCCTTTGTGTCATACGCTTACCAGTGTTCGTTCTCTATATGTAGTTTGTGTACATTTAGGAAGGGTTTCTTCTTCATTTAAAAGAAAGTGGGACTGCTACAGATAAGGCTAGTAGAAGAGCAGAGAACTAGAAGAAAAAAGAAAGTCTGTTTGGAAAGTCTGTGTTAGAAATTGATGTTATTTTTGCCAACTCTGATTTTGGTGCTAGTTGCCCCTCTCTAAACTCCAAGGTGCTCACAAACATAGCTGAAGAGACAGCACGCAGTGGTTGGGGTAGGACCTGCTGAACAGGGGGAGAACTCTAAAACTTCTTAAGCCAGCTTTGCTTGGAAATATTGTTGGAAATTGCATACTCAGTTTTGTAGTTTTTATTATTTGTAGTGCAGATACGAAAGGTTGAATTGATTAAATGTGCAGGCTTACAAAAAAGAAAAAACGAAAAAGTCTTCCTGAAAACAGTGATTTTGGTTTGCTTTTCCATTTTACAATTCAGAAGATACTCTGAGCACAGGGACAAAAGTCCTGAGGTTCCAGAAACAGCCAGGATAAAGTAGGAGTCTGTTCAGCTGACTTGGCTCACTGAGTAAAATCACAGTAACAGATTGCACATGCAGGCAAACTCATACCCAGTCCAGATATTCTTACTCTGCTGTTGGTGTGCAGGAGGTTCCACAGAGGTCTTCACATCTCAGCTCATTTCCAGAGTGCTCTCAGGTGTGCCTTGGGCAGTGGCTGCATTCACCAAGTGATACTAACTGTGGCATTTGTAGATTCCAGAATTTGACAACTTGTACCTGGACATGAATGGCATTATACATCAGTGCTCACATCCAAATGATGACGATGTCCACTTCAGAATCTCAGAAGATAAGATTTTTGCCAATATTTTTCATTATTTGGAAGTATTATTTCGCATTATTAAACCAAGAAAGATTTTCTTCATGGCGGTTGATGGAGTAGCTCCAAGAGCAAAAATGAATCAGCAGCGTGGGAGACGTTTTAGGTAAGAAGATCAGCTCTGACTCTGTTTTGAAGATAGTAAACACTTTAAAGAACCCACTTACTGAAATATATGCCATGAAAAGTAAGAGACTGTGAGTGGTTGTGCCTTTGACAGTAGTTTTATTAGGTAACTACCTGTAAAATATTAAAATCAGAATTCCAAAAGGAAAGTTTGCTTGTTACATACAATTTTTCTCTGTGTATGTGGCACTTGGTGACAAGGGGAGCTTTTTCTTATGAAATTTTCTGTGAAACAGCTCTGCAGTGGAGTTCTTGCAGATGTTTCAAATTGCTTTATAATCTGTGAGAGTCTTTCATATTTGTGAATGCTTGTTCTAGATATGTCTACTTGGTAGCTGTAGTGGAAGTCATAGAAGAAGTCAAGTTTCTAATGAAACTGATTTCCAGTTGATACCAGTTACCAAGTTAGCTCAGATACAGACCTACAAGTACATTAAGAATTACAGTAATGCTTTGGGAGATGCTGTAAGGAAGAAAAGCCAGTGGTTAGGCAGTACAGGGATGGTGAGTGAAACGCAACATGAGCAAGCTGCTGGAAAGGAACAAGAGAAAACATTTTCAGGCAACTGGATTTTTTTTTTGTGGTTTGGTTTTTGATGTAAGTTTTTCTTTAAGGAATAAAGGAGGTTGGGGGGAAGAAGAGATTAAGAGTTCTAAATAGAAATTTGTAGCAGAAATTAGAGCCAGACAAAAACCTAAGACTTTGGTGGTCTCTCTGTTTCTGGTTCAGAAGTGCTTAGGAAATTCTCGGCCAAAAAACTTTGGCATGATGTTTGTTAGTTTTCTCTGTTACTGGACATGATTGAGTTGTTAGTTTGCTGGTGACTCCCTTGGAATTCCACACCTGCTGCTTTAACTATGCTACAGTTATTGTTCTGGGGTAGCATTTTCAGATTTTAGATTATAGATATTCCTGTTGTTTCAGTGTTAATAGCTATTCATTGTGATCAACCATTGTATGATCACCTTGGTAATCTAAATACTAACTGCATCTCAATAGTGACAGATTTGTCACATTTCTGTGAAAATGCTATTTTAAGCCACCTTAGTTGTATCAGAAATAAGTTCAAACTCTGTTCAGGAATTTAATTTCTCTCCTTTTTTATTTGTTAAGCACTCTAAAAAATCAACTATATTTATTTTGTCAAAAAGCTGTACTTAGGGTATTAACATTTGAATAAGATGATTTGTTCTCTACTCTCTCTCCAATGCTGTTTTGTTTTAGATCAGCAAAAGAGGCAGAGGAAAAAATAAAAAAGGCATTGGAAAAAGGAGAAACTCTCCCTACAGAAGCCAGATTTGACTCCAACTGTATTACACCAGGTAAGATAATTTGTCAGTTATTTAAATTTAACTGTTTATGGTTTGTCTTCTGTATTTTGGTACTGTTTTGCTCTCCTAATGTATGTTTTTTAAAAAATAGAAGCCAGAATCAAGAAAGGCTTAAGTATGTTTGTGACAAAAGTTTTAGTAACATTCTGTACGGTTGGAATACTGTCTCATTCTAACAATTTTTTAGATTACTATGGAAAAAGTGAAATTACTTGGGAAAGAAACCAGTCATTCCCTTCATCTCTGGCAGAAGTTTTATTTGTTGGTATTTTTAAAAATACTTCTGATATGTAAATGCAAAATAGTGAAAAACTTTAACTTGGGTTTCTATTTTCAGGAACTGAATTCATGGCCAGATTGAATGAGCATCTTAAATATTTTGTAAATATGAAGATTTCCACAGACAAATCCTGGCAAGGAATAACAGTCTACTTATCAGGCCATGAGGTCATAATATTTCTCTACTATCTTATTTTATTTTTTTTTTTTTTTAACAGAATAATACTTACTGCTGATATTTTGTTTGTTTGTTTGTGTCCAGACTCCAGGGGAAGGTGAGCACAAAATTATGGAGTTCATCAGATCAGAAAAAGCAAAGCCCCATCATGATCCAAACACAAGACACTGTCTCTATGGCTTAGATGCTGACTTGGTATGTGCAACTAAAATAATACAAACAACAGGGATTTGTCAAGTGTGTACATTTTTGATATCTTCCTAAGCTCATAGGGTTCTAAAATGGTTTAAAACAAGCATGTGATTTTGTGTTCCTGCAAACTTTTGAATTTGTAATGAAACCAAACATCAAAATTTCTTTATACTGCTTGACAAGTTTAAAAAAACCACATTTAGAATTAAGATCTTTCTGATATCTCTTTGTAATAGATAATGCTGGGATTAACAAGTCATGAGGCACACTTCGCGCTCCTAAGAGAAGAAGTCAGATTTGGTGGTAAAAAGGCTCAAAGGTGAATGGATTTAACTTTACTCTTATTCTGTTTATGATTAAATTAAATCCAAAATGCACTGGGTGACTAAAACAGATGTGTGTTTGGCAGTTTGGGTTTTCTTTTAAATTGATTGCATAGTAATTTAATTAAGTCTTACTTTATTCTTCGTGTTGGAAAAGTCATTAAATTAGGGAACTCAGTGTGCTGAATTGTGCCTTAAATTGGTTTACATGAAAAAAATGTATGCTGTCATAACAGCTGATAAAAAATCCTGAAGCTTTGGTGTGTTTTAGTTTTTTCTTCATGTTATAATGGAGCAACCAGGGCTGTATTGACATTGTTTCCATAATTGTGTTATGAAGATACTAACTTTCTACAGTGTGTGTGTGTGTATATATATATACACATATATATCTCTGAGGTTTTGTGCATGTAAGTAAATTACTAGAAAAATTACTAAAATCAACTCTCTTATAATGGCTAGGTAGATTCTCTTATTCAGGGTTTGCCCAATTGAAATAACTCTATAAACAGTCAGATGGTGACTTGTTCCAGACCTGTGCATATACCTGAAGCTGTTCTGAAGTAATACAGGAATTAATTTATAACTGTTACTGTGGCTGGGTTCCTTCCTTGAAGGACCTTAAGCATGTATTATTTGTAGGGAGAAGATGGGAGAAACAGAAATAAACATTGCTGACACTGAAAGGATTTTGGGTAACACTGGATAAGTTATACATATTTAGATAAATGCATAGTTTTTGCTAATAAAGGAATATTTTATTACCAAGGATAATATGATGAACATCAGAAAGAAGCTTTCTTTTCAGTCTTTGCAGTCAATGTGTCACTAGTACACATGGGTAGTGTTGGCATGCAGCACTGCAATATTTTTTAAAGACCTTACAGCTAATCAAAATGAAACCTTGGTTTTACCTTTCTAAAAAACAAAATAATGTGAAATAAGAGTGTGATGACTTTTTGAAAGATTAGTTAGTGAAAGTATGAAATCAAAAGGCAAAGTGTTATTTGTTCCCCTCCCTCCCTAGCATTGTTCCATATTGTAATATCTGAATAATTTTGCTCATTACAAGAATTTACTGCTGTAAATTACAGGAATTGCCTTTTGTCAATATTATCACTTTTATGGATACTTAAAATTGGAAATTTGGAACTCCTAAAAATACATACAAATTAATACTGCTTCGCAATTTTTTTCATTGAGAGAAATTGCTTGTTTTATCAGGATTTTGAGGTCCAGTGCAATGAAGAGTAAGGGCAGATTGTCTTTAGAGTCTTACAGCATCAACCTGGACTGGCCAAAGTTCTTTAATACCAATATGAAAATTGTATTTTGAAAGTGCCACTATTGGTTCTGAAGCCCAGTGTAGCTCAGAGTTCATCTTACATGAGTTTTTCTCAAGGCTGCTATCACACACATCTTCCTTATAGGATTATTTCTACAATTTCCTATTTATGTGTGAAGACACAAGTATTTATGCTGGTTTGTCATTGGAGGTGGTGTCAGCTAGTTACAGTATAGACTAGAGGTGATTTCACTAAGGTGAAATAGTCCTTTCCTAATTTAAAATGCATAATTTAGCTCATTAATCGTTTGGTGTAAGTATTAACTGATTTGGGGCTGATGTTTGCTTAGGGTTTTAATGAGTAGTTTTAGTGAAGAGGAAAAAGGAAAGCAGAATATATGTTGACTATGCCATAAACAAACAGTAGGTTTGTTATTCTTTTAGTGATGCATTGAAGCCACAAAATAATAAATAGAGACATGTTTTCAAGTTGAGTCTATTCATCTCTTACAAGAAACATTTCAAATGACTACAAGTGTAACCCAGTTGGTTTATGTGTGAATCGGTGTACTCTGTTCTTATTCAGACTAGTTAGAAAATACCTTAAAATTGTGAGGCTTAGTGCCAAGTTGAGCTAATTTGTCTCTTTTGAGCAATGGGATAGGGATTTAGGAAATAGTAACTACAGCATGGAACTCCACAAAGCTCTTCTCCATACAATCACATCTGGTGTTTAGAAGATTCTACTGCAAAATTTTATAGACCAAACCAGATTAATCCTAAAATAGATTCAAGGAAATGTTTATACATTATTTTTTTCTGCAAAGATACAATCCTAGTAAAATTTCTTGGGTGTAGCTAACCTTGGACTTATTAATATTAATGTTGAAAGTGTGTTTATAAATAATTAACTTTGTGGTTTGAATAATTTACAGAGTATGTGCACCAGAGGAAACCACGTTTCATTTACTGCACTTATCACTGATGAGAGAATATATTGATTATGAATTTTCCCCAGTAAAAGTAAGTTCTAATGGAGCTGAGTTGGAAAAAAATGTGTGAATGTGTGAAGTCTTTAAGAAAAAATGATAACAAAAAATTATACTCCTGTGTGTTTTTCTTTTTTCCTTTTTCTTTTTCCTCCAGGACAAGATTTCTTTTGAATACGATATTGAAAGGATAATAGATGATTGGATCTTAATGGGTTTCCTTGTAGGAAATGATTTTATTCCTCATCTACCTCATTTACACATTAATCATGATGCACTGCCACTACTTTATAGAACATACATGGCTATCTTGCCAGAACTGGGAGGTGAGAAAACTAAGTTCATCTGTGGAAAGTAGAAGCATTATTAACATTGGTGTATTTATATGTATTAACCTTTCTAGCCACATTAGAATGCTTAGCATTTACTACACTTTCCTTAGAGAGGCAGCAAGATTGCATTTTATTATCTGTGGGGCATTTAAATGCAAATTTTAAAATTATTAAATAGTTAGTTCAAAAGTATACTTAATTTTCTCAACAGGCTACATCAATGAAAATGGGCATCTGAATTTAGAACGTTTTGAGAAATATCTCACAAGATTGTCAGATGTAAGTAATTTTGAAATTTATAAGTGTTGAATTTAAATTCATATTGTACTCTAAAATACACCATACTTTCGTTTTAATGAACTTTTAAATGACTATGTTTTACAGGTGGTTTAATCAGCTGTTTTAGCATTGAACAGATCCTAAATGTCAGTTGATGTCTGATCTTACAACATAAGAGGCAAAAGATTGAATCATTTGATCCGTGCTTTAGCCAGCACAGTGCTTTTAATAGTGCAAGTCAAATGAGGATTCACCAGTAGAATCATGGTCCTCACTTCAGTTGGTGTGTGGCAGTATTGGGCAGAGCTTGTTAGAGCAGGTGCCAGTACTGGCAGGGATGTGGGTTCAGTCCCTCTAGGGCCATTCATGTAACAGTTGGACTCAGTGATCCTTGTGGGTCTCTTCCAGCTCAGAATTGTCTGTGATTTCCATATATTCTTAAAGCTTGCAGCATGCAGCTATGTTCTTTGTTTCCCTGCTGGTAGTTTCCTGTGGGGTAAGCTATGTCTGAAGGTCTTGGAGGGGACAATTGTTTGCAAGTTTTTTATGAAGATCACTAGTAAAGATCAAGGAGCATCTCTGAGAGGCAGGCACCAGTTTTGTTCATGAGCTAGCTGGTGTACAGGAGGTAATCCTGTTAAGTGCCAGTGCAGTAATCAATCCGTTCTAGAGATGAGGTAAGGTATAGGCCATATAGAAATGGAAAGGATTAAACCTTCTGCTGAACTTGGAAAGAGGAAGCTCATCCGTTGTCCCTTCTTCAGCCTTGTTTTCCAGTTCTTGGACAGAGCTGTGAATGTGTTCAATCTGGCCCAAGGCTGCATTAACCAGACCCTGTATGTGTACTGCTTCTAGAGTTGATAGTGAAGTGTAGAAGTTATTTAATTCTTTTTTGTTTCAGCTTGCTGCCTCACTGAAAGAAAAGAAACATGGCTTGGCTGTATGTTACATATTGCTGAGAAACAGGATTTTTAGTATCTATTTAGTTGTACATCTAGGGCAAAATGTTTATGTACAGATGACTCTAGGTATAATCTAATGCATGTACTAAGAAGACATTGTTAATCTGGCATTCTAAATTTTACATCCCTCAAATAATTGAAAAATTACTTTAATCTCACAGTTTGATCGTGAACACTTCAGTGAAGTCTTTGTTGACCTAAAATGGTTTGAAAGTAAAGTGGGCAATAAATACCTCAACGAGGCAGCTGGGATTGCAGCAGAGGAAGCCAGAAAAAATAAACACAAGAAACAAAAGGTCAGTGTTTTATATACACAATTTCCGAAATGTTACTTTTTGCAAATCAGTAATTTGATCTTAGACAAATTAAGTGGTATAAACCTCTGTTTTTAGATTTTTTTTTCAAACCAGAAAAGGTAGTAAAATGTAACAGTTTGCCTTCTGCCTATATGCATTGCTTGTTGTGAGTGATGAGTTGGTTCAGTCAGAGGCAGGTGCTCATAGTTTCTAAAGTCTTGCAAACCTGTATTTAATGCTTTGATGTTCTTCAGCAGAACTTAACTTGTGTGTGAGTTATGATCAAACTTGCTGCACTTTGTAATCTTATTTTTTAATGCGTAGTCTGCTGGAAGTTCCATGTATTGCAGCTACACTGATAGAACATTCATGTATGTCTTGGTGTTCACTAACTGCTGGACAGCAAATAGGGAAACAGCAATTTCATTGGTGAGCTATCTCCAATTAGTATTAAACTTGCAGTTCTAGATATAACCAATTAATAAGGAGCAGCACCTTGTATATTTGTGTGTGGTACTGCATAACAATATCTTGTCTTTGGCCCAGTATCAAGTTCCCCACCACCACTTCCACTGACTGCCCTTCACTGTATGCTTCAGCAGGGTGTAAAGTAGCAGGAGAATTTGCAGTTAATATCTCTGTATATTGTTATCCTTTTCTTTATGTACAGAGCAGTTTTGGAAAGAGTATCATTTTGGAACACAGCTATTCAGGTATTTTTTTAGAAGTAGTTAATGTTTTGAGACTTTGATCTGTCCTTCTTGTCTGCTTAAATAATTTTCTTGAAGCAATTGTAAGAGAAGGAAATGAGGTTTATAATAAATAATATTTATACAGTTTGATTGTAGCATTTTGAGTTGCAAGTTTTGAATGGGATTCGTGCATATTAACCTGTATTTTTATATTATCCCAAATCTTATTAGGCTCAGGAAAATTCTATGTCTTTGGCTGCTTTAGAAAAAAATGAAGGTGAAGTGACCCCTAAAAGTAAGTGCAACTAATTTCTCTATACACATATAACAAAAATGTGTGTATAGATTTCAAAGTACTGTAAGAATTGCGTGTCAGAGATGAGTTTAATCTGAATGCAAGACTTGTGTAGTCAGCTGCTGGGAAGTGGAACTACACTGGTGAGAGAGAGTGGGGCTAAAGTTTTAGAGGTTCTTCTTCCCTGCCCTGTATTTACATGATGAATTAAAGGAATTAATGAACAAACCTTAAACAATATTATGTTTTTGGTACTTGTATGCATAGGTATTTTCTTTGATGGGGGACAGGGGAACAGATTTTTGTATGGCTTTAGGATTTTTAATTGTTGTTTATTAACTCATTCTACTTGTAGGAAATGGTTTTTGCTCATGTTTTGAAGTTAATTGTCAAAAATGTATGAATATTACTATATGACATTAGATGATGTTGCTGAACATAATTAAATTTTAAAATTCATTTTTATGTTTTCTCAGGTTTTTTTTCTGATGGCTTGTATTATCTTCTCTGTTCTTGTAATTGGGGTAAAAATGGGTTGCCTGTCTTAAAAATTCCAGAATCTCTCTGGGTAAAGATTTTGTTTGATTGTTCCATGTTATTTTCAGTGCAAGGAAGGTGTGAGCACCTATAGCTTTGAGTTGGGGAGTAAAGTTAAGGCATTATGTCAGAAGTGAACATTTTCAAACCTCACTGTAGTAGAGAAGTGAATGTTAATCCTTTTTTTTCACGACTGGTTTTCCAGCCACATTGGAAGATGAGCCAGAAGATGATGATCTGTTTGAAACTGAGTTTAGGCAATACAAAAGAACTTACTACATGACTAAAATGGGTGTAGAAGTAGTGTCTGAGTAAGTATCTACTCCTTTTTCTAGTCCTAAATGCTGAAGACAAGTCTTTGTAGATGAGTATTAGAGACATACATTTGTAAACATGTATTAGAGAGTATTTACAAGAGTGTGTATTGACAGGACAAGGCATAATGGCTTCAAATTGGAAGGGATTAGGTTTATGTTAGATAATAAGGAAGAAATTCTTTACTGTGAGGGTGGTGAGGCACTGGAGCAGGTTGCCCAGGGGAAATGTGGATGTCCCATCCCTGAAAGTGTTCAGGTGTTGGATGGGGCTTAGAGTAGTCTGGTCTATGCAAGGGTGTCCCTGTCTGTGGCAGGGGGTTGGAACCAGATGATCTATAAGGTCCCTTCCAACTCCCAACATTTTCTGATTCTAATAAAAGACAGAATATTCATCCCATGTCAAAAGCAGAGAGCACATGGCAGAGTACTGCAGTGGTGATGATTTTGCGTAATGCAACAAGAGCTACAAATCAAGTTTTCTGTAATAAGTATTTCAGGACCAGAGAGGAAATGAATCTAGAAAATCATGTTGTTATTATTAGGTTCCAAAAATGTTCTATCTGCACCCCTATGTACAAGGTGCTAAGTACTTTCTATATACCAGTGAAAATGAGAAAACTAATAAGTATCTTTCCTTTTTTTTTTTTTTTTAAGTGCCTTCTTGGCTGATCAAGCTGAATGTTATGTCCAGGCAATACAATGGATTTTGCATTATTATTACCATGGAGTTCAATCATGGAGCTGGTAAGAAAAAATATCAAGAGAAACTGCTGAAAGATAGTGATATCTCAGCTTGTATGCTGAGAACATTTAATGTAGTTTGGTTTGTTCCTGATCTGTGAACACTGCTGTGCTCTAAGTCAAATAACATAGGGATATTTTTAACCTGCAGGTATTACCCTTACCATTATGCACCTTACCTGTCAGATATTCACAACATCAGTGAACTCAAAATCAAATTTGAACTTGGAAAACCTTTCATGCCATTTGAACAGCTTCTTGCTGTACTTCCAGCAGCCAGCAAAGATCTGCTACCTAAATGTTACCAGGTAAGATACAGAATTAAATGGCATTATCTATCTACTTCTTACTTGTTGTCTGCTTTATTTTATTTTACTTGATTCTTGGTGTTTTTGCATGTCTTGTTAATTATATTCCATCTACATTTTAGTTGTATGGTTAAATATTCTACTTTTTACTATATGTAGTCCATTGTGAAGTTAGTACTAAATACAAAATTTTACATTTGCTAAGCAATTTCCAGCTAGGACAGTTAAGTGTTTCATTCCTGTACAGTACTGAATTGGTTTTACTACCAGTCTTCCTTTGTCCCTTCCTACAATTAGTGCTAAATTGCCTTTTGTATCATCTCTATTGTATTTTCCTAGCACTTGATGACGAGTCAAGACTCTCCTATTATAGAATATTATCCACCTGATTTTAAAACTGACCTAAATGGTAAACAGCAGGAATGGGAAGCTGTAGTATTAATCCCGTTTATTGATGAGGTAAGTTCTTTCATCATCTGCTGTCCATATAAGCTGCAAAACAGCACTGCTAAATTTCTTAATTAATCAACAGTTAGACATGCAATTAAGTGGAAGTTTTAATTAACACTGGATAAGACCACAGAAAAATATAAATGTTTGCTGCTTAAGGAGTAAGTCTAGATTAAGTTAGCACAAGCAAAGTTAGTTTCAGGTGGCAGAAGTCCTGAGGGCTGTGGACTTGGTATTGTTAATGTTTTAATCAACTATTCAAATATTTTGGTTCATTTTCTTTGAGAAAAATATTCTGTTCCTATGTCCATATAAAAACAGAGAATAGGTAAAATAAAAATAGAGAATAGGTAAAATAAAATTAACACTTGAAAAAAACTATTTTTGCAAGAAATTTCTTCGCATAAACACCAGTAATAGGGAAGCATTAATGGAGAGCAGTAAAATAGTACTTTACTTTTGCATATAGGATAACAGTGCTGGACAAGGCTACCCTTTGGAAACAGGCTTGCAGAAAGGTGATTCTTCTCCAAAGCCATTTCATGGTAATTGTTCAGAGAGCAGGGACATGAGAAAGGGTGAGGCTGCAACTGGGCAATGAGCACATTGGGTATCTGGATTTCTCAGGTTGCTTTCCCAGTGTAGTTTTTTCTATGCTAATTTTTGTTTCCAGTTTCACATGTGCTAATTCCTCTAAAATTTAGAAACGACTGCTGCAGGCCATGGAATCCTGTAATAAAGGCCTAAAAGAAGAGGAGAAACGAAGGAACACTCACAGTGCTTGCTTAATGTACTGGTATGACAAGGATGCTGAGTTCCAGTACCTGTCACCATGGCCAGAGAAATTCCCTGCAATAGAACAATGTCACACGAGGTAGTGCTGGAGTAACTATTTTAGAGCAAGCTAAAAGTAGTTGGAGGACTTTTACTAACATTTTAATCTAACCTTGCATATGCCAATATGTAAACTGAGAAATGAAAAATACTGAATTAGATGTTGCCTGCTTTGGATGGCACACTAAAAGTATTTGTCCCTTCAGATGTTACTTTGCAAAACAGATAAACCAATGTTAAGAACAGTCTGGAGAATTACTAAACTTTGTATGACAGAGGATGAAAGACTGGTACAAATATCTGATCAATAGTGATCATTTACTGGCAGGCTAATTCCAGAGTTGTTTTTTTTTTTATTGTAAGCATTTGGATCCAGAGCAGAGAATTAAAACACAAATTTATTTTTCACCTTCTCACTGAAAGTAGCCAGCTTTGTTTCACGCAGACTGAAGATGAAATGGAAACATAAGCTTAAGAGGAGTCAAACTTAAAGCAGAGTAGAGGAGGAAGGCCTGTTGCTGGATTGCAGTTGGTAAAGAATGGACAGTTGTGAAGATGAATGAGACCCTATGGAACCATTGCTAGTTAGAATTTGGTAGTTAAAATTATTTAAAATAGTGAGTTCGGCATATATTCTGCAGTTTTGTCTTTTTCCTAATGAGCAGTCTCTTTGCAGCAATAGCGTGGGTTTTTTATAGTCCTTTCAATGTATTCCAAGTGACATAAATTAATGGCTGGAAAGCAAAGGGTTTGTCAGTTAATGAGTGAATGAATAATGACTTTTTTTAGAGCTGAAGGTCAGCCTGCATGAGGAAATGTGCAACTTCTTTTTTAGGTATAAAACAATACCTTTGGATGCTTGGCATGTAGAAATAACCCACAATAAGATAACTAAAATCAACAAGAATGCATTGTATTTTTGTGGATTTCCTACTTTAAAGCACATTAAGCATAAGGTAAAAGATTTTTTTCCTCTTCCAACATTTCAATTGTATTTAATAGATAAGTACATAAGAGCTCAACTTTTATGTGCTGTTTTGTTTTTGCCCAGTTCTATCTTAAAAAAAGTGGTGTGCAAGTGTTTCAGCAAAGCAGCCATGGAGAGAACATGATGTTAGAAATCATAGTTGATGAGAACTCAAAAGACCAGGTAAGTATTCAGCTCCTAACCAAAGACCAAAACCTAACAAAGGAAAAAAAAAAAAAAAAACCAAAAAAAACCAACCCACAGCTGGACAAAAGACTTGTTAATAAGTCTCAATTTGTTAAATAGTCAGATTTGAGGTGTTAAAATGCTAAATTTGTGTGGGAAACATACTAGAATTTTGGGTATCTGCTAAAAGGTTTAAATTTTTCCCAACTTCACAATATGAAATATCACTCTCCTTCGCTGAGTTTCTGGCCTTTCTCTGTGGTAGCATTTAGATGTTCTCGGGTAAGGAGCTGGTGGCTAATGAATGGTACAAATGCAAGGGAACAGTCTCCAGACCAGTGTTACTTGTCTTTTGAGTAACTGAAGAAAAAGTGTTTCCTTTTAATCAACAAAGCAGACTTAATGCCTTCCACTCTACAGAGTGGATAGAGAAATTAGAGGGAAGAGTCAAAGTAGCAAATGACAAGTGCAGAAAAGAAAAAAAATTCAGAAATAAATAAGGGAGACAGGAGGAAAACAATAATTTATTGTATGATTTTACAGCAGAGAGATAGGGAGAGTACATATTCAAGATACATGGCAAGAAAAATCAAATAAGCCCAATTAATATGTTAAAAAATAGTAGAGACTAGTTGGGAAAAAAGAACATAAAGTGAGATTGAATTCACAGATGCTAGCAAGTTGTGAGCATAAATGTTGTCCCTTTTTTTCAGTGTGATAAATAAATAAAATATATCATGAAAAGTACTTCGGTAATCTCAAATTGTCATTTTGTTTATTGTGTCCCAGAGACACAAATCATTCTGAGTTATTTAACAAAAGAAGTTCTTAGCGAATCTACATGAGACATAGAAATTATCCCAGGTCTTCAAGCACCACATACAACATGTTAAGAGCCATATTTTTAAATAGGGATTATGTAGTCTGTATCAAATATATTTTATTAAAATAAAGTGAGTTTTTTATTCTGCAAGAAAATCTGTTATTTAACTACTGTAGCTTTTATTGCAAAACCAGCTTGAAAATACTGTAAAAAAATCTTTTAATATGTTAAACAATTGGTAATAAAACTTCTGGATCCTTTTCAGATGGTAGAAAACGTTGCCAGTTCGATACTCGGAAAGCGAGTTTTTGTTAACTGGCCCCACCTTGAAGAAGCCAGAGTTGTTGCTGTGTCAGATGGAGAAACCAAGTAAGAGTTACCTGATACAGTTCTTTGTTATCCTTTTGCCTTTTTCTTCAAATTCATTTTGAAAATTTCAATTTCCTAGGGGTGCATGGAAATTTTGACTTTACTGTAAAACAAAAATCAAAATAGTCAAGTTGTAACAAAGACTGCTTGGTGAACAATGTTTAACATTGTTCTGAGGTTTTGTTGCCTCTGTAGCAGTCCAGTCTTTCTACTGTTTTGCTACAGATGTTGAAGCCTGGGAGACCACCTCCTTTTGAGGGGAAAAATGCATGCAGAGAAATCCACACAGTGAACATTTCTATAAAATCCTCCTTTATAAATAGCACGTGTACTGGTATTTTTTATTAAAATCATGCTGTGTGGCCCATTGTGGAAGGGATAGAGAAAATAATGCTGCAAGTCTTCAACGTCCTTAACAAGTAATTTCTAACTATTTTGAGTTTTGCTCACAATTGGTTATGTCTAGGTTAGTCTTATTTGGCTAAATTTCCTACCTGTCATTCTCAAGGTTTTATTTGGAAGAACCACATGGCACACAGAAGCTTTACATGGGAAATGCAGTACCCCCAACTAAAGTGGCTTATGTTGGAGATAAGGAACAAAGCATGTGGGTAAAAGAAGTTCAAGGCATTTCAGAGCAGTAAGTAACTTCAAAAATTAAAGTGTAGCTTTGCATTTTATGTCTTGGCTATGTTTTGTTCCTGTATTACAGACCTAAGTAGCACAGAAGAACTGCTGCATACTTGATGATAAAGGTTAATCAAGTGTGCTGAAATTTAAAGCAACAACATAAAAGAGCTTATGTTGAAATTTCAGAATATATGGAGTTAATTTTGAGGTAACTAAAGTTAGAACCTGTTATAAAAGAACTCTCAAATGAATGAGTTTCAGTATTTATTCTCCCTCTCAATTTTCTGTTCTGGTGTTAGCAATCTTCAGTTGTAGGAAGTATGTAGAATAAAGTAATGTAGAATTTCCTTGCAACTCAAATAGCTTAGCTTTGTTAAATTGAATACAGCTCTTGTTTTTCTAGAGTGTGGGTGCTCAGTAGACTATAAATGAGTTACAGTAGTTTTGATGCCATTTTGCTGTTCCTAAAATCATGGGCCAGACACAGTTATGCAATGAAAAGGAGTCACCTTTCTAAGGATCCTTAGGTGCATGATGGAAATCCTTAGCATGCTTAGCATGCTAGATGGGAAGTGCCTGAAGATGCACCTGTAACATAAAGCACACACAATTTTTATGTGTTTAGCCAATTAGCATAACTGACCAGAAGCCCCAGTTAGAGACATAGGTGATGTGGTCATTCCCCCTCAGTTCAACCCTTTCTACCCTTTCTGAATCTGCCTCCCCCCCACCACGTCCCCATAGACAGGAGCTAAACTTTGTTTATGAAAATGTGTCTTGGAGAGCTGGTTTCAACCTTGGCTTCCCAGAGAGCCTAACCTTGGACCTCCAGCTTGGGGCTGCTGGGGAATTTATTTTGTCTTTCTGCCTAACAAAGTAGGTAAAATGCTAGCTACGAATACTGTGATAGGCTACAGAGCTACAAATGTATATGTAGGGAATATAGAGAATATATAAAAGCAAAAGGGCAAAAATTAGTTTGGCACTAATTTGGCATTTTATTATCTGTCATTTGAGCTAACTGATTTAATTACCCCTAACCCTTCCACTGTAAGGATTAAATGTGCTTAAGTTAATGCTCTGAGCTCTGTAGTGATGGCTGTGCAACAGTGGGTAAGCAATTGGTTTAGCCGTTTATTCTGGGTATTTTTTGTAAAATAACAAGAAAACTATTAGAATCCTTTTTTAAAGAGGGTTTTTTATTTTATTTACTTGTACTTCAATAAATTAATTCTACCCTCTTGGTTCGGTTCTGTTTATTGTAAGCAAGCTAAATGTTCTGCTTTGTGTTCAGGTACCAGAGAAGGAAAGGAATAATTATTCATGAAACATCAGTAGTTGTATATGCTCAGTTACTCACTGGTAACAGATATCAACTAAACCAAAGTGGAGAAGTTTATTTGGAGAAGCAGTGGTCTAAACAAGTTCTTCCTTTTGTTTACCAAACAGTTGTCAAGGTAAATATACAAGTTCAGTACCTTTTCTGAATTATTTCAGACTCTGACTATATTTTAAACTAAGTGTCTGTTTAGACTATTTTTAAAATTATTTTGCTGGAACTGAATGTTATTTAAGATTGTCACTATTGTCTTTTTCATGTAGGATATCAAAGCCTTTGACTCTCGTTTTTCAAACATCAAAACTTTGGATGATTTGTTTCCTCCTGGAAGTACAGCCTTCATGCTGGGATCTCCGTACTACGGCTGCATGGGAGAAGTTAGTTCCAGTAATTTCATAATTTTTCCCTGCAGATTTTTTCTTTTTGAAAACCTAAAATAATCTAAGATGTTGTGTGACAGTAGTGGCCATTTGCTAACTAAAATTTTTAATCTAGGATTCCCTGGTGGTTTAGTCTGAGAAAGAGAGGGATCTTCTGTTTTCCCTTGTTGCTTGTGTAAGAGGAAAAAGCAAAACTTGAATGCAGGATTATTTTTATTAGCTCTTTGGGGTAATACATAGAGTTCCCTTTTGTGTTATTTTCAGTCACAAATTCCTTTGATTTAATGCTGACTGATTGGCTCTGTGAGGAAGCAAGGTACGGGTCAAGGCAAGGTGATGAATCCCAAAGCATTTCTGTGCATACTACAGCAAAATTGTTGATAAAGTAGAGCATGAGGTCTGTTATCCAAAGACTGCTGTTTTTAAATAGCACTTTTATAGCACTTTTAACCAGTTGTGTTTCTCTCCAAGGTTCAGGATTCACATGATGTGATCTCAGAAGGTAGAATCCGGGTAGTTTTTAATATTCCATGTGAACCCCAGCTTGATACTTTAATCCAGAACCAGCATGTGAGTGCTTCTGCTTTTCTAGTAAAAACTTAATGTATCAAATAGATTTTTTTCAGTGGTAAATGTCTTTAAGGGATGTTTCCATGTAATTCATTAGCCCTTTGTATAAAAATCCTTATCCTTTAGGCATTGCCAATATGTTTTGTTTGTTTGTTTTAAAGAAATATTCTGTGAAATACAATCCTGCATATATTTTGGCCAGCCGTCTTGGAGTAAGTGGATATCTTGTCTCCAGATTTACAGGGAGTATCTTTATTGGAAGAGGATCAAAGAAGAAGTAAGTTCTCTTTGTGAATTTTGACCATAGAGAAACTTCTAAATTCTGCTATAACTATAGAAATTTTGCTGGTTTTAACTGCTGTTTTTATTAAGTGTGCACTCTTTTGTGTTTTGAAGCTTTCTTTGAAGTATATTTGCTGTAAACTAAGTTGATAGGCAGTGCTTTTTTTCTGTCAGAAGCATGTTTTACATCTTTGTTTACTGGACAGTTCTGTATGCTTTCATATTGTAGACAGACATAAAATTGACTTTCCTGGTTAGCTGTTTGAAAAATTGAATTAGAAGTTTAAACTGACTTTGCCATACCGAGAATAAAAAAGTGGAATCAGGATCTAATTTCATTGTACTTATTACTGCTGCTAGAAAGGGAGATTAACTGTACCTGTAGCTTCTTTTCAGGACTAGTTAAGCCTGCACAAAATACATAAGGGAGGCAATCCATGTAGTCCTTTGAATGTTAAAATTGTAGTTCCTCTCTAGAGATATGGTTGATGCCTTACTGTATTCTTGTGATCTAATTCGTTGTTGATGGATTGTTCAAGGACATCCTTCTGCACCTTGGTCAATGCCAGGGGTTGACTGCAGTTGATTAGATCTCAATTAAGGAAGTAATGTAAAATATTTCCTACCCTCCTTTGCAATGAATTAGAGATACACAAGTGGAAAGCTACCATAGCACAGCTTTTGGCCTGTGACATTTATAGCTGACACAATGTTAACAAATAAACAATACAACTAATTTAATTTTTCTGTGGTTTAAGGCCAAGAATGTATCTTTGAGGGGTTTTTTTTTAATGTATGTGAACACACACACATATTATTGCAAGTTAATAAATTTTTCTTATTCCCAGTCCTCATGGTGATCACAAAGCAAATGTGGGGCTAAACCTGAAGTTCAACAAGAAAAATGAAGAAGTTCCTGGCTATACTAAGAAAGTTGGAAATGAATGGATGTATTCTTCTGCAGTAGAACAACTGCTTGCTGAATATTTAGAAAGGTAAATTATTGGATAGAAGCTTCATCTAAATTACCCATATTTTGTGTCAGTTGTTGGAATTTGTCCTCTGGTCACAGATCTTCTGAGAATGATGAGTTTGTTTCTTTTATTCCACTGTTCTGTTTTGGGATAGAGTAATTTTGTTAGCAGCTTGCCTTTGCAAAATTATCAGTGTGAAACTAAATTAAGTAAAAAATAACCCATCTGGGCTTCACAACTTTTGAAGCCCACCAGACTTCATTTTGAAGGAGCTTTTTTGTGCTGTATGCTGATCTGAAACTAAAGTTATTTTCCATGTATTTGGGGGGTTTTAGGGTGCCTGAACTATTTAATTATGTAGCCAAGAACAGCCAGGAAGATATCTGCTACGAAGATGACATTTGGCCTGGAGAGGATGAGAATGGGTAAGCCACGGTCCTTATCTCTTTTCTGCAATTAGGAGAATAGAGACTGACAATTGTGAAATTGGTAATGAGTGCACAGTGGCTGCTGTGTAAGTGAAGCCTTGCTGTTCCTGCAGCAGCCTGATTGTTCAGTGATAGCTGAAAACATTATTTGAATGCTGGACTTTTCAGTTGTGGAGTCCAAGTTTCTGCCAGACTTAACCTTAAGTCCAGTAAATGAGAAATACCATTTTCAGTGCTATTTTGTAATTCTTGCTTTTAAAATAGCCTTCTGTAAGCATAGCTATGACTAGTCATAAATAAATAATAAAAAAAACCCCAGTAATTGTGGTAATTGTCTAAAATCACTTGGAATTTGAAAAATAAGTCCTACAGATTTGGAAATATTTTGCACGTTTTTAGTATGAATTTACATGGGAGAAAAATAGCAACCTTGGTTCCAGACACAGTATGATTGCTTGAAACAGCTTTAGTTATTAGACAATAAACCAAATCCATGGGTTTCAGTCAGTAAATCTGCAGGACTCCTACCTAGTGATACACCAGCGTGGGATTCCTCTCACAGAAGAGTCTCAGATTATTTCTCCACTTTACCAGAGTCTTGCCCTGTGAAGTTCTTCCTTCCTGTGTTGAGAGAAACAGCTGGTCACAGAACCAGTAATGACATCTGGACACAGTTTCGTTGGATGCAAACTTCATTTGCTGAATATGAATCCATTTAATAATTTTTTTTTCTTGAAACAAAACTTTAGGTTATGGTTTTGAAACAGTACTGTATAATTCTAACTTTTCTTAAACCATACAGAACCTTTAGATTCTGTTATTTATGAATATATATATATAATTGGTATGCCTGTATGATAATACTTGACTGATTAGATTAGGGAACATGGTAAAATGCCTGGTTTATGCAGTTAAAAGCTTTCATTTATGCCATTTTTTATTCAGAGCTGAGAAAGTGCAAGAAATTGTTGCCTGGTTAAAAGCACATCCTGTGTCTGCTTTGTCCCGCTCATCTTGTGACTTGCAAATTTTGGATGCAGCCATTGTTGAGAAAATTGAAGAAGAAATAGAGAAATGCAAGGTACAGAGCTTGGTGTCATTGTGAGCAGGGGTAAACCAAAAAGCAGTGCTCATTATTTTTGAAGTTCTGAAGTTTAAATAAGACAATTGAAGATTACTTGCCATTCCAAAGAAGAGGAACACAGAATATAATGTAAAATCTGGATTTGTAATATGGATTATCCCAGAAATTCAGAAGAGCTCATTATTAATCTTTTTAAGAGATTCACTCTTTCAGGGGTGATTTATCAGCAGTGGGACATACTCTGAGCTGTGCCTTTTGGTGGTTTTTTAAAGGAACAGGTATCAGTATATATTGAAAAATACTAATGCGTTCTTTTTACGTGCAATCCCAGCTGTTCTCCCCTTGCAGTTTCTCTTTGGTCTGCAGAAAATGAAAAGGTTATTTTCTGAAGGCTACAGATGAAAAAGTGGAAGTAAAAGCTAACGACAAAACCGAATGAAATAATGGGCTGATTTTTTTTTTTTTTAAACTGACTTGCAAGGACATCTTAAAAAAATTGGTGTGAAATCTGGAATTAGACAACTAATGGTTAGGTATGAAATCCAACATGTTTTAAATACTAGGCTTATTCTAAAGTCTTCATTAAAGCTCTATACCATTATCTAAAAGAAACTAAAGAATTCTACATGATCTTTTCAGGAGTTTTGTTTTACCTATTCCAGTGCTTGTTCCTACACTGGTTTGTAAAGACTTTCTGTTCCTTTCCTTTAGCAGAGGAAGAGCAACAAGAAGGTGCGAGTAACTGTGAAACCCCATTTGCTGTACAGAGTAAGTGATGTGAATGGGTTGGGGGGGAGGGTTAAGTTGTCCAGATCATATTTATTTTACATAAGCTTACCACCTTTAGGAGAATGGAATTTCATGACAGTATTTATGAAAGGAAATATTTTGTTATGCCTTCTAGAAAATAATTTTGAAAACAGTAGTCTGTTTCTACAAGAAGAGAGAATTTATTCTAACTACTAACTTTGTCATGTCAGGCACTGACTTTGTGGGTTTTTTCTACCTTCTGTCCTTTATGCTTCTTACTGGCTCTATAATGAAGGCAAAACAGAATTTGCTTTCTGCTGTCTCTTTTCCCATGTTTTACTTTTTATTTAGTTCTTCACTGAGGACCAAATGCTCATCTTGCCTATGTTACTGATATAGGCAGGTTACTCATGTTTTGGTTCTGTCTGAATTGATCCTCTTGATCAACTAGTGTACAGCACATTTTCAGTCAGAAGCAGTCAGTGAGAGAGTTGCAAGGGTGAAAAAAGAACATTTGCTTTGAATCTGGAGAGGGAAGGTTTTTATTTTTTAGGGGGCTGGTTTCTATGTTTTTTTTCTTCCCCAGAAAGCTTACTTTATAGTGTGTCTCAGATGCTGTTATAAATGCATTTTTATTGTACTCTTTATTGTTTTGCACACATTAACACAGTCTTTTGGTTACTGTCAGCCATTAGAGCAGCAGAAGGGGGTTGTTCCAGACAGAGATGCAGAGTACAGGCTGTTTGACCGTGTTGTCAATGTCAGAGAGAACTTCTCTGTTCCTGTTGGTCTACGAGGCACCATTATTGGAATTAAAGGAGGTAATATTTTCTTCATGGTTATAGCTCTATAACAGTTCAGCTAATAATATGAATGTAGGATTCAGGATAGTATTTTGTGTAATGACATATTTCTCACTGTGAAGTATATGCAACTTGAAGTCATTGATGACAGATTTACTGTTTTGAATCAAACCTGCAAGTCTTCTATTTTAATTTCATGTGTTACATAGCTGTTACTTGAATAAGAAATTACTTACCCTATGTTTGTTCCGATATGAATTAGAAATTACTCTTAGTTTCTTATTATGAAGAAGGCAGATCAGAAAAGAAACAAAATATGGGCAAAGTTAAGTGAAGTAGACATAAAACCAAGTATTAGCCTTAATATTTATATTGAACATAAAACTTCATCAAGTATGATATCTTAAATAGTTTTACTTAGAAGTTGTATTTTTATTCTGTGATATTCCATTTCCATTAATTGGCATGGATTTGTACCTTGTTTGACAAGAAGATAACCAGTAAGTCTATTTTAAGAAGGATTTATTGAGCCCCACAGAGTGTAGCAGTTTGAGGTTGAGTACTACAAATAGTTTTCTTACCTGCCATTTCAGTAGTTGCTTTCTCATTCACTTTGCATCTAGCAGAATCTCAAATAGATTAGATTTGGGTGCAGCTTTTTAAAACAATATTATTTTCTCCATAGTTCTTAGATACTACTCTAATTTTAAAGGTGCATTAGTCTATTATTATGCAAGAAGTTCGTATTAACTTCTTAGTTAGTATTAAAGTTAGTTATTAAAGCTGTTGGTTTCTGACTTCCCAAATGTAGAAGTGGTTTGCCTCTCTTTTCTGCCAGTTTCTGGCAGAAATTATTACTGCCAGAAATTACTCAGAAATTATTGGGGAGGGGGGGGGGGAGGAATCTGTTGTTCATTTTTGGTCTTTTCATTATTTATTGTATAACTACTATAGATAGATATTTACATAATATAGATAGAAGTAACTGTATAGGATGATGTTTTACTTTATTTTCTATAGCTACTAGAGAAACAGATGTGCTCTTTGAAGTTTTGTTTGATGAAGAATTCCTTGGAGGCCTCACTATAAGGTTTGTGTGGGGGAGTTCAGAGGTGCTATTGGTATAGAAGGCACGAAATCGTTACGTTTGGTTTGGTTGAGTATTTTTAATGCTTCTTCTCAAAACTTTGTTTCTTGGTAATGTTGGTCAGTTTTTATTTCTTGTGTGTCTCTTGGCTCTCTTTGAGTAGTGATAATTTTTGTGAAGCATGTTATGTTGTGGAAATGCTCTTTAGGCTTTTTTAGTGTAGAAACTTGTGACTTGAAGAAAGCAAGTATGAACCAGCAGAATAAAGCACTAGATCCAAATATCTTTCTAAATAATTATGTAGAAAATAGGTCCTTATCTGTATGTATTCAACATGTGGATTAAAATCCAACTAGAAGTTCCTCAGGAGAAGGGATTCTGAACTCAATAGTTGATACTTAAACACTAAATTCTACCATTAAAAACCTGAACTGTTCTTCAGGAGATGGAGGTGCTTTTGTTTTTAGAAGTGTGGTAACTCTTCTGTATTGAAGTAAACACCTAAACTTCTAAGTGCTCAGATATACCCAGCAGGCTTCATTTCACTGTTTTTACCTACAATAAGGTTTTAATGATGGAATTTGAAAGAGATTCTTCCCTACTACCTGCATTCAGCGATCACAGCCCTTGCATGTCCTGTAACACAGATAATACTCAGTGTTCAGAAATGCTGCTTAACTTCAAATTGTAATTCTGCTACTGAACCTGAAACTTAGTTTTCATTTCTGAAAAATAAAAGAATATTGTTTTCTGGTTCTTTTACAGAAATATTTACTACAGAACTGTGCTATAACAATTCACTCATCTTAAAAATTTCTTTAAGCTCGGCACTGAAAGGTACAATATAAACTGAGAGTAGTGCTAATTACTGTTTGACAGCCAGAGGGCAAAGGGGAGCTGGGGGTTTCAGGTTGTCTGCAATGCTGCTAGATTTCAATATTGCATAGTTTTCAGCCTCTGTTCAAACTGGAGTCATTGTCTTTTGGCAACAATTAAACTGCATGAAACAACTGTGGAATTCACTTTTCTCAAGGTGCTCGCCTGCCAGAGGTTATCGCCTGCCCTCAAGTGCCTTAATTAACCTGTCTCATGGTAGTCGGTCAGAAATGGGAAATCAAAAGCTGATGGCCATAGTTAAACCTCAGCCAGCAGTGAATAACTACAACTCATATGCATCTGATCTGTCATCTGTATGCTCACAAAAAGTGCATCTGGGAGGCCTCAACCATTCTCCTCGCTCCCTTTTTGTTCCTACTCAAGTAAGACTTTTCTCACATTTGTACAAAAATGTTTCTCTCTAAAGTCTGAAATACTGACATGGTTATCTTCATTGGTCCAAATAAAATTTAGTTTTTATATCAATATATTAGAAGTAGAATCATTCTTATGCTGGAGAAATTAATTCATCTGGTAATGGAAAAGGACTAAAATTTCCTTATTGACAGTGGTTTTGCTCTGAGTAACTCCAGTTGCTTTTCTGAGAGACAGATACTTAGTTCAGAGCAGTGACACCGTATTTGGTGTCAACAAATAGTGTGTTTGGACAGAGATGCAATTATTTCCTTAAAGCTTGAATCTAGTTACTGCTTCCTTTATAGGCTGTTTGTCCTTGCTTAGAAAGGAAAGACATGATTTCCCTATCCCTGAGTTTTGCTTCTTAGTTATAATTTACTTTGACAGTACAATAAAGGAGGACAAATTACAAGTGAATTGAGTTTCTTGGTGGTTTAATAACACTATTGTTTTAACAAGAGATTTCTTTAAAGAAACTTACCTTAATTAGTAACTTCATGTTGCTATAAGTGTGTTTGAAAACAGTCGTCTCATTTTTTCAAGTCTATACAAGAAAAAGTATTTTGCAAAAGAGAATGTATGACAGTGAAACACTGTTGATGTCTTTTTTTCTCTCTCAATGATTTAGCAACTGAATGGAAGACAGCATTACAATCTCAGGGCTGAAAATCAGGGCAACTCTAACTCACCCCAGAAAGGATCATTTCTGAGTGGCAATCAGAAAAATAAAGTGAGTGTTGGGATTCATTTAGTATCGGACTCAAATGTCTCTGTTTTGGATGGGTGTCATATTCTCATGATTAATAAATTGCTTTGTTGTAGTACATCAGACGTTTTAGTTCAGATACAGACTGGAGCAGAACTGCTCTCAGATATTGAATTAATATAGTACCCTGTGTTATCCTTGTTCAGATATTAGATTTTTCTAAGTGTTTTTTGTCTAGCTGAGCTTCAATTCTGCAGTAACATACCTGTAATGTAATGAAGTAATTGAGCCTTGTTGGCAAGGCCTTACAAATAAATCATTAATAAAATCTAAGAATGCTCCCAATATGAAAGCATGCTTTTCAAATCATTCTGAACTGCTATCTGAGTTTCATTATACTTAATCATCAAACTAAGCTTATTTCAGTTTAGTAGTGATTCTTTGTAAAAAATGAAACTGCAGTCCTCTACAACAGCTTGCTTCATAATTAACTACCTCTAACTTGTGTCAGTATGAAAATATCTGTCATCTGAGGACTGATAAACTTGAACCTTATGATTTCTGGAATGTCTTGGTATATACTTAGCTGTTGAAAATTTGAGTTTGTTAGGGGTCTTGTTTTTTTTATTTTGTCAGGCACAGAGTAAGCAAGATGATGAATTCTGCAGCATATGGCAGTCATTGCAGAGTTCTGGGAAGTCTCATCACATTCAACAAAACATGCATGAGAAGGTTTGTATAGAAACTTTAAACAGATCTCTGCATTCAAAATATGAAGGTACTTAATTTCATTCGTCAGTTCATTGTATCAGAAAACTTCATGTTACAAATAAATCCTCTGGATGAAAGAGTATGCATAGCTCTGGAAAGGGGTTATCATAGGGTTCTGCTATGTAAATAATAGATACCCAGTTTTCTGGTTAAGCTTTGATGTTTGAAACCCTAGGGTGCAGTTCTACCTCAGGAAATCAAGCTGGGAGCTGGCCATCAGCTTTATAAGCCAGGCTTCAATGACAGCAGCTTTAAATGTCAGCAAAGAAAACAGGAGCCTTATAAAAAATGTAAGTACTATAATTAGAAACTTTGTATAGGGGAAGTACTTGCTTTATCTGACCTTCATTGAAATGTCTGATGAGCTTTTTGGCTTTTCATGGTTATTGACAGTAAATAGTTTGTTACAGTTTTATAAGCACTACATTGCACTTACTGTCAAATAATGTCCCTGGTGTGCATATTAGATTGTTCCACACTTAATCCTGAACCTTCTAGGCGAGTTGTTCTGTATTCTGTTGACTTGCTACCCATCTAATATAAAAACCAAAAAAACCCCACACTTGTCTTTGAAAATCTGCTTGTGATCATATTTGTAGAATAAAAAATTAGATATATTATTGAATAGACTTCACTTTATACTAAATGACCCATGAAGTAAGAATTAAACATTTGATAAAACCATTCAAATTAATGAAACTCTGTGTATTTGTATAGAGTTACGAATTGTTTTGAGTCTTGAATGTTACAGTTTTTAAGAGCATTTCAAAAGAATGCATTCTTTTGTAGTTAAAGAAGATTCCAAAATTACAAGAGGTGAAAGTCAACCACATAATAAAATGTCAAACCAGCAGGTAATTTTGTCTGTACTGAGTAAATTTATTATTTTCATTTTACTCTGATGTGATTTATCATTTTAAAGATTTGTCTTTAACTGGCATCTTAGTTGATTCTTTTAGTTGGTAAATTTATTTTGGAGATTTTTTTTTTCATTAGAGGTTTATAGACAGAATATAAGAGAGTGTGTTTAAAATGTATGATGCTACCAAACAACTTTCCTGTTCCTCTTAGACTGTAAAAGCTACACTGTAAAGGGAAAACACAAATGCAAGGTGTTCAATAAGCTGAAATCCTCTAAGAATATTAGCTTGTGAAAGCTCTTTGCAGATGCATTTCTAATATGATTGTGTTATAATGAGTAATAGAGTATTCATTAATAATTGCTGCAATTTATTTCAGAATTTTGCAGGTGTGAATAAGTACAATGTTAAGCTTTTGAAGAGGAATGGAAGTCCCAACATGCCTGTAATTCAGAAGGCTGCAGTTGATGGTCCCTGCACAGGTGGAAAGGTAGGATTTAAGGAGTTGACTGTCTTGTGCTCTTTGAGCAACTTGTTCCAGCTGTTCCTGACTACTTGTGTGCAAATTCATGTTTAAAAAATACAACAAACCTGTGTAACTCTCATTGTTCTTTAAATCAGTTCTCTCATGGTCAATACTTGCATATTTTAACATGCAGAACTTGATGCAGTCTCCGGATATCCGTTCACATTCTGAACAGACATGACTGTGACCTGCCTAAGCTAAGAGAAGAAAAATCTGAATAAGAATAAAATAAACCTCAGATTCATACACCCTTCCTCTTGCATCTGCTTGTTGATGTACCTTTTTTCTTCTTTTATTTAAGAAGGACAATGAATTGGAAAGCCTTCTAGCTTCTTTGAAAATTTCCAAAGAAAATGAAGTTCAGACTTATTCCAAAGAAGCAAGAGCTACAAGCGAGGAACATCTGTCACCACAGTCATTTGCTATGGTCTGTATACTGCAGGAATCTTTACTTGCAGTTTAGCATCTGCTATCTTAGCATCAATGCTTCTATTTAAAGAATCTCCATGAAACCTCATACTGCATTTTAGAATGTAGTAATGATTTTTTAATTAGCTAGTCTCAAAGAAAATTAGCAAACTCCTTTGTTTATGATAAGAAGCTGTTACCTTTTCTTTGGTAAACTTTAAGTGATTGGAAAATGAAAAGTCGGATTCTGTTGCCAGTTATGATAATCAGTGTTAAGAGGGTCATGTTATCTGAATGCCAGCATGTTCCTGAGTGGTTTATTTTATTTTTAAAGAAAGGAACACAGATGCTCAAAGAGATTTTGAAGATAGATGGCTCAGATCTACAAACAAGGAATGAAGTGAAATCACAAGTTAATGATGTTCCTGCTCCCTCTGGTAGACAGGATTGCCATGGAGCTGCTGTGCAATACAGACCAACAAAAAAAATGGGTATGTTTAACCATCAGCTCATAATTCAGAGCTTCACCTTGTAGTGACATTTTAGAACACAGTTTCAGCAGTGATAAACACTGTTTATCAAAATATAGTAATAGAATTTCCATCTTTTTTTAGTTCTACTTCTATATTTGGATCTAAAACTCTCTTCAGATATAGTCTCTTGGGTTTTTTTAACGATGTGAAAATACCAGGAAAAAAAATCAGTTTGAGTGTTGTTGTTGGGCTTTTTTGGTGGGTTTTTTTTTGGTGGTTGTTGTTGTTTTTGTTTTTTGGGGGGTATTTTTGGGCTGGTTTTTTTTTTAATAATAACTAAGTTGCCATCCTTTTAGTGAAGGAAATAATGGTTATATAGCTCTCTTTTTTTCCCCTTTTGTTAGCTGCTTATATGAACAAGCATAGCCCTGGAGGCCCCCAGAACACACCAGTGATAGAAACTGGAGGTCACCCTTTCGCTTGTCCACAGCCTGCACTGTCTACTGTTTCTGAGCTTTCTCGTATTTGTTCTCTTCTTGGGATGTCGCAACCAGATTTCTCTTTCCTAAAAACGCCACAGGTAAAATGATTTTTCTACAAAAGTACAGCTTCTCAACTTTCTATCAACTGCTGTGTATTAAATATTTGGACTGACCACTGAAATCTCTCTGAAAGTAAACCTTAGCTCCCTTTGTTGCCGTTCTTTAAAACAAACCAACAAATCTCTGTTTCTGTCTCACAGTTTGTTATCAATACAAATTCCCTCAAAAATCTTTTCTCTTTTTTTCTAGACCATGACAGTTTGCCACATAAAGCTGTCAAATGGTTTATTGGTTCACGGACCGCAGTGTCATTCTGAAGCTGAAGCAAAGGAGAAAGCTGCGCTTTTTGCTTTACAGCGCTTGGTGAGGATGTAAAAATAATCTCTTCAAATCTTTGTCTCTGTGCACTGCATCTGTTGGTAAACCTCACTTTCCTTCTTCATAGGGTTCTGTAGGAGTAAACTTTGCTTCACCTCCGCCAGTGTTTCCAAATTACCAACCCCTAGGAGTTCCTGTACCACCTGGATCGATTCCTCCAGTATTTGCACAGCCCCCTGGTAGGTGTTTGACTAGTACACATTTCAGATAATATCATGATACCCTCTAATTGTGGTGGTTCTTTATAGGAAAAATAATGCTTTCCAGAAAGCTCCATTTTTTGGTCTTCATGTGTGTACGTGTATGTCTGAACAGTTTTGCAAACAGTTCATGACCATCCTTGCCAATGTGCAGATTAATTTAGTATAAAGAATCAACTCTATTAATTATTTCTTTTCCTCAGGAATGTATTTATCCATTCAGTCTTAGGTGCTTTTTCCATGTTTTTTCCTTCAAAACAACAGTGATTATTTGAAAACAGGTAGTCCCTGTCCAGAATTTGTAAGAAACATCTTCCTTGATTTTTTACCTGGATTTTCCCCCATCCTATATAGTTAGTGCTTCTCCATGCAATATTGTTTTTGTCAATAACCAACTTTCACTGAAGTGCTACATCACAATCCTCTTGTACACTGCCAAACATGAGCATTGTAAGTAACCCCCCCCAAAAATTGCTTAAAGTCCTGGCACCATTTTTGGCTCCCAGTTGTTTTGTAGTCTACTGAAGTTCCCATACCACAGCTAGGAATTCATGAGTCAGGACTGTTGTAGCATCCTAGAAACTCATACAGCTGCTACATCTCTTTTCCATGGGGTTTCTCTGTTGCTGTGTTCCAAAGTGATGGCCTAAACTTGCAGCTTTCTGCTATTACAGTTGGCTCAGCTGAGGATATGGAGATCCCATATTATGTACACTCTGGAATGCAGATGCCATGACTTTAGTGCTCTTAATTGTGTTGTTATCTAGTGTAGTTCTGTTTGTTTGGGGGCTTTTGATGATAAATAAATGCTTGGCTATTTTGAAGTAAATATGAAGTCTGTGAGGCTTTGCTGGAAAGATAAACAACATGCAGACAGATGTAGCTGAAGAAGTCCTGGGCTTTTGGGGAGTTTGTATCTTCTTTTTTTTGAGGAAAGAGAGCTAAAAGTTTCTTATTTTCATAGCTAATATGATGCCTCCATCATCCCACATGTTTGGTCCAGTGTCCTGGGGAACTCCTGTGCCTAAGCATTATTACCCTGGCTCCTATCCAGGAAATGTGTCTCTTGGAGGAACTATACCAGTTGGTTCTCACAACCAGTTTATACCTCTGCAGGTAAAAGCAACATGTTTGTCTTAATTAATATTGTATTTTTTGTAAAAAATGTGACTACAAGATTAATACAACACCCCTATTGTGAAGTACTATTTAGTATTAGAAAACTATTGTTAAGTATGCATGTTTTCTGAAAGTGGAATATTTGCAGTTTTTTTGAGAATGCTTTCTGTTAAATAATATTTATTTAATTTAAAGGTAACTAAAAAAAGGGCTGCTAGCAAGAAAAACTTTGAACTCAAGGAGTTTCAGAGTTCCCCTCAAGCTGCACCACTAAAGAATGAACAGCCAGTGTCTTCTGACCACATTCAGCAAGATAGTTCTTCAGCTCCTTTAAAATCTCCTCAAGCTGCTCAATCCACTGTTTCATTTCAAGACAATGTGGCTTCTCCAAGTGTTCCTCATAACAAATCAACACCAAACACTTCCAGCAAACGAAAGCCAAGAAAACTGGCTGTCAATTTTGGCGCACCAAAATCTTCAGAATAAATCTGGTAGCTAGGTGTATTTTATCTTTAACTCTTTCCCCACTGTTATGTTCTATCATTTAAAAAAATCAGAAATCTCTATTAAAAGACCAGCCACTTCAAGTATAATATAGAAGGAAATACATTTTATTTGCTGTGATTTTGAAGTTGTCATTAAAACCATAAAAATGATGTTAAAACTTTATTTTATTTTCACTTAAATTACCAAAAGCCAGGAAATACTGAGTTAGGGTTGCCATGCCATCCCTTGTGCCTAGGTTTCTAAACAGTGGCTTGCAGACAATATTGGGTAAGCAGCAATAACAGTGGCAGCCTTAACTCAGGTTGGATGTGCTTTTTGGGAGGGATGTGGAACAGTAATAAGTTGGGCATCTAACAGCATTTAGCATGACATTTTGTACTCCAGCTTGATTTTAAATAGTGTAGTAAGACAGTAAAAATTATTTAAATGCAGCTTGTATATTGGCACTCCAGGTCCTTCTGAGTTGAATCAGTGCAACTAAAAGCTGACTACAAAGAAACTGCCAAGTCCACTCTTGGGTACAAACTGCTGGGTTTTGTACTAGAGGGCAACAGCTTTACAGCGTCAGAACATAGGTGTTATTGTGTGTCTGGTATTGGAGTGGCAAAAACTGGTTGCTGTTTTGTTCCAGGAGATTGATTTATAGAATGTGTTGAATAATAATAAAAAAAAATTATATTTGCAAAGTAGAGACCCCTTTGGCAAAGTACATTTAACTTCTTTTAATCTGCCAATTTAATTGTTTTCTGATGATAAAATAGCAAAGTTATCAACTACAGATGTGCATAGCCTCCTAAATGCTTGTGGTATCCTGATTTTTTTCTAAACTATAAAAATAGCCAGAGTTTAAAGATGCCCTATTTTGCTGGATGGCTGTCAAAGTTATGTTTACTTAGAGTCCATTTCTTCCTCTAATAGTCTGTGCCCTGAAACCTTCTCTGTAGTAGGTTACTTTTTGTTACTAGTGACTTTTAATATTTTTTTTTTTAGTTTTGTGAGAGAATTTCTGTGTTGAAAAATTAAATTATCAAGAAGTGTTGCTATTGATTCCAAAAGAATATTCAGACAAAAAGCTGACTTGAATTTTTGGACAGAATTATGGGATTCTTTGTTCATATAGGAAAAAAGGAAGGCTCAAAGGTCCTTATACTATTTTTAACTCGTATGTACCATTCTTACGTTTATTAATATAAAATCTGCAGTTTAAGAAAAAATTTGAAGCCTCTGTTGGTGCTGCTTACTAGCATTAATTAAATTTAATTTTTCATCTGTTCTAGAAAAAGAAGTATTTTTCCTCTAAGGCTCAGGAACCAGAAATCAAGCGAACTTGAGTGATTAATTTTGTTGCTTTTAAATAGGTTTTATTCTGGGACTGCAAGTCCGTAGATTTGGTTTTTTGCCTCCATTTCTTGGTGTAGTATGAAGTTTCACATTATTACTGTGTTATAGTGTTTTTTAAATTTTCATTCCTCCAAAACAGTTGTTTATTTGTAGAATAGCAGCAAACCCTATAAAAAAGATCACAGAGGTAAAAACAAGATTAAGAAATTTTACTTTATTTTACTTAGTATCACAAAACTTGTGGAATAATCTACATATAGTCCTAAATTATATTGATTTTGTTGTTCTCTTTATTGTCATTTAGTCGCAAGAGGTTCAAAGCCATATTCTGTGGTGGGAAAGTTGTATTTTTTGGGTTTTATTCTCGTTTTTATCAGCAACATGAGACCGGTACGATGCTGCTATGCCAATATTTTAGAAGTGGTTATGTGACCTTTAGTTAGTCCACTGTATCTATCTGAATGATCTGATCATAAGAGAAAAAAACCTATTTGAAAATTGCTACGACAGAGATGTGGCTGTGGTAGACTCTTGCATTACAGAATTTTGATGTGTCTGTACAGCCAATTTATGCAGATTTCTGAGAAGCAAAGTTATGGAGGATGCTATACGTGACAGTGAACACAGCAATTTTTGTTAATAATTCTACTTCAGACTAAGATTTCTGCTCCCTATTCAAGTGGGATTGCTATGTGTAGTATATTTAGGTGGTTAAACCCTTTATCCTGTAGCTGCTGCATATTGTATTAGTCCCTGACTCTTAGTTTTTCTGTTCTATGAAAGCGACTGCCTGGTGCCCAGTTAATTACAGTTTTACATGTCCTGGTAGATGTGACATCTGCATTGATCTTTGACATGTCCCCTTTAATTTCATTTTTATATTTTAACAAGGTCATTATGTTTAACTCATATAAATACAAATTTAAGCATTTCTTTTTCTCATAGATATAAAGTATTTTCTAAGCACTGGAGTTTTTCATTAGATCTTATACAGAGCAGTATTTTACTAAAAATCCAAAAGGGAAGACTTTTATGTGCGCATTTTTGTAGTTTCTGATTTTTTTAAAATAACTTTTCATTGTTTATCTGCCAAGTGAAATGTTTTAAATTTGCATATAAATGGATACAGAATGTATTTTTTGTGCCGTTTAGTGTTAAGTGTGCATTTGCAGATTTTTAGCGTGTAGTTGCACAAAGACTGTGCAAAGATATTTTGGAATATGAATATATGCTACACTGAAGGAAAAACATTCATAAAACTTAATTGCTATATAGAACTCTAATGCAATAGAGTAATTTTATAAACTGTGTCTGTGTCTGCTTGGATTAAATATTGAAACAAGAAACATTGCCTATTTTCACTGTTTTATTTCCAAATACTACATGGGAACTTGTGTATGCTCCAGCCCAGAAGTTTACTGTATTAATTAAATCTCATTAAACTCAGTTTCTATGATTCTCAGAACCTGGACCTGCCCTCCTGACTGTTTCTTGATGGCTTTCAGCTGTGACTGAGATCAAAAGACAAAGTTTTTTTCAAAAGGCTGTTGGTCACCTTGTAGTTAAAAGCATTTAACATGATACTGACCTTCCACAAATTTGTTGGCCTTGTCACCAATTAGATTTAAAAAACCCAACCCCATATTTTCCAGTAAGCTCAGTCCTAGTGATTGTTAACAAGTTGGAGAACCAGCTGCTGGCTGAGAAGCAGAATGTTAATGTCTTTCTTACATATTTTAGTGTGTTTAAGTTAGCTTGTTTAAAGCAACCAGTATAAGGAATGGAGTAGACTATTAGCATGACCAGCCACTGCAACCTTGTGTAACTGTGTATGCAACTTGGTGTTTCTGTATAGAAAAGTCTGATTGGTGTAAACACTCAGGTCATGTTGCTCAACTTAAAGACACCAAGATAAAATCTTGCATTTCATAAACTCTCTTCAAATGATTAGTCGATGAACCCTTAACTGCTGTTACCCTGCATGGTGAGTTCTGCCATCTCAATATATAGCACTAAAGAAAATTCAAGCAAATTAGATTAAGGGATAACTTGAAAATATATCAGTTATTGCAGATTAAATCTTGCATGGATGCTCCTATTCAAAAATTATGGGACTTTTGTTCAATTTGAGTTGATCTGAACTGTTATTATATAGATGACCCCTGAGGGTGAGGAATCTCAAAAAAGTAATTTTACTTACAGTAAGGATGTTTTTTAATTCTATTTGCTATGTGATCTCCTTATGTATTCCATAATCAGCCTTCCTTACTACTGAGAGACAGTTATGTTCTTGTCTTTCTGTATCTGGAAAGGGGACAAAGTAACATCAAGGGCATAAGGGCAGTCTGAATACACATTCTTGGCCAGAAGAATTCAAATTCAGGTGCATGAGGACCCTTGAATATTGAGACTGTAACTGATAAATGTTTCGAAGAATCTGATATAATGAGGTAAGTGGCTGTTCTTTATTAAAAGAATCCTTGGTTCCAACAACAGTTCCTTATTGCTGTCAATTTTTGAGTGGGTGTTTACTCTTATTTTTCTATAATTTACAAAATTCCTGTTTCATTTCTGCTTTGAAACACAATACACATCAAAGGAATGGTCACAATGCCATCAAGTGCATATAGTAAATGTGATTCCTATTATTTGAAATGACAGAAAAAGCATTTTTCATTAAAACCTTTTTTTTCTGGTAAAACATCAGTGGACTGGCAGTGCTTTATGAAAGTTGATAATCACAGTTAGTCCTGCATTTTGTGTAACTGCAGTTATTTTTAACAGCTAGGTCTTATTGAAACAATAATTCTTAAGTGCTTTTTCATCCCTTTAGCTTCTAGTATATCCACTCTTGTTCTAATTAAGCCTCATTGATGGCCATTTTTCTGACTTTCTAATATTCTTTGTTAATTTCTAGACTTGAAATAAATGTTCTTTTAAAGAACTATTCAGCCCTGAATTTTCTACATACATGTGACCATTGTATATATGTACCCACACACACATATATGTATATACAGAAACTCAATCACTCATTTTCTTAAAATTATTCATAGTTATGTCATTTTCAGTCCACCCAATAATTCCTTAAAGAGACATCCAGAGGATGATGAACACGGTCTTGTTAATGCACACTGCTCTTCTCCAAATGCAGATATCCCTTAGCCCAAATAAAAATAATGGGCAAATAATGAAACATTAACAGAGTAAGTACACCAGTTTTCACTTCACTTGCTTTGGCAGATAAGTTCTTGGCTTGCAACTTGATTGTCCTGAAGTCCACCTCATTTCTTGTCAAAGTTTACTTGTCATGCAGAGCTGGCAGAAAGGAGGGACTGCTTGTGCCTCAGGCACAGTGCAAAACCTCATGCATGTGGGCACAGAGTTGATGTGCAATTCTCTAATGATAATCCTGGATTAACCAGTCTCTTATTACTTCCTCCCTTTGGGTCGTGCCAAACTGTGTTGCCACATTATGAACCTTAACAAGGCATTAATCTGATTGGCAGTCTCCCCTGTGTTATTTTTCGTAATAGTTCATCATGGAGCCCCAAGAACAGCTGGGTTGGTACAGTTTGTAATTTGAGGGTGGGATAATTTAGTAAGAATGGAACTGTTTAAGAAACATCCTATGGCTGCCTAAAGCTCAAATTACTCACAAATCTAATGTGATTCATCAAGTAATGTCATTGCATGTAGTTCTGTCTGTTGACTTCGAGGAGAGTGGTAACTTCTGGCAGGAGTACAGGAGGAACTGATGAGAAAGGGTCATATGGTAAATTATTGCAGCAACATTTGCATAAAAATCATTTTCATTTTGGTGTGTCTGTTTTCAGGTGAGTCTTAATGAATGATGGATGTGGGCTGCACCAGCCAATGGAGCAAAAGAAATTAGTGGGCTTTTTCTTGTTTATGTGCAAACTGACAAAGGGCCCCAGGTCAATGCTTTCAAAATGTTAAAACTTGTTAAAAAGGTAGAGCTAATTAAGTGGGTAAAATGGTAACTCACAGTTGGAGGAGGTAGTAGGAGGATAGATGCACCTTGACCAAAAAAAAACAGCTGTGGAAGAGATGATAAAACCCCCGTGCATTACAAATTTTGGGTCCTGCTCTACAAGGTGTCAGTGTCTGGAATCCTGTTAGCAGTGCCAGTTGATTCATAATGGAAAGCTTGGGTGAATGAAGATGCTCCAATGTATCAGTCACACAACAAATGCACCTGAGAGTACTTTGTTTTTTAAAAAAGCAAGTTCACTATTCAAAATGCAGTTAATTTGCAAATTTTATTTAATAATCTGGTCCTAGAAAACATCAATGCAGTGTCAAGATCATGTTTTCTTTCTGGGAATTAGGTCTGCTGGGTCTGTAGCAGTTCCATCTCTCAAGGTCTCTTGCTTGGCATAATCCTATAAAGTATATTTCTTGCTTCCTGAAACATGCTGAGTGTGATGACATTGCTTAGAAATAGTTAATATGAATTACTCATGGTAAGGGTTGTGCTGTCCCTGCTAGCAGTGTAGGATCTTCTTGAACCTGATGTTCTGCCATTTGACTGGTTTTACTTAATAACTCTTTCCTTTGCTATAGCATTGTACAGGTCTCTGGAGTGCCTCCACTCCTTCATTTGGTTTGATAACCCAGTAAAAAAATAAGACCAGCCACACTTTCCAGAGAGCAAAGAAACTGAGAATTTCAGCAGAGAAGATGCAGAAGTAAGGACATGGCTGCTGAGGTACTTGGTATGTGACCCCAGGTGTGCCAGCTCCCTCTCTGAGCAGGCACCCACATGCTCTCACCAAACAGGGCTCAGGGGGCTGCTATGGGTTGTGCAGGCTTGTTACCAGGAAAGGCTCCATACATTTTCACTTCAAACTGAATGTTTCTTGCCTGTGCTAAGATGAACTTGAGGCTTTTGTGCATATTGACAATAAGATTTTTCTCTGAGGGTGACAGAGGTTTTGGATAGATAAGGAGTGCCTCTGTGGGAATGGTATTATTTATGACAGAACAATATAAACTAATGCCAGATTAAGTCATACATGGATATGCTCTGCACATATCAAAACAAATTTGGCTCTTTTACTGCATTACTTTTATGACATTACAAACAGAACAATAATAAAAAAATTGTATTTCATAAGCCTCTCATAAATTAAGCAATTTTAATATATGCTTTCTGTAACTAAGATTATGTATGCATTGACACTTTACAAGTTGGTTCAGGTTATCTTTCCACACATCTCAGTTATTTGTTAACATATTAAACACAGTTTAAGATCTGCAAGAAGAAATTGACTTTACATGGTCACTTCCATGCAATCAAAAGGGTATGTATTTGTTACATTAGGAGAAAGGAAAAAATCTGCATCCATTTTCTTTTTGAAGTTTTGCTTAATCTTGCAGTAAGGCAGGCCCTGCTTGTATTCATACTGTAAAATCACAAAGAATATCAAGATGCCTTTTTTTCTTAAGGCTTCTTAATTTTTGAAGGTTTGGAGAGGTTTTCACCTTTTATACCAGTTACACATGTTGAATCTTATTGAGGGAGCTTTCATCAAAAGTTTTAAGTAATTATTATGCTGTTAGTTTTGATAAATTAATTTGAAGGAAAGTACTCTTCATCAGATACTGAAGTACTTGGTACCTCTCTGATATACATCTGTTAGCTGTTTGTCAGGAGACAGTCAAACAGATTGTGACTTTTTAATGTGTTGTTCCTTAGGGAGGAGAGATAAAGCAATCGTTTCTTGGCTTTCTCTTTCATGTGCCTTCACTTCCCCGTGATCTGTACCTTTGTCCTAGTGACCTCTGCGACTGCCCATGTGAGGTGAGAAGCCTCTCCTTAGTAAGACTTTCACTGTCAGGAGTATCCTGGTTTAAAAATCCAGTAATGTCAGACTTAATGTACGAAATACTGTTTTGTTGTTCATTGTGCAGGTTTTTTTCTAAGAGGGGCCAAACCAGAAAGGGGGAAATATTTTTAATGTGTTTTTTGTTTTTACTTTTTCTGCTTTAAATTAGTTAAACTCTTTAATAACTCTTTAATTTAATAACTCTTCTGATTACATTTGGGTTAAAACTAAGTTCTGCTGGTACTAGTTTGGGATTGAGCATGCTGAATTTTATTGGTTTACCGTGAATATTTCTGGTTGTTTCCGTTTCAAAATTAGCACCCCATCTAAGGGCAATACGGGAACATTTCTGTCACTCTGTTTCAACAGTAATTTTAGATGCTGTCCCCTCTGTAAAGCAAACTGATGGCACCAGAGAATTGCTACAGCTCCTGACGTTGTGTAACTATGTGCAATTTGTTCATTGATACTCACTGCCTTCGAATCCCAGGAGCAGACATACTGTAAGGAGATTACTGTAAGGACAAGTCGGGCTCCGGCACTCTGATCACGGGGGGTCAGCCTCGCACCGTGGGCATCTCTCCCGGAGGCGCTCGCTGAATTCAGCCTTTTAGAAAAGCCCTCAACATTTGGTGTTTAACTAAAAGCCCTTTTTCGCGTGCACGCGGTAAATTTACGTATAGTCCGCACAGACGAAACGCGAGGCTCTCGTGTTCTTGCGGTGTCCCCGGGATGCCGGGGCCGAGGGCCCGGCCCCACCTCCGCCGTGAGGGCGCGGCGGGCGGGGCCGCACCGCCCGCGCTGCTCCCGGGCCGCGGCCTGGCCCGGCCGCCCCCGGCGGGCGCCACCTGCCCGCGCGGCGGCCCCGCTCGCCGTCCGCGCCCGTAGGCCGCAGGAGCGCCCGCCCCCGGCGGGCTGTGGCGGGCGCGGCCGCTCGGCCGCCCTCACTCCGCGCTCCGCGCCGGGCCGCGCCGGGAGATGCCGTGCGGGCAGCCCGACGGCGGGGCCGCCCCGGCGCGGTACGTCCTGGGGGTGGACGTGGGCAGCACGGTGGTGAAGTGCCACGTCTACGACCGGGCGGCCGCCGTCAGGGGCTCCAGCTACAGGAAGGTGAGTGCGGGCGGGTGTGGGGCGCGCTGCCGGGCCGAGCGGCGAGAGCAGCCGGGGGCAGCGCCTGTCTCGGGAGCGGGGCGGGACCGAACGTGCTCGCTCTGCCCCGAGCGGTTCCGACCGGCGGGCCCCCGAGAGGCTGCGGGGCTTGCCCGTCGGGGCTCGGCGTTCGCAGGAGCTCGCCCAGCTCGGCTGGTCCCGGTGCGCGGGCATCCCCTGAGCGGGGCGGACAGGAGCGGCTCCCCCTCCCGAGGCGTGCAAGGAAAAACCCTCAGCCCCCGACCCCCGCGGGACCGCCGTAGCGCTCACTCCCTCCCTCCTTTCCCGGTTACCTTACCTTCGGTCGCTTATGGACTAATCTCTGTCTGAACAAAACCGCTTTTTTTTAGTAAGGCATGGCTCAGACTTGCGTACCACTTGCGTTTACACGCGTCCCATCGTGTAACAGCGCCGTGTGAAAAAGTGTCAACTTTAGAACATTGAATTTCAGCCATGAATTGGTTCGCACAGCTTGTGATTTTTAGGATCAAGGCAATCTCCAGAATTAACTTTTTTTTTACTGTTATCTACGGCAATAAAAAGCTTGAACCGAGGAGAAGTGTAAGAAATCTGATGGATTTTGGAGATGGAAGGGGCTGCTCTCGGTGGAGCTGACCCTGCCTTGTCGCTGGGATCTCATGTGACAGGTGGTCCCTGGTCTGCTGCGTTTGCCACTGAGAAGCTCGGAGGCATCGACGTCTGAGTTAAGCAGTGCTGCAGAAACGGCTTTCTGAGATGCCTGCTTTCCTGTTTGCAGCTCTGAAAAGGGTTTTACAGGTTCCTTTATTCCAAGAGGTTTGGACTTATTTATATCAAGAGGTTTCAGCTTCTTTGTTCCTCATGAATAGAGGAGGTCTAGAGATCACACACCCGCGTTGAACAACGTTTTAAAAGTTAACACTGTTGTTTCTACTCTTACAGGAAGTTCACAAAATGAAGAACAGAACAGAACAACCCAAATGTATTTGCTGGTTTCTGTGAACTAGGGATCATAATAATGCTATTTGTGTTTCCCAAACAGGTAGAATCACTTTATCCTCGTCCTGGATGGGTTGAATTAGATCCTGAAATGCTATGGAATCAATTTATTGGTGTAATAAAAGAGGCTGTACAAGGTAAGGACTTAAACTTTGAGAAATTATTTATTTACCAAAATTAGTAAGTTACTTGGATAATAAAACTATTTTTAGCTAGTACTGAAAATCATCACTGGGCACAGGTCTACAACATGCTTTAAGGCCTATTCAATCACTGTGTAAAATAGAGCACTTAAATTACCTTTTTCCTTTCACTGGGGCCAGATTACAAGCAGAAGTAATGTGAATACTTGATTTACACATCAGTGCCAACACTTTGTTGCTCCAGCTTTTTGTATATGCATCCTTCCCCAGTGTCTGTTCCTCCAGATGCCTCTGTGCAGGAACAGAGAGCAGGCTTGTTCCCCTTCCAGTGCCCCATTGTTCTATGGCCAATCTGTATGTGCGTGTGTGAGGGAATGAGTGCAGGATGCTGCAGAGCTGTGCTCACTCGACTGCAACTTGATATTCCTGCTTTTCCCATTCAAACTTTAACTGGTTCTTCCTGTCCTATTCCTGAATTACTGTTCTTTTCTATTTCTACTTTAGCCTAAAAATCCCTAGTGCTCCACACACTAAATACATACAGCTGCCTTTTCTGACAAACCTCTGGTGGGTTTTTTTACTTCCTGCTCTTCTGGATGCTGCTCTAACCTAGCTCTTACTCTCTACAACTCACCCAGCTTTCATATTAATCAATCTCCAGTGTTCTGCCATCCATCCTGGATCACCTTCTATGCCATGCTGGTGTCAACTGAACCCCAGCTTGCCTTCCCACAATGCCCCAGCCTCCTTGGCCTATGTATGTACATTGCACTCTTTCATTCAATTAATTCAGCTCCTCCTGTTCAGCCCCTCTTGCTTGGTCTCCAGTGTTGCTCTGCCTTTGGACATGGCTCATGGCAGAACTGCCTGTCCCTTCCTTTGGAAGGCTGCCTAAGGAACAGGGAAAGTAAATATCACCAGGTGTAAGCTGAAGCTGATTATTTTGGGCTCTTGTTTTGTCAGCAGCCACAACCATTTGGTCATAAGAACAGCAGTGCCACCTCAACCCCCGAAGACCTTCCTTCATTTCTATTCTGTAGGACAAATCAGGAAGCAAGATTCAGCTAGTTTTAAAAAAGGAAGATTTCCTTGTGGCCAAGCTGCACACATTGTTGGCAAGTAATTTTTAAGTGGGTGTGTAAGTCAGCATAACTCACAGTGCTGTCAAAAGAAGCAGTGCCACCCCCTTTTTACAGAGTTGTTCCTAGTCTAGAGCAGCTTCCTGAGTGGAATCACTGTCCGATTGTTTATGTCAGCTGAGCTTCACCAATGTTTGTGCTGACGAAAGAGAGGGTGTGGTAGCAGGGGCAGGAATGACTCTCTGGAAGCAGGAGGAGCACAGTGACACTTGGGTTTGCAGGACTAAACATGTGATTCCATGCACGTGTGGATGAGCTGCTGTAGTTGAATACTACTTAAAGGTGGAAACTTCTGGCTGCACAGTCCCAACTCTGTCTCTAACTGTGGCACTCCATCCAAAGGACAGCTTAGCTGAAAAATACCCATGTTTGACTTTAGGTTTGCTTTTGTCTGTAGTGGAAGTTAGCTCCACTTTGTGGGTGTCTGGAGAGCATGATAGCTGGAAATGATGCAGGGAAAGTGGTGGGACCCTGCAGATTGTGGAGATGGGAAGAAGTAACACATGCCAGTAGTCCTTAGTGAGCTGTGGAAGTGCTTGTATGACTTTGCCTGAAAAAGAAATAGTGATGTTGTCAGGCCAGCCATTCCCAGGTCCTCCTCCTGTACACTCCTGCTACCAGCAGCACTTGTGCAGGCAGGTGGAGCAGGTTGCCTTGCGAAAGCACTGGTTTAATTTTCAGCTGATTGAGGAATTGATAGCACTGCTGGCAGGAATGCAAGGACCCAGTGTAAGGGGAAGTGCAGAAGCACACATAGGGTTGGGCAGCACAGGATGTGCCCTTTCTCTGTGAAACCCCTTCTGTAATTGTTACTGAGAGAGTCTGGAGTCTGCAGGACATGCTCACACAAATGAGCAACTTTGCACATGGAAATTAACATGAGAACGTGTATGAGCAAGATTTACTTAACCTGTGATTACTTAACCTCCTCCTGTGCAAGGAGCTGCATTGAGAACCCTTCAGTCACAGTACTTAGGACAGGGTGGGTAGTCTGTCATTTAAGTGGAAAATTTTTAATGTGTATTTTCTTAATGTGTGTTCTTTTAATGTGTAATTTTTCTTCTGTAAATATGGCTGGAGGTAATTAGAAAGCTGACCAGAGTTGTTTTGAAGATAGCTGTGGATATGTTTAATTATTTACACTTACAGTAGAAAAAATACTCTGTAACAGTTATTTGAAGGTAAGGTTTAACAGCAAAATTGGTGTATATCCAAATGTAAATTATTGTGCTTCTGACTTAAAAGTATACTTTGTTGCATTCAGTGGTACCTGGTTTAAGCAAATTCATTCTTAGGAATTTTGAAACATTGCTTAAGAAATACTTAAAGTGAGACATGTCATTATCAGAGTGGTGCAGAAACTCATGGCATATTCACATTTATTTATTTATTTCCGGCCTGCAGGATCAATCTAGTTTTATTTCTTTATAGAAATTCTTACCCTAAGAATCTAGAGCTACTTTAGTTGGTGCTTTCATTCACATTCATCCATGTGAAATACACATTTTAATGGATTATGTGGGCATATGAAGTCTACCTGCCTGCCTCTGGGTTCATTCATATTAAGTATCAGCAGGCCTTTCAGAGGTTTGTTTATCTGCTTTGAAATCAATTGTCTGACTCAGAGCTCTCTAATATTTCACTGCTCTAAACACTAAGCTGGACAATGTGCAGAGATTTATATTCTTATAAACTATTATTTTCCTAAGTATTCTATAGATTTCATAGTTACATTGAAGAAGTTATGTTTTTGTTTCCTTCTCCAAATAAATGCATTTTTTGTGATTGTCATTTCTTTTTGGTTTTTAGCTGCAGGACTTCACATGAGGCAAATTGCTGGTCTTGGCATCTCCACCCAGAGAGGAACTTTTATTACATGGCACAAGTATGTATGTTGAGTGTTCTTTAAAATGAATTTGTATTAATTTGTCTTCATAGACTGGATGGAAGCAGGCTGTAGAAGTCTTGAACTCAAAAGTAAAAACTGTCAAGTGACTCATGTTCTCTTGTGCTTGCACAGCCACACCTTAGAGCAGTTCAGAACAGACTGTGAGAGTGTGGCATATTTGTTCTTTGTACATTGGAAGAGATGAATACCCACGTATTTGTAATTCTGGTGACGAGTCTGACACTCCAAATGTCTATGTGCTGATTTAGTAATTCCTCAAATCCACCAGAAGGATATGCAGTTATTATAGGATCTGACCTAGTGTTTATTTTCCTGAATGGAAATAGTGAGTAATGTTGGATGTTTTGGGCAATTTGTGTTCTCTAGCTTTAAATGTTCAAATACTGTTTTTCAGGAGGACAGGGAAGCCCTTTCATAATTTCATAAGTTGGCAAGACCTAAGAAGTGCTGACCTTGTGAATTCCTGGAATAAATCCCTTCTGCTGAAGGTAAAACTGCTTGGATATATTAAAGCCATTTAAGTTTTATGACAAGTAAGGGCAGTATATAGAATACTGCAAGTGTCCTGTTCACTTAGTGATGTGCTGTGGCCTAAAATCATTTAACTGAACAATATTAGCATGAAAGATAGTTCCAAGAAAAAAAAGTTCAGTACTGGTAGCCTAAAGTAATTATTATGGAAAAAGATACCTGTAGGTCTAAGGCTCAGTTTGTTATTTTTTAGTCTGTTATTTTAAAACAGTGCATGTTAACAACATTACAGCTTAGATTTTGCATGTAGGTAGGTCTGCATTGGAAGTGGTTTGGGCTTTTGGTTTCTTGGCTTGCTTTTTTCATGTCCCCTTTGCTCAGGTTATCTATAGGATATTCATTTTATGTTGTTTGTGTCTTTCTCTTTAGAAGAGAAAGATTTTCTTTAAGTGCAAAAACAAGTTACTTTTCCTCAAAGTGAAAACTAACCAGCACAGTCACAATAAGAAATTAATTTCTTAGGTTTGCCAGTTACTTCCTTTGTGAAAATTCAATTAATTATTAGATTTTAGTAAATGTGTTAAGTCATGATTGAACCTGTCAATTGTAAGAGAACTTCCACTGGAATAACAGTAAGTAATGCTGTCAGTCACATCATGCATTGTGCTCAGAGGTGACCAGTGTTGGCAATGCAGAGCAGTGGCTGTCAGTGCTCCAGCAGAAGGTGCTAAAGCAGCCTTGCTTAGAGCAGCTGCTCTTTCCTGTGGTGTGTGTTGCAGGAAGGCTGTCTGTTGATATGAAGATCCTTACATAATCCTACAGAATCTCTAAAGGAGATTTAGCTTCCTGAATCTAATCTCATGTCAGCAGCTTTCACGTGTGTTGTCATCCTTTAAAGGTAATTGATTAACTTTTAAAGGGCAAGATTAAAAATTAAGTAACTGTTTTCTTTTGAAACAGGTAATCCATGTTATTTTTACAGTGCTTCATTTCTTGACTGGGAATGATCGCTATTTGGCACCCAGTTTTCTTACATTTTCAACACATCAGACTTCTATGAAGTTGTCATGGGTTTTTAAAAACATTCACGAGGTAAGCTGGAAAGGGAAAAACAATAGGTATCTTAGATCACAATGATGGCTTGTGCCTTGGACATGTTCAGGGCCAGGCTGGATGGGGCTTTGAGTGACCTGGTTTAGCAGAAGGTGTCCCTGCTCATGGCTGTGGACTTGGGACTCTTTAAAGTCCTGTCCAGGCCACTCCATGACTTTGTGACTGTTGGCTGTAATTGCTTCAGTTTTGTCTTGCTCATTCTTCTCAAAAGAATCAGAAAGATCTTTTTTCTGTGTTCATGTTCAAAGCCTGTCTACCTAAATAGTGACTTACATTCATACAAATTTTTCCTCTCATTCTGGAAATATGTAGTAGTAAAAAGCTTTCTTCATACATAAGCAACATAATAAAATAATCTTATTTCACTTGATACATTTACACAATTAGTGGTTGTACTTTGTTTTAAAGCTGTTTGCACATTATTTTGCATGATTATTTTATTTTCAATGGGACCTCTTACCTTTCCACTCTGCAACACCTCCAGTGTTTCAGTGTTCTGCAGTTTCACAAATAATACCTTACAGCATGATTCACTTTGCATTTTTGGGAATTGGAAAATGCATGTGGAATAAATTGTGCTGGATTAATCTAGTGCACTAATGAGCCCTGAGCTATGTGTTGCTCTATTCATTGTTCTAATACTCACCATGCAGAGCCTTGTTTTCTTTATTTACCCCTCCTTCACCACTGTTATAATTGTAAGTGTAAGTCACAATTTCTTTTCATAAGTCTATCATGCCCCTTCAGTAGAAGATTAATTGCTTTTCTTTCCTTAGCACCAGCTGTAAGAAAGTGTTCTTATTTTCTGTTAGGAGCATGACCTTGTAAGATAGTATTAGTTAAATAGCCAACTCAGCCTATTAAGAAGAAAAGTTTACAATCAGAGACATTTTCTGAGGATATTCTGATTAATCATGAAAAAAATAAATAAAAAAATCAATAAATATGATTCTCTTATTACCCAGTTGTAAATACTTTTCTTTGTCACATATTTTTTTTCCCCAGGCTCAAGAAGCTGCCAAAAAAAACAACTGCTGCTTTGGAACGGTTGACACATGGTTACTGTATAGATTGACTAAAGGTGAATATTGCAGTTCTTCTTAAATTTATCAGTAAAACACACTGGAATCTAGGAAATTATGTTCATTACTTGTCATTTATGTATCCTAGAATTCAGATACTTTTTTGCAGTTTGTACTTTTGCATATTTGATAAAAATTGTAATATATTTACTGTTACAAAAAGAACTTCTGAATTAATTATTCGTTCGACCTGCCTGGAATGGAAATATTTATTCAGTGTAATCAGCCTCTAAGAGTATAAGATTTAAAGAGGACTAAAAGAACTAATTGGTGTTGATTGAAGAAAAGTACCTGTGAAAGCAAAAGAACAAAGAATTGTTACAAATGTGGAAGAACTACAAGTTTCTATCCTGAGGACTAATGCCTGAGGTGTCAGATTATAGTTGTGATGCAGTTGGCTGTTCTAGACAGGTTCATCAGAGGCAATAAGGTAATTAATGTGTGCACATTATACTGAGCAGCAGCTAAAATCTCCATGCTCATTGTATCATTGCGATTTTGCTCGTACACACTTGATTCATATTTCATGGGAGCCAGAGAGATGTTTAAAGAAAACTGGTAAATATTGGGATATCTAAAAATCTTACTTTGTTCTGTTTCTTTTCATGCTAGGTTCTGTGTATGCTACAGATTACTCAAATGCCAGTTCTACAGGCATTTTTGAACCCTTTACGGTATGTGCAGTTCCCAAAGAATGTTGTTGCTATTTATTGTGCTTCTCAGAGGGTTGCTAATGTTTTTACTTTTTCCATTTAATTTCAGAAATGTTGGAATCCCACTTTGTGTAATCTACTTTCTATTCCAATGTCTATTTATCCACCAGTGAAAGACACAAGGTAACTATGAAGGCATTATTAAAAGAATATTATAACTGTTAAATTAATTGCTAAATTAGTTATTATTAATAAATATGAAATATTCTGTACAGGCCAAATAATACACAGGTGCACAAAAATTTTTATATGTAGTTATACCTTACATAAAAGTACATGAAGTCCAAAGATTTTTTTTACTGTGTTTCTTAACGTGATAGTTTTAATGTTTTCTTTAAAATAAATCAGTAGCATTACTTTTTATGTGTGATCCAGACCAAGGCTGTATGTACCTCGATTTCATTTTAACAAAAAAGTCATTTTAATGTGGTTTGTTTTAAGCTTCAACTTTGGGTCAACTGCCTCTGAAATATTTGGGGTACCTATTCCAATAATGGCAGTGGTAAGTAAAAATACTTTCTTACATCTGTCTATTTATGCTCTGTTTATTTGGCTTTGATTTAAAACTTGCTTCTTTCATTAATATTCTCTATTAATTCTCTGTGACTTAGCTACAGTAGAACTGATTGTTGAATTTTTCTTCAAAAACCAGTCTACAACCTTAGGGGGAAGGAGGAGAAAGGATCGAGAAGGGATTTCTAGAGGCTGAGGTCCATTAAGGTTGTGTGACCAAATGATTAAGTACTGAATGTAGGACTCTAAGCTCTGGTAATGTGTGTGTCTGGCTTAAAATCAATTGTTCAGTGTAAAGTTATGCAAGAGTCCATTCTGGCTTGACTTCAGTAAGACAGAACAACTGTAAGAGTATTTGTTAATAGATCCACTTGTGGTATCTTTTATCCCTTTTTTATTTCTCACTGAAAATAAGTGGCAAACAACATGTTCTTTCCTCAGTAGTTAGAATTAGATAAGAAAACCTAAAGTAATGATTTGGAGCAAAATCTGCTTGAATTGAGCTAATGAAAAAACTGTCCCCTAGTTAACATGACTTTTGTCTCATTTTAAAGAACTGTGGAATAAATTGAACTGTAAACTTACTGTTTCACCAAGGCAAAAACATAAGTGCATAAGTGAATACATTTAGGCATCATCATCATTGTTGAAAAATGGAGCATGCAATAACTTGGCACAGGAGGGGTATCAAGGAAAAAGAAAGGCAAGACCTCAAAACTTCAACTTTCTATTTGGAGAAAAGGAATTCAGGCCAAGCTACTCTGTCCTCTCCCTGGGATTGTAAATGCCCTGTTTATCCTTGTTAAATATTAAACCACAAAATACTTCTTTTGTTTCCATAATGTTTTTCAGTGCTGCAAGCAGTACTACAGACATTCATATTGTGTCCAAACATGGTGTAATTAGATACCAGTGCTAAGTCTGACTGTTGTTATGGCCTGAAAATACTTAGGAAATTGTAAATGAATCCCCTCTGAATGCTCAGTTCCTGAGTGGTTACTTGTATTCAGGGCTCCAGAGTGTTTACAGAGATATTTTCAAACCCAACATTGCAGGTTGCTAATTGGTAGCTAACTTGTCCCATTGTTTTTGTTGGATTGACAGGTAGCTGATCAGCAGTCAGCTATGTTTGGAGAATGCTGCTTTCACCCAGGAGATGTTAAACTGACAATGGGAACAGGTGGTTTCTGGAATGTGAATACTGGAGAGCATCTCTTTGCATCACGAGGAAGTAAGACAGTCAAGTTCTGGTTTTAGGGGATTTTATTCTTTCAGCTGTTTTTTATAGCTGTTAATGCTGGGACTGCATGAAAGAATAAAACAGGGCTGTGCTTTGCCTTCTGTCTGTAGGTGTAGAAAAACAGCTTGGGAGTCCTTTCAGAAGGAAAGACTGGAAAATTTTAATTAGAAATGCAAATTTTGATTATCCTAAAGTAAGCTTCTCAGGGAGAGAAGTTAAGTAGCATCACTACTAATTATATGTGCTACCTGCATCCCTCCTGTTGCTTTTTCCTTCACGTGTTCTTCAGAGCAGTATTGTACAGGATTGGAGAAAAAAGGGATTGATCCTCTGGCTTCTCACATCAAAATGTTGAAGTGAATCATTGCAAGTTCCTCCCCTTGAGCCCTTATGCATTGAAGCACCTGCAGGGAGATAATGCAGGGTTAGAAGTTATTACTTTTCTTGTAAAATGGGCTCCCCAGTGTGTTTCTAGTATTAAAAATGTTATCATTCTGAACATCTGTGGTCTGTCAAGCTTGTTAATTTGTCAAGAGAGCAACACTGGAGATGATACTGAAGTAAATTTCCCTACACAGTCTCTTTCTGTCTGTTGTATTTTTAAAGCGTTACTAATTTCAGGATGTCTACTGCTTAAAATGGGGCAGGGTTGGGAAGGAGGACAGCAGTGTGCTTAAGAGAATTTTACCAGCTCAAGTCTTGAAGGACCTTGGCAAATACATGAGATGTGTTAGAACTGAATACATAGACATTGACTTCCCTATGAATGCAAATGCTTTTTATGCTAATTAATTATGTCATTATTGTGATATTTTTACTTAGGAAATAATACATATATAGTCTGTTAAAATGTAATAGCAGAAAACATGCTGTACAGTTTTTCAGTTTAGCTGTTGTATTGTGATAGGAGTTTAAATCTTCAAAGATGGTGCTGTGAAACTTTTACTGCTTTAGGCTGTTATTTATGTTAAAATTATTTTCCCTTTGTTCTTTGGCTGTTGTGTGGTATGTTTAGGTGGACAAGTTAAGTGCTTGGTTTTCTCAGTGCCCGGGCATGAAATGTAATGGGTTCAATCTTTAAAGCTCACATATGTATTTAAGACTGCAAGATGAATCCCTGCAGCATCCTTGTGCAAGCTATTCATTAGCTGCTGTTCCACTTTCTGGTCTACATTTAGCTCCTGCATATAACAGTTTGAAAAAAAATAAAATAAGTAGTTCCTTCAGGAAAACCCTGCCTCACAATTCAGTGATGGAATTATGTTGTATAGATTTCAAAGCTACCTCTGGTAGTCTGAGGTTCTTAATACCTCTGGTCATGCCAAGTGTCGTGGGGATCCCTTCCCTGGAGGGAGCATTATATTATACTGCTGGAGACTCTGATGTGAGCCTCTTTAGGGAGGCCATGTGATGATGTCTCTGTCCCTCATTAGCTGCTCTTCTTTGGGATCTGTGACTCTGTTAATCTTTTGGGCTTTTTATTTTGTGGCTTTATCTTCGGTAAAAACCAAAGATTTCAAGGGACGCCTGCACGGATGATCTGGATTTTTATATATGAGACAAATACAGACTTTAATCATTGCTGCTGATGGCTTTATACTGTGAGCACCAGAGCACCTCCAGCACTAAAAAAAGTTTCTGCAATTGCACTGGTACTCCCACATAACACATTTGGACACAGGCAAGCAAACTGGTGATGATTCTATGAGGAACATATACATCAGCAAAGTCACTTTGAGAAAGCAGAGAGAACGCCTAGATACTTCTGTTGTTTTTTCTGGTCCTTGTAAGAGTACACTGGGGCTCATTTACCTTTGTTCCATTACCCATATCTCTGAGTCCTCAGCAGGGCTCCATAAAGTCTGGGTGCTTTCTTCACGCCAGTAGCTACTGTGCTTGACTGGGTGAAGTTGTTGCAGTGACCACTGACCACTTGGGTTCTCATCTAGTGACCTGAAAAACCATTTCTCTAGCTGCAGTGCAGGTGAAACTTGCTTTATTTTTTTGCTTTCTTTGTGAAGACGCATTGCATATTAAACAGGGAATTAAAAAGTACATCACTTTCATCCTTTTCTGTGAGTAAGATCTGTGCTCTAAGTTTGTGTCACTTCTTTTGCATGTATATGTCTGTTTCAGTTTTGTGTTTCCCATCTAAAAGCCAAGTTTTCATGCTTTATGTTTTGGGGAAAAACACTCTTGCTTTTTAGAAACCCTTGGGGAAAGTTGGACTTAAATAGAAAAACATTGATAATTTTTTAGGTATGTGCAATCTCTTTTATAAAAATAAAAGTAGGCACAGATAGATCTTCAGTGTAAAGGTGTTTTTTTTGTAATTTGATAGCAATTTTTTAGGTCAACTTTGGTCTGACAACCTGTTGCTCAGTTCTTTCGTAATCCCATCACTAAAGTTTTAAACAACAGATTTAACCTTTATCAATGACTTCTTCAGCTTGAATTCTACAAAGGAATTTATATTTTTTAGGTGGGTTTATTGTGAGGAATGTGTATGTTTTTCTGGAAATATTAATTTAACTGAGTGTTTTGTTTCATGGAAAATAATTAAGGTCTTTATCCCCTGATCGGTTGGAAGATTGGGGAAGAAGTTGTTTACTTAACTGAAGGCTCTATATCAGACATTGGCACTGCCATAAAATGGGCTCTGGATATGGGTAAGCTCTTTCATTTTATAGAGGATGAAATATATAACTGCTTAAGAAGCTGTTTTATGGGTTCATAGTTATGTTACTGGATTTGATGTTATTATTCATAATTGAAGGAAGTAGTCTATATGTTTTAGACTGCAGAAATGTACAGTCTTTTTAGTAGATACTCTACTGAGGGTGTTTGCTGCAGGGAGTTTGGTTTGCACAATCATTTCCTCTTCAGTCTCTGCCTCACACTGTCCTGTCTAACTAGGCTTTTATTTTCCTGAAACATTTTACTCCTCACTTGCTTTCAAGAGGTCTTGAGCTGTACGTCTCATAACTAGTAACAGGTTTGATTTATATGAAAATAACATGAACTTTGCAGGTAACAATATGTTGCTTCACGTGGAAGTAATGTGCCTTTTAGCTAATGTTATTATTTTGTAATGAAAGGTTTTGCATTCCAATTAGTGAATGATTAGAAAAAATTTACTTGACTTACTTAGAAATTTAGTATATTTTTACTAGGATGTGAAAAAAAGTGATTCATGTCTCAAACTTTGGACTGTCTGGGAAGGGTTTTCCTCAAGTGTAACTCACTACAAATTCCATTTCTTGAAATTCCATTCAAGAAATTTCATTTCTTGAAGCTGCCAGCTGTGTACATGTATGTGCTCTGGTATGTGCCCCTAAGGGTTAAGTGTGACTCAGATTGGTCCTCAGATCTTCATCCCACATTTGACTAAGCCTAGAGAGTAACAGCCACAAGACTTTGGAGGAAGTGACTCAGTTCAATACACAGTTCAGTGCTGCAGACTCAAGTGTCAGTGCTACATGTATAAGCTTGCTACTTCAGATTCCATAATTAAAATGGGTCATTATCCATATAGAACTTATCTGTACTTAAAATGGATATCCTTGGTATATGCAAATAAGAAGATTTTTAGCTGGTCAGTAGAAAAATGTTCATGACCTACAGTTGCTACTATAGAAAAAGAAAAGGGGGGGATGTTTTAGAGATGAGATAAATAAAAGACAGGCTGCTAAAACTCTGTAACAAGTAAGACCTTATTTTTTCTGAAAATATTGTTGCAGAGAAGCAGAATTCAGAAACTTTTGTCAGCTTCAGAGAATGGAAAAACTTTAGCTCTATAGAAGGAATTGGGCCAAAACACAAGGTAAGGTAATGGCCTCAGTAAGAGTGGTGAGGCTCTACATGTGTGAAGATGAGACGCAGTAGTGGTAAAGGTTTGGAAATTTCTGCAGCAAGGCAAACTTAGTTTAGTGGACTTCTTTTAGTGGAATCATGTAGCTTCTAAGAATTTTAAAGAAGTGGAATGGAATTTCAGCATGAGGTCAATCTTACTTGATTTTTGATTTTTTTGTCCTGGCATAGAGGTGCTATATGTATATTTAGTAATAGCAAAGACAACAAGAAGGAAAAAATGTCATTTAGGTTTTTGTGTCTGAACACAGTAGAATCCATAGTTCTCCCACAAATTCATAAAGGTTACAAAGGTTGAAGCTCTTGATAAGTCACCAAGATGGGCATTTCAAAGGTAAGTCAAGATAGATTAAACTAATTTACCTTTAATAGGAAATTTCACTTTTTCACACAAGAAAAAGCAATAGCTCTCATGTACAGGAGATCTCTAGTCTTCTGTAGAATCATTTTATGTGGCCACATGAGGACATCTTTAGTTAAAACTGTGGAAGAGGGATGTTAGCACAAGAGTTGCATGTGGATGAAGAACAAGCTAAAGAGCAATGTCTGTAGAATTATGAAAGGAATCATCTGTCTGGACAGAGAATAAAGCAGTGTCTATCCAAGAAGCATTATTGTGATAAGAGGTGATCTGTTGCCTTATGTGTCACTTGTAAAGACACTAAGGTGCTGATAAAATATGGGTATTAGGGACTTCCCTGTAGTTGTTAGGTGGTTGCACTGACAGTAACAACATGAGGGGGAAAATATGTTCTATGAATCTAAGGTTTTAGCACTGTTAGGGTGCCATTAGCATTCTTAATTCCCATTATGTATTGAAGATTAAAAGGCTACAGCACAGATCCTTTTGAGTTTAGCCTTCATCTGAATAGTTTGGGATTATTAATGTGACTGATGGACATGAGATAGAGGAGAAGAGATTGTTTCCCTTAGAACATGTAACTTGAAAATTTTACAAAAGGAGTAGTCTGACTCTAGATTTTTTTTCTCTTAGTGAGACAAAGTGAAGAAATTGAAAGAAATAACATCATACAACCTATGTATCTTTACAGAACTTTTCACCAATGTAGATGAAACAGCAGAAATGGCACAGAGTGTTTCTGATTCTCAAGGTGTTTGTTTCATTCCAGGTTTACAGGTAAAACTATTAATAATGCAAACAAGAATATAAGTCAATAACCAAATTAAAAATTAATTTTTACTTTTTAAAGGTAATAATTTGCATCTTGTCACATACTTATTCTGTACTGTTGAGGTTCTTATTGTCTGTTGCTCATCACGTTACATGAAGGCCATTGTCATATCAGAATGGTTAAATGCCACTCCTCCCCTTGAGATAAAGCCTGCCAAATAGGAAAATTAGTGATGGGCAGATAAACTAAATTATTTGCCCCCAGTAACACAGGCAATGCCTGCAGAGACACAAAGCAGTGTTGCAGCTTTTCTGTTATGAAGTGCAGAGCTTTCATTGAGACAATACTTCTAATCACCATTCTAAAATAATTAATTTCCTTGAGACAATACTTCTAATCACCATTCTAAAATAATTAATTTCATTTTGCTATTTTTCAAGGTGCAGGGTGTAATTCATCAGAATATTTAAAAGTAGCTAAATATGAGCAAGATTTCAAGTCCTGGTGTTATGAAATACAAAGATAATACTTAAGCATTTCTCCTGGGAATGATCAAACTCAGTATAATAGACTTCTCTCAGAATTCTTAGTAGTTGTTTGGCTTCAGTGATATGAGTTAATTTTCTGGTGTGTTGCTAAAAGTTTGAGTTAACCATACTCAGTTTGATCATTCCCAGGACTAGTGGGTTTTTTTATGAAGAAACTTAACATCTTTACCTTACCTTTCTTTAAGTTCTGTATGCTAATGGAACAAAGCCAAGAAGAATTTAATTTCTTCTCCCAGCTTCCTTCAGTGTCACTGATAACAGGCTGTAGTATATCAATAAAAAGTGTTATTGTCTTCTTCACTATTACTTTTGAAAGTCAATTCATCATCTTTTCAGGAGTTCAGGAGGGGGCATGTGTCAAATATTGTTAGAGAGTAGCAATATCAGTAATATGAGTGTGCCCTGTCCTAGGCAACTTTAAATGTATTTTAAAGGGAAGTTATGTGGATTAGTCTTTTTTAGTTTGTGTAATTTGGAAGAAGTCACTTAAACATTTTGCTGTTGAAAGAAGCAATTTAAACTGTTCACTGAGTAAGCTGAAAATAGCATTATAAACCTCTTACATATTGTTTTCAATTTTCTTCTTTCACTATGCTGCCTGTAATTGTCGTAAGTTATTTTTTCTTACTCTTAAACTTCTTTCACAAAAGCCTACAAATACAATTCACTGAACTCATGGTGACATCTTTTCTGCAGGTTTCTGGGGATGACCCATATTTATGTGCCTCTTTCATGGGGCTGAAACCTTCCACTAACAGAAACCATCTTGTTCGAGCTATATTGGAATCTGTAGCTTTCAGGTACTGCTTGCTAAATTGCAAGTCAAATTATCTGGCTTATATTTTCTTACGTTTGCTTTTATTTAGATCAGCAGTATTAAATGGATACATGGACTTTCGCAGTTTGTACAATACACTACTTTTACACTGGACAGGAGTTTTAGCTGCTTCCCTTTTTTAACACTTGACAAATAAATTTGTAAATATTTGTTAGTTCAGAGTTTTTGTCATTAAGTAACCATATAAAGATTCTTAAAGAATGTTGTTTTCTGCATTTTTTAGAAGTATTTTCTGTTTAAGTTTTGTCCTTCCTCTCCTGACAGTTTTCTCAGAAGCTGTACTCCTCTCCAGCTGTGTCTAAAGTATCTCTGAGCCTGGAAGCTTTATATTAGCTTTTGTTTGAAATTTTGGTGTTTTATATAAACAAGTAACAGGCCTCTTAAACATCTTAAGAGATGTGAATGGACAGCAGCTTTCAGATCTGTGAAGGCTAAGATGTCACTGCTGATACATCAGTATTTCACTGCTTTGCCACCCCCCAACATGCCTCAGACTGGAGCCAAGTATGGATTGAGCCTGGCTCACACTGCACTGTGGCCAGTTAGGGAGCACTGATGTGATTCCTTCCATGTAGCCAACAGCTTTGCTTTGGGCATCAAAATCGCCTGCAAAGAGTTCAGAAAAGATGTCTGGAGGAGGGCAGCATCCTGAATTGCTGCAACTAATTTATAATACATTCTAATAATGGTTTCTGTAATGCACTGTGAGCCTGAACATGAGATGCAGTAATTTCTGAACTGACATATGGGTGTCTTGAAGAGGATGTTAAGAATTCATCAATCTCATTCAAATACTGCATACAAATAACTAGAAAAAAGTAGAGATCCTTTGTGTTGAGATTTTCTCCCATTAAGTGAAATGGTTTCAGGAAAAAGTCAAACTTGAAGGCTTCAGATATTCCCGTTGCAGAATAACTGGATAAACTCCAATTAGCAGTGTTAGCCTACTTTCCTCACTCTAAGCCACTTGTTACATCAACAGTTGCATCTCTAGAAACGTATCAGTAGGATAGTGGGAAAAATGAACCTGCTACAGTGACTTGCTATAGAATGGACCATGATTTAGCCATACTATGCCTTTGCAACAGTGACAAAGACCAAACACCAGTTTCAGTGGGTCTGGGTTTTTCATTTACGCATTCTAGAAACTTTTCAGCTGTGGCAGCAGTTCTAAGAAAACTGAGGCTTTTCTTGCCTTGCATTTATTTTCTGACTATGTAGATACTGAAAACGCTTTATGGAATATATAATGCTTAATTCTACTAATTTCTTTTAAAGAAACAAATTGCTTTATGATATCATTGTGAAGAAGGTGCACATTCCTCTTCAAACTATTCGGTAAGTTCCCTGTAACTTTAAAATTTGATATACGAGAGGTTGATTTTAAACAGGTTTGAGCTTTCTTATGCATTTTATCTTACTGTAAAAATTCTTCTGTTTAGAAGTAGATGATTTCCAAGTCAAATGTTCATGTAACTTAAGCAGCAGTAGACTCTACCCACAGCTATTGGCGTTGGTGATTGTTAATAGGGGAGTAATGAACTGCTCTAATTATTAAACAAAAATTAAAAAGAAGGCATATGCATGTTTTCAGGTAGCACTAGAGCATGTATAGCAATGACTACTACAAAGGTCATTCTGTCCTTTGTCATCATTCTTTCATACTGCCATTTTCTGTGCTGGGTCTTTCACAAACCATTTTTTGAATTCAGTTAAAACTGGTTCTATTTGTGAGGGAAAGAGGGAGATTAGTTTTACAATTCAATTGTTAAGACACTGGTTTTGCTTTAATCTTTGAAGAACCATATCAGATCTGGTAAGGTGACTGTAATCCCTAGAATATGCTTGCACAGCATTTAGCTGAATTAAACATTGCTGGAAGACAACATCACATTTTGGTAGGGACTTCCTTTGAGCACACCAATTGTCAGAAGTTCCAGCACTCTAAGGCTCAGAAAGCTCTGCAACAAAATTGCTCCCTCAGGCAGCCAGGGGTCAGCATGGCTCTGCAGTCAGGAGCAAAGGCCAGCGTTTCATCCCTCCTGTGCCTCTGTAAAGGAAGAATGGACTGGCAGGCTAGACAGGAATCAGACTCCATGGGAAAAAAGAGAGTACAGTAGTGGTAGGAGGTAGAAGTTTGTCCTTTCCATCATATATTGGGAGAGAGCAGTCAAAGGTGAAGGAAACAGCCAGGGTTAGGGGTTTAATTAAAAGATGAGAAGTACCAGAACTTTGATTATTTAGGAAGCTTTTTAACATAGAAAGTTGCATCCAAAATTTGAAAAGTCATGTTAAAAGTGCAAACTCTTAAAATCTCTTAAAATATGGGAAGTGTGGAAATACAGGCTAGGGAGCATTAGAATTCTGATTCCATTTACATTGCAATGTAAACTTTAAATTGTGTGATTATGTTATTTTCATGGATATAAAATTGAAGTGTTGTCTAGTGTTTGTGTTACGTAACTAAAAGCAATAGCCATTCAGCTTGTGAATTAAATGTTGATTTTTGTTAATTTTTGTTTAGTTGAATTAAATGTTGATAATTCAGCTTGTGAATTAACATGAGACAAACTCAGTGGGGTTCTCAGTAAGGTTACAAACTGCTCTACCATCCTTACGTCCACACAGCTTTTGCATCTGTCAGTTACCTTTGATTTTTTGTTGTTTTTATCCCATAAATTCATTAATTCCTTCTTTAGCTGTTGTCCTGTATTCCTTGTTCCTTCCTGCTCTTTGGGCATTATTTTCATTAGTCTTCTAGAGATTCCTATTACTTCTCTTTACTTGTCTCAGCACCATCAAGGAAAGCACAGAGAAAGAGCCCTCAGCTTTAGCCCACATGTCCTATAATTAATAAGTTTTATTACCCAACACTTTCTATAGCAATAAACACTAGATGTCTTCTCTGCACCGCATTTGAGAGAGCAACAGCTCCACACGTGGCTGGTATTGGAGTACACAAGCATAATGAACCTATCTAGAACATTTCAAAGATTGCTTTTTGTTATAGTTATTTTGTTTGCAAGAGTAATTACTTTAAAATCTCAGATGATTAAAGATCAGCACTCATAAGTTATAGTTTTCTCCATTAAATTGGTCTCAAATTAAGAAAAGAGATGGAAGCATCATTCTGAACTTCCTCTTAAAAAGAAGCAACTGTGAAAGCATTTTAGCTAGCTAATACAAAGATTTGGTAGTAAGGAAAAAGGTACTTTTCCACATCTGAGAACACATGAAAAGGTTTCTTTGGTGCAATGGTTTTAACTGTTGTCATACTGTGGTGGTAACTATGTAAAGGTTCTATTATATCCCCTAACGTTTCAGCCAAGATGATGTATAGTTTTAAAAGATAGGACTTTCAGAGCTTTTGATAGTGTCCTGTGTCCCTGTCTACCATTCCTCTCAGAGTTTATAAACTCTTTTTTCCTTCTTTTTTTTTTTCTTGGCACCTTGTTCTGTCCTCTAAATTTACCCATTAAGTGAAAATGCATTTGTGCATGAGTGACAGGAAGATTTATGCATGTGTGAACTACCAAACGTTGTTTTCTGAAATGCTGGCAATAAGCACTTAACACATATTTTTTTAACTACTTCTTCCCTTCTCCCTGTAGAGCTGATGGAGGTGTCAGTAATAATAGTTTTGTCATGCAGATGACATCAGATTTAATTAATAAGAAAATAGAAAAACCTGCAAATGTGGACATGTCTAGTCTTGGTGCAGCTTTTCTAGCAGGCCTTGCTTCAGGTACGTAGACATTAAAAAGGCTTTTTTCCCCTTTATAATGCATGTTGTAAATACAATAGAAAAGAGAAAAGTACAAGAAAGCTGAGACCCTTGACAGACAAGAATGAGTTAATAACATAAATTAATAGGAATCTGTAACACCAGCTGTTTCTTGCCATTTATACAAATTTATAAGACACTAGGACAGCAGCTAAGTCTTGGTTTCTGTGGCCCTTCTTTGTTGAGAAGGACCTGCAACCAAAAGCACTTTGTGGATGAAACCTAAGGGACCTCAGTGTACCAGAGCTGTTCCCTGGAAACTGTCCCAGTTAAGCAGATGCGCTGTTGTCAGGATTCCAAACAAGTGGATCCTATTGGAAAGGATTTTCACAATATTAAAAATATGCTTCCCTCTGAGAGAGTTGTTGGTAGAGTACAGAAAAGCTTTCCTTATGTCTTACTGTATTTCTGCTTTGGATCTCTTGGAAATATCTTAAAACAACTGAAAAGTAATGTATTTGCAATTGAGCTGGAGAATGAATTCTCTGTTTCTAGGATTTTGGACAGACAGGAAACAACTAAAGAAGCTAAGGCGAGTAGAAGCAGTGTTTGAGCCCCAAAAGGATTCAGAGGAATACAGACCTGCTATGGATGCATGGCTGCAAGCAATGAAACACTCACCACACTGGTAGAAATTGGCATTTTAATTTTAATTTCAGAAGAATTAAGACGGTTTAATTCCTATTTTATAACATCTTGACATTAACAGGACAGTAAAAAACCGTAACTGAAATTTGTGATGGTGTATTATAACTTGTGTGGTATTTCAGTTCTCATCCTGCTGCTGGATTACTTACCATACTGTAATGAGCCTTCCCATCATCCCTGTGGCAGCTGTGGTCCAGCTGCAGCATTTGTGTCCCTTCAGTGACCTCCTTTGGGTGGCCCAGCTGCTCAAGTCCAACCATGTACTGCACATGGGCTGTTTTCACTGTGGTGGGTTTTCTCCTGAGCAACTCGCCTCCCTTCGGCTCTTTAAAATCTTGGGGATGTTAATCATCAAGGAAGGGTAAAAGGCACATTTACTCCCCTAGGCATTGCTAAGAAACAAAATGATTGTTGGGGCTGGCTTGTGAGGAATTCAGTTGCATACAAAGATGTTGTTTTGGTGGTAGCCTGTTACCACCTTTTGGCTGACACTAGGCACTGTGATCACGTTATTTGTACGCTAGATCGAGATGAAATGTAAAATGAAATACAAAAGCAAAGGCTTTCAACACTCCATTAAAAAATTCCAGGATTTTTGTAGCTGATACTTTATAGCTAGCTTGTAGCTCAATTTTTTAAAATTTTGTAAAGACTAAAAGCAATCTTACCTGGGATGGCCAGCACAGATGCATTAAAACTAGTTCCAGGTATGCTATCTAACTTGTAAAAATCTGTACTGTTAGTATCTTCAAGGCTATTTTTAAATCCTCTTATTATTAGCTAAAAGGGAGTAAAAAGTCTATTTTTGAAGCTATAAATTACTTTTGTATTTTTAAACAAATAAAATATAATTAAAGAAATGTGTAGTTAATTGTTCTTATATATTTGCTTATTTCTAATAATAAATTATTGTAATTTCTCAGGATTATGTGTAAATCAGCTTCCAAAATGCAAAATGATTAAACATTTGAATTTTGTATTATCATCAAGTTCAAGCTGTGGGTAATTTGTATTCCACAGGCCCTGGAGATAAGAAATGTTTATAGATTTAACATCATTGAAAGAGGGCTGAAGAACTGTAATTGATTTTCTTGTGCTGTTACACAGAAGGTCAAATCTTACACCATTTCTTCAGTTTCCTTCAATCATGTACCCTGAGTTGGAGCATCTCCTCTAGCTGTGTTCAGACTCCATCTCATTTACTTGTCAGCCCTAGCTTAACATGCCATTTTTCTTGTTCTATTAAATTCTGCCCTTCAACCTGTGCTACATCTTGGCAATTTTCATTTCTCTGGGTATCTTTCCAATTCTCCTTAACCTTCTTTAATGTGAATCCTTAAATGAAGTGCAGAAGCAAGTGTGGCTGCTGATCTCTAGTAACAAGCCAGGCTGTAGTGCCAAGACTCCAATATAAAGCTCCTCAATGAGATTCCTGCCACTCCTTCTGCTGCAAGGTAAGATTCTGCAGTTACAGGATATGTGAAACAATTGCTTTGCTTGAACACCTGTATTCAGCTTGGGATTTTCCTCTGTCATCACAAGGTCACTGCTAAAGAAAATGCTCATTAGCAAGAGGGTTCTCTCTCCAAGGCCAAGCAGAAGGGCTTTAAGTCTGTCACTCTGGGCAGAAGTCTGTGCCTCAGTCACTGGTATTCTATGCTTTGTTCTCACTGAGGGAGTTTAATTTCATCAGCATCTGCCTGGATATAATGTCCACCTCTTGCCCTTTTGTTTAAGGCTCCTTGACTTAGATTCTCTTTCTAGCCTGGAGGTTTTTTGCTGGGCTGAGCAGGCAGTGTTGCAGTGCTCCCAAGCAGAGCCCTCATGGGATTTGAACCCATTTTTGTTCAAATCACTCTGCTGAAGGCAACTCTGCACCGTGTGCCTGATACTGCACCTTTATGTGGTGGTTTTCACCCTGGCAATGGCACAGCTAGAGAGAGAGAAGATACCCAAGACATTATATAGTCCTCTTGCTCCAGGGGTATTGTAGAGGACACACTCTGGATAACCATTTTACCACTGTCACTGTTCAACTTGAAGCAGGAATTTAAGCTGTTTTCCTTTCACTAGCTTCAAATCTACAGGAGAGAAACTTCACTACAAATTAAGGATGTGAAAAGGCCTTGGTATATTTACCAGCTGAACCTTTCAAATGGCCTGCAGAGTTGTGAATTCTGTTGTGGAGAGGTTCAAAGTAGGGTGCAAACAAAGAGGGGCATCTGCAAGTGTCCCAGGATGGAGCAGCCTTTTGAGATCATGTCACAGTTTGTGCCATGAAGTTGCCCAAGGACTGAGCAGACTGACATTTTGAAGAAATTTGGTTACTGACCAAAGCCTCTTTTGCTTGTCTTTTACAAGAAAAACTGATTTTATTTTCCCAGGAAGTCTTTAATGTGATGATATCTAAAAGTGGTACCTGTTAATTTTAAATGGATTTGAAATAAGCTTTAGATACATTTTTACAAGCTTTAGATACATTTTTACAGGTGGTGTGCTGTCTTAATTTTTGCTACACAGAAGGGCATTAAAACCATTTTAGAACCTCACTCATACTAACTTTTATTTAAAATATGACAGCTTTTACTGCTGTCTTTTTTTACTTGTATTTATTTTTTTTTTGTTTCCATGTTGTTTTCATCAGTTTGGAAAGTGTATGCAATTTTACATTTTCTATCAGCCGAGTTTGATGGTAAATGTAACAGTACAAAATTGCAAATGTTAACTAGTTTGCAGCTTTGTTGTTTTAAGATACTCGGTTGAGATTTAATGTTTTGCTTGGGATTGAACACTAATGCAGCTCATTGGCATGTGCAAACTGGCAATTCAGTTGAGATGTGTTAATGATCTCTGGGCATTCTGCCTTCACAGGTCACACAGTGCTGATAGTAGATAACATCATATCAGTTTGGCAGTTGTATCATTCATAGCATACAGCCCTATACGGGGACTGTGTGGCATGAAAAATAATGCCTCATAATAATCCCTTTATTGTTGAAGAAATCTTGCTACTATTTGATTAATTATTGTATATCAAAAGAAAGGGCAGATGAAAGAGTCTTCAGATAGTTGAAAATACTGAGCAGCTGTATGAATTTTGTTACATAGCTAAAAAAAAAAGATCAAGTCAGCTATGCTTAAAATCTTACAGTAATGAACTTGACCAAGCTTTTTGAGTACTGTTTTCTTTTAAGCAGTATTTTCTGCTCTATTTGAACAGCTGATTTTATGTAAAATGAATTCAGTTGCTCTCATTTGTTTTTAACAAGAGCATTTAGACTTGCTTTCCTGTCAGCAGAAAGTAAAAAAAAAAAAAAAGCAAAATACTGAGTTGCTTAAAGCCTGCTACCTTCTACTGGCATAATTTCTGTAGCAAGATCCTTCAACTAGTCCCACTATTTCCAGGATCAGGGCACAGCACAAGAGGCTCATCAGTTGAAGAGAAGCCTTGTGGAAAGAGGTAAGAACCGTTTCCTGCCAGTCAGTGGGGTTGTGTAACTGGTCTGAGCCAGAGTACAGAGGTGTGAGCTCCTCTTGAAACAAAGAGGTGTGAAAGTCCTGCAGGTGAGTCGGGGAATATGGCAGTGCTCTGACCCAGAAGTTGGGCACTGTGTTAGCTTAAGGCTTTATTGGGAGTCAGGGCAGGTTCAGCAGGAGAAAAGGGGTGGTGGTGTTTTGGGTTAATGTTTGTGCAGGTTATTACAGCAAAGGCTGTGGGCTGGCAGGAAAGCAGTAAAACTAGCAAATATTGAAAAGTGATGTATTGTGAAGGGGAAAAGGGGGCATCTAGGAGGGATCTGACTCGATCTGACTGTCCAGGTGGAGCAAGGTGGTGTTCCCAGGCTGGGGCACCAGAGGGATTCTGGAGGGACACACAAGAGCTTCCTGCAGGGCAGGCGTAGCTGCTCAACCCACACCTTAGCATGTCTAAAAAACCCAATTCTAAGGTTTTTTCAATGCAGCCTTCATTCTGGGGTAGAAGTTGGGATTTGTTAAAGTTGTGAAAGATTGTGTATTGGTTTAGAATGTTACATCAGTAGCCTTACACTGGTGCAAATTGGACATTGTTTCACCACCTCCAAATCCAATAGCGTGTGTATATATGTATGTGTATATGTAGTCTGCAATCTGCTGTTGAAAGCAAGTGCAAACTACAGCAGTGACCTTCCTTTTTCTGTTTCTCTCCTCGGGGGGTTAAAATGGCTATTTTTCATGCTCATAATCAGTTCCATGCTCATAAATCAGTTCCAATTTACTTTTTATTTACAAAAAAGTAAATAAACCAATGAACCAAAAAGAGATCTGTGAAGCCCAAGTGTCTTTATTGAGGCTGAGTTCAAGTATTTATTTAGCTGTGGTAACTAATAATAGTGCAGTAAAGCAGCCAACCTGGTCACTTCTGGTTTGCTTCCTTTCTTAAGGTAAGTGTGTGCCTTCTGCACTTGTCAGGGCGTGTCGTGGTTGTGGTTGTACCTCTTAGAGGGGGCTCCAAGAGAATACACAATTCTTTGCATATTTCTACTCCTTATGTGACTGTATCTTGCCTAACACAGGCAGTATTGATAAAAGGTCTTGTTCCGTGTTATGGAAGTGTTTTATAAAAGATGAAAAGAAACTAAAACCACAATCTGCAAATGCCTAGGCACATGCAAGATTCTCAGTTGTAAACTGCCTCACTAAAGTAAATAAAGGTTTTGTTTGCTAGTATTTCCTTACACTGACATTTAGGAACTCGATTTTATAGGCTAAACACCTGTTTTCTTGATGTTCTTTCCCTTTTTAGTGGACAGGATCAAAAATATGTCTTTCTGGAACATTTAATATTGTCTGTAATGCAAGAAAAACAAAAGTTTACCATGTTTGATCTAGTATATGGATGATCTGCAGAGATATAAAGCACATAAATAGTGTTTGTGTCCCCATCAAACTTGTTTTGCTCAGTGGCATTAAGCTGAATTTTGTTAGAAAAATGTGCAAAATGGATAACTGCATGCCTTGGATGTGCGCCTGGCTGCACTCGAGTTAACAAATATTGCATCGTTGCTTTGAATGGAACTAGTGCCGAATTTATTTTTTTGCTCCCAGGAGCGCTTTCTATTTATATAGTCTCTGTAAGAATACGTAACCCTGCTTTGTTGAAACAGTTTTTTAAAGCGGTAAGGAAATCTTGAAATCAGTCACCTCTTCGCGCTTTTCTAAGGCGCCGAGCTGGGCCTGTGTTTTTTGCGGGCGCGGGGAGGGAGGGTCCCGGGGCTCGCAGCCGGGGCCGGAGGTGCGAGGGCGCGGCCGCTGCTCCGGGACCCCGCCGCCGCTTTGTTGGCCCGGGAGCCTTTGTTCTTCGCAGGGGGAACGCGGAGCTGGGCCCGGGCACGGGCGCGGTGCAGAGGCGGCCTTGGGCTCGTTCTGCCGCCGGCCCCCGCGCCGGGGCCGGACGTTCCCGCAGCGCCCGCGGGGCCGGGCCCGCGGCGGGGCTGAACTCTGCATCCCGGGACGCGGCCCCGCCTGCGCCTCGCAGGTAAGCAGCACGACGGGCGGCCGCAGCCAGCGCGGCGCCGTGTGTAAATACAGGCCTCTATGTATTTATACATTTGTGTATTTATACACTCCGTACCGCCCGCAGCACCTGGGCGCCGCTGGGACAGGTGCGGCCGCCTGGAGCCGTCGCGGGCATCGAACCCGCGGCCCCGAGCCCTGACAGCGGCCGGCGCGCGCCGCGAGGGAGAGGCGGCGGCCGCGGGTCCCGCCAGGCCACGCCCTTCCGCCCCGCCCCCCCCGGGCCCGGCCCCGCGGATTGGCGGGCGGTGTGTGTACACACACGGCCCCCGGCCAATGGCGCGGGGAGGGCGCCTGGCGTCACGCGTCGCGGCGGCCAATGGGCGCTCCCGGCCGGCAGACGCCGCCAAGCTTGTGCGGGGGAGCAGGACCGGGCAGCGCTCGGCGCGGGGCGGGCGCGGGGGGGCGGCGGGGCCGGGCCGGGGGCGCTGCTGCCGCCACGTACCGGGGGCCGCCGGGGGGTCCCGGCTCCGGGGCCTCCTCGCCAGCGGCGAGTGCGCGGCGTCGGCTCGGCCGAGAAGCGTCGTCGGCGCGACGCGGCCGGATCGCTCCTTGCCGCGGCGGCTGCCGAGGGACCGTCGCCGTCTCGTCGCCTCAGCGCTGCTGTCTGGGCCCAGCCCGCGCCGCCGCCCGCCTTACCTTTCGTCCCCGGCCGGGCCTGCGGGTGAGCTGGGAGCGGGGGGCGGGTGTGAGGGGCTGGGGGGAGGAAGGGCAGCGCCTTTCTGAAGCGATCGGCGGCCGCCGCCCCCCCACACCCCGTGCCCCGGGCAGCGCGGTCCCGCCGGCCCTGCCGCCCCCTCCCCGGTGCCGCCCGGCAGCGCGGTCTCGCCCCACCTCGTTCCCCCCGGTGCCCCGGGAGGGTGGGAGCCGGTGCCCGACACCTGCGGGCGGGCCCGGGCGGCGGTGACAGCCGGGGCGCCTCCTCCATTGTGGGGAGCGCTGGCGCGGCGGGGCTGGGCCGCGCCGGGGCTGTGCAGGCTGTGGAGGGAGCGGCGGCCCGGCCCCGGCTCCGGCCCCGGCGCGGGAAGGCACCCGCCGAGCTCCCGGCCCTGCTCAGTGGTGCGTGAACTTCGTGTCGGGGCGGTTCTCACCCGCGGCTCTTACCGGGAGAGGGTCAGCCCGGCACAACAACAAAACTTCCCTGCCTGCCTCTTCCTGGGAGTTACAGGCCTGCCCGGGCTTCCAACTGTAAAGGGCTCAGCGGCAGAGGTGAAGCCAGTGTAAACACCGTCTGTTGGAGCTGAGAATACAAACAATAGGAGGAAAATACGGAATAAGCAAACTTCCTTGAAATGTGGAAGAAAACCGCAAATGAGAGCGTGCTCCCTCATTGAGTTGAAGGGGGGATGCCGAGCTGTGTATCACAGCTTATGCTGTCCTATGGAGAAAGGACTTGGGGTTTCATTTTCTCTGTAAATTCCTGATTTGACAGAGAAAATGAATAGTTTTAATTGATGTGATATAGTATGCTGGGTAAAAATGTCTTACAAATTTTTTCTTGGTTGACTTTCATAATTCTGAAAGCACTTCAGTTATGTTTTTGACTCTTCCATTAATATGGCTCAGTGACTTTTTTTTTTTCAACTACTGTCACTGGTGTAGCTTAATTATGTTGACAGAAGATAAAATGTTGGAGGTTGTGTGGTGCTGTAACAAATTCCAACTTGATACAATCTTTGATTCAAAAATAATGTTATGCTGGTAAAAATGGATTCTGTTAAAAAATAAATAAGTGTTCTCTATTCCTTTACCCTTCCCAAATTAACTTCCATTCTTTAGATTGTTATGTCCTGTCATACACAAGAAGGGATCTGTGTAAATGGGGCAAAGACTGAGAGGACCAGTGTTACAGGGCAAATGCAGAACTGTATTTCACAGCCCGTACTTATGCCAATGCTCTGTATACTCACCGGTGTTTTTTATGCAGTGAAGTATTGAATTTCAGGAACTTCTGTTCAAAGTAACATGTAGGGTGTTAAATATAGCACTTTGAAAAAAAACATGGAGGACTAAGGAGAAGTTTTCATTATAGAAAAGAAAGGACTTTGCGGGAGAGGTGGTAAAGAGAAAATAAAAATCAAGTTCTTTGAGAAGTTTCTTACTGTGAAGCAAATCTATAGTAGGGGAAGAAATGAAAATTATTAATAAGATTGTCTCATGGATGAATTTAAGACTGATATTACTGTCAAATTATTTAGCTTTTTTTTTAACCACTTCCTCTTTCAACAAAAAATCACTACTACGGCATAGCAAAAAGAAACCATTTGACTTGTACCATCTTAATGTAAATAATTTTACAGAAAACACACCAGTGAGAGGAATGCTCTTAATTGCTGCTGAGGGTTCTGACTGGCGGCCTCACTTTACAAAGTGAGGGAAGTACAGTTTTCAAAACAGCATCTTGGCAGCAGCTCTCCAGTGTAAGAGGCAGAGGCCAAGCAACCCAGCTGGGCAGTGCTGTTTTGCAGGGGATGTCAGTACTACAAGGGAATTCCTTATCTCTGTCTACTCTTGTCTGTGTTGCACAGTGCTGTAGAGACTTCTGGTGCATCTGGACACACTTCCTGAACAGTTTTGAGCACCCTCCCAGTGAAGACCTTTCAGTAGCTTTGGCTAAAATTGTTACAGGTTTAGTGAAGAAACAGGGACCAAAATTCCAGTATTACATCCTCTTCAAGGTGTGTGATGTTACTTGGTTTAGATGTGCAGACGTTGTCACTGTATCTTTGAAAGCTGATCGTGAATCTCTAAATGCAATATAAGAGTAGTGACTTGCATGGTAGGGGGGGAAGCTGCTGCAGCCCATCATACGTAGACAGAAATATTTATTTCTGCATCCTAATGTGGAGCAGAATGACTTCTAGTTATAGCCAGTCTAATTCAGTTACTGGAATTGCATTTCTTCTAGTGTGCTATGTTAAAATAATGTTCTCAGGGCTGTCTCTAATAAGTGATAATTTCTTAAATTATTTGCTTTTTTATTTTTTGAGTGTAATGGTATTAGACTTTCTCCAGTACCTTTCCACTTACATTCACCATACATGACTCTTAATGAACCAACAGTGAATCTTAAAATAAGGAAAATCAGCTGTCTGGTCTGCTGCAAGGAAATGCACTTGTGATTTTTTTTGTGCATAAAGCCAAGAAACCACTGGAATCAGATGGGTTTATCACAAAACTTTAGATATTAGGTGAAAAACAATCCCAATGTCTTGGTGTGGTAATAGTGCACATACCAATGGTGGAGCTGAGAGCACAAACACCTGTGGCAGGATTTGAGAAAACAGGGATATGCAAGGAAATATTGTAAAAGGTGCAGGTGTGGTAAGGAGTGACAGTTTTGTAGCAACTTCCTGGACTGATTCTTCATGGGTGTTTTGTGACATCCAGTAATAGAATGAAATTATTTTTTTCCCTCCCGTTATTTGATTTGTAGACTATGACTCTTCTGCAAGAATCTGAGACAGTAGTAAATGGTCTTACTTTCATAGTTTCATTAAAATAAATCCTTTGCTCCTTGGTCTGATGTCCTGTGTGCAGTGATAGTTTCCAATGAAGGGTTTTACAGACTGTTCAACTTTACTTTCATGCTTTTCTATATAGCATAAAAGTCAATCTAAGCAAATCAAACTGCAGGCCTGCGATATAGTTCAGTTAGCAGCACCATTATATATGTTAATATATTGTCATATACATTAATGGAACTGTAACAAAAGCACAGCTTTTTAGAATATCATACTTCTTGTGAAATACAGAAGAGTAATTAAATGAAAAGGGATCATGTTTGAAAATAATTTGAGGTCCAGCTTATTCACTTAGTACTGTTGAAGAAACTCTTTGCCTTTCAGAACATGGTTTGCAAAATCTACAGCCTACTGTGAAGTCATTTTTTAGGGTATTTGTCGTTAGTGAAACCTGAAGTAACTTCTAGATTTTTGTACAGATTTTTTTCACTGACTCGGTGAAAAATAATGTTTTAACCAGCTCACAACCAGTGCTGGCTGTCATTGTGGAGCCTGGAACCAAGCTGGGAAAAGATGAGTGTTTGATTTTGTTAGTGTGCTTGGTTGTGAACTGCAGCAATTCAGGTGTTGGCAGTTTCATTCTTTCTGCCTTGATAATGTTTAAAAGAGAAGATAACTTGATTTTTGGAAACTTCCCAAATCATTTAAGCACAGATTCTAGAAGGGGTTTCTTTAGAGGTATCTTTGAAGGCATTCTGCAGAATTGTCACTGGGATCTTCCTGGTTTACAGTCTGACATGAACAGCCAGGTTTTTCACAGAACTTCTAAACCTGCTCTTAGTTAACATAACCTTCATGTGGAAGTAATCCACTTTATAAAGGTGATGTTGTTTTGACTGATTTTGTGTTATTTCAGTCAGTGGGATGTGCTCTGACCACCAGGTTTTACACAAACAGTGGTCAGAGAAAGCAGTGATGGTAGCTGAGACTCTACTTCTGTTCCTCAGTTCTTTGCTAACAGTGAATGGAGTGAGTGCCTATGTCCAAAATACGGAATTTTTGTAAACCTCTATAGACAAAATCCATTTGTGAGTGTAATTCTGGTCTTGCAGCTTAACTTATTTTTTCCTGTGGAGCTTAGAGTATGCTCCTCTGTTTGGTAAGGCAGGTTTCACCTGTTCCATCAGGTTCCTGTTGCTGCCAGATTTGTGTTGGTTTGGGTGGGAATAGCAAATGATTCAGTTGTGGCTTACAAACTCTTTAGTACTTTTGTTCAACAGAGTCCCTCACTGACCTTGTTGGGTGAATATAACATCTGGCTGGGTGTATGGGAAAGTTAATTTGATAGGAATTCATAATCCATCACCCATGGGTGATGTAAGCAAATGTGTTCTGTGTGAATAAGAGACCATTTTCATTCACTGTTTTCTTACTGCAACTTTCAGGGGGCAAAAAAAGGGAAAAATAAGGTCAGAAAGAAATTAGCAGGTTGCAACAGGTACCCACTGTCTTTAAGGCTGTGAACTTTCAGTTGTATAGAGGAATTATTCAACTTGGTAGCAGCTATTATAATGGTATTTGTGGGAATTAAAGCCAATCTATCAGTATATATCAGTAGTTGCTCATTAAGGCTTGTGAATGCCAAAGCTAGAAGTGACTTGTGAGCTGTAATGCTTGTCCAAGAATATATGATGGTAACACGACCAGTAATTATGGATGAGATTAGAAACTGCAAGTGAAAGTGATCTTATGTCCTCAGAGTGAAATAAGAAACCTGTGTGTGCATGGGCTCTCCATTTCTGGGAAGGAAGGAGTTAGGTAACTTCCTTTTGTTATAAACTTGACCTTGAGATTTGAGAAATGTGAGAAATACATTTCTGTTCTCTTAAAGGTGCAATCAGGTTATTGTCAACTTCAGTTTATTTAAAATTCATCTTACAATTGGAGATACATTCAAACATCTTTTTAGATCAACAATTTCATACATACAACTGATACAGTTTCAAGCTGTGTATTGATTTGGTATAACAGCAGACTTCTGCTCTCCATCAAAAGCAAATTATTCATCCTGCTTCTTTGGTGTATAAGAAATTGAGGAAGCTGTGATCTGGAGACAAAAATATCCCCCTTCCTAAAGGATTTTTGAAGTGTGCACACACCCCGGGGACCCTTCAAAAGCAAGCAGTAGTCTTCATCTGAACAAACTATATCCAACCTTTTGTCATATTTCAATCCAAGTAAATTTTGAGGATCATGAATGTTTTTTTTCAGAAATGGAATCATGGTGTGGTTCTGAAAACCAGACTGAGCTGGTTGGGCAGTGGTCAAATCTGAAGGTTAGCCCTGTGCTCAGGCTGGGGTGGCCCTTGGAGCTGTCAGGAGTCACAGCATATGGAAAACTTTCTTCTACCCCATTTCAGCCCCGCTGTTGGAATTCTGACTATAGTAGAACTGAGCTGGCTCACTGAGGGGATAAGGTAGGGATGGGAGTGTGCAGCATTGGGAAGAAGTGGAAAGTGGAAAAAATGGGTAAAAGTGGAAGATCCCTTTTAACAATCCTAGCAGGGGTGGATCTCAGAGCAGTGCAATAATTTCATGGATCTGTGCCCTTCAGGTAAGTTTGTGTGCTGTAGTCAGTATTTGTGAGCTTGTGCATCACCAGAAAAATTTTTGCCTTTGTACCAAATTCTAATTAGAGAGATATGAAAATTTTTGGTAACCTTTAGCCTTTGGTGAATACTGTCATAATCTTCAACCCATGCAAGAGTAGAGTTAAATAATGGCTTTAAGCTTGAGCAAAGCTTCTAGCAAACTATATGGAAAATGGAAGAAATAGCTACCAAGCCTTCATCATCAAGTTTTTTGTTGCCATATAACTTGGTGATCTTTAATTAAATGCAAATGTAAAATTATCTTCAGTTCATTGCTTGTTAAGATCTTTCCAGCTGTGAAATGTAGCAAAAAGTATTATCTCAACAGTGTGGTTAAACTTTTCCATATATTTGTCAATACATTGATAATTCTGGAGATGTATAAATCTCAAAATTCAAACTTATAAAATCAGATTAATATCTAGGGCATTCTCTGATGTATCATACAGTGTGTGAGCTGGTGTTAGCAAAAAGCTGGTGTGAAGTCTCAGTAGTCAAAAAGATGCAGTTTTCAGCTGAGCTTGATTGAAAAAGGAGCCAGTGTGTTCTTGGCAGTGCACAAAGACCATCTTACCAAGGTATTTTACAGCCATCACATAGATCACTGAATATTTTTCAAATATCAATCCATTGTGAAAATGAAATTTCTTAAGGCAAAAATGTATTTGTGAAAATACAGTGTGCTGTGTACTCTGAAAGGCAGTTGGTACCTGCCTCTTAGCACTGAAGCAGCAGACTCCCAAATGTTGTGCCTGTACAGTAGTCAGCTATGAGCTAGAAAAAGTGAGCTTATAGAATAGATTGCCAGCTTAAAAAAACCCTGCAGCTGAATTTCTGTTAATTCCAGATTTATCTTGGTAGTGATAAAAGTTGTCTTTAAAACTCAGAAAGACATTTTAGATGATGCTCTAAGTGCTGCATGAATGTTACCCACTGTTCTGATGTCAGGCCCTATGTACTCTGTCTTGAATGACAGAAAGCTGGTTTGGGGAATTAAAAGAGCCTTCAAAGGTTCAAGTGCTTGGGAATTATTCCACATGTTAAATGTAGAGTTCTCCTTATCTGGACATGTTTCATCTCACTGATTTTGAAAGAAGCCATGAGTGCTGCCCCTGTTCTTAGACATGTAGTTTACTGCAGGTACTGGCATTGAGCTTGTCCAGGAATATGCCTAAGAAACCAAGTCCCTTGAGGGAAGGAGCATCCAGTTCCAGGCTGGAACTGGGCACTCAGCACTGTCAGGACTGGACAAGCAGCAGAACTTGAGGGTCAGCAGTGCGGTTAAGTGAATGGAGACTTTGAGTACTTTCAGCTAGGAGAGAATTTGAATCCAGCTTTGGATTTTCTTCCTGTGTTACGTGTTCTTCTCACTCAGACCTGTCTTCATCCCTGGGATTCAGAATATTCAGTAGCCTCCATCAAATAGTGCTTTTTCTAGTCATGTGTGCATTACAGTCATGTAATATGTACATTGGTAGTAATGTCCTAGGTACAATAGTGACTAAATACAGCAAACAGTGGGAGTAGTTGGGATGTAGCATTTGGGATCGAGTCTGAGAGTACTGAATGGGATCCAATTCATTTGTTGCCTCAGTATTTGCTATACAAAGTCCTTGACAGGACATTTGCTTTTAGCAAACCACACAGGTTGGTGGTTCTCCCTCATGGAGCTGAAGTGCTACAGTTTATACTCATTGAACTTGCACAAATGCCTGTCTGTTTTCCCAGGTGTTTTGTGCTGTGTAAACTTGAGTCATAATTACTGCTGTTGCCAGGAGGTGTCAGTTAATTTTTTCTGATGATCCATTGGCATTTTGCTCGATCTTAACTACATGATGAAATCTTCACTTTCAAATTAGGTTCAGGTAGTTTTATCTTTCATTTGCACCTTGGTTTAAAGCAGTAATCCTCATTTCCCTTTTTGTGTCATATAGTTGGGAGAACTTCTGCACTTTGGATTCATAGGCTGCAGCCTTTTAAGTCAAGTAAAGGTGATTAAACAATGGCACTTTTGCACTGAATACTCTTAAATTATTTTATTTTGTTAAAAACTTGTAATATTCAGTGATCAAGTCACATAAATTTCCTTTGTTCAGTTTCTCTAATCAGCTTGTCTGTTATCTATTTGGACTTTTTAGAAGGCATACAGTTGTTTACAGTAAAAGCTGGAAAAATAAGTTGTGACACCTGCCAGACCTTTATCATACACATCATGGTTGGAGTTCCTTTCAAATGCTTCCTTAGAGTTATTTTCTAACATTATTTACAATATAAAAACTACGGTGTGACTGCTGAAAGTGGTGACTTACTTCCCATCCTGTGTATGTGATTTGTTGAATAAATACCTTGGTTGGCTTTTTTTTAAGATCTTCATTGAGTGACAAGCTGGATGTTATATGGCATTCCTGTCTTGTTTGTTTTTTTAATTTCATTTTTTTGTTTTTTGGTTTTTTTTTCAAAAAGGAGTTAGATATTGAAATATTTTTTGGGAACACGCTGAAGAAACACTTTCTGGGAGCAGGTGGATTTCTGATAAGCACTTAATAATTCTGAAATTTTACTGATCTGGAAACTGAGACACACTGAAGCAGCATATGTGTAACAGGTGGTCTAAACCATGTAGATGCTGTGCATAAATTAGTTGTTTAAAACTGAGCCTGTGCTGATTAATAAGGAGTCTTTTTGTTACTGATGTATTCTGAAATCAGTCTTGTAATTGTTGAAAGTTAGTACTATAAAGAGGGATATGAAGAATATAAATTACTTTCTTGTGGAAAGGCTGGTGTTATACAGGTTTCTTTCTTGAAACTCATCACACTTTCCTCTTGGCTGACTCAGTTACCTGGAATAATTTTCACTTTGCAACTGTTTATCAAGTAAAGGAAGAAAGGGGTTCCTTGGTGGTGATAAAAGTCATTCTGGTATACTAAAATATCTCTTTTTTTAAAAAAATATGTTCTGTAAAGACTTTTCATCCTAACAGTTTAGATGATTGTACAATAGTTGTCTTCATTTGTAGATGTTTAGTACTGACATATTACATAAATATCATTTTCTGTTGTGAACTGGCCTCTGGCACTGAGGAGGATCTTTGCATGGTGCTGGTCTAGGCGAGGGTGTGACTTGAGGTACCTTAAAGTACTGATAAAATCTTAGAAGAGAAACCAAGGTAAGTTTGGAAAAGCAGAGAACAGACTGTTATGTTGTCTTATAGGGGTAATTTTAAAATGAAACTTTGGACAATAGAAAATAAACATAAGAAGGAATGCAATGTTATTCTGCAGATAACTGTTTTCTGTTTTTCACTGTTTGTTGCACTGGGATTCAGCTTCAGATTCACCAAAACTTCTGTACTGATCTGGCTTTTAACTTGTAGTGAGAATAGGTAGAGATAAAACTCCTGGACTGTTTTGCTGTAACTAGAGCTTGGTTTATTTGCTGTAACTAGGGCTTTTGTAAATTTAATGCTCAAACTGGCTTTTTAATGTCAGTGGTATAAGTGATTAGAAAATACATTTTAGAAGAAGCTACAACTCAGAGTTTGCAAAGTCAGACAGTTTGTTTGGCTCCTTGTACTGTACAATGTATGACCAAAAGGCAAATTTGTGGGAGTGGGTTATAAACCAAGGCTTAGCTTATGAAGGGACAAATAGTTCAGAAAAAGTAACCTTTGTGTCTCGTGTGCTCTGGGCTCTGAACCCGTCTTTATGCAGCTTCATTTCAGTAGAAACCAGCTAAAGAAGAAAAAGTGTTGAGTTTTATGTTTTTCTGTCTGTGTGCTATAAACACATGCAGCAACTGGGGATGAAGAAAATCTCCATTTTGAGGCCATCTGTGTTGGTTCTTTTGTCTGAACCTGACAAGAGGTCATGGCAGATGGTGGGGTCACAAAGTCTGGCTTCTCAGGCTTGACAAAATGTTCATAAAGCTGGAAGAATACCAACTGTTCATAGTGGCTGAAGAGCACTGTGGCAAAGGACTGTAATAGTTTATGGACAGTACCTTCTGGATCATTAAGCTTGACAGCAAATAACTTGTCAAAGATGTATCTAGTTTGCTTATCTATAAATGAGTTAAAACTGCTCAGTAATTGTGTTCTTAACCACATTTTATTTGAGTAAATTACTTGTAAATCCTCTTAAAGAGAGGGAGGTCAGACTGCAGCATGAATTTTGGCCAGATCTCCAGATGATGGATTTGGAGAGTTCATCTGTAAGGGTCAGAAATGTAGAAAAAGAATAGGCACTAAGATCATAATTTTCAGATACATTGCAGGGATTCAGTATTTGCTCCTTGCCATGACCTCTGTAGCTTTATGGCTTCAGGTTTCAGGATTACTACCAAATCCAGTAGCTTCTTTCCCCAGGGTGGGGATAGATACCTCTTTGTAGTATCTTCTCTGAAGCCAGAGAAAAATTTGTGTTACTTTCTTGTATGTTTTGTGATGAAACTAAAATGTAGAAGTTTAGGAGAATGTCTTGGTAGAACTGTTTGGTGTTCACATGCTGGAGTAACTGCTTAATTATGGCTGCAGTAAAGGGAGGCACTAAGGAAGATCAGTACAACTCAGTCAACAGGAAGTGGAGAACACCTCTAAGTTGAATAAAATGGTTTTCCACTAACAGTTTAATTGATATGATGTCTGAATAAACTAAGAAAGGTATAGAAACAGCCTAGAATTTAAAATTCTCCTGGGTTATCCAGAACTACTAAAGCAGTGATGGGATGTGATGGTAGAGTTCCTCATTAGTTAAGCACACTGTTGAGACAACCCTTGGCATTTTCCTGAAGGGAGGTGAAGGCACTCTCAAGCCATTCTCAAACTTCACATAGGTTAAAATACAGAGGAAATGGCATGAATTGCACCCTACTTTTGTAGCTGGTGAGTTCTGCTATTAATGGTCATGACTCTGATAAGTAGTTTAGGTATCTTCCTAACTTTACTGAATTGATTCCACACTTCAAAGTGTGAACAGTTCTCTCTCTCTTATTCATCCAAATGCAATTCAAATGTTTTTTGCAGTTCCTTTTTTAACTGCAAGTAGTACTTATAAAATACTTTCAAAGTACCTAAACACTTTGTCAAGTTAATTATGTCTTTAAAAAAATGGTTTGTGCTGACAGCATTGGTCTGTAACTTTTCTTCTGTTTTCTCTAAGACTTCTGGAAGCTTTCATTAAAAAAATAAGTAAGTTTAAACTATTTTTTGGTATACCAAAATTTTTTTCTTTACCTGGAATTCTAATACTACAATTCTAACAACACAAGTTGAATAAAAAAAGCGTGAAAATATTTAAAAGATGACTTAAAGCCGAATTGGTTTTTTTCCTTGCGTGTTTCCTTTAAAATTCTGAATGTTTTCTGTGTGTGTGTATATATTCCATTAAAAGTCTTCTCTGTTGCTGGTGGCTAAAGACAGTGGGGAGAAGTAAGTCACTTTCATTTTTAAAGCTAATCTGCATTAAACGCAAAAGATTGCATGGTTTTAATTACAAAACTTTAGTAATGATATAACATGGTTTGCTAGCACATTAATGTAGTCAGGCCTTTATGTAAGTTGGGCCATATAAAGGATTTAATCTCTGCCTGTTCCAAGTAATGAACATTTTTAGTAGCTCTACATAACCTGACTATCGTGGTGATTATTTTATCGGAAGCTTGGGTTTTAACTAAGACATTTCATTAACTGTCTTACAGGATGTTCATTCTAAAGATTCTGTGAAGATGAAAAGGGATATCTTTATGGCTTTATGAAATATAAAGCAATACTGTCATGACGGCAAAAAATGTAAGTATAATTCTTCAACGTATGTTACTTTTCATATCTTTTCATATTCATATTTCACTTCTGACTTTGAGAATTGTGTGGACAAATATGAGAAATCAATCACAAAGACCTTCAAATTCAGAAATCCTGTCTGATTTTTGAATATCAAAAATGTACCAAAAATATGTATCCCATCATCTTCTACAGTATTTTGATAAATTTAAACTGGTTAGAAGCTCTTTAGGCATGTGGAGTTTACTCAGCTGTGGGTGAGGTTGATAACAGGCAATGCTTGATGCTGTTTTCATATTGATCCTTTCAGATCCCTTCCAGCTTGAGATATTCTGTGAGTCTGTGATTCCTGTAACATTTCTTCAAACTTAAATGAAAGCTGCACTTTTTATTGAATCTTCTGACCTATGCACCTTTGTAAAATCCTTCCACTGAGTTTAAGTCTCAAATCTCAAGAAAGAATAGAAAGACTGCATATCATTTTGCTACTGTTGTACACTCTTGGTTTCTAGAAGACTGAAGGCCTTCTCATTTCTTTGCTTGCTCATTAATCAGCCTGTAGTGGTGTCTCGAGGCTCTATATTTGACTCTTCTATCCCAAGTTCTGAGAAAGCTTATGAAATGTCTTAACATCCTGACCTTAATTTTCTGCCTAATTAGCTGTGCTTCCTGAGGTACACAGCTTGTATAAAGAACAGTTCTGATTAACCCTGGTGATCAGTGAATTGAGTATGACTTTGGGCCCTGAGCTATTTGCCTGTTGACTGCCTTTGACAGGGCATCCTGTATTCTAGTTAAATCTTCGTAGGTTTAGCAACCAACAGCACCAGGGAAGTGCCCCACAATGCAATTGCAGGTAGCTTAGGATTGTGCTTTGTTGAGTAACTGCAAAAGCTTTTGTGCATGGTGGGTAAGACTGCTGCCAATGACATAGTGTTATTAATGCTCAAGTGTTGGAAATTTGTTGGCTTTATTAATACCTTCATTTGGGGTGTTGTTCAGGCTTTGAGGTATCTTGTATCTCAGTTTTTGATTCAAGCTTACCAAGACATAAAGTAAACTGATGTGTATATTCAAAGCCCTTTGCTTATTATTTCATAGGTCATATTCAGCTCTAGTACGAATAAGTAATTCTGCTGATGTATGTGGGACAGCTGCACAAATCCGGGTCATCTGTGGCTTTGACCTTTTGTTCAATGCAGTCAAAGGATAAATACCAATCCCAATAAAATCCATGGAGTGTTGTGTAATAGTCATAGAGGGGCATGGGTTGGAAGGGATTTCAGGAGGCCATCTACTCTGGTGCTTTGTGTAAAGCTCTTTGACACTGGAACCCAGTTGCTTGGTGCTTTGTTCAAGGCTCCATCAAGGCTTTGGGTTTTGAAAATCTCTGGGGACAGACGTGACATTCAGTCTGGGTAACCTACTCTTATGCTGAATATAGAAATACAATATTGTGGTTTACTTCAGCACAATGCTATGGTTACTTTAGGGAAGAAATATTTTACTGGTATGCAAGCTTAGAAATTTTGCATATCAAAATCATGCAAACCTAGTCAGATACCTAATATTTATGGGTTTATTTTTTAAAAAAAATCAGCTACTCTGGTGCAGATAAATGTAGGACTCAGTTTTCATGTTTACCTGTTCATATGGTGGTCATACGCTTTGTGTCCTTATTGGTAGCACTTAGGGCTTTCCCAACCTTGGTTACTCAGAATTGCACACTCAGGGCAATAGTGTCAGCCCTGGTGTTTCCTGATGCTGTTAGAAGGCCACAATGCTTCTGAATTTGCAGAGTTGTGGGGTTTAGATTCTGTTTATGCCTGGTGGTTTCTGCAGCTCCAAACCTGTTTCAAAGGTAAGGTTAATATTTGTTACGGTGTCAGAAATGGTTTAGTGATCTGTAGAGTGAGTTGAGGGAGACAGTTTCTTTATGAGAGTACTTCCATGATTTTCCTTTATGTTGAAGCATCAAGGAAAGAAAATTTTAAAGTACTGGAGTTTGGGCATCTTCCAGGAAACTCTTGAAGGGCATGTATTTTCTGTCAAATGTGCACAGCAGGAAGCTGCCACTTCTGCAATCACTGCCCCTCAGCTGGGCATGTCTGTGCTCCTGCTGCATCCCAGCCCCGTGCAGTGAGCTATGTCTGGAATGGCTTTTCACCTTTCAAGAAGCTGTGTTGAACAGCCTTCTGTCCAAGGCAGCTGGTGCTTCAAGCATGTTCCAGAATGTTCCCATAGATTGAATGTGCATGCAAGATGAATAACCTTCCCCATCGCTGTTCTTCCTTCCTAACTCTGAGTCTGTGGCTTCACTGCTCATTTTCTTTAAATGCAGGAACTTTTCTGATATCTGCTTGTGGAATATTGTTTGTGGGTAATTTGACCTTCCTTAGAAAACTAATCCATAGCCAAGGAAGCTATGAATAATAAAATGTTGAATAAAAGTTACAAGTTCTCTTGGAAAAGGGATGTTTATGTGCCTGCCATGTACACTGTACCCAGATATAGTTCAAATCACCCTGTCCAACTGGGTTATTTCATTCTTTACTTGTATGAGAAAATGTGTTTTTTCTTGGCTGTTTTGTGTCTCCTTTCCCATCAGTCCTTTAGGTAAAAAGACACCAAAACAGTATTAACAAATGGAGGGGGGAAAAAAGCAAATACTCATAGTAAATTTATTTTTAGTTTAGTTTACTCAAACAAAGCTTTAGTTTCAGTTCTCAGACAAATGAGTGATATAACTTCAGCAGGTATTTTTAGTAAGACTCTTCATTTTGATTGTGAAGTTATTTGTCAGTGCTTATCAGATGGTGGTTGCCTTGCCATGGGTGAGGTCAGTTAAATGGCTGTGATGTTCTCCTTTCACATGTCAGCATGGAAGAACTGCTGAGGTCTGGTCACGGAGACTTGCCCAGCCAAGCAGTAGAGAAGGCTGGGCTACAAGGCAAGCTACAAGAGCTGCTTATGGCAGCTGGCCCCATCCAAGACTCTGGCTATGACTTTTTTTTCTTCCCCCTCCCCCTAAGTTTGGAAACTTAGTCACCTAACAGGAAAGGCAAACAAACCTCAAAGATATTTAGTAGTATGCAAAGGCCTGCCAAGTCCCTTCTTCATCTTCCATCATGGCTGGATTCCTTGTCCTGCAGATGAACAGAAGGAGGAGTCCAGCTCCTGCCATGCCCAGTTATCCAGACACTCTGGACCAGTGTTATAAGTGGAAATATCACACAAGCAGTACAAAAAGTAACCAATTATACCAGTTAAGCATTGGATTGTTTTCTGGTTTCAGCTTAGGAGTTGTTACAGTACCAGATTCCCAAAAGCAGTGTGTGGTCTGTCTCAGATAACAAAATGGCCTGGGACCTCTTGAACACTGAGATGGAATTGGATGAAGGTCTTGCTGTGCAGCAGTATCATAGTGTTGCATCACACATTGCTTCTTCTGAGGGCTTAGATAGGATCATTCTTCTGCAAGAAAAATGAATTCCTTTAGATCTGCCACATTTCTCATTTCAGTTTTCATTAAATTCAAGTCTGTTTTCAAGCTCTTCTTAACTTAGAAACAAGGATTATAAAATTGAGAAAACTGCTGCTCTTTATAAATGTGCTACTAGGACCATTGTAGAAAAATCAACATATTTCTCTGCAAACTGAAGTTCCATAATTGTGTGTCATTTGGATCACTGAAATACAACATACACACAAAAAGACCCTCTCAAGTACTTTGTTGCATTTCCTTCTAAATCTGCCAGAGAATTAAATGTATAAGTTAGAATTTTCATTCTGACACTGTATGCATACATCATCTTTAGTGTTTGATTTAAACAATGATCTGAATTAACAGGGAAATGTACAGTTGTACCTCTAGAGCTCAATGCTCGATTGTGAACAAATTTCAGTGTTGTCTTTGAAGGTGTTCCTTGTAATTCTTTCTCTTGGAATGAGTTGAAGCCCATAATCTAACGTGATATTTATCCCTGTGGACCCCTGTTCTTCCCCTGAATTTAAAATTTCTCCCAGTTGTGGTGTTCTAGTTGGGGCAGAGCAAGCAGGGGTCCTGGAGAAGCCGACACTGTTGTTTGTGTGAAGGCAGCAGAGGTGTGAGCCAGCAGTGCAGCCTCTTCCCCTTGGCTGGGCGCTGGAGTTGCCTTGCAGTGCTTTTCACTGTGCAGTTTCCAGCCGTGCCAGCCCCTGGTTAAACATCTCCTCAAGAACATACCCTCAGTGTAGGGAACCACAGTGGCCTCCTACCGCACGGGCCCAAGCACAAGAGATCCTGGAGCGCTGCTCTTTTTCGTGTGGCTCTGTCAGCAAACCGTGCTAAGGAGATGTTTTGGGTTGTTTTTATGTCTTCCTCCCTTCGCCCTACCCCAGTCCGGGCATTCCTGCTCGGGCCCTCCCCAGCCCTGCTGCACCGCTGCCACCTGCTGGGAGACAGCCCGGGAATGGGGAGGAAAATGGGACACTTTTTTCAACACAGCCTCTGCGGACACCGCAGCAGCCCAAGCGCCTGAGAGTGTAGGAGGGTCTAGCTGGGTGTGCCAGGAAGGGCAGGAAAGAGCCAGTCTGGTACTGACAACGGCTGAGATAAACTGAGGAGCTGTGCTGAGCGTCTCCAAAGGCTTGCTTAGAGAAGCACATAACTGAGCTCATTTGGGCAGTGTTTCACAGTCAGAGTCGTGCAGAAGCAGTTGATCTTCTTACTTGTCTCCTGATGAGGAAAAAATCTTAGTAGAAGTATTTTCAAGAGTCTGTCACAATGCTGTGTGCACCTTTTCCTCTACAAAAATTATTTGCTGAGTACCAGTACAAAAGTATTTGCTGAGTACAATTCTAATAAGAATTGAGAGACAGAATGCTTATAGTGTTATTCTTTTGTCTTGTGTAGTTTATTGAAGTTGCTACTGTTTAATTTACCTAAAATTAAATTATGCTCCAACTTGAGTGTATTAAAATTCTTTAAGTGGCCCTAGCATAGCTTCCATTACTGCTACATACATCTGTAAAATAAAGCAGAATGTTTGATCCTTCATCAGGTGATTGCCTTCTTTTAACTTGGATAGTGGAATCCTTTGTCCCAATGATTTATAGAAGTACTCAGATTTTATAATATTTTAAAAAGAGGTTGTGATATGAGGGACTTCCCGGCTCTTCCCTTCCTCATCCAGGAGCTGTGATCTTGTATTTTTTTTTTGTACAAACTATACCTTTCTATGCTTTGTGTGCATGCCAAAGTCCGGGTTGCACTATCTGTATAAGATTTAAGTTTTCCATGTCTCCAGTAAATCCAGTCCTTCAGTAAATCAGTGTGTCTGAAGACTAGGGAATGTGTTTAGAATACATCAGTAGTCACATCTCAGACCTGTAGACTGTGCAGCTTAGCATTGAGGCAACTGGACACGGGCAGATTTCTGCTGTGTTATTGGTGGCAGCCACCCCCTTTGACTTGGAGGGGATGGTGCCTTATACCATAATAGAATGGGCTGCTTGGGTCATATGTAGTACACAGTCAGGGTGTGTAAAACACAGGGTGTTTTTTAGGTAAGAGTTTAGTTAAAAGTAGAGTTTGTCTTCATATGTACCCAGTAAATGTCCTGGATACCTTGCCTTGAGTTTCATGCTCTTGTTAAACTCTACTGTCCATAATATTATAATGTTTCATAATGCAGAAAGTTGCTTTCATAATATTGTTAGTTGCATATTAGAAAACATAGAAAGGTTTATCATATTTTAAGACTTCAAAATTGTTTTGTTCAGGTTGGTGTGACTTCCACAAATGGAGACTTGAAAGGATTTATAGATCAGAACCAGAGTCCAACAAAAGGTAAGAGGATTCTATTTGATACATACATTAAGACTTACTTCACTGCATATGGTTGATTCACATTTGGGATACTCTGAATTTAAATGTTCAAAATAGATTTCATACATCCCCACTGTTAGTTGTTTAATACCAACATGTAAGTGTCAGTGGCAAAGATGGAAGGTTTTCAAAATATCAGAGAGGAAAAGAAGGTGTAGTGAAAATAATAAGAGGATAAAGTAAGCCCTTTTTTTTCATTCCTTGATGGTGAATAATGTGCTGAATTTCCTGATTTCTACCCCACCCTTAAAGTTCCCTGATTCTGTTGTAGTCAAAATGACAGTAGAAGGCTAAGCATGATGTCATACTTCTAAATGTTCTGCACAATTTACAATAATAATTATATTTTGTCCTATCCTGTTTTATCTTAGCACTTCTAGATTAATCACTTCTAACATAAAAGCAACTTATGATCAGTCATAACAGATATGATATTCCAGTAAAATAAGCCCCTTACTATTAGAAAACCTAAGGATCTGCAGTTCAGGAAACACTTCAATCAACCTTTGTCAGCAAATACTGCTTTACTGTTATCCACTGCAATAAACCAATGTATGTAGTAGATGGAAGGTTGATTTTCGGCTCATGCCATCAAACCTAAGAGACTGAAAAAATCAGACAGTCTAAACAGAAAATGGCTGGAGCTGTAGTATCTTCCCAGTTTTGTAAACTTTGCAGAAAATGACAGACTGGTAGAGGCCTTTGAGAATTATTTATTGCACATTGGTGAGATAATTGCCCTTCGTGCTTCATTGTTTTCTGATTATTGTGTTGTCATTTTAGGGAAAATGACTAAGTGCAGCATTTTCAAATAATTTCTGAAACAAATTGATTTGTCCAGAAAATAACTGAATAACTTTTGGGTCATTACTATTAGGAATATCCCAGTGACCTATATCCCACTCTCTATCAGATTTTGCTTCTGGGATGATGGCTGCATTATTACCTCCATTTTTGTATATTTTTAAAATGTTGTGATCTAATTTTTTTAACCTTGAGGTATAATTAGAAATTGTTGCCATCTCTGTTGAAATAAAACATCTTGTTCACAATGGATTACTCCTTTTAGAACTTAAAATATTCCATAAATCTGGGGAAACCTGTACAGATACAGCCAAGCTGTATCTTACCCTAAGCTGTCTCTTACTTTCAGTCTAAAGTATCCTTTACTTACTTCTTCTGGCTTATCCACTGTTGAACTCTGGAAATTAAGGAGGGGGGAAAAACTCCAAACAGGCATTTAGATCCTCTTATCTCATAACAGGGCTTTGTGAGCTTCCTAGTGAAGGCAGTTTGTTGGGGTTTTTTTAATATATGTTATTTAAATTGAATCATTTGCTATAGTAAAAATAAAGGCAATTCATTGTGGCATATCTGGGCCCATTTATAGTGCCTTTCATAGTATCCTTAGACTGAGGCATGATAGATTTATCGTATGTTTAAGAACAAAGGAGAGAGGCCATTTGCTCTAATGAAGAACTCTTGAAAGCATCAGATTTCAGTGACTAAACATTTTTGCTTAAAAAAGTTTAATTTTTCTTTTCTTTCTGAAAAGATCATTGTGGTGTGTGTTACTTGCCTCTAGCCCAAACAGTATTGCATTAATGGAACCCTTCAGATTCCCGTGCTGAATCTTGAGTGCACAGAAAATTCTTCACAAAATGTCTTCCTTTTTATTAATGAACCCTAACCTTTTATTTTTTTATGAAATCTGTTGTGAAATTCTATGTTTACTGGGTCTGATTTAGAAAAATGCTGTTCTGCTCCAGGTAAGCCACTGCCCTGTCCCTTTGCCTGGCTACAGCAGCCTGGCTAATTGAGGATGCTGTTTGAGACTGCATGAGGATGTCTTGAGACACCAAGGCAGCTGTTGCTGTTTCTGTACTCATACAGATAGTGCAGTCTCCTTCCACAGCTTTACCACCACGAGATAATCATTGTGTTGGGGAAACTTTCAGTCTTTGTATCACTAAAAATGCCTAATCAAAGTAGCTGATCATGTGACCCTCCCACTTCAAAATGGATTTCTCTACTTTTCTTCCCTTCACAGGTTTAGATTTCAAGATCTCCTTTCTCCATAAGTTTTTTCCCCTGAACCTTCTGAGGGAGTTACTCTGTTGCTGCCATTGCAGTGTTTGTTTGTTCAGGCTCTATTTATCTTTCCCACCATTACCTTTAGTGTCTACCTCTAGGGTCAATGCACAGCCTCTGGGATTTTTCCTGGTGTATTTTGCTACAGGAGAAGTTAATGCTCACAGAATGCTTAGGTATTGCAATCTGATCTGTAAGTCTTCGAGTACTGCTGTGTCACTTCTGCTGATTTTTTTAAACTGAATTTATGTTACTAACTAGGTTGACAGGTTGGTTGGTTTATTTGGGAGTTCAGTTGTTATAGCTTGTTTCCTTGTGTTTGTTAGTGAATATTGTCATCTTCCTGCTGCAGCTTTTTTTTTTCATTCAGGCTTTTAAAAATACTTTCAGCATTTATGTTTTTGTTCCTTGTGTAGATGATGTCTTGGGGAAGAATATTTCTAATACCCAGTGTATCCAAATGCAATGGAAATTGACTAAGGAATTTGATGTTTTAAATGTGATGATTGCAGAATCAAAGCATATACATCCAAATTTGTAATCCTCATAAAAAGACTTGCTGCCTAATTCTGAAGGGAACCAGATTTTTTTCCTATATGTGACTAGAAGAAATTCAACAGTGTTTAGCAGAGCATTATGTCAAATGCTGTTCAGTTTTTTTAGTGAACAGTTCTAGTTCAACAGACAATTCACTTCCCTACATGTGTTGCCTTTATCTCATAGGTAACAGGCTCTTTTGGCTGAAACCCCCTCCATATGGAGCTTGTTCCTTGTGCTTGAAATGCACACTCATTGGATGTGAGAGGGAATGCCACATGCAGATGGCTTTTGACTGATAGTCGTGGTACTCACCTAATGGCAGGGACTGCTAGTGCAAGGACCACCACTGGGTTAAACATTTTAGTAGCCCGTGCAGCAGAGTCAGGGTATCTCCTTTCTGAAAGTCCTTTTCACTTGGTCTTTGACATAGTAGATTCTTATTGTTGCAGTAAAAATTGTTCAGCTGTGACAGGCTGGGCTGGGCTGGCCGTATTTCATTTCCTTACCTGAAATTACTAGTGGTTGAAATTATTCCTGTAGGAGACCTGCATTTTGATTTTCCCAGACAGAAAAAAAATGGCTCTTATTCTCATTGTTTATTAAATGAATATTCTTGGGTTGCTGAATGGAAAAGAGATGCTTCCTCTCAAGTTTTGGAGAACACGGATGGCTGTTTGTAGCCTTGTGGATAGATCTGTATGTATGTGTCAGGTATTCTAGTTTTCCATCATGGATTGTCCCTGTTGGGAGGTACTCCTGGGAGGATCCATGCTGACAAGACTGATGTGCTCCTGGGTGTCAACAGAATTTTGATGTAAGATTGTTAGAAACTAAGGAGCTGCATCCATCATTCAGGCAAAATCCTGTTTTAAGTGGCAAAATGTCTCTGTGGAGTTGGCCCATTCTGTTAAAATGATTCAATAAAATAGTTCAAGTTAGTCCTTAAGCAGATGTGGTCATGTTTGTGAGTGTGTTGGATAGTGGCAGCTCTGGTTTCATTTTGGGGTAATTGTTGCAAGCTGTGATGAATTCGACCAGACCTACTGTAGAGTTCATGATAAAAAGTTGCAAGCGAGGATTTGAAAGTTAATCTATTTGGGAGACACTCTCAGTCACTAAGCTACATGCTTGAAGTTTTGTAATCGTGTTCACATCTGTTACAAAATGGAAAATCAAAGCGTTTTCCCGGTGATTCCAAGCAGAGGTCGTGTCTGTGTTATCACTTGCCCCATAGAACCACCCTTGCCCCATATGCGTGCACAGGGGTGCGAGCAGCTTTCAGAGTCCCAGGGCTTCTGGTCTGAGGGAGTCGCCTGGGTGTGAAACCCTGTGATAAAATCAAGATTTGCAATCAGGCATCATTTGAAAGCTCACGTTAGTGGTCGATGAGTCGATGAGGCACCGCCGTGCAGCAGGGTGGGACTGGGGGCATAGAGCCCGGGCAAATCCCGGGAGGCTGCCATGGGGCAAGTGGGACTGGGCACATCTGCTGCTGCTGGGGCCGTAGGCATAGGATTCTTATCCTAAAATGGCTGATGTAGCCTCACAATGGTGTTGAGGAATCCTGCTGTCCTTAGTTAATACCTTTTTGCTACTGTATTCCCAGTTCCTATGAGTTTACATGTTCTCTGTTTACTGCTGTGGAGGGAAAAGGGGGTCCGGGCATAGAGCACCAGTCTTGCAACAGGGTCCATGAGAGAGGAGCCATTAATCTATATCATAATTGTAGAGAGCTTGCTTTGGGTGGGAATCTTCACTTCTAATACAACTTCGCAATGAACTTTGTTTCAATGCATCTGTTACACAGTACCTATCTTTTACTAAGTCCTGACAGCGCTGGTGTTCTGAGAACTTAGTGCACAGGGCTGCTGTAATAGAAGTATTTTATTGTATGCTTGAGGAGATCTGCTAAAATGACCAAAACATCAGAAGCAATTATCCATGGGCGTGCCTGGTATTTTCAGATCCATACAGCTGTTAACTCCTGTAGATTTGTCTCAAATTGGACAGTAAAAGACTGGAATTGTACTGCTCAGTGTAAGCCTGATGTATGTTGAAAAACTGTCTGCCCCATTTTATTTTTTCTTTTCTACAGATCTCTTGGATTTCATCTCTGTGGAATTTTTAAAGTCAGGTTTGTAGCCTAGTAATTTTGTGCAATGCGCAAATGAAGAAATGTACCAAGAAAATACTTGTGTACTAATAACATGATAATAATTCAATTTTTCTATATGCTTTTATAATACTGATCTTGGAGATCAGTAAATGTCTTAGTGTAATAGAGGACCCTGAGGACACATCACATATGTTATTGCAAAATATCCTAATGGGCTGCTGATATCTCACAGCTCTGAGCTGAGGTTTCTGCCATCATTGTCAAGCCATAGGCTGTATTATTAAAAATGGCTGTTCACTGAGACACATTTAAAAAGTGGACATTTGTTTAGAGCTCTGAATATGAAATCCAAATGACCAACTTCCCTGGTGTTTTGTCTGAAAATTCAATGGCATTTTATGTTGATGTGTGTATAACCCCAGCTGGTTGGGCTGTGCTCCCCATCAGCCATGGTCTCCTTCAAACTGGCTGTGACAGATTCTATAGATTTTCCAGTTGACATTGTTTCTGATTATCTTTGCAACTAAGCTGCAGACCTAACAGATTTAGTTATACAGGGAAAAAAAATCACTAAAATCTCTTTAGCTTCATATTTGTATAGTAGTGCATGTTGTTTATGTGAAATTAAGCTATTTAGGGTGGCACATAATGGTTTAAACTCAATTTGGTGAGCTGCTTAGTGTGTGCATGTGAGCATACATGTGCATAAACATGGATAACTTTATCTGTGACTGCTTGAAGCTGAAGATCATTTAAATTGAATTTTTCTTTTTGTGTGCCAGTAAAACTATTGCACAAGTCCCAGGAATAATAATAATAATAATAACGATTATGTTTTTTTAAAATATGAAATTATAGCAACACTAGTTTCTCTCCCTGAGAAGCAGCAATAATGGTGACTGAAGAATGGGGAAAAAAAATTACATAGAAGCAAAGTTCTTTTGTTCTGAGAGAAACACACATATATCCACTGGCTCAGTTTGCTTTCTGTATATTGCAGTTAAAGCCTCCCTATGAGAGTTTTAAGTGAGTTTCTTTCCCATGTGCTTGGTTTTCCATAGGTAAATGGGAATAATGATGCTGACCTCCTTTGTGCCTTGAAAGCACTGCTGAGAAACATTATATAAGAATTGAGTATTATTATACAAATCATTCTGGTTTGATCCATCTGTGCTGACCTTTTCCATCCATGCAATGAGATTACCGTGACTCAAGGCTGATGGGTCTCATTGTGTTCAGCTTATCACTGTACTCACTGCTCTTGTGCCCCAGGACATAAATCAGTGTAATCTTTTTTGTCCCCAGATGATGGGTGCTATTAAGAGTTGGCATTTACTTAGAATTTGGTAATGGTTAAAGTCTTTGCAGTTGCTTTGTGATAGTATATATGGTTACTTTGATGATATTTCTGCTTGCAGTTGAATACAGAAATCTGTTGAATGTTTTGTCACATCTACTTCCTCCTAAATATAATAATATAATGATATCATTATATCATAATAATATTTGAAGCAATTGAGATTAATGAGTATCTGGACCATTATGCTATTTGGAAAAAAGGAAAGTGGTAGGGAGGAATATTTTATTTGTAATTGATAAAATTTTCTGTTTACTATTTTTCCAACTTCTGACAAACACAAAGAGCTTCTTACTGTGAAAAATTTGTTTGTTCTTTCTTTCTTTCTGGCCACTCTGGATAAGAAATACCTCACTCATAAAAAGTTCTTTTTCATCCTATTTGTATTTAAAAATCTACACATTCACATATTTATATTTGCCAGTGAAGAAAATTAAAAGTAAGAACAAGGGCAGGGAAACATTTCTCTGAAAACTTGGTCCACTCTTAAGATATGTTTTGACAGTACTGCTGCCAAATGAGGGATTTGTATAGGGATTAGAAGATGAAAATCTTTTTTATTGACAGTAACTCTGGCCAAAAAGACATTTAAACACACACCATATGTGAGCAAATGTCTTTTTAAAATCAAGATCAGGTCATTTGAATGACCCTTGTATTTACTGAAGTTACCCCAATGGTGCCCATGTTCCTTTATCCAGGCAGCCTTGTAAATGAAGGCACAGAGCAGCAGTAGCTGCTGTTTAGTGGTTTATTAGTGGCTTTTCCAGGGCTGCTCAGTAAATCTGCTGGGTTTGTGTGGATTTGGCCATGGGTCTGCACGTGTGTGTGAGGGAAGTACATCCATACAAATGTTCAAAGCACTCACAGGTGCAGCTGGATTGCAGTCTGCGTGGTGCATGCTGAGATAAACAGCTGTGCGCAGTGCTGGATGTGGCGGGTGGCCGTGTGCTTTGGCTGTGCTCATTGTCCAGTGCTGTGAGCCCCACATGGCCACTCTGGCACAAACATGACAGCCCAGTGCCTCTTGCAGGCTGGGAAGTGCAGCTGGAGACAACTCTGTGGTGCAGCCCTGTGGTAAAAGAGCTGGGAGCCAAAACTGACATTTCACAATTTTACTGCACTTGGCCATGTGACCTTATGCTGTCAGCACCAGAGAAAGTAACTTATTTCTTTTGCCTGGTAAGAAAAGGGACAAGGAGAAATAGTATGAGAGCTGATCTTGGAGATAATAGGGTCAGAAGTTTCAGTTGCAACTGAAAAGAGGAAAATTCCTGCAGCAGTGCTGGGAAGTGACACATCATTGATGGCAACAGCCTGGAATAAGGGAGAGACTAGGTTTTGATGGAATATGCTGGCACAGTTTGGGAAATCCTAGGCAAAATCCTCTAGCAAAAGTAAAACTGCCAAGTCAGAGAACTATTTTAGGCTCAGCATGGGAATAGAGTGTATGTAAATTATTAATTAATGTCTTTTGCTCTCTGGAGCTACATCATAAAAGATGTTTCATAACAGAGCAAAGATTTGCTGGGGGGTGGGTTTGCAAGTGTGGGAGGTTTGTATTTGTTTTTCTAGGTGAGTAACAATAATTTATTAATCTTATTGAGTAGAGATGCAAGCTGCTTCTGAAGATGTTTTCAGACACAGAATTGCCTTTTGGAAAATTAATATTAAGTAGTAGTATTACTCCAGATGCCAAAATAATCTACACAGAGCATTAGAACATCCGAGTCTCAATTTGTTTGTATTTCTCATATATCTGTTGAATATTTCTTATGGTGGTGAGACTGCATAAATCTACATATTTTCTACATTTGTGCTGTAACTACTGAAGATCCTTTTTCCTCTCAGTTGTGTTGCTTCTGCTTCCTGTTGCAGAAAAGTTATTATGTTGAATTTATCATTTTTCAGTAACCTTGTGGAAAACATAAGTATACTAAAATAAAAGGTAAAAAAGAGACCAAGTGAGAAAAGTAAATTGGGCAGTGGAGGTGAACAGTTGATGTGAGAAAATACAGGGGAACAGGGATGTGTAACTCCACTGAGTCAGCTTGGGCCATGTGGGCTAAGCTGAGTGTTGGCTGGCTCCTGTGGGAGGAGGGCTGGTGCCTGTGCTGCTCTGACGGGACCTGTCACCTCAGATGCCTTCAGCTGCTGTCTGCAGTGCCAGAGAACATTAGTAGCTCTCCAAGAACCAATCCTTGTCCTCATGACCCCAGCCAGACCCAGGCTGACTGTGGATTGTCAGGCAGTGGCAGCTCTTCTTCATATTTGGTTGTGTCTCAGACCCCATCGCTCCCCACACTGGATCAGGCTGTGTAGGAACGGGGCCGGTGTTTGATCAGGTCCCAGCTCTCCTGCTTTGAAGCTGTCACAGAGAAAGGAGCAGCTGCCACCAGTGTCTGTGGATAAGTCAATGTGCTCAGGGCTTTCAGAGGCTTGTGCACAACAGTTTGAACACTCGGGGTAGCAGTGCTGCTACAACAGTTTTGATTTAAATATTAATTCCAAATAATCAAGATACAAGATGCAGTTTGGGATGGAGGGAGGAGCAGCAGTATTTTGGGGCTGTCAGCACAGAACTGCCCTTCTCTGTGGAAGGCAGGATGACTTAGATCCAGAGGCAGTTTGGGATCACAAAGATGATAAACATCTTGGGATGAGAATATGCTGCTTTTGCGATGGCATGGAAGACTTTATTGTGACATCCAGCTACCTGCTCTATGACTTTAGGTGAGTTGTAAAGGCATCCCTTAGTCCATACAATGGCAGGCTGTGGTTGGTTTACATCAGTGATGACTCTGGAATGCTCGGGAACAGTCAGATGAGGAATGGTTAAAGCTTCAAAGGTTTATTTATGGATGCATGTTTTGTACACATGATTATGATTGTAAGTTGGATTTGTATGTTGGCTTCTTCTAGAAGTATTCTCATTAATTTTCACTTCTAATCCTGAGGAATGTCAGGCTGTGTGCTCTTTGTCTTAAGCAAGCATAATTTGTCTCTGGAAATAAAATACATGTAATTTTAAAAGACTGAAGGTGGAGTTTTGTGAGGTGTCCTTGTGACATCTGCTGAGAGGTCTGGAGGTTATGTGAGGGTGTGTTCACAACAAGTGAGACAACAAAGCCAACCTGATTCCAAAGTGTTAGAGTGGTGTGAGAATTTGCAAAGTGTTTTTTCGCAGGTTGCTAAGGAAGTAATTTCCAACTCTCCCACTCTTTTTAGGTAATATTTCAGTAATTGCATTGCCAGTTTCCAGCACCAACTCTCCAACTAAGATTTTGCCGAAGACCTTGGGACCAATCAATGTAAATGTTGGACCCCAAATGGTAAGTTTTGCAACCCCAGTAATGCCAGCTTGTGTAACTGGCTGTGACTTCCTGGTGGTGTAAGACAGGAACACACGAGGAACTTGCTGCCTCCTGCCCCAGCCACAGAGTGCCCCTCCGGGATGGGAGGGTAGTGACCTGGGGGCACAGCAGCCCCAGCACGTGGGGACTGCCACTCCCAGCAATGCTCTTGTATGTGCCCTTAGGGGGTACCTATCTTCCTGGCTTTAAGTGGAAATTGAAACAGCTTTACCAGCTGGCGTTTTTAACTATGACTCAAAAGCGTATTAAGAAAAATCCCTCATTACTGATACTCTCTGAATGTTTTACGTCATGTTCTCACCAGTAAATCTCCAGTGTTGTCAGAGAGTTTTTGATGTGTTGGTAGAAATTCTAAACTTGTTGAAACTACTCTTTTCCTGTCCATGATAACTGTATATGTATATTGATGTTCCAGGGATTTTGGATGTAGTTTTGAGAAAAAAAAATTTGATTTTCTGATGGCCAGAGAGCTAAACAGGCAATACTGTAAACAGTTTCTAGTAACCTGTTACCTCCTTGCCAAGCACTCAGCCTGAGTACAGAACCATTGGATGTGTTCTATGAAAATGGTGTTGGGCCTTTTTTGCATGAGCAGTGTCTGCTGTTCTTTGGGGTCTTTGTCCAGCTGGGCAGAGGGGCACACACATCACAGCCACTCCCGTGGCACTCCCTGCTCCCAGAGCTCTGCCCCCAGCACTGGCCAGGGGCTGCCTGCCAGGAACAGCTCAGTGCGTCAGCACTGATGCGTCTCACTGCCTGTGCCCGGTGGCACTGCACTGAACAGTTCTGCCACTGAGGATGTGTCCTGGCACTGCAGTGAATAGCCCACAACAAGGGGAGCACTCAGTGCGGGTCTGACTCTTATGACTGACTTCTCAAGCCCTACTTCTGGTTTCAGTGAGCCCTGCTTGCAGTTTAGGTTCTATAGCAGGTGGAAGTTGCAAAAGCTACTGTGATGTGACACACACAATTTTTCCTTTAAATTAATTTTTAATATTTTTATTCTTCTGCTTTGCAAGGATAGATCTCTATTCAGAAATAGTTTTCTTAATAAATAGCCATTAGCACAGGCTTTCTAAGACACCCAGCATACAGCTGTGTTGTGCCAGGCTGTTTAAAAGCGGATGCCACGAGCTCTCAGTAGTGGCAGTGTTAGCGCTCCCTCAGCATCTGCCTGTGTCAGCAACACCCTGCTTGATTAATTAATTTATTTAGGCCTTATTTACCCGCTGTGGGTTCCAGTCCCGGGTGCCACCGTGGCTCCGTGCGGGTGCAGGAGCGGCTGGTGCCGCATGATGGTGGCGCGGGCCGGGTGGGGCCATTGGCACTGTCCCCCCCCCCCCCCCCCCCCCCCCCCGGGGCCATTGGCACTGTCCCCCGGCGCCATTGGCACTGTCCCCCGTCCCCCCCCCCCCCCCCGGCCCCATTGGCACTGTCGTCCCCCCCCCCCCCCCCCCCCCCCCGGGGCCATTGGCACTGTCCCCCGTCCCCCCCCCCCCCCGGCCCCATTGGCACTGTCCCCCCCCCCCCCCCCCCCGGGGCCATTGGCACTGTCCCCCGGCGCCATTGGCACTGTCCCCCGTCCCCCCCCCCCCCCGGCCCCATTGGCACTGTCCCCCCCCCCCCCCCCCCCCGGGGCCATTGGCACTGTCCCCCGGCGCCATTGGCACTGTCCCCCGTCCCCCCCCCCCCGGGCCCATTGGCACCCGCTGGCCGCACCCGAGCTCGTTTCACCAAACCGCCCCCGACACCTTTCTGCCTCAGGCCGGAGCAGCCATCGGGTGACAGAAGTGACACCTTTCCTGTGCCTGCCTTGGATAGGTAAAGCCAGGCACCTTTGGTTCACCGGTATCAACCAGGAAATAAATAGATAACCTGTACCTGTGTTATGGCTTCTCTAAAATTCTCTTTTCCCTTGGTTCTGTCAAGCGGGACATTTGCAAACAATAAATAAATTAATGTCTTTAAGACAAAAAAAGACATTTACGTAGTCTCAGTGTGGTACCAGTGGAGGTGTGAAGTAATGCTCAACAAGCTAAGGAAAAGGGGAATTCTTCACAAACTATTTTTCTACTTGTCTAAAACAATAATGATGGACACGAGTCAAATGCTGTATACTTGTATGTGGTTTGTATATATATGTACATATACACTCTTGCAGTGCCTATATATCTGTTGTATAATTAGAGCATATATTTGCAACAGTTAGTTATCAGAATGCCTTGGGATGGTTACACAGGTGTTGGATAAGTTAAATAGTAAAGGAAACTGCAAAGTTTAGTACAGCCACTACTCAAAACGTCATTAATAAATAAAGTAAAAGTTTTTAAAAATTAGGTAAGTTATAAGAATAAAAAGAACTGTCCAGTAAGCTTTGATATGAATCTTACCATAATGGAATCAAAATAATTAAGTGTGGTTTATTTTAAAGATTAGCTAATCACTACTGTTTCATTTTTAAATATTGTTTAAATTATCCTGGTGACCTACTTTGGAAAATGAACTTGGATGTGATTTAAAAGTCAAGAGTGGGTGGCTTTGTGTTAACCAGTGTATCTACAATTTCACCAGCTTTGCGTAAGTGTAAATTCTGCCTATACCATAAAAACTTTACATTGAATTCTGCAGGTACAGTTAGTTGCCAGAGTGCCTGCCTTGGGATCTTGTGAATGTTAGAAACTACAGGGAATGCTTTGCCTGCAGCTCAGATTGTCTTTTGTATAGACGATTACAAGAGACAAATCCATTGGAAAGAAATAAGGCTGTATTGGTTACATTGATCAAGAAGTTGCTTAGAGGTACTCATGAAAAGACAATTGGGTGTCTGTAGGTACAGATCCTATCTGCCATGGCTAGGAATTACTTGGAATCATTTGTCTGGTTCTTGTGAATTATACAGTAATATGGTACAATTAATAGGAAACTTAACAGTGCAGTAATGGCTTTGCTGTATGAAGATCTTATGATGCCATCTCTTCTGTGTATTATGACTGCTTCTGGTAGAGAATTGTTATTATTTTTCTTAGTGCAATGCTTACTCTGAATTTTGGGCTGTAGAAACCTCTGTTTTCTTAAGAGAGCTGTGGTTTTTATTGCTAAATTTTACAGATCATAAGCACACCACAAAGACTGACCAGTTCAGGGAGTGTTCTGATTGGGAGTCCATATAACCCAGCTCCAACAATGGTCACACAGACACACATAACAGAAGCTTCCGGCTGGGCCCCAGGGTAAGGCTTTTGTCTCATTTAAAGATGTCTGAACATCTGTTCTGGTCTTTTCCATTATTTATGCTGTTGAATGTATATATACACTGACTTACAGTTTCTAGTTCTTGCACAACTAGATGACATGTGCTTTTTAGACTGGGAGGCACTTCTGATGTCTGGAGCATGTGAACACAAATTATAAACACCAGTCACTTCACTGTCTGCTTTAACTGTGGTTTCTGACAGTATCTGTTTCTTGGTGAAAATGGAGAGTCACAATGACTCTTGTTAAAAGAAGCCTTTATTTTTTCCATAAGTTCATGGTATATCCATGTGGCACTGCTATTGAGCACAGGGGGAGAGACTATCAAAAACACTTCAACAGGCATTTAAGAATAAACTCTAATAGAAAACTTTGAATATAATCTGTGTGGTATTTTTTTTACTATTCTATATTAACAAGTTTCATGTAGTTATGAGGTGCTCCAGCCAAACATGACTTTATGTCTTCTAAATAAATCTGATCTTTACAGTGTTTCATGGCATTTTCTTCTAGCTGTCTCAATACAGAGAGATGTAGTGCTTTGCCTCTGAAAAAGTAATATATTTCTGCTTGTAGATTAGTTTTTCTAATCAGTGATGAATGTCAGTATTACCTTTTCAACAACAGAGGTGGGAAATGGAGAATCTAGGAAAGAACAGAAATGAGAGCGCAATGTTTGTACCTTGACTTTCTCCATTTTACTCTGTAAGCAAGGTCTGTCATAGGTTGTACTTCCCAATTACTGTGTTCTCCTACACGGTCAAAAAACTGCAGGCCCAGCCACACAGTTTTTAAGCTGAATTTTTTTTTGCCGAATATGTGTTAATTTCCTGAAACACCTTTTGAATGCACTTAGTTCTGATTATATTTGAGAAAGGAGTTGTCAAAAGATGACTTTTTTTTTCTGCAAATTTTGTGAAATGTGGAGGCCAGGCAGATGTTCTTTCGGCACCCAGAAGAGGGACAAACTCTACTGTCCGGTCACAGCTTGTTAAACCAAAGAATCAGCACACCTCGCTTTCTGAAGCGTCATCCAGTGGTGGGGATTCCCAGAGCAGCCTGGTGGCAGTGCATCAGCCACCACCACCTAGAAGCACCATCCTTCTGTTTGTGTGCTGTCCGGGTCGAGACACAGGATTTCCTGTGAGCTTTATTTTCTGCTTCATCCATAAAAAGGCTCGAGATGACTCCAGACAGACCAGTCAATAGTGATCCGTGCACAAGTCCATACAATAGGCCATATTTTCATTTGAGGAACGGAGCTGAGGAAGGGTCTGGGGTATTCCTGAACTGAGGTAGCAAGCCCTTGCTGAAGACACTTCAGGAGACTGCTTGCTTTACCCACCGTTTACTCCACAGACTCCAAATTCTTTCCAAAATGAGAGGAGCACATTCACTGCAGGACTTGGCACAGGTCTGGCAGCCTGGTGTGCAGAGCAGGGCACAGCTGTCACCCACTGGGCAGAGCAGGGCACAGCTCTCACCCTGGCCCGTGCCCAGGGCAGCCCCTGGCCCCAGCTGCTCAGCCCCCAGATAAGCACCATGGACAGAAGTCCCTGCGGTGCTGCCGAGGGAGAGGCCTGGCTGTGCATTCTGGATCACGCAACCAAAGTGTGCTGGCTGTCAAGCACAGGTTTTCAAACCCACCATTTTTGTTCAGGTTCCTCCCCAGCAGTGTCAGGCGTTCAGCTGTGTAAGTCTGTGCTGGTAGCCCTGCTTTGGAAAGCACAGGGAGACAACGTTCCCCAGCTCAGCACTGCTCTCGGGCACTGCCTTGGTCAGCTGCAGCAGGAAAAGGCAGGTCTGGAAAGCAGCTCCTGCCTGCTGTGGGGAATAAACAGAGTGCTAAGGAATAGCCAGTGCTTGCAGACTGCTGCTGCTGTTCAAAATTCATGGCAGCTGCTTCTTCAGAATCTGTCTTCAGCTCGGTATGCATCAGCTCTGACAGGAACAGTGTTTCACCTCAGGGTTTCATTTAAAGATTCCTGAACATTCACTGCCTTGAAAATATAGACTATATCTTATGCACTGTTTAAAGACATTTTTCTTTCACATGGAGGAATTTTAAATAGGCATTTTCAAGGGTGCTTCTCCTTTTTAGCCCTGCTGCTAGCTCACACCAGCACTTCCTGTAGTTCCAGATGAAGTGACTTTCCTCAATTCCTATGGGCAAAGCATGGTAAAATTTGGAACAGAATTTGTCTGACAGTGAGCTCTGACAACTTCCTCCATAAGTCCTACTGCCTTCCCTGAAATTTTATCAAGCTCTGTGTGTTGTATTTTTCCATTTCAGTAAACGTGTAAGAGCGAACACTAGAACCAGCTAGGCCCCATATACAGTGATTTTAGTTGGTCTACAGATACAATGTTATTTTCAACTTAAGTTTGAATTGTCTTGTCTTAGGGAGCGAAAACGGACTCAAGAAATTATAGAGTCAGATTTTTCAGAAAGGTGAGTGTTACTGAATGTGTATTTTATGTATAGAGTCATACCTGGTTTACTTCAGATTTGCCTTTCAGAAAGATGACTGTCCAGTTCCCACTTTCAGCAGTTTTCACTCCTTCACATCAAAGCTGTGTTGGGTTTTTTTTCAGTCTGCTGGTGTTCCTTTTTACTCATTTTTGTTTCTTTTACCTGTATTCAGTTTTCTTAAATACATTCACAATTTTGAAAACCATTCTTGTTTTTTAATAGTTTCTCTAGCTTTTTACTGCTGACAGGGGCGCTTTTTCTGTAGAATAACAGCTCTCCCTGGAACACATTGTCAAATGAAACCATGAGACTAATAAAAATTAAAAACAAACCCACAGCTGAACTATTTAAAGGCTTCTATTGAATTACACATCCAGATTTAGTTTATGTGATAAAAACAAATGCTTCTGTTTTTTTCTGTTACATTACCTAAGGTCTTGCTTTTCTGGAAGAAGAAAAATGGAAAATGACCCTCATGGTTTGCCAGTTGTTAATTTGGCAACTTAAAACCCAATTAATATTTACTTACTCTCCACAAAAGAGATTCTTGTATCTATTCTGTGATGGACGCATCATAAAATAGATGTATGTGTGTGTACTATGATGTATATATATATGGATATATTCTATGAGGGACACACCTTAATTCCCCTAATGACCAAGTTTATTGGTCCTGCTGTGTTTTAAATAGGGATGTCTGAATTTTTCTGTTTTAGGCATACACATGAGGGATCCCCATAAACCTGGCTTCCAGGCACATAGGCACCCTGAGAGATTTTTTCTCTTTTTTTTTGGTTGTTCTTTTGTGAGACTACCTGGAAACTAATTACAAATCCATTTTAAGCATCTTCCCAGCAGCATGTGTTCAAATGCTATGAATGTAGAAATAGTCAAGGAAGGGAAAGAGGCTCTAGTGCACTTTTTTGCCAACTTGTAAGAAACAAGAAACTGATGCAAATTTTTATTTTTAATTTAGATAATCCAGATTTCTGTTGCAAAAGGTAGATCTTCTGCTGTGTAACAAAGTAGCTTATTAACATTCAATGTATTAAAATAATACTTTTCTTTTTTCAGTAAGAGAAGCAAGAAAGGAGATAAAAATGGGAAGGGTCTGAGGCATTTTTCAATGAAAGTTTGTGAAAAAGTTCAACGTAAAGGAACAACTTCATACAACGAAGTCGCTGATGAGCTCGTATCAGAATTCACAAATTCTAACAGCCACCTAGCAACAGATTCAGTAAGCAACTATGTGTTGGATTTTGTTATACCAATACAGATTTGTCTGTCATAGAATTCTATTTCTGTACTGTCCTGCCACAGTCTACACTCTCCTTCACTTAACTAGTTCTCAAATATAAAGGCTTACCCTTTGAAATCTAAAAATACAGAATTAAGATGAAGAATTGAACTCCCTCTGAATTACAAATGCAGTAGAGGAATCCTCCAAAATAACTAAGTTTAAGAAAAGGCTACTCTTGTATATGTGTTCTTGTCAGGCTTTTCAACTGTGCCAGACTTGCCAAGATGGAATTTCCTGAAAAGATGCTTCAGGAAGGCCTGAAGCTTCCAATTGCAACCAAGCATGCTCATGTGGTGTCCAAGGGGTATCACAGATGAAGGATCATGGTTTAACACCACTCTGACCAGAACTGCCATTTTGGCATTTCATGTTCTCCGTGTCTGTGGAGGATCTGTTCAATGCTTTTCCTTTCTTAATTAAATTCTTTTGGTTTTTATTAGTGTTGTTTTGTTTTCTTAGCAGGCTTATGATCAAAAAAATATTAGACGGAGAGTTTATGATGCCCTCAATGTCCTCATGGCAATGAACATAATTTCAAAGGAGAAGAAGGAAATCCGATGGATTGGCCTTCCTACAAACTCAGCTCAGGAATGTCAGAATCTAGAGGTAAAGGGAGGTACATGGGAAATTCTGTTTTGTTCACATGTTGTGATAATTGAGTTGCTCTTCTTTAGAAGAGGGATTTTTTTTCTCAATTTGAACCTGATTGGTTTTGATGCTTGTGCACTATGAAAATACAAATTTTCATATTGGAATAAACTGAAAAAATATGTTTGTGATTAGTTCAGTTTCATTTATTATACGTTACATTTAGTATTTTTTTAAAAGCCAAGCTCTTTACCTTACAAAAATGGACATTGATTAAATCAGGGATTATTTTTAAGATTAAAGGCTGTAGTACCATGAATTAACCAGAAGAAAGTCAAAAGAGTTTATATATAGTTCAGTTATAATCACAAAACAGTTTACATTTAAAATGAGATCAATTCTCTATTAATGTCTGTACTTGGAAATATAGTTCAAAGGAAATTCAATTTAAAAATAATTCCTGCTGAAATGTCAAATACTAGTTATGAACTGCCAGAAAAAGCAGAAAGAAGTTTTACTTCTCAGTTATTTCCATTATTTTTTCAGCAAGCTAAGAGTTACAGTGTTTTTGCAGGGATGCCAGAATTTATATGCACAAATGTTGCCTGTCCTTCGGGCCAAATGTGCTATAAATAAAAAGCACAAGTCACTGTATTTACTGCAGTGTGCTGAAATGGCTGTCTGCAAATACATCTCAGTTTGTGATACTTGGGCATTAGGCATCTTGAAAGGTGGGTGGGTGCCTCTCCAGTGCAGAACAGTTCTTTTTGTGCAGGGTCATTACAGCAACTTGAAAAACATATCCATCCAAGGAGAATGCATGTGTTCAATCATTATGTTCCAGAATGGTTTTCTAATTCTGGATAAATCTACATTTTGCATGCATTAATGTGAATGCATTGTCTCTAGTATAGGTTTATTGTTGCAAATATGAAACTTGAATTTCATTGTCTCATCTTCAATAGTCATATGCAATTCACTGTTTCAGGCTCTAATTACACATGCAAAAAACAGAAGCCAGGCATATTTTTCAAAAAAAGTTGCTTCCCCTGACATAACAGAGAACAATGTAAAACAAAGATGCATTTTCATGGTGTGAAAATCAGAATTAATTTTGCTTTTAAAGCTGTTTAAAGTGGCAACTGTTCTTAGCGTTTAAATCCATAATAAGATTACCAGTACAAAAATCAGTGCAAAAGAGCTTTTATACAGAAACCATGCCTGAATGACATCTGTACTGGTTACTGGTTTTAAGAGTCCCGGCACAGAAAGCCATCTGAAAGATGCATTTTAAACACTGAAGTGTGTGAGGAGGGAGCCACCACAAAGCAACTTTGTAAATCAGGTAGAGGGGTTTAGGCCAGCTGAGTTTTAAAACACCACATCATTTAGTTTCAGCACTTGAATGAAAAGGTAATATAAGAGTGTAGTATTGTGGGGAGTCAGTGATACCGTGCTGGCACCACGAGGATGATGAGAAAAACCTCTTTCAGCTACAATGATTGCTGTCCAGTTCTTCAGCATTGCCCCAGAGGACACTTCCAAACACTGCTGTACCTGCAGGGTCAGCACTGCCCTGTCCCAGCTCTGTGTCTCCTGGGTACAGCAGCTTGGCCACATCAACCAGCAGTAACTAAACTGCTGCAAGAGATGTGCTCCTGTAGGAAATGTTACCTCTTACCCCTATTGTTGCTGCAGTCTTGGCAGTTTAATCAAGTCTCAAACAAAAAGTGGAGGTCACTGGTAAGATACAGGTGATAATAAGCCCAGCCTCCATATATTTATGTCCAATAGCTTGCAGCTAGGAGAACAGTGGGACATGCACAATTCCAAAAGAGTGGAGGGCAGAAGGGGAAAAAGCCCCAAAGCATCCCCCTGAGCAAGTGTTTGATTTGGCACTCGGTGCAAGACAGAAGAGGCAGAATGGTGGGGGGAACATAATAGTCTCTTGTAATAATTAAATCCTTGCTGGAGTTAAAATTGTTGACAAAGAAAGACATTACAGTCTGCCAGACCTGTTTAATAGAGAAACTCTTATGCCCATGCAATTTGCTCCCTTTTACAAAGGAAGCCTATTCAGTTGGGCACAAGGGAATGCACAAGGTAACTTAAGTATTTTCATGCATTTACATTTATCTTTTAAGATAGAAAAACAGAAGCGGATTGAAAGGATCAAACAAAAGCGAGCCCAACTGCAAGAGCTGCTACTGCAGGTATATTTAATTTTAATTTTTTCCCCATATATGAAAATATCAAGTGCAAATCCAACACGTTAGACCTTCTGAAGTCCTTTCTTTACTTTAGATTTAACTAACAGCTCTGACATACTAAGGAGAAAAGTTTGAGCCCTGTGACCTTTCTGGATTCTGGTAGGGGGACCTCTTGCCGACACTTTGTGGTTCAGTTTTGCCTGCTGTCAGCCAGCATGCTCTGTCTGTGTGCCACAGGCTTTCCTAAGTGTTCTGCTGAAGCTTTGCCAACCTCAGTGGGAATGGGAACAACTCACAAGTCCCCTTTGTTGATTCTACGTTCCCCAAGAGCTACCCTGAGTCATTCTTCAAATTTTTTCTTTGACCTAATCGATGAAGTTCACAACAGAACTTGTGTAAATGTGTGCAGAGTTGTTTTGGGGGATATAGACATTTCTGGATCTTAAGAGTGGAAGGCTGGCAAATCCCAACACTTTGCTTTCTTTCACATACCTTTGAGATGACTTCTGGCTTTAACTGCTGAAATATATTTCAAATGCATTTTGTTTATAAAGTAAAATTTTCTAAATATAGTTATGATCGTTCCTTAGCATTCTATTCTGTGGAGACTTTTAGTCATTTAAATGTAATCAGTTTTCTCAAATTACAGGCAATAAGGCTGTATTTTTTCCTGCTTCAACTATACTGATAAAATTTTCAGCTAATTGATATTCACTGAAACTTTCAATTATCTGATGCTTCTTCTTTGTTCATCACCAAAAGCTGTTTCTCTGCTTAGGGTATAATTGGAATTCTATCTGTCTGACCCAGTACATCAGCAGTTTCTCCAACAGTAACATGAAATTACAGTGGTGAAAATAAGGCAACTCGGGTCTTCTTAGCTTTTAGTCCAAACATTGACAGAGTTGACTCTCTTTACTGTCCATGACTGTCATTTTTGCCCTGATTGTGTGGATTGCCAAAGGGTTTATCAGTCCTTTGGGATTCTGGCTGTCCATCTTTTTCCCCTTAAATGGAATCAGCACTGCCTCAGGTGGGTAAGTACACTGACTTCCAGTCCTTCAAATAACATTTCCTAAGCCCACACATTTTCATACACGTGCAGTCAGATACAGAAACAGGCAGGTAGCAAGTGGTGTCACAAACAGCACCTGCATTTTAACTGCCAGAGAATTTCCAAACAAATTCTTTTGAGAGAGAGAGAAGGTGATGGATGAGAAGGGCAAGAGAATAAAAATAACAGATATGGGAAGTGGTGGAATTTTTGTTTCAGTGTAACTATCTTCTACCCTGATGTAATGACACATAAAAAGTACCAGAGAAGACCTCTGACTCCAGAACCTTTTCAAAAGGATTGGGGAAGCATTCTCCAGCAAGCCTTACTGCTCCTTTCTTGTTTCTTCTGCAGGGAGTGTGAGGGGGGACAGTCAATTGTATATGTGTGCAAAAATTTGGTTTAACTTCTGCTCCTGGTGAACTTCACTAGTGCCAAGAGAAAGACCACAACTAACTTTTTGACAAAAAATTACTGAAGGTATTGAGAGTTGGTAAATAAGACCTGTGAGGTTTCATTTCCTGGAAACACTGATGTCTGCTCTTTTATTATGAGTGATCATTTTTTCTTTCTTTTGTTTTACAGCAAATAGCATTTAAAAACTTGGTACAAAGAAATCAGCAAAATGAACAGCAAAATCAAGGCCCACCATCATTGACCTCCACAATACAGCTGCCTTTCTTAATAGTCAACACTAGCAAAAGAACAATTATAGACTGCAGCATATCAAGTGACAAGTGAGTGTTTATGGAATTAATTTTTATAATTTTATTTTCTTTGTGGACTGGAACTTTTCCACAAACAAGCGAGGGAAATTTTTCTAGTTTACTAGAAGTAATTATTCTATTTATTTTTGCAACCATCACTTCAGGGGGTTTCTTGTTATTTGTTTAAATATTTGTTGCAACTGCAGTAATAATATGAATGTGTTTATTAATACTTCCTTACAATCTCTAGTTAAAACAGGCTGACTTTCACTGTTGTAAAAGGCACTTCAGGCTGACATTTCAAAGAGCATTCCCTGCACAGAAGAAATAACTGAATGAAACTATTTACTAGGACAGCTCTGTCTTTTAAAGCAGCCATATGAATTCTTACTCTTCGTATGCCATAAAAATGTACACAGCCAGAAACACAAGGTTATCCATGTGACACAAAAGTTACGTACTTCAGGTGATCATAATAACTTTGAAAGTGTTTTTTAATGCAAAAAGTTTTTTGAAGAAAAAGATACAGAAATTTTTCACACTGTCTTGCATGAGCAAACTGCTAGCAAGTTGCATTCACATTATTCTGAAAATCTTCCAGTTACATAATTGTGGGTGCCTGTGCTCTTTATCCTGTGAAAATATGGCTGAAGTTTGAGGTGCTGTTAGGTTAACTGGTAATCGGCTCACAATCAGTTTATTAGCTGAAAATAGCTGGCTTTGCTTTAATACTATAGATTACAGATTTCACTCTGTGGTATGCAAATCCTGTACTGAACTTCAAGTGAATCACACAGCAAAAATAGACAGGCTCTAGTACCCGTGCACCAGCATGCAAAACAGCAGTACTATTACAAGTTTAATTGTTACAGAAAATGAGACTGAAGTCCAATATATTCTGTGACAAAACTTGTGGAGTACTTTCATGAGCACTTTAGCAAGTTGGGAATTTTAGGATTATTTTTGTTTTAGCATTGTTGTACCCTTATTCTAAAGTCACACTATAGAAGTGTTCCTGCTCTTTTAAACAGGACTCTACATTTAGGTCTGAACTGTTGAAAAGTTGAACAATTTCATACTGAAACTTCAGAGCTGCTGCTTTGATTTGTCAGAGATTAATCTGGCATTTGGGATCCAGAGCAGTGTATCACGCTTCTACACTCTCCAACTGTGTGACAACAGTCCTACTAAAAGTGAGCACAGTCAAAATTATTGAAGTTGCTGATACTTCAATTTATATAACTCAGCTTTGGTAGTATGTCACCTGGAGGTCATTAAGTGTACAACCCAAGTTAAGCCAGCTTTCCACTGTGGTTATTATTTGTGCAACTAATTAGTGGCAGCAGCAATAGGTTAACAGTGCCACAAAGTGCTCTGTTTTAACCACTGTTAAACTGATCTGCTGAACAAGGCAGTTAGCAAAGGTGGTGACTTGTTTTGGAGAATTCCCAGACTGTAGTTTATTGGACAGTATTTGTGCTGCCTGACTCCATCACTGGTCAGCTTGAGTGCTTGCTCTGCACTTGGTTCCAGACTGAAAGCCACTTTTTAAAGGGCTTCCATTTTCCTTCCTTCTCCAAATAACATTTATGTAAAGTACTAATGTCAGTAAGTTTAATGAAGAGCTAAGCTCACAGCATTAGCTACTCAAAATTGTATTTACAGACGAACTTATAAAGGAAAGTAATTGCTTGGAAATGTCATACCTAGAGGAGTGATTTAGTATCAGAGGGAAAAAAAAGTTTGTGTCCTCTGAGCTTTTTCCTGTGCAAAAAAAAAAAAAAAGCCAAAACAAAGTGAAATGTCTCACAAATTAGAAAAGAAGAAAAAAAAAAAGTTACTGGGCAAGTTCTCTTTAGAGTCTGAGAAGGTTGATGGGTGCCAAGCAACATGCTGGGAATGACATTTCTGAAGTTTGGAGTAGGAAAAGCAAAGTCTTCAGGTGAAAAGGAAGTAGTTAAAAACTAACTTTAAAGATGATGCACCTGAATAAGTAAGTCCCATTTAAACAGGAAAAATGTATTTAGTATATATGGTACTTCTGTATAAATGGTGTTGGTCCTAGGAAAAAGTAACCAGAATAGTTTGTTTTAAATAAGCATTCAGACACAATAGATGTATCAGAAACTTGGAAAATTATAACATCTCTAAGGGGAAATGCAGAACATTTTGTACAGCACTGGAGATAAAATGCTGTGCATTAGCGAGAACTTGCAGGAAGTGTTCTCTTGTACCCTTACAAAATAGAATTGCCTGTAGCAGCAGAAAATCCAGATTAAAATCACTGGTGATCAAATTTGTATTTGCCATGGAAAAGGGATAGGAAGTGTACCCAAATTTTGTATGCACAATATTAATAGCCTCTGGACCTGGCTGGTAGTACTGAATAATAATATGGCAGCCCAGTAGATCATTCTGTGAGAACAGAAGTTGATTTTTCAATAACAGCTGTAATTATGCTGGGAATTACTAGGAAAAACAGTAAGGACTGCAGTGTAAAACTAGATGCATATAGTGCTTTATATCTGGAATACTGCAAACTCATGTTCTTGGAAAAAGTATGGCTTAACCAAGAGAGACACAGGAGGGCAGCAAGAAGCACTGAGGCTATGGAAAGGCTTTGACAGAAGGAACAGATGGGCTCTTTGGCCTAGAAGGGAGAGGACAGTGGATTCCCAGGTGTCTCAGAAATCACCAGTGATATGGTGAGCATGCATGTAGAACAGCTGCACATAGTTGCTTATTAAATTGAGCCACATTAAGAGAAGATACCAGGTGATGACAAAAAGAATGTTTTTGTAACAGTCTATGCAAATCATAGTATTTGATTTTGTTCATGCCAGAAGTTTATGTAAGTTCAGAAGGGGGTCATGTCAAGTGCCTGAAAAAAATTCTCAAATAGCTGTTAACAGCAAAGTACAAGTGTGGGGATTTTCTGTATCAGTGACTGCAGGCTGCTAGAAACTAAACTGGAGAAATACTGAGGACTGTAAATTTCTCAGTTTGGAAACTTGCTGGGAATGGAAAATAAGTTACCTTCCTTTCTAACATCCAGTATTTGGCCACAGCACATGGGAGAAGAAATGCAGAGCTATCAATAAATGCAACTTTTGATCCTGTGCCATAAATTGGAATTCAGTTATGAGTCAGTAATTACAGCTTGCTGGTAGTAGCTTGGTATGACACCAAGCTGTGCCAGTTTAGCAATGTAATTCTACCAGTTAAAATTATAACGATGCATCTTATTTTGCCTCTTAATGTGATTATGCTGAAATAAATAAAGGTGCATAAACAGTAGGTTTTACAAGTAATAAGGTATGAGCCACAGAAGAAATGCTGCATATGGCTGGCAATTACACCCAGCACAAAGCATTAGGTTACCAACTGAAAATTCTGTGTATAAACTTAAGAGCTGTAAGCTTCCAAGTTTCCTTGTCCAGGAATAAGAAAATAAGTATTAAAAAAGAACCTAGCAAGAAAATTGGCATGTAACAAAAGCTTGGAGAGATAACAGAAGACCCACCCGTGAGTTAAAGACTGTATCTCATAGATGAGTTGCTTTTCTAAGGGTAAAACTTTTGTCAGTTGAAAAGGAGGTACTGGGAACTAAGCCTTATTTTACTGACCAGAACTGTCCAGACTTTTAATACCTGTGATGACAGTGTAAGACCAGCCTAAATACCCCTGCATTTCTTGAAGCTGTCTGAAGTTTTTATCTCAATTTTCACTTTCATATGCAGTTAAAAACATTTTGAGAGTCCTACAGCAGAAACAGTGGGTTGTGAACACACAGGACTCTGAACAGGCTGCTTTTCTAGCTGCATCCAAAAAAGCAAAATTTTACCAAAGTAAATAGGTCAGTTCACAGGAGGAGTGTTTCACATTAGAACAGAAAGTGAAATGTAAAAGCAGGAAAGTAAAATAGTTATTTTGGTGACGGGCTTCAGGTGACCTTCTTGACTTTAGTGCCAGTGAAGGTTTATGTTTAATAAGGCCTCCCTCTTCCCCTTTGAATCTGCTTAATGAGGTAGGAAATTTTAAACTTCGTTCCTGCACTGGTGAAGTTACTTTAATTGAGAATGTGCTGTGTTAAAGCTGTAGGCATGCCAGTCACAGAAAAGAGAAAACACTTCTTGCACTTCTGTTCCCTTAAGGGCGCTTTACAGAAAACCAAGACTCTAGAGGCTTACCTCACTGCATGCCAAAACCACCAGAGAAAGAATAGGCAAGAAAAGCACAGCTGTGCTCTTTTCAGAATCATCTCACTTTTATTTTTTTTACATGCAGATTTGAATACCTCTTTAATTTCGATAATACTTTTGAGATTCATGATGACAGCGAGGTGCTGAAGAGAATGGGAATGTCCTTTGGGCTTGAAGCAGGCAAATGCTCACCTGAGGACTTAAGAACTGCAAAATCACTGGTGCCAAAAGCTTTAGAAGGCTACATCACAGGTAAGTCAGTGTTCCTGATCAAATCCACCACCTTACTTAACTGAAGCAAATTTAATTAAATTGACTTATGTATGCAACATTTGAGGGGGTTTGGGACTTAGGGTTGGTACATGAACCAGTTGTTTTACTGCTAATTTTGGAAGGTTTATCTTAGTTGTCCTGTTGACTTAATGCACACTGATTTATAACAGTGTGATGTGTGAGCTGCATTATGAAGAAATTATTTCTTGAATAACTAAATGGACACCAAGAACAAATTTTCATGTGTCAGTATTAGTTTTGAGTAACTGCATGTATCAAAGAGCAAACTGGAAAAAGGCAGCTCTTCCCAAGCTGAGGAAAAGGAAAGAAATACAGCATCCTGAACTGGTTGGGTGCAATCCCTCAGGAGCCAGCAGGTGCCACCTGAGAACTAAGCTTCTCTAAATAAAAACAAGAGGCTTCAAAGACTTCAGGACAGGTGTCCCAGGCAGAGGCTTTTACCACCCTGTTAGAACAGGTCAGCCTTAGACACAAAACTAGAACTCCTTCAGTGTTGCATCACTGGACTAGAGCTGCCAAAACTTGCTATCACTTCTTACAGTCATTGTCAGTGCGTTCTTCTTGCTGTACCCAAAGCTAAAACTTAGCCCAGCATTTTCTCAAGTTTCTGGGGGGGGGGACTTTGTAGCTAAAGAAAGTGTTACCCAATGAATTACTGAGTACAGACCTTTGTTTTTGAGGAAAGGGAACAAAGCTCTTGCCCCAACTTCCCTACTCCTATATATAAATTAGAATTCAGTTACATTTGATAAAAGTAGTACATGTTAAATGGATGAACATTTCAAGCAACATCAAATGTGCTTATGTTTATTAACACCTATTTGTGTTTTCCTGGTCTTCTTGTCCTGTGGGTTTTAAAACTAAGATTTCATATTTTATTTTTCATCAATTTTGAAATTACACCTGGAGTCTTTATGAGATGGAACTCACAACAAAAAGAGAAGTTGAAAGAAATCTTGATTTGTTCCTTGCAGGTTCATTCAACTCAACATTTTATTTACCATGTGATTTACCAGCAATACAAAAAGGGGAAAGGAGCAGAACCCATGTCTTTAACAGTGTTGCAATGTTGAAGTTACTTAATTGCTCCCTTATGTCAAGGATCAAACTGAAATCTCTTTTTCATTTTAAACCTGCATTAATTTACCTCCAGGGAACACTGTTTCCTTACATTTGCAAAAAGCCCTGTGTCATGACACTATTTACTGAGTCTTTCCCTGGTAGTAAACCAGCAGCCTGGAACCTATATAGAATTTTAATCATAGGAAATGCATAAAATTTATTTTTTACTCAAAAATCTTTAAGGCAAGTAATGTTCTCTTCGTACATGGGGTCCATTCAGCTGTTTCAGCCTCTGTAAAAATTAGCTCAGAGGTATTCCTATTAGTATATGTATTTAAAAATATATATGTACTTTAATTTACATACCAGTACATGCATTAATTTTAATGGTTTATTCTATCTGTTGCTTATTATTTAATTATGCTACACAAATCTATGGTTAAGAGTATGAATTCCATAGTGATGGTTTCTAATTGCAGTAAGTGACCAATAAAGGAAACATTTAAATGTTTTGCACAGTATTTGAAAAGCCAGCATTTACCTGATTATATATTTTTTATTATCTTCCCATTTTAACCTTGGAAGTTTTTAGACATTTTCCTACACAGCAAGAGTAGGGAAAGAGAAGGGCCATCATTGGTTTCTAGAATTCATGGGTACTTCTGCTTTGTCATGATGGCTCTTTGAAGAACAACGGCTTCAGTTACTACTATACAGGAAAAACAGTTCCAGGTCTCTTATTTATTTACTGAATAGATTTACTGCAATGAAGTTTCATTATGATCCCTGTAGCTGACTCCATGGACAACTGCTCTAGAAGCCAGTCCTGTTCTAATACATCCAAGTAGGTGAATTATTTCCTGAACAATGTTAGTTTGACCTTAGCCTGGTCATTTTTCAGATAATTCCTGACTTCCAAACACTAACAATAGCTTGTACTATAATGCTTACCACTAGGACTAGAGAACCAGTTGGCAGAATTCTAAGTCTACACCAGTTCAACTAAAGAAACTTTAACTAGACAAAAAATGTTGGACCATCTCAGCTTTGCAAAGCAGTAACTTTGTATTTGCATTAAACAGCCACATAAATTGCTTGGAACTGCTGAACTGATGGCGTGCACATCAAAGCTTTATTGTTGGATTTTCTTTTGAAGAGGATCATGGTTTTTTGCCATTCTTCAAGTGCCCAAATTTAATAACAGTAGTGTTTTCTAGGTTTTCTATTTTCAGAATGTTTTAGCAAATAAGTGTATTTTTGTAATAAATACATGGGTGTGATCCCCAAGTATGACGTGGCACTGAAATCAGCAGAAGCTAAGGCACATTGACCTCATAGAGAAAAAGATTCTGTGTGTCTTAAATTATTTTTGTAACACTTTTCTGTTGCTTGGCTGTCATAAATGACAATGTCTAAAACATGACACTTGCACCAGCTTAAGAGGACATTGCAAGGACACAGTCCTAATTCTACATTCCTGCCCATTTCTGCATTTTGACCCAGGTGCTTTCCTTTGTGCTCTCTCTGAGCTGGTTCCAGGTACTAAACTGCAGCCTTTGTCTGGCAGAGATGTTTGCAACAATTAAACAGAACTATGTAGCAAGGAGCTCCAACCAGAACAGCTCAAGTGGAAAGGAGGGAGTCAGGTTGCCTGGTGAGCAGAAATACTCCACTGCCCGGAACAAGCATAAACTCAGAGTAACATCTCTGTCTTTTGGGCTGCGCACATCCTACAGGCACTTAACACAAAACCAAGTCCCACCTTCATTAGTTGAGTCCTCTACTAGAAATGAGTCTGCAGATTAAAAAAAACAAGCAGGAAATAAAAATTCTGAGGCACTAACAGTTGGGGTAACAACATCTCACCTTATGTATCCCACTAAGGTAGGGGGCAGTCAAAGTGGTGCAGTTTAGGACTTGTTTTATTCAGTGTGTGAAGAAGTGCTCTGCATAATTAGGCATGACTAGAAAACGGGCTGGAGTTGGAACTAAAGAGCTAAGAGTACCTACTGCCTGAGCAAGTTTGTTCAGCTGTCAACAACACTCCCATGCATCATTTGTACATTAACTGCTAAAGCTATTGAGGGTATTGCTTTAGAGCCTTCTCAAATAAAGTATGAATTTCTGCCAAGTGTATCTGCTACAAGATACAGCTAGTACGTAACAATGCCACTATTAGATTGGACTGCACCACCTTGGTAAGGTTTATGCAAACTGCCTTCCCTGGTTTTAAGTGTAGCCATTAGTAAGTGATCTACACTGACAGAAGAAGTATTTTCATTGTAGGCATACTTCCATTTTGATAGACTTTTTAATACTGGGAATGGCTTCAACTCCCCATCTTTTACAAACTTCTTACCCCTTGCTCCTCAGAGCCCACTGGAAAATTGAATTTAGAAATATAAGGCAATGAAAATACAGGGCAGGGATATGCTTTTATGAACTACCTTTCTGACCTTGCTCTTCAGAAAGAAAACTAATGAGGTATTATCCAGAAATGTTAATAAACCATAAGATTGCTATCAGTGTCTTGTTATTCTTCTGGAATATTAAACATGTACACACAGGTACACTGCTTCAAAATACCAAGGAACAACACTATGGCAGAGCTCTATTAATCTAAATACAATGCAGTCATTCCAAATGGTTTAGCCTCCTCCTGCATACACGGAAGCTGTAAGAACATGTTCTCTCTCATTTAGGGCAATCTTGATGAAAGACATCCAGGTCCATCCACATTTAACTGTTCTCATCTAGTCTGTCCTCACAGATCACCCTAAAACTGCCACTTATTAATGTTTGCTGTCAAGTTCCAAGGACTGCTGCCAGGAGCACCACCCTTACTAGCCTTGTTTTGTAACATGGCATTTAAATACCTTGCTGCAGCAGCTTTCCAACACAAACCAAGGTAGCCTGTGGATCCATCCCAGTGGATGGTGAACCAATTTACACAGCTCTGTGGAGCTGCTTAAAACAGTCCCTGTGCTAGGCAGCACTGCCAAACCTAGAGGAACCAAAGCTTGACAAGAACATAGAAGGACAAATGAGAATGTGTATGTAACAAACACAGTTATTCCTCTTACCTGCTGTTATAGAACAATTCTAGATAATTATCAGTACTACAGTCCCAGTTACTGCCACTGTGCTGTCTAAAACAGAGGCATAGAATTTAACAGTAAGGACTTGTAACTTCTGATTTAATGCATCTAGCTGGAACCATGTGCAAGTACCATGCAAACTAACTAGACAGTCTTGATAACCTTGTTTTGATGTTAACTTCGTGTAAAGATGGAATGCCTTATCTAAGAAACAAATTAAAAACACGCACACACACACAAAAAGTCCCTTCAATGTAATTGGGTCAGTGGACCCGTTTTGCTGATTCTCTTGGCAGAAATGTGTGTAATTGGAAACAACTGACAGCCATAACTTGTTAAGGAATTTAAAAACCAGTACTGTGGGTGTTGTAAGTAACCTCAGAGGGGTTTTGACAAACTACCTCAAGAAACTCAGCATAATTTCCAGACCATTTTAATGGTCTCAACCCCCCTACTTTCTATCCCAAGTGAGGAGAGTGCCTTACACATGTCTCATATGCAGTGTACAACAGGCTCTCTCTTCCATTCTTGGCACCAACCCTTTGCCATGGTCTGTGTGTGTCCAGAGTTGCTGCCCAGCCCAGGCTGGTGGCAGAGAGGATGAGGAGGCTGCCCCACAGCCAGCCACAAAAGCACCAGGCTGAAACTGCCTTTGGCCACCAGAACACACACAGCAACACAGGGACTGCCTGGGTCACTTTACTGCACTAGCTCAAAACCAAATAAATACTATTCCTTTTGTACCTTCACCACGTGGGGCAGCCAAGGCCCTTGGAGCTGTTGGGGCATTTCACAGGGTCAGTCTGTGGCAGTAAGTTTCCATGGAGGACTCCAGAAATCTTACATCAGATACCTGTGAGTGCATACAGCCACCAGCCAGGTGAATCTTCTTCAGAAAGACTGAAAAGCTGAGAGCAAAGCTTAAGTGCATCCACAAACACAGGATATAATTTCATCTTGATTGAACAGGACATATCTACAGTATAAAACTCAAGCTACTGCTACTTTCTAAACTAAGGGATCCTAACTGCAAAGAGAATTCAAAGTTTAAAATTGTAAAAGGAAGAAAAAATGTAAGTAACAATCATAAATGTTTTCTTCTAGATATGTCTGCGGGATTTTCATGGATAAATCAAGGGTTACTTTCAAGTTCAGCACAAGCAGTTTCCCATTTCGAGGCAGCTGGAGGCACTTATGATGCTAAATCAAGGTAAATAAAATAATCTTTTATTCAGGGATAATTACATATGCTTGTTGTACTTCAGTAACCTTGCTATTTCACACCATTTGCATGAAGAAATTGAGATATTTTCATGTCATGGTTGATTTTGATTGAGAAAAAGTCTTACTCTGTCTTCCTTGAAGGATAATTTCAACATGCTTTGAATGTTGAACATACCAGGTATTTTGTACCTATATTTCGTAAGAATAGAATCCTTTTCAAGCCCCTTTTCCTAATTAACCTTAAATTCCTGCCTGGGCTTGGACTACAAATAGATAATTATATGTGGATAAAAGCCCGGTAAGATTTCTGAAGAATGCATAAGAATGTCTGCTCTCTAAATGCACTACTGTTTAAGCTCTCATGAAAAAAGTTTACTCCACACAGCTTAATAAGAATTTAAAATTAAAAACCAACAACCAAACAAAACAAAAACCACCATGCGCAAAACCCCAACCTAAAACACACCTCAGCAGCCAGTCTTTTCCTGGAGTTACCTGTACCATAAAAAATGGAAATAGGATTATTGTAGGGATTATTATTTTGGAGCAGGCTCTTTCTCATAGCAGTTAGTAGCTTCATTTTTTATTGCAAACATATTAATCAAATTGTGATGGATTTCTTTTTTTTTTTCCTTCAGCTTAAGTGATTCTATTAGTTGTTTATGAAAAAAAAGAAGTCACCCAATAATCTTTTTATGCAATTTTCTGATGTTTTATCAGCTCTCCTAACTAATAGCCGTGTTTACTGTAATACTTTGGGATTTTTTTCCTTGTTGGTAGCAGTTCTTCGACTAATGGAAAAGCTGAGGCCAGAAAGAAAAAGCTTAAAACCTCATGAGAAACCCTCTAAATATCACCCTTTCTGTTGTTTTGCTAGTGAGAACCCAGGGTTGTGTTTGGATGCTGAAGTGGCCTTAGCAACTGGGCAGCTGCTTGCCCCTAGCAGTCAGCAGTCCAGCAGTGCAGCATCCCGGGGGGAGACGCCCTGCTCCTTCAACGAGGAAGATGAAGAGGATGAAGATGAGGATTCTTCCTCCCCAGAATGAGGACAGTAGAAAATGGAATATGCAAAATGCTGCTCAAATATTCTTAATGGGAGTTCCTGTTTGGATTTTATGGTTTCTTGCCTTGGTTTGCACTGTGTTCGGTGAACCAAAACGGAAGCTTCAAAACAAGTTTATCCGTAGCTGAAATTGAAGAATTGTATAACTGAACACAGAGTGACATGCAGAGACAGGGTAAAGTGGGTTTTATAAACTATAAATGAGGAAAAGAACAAAGTCCCTGGAGATTTGGCAAAGTAAACCTTAAGTTCATCTTTTCCATTTTGGGACTCAAGTCTCTTGTCTTTCCCTTGTCTTTTTCAGATGGAGAAGAAAACAGTCAGTCAGTAAAAGCCAATTCTTGCATTGTCTTTTGGCTGTGCTGCCTTTAGAAAAAGGGGGAGAGAGCGCATACAAATGTGCTAAAATGATTATTTAAAACTATCTTGTATGAAAGTGGTTGTAGGGAGAAGGGGCTGTTAAAATGTTTGCTGTTTTTCTGTTCAACTTGCTGTATAGAAGATTCTTAAAGTAATATAAATTGCAAGTGATTAAATGAATCTTGAAATAGTTTCTATCCATTTTAGATACTTTTAAAGTAACATTAGTATGAAAGGTTCATATGTTCATTTATATTGCAGGCCTAATTTATTATAAGTGATTATTCTTAGCCATTATTAAAACAGGAAAAAAAAAACAGTATTCTCTGCACCAGCTTTTTTCAAGGAAAATAAGTTTAAAAATTGTATTTCTAGATTACAGCATATTCAGTGTAGCTTCTCCTTTATTGTTCTAATTTTATATAACCCCTTTGATGTTAGAGCATGTCTTGTTTTTTTTTTTTTTAAAGCCTCCTTAACATGGCCTCCCACCATGTTAAGGATCTCAGGCAGTGTGTTTTCAAGGCAGTCTTTTCAAATTTGGGGTGGGCAGGTCACATAACTTTTAAAGTCATAGGCTGAGGTTCTTAGGAAAAAAAATAAAATTTCAACAATATATCATTTCATGTTTTGCATTCTGGTCAGCTTGGATTCTGACAGACTTTCTTATCAGTAACTTCAGCTGCACTCACCTTGATGCACCTTTGAAAGCTGTATCAAACCACTTAAAATAATCTGTGGCTCAAGTTACCCAACACATATCCCATGTGAATTGTTAAATTAGACTTGCAGCAGGAGGCTGTGTTTTCCATAGCTAACATCACATCCAATCATAAAGACCTTTAAAAAAAACCAAACAACTTGAATATCAATGCAAAAACTCTGCAGATGTACTCTTCCCATGGTGTTCCAGCGTCCAGGACTTTGCCTAGTCCCGAAGTTAACTATTTTTCATGAGGTAAATCTCTCCAGTTTTTCCACTATCTGTAGGGGCTTGGTTGCCCTGTGTCTCAGCTGTCTGAGGCAGCTGTCCTGGCTCTGGTCCTGCACAGAGGATGAAGCAGCTTTTGCTGTTGCTCACCTGAGCATACCCCTGGGCTGCTGGCAGGGTCCCTCTCGCAGCCTGGGCTGTGTCCACATCAACTTGTACACCCAAACCTACACTCACTCAGGCCAGCAAGAGCCAAAAGCCCCCAGCCTGAGCTACAGAGAGAAAATGAGGCTTTAGCTCAAGAGCTGCCTGGCCGTGTGCAGGAGTTAGCACAGCGCTGGCTGCTTACAGGACAGGCAAAACTGAGGAGCAGACCACCTGCATGTTTCCATTACAAAGTAAGGCATCCAGATAGAAACTTTTCACAGCTACTTCAAACTCCTGCATGTGAAGAGGACTTGAGGGCAGCACCACACCAGTATGTTGGTTTGGCTCTTGACTGAGCTGTTCTACACAAATGAATGGCAAATGCACAGACTAAAATGCCTACCAAGATATTCACCCCTGGGGCAAGACTGTTAAGACCCATCTTGGGCTCCGGGCTCACAGGCAACAGCAGACTGAGAGCTTTACACCCCCTTAGTTCCACCGAATCTGTAACACTACCTCCATACCAGAAAAGCTTTACAGATACAAAACATTCTTGCTGAGAGGGTCAGTGCATTGAGCCAAGTGGCTCACTTTTGAAATGGGGAGAGAAGGGAACAGGGACTCCACACATATTAGTATTACATATGGAATTGTCAGCTTCATGATTGACATTTCTTTCAAACAAATAATCACTTTCATTCTTAAGAAACCTATAGCTTTTTCAAATACTGCCCTGTCAGTCAGCTTTCATTTGAGAGGGCAGATCAAAGATAACTTACATATGCATGATCCTAAGGAATTCTTTAAGAGGGAAATATCTTCCAAAGTAGTTATACCTCCCTCCCCCCAGCAATATATTAGGAACACAAATATTTAACTTCACACTTTCATCAAATTTCCCCTCAAGATCTGTGTAAAAATCAAAAACAGCAAAACACTAAACAGTTACTAAAGAGCAGCACTTTGAGCTATAAGAACCTGGCAAAAAAAAAAAAAAAAAAAAAAAAAAAGGCTTCCAGCCCAGAAATGGAATGTATTTTATTAGCAATCAGTGGGCTTTCTGCTTTACAGGAGGTAGATCTCAAGTGACACCTTTCCTCCACTGATGTCTGTGCCCTTCAAAGCTACAGCCTGCACAGCTGCTTGCTTTCTGGCAAACATCAAACTATCAAATTTAAAGATAAAAAAATATGGGAGCACATAACATTTATTTGACAGCTGACCCAAGGCTTTAAAATAATTTTTCCTGGACTAGTTGAATATAAAGGACAAAATAAGTTAGAACATTCAGAAGAGACTTCAAAAGTAAATTCTTTCCTTGGGCTTCCTTGTGCCAAGTACCAGTTGAGGATTAAGTTCAACTGAAGCACTGTGGTCTTGTGGCTACACCCAAGTCTGGGAAGTAGGAGAATTTGGGGCCTTATCCAGCCACAGCCACTTGTGTATGATCTCAGGCAAACCTTTTCAATCATTCCTGGTGATCTTAGCTGCCATATTTAAAAAAGAAACAAAAATCACACACAAAAACCAGAAACCAAAACAGGTAAATGCAAGACCTCACTAAAGGCAGCTGCTGCAATTGTAACACAGGGGTTGAGAAAATTAACAAACAAAAGAGCTCCCACTAAGCTCATGGCAGTGCTTGTGCTCAGCTGCTTTAACACACAAGCCCTCCCTCCTGCTGAGAGCCAGCAAACACTTTCCACAATAAAATGGTCATGACCAAGACTGGTTTTCCCATTTTCTATTCATTTCCCATCATCATCTCCTGTCTCATGCAATACCCCTGACATTCACTGATAGGAATCATGCAGCAACTTGTACTAGATCATACTTCATATAAGAAAAAGTTAACATTTACATTTTCATGCAGTTTATATTTAAGATAAATTTAAGTGATGTTTCTGTGTCTTGGAACTGTCTCTTGGTTATACATTCAGGAGGCACTTGACTCTAAGCAATAGAATGCTGTATGTAAATGCCTTTATAGCTATAGTGCAGTAAACAACTTCATTTCTGGACTAACTTCGTGGTGCTTGAAAAATCTAAATTTGACTTAAAAAAACTGGTCAGCTCCACTATCTAGATGAAAAACTACAAGTGGGAGACAGCATTTTTCTATTATGTAGAAATCTGACATAATGTTTGTGGATTTTGGTATCTAAAATTGTATTAAAGTGCACCAGTCTTCTCATTTCCACATTGGAATTAATGCCAACAATCCACCTAATCTTAGAAAGTGTGAGTGTGTATCTAGAAAATAAGACCAGTTCAACTGAAGGTATTAATTAAACTAACACTATTAAACCCAGTACAAGCCCTGCTGCAGATGTTTCCATTTTGGTTAAGGGGTTTTAAACTACAGCTTGCAGATACCCCTAAATTCTTTTGAGTAGCTGGAAATTGCCAAGGATACAAAATTCCCACAGAAGGGTTTCTGCTGATCAACTGTCAGCCTGAAGTAACATTATGTAAATAGGCATAATAACCAAATATTAATCCTTTTCTTAAAGAAAAATGAGGTCTTTGACTTCATGTTCACACATAAAATGATGTTTGAATTTAGAATTCCAGTTAAGGTTTAAAAGCTCAAGTGCTCTTTCTTTTGACCAAATCCACCATTTTAATTCAAGAGTATGGCTGAAACTTAACCACATTTGAATTCTGGGCAATACTTCTATTTGTAGTTAGCTGACCCTTTTCAGCTGAAAATAATCCAGGCAGTTGATGGTAAAGTTGATTTCCTTTTAGTGAGTTAAAGATGTTAGGGGTTTGGATTCATCTAAAAACAAAGTCAGTACCACAGGGTATGGTATAGAGAAAACAAACCAAAGCAAGCTATCTTCTGCCTGACCCACCTCATTTATATCTTTTCATTCCTGGAATCTCTCAGGAACATCATGATACTAAATAAACATGTAATGAGCTGGGTAAAGACTGTGGGCTTATTTTAATTTGTGATTTCAAAAATTCTAATAATAGCCATACTTTGAGGTGGCATCCTTCTGCTGCAGGTGGGTCACTCTGAAGCTGAAGGTGTCTCAGGTGTCAGCACTGGGAAATGATGCCCTTGCAGCATCAGTGATGAACAGGGGAGGGAGAGGCCAAGGACCTGTTTATGGAGGTTTCTTTAAAATGTGCCACTTCTTGAATTCTGGCCTCTGTCTGAAAGCAATGCACCAATGAATCATTTGCTAATTTGTGGATATCATACACCTACCTAATGCACATGAACAGCTCTAAATACTTAATTTTCTGCTGACAGATGTTCACACAACCCAATCCTGATACCATAAAAATTCATGAAACTCATTCCTTAGACTTAATCTGATCTGGGAACTTTGTTATCTCTTTCCTGTTCAGCTGTTAGAATTTTGTCTGGTGAGTACTTTTAAGAGGCTGTGAGTAACTCTTCTCTCCCCGATCTGGTATATTGCCAAAGAATACCCATAACCAATGTAACTCACAGTTGTTCATTCCATCTGCAAAGGATTAGCATCCTTTCAAGTCACTGCATAGTTGTGTGTGCAAGAACCCACCATTTCCTTCAACCTGAGTGCCTCAGGTAGCATCCATGGATCCCTCCCCAGCTGGCACTGACAGTGAGGGGAGGGAATGCTCATTAAAGCAGCCTGGCAGTAACAACTGCAGGGGCTGTTTATCACAGCTATTCTGGATGGGCTATATAGTCGCTCTCCACCTTTAATGCTACCTTGTCTGCCCACCCAGAGATCAGACAAAACCAAAATCATTTCTTTCTGCTTCCATATTTTTAACAGTACCAAAGAATCCAACATGTAGGACATCCACCTAAACTGCAGAACACCCAAAATCCTTGCTCAATACTGGGGCAGAAGTAACATCTGAGATCTAACCATCCAAGTCCCAAGGGAAAGCCTCCTGCTTATATGGAGCAGGAGAAGCAAATATGGAGCAAATAAGTACTTCTGCATTTATCTGAGAAGAAAAGCAGACTGACCTATGTCAGGTCAGTATCTGTAAAAGAGCCAGAATAATTCCAAGCAGATACAGGAACCTCCCAGTAGCCCAAACTTGCATCTCTTCTTAGTCTTCTGTATTGGCTAGAAAAGTGCAATCACTTAAGTCTGATTTCTCTAAATGCCATTCTTATGTACACAACACTCTCCAGGCATGGTCACTTTGGATATATGGACACCATGGGATAGCAGGATACAGCAATGTCAAATTTAAATCCAGTTGTAGATGCAAATCAAACTCATCTATGCAGAAACTTTTTCCAAGACGAGTCTGTAGTGGTGAGTTGGTTTCAGCCCATTCTCCTCTCCAGGCTGAGCGAAACACTCGTCCCTCGCACTGTCTGCTTCCTGTGCTGCCCATGCTGCCCACCCATAGAGCCAGAGAGGGAAAACCACCACATCTCCACAGCCCTTCCCAGTGACATTTTCAGGTCACATACAACTACTCTTAAAGGCCACAAAAGTTAAAACAATCAGCAAAGGTGAAGTCCACAAAAACAATCTCCAGGCTTTTTGAAGGGTCTGTTAAATTGCTATTGTAACTTTAACAGTCAGTAGACTTGGCTGTACTAATGCAGGGATTAAATGGATCTCCCAGAATTTCCCCAGGGAAACACCAGCTGAATCATAACCCATCATACAAGTTTCTGAAACAGTCCCTGGTCTTAAAGGCCATGCTGTATACATGAAAAATACTTCAGAGAAGTACGTGCAAATGTTATGACACTGTATCTCACAAGCACCTACTGTAAAAAAATGAATCCTACTTTGACAAACCTGTAAGAATTAGGATATGAGCCTATTCTCATTCCTCAGGCCCTAACTGCAAACCACGGGTCCAAGGCACAGCCTTTGTGTTTGCATATCCTACACAGCATCAGGGGAAACTGGCCAGCAAGCACAGGCAGAGTTTTACACCAGGACTTGTTTGTTGGCACCTGGAGGATGATCTGGCAGTAGATGTGTCCTTGGCAAGGAGGACTGATGCTGAATTCTGGCTGATGTGCCAACAGCCCATGTTCTGAAGGTGCTGCAACAGGCAGCAAGGGATAGAAAAGGCAGGCGTGGCCCTCCATCCCCCCTTACAGAAGCACTTTTTAATATCCACTATATTCTGCATGGAAGTAATTGTAGAGACACTTCCTTTTTATATTTAAAATGCAGAAACCACTTGAAAGTCCATTAACTTTTTAAATTAAACTTTTAAACTTGTTTTTAAGAACAAGGCCAGTCATGGACAAAGCTAATGGCTTCCAACACTGAACTCAAAGCAGGGTTTTGTAAACATGGTGGGTGGGAAGAGACAAATCCAATTACAAGCATGCTAATTATATGGGATTTGAAGTTTTAATTAATATTTTTAATCTACTCATCTTGCTCTCCAAACATGTATTGACACAAAGCATCACACAATGGTGGAAATTTTTCTCCCTTTTCTTGTGCTGCACTCTTGTATCTTCAGGAAAGCCCAAGTTTCCCATTCATCTTAATTTGCTGCATTTTTTTTTTAATTTTCCATAGATTTCTTTCTTTCTAAATACCTATAAATTATAAACTAAAGTTTTATTTTTGCAGAAAGTCTGCTATTAAGCTGTGCTGATTTTTCATCCTGATCAAATAGTGTTAATTTCTACTACCACATTGTACATGGCTAGAAGTGTAAAAAAGAATGTGGTCATATTTTATGTGCTTTAAACACTGACAAAGATATAAAGAAAAGTGCATATACAAAGTTTTACTTTCCTAATAGGAACAATGGCATTAGCAAATAGTATATTTGAACCAATAGGAAATATTACTTTGTAGTAGCAAACACTTTGTAAATAAAAACTTGTTATTTTTTTAATGGAAATTTTATAGAAGCTTTTTCTGTATACTCAACTGATCCCATGTTTACTGGAAATACTGCAGGTGGGAATTGTTCATTGCAAATGGGGGTGGGGGGCAGACAGTCTGACTGAGATGAAAGCTGTGTATGCTTTGGAGAAGAACATCCAGTTTTCTGTGAACTGAAATGTAAACCTTAACTGTAGAAGAACTGAATAAAAGAATTTCAAGGCAACAGGACCCAGCTTGTCTTTGAGAAGAACATTGCAGAGAAAAGGTCGTTCAAGGGTAACACTGCCAGTCTGTGCACCTCACTAGGAAAACAAGGAACTGCTCTGCTTCACATTGCAAATATTGCATCCTTTGGTTATTGAATACATCACAGTCTAGCAACTGCATCCTCATTGGCTGGTCATTCAGAGAAACCCATGTCATTATCCCAGGAGAGATGCTGGACTTCTGAAATTGTTGCATTTTGATAAATCACAAAATGTTAATGGATATTATTGTCCCTATCCATTCAAGACACACACCTCATCTATACCTAAGAGAAGGCCCCAGAAACAGGGTGTGTTCCTCTGGTTTCATGCTAGAGCTATCCTGTTGAACACCCTTCAAACACCTATAGACTCTGAACATATAGCCTTCCAAACCCCCTCCTCCTATTTTGGTAGCAAGAATGCAAATGACAAGAATTTAGGCAGCATTAGATGCAGTCCCTCTTCATCCTCTGTGTGGTTTTCCAGCTCTGCCAAACGTGAATACACCAAGTAATGTCACTGTGCTTGCTTTTCCCCATGTGCACAGAAGACCCATGACTCACTGTTTTTAATCTCAAATCAGCTAAAATAAAGGTTAAAGACAATAGCAGAAGACTTGCAAAACTGGGAGTTCATTCTTGTACAATAGAAACTCTGCCACAGACTCCTTTCATCTAAAATGCAATGGCATATTTGGGAAGGCATTTTCACTAACAGATTTGGCAAATAATCACCTAAACACTCTTGCAATGTCTTTTTCATGGAAGAAAAGTAACAACTGCAGGAATGAGAGGATGAAAAGGTATAGTCTTTTCATCAGCAGTGAAGATATTTAGGGCTTATTTATGCTTCTTTAAAAAAAAGTTAAAAAATCCTTACCTTCTTTTGTGTCAGTGCTCCATAAATTGCTATCAGAATGATTCTGAAACTTTAAGCTGATTGTGAACCTGGTTGGAAAAAATACTCCCCTCTAAAGAATCCTTAGTTCTTTGCGCTGTATTTTCAGCTCTTCCCCAAGAACCCAACAAAGCAACTGAGGAAATTTAAAAGTATAAAAGCCCATTTCATCTTTTCTAAGAAGTACTCAGCACAGATCTCTATGAAATCTACAAATAATACTCTCTGAAATTACAAATACATTTGGTTAGAGCTTCTTTGACTGTCCAACCAGACACCATCATATAAACTAGTTTATGTTTTTCTTCACATAAGTAAATCTATGTTTCCTATGTTTGAGAATCAAGCTGTAATCAATGGTAACTGCTGCAGGATTAAGGTGCTCTGTGCTAATAATGGAAACATTAAGACAACAACAAATATTGTCCTTGGTTAAAAATAACAGTATTTAAAACTGTATCTTGTTGAATTCTGCACATTCTGTTAGAAAGCAAAAATATCTGAAAACATTCAGGAAAACCAGAAAACCCCCAAATTTGTGTAGGTTTATTATTCATGAAACTCTGACTCCACCCCAAGTGTAGGATAGGAGATAAATGTGAACAATACTTCATTGTCCGAGTGCCGTGTCACGAGTGCTGCCCTGAGCCGTGTGATCCGTGTAGGTTGCTCCTGAAGAGGCTCAGCTGTGCTGCCGGGGGAGGGACCCGTCTGCTCTGGGGGTCCCACCTCATACTGCATTTCTGTTCTGGTCCTCCGACTGCACATCATTCAAAAGGCTGGAAAACCTAATGCCATTGGGACTGCTCCTTGCTGAACCACAGCTCGGGGTAACAAAACAGAAGAAACTGTTCCTACATATTTCACAGAACTTCCCATCTGTCACAAAGGTTAAACGAAGTCTGTGAGACTAAAGTCCCAAATTGTTGAAGGCACTGCTGCCACTGTTTCTTACAGCTGCGCCCTGGACAACTCATTGCAGGCGCGGTTTTGTAACATTTCAAGAATCCCTCCCCGGCCACTCAGAGAACTCACAGACCCATCAAAAAATTGAAAACCATTGTCTCAGGCAAAGCCGCGCAGGAAGCGATAGAAAAGCCTGCAACGATGAGATGACATCAAAAGGAAAAAGGAAGCAAACAGAAGGGTTTGTGTTCTCCCAGCATAAGGCAGCAAACAGAGCTACAAAATGGCGAAATTATCTAAGCACCATTCTTGTACAACACGTGAAACCACACAGCCAATACTCTCCCTTGGTTTCAAATAACCTGTGCTAACCCAGGTTTTCATCATCCTGACATTAAAGTCCAGTTTATGCAGCAATGATAGTATTACATACGAATATTATATTCAATTATTCTGCCACCATTAACTGAACATTATTTTTCAAATATTAAATAACAAAAGTTACATTTAACACCGGATTATGTAAAAAGCAGCAAAATGCATTTCTACAGCAGCTGCTGGCATACGCAAGACAGATATATTTAACAAATACGCACCACAAGGACGTGTCTTAGCACATTTGGAACTTTTAGTAAACCCCACAAAAACGTCCTAGCGTTGACCTGTGTACAATTTAAGCCTCCAACTCTGCAGAGTGAAATGAAAACAGCCCACAGAGCTCAGGACTGGGCTGAGTGCATGGAGAACAAGTTCCCGCAAGTAAAGGCAGGGTGTGAATGCAGCACAGCCAGCCCACGGTCACTGCCCACACCGCACCCACGCTGCTCTGTGCTAAAGGTAAGAGTTGTTTCTAAGGGGGGGTAGAAAAGAAACCCGTGGAGCTTCCACACCTGCCAGCATGTTTCAAGGCAGGCCACACCTTAGTTAAGCTTCAGAAAAAGAGCTGTTCGCATGTTCACGTGTTTTGTTGAGAAGCAATTCTTAAATCTACTGCTTTGGAATGACATTTTTTGACCACAACACCTGTATTACTCTCCTTTCCAAGAAACTGCATCCTTGTCCTGAGGACGTGGCCCGTATTTGCCGAGTTCCCATGTCCGGCCCTGTGGGCACCTGCGCTCCCCGGCCCGCTGGGCTCTCGGCCACGGCAGGGCCCGCTCCGCTCCCCCATCACTGCCGAGCGCAGCCGCCCCCGCTCTCTCCCCTCCCCTCCCCGGCTCCAGGGGCCCGCGGGGCCGAGCCCAGCCACCCGGCTTGCCCCTGCCCGGGCCCTGCCGCCGTCCCCGGCCGCACTCGGTACCTGCGCTCCGCCCGCCGCTCGGTGCCCCGAGGGGCCCGGGCTCGGCCCTGCCCTCACGGTCACGGCCGCGCGCGCCCGCGCCGCTCCCAGCGCGTGCCGCAGGTCCGGAATCCATCGAGCCCCGCTCCTGGCACGCTGGGCATCTGCGGGAACTGATGCTAAAGCCACCTTTTTATAAACATTCCTGATTTCTGAAGGGTTTGGAATTAGCATCTTAACTCTACGATAACGCTTCCAACGTTACCATAACCAAGTCATTAAGTATTACTAGTACTAAATTGACCGAATTGTAGAAAAAGCTGCTGTAACTGTTGGTAGTAAGATGTAGGTTAACACAGCTGCTGGCTCCGTGCAATCAGGTTGGCCAGGTTGATGTAAGCCCGAGGAAAGCCCGGGTTTTTATTGTTACTACTTTCAAACCCGTCTCACCTTTTGGTATTTCATCCTCATCTCATTAGCATGACTAAAGCCAAGTTCTGAACAGTCTATCCAGGCGTACAAGTTCTGCCAAGCTTCTACCTACTGTTTTCTGTCATCAGGCAATGTGTTAAGGCTATTAAATTAAAATTAGATGTGATAGGGCTGCTCTGTCTAGAGGGCATTGCCAAATGACTGAGTCAAGTGGATCAGAGCATTTATCAGGCCACTATTTGTTGGCCCTCGAGGAGCAAAATGGGGAGCAGCTTTTGCAGTGGCAGAGACCTGCTGAGGTTTGCACATTAACTGCAGACCCTTCCAGCACATCTAATTGTACAACTGTGTTTGTGTTCCTGAGATGGCTGGTATTGACACATCTATTTATCTGTAGGAAATGGGAGATTGGCATGATGACAAATGGGCACATACACCACCAGAGATGCAACAGTTCTAGGAAATAAAGCAGTCTGGGATGGTGAAGATTTTTTCAGAAATAACTGCAAATTAATTCATCTTATGGAGGAGTGCCCATATTTCAAACCTCTGGAAAATGTTTCACCAAGCAGTAGATATTTTCTGACGAATGAACCATTCACAGTTAAAAAATACACTGGACTAAAAGATAAATTTAAAAATATAATAATAGTAATAATGTTAAAAGATAATTGCAGCCAAATATGACCCCACTCTGATTACTAATGGATATAACCCCCTCCAACTTGAGTTGTATGTTTCTATTTAACTGGTTAAACTTGTGTTAGAAAAAATTATATGAAAGTATCAGTGGGAAAAAAACTCCCAATAAAACAGAAGACAGTCCTTTCTAGTGTTAAAATTGTTAAAAGATACAAAAATCTGTAACTAGAACATAGTAAAATATAAGGGCATGGAAGAGAGTGGGCCAGGAGACATTCCTAACTAAGTGGGTCTGGTTTTATGGGCACAGGAGGCACATACAGCAGAACAAGCAGGCACCTTGAGGAGTAAGGAAGATACTTCCAGAATTATTTTTTCCTTCTCCATTGGCACGTTTTGGTAACTGTATAGAGGGTAAAATACTGCATGAATTGGATACCCAAGAATGTGCTAAAGTTCTGAAACAGTACTAAGGAAGAGAGAAAATGCACATGCCATACCCTGCTCAGTGTTCCCTGGGCTTGGTGGTGTTAAACTGAACAGGAGAAACTGCAGAGACTTGTGCACTTACCCCACACTCCCACTGGTCCTTACAGATCACCAGCAACCACTCAGTCAGTGGAAGAGTTACCACAGATTCTTGCCTTTACATGACTGGCAGCATACAGTGTACTGCGTGTTCTCAAGGAGCTTGGCAAGCAGGGGAACACAGAATGTGTTTTTTGTGGTGCAGAAGGAGTTAAGGAGCCATGTGCCTGAGTTCCCTGCAGATAAGAACAATGTGAGCCCCCTGACAAGCCAGGCAGGCAGCTCTGGCTCAGCAGATAGCAGGAACATGAACTGATGGGGCAAAGACATCTCACGATTCCAACAGCCATTCATATCCTGGGGAGATTTCAGAGAGCTCTCTTGTCATGTTTTAAACCATGGCTGCATTCCTCTTTGTCAGAGTGCATTTGCCAGTTGCACTGCTGAGTTTTCATATGCAAGTCAGCCTACAGCAGTTTCCAGTAATGGCATGTTATGCAATTTCTGACCTACTTTAACACACTGGGGCATTTGGAAACATGAGATCCACTGCAGCAGCTTTCTGCTTGACAGTGTGACACTGCAGCAGGAAGCCAAGTCTTTAGACAAACACATGGATCTACTAAAATACAAGTGACAGACTTCAATTTTCATGGATCTGCTAAAATACAGGTAAGAAACAGACTTCAGTTGTCAAGGTATTTGTCAAGCCATTAGGCACATCCAGATCAATCATCACACAGAATATTTTTAGCTAGAGACTGTGCACATTATTTCAAGAAGATTAAATGGTAAAGTCACTAGCTGTTACATAGAGCACGCAGGTCAGTGCCTTTCTCAGCCTGTCGAGGCTGCATTTCCCTGAAGAGCACCTCAAATGAGAGCTTTTGTGCGTGACTGATGACAAACCATGACCTGGTTAGCAGCATAGGGATCTTCTCTCTTGTCCCACTAGCCAGCTGTTCAAAAGGAAGGTGTCTTCTTCTACACATCCTCCCAAACTCCAGCAATAAATGGAATATCTCTGAGAACCAGAAGTTTTATCAAAGAGGATCTTCGATACACTTTTATTAATTCCACTATCAAATGTGAACTTAACCACTAACAGGGACCTAATACTACTAAAGAGAGCATATAGAACCATTCCTACCATTAATTAGAACTAAGCCTTAAATGGGAGAAGTAGTAAGGAGAAATTTGGATTACTATCCCTTCCTTCTACCCCATGAGAAACAGGACTCCAGACACATTTCACTGTGTGGAAATTTCAAATTTGTAATCTGATTAAGGTGTCTAACCAGTTACTTGAGTAAACCAGCAGACACTTGTCACTGCAAACTATGCTGAAGTTCAAGATCTACAGAGCACAGTAGATCTTCAGAATAATGCTGGAAAGGTTGGTTTGTTTTTGTTTTTTTCCCTCCCCAAGTTCTGTTATTAAGGCAAGTTTTAAGCATGGTTGAAGCAAAGACCATACACACCCTCATGACTTTTCACATGCAGACATAACTATTAAGGCCAAATGACATCCAGTGTTATTCACCAACAGCTGCTTTAATAGACAAGTTATCACTCTTGCCCTGCTCTTTCAGCCCAATTTTTACCTTACCACTACAGTGCCTCAATGATCTTTCACCATTTTCCTGAAATGCCTCAGCTTTAGGTGAGGCTATCACTACTACTGAAAGCTACAAGCATTTTAGTATACTCTTGCTTTGGTGTCAATTACTTTGTCATATGAAAGAGGTTTTATGTAATGTTGTTATTCATTCTTGTTTTGTGTCCTTTAAGATAACTAATAGGAGGGATTTCAGGCTTCACACCTGTAGGTTAATACATCACCTTGAACCTCAGTGCAAACCCTTCTATGCTATCAGCTTCAAAAGAAATAAAAAGCTCCCTTACACCCAACAAGGAAGTTACTATGCAATTTAGAGGACAAAATAATGAGCAGCTCTCAGAAGGCAGAGCCACTGCTGCAGCTTTTCTCAAGAGCACATTAAGATTTGTAATCTCATCTGTGGATTTATTTTTAACATTTAAATCAATTGGTCTGAAATTTATGACCACTTGTAAGTAATGTTTAAATCAAGCAATTTCTCCACACAGATTTAGAGAACTGCAGAATTACAGATGATGTGGTTATTATATGCTAACCTCTCCTGAAAACTGAAAGGCAAAAGAAGCATTACAAGAAAATTAGTTAAGCAAAAACCCAATTCCTTACACTAAAACTCACCCAAGATCCGATGCATTAAGCTTTTTCACATTCACAAAAACACTTAAAATGTTAAGACAACTCAGTACCAAATAATAACCATTAAACTATTTATAGCATTAAGCGCATCTGTCCCATTTGTAATTAGGAGTGAAGTGGCAGTTTCTGAAGTTAGAATCTGCAGCCCAGCACGTTTAAGAGAGACCTTGTTAGGGACAATAAACCCTGGAGGAGTTATCACTGTAGGGGCTCTCTTGTATCAGAAGAATAGAAATAGCATAATATGCTCACAAGTCACATAACATTTGGGTACTGGAAGGACACATTTTTATTCTATACAACTGTAAAGCAAATTCAAAAGAAGGTAATTTCTAATACGCAATATACACAGCTAAGTAAACTTTCTATATTTGAATATGGATTTTTTTGTTCCGAATACATTGATAACCATCAGCTTTTTACAGGAAGTGTTGCCAAATCCAGATTAAACTCTTAAAAATTCCCTTCGGGTAATGCAAAATCAAGATGAGGCATTACTTCCACAGCTCCATGCAATACTTACTGATCAGACCACATAAAAAGATTTAAGTACATGCTAGTGAACAAAACTTTGAAATTCCCTTTACTGGCTTCCTTAGGTGCTTGCCTGAGAGAGACAAAAGAAGTCTTACTTTCTGTCATGAATTATTAGAACTATTTGATCCAAACTACACGGTGACATTCAAACTTCTAATAACCCTGTGTTAATGATTTTCTGATAGTTCTGCCTAATGATTTCACATTAAGAATCAGTCACCAAATTAACATACTTCAAACTGCAGCAACCTGAATTTTTGACTTAGCTTTTCTCTTTTCCCTCATTAAGACAGGAAGGAAACCTGCAGAAAGTATCTTACAGAGGATCTCACTGTGATCTTCTGTATTAAAATGCTTCTTCTAACAATACAATGACAGTTTTACATGTTTTAACTGTTTTAACTTGCAACTTCTGTTGCAAGACTACTGTAAAATGAGGCCTTTATGATGGATGCTTTTTCTATAGCAACACTGACTTCATAGTCAGGAAACTTATAAGGTAAAAGAAGAGTTCCATTTTTGGTGTGTAACCAACATCTGTAACCAAACAAGCATCAGGACAAAGATTCATGATACCAAACAGCTGAGGATAAAAGTTATTACTTCAGTGATTTATCCCCTCAGCACAGCTAATACAAGTGAAGCTTCCAATACAGAAGTGATATTCTTCAAAAGGAAACTGGAAGGAAACCCCATGTGGTGTTACCTAAAAGAAAATAAATAAATACCAAACCAGAAAAACAACTCAGTATTGATGTAGAAGATGGGCTGAACTAAATTAAGTAATTCTATTCCCCCCGTGTACATGGGTAGAACACACCAGCACCTCAGGCCATTTTGACATTTGCAACAGCCTGGAGCAAAGGGAGACCAGAGTTCTGCCCATTGTAGGTGAAGCTTTTTCTATTCCCAACAGGTACAGAGCTAGATTTCACCTACAAGCAAAACTGAACAGTAGTTTCTGAACACATTTATGCCTCACATAGTCTGTTAATACAATAAAAAAAAAAAAAAAAAAAAGTCTGTCAAAATCTAAGATTTTTTTTTGTGGTAGATTACATTAACAATTTTTTTTTCTGTAAAAAAAAAAAAAAAAAAAAAAAAAAAAAGCACCAGGCATACTAACATGAACTGTAAATACAAATTCGTTTAAAGGCTTCAGTAATTTGACGGTACACTTAGTGTGAATGCTGACATGTTTTAACAAAGTGTCCAACTAGCAAGATGATGATTTGCACTTCCACTAACAGGGAAGTCAAAGCTCTGAATTAACTGCAAAAATCTTTTAAGATTAAAGCTTTGAGCATTCTGAGATTTTGAAATCCATACTCAGAGCTGCCCACCTATTCCTAGGATCTAGGATTTTTCCAGAAAACCTTAAATGGTGCAGTTTTCTTCATCGCAAGAGACCCATCTCATTTTTTAAGAAGACTAAAGTTTACCTTCTGATGCAAAGTTCTTGTTCAGCTTCAAGTTCTGTTTAACTCAATCTCTCCAAAAGTAATGATGAATAAGCTTCACTGCGAGGTAGACTTAAATAGGACAAGTCCAGGTTCAGTACCAGGTTCCTGAGAACACTGTTTTTAAAAAACTGTATGAAATCATTCAGCAAGGCTCGGTGCTGAGAAATGTATTTTTCCTTTCCAGATCTCCTACTGAGAAAGAGGCACGGTGCAGAGGATTAAAACCACAAAAAACAATACCCACCCTCCCCACTCTTGTTTTTGTTTCCATACTGATTCACAGCTCCTTTCGTCTACAACTATTCCTTCCACTCTTCATTTGCATCCAGATTTTCTCTTTAGTGCTGGGGAATTACTACAGCAGACATTTCAGTACAAAAGGAAGGAGTTTTGTTTAGTACTGTTCTACAAGCAGCACCATCCCCAGCTGGAAGTAATTGCCAGTCAGTGCTAAATGCCAGCTGTCCTCGAGGGAACATTTTATCTACTGCATGATGGATGTCCATAAAGCCTTACAGCTCACTCCTCAGCTTCCCCTGTAACCCTGTGTTTGTGTTCACCTGGGGGTGGCAGGGGGAGTGGGGCATGGCAAGGGCAAGGCACCACAGCTGATTTAGACACACTGGCAATTTTACAGTTTTGAAATTAAAAGTTCCAGTTCTAGATTTGAAGACACAAAAAGTTACCTAGTAAGAATATGCCAGTATAGAAATTTAACATTTCAGGTTTCTGATAACACGGTAGTAAATTAAAATCTTTATTCATAATTTAAAATGAAGGCTAAGAAATCCTTACTCTAAAGATCAGATTAAAGAAAACAGTGGTTTTATCCTATCCTAATAGTCTGTACACCTGTTTACAGATAATTGCTCTACCTTAACCTATTCAAGACGCACAAGTAAAAATGAGAAATAGTTCTGTTTAATAGTTTAACACTAGATTTACTACCCACATACATTTTACATGCTTATTTTGACAGGTGAACCCCTCTAAAAATTGTGGTTTCTTTCTCCCCCACCACCCTTTCCCCCCAGCTGATAATCTTTACATGTTTAAATTAAAAAAAACAACCCAAATAACACTTGTACAGAATCTAGGGAGAACAGGAGTTTATTGAGTTTTATCTGTCTGAAAAGTGCTGGTGAAAAGTTGCCATTTCATGCTTTGTCTATAGACAAGGTAAGTCAAAAGAGAAATTGTTGCAAAAAACCAAGCTCATTTGAAAACAGAGTGTTTCTCCAGAACTTATCATTCCTAAGTGAACACAAATGTGAGAAGTTTTTACATGAAGCTAGTCCTTTTCATTGTCAGATGCAACATCTACACTTAAGGTCCTCACAACTACTAAAATACTTTCAGGCAGTATTAATACATGGAGAAGCAATTAGTCATATCTTCAAGAAGCCAGGTATCCCAGCTCTGAAAGTGCATAATTTAAAACATTAGTAATGGAATATTTTGAAAGAACATCTCATTCAGTATTAATGCATGCCATTATTACAAAAATATTCATTGCCTTTTGTACGAACAACAACTTTCTTTTGTAGACAACAAAAAGCATGCTGAATAGTATCAGATCAATATAAATCTATTTTTAATGAGGTTTAAGACACTGTTCAAGTCCCATTAAGAGCAGCTTCCTCCAACTGTGCATCACTGAAGCCTCGCACAGCTGTTAAAAGTTTTTCACTAATGTGGCTTAGACTGGCCCCAAAATTAAAGCAGGGCATTAAGAGTGGATATTGAATTTTAGAAATCCTTCATTTGTTTAAATAAAATATTAAAAACCACTGTAACAATTAGGTATAAAAGTTGTTAAGTAACAAATTTGGGCCTAGCTAGCACAACATACAGGTATTTACACAAATGCAGATTTGCAGTGGTCTTTAACACTGGGAAGACATCAGAATGTGAACCATGTGCTCAAGCCCACCCTCCCCTAGACCAAAAGACACAAAAACCTTGGGGAAGAGTAATGTAAATTGCATGTCAGCTCAACTGCCCAAGTCAGCCCAACAGCATGGCTCAGCCTGGCTCAAAGTGAGCAGCAGTCACAAGCAAACCAGACTGGCTGTAGTCATTTTAGCAGCTGCACTTGAAGTTACACCATAAGTAATTAACCCCAAGTCAACAAGGTACTTGTATAAAGCAGTTGATGACATCAATTTTCTAAAAGGATGATGATGAAACACACAGAAAACCCAAGGTGAAAGAGCAGATGAAGACATGAGATGTTAAAATGATGCGACAAAACAGATATATAAATTAAAGAAGAATGTTTAATCAAGACAATCCTTTCTGTTGCCTTTTTTTTTTTTCTTAAACAGAGATTCTTCCAGAAATTTTTGAATTGGAAAATCAAAGCCTATTCCCACAGTAGTGAGGCCACTTCTTTCAAGCAGCTCTGTCATACAACTGTTACCAGGATCCTGAACTATTTAAATTTTCTATTGATATTTCTGAACTAAAAACTTTCAAAATATTGTATAGACTTTATTTGTGCTCCACATATTACAAGCAATTAACAACACAAAGAAAGGTTCAACTCCTCAGCTAGAACACCAAACTCTATACCAAGTATTACATGTACACAATACTTGCACAGCGACAAGCACAAGGAAGTACTAGTTGAGCACTTACTTTCAGATATTCACACCAACTTTTAAAATGCACTTCCGTTTCTCCCACACCACCCATCTACAATTTAAGGCATCTCCACACAGTCATCCATCCACTGACCCACCCACTCCCACACACACGGATTTATGTTGGAGGTGTTTACTCTTACAAAGAAATTACTATGTCAGTCAGGTACCATTTATTATTTATCCCTCTAACTGTGTCAGCATTGAGATATGACAGTTAAACCAGTGTTAAATCAATACAATATTTACAGAGCACAGCACATTAAGCTTGAGACACTTACTTGGAGGATAAAACCACATTTTAGAGCAGGACAAAGGTCACCATTATTATGTGTTTGAAAACAGCTATTTACAGGTCCCTATGACATAACTATAGTCTGTACACTGTTCCAACAGGGCAGGCAAAAAGCAGGATAGGCATTTACTTTAAGGGAATTTAAACATACCATTTGGAAGCATATTATTATGCTACCCTGAACGCCATAAACCACCTTAACATTCTTCAAGGTGGTCTCATATCCTAGAATGGCATGTCCAGATGATGCAAAACAGACAACACAACATTTACTTTGTGGAGAGTGCTTACTCCAGCTATTCAGACATCAGAACTTTGAAGGCAATTCGTCCCAGAAACTTGTCACGGTCATCTTGATTTTTTAAATTAGGTGAGCCCAGGATCTTACACTCAATTGCTATTTCTTCTTTGGTACCGTTGGGGCTAATTGCTAGTTGAACAGCCACTAGAGGCTGCAAATAGTGAGCCTAGTAAACAGAAAGATGGGGAAAATATTTGAGAGACCGGAATAAGTTAGCATTAAATTCACATTTAATCCATCAGAGCAGTTAAGAAAAAAGCTAATTAGAAACCAAACTTTTTGAAGTCCAGTCTGATTCAGGTGAGACACTTTATTTTCCCAGGTTAGAAACACATTCTTCATACTATTTCTTTACTAATATATTCAAATAATTTGAGTCACAGACAGTATCTTCAAGAGGCATACATGACTTTACCCCTTTCTAGTTTATTAGGTCCAATTCTTCTAGAAACCTTCAATGAAAGAACCTCAGAAATTAGTGTCTCCCAACCCATTCTACTGACTCTTCTGCTTGTTTTGGGTTTGGTTTGGCAGAGTGCATATAATCTGCTACAGAATGCAACTTTTCTAGCAGGGTTTAAAGCATCCTTTTTTTCCAAAAGCCTGACTCAACAAATACTAACAAACCAGCTTCCCTTCTCCCCTATCCCATTTACTTTTTCAGCTGCAAAACCATTCTGAAAAGTACGATCTGTTTAACAGCTTTACACAGAAACTCTTCCTTGAACATCCTGACACAGTGTCCTCCTGGTCAGTGGAACAATTACATTATTATTATTATTATTACTACAAAAAGTAAAATTTAAGAATGAGAGCAGAATCAATTCCATTCTTTTGTCAACTCAACAAAGAACAACTTGCATTCTATTGTTAAGCGCCTATGCATTAAATAGTTTATTATACACTATTAAGGCAGCATTTTATGCTATGTTCATGAAGCATTTCCATAGTTTATTAATATTTTTAGGTCAGAACTGCTTACTGATGATTCAGCAGAATTCTCTTCCAGGCAAAAATTCGTTTAAGTCAGTGGACTAAATACAACATTACATTATTATGCAAGTATAAACCTTGAATTTCAGTCGAACAAAATTTTGAGGCAAGACTTTTTCCCTCCTCATGCACTTAAAAGATCTTTAATACATTTCTGTTGGTTTTAGGCTATCTTCTCTACCAAAGAGCACACTATAGAATACTCAAAGTATCATTTACAAATGATGATGTCACAGAAACAGATATGCTAAAATCTTTAATATGAAGTACTAGTAAGAAATAGCTTGAAGTAGCCGCTTTCATTGGATAACAGTTTTACTAGATCAGAAATTTTCCTGTGCTCCCATAAACTTCAGACTGGGAGGGAGGAAATGCAGCTAGGCAAGGCTCCCTCAAAACTTTCCAGCTGTAAGGGTGATACCATACTTAAGAGTTTTCTAAAAATCAGAACTGATATTCACATGTTTCCTCAAAGAGAGAGATCTTCTCACCATCAAGGTTTTTCCAAAGGGGTATACAAATTTCTATGATGTTTTGAAAAGAGATGATACCAGAATGGACTTTTACTCAGTATAAAATTTGGAGGGGGGGGGGAAGAGAGGCAGCATCCTCATTTACTATGTCAGATTATCTAAAGAAGAGAACATTCTCCAAGATCAGAGTTGGGCTAACTGTACCAAGCAGCAAAGAAAACAACCATCCTGGACCACAAAATTGTAGATATTAGTGCTTTTCTGGCTCCTACCTGAACAAGAGCAGCAAGTTTATTCAAATCTTTTTAACTCCTTTACAGGATAAAGTAATTTAACACTTCCACACTGATGTAATATAAAAATTATGTTGCATAGCTAAGAAATCAATCCAGACTCTAGAGAACTAGTCAAATACGCAAACTCTTCTCACAACTCTTCTCACTGCCTCTTCTTTTTTTTCCACTATGCAAGTATTAGGAGAATTAGGCCTCACATAAGCAAGAATCCCTAAAACCATATCCACTGTTCCACATGACAAAGAACATGAAAGGACAATGAACCAAATACTGGGGAGGGGGGAAAGACAATACTAAAAAATATTTTTTCTAAATCACCTAATTGAAGCAAGGAATAGCACTGTGTTTTGCCTATCTTCATTAATGTCTTTACATAACCTTTCATTTTCCATCAGTACAGCAGCAAGATGGGAATTTGCTAGTAAAGTTCTTCATCCCATCCTTGGTACAAACTGGGTCTTGACATGTCAAGGTGCACAGATGCTGTATTTTGCATTTCTTAGGGAGAGCTGTGCTCTTCTTTTATATTCTTTCATTCCAAGAATGGGATAGAGTCTGTACTGACTCCAGCTGTTGGTACCACATGCAATCTTTCTTTAATTTGCATGCCTAAGTGAATAGATGGGGTACCAATTCATAACACGGCAACAAAATGGAAAATACAGAACTGCCCAGAAGTAACTGAAAGCAAATGCTGAAGGAAAATAAGCTCCTTCCCCATTAGTAAAAGCCAGGGAGGGGAGGATAAAATAAGTTATGGAACTGCTGCAAGTATAGAGTACAGGGGAAAAATAACTGACAAAAGAGTAATTTAATGCAAAAAATCACTTTGGTGGGTGCTTTTAATTTCACCATGGTACTCTATGGATCTAATAGATTTATGTTTGAAAAAGAACCTTTATCTTCAATGGTGAACACTGTTTATTAGACTAAATAACTTGGTCATAAGAGGCAATATAATTTCTTATTTTATAAAAGGTACAGATTTTCTGCATACAGTGATCACAAATTGATGCGAGAAAAAAATTAAATTCAAGTTTCAAAAGAAACTGGAGTTTTAATTCTATATCTACAATGTTTAAAAAGTATACAGTGAGTTTGGGGTTTTTACAACTATAATTTTAGAAAATCCCAAACCTATCTGCTGCTTTGAAGTCCTTCTTCATAAAACAGGGCATACAGAAAACATGACATGCAGAGCCACAAAGAATTATGATCAACACCACCACAAGGAATTGTCAGCTTAATACCCAATACAGAAATGCCAAAGATGAAGTACTAGAAAGTGTATTGTAACATGAAGACTCCGTATACTTCTCCTGCCTTTCCCTGCATTCAAAAATACTCCAAAAGATTTCAATGAGCAAAAAAGAGCAGCCACTCTCAAGACTGCTGGTGTACAGCCACTCCTCCATTAGGACAATGCCCAGTTTGTTCATGTCTGCCAAAGCACATCTCCAGCTTCACCGAGTGCTGCACAACGTCTGCATCAGCAATATTCCTTAGCAGTACCTCATTACAAAGTTCAAACTTCAGAATTAATTTGCTACTAGCAGCTGTAAATGCACACAGAAACAGAACACTGAAAGTGAAGTAAGGGATACTTACGTGCAAGCTTTTCCCATAGTATGGGAAGTACATCAAGTCCATCATGCCATTAGGAGGAAAATAATTTATGTTAACCATGCCTTCTTCCTGTAATTGCAGAGAGCAACAAAAGTAGAAATTAACATTTGCTTGCATAAAAACAAACACAAAATTAAAATAACCCAATGATGAAGTGCAAGACACCTAAAAAAGGGCAACTGACTTATAAACTTTTTAGAATAATTCAAACCAGATTTCTTTTGGCTGCACACATCTGCTGCAGTAAGGATTAGCAGTACTACTTAAATTAGCAATCAAGTCAAAGACAGCTTGCCTTCACACTTATGAGTCAAAGAAATGGGGAAGAGTATGTTCATTGTAATGAGTAATTCAACAACCCAATCCCCCGTATATAATTAAAATTCCAAGTATCTCCAAGCAAGCCTGTGTATTTTGCTGAACCGTGTTCATTTAAAACCAGGATTTTAAGCCTCTCAAGCGTGTAATGATAAAAGCCTTCACAGAGAAGCACAGACACCTCTCTGCAACAGTGTCATTCCTAATATTAGGTGCCTCCTATCCTTGAAATACAATCCAGATAAGAAGAAACCCAAATGGTTAAAATGGTGATGGTTATACTGGAGTTATATCACCACCTCAGAGGAATGACATATACAGATGCAGGCCTTATCACTCAACTGGCCCCTGCAATCCCAAATCCTGGAATAAGAAGCAGCTACCTACAAAGCTGCTGCTTAATTTCTAGGGAGTCACTCAATCCATATAATATACTAAATATGTACATATGATTGAGCTGTCCAGACACAGGTTATCAGTATAGCAATACACAAACACCTCTCCCTATATGTAACATTCTTCAAGACTGTATATCCTGGCAGAATATTAAACTACTGCAAGTTCAAACCAGTAGGAAATGCCCACATTTAACGTGGCTTTCTGGAACCAATTAAATATATTACCATAACCAAGAGATATTTCATTAAAACAACCCCCCCAAAATGCTAAAAGTAAGTTCAGAACAGCACTGCTTGTTCCATGTCATTCACAAATTCGAAGTGTATTAGAAAGTTTTATTGTTGTTTTCTCTATTACTGTATGTAACAGCTGTAAATGTTAACAGATACCCTACAAAATTCAGAAGACAACTGCAGTAAGATCAAAACATATTTAAGAACAAGGCATAGCTCAAGGCTACCTTCTTTTCACCTCCTCAAAAGAACACAATATTTTTTTAGAATAGGACCACATTCTCTTTCCTTTGCAGTCAAAATTACTGCAATCACTAATATATGTTTATTAATTATTTCAGACCTTGAGCTTGCATATATAACTATTAAGCAGGAATATGTTGATTTCTGCCATTATTCTTTATCATATTTAAAGCTCATGCAGCTGAAAATACTCACTTTTCATATATGTTGCTAAAATAATGGTTAAATAATCAGCATACAGAATAACATAGGCAAAGTAAATAGGAGTAGTGCTTTCTGGAGCAGATAAATACAAGGCATGCAGGCAGTCATCACTATACACTAAATATATGCATTAGGCTATCAGTGCAATAGCAGGGAGGTTCTGGGACATGCAGCTGCCTATCTAGTGCAACTGCTGGGGGGGTTCCAGATCTTCTTCAGTAAACAATCCTAAATAATATCACTACATGATTAAATCAAAGCAAACCAAAAAACACCTAAAGAACCTGCATTTGCTGAAGAACTTCAAGAATCAGTCCATTAGTGAGCGTCACTTTTTCTGTTTATGTTGTTTCTACAAAGAGCTGCTGACAGTCAGCATATCTAATAATCAAAAACTTAGCTGGACAGACAGACTTCCACCTCATTAACTGGGTCTTAATTAAAAGAGTAGTTTTGAAAGAAGAATTTACCAGATGTTGAAATAATATACTGAAGAAATAATACAATAAAGACCCAAGGAAAGAATTTGAGAAGGAATGGTCTATAATCACTTGAGAAGAAGAAATAGAAAAGATAAAGAGCAGCATTCATCAGTAGGAACTGTAAAACAACAGATTTCTATCACAAAAAGCAAGTTAACTTAGACCCTGAGTATGCTGACAAAAGTAAGGCACATTGAATGTCATTCATATAACCATTCTTCATTCCTGTCTACAGGAAACTACTATTCCTGTCAACTGCAAAGTGATATCTAACACAAAGTCAAGATGGTCAATAAACAGCAGAAATGGTTTCTTTAGTTAAGAACAAAAAACCCCATCAAATGGACCAGTTTTCAGTAAAGGCTGTTTTAACTTGAAAGAAATACTGCGGCAAGATATTCCAGCCTATGTGAAACTTCACAACTCTGGCCCCAAACTAAAAAGCTAAAATGCTGATCTTCAAACTTCTTGGAGACAGAATCTTTTGTTGGCTTGTTTCTCTTTGTGGAGATTCTCAACAATGCAGATGAGTTCCTACAGGGTGCAGGAGGAAGAACTAGCTGTTATAGTGTCTGACACTGCAAACTTCCCTCATCTACAGATATTACAGTAATGACAGCTTCAGCTACGTGTGAGCAGAGGGGGAAGAACCCCCAGCTATAACTGTGCTGACTCTGAAATCACCCAACTATGTACAATTTTTCCATTTAAAAAAAAATCCCATATAAAAAGTGCAGGGAGAATAAACAAGATTCACCTTCACAGGAGAATACCTGAATAACAAATTCCACACTGAAAAACTTAGAATGTTTCAAGTGCCCAAGACTGGCAGGATGTGCAAACAGAAGCTATTAACCTAATTTTGCATTTGAGAGACAAAACCAAATATACCATTTAAAAGTCAGATGGTATGCTAAGTCCAGGCAGACACTTCTCCAAATCACTCTCAATATACATAGAACTGATGCACAGAAGCTCCATCTGAGCATGAGGAAGAACCTTTCTCCTGTGCAGTGATCAGGCACTGGAATAGATTGCCCAGAGTGTGTGGAGTCTTCCTCACTGGAGATATTCCAGAACTGCCTGGACACAACCCTGTGCCACAAGCTCTAGGATGACCCTGCTTGAGTAGGGAGGTGGGACCAGATGACCACTGTGATCCCATCCAGCTTTATCCACTCTGTGACCCTTAATTGTAGGAAATATTTAAAAAGAAGATGAAAGGAAAATAAAAACCAGTGAACAGTAAATCTACAGGACAAATTCTAAAATTCAAACTGGTACCTAAGCTTTCCTAAACAAGTATATTATTATGAGCTAAGGTGAGAATATGGTAGTAAAGATAAAACAGATGCATTCCAAGTAGCAAAGCCTGACAAATATTTCCCTGGAAGTCACTAAATAACTAATAACATTAATAATTTTAAAATTCAAATCCATCACACTTGTGTAGAACACAATTTTAAGTGAACATGGTAGCAGAAGTTGGTACTTACAGAAAGAGGATTCAAGAAAAAAAGCATTTCTGTGTATCCCAAAGAGTAAAACAATAGCAAAAAAACCCCACCATGATCAACCAAGCTGTTATCAAGCTGCTTTGCTAGTGAAACCAGTTAAGAGGGTAAGAAAAAGTATCATCTCCTTAGTATAGTTTTTTACTATAGTCTCAGAGCATCCATAGACAAAAGTTGAAGAAATACTATCATAAAATAGGATTGCCATTGATATTTGATTAATCACTTGAACGTTAGTTCTCAACACATCACAAGGCACTTCTTGTGAAAATGAAGATGACTGCTCTGGACCCTATTCTGTGTTGCAATAAGGACTTGAGATGCAAACCCAAATTCACTCATTGATGGCACCAAGCTAAGCAGTGCAGAACACTTCCGAGAACTTGATCCCTTTAAAATGATCATAAAAAATGACAGAGGAGGGGTGAAAAACAGCCCTATCAGATTCAAAGTTGTGAACTTCAAGAAATCACATCTACAAACACAGACTGGGAAATAATCAGAAGAATGATTTAAATAGTAAAACAATTCAAATAAAGACTAGTGTATTACAATACCTCAGCTAGAGGCAAACTTCTGTCCATTTTGGGATATCACATTGAAAGACAAATTATAAATTAGGCAAGTCAAAGGAAAGAAGTGTATAGTAGAAGTATAAGGAGCTTAATTGCTTTATTCTATTCAAAAAAACAATGTGGGGATTGTGAACAGAAGCAAAGAAAACAGTCTCAAGTAAAAGGAGGAATCACCTTTGATTGCTATGGACTGTCATGGAGAGATCAAAACTTTCAAAGACTCCACAAAAATCAAATCTTTAAGTCTGTGTCTACCACTAATAGCTGGGATGAAGGCAGAAACCCTTACAAGTGTTTTTCTCATTAACTGCTGATATTTCCCAGCCTACACTTTTATCAGTCACCAGAAGCTGAAAGCCAGGACTCTGCCCCTTGCTCAAGCTAGACTTACCAAGGCTTTCACTGCTCCCCAAGCAGTCTAGGAAAAACACCCATAAGTCAAAGTAATTATTATAATTGCAATAAAACATTCTGTGTAAATCCATTGGTACATAACAAATATGCAAAGATTAGCTGTTATTATAAGTAGTTTACACTTGATTTGAAGGCAACTTTTACTTGAGCAGTAACATTAGTTTTCACACACAGTTGTCTTACCCATCATTTATAAAATTGTCTAAGGTGCACTTGCAGCATGGAGAAAAAATAAAAATATAGGTTATGAAATGGGAAAATAAAATATAACTCACAAGAAATAAATAAACAAGACCACAAAAACACATGTCTGCATTTTCCTCAACTCTAAACCAAATCAGGTAGTTCAAACACATCTAAGGATGAAAGAACAACCAAAAAATGTTTCTATGAGTACACTGAAGAAATTAAAGACACTAAAACTAAATTAAGACATACAGGAAGATGAAAAACACAAACAGAAGTACAAAATCACTAATAAGGGAAGAGTGAAATAAACTATTTCATTATTCACCGTAATCACAAGGAAAATAAACAACACACTCATTTCTTACATTCTGAACTGACCTTAGGTGTACACTCTATACGTGGCTCTCCTTCAGGCTTTAATCCAATTACCTAAAGGAGACAAAGTTAAAATATTTACAGATCTTTTTCCCCCTTTCCATTTTTACAGACTGAATTTGAACTTCTCCCTCACTAAAATATGAGTTCATACAGGAACTAAATCTATCCAGTGTCATTTTTATCTGAACACAATGTTACACTAGGACTAAGATTTAAAGTAGTGTTAAGTCAAATAGTTTACTCAGGTTAACTCAAAATAGTAGTACAGTAGTCACAAAAAGTACTGCTTTCTTATTTTACATGTAACGTGTAATTTTAACGACTCAAACCAGTTAGCAATTCAAGTAACTGGTAACATCACTGAACAGTCAAATACTTTGTAAAGTTTTCCTCACCTTTCATAATTTAAGAGTTACAGAATGCATTACATTCTAGTTAGAGTTCTGAAACACAGGCATGAAGTAAAACACTTAACTTTGCAGAGTGGCCTAGAATCTGTTTCACAGAACAGCAAGTAAAAGCAAAGAATATACTTCTCAAAACAGGATTCAGGTATTTTGGTGCAAGTAGTCAAAGCCAATACTTGTAAGTATTAGAATGCCCAAAAAGGTCACTTCATACTACTCTCTGAAATTGCTCAGTGTTTCAGTAGATTACACTGTTCAAGAAATGCAAATATCTTGAGTAGCACACTGAACACATTTCAGTCCTTTCCACAGTAATTTTTTCACACAGCAGTAGCTGGGAGCACTTGTTCTAAGAAATAAAAAATAAGTAAGCACTTACTCTATTCATTTTCACAAGCACACAGGGAGTTCCTTTAGAATAGCCAAAAGTTGCATCCTCCTTCCCAGAGCACTGTCCAAGCTGAGAGATGTTAAACTGACAAGCCTTTTTAACAGCAGCATCACTCTGATCAAAGATCTGTCCCGGGGTACATACTATGTTTTGAGACTGCTTTGAATCATTATATGCTATGAAACAAAAACAGCTTGTAAATCAATGGTATAAAGCATGTAAGTAGCCAAAACCTGCAATGCCTATATAAATAAATGTTGTGTTACTTCCCTAATAGTTTTCTCAAAGAAATATTTTCAGAGCATTGTCTCATACATCCATCTTAAACACTTTTTCAAAGCATACAGACAAGTAGCAGTGTACTGGCATGAAACATAAAGAGTATTAGAGAAGAATGAGTATTTTCCTGCTTTTTAAATTGTAACAATCACAACTTCATTAATATCTGTACATAAAAGAACTACACGTTCTAAGCCAATAATGTATTAAAATACAAACAAGTTTTTACCTGGAAACTCAACCAGTTTTCCCTTTGCAGGTTTCTTTCACGAATACACAGGAAAACGTAAAAGTATTTCAACAATTAATATTAAATTGCCTCTACATCAGGTAGTATAATTTATGTTGTATTAACATCTCAAGTTGTTGCTCACTTTCTTGTGTTTCTGAAGTGCACAGACCACACTGTCACAAATGCTAAACTATTCCCATGTAAGATACTTTGTGGTTTCTTCTCCTCCCTTGCACCCCAGCTCCCAGTTAATAAGGTAAAATGGACAAAGGGAAGTTCATCCTCGATGCAAGACCCAGAGAACTACAGGAGAGGCAGCTAGTCATAAAATGCACCACTCTTCCCAGGAACCCTTGGCAGAGCTCTGGAAGAAAAGCCTACTCATAGAAGCTTTTACCAGGCACCAAAAGTTACCTTTTCTCCATGTTCTAAATTCAGTGTTTTAATATTTCTTTGTGCATAGTGTGTATCAGAGTGAAAAAAAATCAATAAATTGCAATTAATTTAATCTTTGTGTGTCTCATTTTTCTAACATTTTTAGTTCTTCAGACTAAAGCACTCTCACTCAGTTACCAAATCTTTAAGACTAATCAGATAAATCTTGATAAACTTTGTCTCCAAATACAAGACCTACGTTATTTTAATTTTAATTATTTTGCCATATGTAATTTCTACATCTTAGAATATTTAAATAACCACATCACCCAAAACTCTCCATTATGTACTGCACTGTTCCTCATGCTCAGGCTCCCTGTCCAATACAGGCATTACACTCACCTTTTTCTGTACCACATAGACTTATAACATACGTATCTACAGTAATCCTGAATCTGTATTAGTCTCCATTAAACATTAGTAACTACAAGCAAAAAACAAAGTAATGTTCTTAGGATTAAGACTCTTAAACTACTTGGGAAATTGTTAAGTAACTTACATTCAAGGAAGTTTTGAAGCGTAGTAACATATTCTGAATATGACTGGCTGTCACTCCTGTTAAAGTAAAATTCCAGTGCAGTGTCTGGCTTTGGTGAAATCATAAGTCCTTAAAAGCAAAAAGTTCAAGTTAGGAACTAAGCAACTTATCTTTCCTCCACCACTCTAATCCCTACTCAAATACCCATAAATTGGAAAATGTCTATCATCTTTAAAGAAACATTAATGTTACCCCTATATTCCACAGTACTGGAATGTGCTTCGTGTTTCCAGTAATCAAAATCAGCATTACATTAATAAACATTTAAATCCAACCCAATGAATAACTGCAACTCACAAACCAAGTGATCAGAGAAAGCAAAATCAGGAGTTTAATCACTTTCAATCAAAGGTTTTTATTGATCCACTTTTCATACTCAGCAAATTAAGCTTAAAAAATAATTGAAAAAATTCTCAAAAGCACACCCAGAAAACCTTCACTTCAAGCAATAGCTCAAAGCTTTAGGTAATGCAAGCCGAAGCTACGATTGTATTATTCTCATAGAAACACAAAAATAAAATTAAAAATTTGATTATGCATAAAGGTGGCTTGAAAGTTACCCCAGTCAAAACAGACAAGTCAAGTTAGTTTTTGGTTTTCTCCTCAAAGTTTAGATGTCACCTGTTCCACAGAGAATACAAGACACTTTACACAGCCACAGGGGCCGGGCTCAGCCAGGCCTGGGTACCCCAAATGCTCCGGAGCTGCCTCCCGGCCCCCCCAGCATCGGTGTCCCCTGGGGAACCCCAGCTCCTCTGGGCTCTGCCTGGGGACACTGGGGCAGGAGCCACCCCCGGCCAGGAGCCCGCGCTGCAGGAGGTACAAGGCCGGGGATCACCTAAGGCTGAATCCAGCCTCGGCCGAAGGAGGGACAAGGCACACGTGGAATAAAGCAAGCGCGGCCCTCTCAAGAGCTGAACTGCCCCTGCTTCCCAGCATATGGCCCAGAAAGCTGCAGAGCTCAACCTTCAGGATTTCTCTGGAGCAAGTGGAAGCAAAAGGCACACTGACACACCCAGCTGTGCCACCGGGAGCTGTCACTTACACAGCTACCCCATGCTTCTATTACTCAGCTTCAGTAGCAGATGAAATAGCACTACACCACCTGATATTGCAGCAGATTAAAACAGTCTGATCAAAGTCAAATTTGACAAAAAGGAAGAAGCTGGTATTACACAGCAACTGATTGTATTATCTTAGGATGCCATGTAGTTTTCCTGTCCTCTGGCAAAGCCAATTAAAACTAGATTAATTAAATTTAAGGTGGAAAACAAAAATCTCACCAAAAAATTTTTAAAACCAGGGCTTCTTTATAAAAAAATAAAGATTTAAGAAAGTAAGGCTGTAGCGAGAAGATAAAATTAGGTTACTGTAGTTAACCATCACAGTAAAGTATTGTAAAGCAAATCAAGAGTGCAGCTCAGCAGACCACGTCTATTAAGAATTTACCTACAGAAATGGCCAAGCTTCTCATCCAAAGGCAGAAATTATTTATGAATACTTGCAGCTTGCAAATAATAAACATCTATACTAGAAATTCACCACCAACAAATGCTTTTCAGCTTTTAAAAAGCCCAGATGCAATTTAAAGTTTTTTATTCTAGGTCTTTTATAGGATTCCAAATAAATAACAAATCCTCTTTTTTGCAATAACAGCACTTAAATTATTTCCATGGAAGCCACAAGTAAAGGCCTTAATGACTGACAGTCTGTATAAAATTACAAACACTATTTTGGCTGCAGACTACTTTGCACCATTACAGTAATTTTCTGGCCTTCACACTGAACTGGGATTCAACAAAATAAAAGGCAATTAGTAGCAGGGGCTGAAAAATCACTGAAGAAGTTTTACACATTAGGAGCTTCTGGGGGAGAAGAGATTATTATATAAAAAACTGTAACATAAACCAAGGACTTAAATGGTATTTTTCAAACGGAATATGACAAGGTAACTAAACTAGTCATCAATGAATGAAAAAATAATTTGAAGAGATTTACTGCTTCAGGGGAATGTCAGAAACATCCTGTGAAGAGGGGACTGCTCCACTTCCAGTGGATTGTATTCTGCCTAAAATCTATGGTGTAAATTCTACAAAAAACCTATCTGAAGGACTGATGCATAGATAGTGAGAGATGCAGGATTTTAGCTCTTCTAGAGGAACAGAATTAACTGCCGCAGCACAGGATCCCATCTAGGATTGTAAAAGAGATTACATTATTTTGTAATTCCAGGGGGGATTTAACAAAAAATGTTTTCAAATCATCTGAACTTGATTTATACTATTATAGCCCAGTGTACAAAGCAAGTCAGATATCAATTATAAAATAAATCAACTGTGAGATTTCCAAGTACGTTTAACATAAGAGCAGAACCTTTGACCTACGGCATCCAGGTTTTGTGTGTAGATTTTAGGGTTTTTTTAAAGAATGTAAGTTTACAGCCAGGAACCTTACATGTCTCACTGCAAATGAAAAACGACAGAGTTAAGGAGAAACATTAAAACAGAAACAAGCAATTTGATCATCTTTAATGTATGAGCTACTAAAGACATCATTAATAAAGAGATTTAATTCAGAAATGTTACAGAAATTCTTCAATTAAAAACTAATTGTGGCATACATACTTTTAAAAACAAACATCCCTTATAACTTATATCAAAGCCAAGGAAAATTAATACTCTGAACTACATCAGAGAAGAAATGTCACTCAAGCCCAGCATTAAGCCACAGCTATCCACAGCTCCATCCACTACAATGCTTCTCACTTCCACAACAGACACACTGGAAATGGGGAGAAATGGTCAACTAAGCCACTTTTTTCCCCCTCAATTATTTTTCCTCTCTCTTTTTTTAAAAATTACTCCTTCCAGCATCTAGCCCATTCTTAGCTTGAAAAAAATGGCACAAATCCTCAAAATCCCTTACAATATGATACTTGTTAGAGCAGCCAGAACACTACACCAAAAAAATTCCGTTCATAATCCAGAGATGTTTTATCACACTGGCCCAACTGCAACTTGCTCACACAAACATCACTACCATCTTCAGTGTGGACACAGCTGCAAAATGATGTTCAATTTTAAGAGCTTTGCATTCAACAAAAGGAAAAAAGTATTTAAAAAAATAACATTGTCTCACTTCCACCAATATATTATTATACTTGGGAAGACAACCATGTTATTACTCATTCTTATTTGTACAGGGTTGTTTTTTCTAACATACAGTTCCTTGACACAGCCAGCAATGAGACAGGCGGGCAGTGCTCAAAGGAAGCACGACTCCACTTGCAGTGGCAGCTACGTGTTACACATTTAGCTTCATCACAGAACAGGACCCTTTCTCTAGTGGATACGTAACAGGTCTACAATCCCTGAAACGCACAGACATTCCATGTCAGTTGGAAACTATCTAATACTGTAATGAAAACTCTGCACAACCCTCTGTACCATAGTCCTCACGTGCTCTTGAGCAGATCACACCCACAGGACAGCTTTCCTGTACCTTCTGCAAAGTATCAGATACTTATGAAGGTGGTCTTCCATCTGATCCAGAGAACTGGTTTTAAGTATCTTTACAGCAATCTGGCTAAGTTATAAACCCACTTCTACATCAGCATGCTGTGAGATCTGCAGGCAAAATTGTGATCTACATGACAAATTCAACTGACAGGAGCTTAGAGGAAAAAACAGCAGAAGTTTGTACACACAGAAGAGCTTCTGCCTGAATTTACACTACAAACACACATAACTTGCCACACACCAAGTTTTACTTTTGCAACCTGCAAGTAACTGAATAATGACCATGGTCTCCCATAAGTAGCTCACACTTCGAAAAAGCTCTCAAATGAAACTCAGTTGTTAAACCAGGCAGAGGTTTAAGAAAAAATAAATACAGTGTTACCTGGACTAGAAATCCGGTCACGGTATTTCGGTATATCACTGCTCAGTGTCTGAAGCATAACCCACATTGTGAATGTGAAGAGTGCTGCTAGGAAACCATAGAATACCAGATAGAATAGCAAGATCAATCCTGTAACAAAAAAAAAAAAAAAAAAAGGCTAAAATTAGTCATAAATACACCTCTAGCGTACATATGTAATGTGCAGTGCACAATAATGCATACAAAGCTCTTTTCTTAATACTTTCTGATTCTCGAAGCTTATAGGGTATTTTGGCATCTCTATTTTTAAGAGAAAAGCATTAAAAACCACTCTTTGGGCTACACAGGAAAGCTGGCAAAAACAACTAAGCAGTGCATTAGGAAAAGAAAACAACTCTAACTTGTTTATTGGAATTTTTAGCTTTGTATTTGGTTGTTGGGAAGAGGAAAAAACTGAGGGAAAAAATAAAATTATTATACTGGATCCAGACCAGGGAGGAAGCAACTGGTGCTTTAATAACACAGCTGATATTTGAGAGAACTCCATACAGAGCAGTCCTTCACACATCCTGTTACAAGATACTTCTCAAGGTGGAAATGCTTTCTGCCGCATGCTTTTGAAAAGAAGCCAAGCCTTCTCTTTAGATTTACCCAGCCTAACACACGCACCTGCTTTACCAATCTACCCTGGGAACCCAGCAACCTCACCAAATTAACCAAATAGACAGATATTACAGCTTCAACTTGTTTCATTAACTGAGCACTCAATACCAACCTATAAAAATGTGTGGGATTCTGTTTTAAGACTGAGCACCTGAGACTTAAAGGCATACACAGCAACTTTGTAAAAAAGAATGAGAGCTATTAAAAGTACTGAGGGGACTGGATGCTTGGACTGAGAGCCATCTTTAAAATCATTCTAATTCAAAAGCATAACCAAATATTGACATGAATTCAGTTTTTATTGGATATTCTAGTTGGAAGGGTACTATCAGAAGCCAGAGATGTAACTCGGGCATGAAGAAAAGCACTTCAAAACCATTATGGAACATCCTACCACTGGCACTTGATTACGTGAGAGAATCAAGTACAGAACTTTTTAACCTTTCACAGAAAAGGAAAGAATAAAAGCAAACAACTGTACCCCAGTGCTACCTACTGTCCACTGGAAGATGACAGAAGGAAGCCTAAACTCTGGCTCCTGTCCCAGAAACTATTTTGCACTGAAATAGTCTCTCTCTAGTGTAGTAAAGTCCCCAGAAACCCCTGACTGTTAAAAAACCAAGCACCTGTTTTACTTCTCCCAAAAGAATTCTGTGTACATCTATTAAAATAATGACATGGTTTACAAATTCTTTACTGTAAGTAAAGTTCTCAATAGCAACCAGCTGAATGCCAGTATATTTTTGGTTTGGTTTTAGTTTTCAGTCTCACATGTTGTGGAAGTTACCTACCAATCTGCAATAACCTGAAAATTACCAGCTATTTAAAATACACTTGAAACCACCATGATGTAAGATTCCATGCAGCAAATAGAAGTAGCAAAGTATGCAAACACAAAAACAAGATTACTCTGTAATGAACAAGACAGCTGGACATCTATTGTGAATGGTTGCTAAGGTTATTTAGAAGCTATTTAGCTGCTAAAATGAGAACATAAAATCAAATAAAAATTCTAGTCAAAAAAAGCCATTACAAAAGTTGTATCTGTATTTGGCACAGCAGCAATTTGTTTTACCTGTAAGCTTATAATTACTTTAACTGGATTCAAAACAGAACAAGGATCTTGCGATTAATAGCCAATGTGTTCTGGGTATTACAAAACCAACCAAAAAAAAAAAAAAAAAAAAAAAAAAAAAAAAAAAACAAAAAAAAAAAAAAAAACCAAAAACTCCCTTACAAAACTTCTGGTCCACTCTCATTTTGATCCATACAATTTAATCAACTACTGGATACTTTCACCAAACTGTCTAGAAAGTACACTTTCCATCAAGGGACCAAGGCATCCATCGAACAGCCCCAATGGAATAGAAGAATTTGACATGGAAGACAAGACAAGCAGCTACCATGTCAAGTAGAGTAAAAGCAAGAAAATCAGGGAAATTATTTCAGAATACACCCATATTTTAATTTTTAAAACAATATGCCAAACTTCATTGGAAAAAGAAAAAAACTGATGAGAGAACATGGGCAATCAGAGTACCACGGTGTGCAGTTCTCAGCAGACACGGCCCCAAGAGTCGTCCCGGTTTGGGCCAACACTACCACAGCACCTGCATTCCCGGCTCGGAGCTGACCCCGAAGAGCAGGTGCCAGAAGGGGCAGCTCTCCCCCATGGGGTCACTGGGTCCCCTTCCCCACCAAGGGCAGCAGAGGGCAGAGCCGGGACCCCTCACAGCCTGGAGGGAGCGCCAGTACAGGGCTAGCAGCGACCCCCACTCTGTGATGGGGACTGCAGTGACAACAGCACCTTCCCCAGCCCCCCTCCCTCCCAGCAGCAGCCCAACCTCTGGGGACACGCAGCAGGAGCACGGCTGGAAAGACTGCTTCTATTCACGGCCCTGAAGCTCCACTGGCCTCCCCCAGCCCAGCAAAGCACATGCCTGCTCACACACAGATTATTTTTAATCTTTATTTTAATATAGCTTGTAAATGCACTGCAGAACGCTCACCACTAAACTGACCCATTTACACTACTTTGCCGCATTAAAGAGGGGAAAAAACAAACAACAAAAATCCCCTCTATAACTTCGAGCAGCCCCAAACTGAGTAAGCTGCTCTTTGTGAGCCTATTAGTACTAATTATCCTTAGCTAATCACAGTGAGCAAGCTATAACCTGTCAAGAAACTCTGCCAAAATAACTTCACATAACACTGGATTTCTTGTCAGGAAACAAGATGTACCCAAGTAACAGTGAAAAGCCATCTTCTATATTTTCTCCAAACAAAGTACAGCTTCCACATCTAACATGCAACCCAACTCAACTGTTGTACACCAAAAAAATAACACAAGAAAAACTCAGAACCAAAATTCTGCATTACAATTCAGCTAGTTGTTTTGGTTTGCTTTTCTTTTTGCAGGGCATCACAGTACCAAAAACCACTTCTTCATATCCTAACCACATCAAGCAAGTCCAATCTGGAAAACTTCCATTTCTGAACCAACATGTTGGTACCGTCATTAGCTGGAATTCATTTGCAGGAATCGAAACACTTCTCCACTGTGAAAATCAGAATTTATGACTGTGGTGAATGCAAGATACTACATACCTGGCCATCATTTCCATGGGATACAAGTTTTCCAAACTTTACATGGCAAAGGTAATGAAAAGCATGTTACTCTTGCATAAACCAGACTGGCAAATCTATCTGTATGTAATGCACAATTAGATATATATAGGCATCAGTATAAATGCTCCCTCAAACAGGGTTGCAACTATTCAACATTACCTGCAACAACAAAAACTAATTTCTGGTTTTATGGTTTGTTGAATTCCATGCTGCACTGATCCTATCACTGCCATGATTGTCCTTCAGCATCTTTAACAAGTGGGATTTAAACACCCAAGTGATGTTCCTACTGACTTTCTTTGGTGTTCCTGGTACTGGAACACTGAGTTTTAGTCCACCTGCAGAGAATTTCCTTACTTTAACCTAATATAACTACACACATGAAACCATCACGAATCATGTTTCAATCTTATTTCTTGGACACTCAAGAATTACTGTTTTCCAGATTTGGGTGACAGCAGAGGGAGGAAGAGAAGACTTGGAAAAAATATAACCTCAGTCCCTTGTTATATATTCTATGTCACAATAAGCCAGGGCTCCACACAGAATATGGCTACACCTCAGGAGACAATGAAAACTGTCAAGTGCAACACTTGTGAAGAATCACAAAAGCCAAAAATCACAAATGCCATGATTAAGCATTTAGAACACCCCCCCATCACCACAAAGTACACTTACTGTACAACTAGAGCATACTGATTGATATCTGCAACAAGCCAAAGCAAGATGCCTTTTATCAGCGCAATATAAGTCAAGAAAAATAAAATATTCTACTGCAGTGGCAGACAGTGTTACCAGATGTTTAATACTACACTACTCAGAAAGAAAGCTAAATGACAATAAATACCTGCTCAAAACACCAATAAAGAAGACAAAATAATGATGTCAGAAAAGCAGTTAAAAGTCTGACAGCACTTTTTGTGTCTTCACTGAATTCCAACCAGGAATTCAGTGAAGACAAAAAAAAAAAAAAAGCAAAGCTGGATCCTTTATTATGGCAGTCAACAAGAATGTATTTCCATTGACATGATGGAAAGCTCTCCTAAAAATAAAGTGTTGGGGTTTGTTGGTGGGGTCTTTGTAATTACAAACACGTATCTGTGCACCAAAGGATACAACTAAGCATTCAAAAGAAAATTCATAGGTCTGAATTTCTGTGTACTTCAAGGCAATGCCACCTCTACCTTGAACACCCTTACACAACCAGCTTCACAGAAAGACTTAAATATACTTGCCATGACATCTAGTGTGACCAGAGATAAGTACTGCTACAGTCTATATCACCCTTCTTTTTTGGCACAAATGCTTTTCCTGTAACCTTATGCAAAAAGAATTAACTACCTTGTAAGACAATGCACACATCCGAGTATGCAGTGAGCATCTCATTACAAGACATTTATGATGATCACACTCCATTCTCACTAACTGTAGGCAGACACAGCCACCTTGCCATTACAGGCAGAGACAAATGCTGATGCCCCACCCTGCAGTCTGCCGAATCCTCCTTTCTCTGCTCTACCCTATTAAATCCTGGGTGTACCCCAGACCCACACTCATTCCCATCACCTCTTCCAGGACTATCAGCACCCCTCATTCCTTGCTGCTGAGAACAGCACAGCCTCAACTCAGCAGCTTTTCTCAGTATTTTCTGTCTCTTAATACAACAAATGACTATGCTGAATAATTAAAAATAGAAGAATTGGGAGGGAGGGTGAGTGTTTGTAGGTTCGGATATCAACTTGTGAAAGATTCTAACTGAAGTACCCTGCAAGTCTGCAAAAAAATTAGGTGAAAGTCTCCAATTTTTTTTTTCCACAGGAGGAGACACTATAGAGTTTTCACCAAGCTGTAAAAAACAACTCTTCACCAAACTCTAAAATGCAACCTCTGTTACATGACAAATGAGTACAGGAACCACTTGTGTTTGATCTTTTCACAAATCATGGCATGGAAATGGCAGAGGAGTACTCCAATGCCATAGAATTGGGATTCAGAGAGAACCACTGCCTTGCAATTATCATTTACATAAGCCCCCCGGACTATGCCAGACTCGGGCAAAACATGCACATACTGTGAATAATTACTTAACGGTTTCTCTACTGCTCCTGTCTTACTTCTGTGAGGAAGCTGTCTTGAGACAAGAGAAATATGCACGGAAGAACAAGAGCCAGCTGAATTCTCATGGTGCTGCCCCTGGAGACACAACAACCCAGCAGACTGGCAACCAGAAACCTCCTCCCCTGCGTCTTTGCCTTTCAGCCCAGAAACCAGCAACAGAAAGGGAACCGCAGTTGGTGAGAGAGCTCTAAGATCACACCTCTAGAGTAAGAGCAGGAGGAGACCAAATCCTGCAGTCTCCTGTGCCAACAGAGCCACCCAATTAGTGTCCTACCATTAAAAAGTAAAACCAAACAGAAAGCCACACACCACACCCCAAAACAGTCAGACTATAATTAAATTAAAGAAGCACAGTATGTTAATCATGGAATGCCAAAACAAACAAATGTTGATGAAAAAAATACACTGAAAATATGGTGTTACTGAACACTCACTTCCCAATGTCTAACCTGAGGAAGTGGCATATAGTAGTAACCACATGCTAATCGCCTAAACTACTAAATAAAACCTCTTAATGAAGTAAAATCATTTGACTTGCCTACACAAAGTAAAATTATTCAAAGTGTCAACTGATACTTTCTTAAGTAATTGCAGAAACTCAGTTACCAAGGAAATCATCTCAACTTCAAAGGCTATCTACTGGCCTTGGTCTAACATGGACTAGTGACATCCTAGGTGATTTACCCTACTAGGTAGGTTTAAACAGAGAAGATGGTTTCATCTTCACCTTTTTAAAAAAACAAAACAGGTTTGCAAGCTATTTCTAACATATCTACAGTCTGCGCTGCTCAGACTCATGACACAGCCAGACTTCTGCAATCCACACACCCAACCCACGCACTTGAGGAAACCTGCCTGTACAGAAAGATCACTAGACAACAGCATAGTGGAAATTTCCTATCCTTTGCTATTCAACTGGCAGAGTAGCTGCAAGCTCTTATTTCCATTTGAATGGAGGGGAACTCCTGTCAGAGCTCGGGCCCTCGCCTGACAGACAGAAGAACACTGGCACGGCAGAGAAAGCACACCCCATGCACAGTCCGCTTAAAGCTCCTCCTCGCTGTTTCAACATCAGCATTCATTGAGATCGCGTCAAGGCCAAGGATGTACTGGCCTGTTCCTTAACACCACGCTGAGAGTCTTGTTGGTTTTGTAAGCACAACTATTAAGTATCCCAACTACATCCAAGTTTTGGGAGGAGACGCAGCATTTTCTGAAGTCAGTAAATACGTCCCATGAGGGCTGAAGAAACATCCTAATATTAAGCATTTGTACAACTGTTTAATACGAGAAAACACACTCGGAAAAGCCAAATATTTTTATTGGAAGCAACCAGATTATGATAACAGCTCAGAAGAAAGCAATAGGATGACTACCTGAAAATAGGGAAACAAACACTGACTTCACAGGCTTTACTGGAGAGCCTTCATTTAAAGCTTCCTTTAAGAAAATAAAAGGCCCAGAAGCCCTACGCTGGAACAAATTTAGCACGATGACGCACAACCACACACAACGATCACTTGCTGGAATCGGGGCTCACGAACTTCTGGGGAGGGGGGGTCGGGGATCTTCCTTTACTCTCCCTCCCCGAGCTGCAGGTCCAAGTACAAAGGCAATTCGCGCCCATTCATTCTGCATTCCGTGCGCCGCTGGAGCGGGGGAGCTGCCCCGGCACGCGCAGGCTGCGGGGGGCGCGGGCGATGCCGCGGGCGGGGCCGGCCCGCACCTCGCGGCGGAAACCCGTCACGGCGGCACCGCGGCGGCCCCCGGCAGAGCGGGCGGGAGATGAGCCCACAGGCCCGCACGAGTTGCGGGGCGGGCGCTGAGTCATCTCGGGACGCGCCCCGGGAATCGCCCCGACCCCCGCCCCCGCTATCACGGACGGAGCTATTTTTAGACCCGCGGTTGTAACGGACACCGGGGCGCGTGCGCCGCCGCGGCCGCGCGGGTCGCCTCACCTGGCGCGTGCCGCCCCCTCACGCCCGCGGGGGCCCTCCCGCATCCCGTCCCCTCACGCCCGCGGGGGGCCCTCCCGCATCCCGTCCCCTCACGCCCGCGGGGGGCCCTCCCGCAATCCCGCCCCCCCTCGTCCCCGCGGGGACCCTCCAGCCCGCCCCTCGCCCCCGCGGGGGGCCCTCCCGCATCCCGCCCCCGTGCCCCCCCACCCCACGGCCCCGCGGCTTCGCCGGCGCCTCGCCCCGCCCTCGTCCCCCGCGGCAGCCCTTACCCCAGCTCTTCGCCGTGCGCCCCAGGAACTCGCCGCTGTTGGGGTTGTAGATGAACTGCCGCCACTCGGCCATGCTCTGGCGGAAGGGCTTCTTCGTTTCCTTAGACATGGCGAGGCGAGGGGCGGCTGCGTCGCGCGCTCCGGCGGCAGAGCCTCCCCGGCAAAGAAAGCCGCAGCCAGCGCCCGCTCCCAACCGCTAAGTAACTGCGGCCGCGGCGCCCGGCGGGAGAGCGGGCGGGGGCCGGGCACGCCGGGACCTTCCCCAGTCCCGCCCTCCTCCTCTCTTGGCGCCCCCGCGCCGGGCGGGCCCCGCCGCGCTCCGCCCACACCCGATCCCCGCTCTCCGCGCGCGCCCCCTGCCGGCCAGCGCCGCCCTGCTGCGGGGGCGCGGGGCCCGGCCTGGCGGAGCGGGCAGCGCCGAGCGCGGACGGAGCGCGGGGCCCGCACGGCCACCACGGCTCGGCCGCCGCTCCCCGACCCTGCCGGGCCCCTCCCAGGCCGGCTCCGGCCACCGGTGATCCCGCCATGTGCCCGGCTGGTGCGGCGCCGGGGATGCTGCGCGGCGGGGCGGGTCCTGATGCACAACCATCTTAGAAAAGTGCCAGGGAACATTGCGAGTAACTCCCATCTCGGCATTCGCCGTGAGCCTGCTTCACCCTGAAACACGGGGTGACAGAACCCGAATGTGTTAAGGTGCTGCAGGAGGGCTGTTGGTAAGGTGACTCCTGGAGCACAAGGGCTGAAAAGCTCCCTTGCTCTGACGCTCCTCAAGGTCCGAGTAACTCGGCACACAACCCCCTTCCCCATCCCCCGGCTGGCAGCACAGGAGCAGCCTCCATTTACTGTGGCACGGATCAGGAGCTGGAATTCTCTTTCCCCAGTACGAAGCGGAGCAGCGGCAGCCCCGCGCACCCCCAGCTCTGGGGTTAGCTCCAGTGTCAATAACGGCACTAACTGGGGACTTTGCGGAGCTCAAGTGTGACAGCAGAGCTCTTACATCAAAGCAGTTCTTAAAAATAGTAAAGAGATCAAACCCGACTGAAAAACCTACGCCAAACTACATCTTAAAAATGTAAGTGAAACAAGAGATTTTCAAATCTCTTATGAGGAAATACATACTTATCAGCATGGTTAGTTTAAATCTTTACAATGATTACAGTATTGCCAGAAAGCAGTCCCTGCAATGTATAAAATAGAATAAACCTATTTTCCACTTGAATGTCTGATTCTAGTAGTCTCTGCTGTTACAGTACATCATCTAAATCATTCTATTTGCTGTAGAACAACAGCAGAAAATAACGTATCACTCACTAATTACTCTGTGTCACACTGCTCAGCCAAGAGATTCCATTTCAGTCCAGAAATAAGCCATCTCCATTTTTATTTTTTCTTCTAAATGTCACCGAGCAAAAGACTGTCATTTCATTTTAAAATCTGCTTTGCTGAATTATTTTTCCCAGTTTATTCAAATAGGTATCCTACACTATGAGGGAATAACATGTCAGCAAAATGTAGCTATATCAGTCTTTTTGGACTGGGTACCATATGGATTCAATAACATTAAAGTTTACTAGATGCAAAGAACTCTGGAAATCAATATAGATTTAAAAAATCAGATTGTTTCCAAGGAACGACCAAGCCCCACATTATGCTATGAAATATCAGCAGCTAAATATATTAATTTTTTTAATTAAAGAAATTGTAAACCAAGTATTAGAGGAACTAGTATTATCCAGCAACACTGAAACTCTTTGATCTGCACATCTTTAAACATAGGAAATCTTTTTGTAATCTGCTCCAGTGAGTTTCAGAGGCTCAGTTTTACTCTAATAACAGTTTTAACTCTAATAATTATGTTCATTTTTAAAATCAGCAATCTCCTGCAGCCCAGCCTGACTTGGATGGAACAGTGGATCCTCACCCCCACTGAAAATCAAACTGTTTCCAAGATGGAGGAGGGTCAACATCCTGACTTATGGACATATAAACCCATGAGCTACACACTGATCCCAGGTAAAATAATGGAAGGGTCCCTCCATCCTCCAGTGAATGCAAAGTGCTGAATGAGGACAGCCTGATGTGCCACACAGTTCCTGTGAGAGTCCAGGTCTGGACACCAGCCCCAGAGTCAGGGTGCTGCATCACAGCAACTGGAAAAGAACTAATGCAATCTAAAGGGTATATAAACTTGTCTTCTAGAAAGCAGACATCTGCACACATTGGTGAAGAAATGGTACAAAAACACCTGCAGCCACTTCTGATATTTACAATAGCAGGGAAATATTAGTGATACTTCAAAGGGTACTGAAAAATTATCCAGGGAGAAGAAAACAAGCTAATGTAGAGTATGAAGCTTCCACATTTCATCTTATTTAGCTTCTGAAAGAAAAAAAAAAACTGACAAGAGACTGGATTACTTTGAATAGGTACTTAAATATAGGAAGAGATCACAAGAGTATGAACTTTTCAACCTGCCTAACAAAGGCAATGGTATCCATTTTCTGTAAACTGGAGCAAGACAAATCTAATGTTGACATTTCCTGACTGTGAGGGCAATTAAACATTTAAATAGTTTATATCAGCAGAGATAGTGGGTATACCTTTGCTTGGGTTTTAAACATGAGATTAGATATACCTTTTAAAGACAGGTTTTAACTCGGGTTTGGAAGAAATCCAGTCGTGTGTGTCAGGTAGTTACTGAAATACTTGAGCTGATTCCATAGAGAGAAATGAGGGAATGGCACTGGTGGTTCTGAGTATGTGTGTCTGAACATTGTCAAGTGTAGGCTCATCTCACAGATCATTCAACACTAAGAGTGCTCCTCAGTTTACAATTTCTTGTTTCTCTGGAGAGGCAACTTTATCTGTATGGCTGATCTTTGTAATGGTGTTATCAGTAATACTTATTTCCCAGAGCACAACAGGAAGAAAACCATCTTAAAAATCAGGTATGATGATAATAAAACTATAAATCATATAACACAAAAAATTCCAAACTTTAAAAATACTGCCTAAAGATACCTGCCAAGTTCTTGTTAGAAGTTGTCATGCAGAACTCTGGGGAAAAAAAAAAAAAAAACAAACTATGATAGGAGGCAAGATTGTAATTGTTCACAATACAGAGACTCTGTAGAGGGCAGTTCTTCAGCACAAGGGGGTTTTTTGTTTGTTTTTTGGGGTTTTTTTTGTGTGTCTGTGTTGCTAAAGGGAATTTCACTTTGGCCCATTGGAGAATTCCTGAAAAGTAAAAGCCATCCCCTTCTTTTCTTGTTTGAGTCTAGGGTGGACCACAGCATGACACAACTTTGGCATGACTTGGATAGCTCCCTGGGGCTGCTGGAACTTCCAGAGGGGCCTGCCCAGTCTTGTTTCAAAGCAGCTTTTGAATTGCAGGAGACGTACGCATCAGGCTCAAATCTGCTTCTTTATCTTCCGCTAAGTTTAAACTGGAATTAGAAGATACACAATAAACTCAGGAAGGAAAAACTTCAAAAATATTGTGACTGAAAAATACTTTCTACTTCACTGTACAAAATACTAAGACGCACGTTTCCATGAGAAAAATACATACAAAAGACTTCCCACTAAAAATGAAAATGTCTTTCATTGTGAGAGTAGAAAGACTACAGAAACAGTTCTTGTGTTTGGGAGTTTGCCAATGAATCAGAAAGGACTGGTAAAAATGCATTCTTTGTGCAGAGCCCCCTCACTCTGGAAAAAACTCCTTTATTCACAGAGACAAGATTCTGCTCTCATATATAGCACGATAACTCCTGTGAAGTCAATGGGAGTTGACTTGTATTACACAGAGATTTTTGCCCAGATATTCAGCATTTGTTTACAGTAGGAACAAGAGACTCTTAACTATTGTTGAAAACTATTTCACTGCTTATTTTTAATACAAAGGGTTCAAAGTGAGGAAAACTCAATTTGTAGGAATTTCATAACTGTCAGGGGTTTTATCCATTTTATAACATGTCAGAGTTCAGTTTCAGATATTTTTTCATGGACAAGTAAAAAAACTTCTTAACAGAAGCTGGTTTGAGAAGAGTTTATAAAAATGAGATATCTGTCTTAATTGCTGAAGCATTTTCTATCCTCTTGAGCTAATACTTTGTAAACAGCAATTGAGTGAGGGACCACAGATGTTTACTGACAAAGTCTGTCTACAAGACATAAGTATAGGTCTGACACAGAAAAAAAGGGAGCTGGGCAAGACAGCTGGCATTAGTTCATAGGTATCTCTGGGATGGAAGCAGAAAGAGCAGGGACAAATGGGAGGCCATTAGGAAGAGAGGCTAAAGGAGGAAAAGCATAAGAGAGGCAGCGTAGAGAGTTTGGGACTGGAAATTCAATTTAATGACAAAACTCACAGTAATTATCAAGTGCTGCTGAAAGAGATGGTCCCTCCTCTCTCCCTATTCCACTGTCCCTTCCAACCCTGGCTGTGAGTTTTAGCACTGGTGTTCATTTTACCCCATGATGACCTGATTCAGAGAGCTGAACTGAAAGAAAAGGAACTATACAAGTTTAGTTCCCTGACTCAGCTCACGAGGGAGACCAGGACAGACAGTAGGAGGAATGGGACGGACTACCCCTTTCAGTAGCAGCCCACAATTAGATTGGCAGAACCACATCCTGAGTTCAGCAGGGGACTCGGGCAGCAAGCCAAGAAGAAAGCCAGCACTGGCTAAGTCAGGAGACTGAGGCTGAAATGAAGAGTCTATGAAGACAAAACACTGTTGAAAAATTGATGTTGGAGGGAATGAAAGGCCTGGAGAAGTGAGGTAAGGTTTGGAAGTAGGAAGGAGATAGAAATTGCAGGAGTCTGTCCTTGCTGTAGCATTATGTTCTGCCCCTGAAAATACATTAGAAAATACTAAATTTCTCTATTCCTTTACCACCAATTTTTCTGATGCAAATTATGAACCAATGTGCATATGTCATTGTCTTCTGTTGTCATAGATGATGACAGCTCCTTACTCTTATCAGTAACCGATGCATGCAGCAGGGAAGTCTTTTGCAGTCATCTAATCTTACTGATAAAAGCAGTGGTACCATACCAACGTGATAGTACTGTCATGTCTCTAGGTAATTTAAAAAAAAAAGGAAAAAAAAAAGATTAAACAACAACAAAACAAAAGAAGATAAAGGAACTTTGAACACCTATAAGGCTACAAAACAAAGTTTTTAAAGGTTGACTCGTACACAGCTAAAGACAAGCAAGAAAGATGCATTATAAACTTTTCCTCTAAAAGGGAGACCTACAAATCCAAAAATCTTTGGCAGACAAAATTTGATTTAAATTTTTCTGGTTTTTATTTGGTATGTCTGTTAAGATATCTGTCACATGAAAATGTTCATCTTTTTCAGTTTTCCTTCTGTATCTGCATTTTCCTACTGATGTAAATTTAGTCTATACAATACAGCAGTTTGTGAAGATGACTCTGAAATGCAATAGGTTGCCCCTCTAATTTACTTAAATGGTACTAAGAAATTGTCCCACGATGGGAACTAGTATTTTCAGTTTTCCTAGTCCAGCTTTCTTCCTTCCCCCAGTCGAGTCACTGAATCCCTTAGTGATCTTGAACAAATAATTTGATTTAATTGTACCCAAATCAAGCCAGCGGGATAAGTTAAGTAAAAAGCAGCTTTTCCCCACAAACCAAAGCCTCTGCCTGAACTGTGCCTTCCCCAGTAATCAGACTCGAGTGAAAGTAACACACTTCCCCTTGGGACTATCGTGAGGGAGTCAAACATTCCAAATGTGTTTCAAAACCTAGATGTGTTCAAAGTTGTTCTTGAAATATGTTCTTGCTAATCCAATAATTAACATGATGGTTTTGCATAGAATAAAGAATCTTAAATATTTAGAAGCATATGATTATAGTGTTTTTAAGAGAGTCACTATCTGTTAAAACGTATTAATTTACTTGTTCACTTCAAACAGACTAGATCTCAACTGTTATGCTTTTTAAACTCTGGTGGCTTACCTAATGAATGCTTGTGACTCATAAGGCTTATTATTAGTCCTTCTGGGCATACATAAGTAAAAAAAAAAAGAATTATAGCAAGCTAGCTTTTATGTACTGTTTAGCAGAAAGTTCACAGTATTATATAAATCATACCAATGTAGTTCTCCTTTAACTACTAAAATATATTGTAATCTACTTGCTTTGGGTATGTTCCATTTTACTTCCTAATCCAAACAGTGGGTGTTACAGATATACACCTTAGTGATGGTGGCATCAAACTGAAGTTATAAAAATACTGAACCAGCTGCTACACAGGAACAGCTCCTGACTGATATTTTTATCTGGGGTTATTTACTAAGCCTCTGTGAGTATGTCTGCCCCTCAGTGAGAGCTAGATTTGTTAAAAAGCCAACCACCTTCCTCTCTCATTAACCACAAATGATACTGCAGATGCTTAGCATTTTTTCCATGAAGTCCTACATCCATCTGCTCCTGATAAATTCACTCGTAGGGAGTATCCTTATAGTAAGTACAATTGTGGAACACCCACACAAAGTCACAAGGCTTACAAATTGAGATAATATCCACTTTTTATGCTAGGCAGTTAATCTGTTTATTTATATGATTTTTGAAAAGGAACGTGAAAAAAAAGAACTTTTGAAAATGGAAAATGTAAGTCAGCATTTTCTTTCTAGTCTGAATGTGTGGGAATTCTACAATTAGTCTATTTTTGGTCTGACTTTTTTACAGCATTTTTTATGAGATTGTACTGCCCTTACAGCAAATTATTAAATAATCTTAAACAAAATTATACACTTGTAACAAATGATTTCTGTTTAACTATCTCTGGTTGTGAAAAGGCAGTACATACACTGTAGTCTATAACATAATTTCATTAAAAAGTATTATAGGAATAATATAAAGGAATTGGAGCTACACAGGATCTGTTTGCCCATTTCTTTTTGATTCTGCAGGCTCCTGCATATTTAATTCCCAGTAAATGCTAGTGGATTTTCCCAACACGGCCACCAATAAAGGCTTTTAATTATTTTTACATGCATTTTCCAATTTCTCTCACATTTGAGCAACCAGCCTCCCTTTCCATTGCTTCCTAATCATAATACAATCAAAAAATCTTTATTCTACCTCCAACTGCCAGATGCAATACCTTGAAAGGAAAGAAACTATACTTAAACAGAACATTTAACTTGTCTCTATCTACTTTAAGGACAGCAGGGTTACTACAAGAGAATGGGAAAATATAAGTTTTTTAAAATATCTTAGCTTGGGAAAGTTTTTTTTTCAGATTCATACTGCAGACAAAACCAACAAAAATCCACACTTGAGTGCTCACATAAGCAAAGCTGCTGTATCTTCTCCCATGCTGGGAGAGATACTTGCCCTACATGAAGGGAAGTGTTTGAGCAGGAGGAGCAGGATCGAGTTCACTGAAAAAATCAAAAGAAAACCCTGTCAAAATGTGGTCTGTTATAATCACAGAGCCTATGAGAAAATAAAATCTTAAACTACAAACAAACCCTGAGTATTAAAAAATAGACTGAAATGTTCTACATCCTTGTGATTGCAATTCTCTGCTGCTGTAATTGTAATGGGCACTTTGTTCTAATACCATCAATCTTCATTTTTTATTTATTTGCTAAATTGTTTGCTAACATGAGAAAGAGAAGATAATTTATAATAAAAGCCCATCTGCATAGATTTGTGCAAATATAATTGCACATTCTAATGCTCAGACAAGGACATATTGATTATACCTGAGAACTGTTTGTTAACAAATCCGGGGCCAGAGAAACTGATTTTTTGAAAGCAATTCCAAAACAGATAAAGTACTTACAGCCATCCTAAGGAGCATACCTGGTTGTGATTTCTGGCAGAAAGCATAGTGCAGCTTCCAGGTGTGGAAGATAATTTATGAAACAGATGAAGGAACTGTATTTCCTAAGTGCTATGAAGAAGTGCTATGAAGTGCTGTCAGTACTGTGTTCTCTGCATTAACACATATGAAGCACAGCTGGCCACTGCACTGAGGACATCTGTAGTGCTAAGGCTGCTGCACAGCTGCTGTCCTTGCACTTCATGTCAAGATGGACTACTCAAATTTGGCACATAGAAAAGGTCATTAGCAAGCCTATTAAAGGTTATTAGCCAATACTTGAGAGGCATGACTTCCCTGTGTAACTATAACAGAAAAATACAGAGTTAATCACACTGAAAACATTGAAGTGACTGCAGAGAAAATAGTTATTTGTGTAGATCACAGGCAATGAATTCATACTCAAATCCATTATATATATTGCCCCAAACAGTGTTCAAATAAATACTACACCAGGAAATACTAAACATCTACCTTAAATCTGACCATTAAATACAGTTATAGCTGTCCCTTCCTCCTTGGTAATTGTCAAGTGGTTGAGATGATCTCAGAGCAGATTTTTTTGTTAGATCCTAAATCATTGTTAGGACCCACAGTGGAGTCCAGGTAAGGCAGCTATAATATGTGTCTTGTAGGTATGTGTTCTGTATTTTAAAATATTTTTAGAAGGAGAACCAATTCCAAAACTTGGTTTTAAATTAGGTCTCTTTATTATTTAATCATTAAGGATTCATACTACCAAGATACAAACCCAGTTCATCTTACCTACATGTACATACCCTTAAGAAAACTGGGAGACAAGTAAGCCACTAACTGGAGACTCTGTATTTAAGTGGGAGGAGGAGTTGTTTATGCAGAATAAAGAACTGTCTTGCTAAACAATGCTCTGCAACACAGACCTAAGAAATTTTGGATTTAGGGAAAGTCAGTGGGGATTCAGGTTTTGCCATTAGTGCCATTTCCATAGCAGAAGGACACAAACCCTCATTTGCAATCCTCAGCCATTAACTCTGAAAAAACTTGTAACTCTATGCAAAAATCATAATTTAATTTTAATTCCCTGCATTGCATTAAATTACAAAGGTGTAATTCATCATTGTTTTCTTTCCATTTTAATTACATTTGGCACAGACTTCTTAACCTGTGATTGATGAGCAGGTGGAAAATAACAAGTTAATGATGGGACAAAAATTGTATTTCTTTTACTAGCTTTTGTTTTTCTCCTTATGCTTATGCAGAGATTCTGTGTACATTTACAGAGATTTCCAGGGCTGGTTCTGAGCCTTTACCCTGTGAGATACATACTCTGCTGTTTCCTAGACATAAGATTTTTACTTCTTTTGGGTCAAATAATACATCATAAATCAGTTTTTAGAGACAATGTTCTGATTAAGATTCCTATTAAATAAAAAAAATCCTTCTTTCCTGGTACTTTTTAAAGTTTGTGTTCAGCTCGAGTCAAGTAGTGCTGGGTTCAGTATACTACTTGTTTTGCTTTTCAACAATTAATTTCAGAATAAATCCTTTTGGCACCTTGAAATATGAAGTATTGTTTTATTAGAACTCATGCCTGTTGCTCAAGTCAGTAAAGAAAGACAATGTTTTTTCATAAGGGTGTGTCCTACCTTTTAGTTAAAAATAAGGGTTTTTTTCTTTCTCTAAGACTTTTCCCTGTTCTAAAAAGCGTTAATATAAAGCATAAGTAAATAAAAATGCTGCTGTCTGAACTTGATGCAGAAGAATAGCCAAAAAAATGCTCAGGGTACCATTTAGTATTACACAGATAAGCATCATTTAGTATTACACAGATAAGCATTTGTGACCAAAGAGACTCTTAAAAAAAACAAGTATTTTTAAATTCAGTTCTTCTGAGCACATATACTGTGCTCTCAAGCTGTTCTCCTTGGTTCTCCTTGTGTCTCCCTCCCCATTTCTTTGCTTGTCGAGTGAAATAAAGCCCTTTATGTTGATAAAATAATTTGTGTTGTCACTTGAAACAGAAAACTATAAAATGACTGTGCAGTAATCTATACATCGTAAGCTGAGCAACTGAGAAATTGGTAGGTAAACCATCCCTCTAGAAATGGATACACAAAAGTTCATTGTAGTTGGTTTTGTATGTAAAATTACTTTAGATGTCCTGGTCTTTGCCTGCTGGTTGTAGACTTCAGGAGAGTTTTCACTTACTGTTAGAAAATAAATAAATAAATTTCTTCTAAACAGTCTAAATACTTTCATATCATCTATATGACCCAGAGATGTGTGTCAAAGCCTGAAACATTTCTTCATTCTCTTAATCAGTTCTGCTGGTAGAAGCATTAATTGCAGTCTGCTAGCTATATAAAGGAAAAAAAAACAAATTAATAGAGGGTTGTTCACTTGATTTACTATAAATTAGAAAGTATTTCCAAGAGGAAGAGAAAGATTCAGGCAGCATTTGCTCTCTTGCTATTATTAAAAAAAAAAAAAAAAGGCATTGTTCATTTAAAATAATGGCTTTTACAGAATGAGTCTATTTTTCTCCTTACCGGAAAGTTGAAGGAACAAAACACAATTAATGCATTTACTGCCACTCCTGATTAAAGTGAAGATTTAAGGTCCTGCATATCCTGTCTTAAACTGATTTCAAAATGTCTGTTTTTTGGATAATGCCAATATGATGGTCATTTCAGAACAATACTTAACAGTCTGGAACACTGACCACTCCATGGATCGCAGAATAACAAATTATCCCTGTCCATCCAGAAAAAAGCTGGAATGTGTTTGTTAATACTGCTCATGAATTACAACTTTCTCCCTTCAAAAGCAGTAATTTTCATTACTGTTTTAATTTACAGTTCACCAATTAAAAAACTTTCTCTGTTTTACTCCCAACTAAAGACTAAACAGACACATGTAGATTTTTAAGTCCTCAGTTAAACAGCCCTGCATAAATATGATTGGGACAGCATGCTGAAGGGGTATGCAAGATTTATACTGTATTACTACACAGAAGATAATTTCATCATACGTATTTGGTCTTGGTCTGGTCTTAGCATAATAAAACTAAAAACCTTGTCATATGGTACCCATGACCAGCCTTTGACTTCAGATTTACCAAACATCTTCATAATCTTGTTCTTCTCACTGAAAAAAAAAGAACAGTGAAATATCTAAGAAGTTGTGCTGCATATCTGCTTAGAGAGTGCACTGAAATAATGAGTATGATCACTGAGGATATGGTGTAACTTCAATAACTAACTCACCAGTTTTAAAGGAGACCGAGTTTCAGAACTGATGCATTCACTTCAAAGCAGTTCAGTTTCTTAAAGTCAGTAAATCTCAACATTTTTTTAAAAGACCAAAGATAGGGAATCCTGAAAATCAGGGTCATATTTTATTCAACAGCAAAAGCAGCTAAGTAATTCCTGTGCAACAAGAGATAAACATTCACAAAGCCAATAACTTTGATTCACGTAGAGAAAAAAGTAAAATTTGGTTAGGAATCACCTGAGGTGACTTTCTGCTTAGAATTTTAGTACATATTTCAGGTGCTAAAAGGTATTGCAGGTAATTTCAGGTACATATCAAAATTTGAAAGTGAACTGGTCCCTACATAAACTAGGGCAGATTCTTGCCATTCTTCAGAGCCTATTTCCTTCACTGCCGTTAGCTTTACAGATGGAAAGGAGCTGTTTAAGGTGAAGAGACTGTTGGCAGCAAAATAAACTAGCTTGGCAAAAGATCAGGAGGTTTCAATGTCTCGGCAAGAAATCAAAGTTTCCTTCCTTTCTTTGTTTAAAACACTTGATCTGCCATTCTCTGAACAAAGCATATGGAAAATTCTGAAATGATTGTCCATTTCTTTATTCCTCCCCATCCCCGGAACTGAAGAGCCTTTAGAAAGACCAGATATAAGAGTACATACTCAGTTTTGGTTCTCGTGGGTAGCAGATCCTGGATTAGGGTTATGAATTCATGAATTACAGGACTTTTCATCCAGGATCTGTCACCACATTTTCATTCACATCAAAAAGACTATAACATCTTGATTTAGCATTGACACAGAAAGATGGGGAGAGAAGCAAAAATGTGAACTGCAGAAATGAGAAAAATCACCTGGGGGGTGGAATTTAGGAAAACCAGCATTCGAACCTTTATCCATTTCTTGATTTAAAGTGTAGAACTCTCATTATGGGATGTCTTATACTGAAATGAAAGCATGAAAATTCTTAGGTCATATCAGACAATGTATCATTATCAGATTATTTCAAGCAGCGTAAGAAGTATCCTTACAATTTAGTAAGAGCACGTTTTCTGATTTCTTCCTCTGTACTTGATAAAAAGATGCCGTTGATACAAGTACAGAACGCAGCTTCCCACATTTCTTCTAAAAGTACTGAGAATGTTGCTGCTTTTACTATTTATTCAATAAAACCAGATCTGAGTATGAATAGATGCATAACTGCAGAATCATTACACCTTTTCACAGCCTCTCAGGGAGTCCATCCTTTTTAATGCAATACCTTAAACTTGAAATTTTTTATGCAAGTCTGCTCTGGCAGCTCATTAGTTTGATGGTAGGTTCCAGATTTTGGCACTACAATTTCCCACTTTGACTAAATTAGCGTGGGAAACCAGCAGTTTACATACTTGTATGTACTAATGGCAGCACTGCTTAGCTGTCTTAATCAAACACCCAGAATTAAGTCTTTGCCTTCACTCTATGCAGCAAGATATTTAAATTGCTCTCTTTAAACCAACTTTGTCAGAGCTGTGGGGTCAAAAATAGCCTCTCATAGATTTGCAAAATTGCACTAATGCATCACGTCCTACTAAGGAATAGGATAGAAGTTAGCCTGGAGGAAGGGATGAAAACTTGTAAAGAACAGAAAGGAAAAATTCATCTATTTTTCAGAAAAAAACTGCCTAATGATTGTTGTCAAATCAGATTCACAGTTCTTGTATAATTAGGATAGAATAAAACAGATTTGCAAGCCAGATGCCATATTTGAGATTACTATTCTGTCAACTTGTCCTGTACAAGTTCACCAGAGAGTTTCCTCCTCTTGTTCATGACATCCTGTTGTCATGGTATTCATTGTTTAAGGTAGTATGTTTTGGAGACAGAAGCAGAATCCTTTTGCCTTGTTTGTAAACCAGGCCTCTTTCAAGTAGCTGCAGAGTAACAGACTAAACTGGTAATTGGTGCCAGCAGTTCTTCTTTATGATTCTGGTGTTATTATTACTGATAATGATAATAATTATCCATCCTTCTTACTATGAATTTAATTCCTTCCTACAAGGAAATGCACAAACAGGAATACTTTATAGCCTTCCTGTTTGGTCCTGTTGCAGACATTTTCTCATTGGTTCCCCTCCAATCATCCACTTCTATCAAGAAATAGCTCTACTGTCACTCAATCTAGAGAAGCCATTCCCAAGAGCGGGACTGAAATGACTCCATGCATAAACCTGATTTCCTTCTGCCCACTTTCATACTTCCAAAGCCACTTCTGCCTTCCATGCTGGTGATGCCAGCAGCAGGCTCAAACCTTCATATCACTGCAGTGCTGCACTCTGCTCTATGGCCTCTGAGAAGTCCAAGAGATGGGAACCATTTCCCTCTTTGTAGTTCCACTGATGTATTCGCACAGACTGCGCACTAAGCACTGCAGAGCAGCAGTGGAGTTAAAAGAAAGATTCCACTGCTGTCCAAAAGGTGTGCAGTGGGAACAGAATGTATTGCTGTAGGAATGTTTGCAGAGAGGAGTGATTAACAAATCTGCTCTTACTTGCAGCAGCCCTTTTACCCCAGCAATTCAAAAGTCACGAGACATGTCTAGCACATCTCATGTCATGCTTACTTGAAGTCTTGCAAAGCAAACATAACTGAACATTCCTGTACAATAGCTGGTTTTTTTTAACAGTAACTTCACTATTGTTAACTGAACTACACGTTATGACAAGTGATATATCCATAGTCATCCCTTTGGCATTCTTTATAAAAACATGAATCACGGAAACATTCATCATGAGGAACTCCCATCATAAGGACATGTACACAGTGTGTCGTTCAGCCTGGCTGTATCTTTCCACTCTGTAAAATGTAACTGTCAGAACAAGTTCGATGAATTGTACAGGCCAACATGTAAGTTTGGTAAAGTACAACTGATAAAACACATGTCAGAATTAATTAGCTATGTTTAACTTCAAGTAATGCTTATGTACAGAAGAAAAATGAAAGCTTTCTTTCTTTGTAAGTTATTCTACCAAACACTGTAATAGCACCATATCGGTGTACATTAACCAGAAAAAAAAATACTTGGAAGAACTGGCCAGCTAACAAAGCTCAGACATTGAAAAGCATGGATAAAGAGCATAAACAGAATAAAAGAACTACTAAACCAGATTGTGCTTGAGCTTAGTCGACAGGAAAGGGAGGAATTAACCACTGTAGCTGCTCCAAAATTGTCAAAAGGAAAGGAATAGACCTAACATATCCAGAAGCCCTTTCAAAGAGACTCACGGGGGTTTTATCCCATGTTTTCCCCCGCAAAAGCCTTTTACCACTTAGGGTCAATGCTAAATGGTGTTGACAGCTATTGTTTATGGCACCTTTAGCCTGTCCAAGATACAGAAGTAACAGTAAGTTTCCCTGAAAATTGAAATGGCTTCTTTCAGAACTGTGCCAGTTTTCTGGAGGTGACAGGAGAGGGTACACAATGGGGTAAATGTAAGGACCATCTGCTATGCCATATAAAAGGAAAGGAAGGGTGAGAAGGAGGTTACCTACAGACATCACCAGGCATGTTTTCCCATGGATAAAGGTACCTGCATTCCAAGAGACACAGTGACACCCTCCATGTTCTTACTCTTCTGGTTTTCCAGGCAAGAGATGCAAAGAAGATTTCCACTCCCTAAGGAAGAGTGCTAGCTGGTAAGAATTTTATTTTACCTCTGCTCAGGTTCAGACAATTTTATAAATGAAACTCAAGAGAGATACCAAGCAATGATTTCCTAAAAATCATTAATGCTTTGGTCTATTTTTTTTTAAATTAAATTCTAGATTGAGTATTACTGGCTGTAATGAGGCAGTGCCAAATCATAAAATGTCATGTGCTGGCTTGAGCTGGTTTTCAGTTTCTGCCCATGCTCTCCTCACTGTGCTCGTGCAGCTCCCTGAGGCTGTTGTGACACAAAATTCCAAACACACTCCCTGAGCTGCACTGATCACAGGGGACCTTTACCCAAACATTGCACATGGCAGGTCTCATACTGGAAAGCACCAGTAACTTCTTCCATCTGTAGATTTCAAAATGGATGTTTGTCACTCGGGAAAAATGTATGTTTTTCTTTTAGTAAAAGTCCCAGAACTGGTAGGATTTTTAGTGCTTCAATGGTGCTATGAGCCATAGTTGCTAAGATCTTAATTAAAATCCTATTATGGCAAAAAACCACTGTATATAATAAAAGTACTTATTTTACAATTCATTACAGCATAAAGAGATTAAATGTTTTGGTATTAAAAACTAATGATAAAAAGATAAAAACTATTGTCATAACATAAAATAAGCAATTTATACTTCTTAAGGTAAATAGCATGAGCATACTTACTTATTCTCATCATAGATTTGGATATTCAGATCAGAAAAATGTTACAGATATATCATCAAAATCTGTAAAAGTGACAATATTTTAAATACAGTATTATAAGCATTTTGTTTCTAAAAAAATGCTGATAACTAAAAATTGCTTTATAACTTTTCTAACAACAATTTTTTTAACTAACAACAATTTCGGGCATCTACTCTAAGTACAGACCTTATCTTCTGTATTACTTCTGTAAACTTCTGTTTATGGTTGGAGAAATAACTAGCTCAAGTATTATATTTGTTATGATGCTTTTAGCTTAATGTAAAGTTGCCTTCCCTAAAAAAGATGCCACTTTGAAGATGTGCCAGCAATTTGCACACAGGTTCCTATTACTAAATCTATTTTATATTGGAATATAGAAGTGGACTACTTGCTGCAACAAAAGGTATTTACTGACTAAATGAGCCTTTTCCATGAAACAACTGAAGGTGCTCAGTACCACTGGGAAATAATCTCTGTGAACAATTATTTTGTTAGGTTATTATCAATACCAAGCATCATTTTGTCTCTGTGCTCAGTGAAATGAGGAGACAAATGGTAAGGGGAACAGAGGTAGTATCAAAGAAAATCTGGACTTGAGATACAAGGGAAAGGTCTTTCTCTTATAGGTTCTCAGAGCCAGCAGGAATGTTGTTGAACTTTAAATGATGTTCTTGTAAGAACACATCAAGCCACTACGAATCTCACATTTTAGCATGCTACAGTTAGAATTACCAAACAGTTCCAACAGCTGGACTGAGTAAAACAAGGCAGGAAAGACAGCACTGTTAGTACAGTGCCTGCAGAGTGGCCAGGGCACCCTGTAACCTGTCACAGATGGCATTTAATGCAATAGAGTTCACAATTCAGTTTTTTAGATTATATTAGCACTCAAATGCTTCTTATATGCTGGAAAACGAGGCAGCCAAGTGAGACACCACAACATTGGCAAAGCAGGAAAAAGAGAGACAGCAAGAAGAAAAAAAATTACAGTTTCAAATTACATAATTTCTTTTTGCCACAACAACTCAAGAAATCCACAACCACATGGTTATTTTCCTCCCCCAAAGTCATCCCTCATTTTCTATCATAAATATTCAGTGACCTGGTCAATACTTTGGACTTGGGCCCTGCTCTTGCAACACTTGCATATACATTTAAGTTTACTCACATGAGTAGCATCTTTGGTGGCAGTAAGACAATTCACTGAATGTGAAAATCTTTTGGGGTTGCTGGCTTTTTGTTAGGGTGAAGCAGGTTGTTAAAATAACTTTGCTCCTGAAAGTTTAACAAGGAACTTTACAGTGGCAGGAAGAAGAAAAGAACCAAGTATTTCACAGATTCCTTAAAGAAATTGAAAATAATTTTTAAAAGAGCCACTGAAAGTGCTAACAGGAATACAGAAATAATCTTTGTCCTGCTGCATCTCCATGGTGCAAATAGAAGTTGTCCGTGTTGTGAAAAGAGAGTTTTAGAAAATTAAAATGAATATTTCAAATCAACACATTCTTCTCTGACATACACTGTGCCAAACTGTGCATTATCAGACTTCTGATGTGTTACTCTGAATGATTCATGAAACACTTAACATTATGGATCTCACTGATGCACATCCTGCTGGGATTAGTGACACCACAACATTTCTAAAACTAAATAATCCAGTGTTACGCACACATGGTGTCCTGAATTCAGAGATCTCAGTATTGCAAGACATTTTGAAAAATGCAGCCTTGCAGCACCCTGTATCACAGGGAATATGTGACTCTAAAAAGACATTACATTCTGTTTCTGTCTACATATAACCTCTTTCCAAATGGCAACTTAAAACTCAGTTATGCACTGGAAAACCTATGGCCATTTCAGAGTACTGCTTTATGGTTCTGCAGGATTTTTGAAACAGCATTTCTATGGATTTGAGGTATATCAGTTCAGGACAAAAGTTTGATGCCATCAGGACTAACAGGCCTCTCCTACCTGTAATCAGGTAGTGGTTGTGGGTTTTGTGTCGCTTTGTGTTTTGTGGGTTTTTTTTAAATGCATGGAATAATAAAGTTTTCTTTCTTGGTTTCTTAAGTATGCTAGCCTAGTATATTTACTACCACTGTGAGACCTTTCTGCAGGTGGGAGCAATGAGAAATAAGATCAATGAATGTCAATAGTGGAAGCACTCTTGTAAATGCATGCCAGGACATCACTTTTCTCTCAACTTCCTCTGCTCTTCACCATTTTTCAGGACCATCCTTCTCAACTAAAAGACCAAGTCAGAATTCAGGTTATATTGTTTTAAATTATTTGACAGAAAGTCTCTATTCAAAAGGCAGACAATTTTATGCTCATAATTCATGAACAGAATTACCCACTAATCCTAAGTAACACTGTTCTTGATTTTTCACTTGGATATTAAGTATATAAAGCACCGGAAAAGCAAATTTAAAACAAAAAAAGACCAATTCTTTTTCTACTCAAAACAACACAAAGTATTACTAATGTATTGTTTAGCTGTGACTAAAACACTTACAGTATTTAAAACTTAAAGAGTTTGGGATATCCTATTAGGTTATAAATAATGCTCTGTGGTTATACACAATGCTCTGTTCTGCTCATGACAGAGCAGAGTACAGAAGACATTTTATCTACAGGTTTCCTCCTCTAAACCAGATGTGTGAGTTCATGCCAGTGTCTAGTTAAAAGAAGTCCTTGAGTTCAGTAGGAGGTTTCCTGTATGAAAAACAGAAAATTGGTTATTTGCAGTCTCCAGGACTCCAAGGAAAGAAGTAGCTTCCATTTGCACTTTAGTCAATAGAAATTATGGCTGGAGAGATGACAGTGACCAGCATGTGGAGGATCAGTTTTAAAAGTTGTGCAAAGAACAGCTGCCTATTTTCTTATCACAGAAAATCAGCAGGAGGCATCTCATGAGTAATACACTTCACCACTAGCAAGTATTCATAGCAATATTCCCAAGTAGTACAATTAGGTTGTCATAAAATTGAAAAATAAAAATACTTCAAAAATCGCATGAGAATCAATAAACATTTGAAGATATTTTCCACTTGCACACATAGCCTTTTGCACCATTACAGCACTTAATAGTACAATGCATTTTGCAACCAGAATTAAAATCTATATTACACTGAAATAAATGTCTTGTAAAAAGTCAATTAAAAATTGCTTTGGTCTATCTGTAGCTTAATTTATCAGCAAAACACAGAAAAAATTTCAGGAAAGCTGATATAAGTTTAAAATTGCCCAAAAAAATGTGTATTTACTTATAAATACATCTCATTTGTATATAGTATTATCACTTCTAAGAATACACTTTATAAAAATAAATAAATGCTTTATTCCATTAAATTGGTGCAATCTTATCTTCACTCTATTAAAATCACTTTTGCAAAGAGTTTGATCCTGTTGTTATTTCCAAGTGATATGTAAAGCTTTATATCATATGACAATTTGAACATATTACAATAAAGCACCCAAAAACTAACAGAATTTAACAGACAGACTGGCAAACCAGTAAGATTCCAAGTTTGACCAGGTATATGAGCTCCAGTTTCTGAGATTACTTGAAAATTTAAAAATCTTTCCTGAAAACTGTAGAACAAAGAGGAAATGTTAGTGGAAATAACAAGGAAAAAGAAAGAAAAATCAACAAATCATATTCAAAAGAGTAATCAGTCATTTTCAAAAGCTGTTGCCTCCTCACTCTATCATTGATTTTCGTATTTCATATTTGTATTCTAAGCTTCTTGGAGAAATATGGTTCTTCATTTGATACATCTCCAATAACACAAAAATATCTCCTTTCTTAGAGCAAAGGAAAATAACACAGTCTATTCAGCTGGTGACTCTACATAGCCTGTCAATGTCACATTACACTGGCTGGCTCTTCTCAAACACATGTACTGAGTTTCTGAAACAGAGTCAGAATATGGAAAGTTCTGAGGTGGTTTCTACTCTATTTTGTAATGAAATAATTACAACAATAAACAAACTCCTGACTTAGCTTCACCTCCGTTTGCGTAACCTCCAGAAACTACTCTGTTGGGATCATTCAGTTCATCAAACAGTCCCGTTTCAATGACTTCTTCCTGCCAGGGTATGGGGACAGCACCTGTCGCAAACTTCTTGAAGAACTTCTTGTCTTTGTCATCAAACTCAATTCCTCGTATTTCAGAGAAGTCAGCAATGTCTGCAATATCTTTGGCATAGACAACTGATGGATCTGGCACAAATGGAGGGTCAATAAGGTTTGCCTCTAACCTGTGGAAATTTATTGTTTTGAAGAAGCTGTGTTTTCTTGGGTCATCATCTTCAGTCCTGCAATAAAGCAAATGTGTGTTCATCAGTGTGTTTTGCTCTCAGAGAGACATAGGGGTGTCTGTGTTCTGTACATGACAGTACTTGCTATACTTATATATACACACATATCTATATATCTATATACCTATATATCTATATATGTATATATATGTATAGATATGTATGTGTATGTATATCATGCAACACAGTTCCTTTTTTCCTAACCAAGGAATGCTGCATTGCACAATATAAGCTGAGAAGCTGAAAACATTCTGATCCATCACTTGTTACTGCACCTCTCGGGGTACATCAGCCCAGGCAAGGTGCCCCACAGGAGCTGCAGTGCTGCATTTGGGACACCCCCTCCAAAGCTGCACTTCCACCAGAACTGAACCTGCAGCACAGGGTGGAGGAGGAGTATTGGATTTACTGTCCCACAGGGCAAGTTCAGTGATTGGCTCTGTATCTGCAGGATAAGAGTATCTATCTATCTATCTGTACTATAGGGTAAGAATATGTATTAAAAACTCTAGAATGGAGTATACCGGGTTCATACATCTATAGACTGACTGAGCAGCAATAGTCTGAATAGGAAGCTGGTGACAAATGGCAATTCTTGTTTTATCTTAATTCAAAGCATCTACACATTTACATCCTAAAACTCAGTTATTTCACTCAAATAAACAGTCTGACTTATAGTGACTGTTTTAACAAAGATTTTTTAGTCAAGAGATTCACAGATTATGACATTAACAAAAGTATGTGTGCCACTGTCACAAACATGATCCTTTATTAATATAGTTAAAACCCAGTAATAAAACCCAGAAAGGACTAAATCACTGCAAATGCTTAAGTTAAATAAATCTTACGAATAAAAGCTTCAGACCTCAGGGAGACCTTCAACTGTAAAACAATTAGTGAATTGTTTCACTGTAGACCTAGAGAGAGACTTGTAGAATATTTTCTGGTGATAAAAATCATCTGGGCCTCAAATATGTGCTTGTTGAAGCATGACCAAAGACCACAGCTTTTGAACTGTGCCTCTAGTGTCAAGGCATGCAAAGTCTGAATTTGGAATTCTGGAGAAAGGAGGAGTAGAGAGGAGCACTGTCTTTTCCACACCTATGCATTCTTTGTTCACTTGTAGTTTCCAACACATTGTTTTCTTTTCCAACCTCTTTACAAAATCAAACTTTGCAAAGTGTAAGCCCTCATGTATTTCTAGACAATATTCTATTAATAAAATGCAATGCAAATGTGCAGAAGAACCATATAGAAGCAGTAGATTTGTGTGATTATGGAAAAATCTTTATTTTTTTAAATCTTAATTTCCATGCATGCAGAACAGCTTGTCCAGCTTGGCACTACTGCCTGTTCTTTGTGCTGTCCTGCCTGCTTCTGGCCTGCCTTTGGTGCTCCCTGGGCACAGCAGAGATGAAACCACCAGCTTGTCTTTTCAGCCCCTTGCTAGAAAATGGTCACTCTGCACCTCTGCCCAGTTCTGAGCAAGCCACCACCAGCCACTACCCACTGTACATCACCAGGAATGAGCAGGATGCCACAACACAAAGAATGATGGATGCTGCCATCCAGGCATGCTGGGCAATGGAAAATATTATGTTTTTAACCCCAAAACACCATATGAACAAAATTATGAACGTACAGATTAAGGATCCTGACTTCTGCATATCCATAGGCTTGCAAAATCGTCTCCTACCTTTCCTAGCCAGTGATAACCAAGAACTTGAGCAGCCTGACATGATTTATATACATTCACTGTTAGCCTGAATTGCATTTCAGCTGCTGTTCAAATTAACTGGTGTCCTGGGACCCTGGTGAGCCACTAGTGCTGACTGGGCAGATGCACTTGCAAAAATCTCCCTTTACTTTGCTTTTCCTTTCTGTAACATAAACCAAAAAAGCACTAGAAGCTCCACAATGGATTGCTGTAGTGTTCCTCGTCCTGAAACCATAAAAAGTTTAAAAATGTAAAGCTACATGAATGCCATCTACTGGAACTGAGACATCTTCCAACTAGCTGGAGATGAACTTGAGCTCATCCTCTGTGAACTGCATTTTTATGTAACTTAAACAGGAAGAGCAAATGAACTCACATGAAGTTGGTCAATTCTGTGTTCTTCCATTAAAAAAAAAATACAAATCACTTTACAGGTTCAGTATTTGAGATATCAATCTCAAAAAAGCTGAGTAGAGAAAAGGGGTTACATCTTTCTTGAGTTAGCTAGTGAAATCACATCTTCAGTAGAAGAGTGGAGTATTTTAGAAGGTCAGGTGTACAAAATAAAGCTGTCTTTGAGCAGCTTTAACTTATGCAACAGGCACTGCTGTGGATAACCCAAGCTCTTGTTGTCCTTAGGAGAATTACTGTGCTAATCTTTACGTAACACACAGCTGTCCTGAATAGTATCACCCTGTTTAAGAGGTATGGGCAGGCATTTATTCTGTATCCTGCTCAGGGTACACATACTATTGTTTGTCTTCTTCAGGTATGGCACTTAAGAGGAAGGATATCTTAAACAGCAGAAAATTAAAAATACTATGTGCAGTAACCTTTCTGTGTACATTTTTCATTTTGCTGAGATGTTATGGAACAAAAAGCAGACAGAAAAATTGTAAATTATTCCCCTGGAAAAGGTGATGTGTTTACAGTAAGTGAATCATCTGTTGCTGGTTTTGTTTCAGACTTGCTGAATGAACTAAACCGAGTCACTTACAATTTCTAAATTTCATTTTCCCCTACTCTTAATTTTGTTTACTTCACAAAGTGCTCTAAGTCCAAATGCCTGCAAAATATGCTGAATTATTGTTAGAGTGCTCTGTTTTTTTGTTAAATTTACTTTTGAAGTAAGCTTTTAAAACATAGTAAAATAATACAGATTTTGTATTAAATATACTCCATGTGCTTCTGAAAATAACTTTTTTCTGCTGCCTTGCGCAGTTGCTGAGAAAATTCATCAGGTACAAGAGTAGTTGTCTTCATTTAGCAACAGATTATTAAGAATATGTGTATTAATGATCTATTATCTTTCATCAAAGTCAATTCTTTCAGACAAATGTTTGCCTAACATTTTGAAAAACTGTTCCACATTGTCATGAAATATAAATTTAGGAGACTGCACATGCATTTGCAATTAGATCTTTGTCCACTGCACCTTTAGACTGGAAAAGCACCTGATACATGTATTTGTATTCACAGATGATTCAAATCACGGTGTATTCTAAAGATAGTTATAACTGGTTTCCTATTTCTTTTTTACATTTTTATTATATTTCTTTAATATGTCTATATTGCAAACGTAGATCTGCAATCTGTCTAATTAGAAATATACTAAATTATTTATACACACACACATGTATCAGAGGGATCAGAGCTATTACAAGTTAAATATTACAAGGTTTAGCTCTGCAATTCTCTTCTTATTGAAAAGTTCTTGAAACTGCTAAGTCACAGACAGATCTACCAGTCTTCATCAACCAGCTACCTCTGAAGTGCCCAGAAATGTTTTGCTTTATAGGAATTTGTGCCAAATATTCTTTCTCTCCCTGGGATGAGTCAGGATGACCAGAACTTCTATGGCATTTTTCTAAAGCACTTGAGCAAAGCAGAGGGGTTAAGGTCTCTTCAGTAAGAAGCCAAAGACGCAGCCTTGCAAATTAGATATCTGCAGGGAAGAGAATCCACATTGCAGATTTGGATTTCTGCCCACATCATTCCAGTAAGTGATACAGCCTAATATTCTGCATTGTCTGCACTAGCAGGGATATAGGTATCCACTTGAATATCCTTTATCTTAAGGAAAGAATGTGTAAGAAAAACCCTTTTTGACCCTTTCTCCCAAAACTATATGGTCTAACAAAGAAAATAACAAGAAGGCAACTCCTATGAGTCATCTGGAGTGAGGACAGATGATAACACTATTGCAACAACATTCCTTATTTCCACATTATCTTCAAAACTTTCCACCTCTTTCTTCCTGGAAGTAAAAGGGAAAATTAATTGCTCTGTAGAAAGTGAAGATCTAGCCCATTTTTTGCACTAAGTAAGATAACTATATTGTTTGCAGCTTTCATTTCTATTGTACTGAGACTGAGAAGGCATGCATACCTGCTTCCTAAACGGTCCTCTTTTTTCTTAGCCAAAAACAGCCTGCAAATATCTTTTGCTTCCTCTGTAAAGCCGGCATGTTCAAATTTCACCTCATCTTCCAGAGTTCTTCTTTTAACCTCATCCTTATCGACCTTCTCTTTGAAATCCTTGAATGGTGTTCGCCCAGCAACCATCTCATAAATAGAACACCCCATAGCAAACCAGTCCACAGGATAGCTGTAGTCCTCTTCCTTCAGGATTTCTGGAGCCATGTAACCATTTGTCCCAGCCTATTGCAAACACACAATGTCAGTAGTGAAATGCATACAATTAAACACAAGAGTCTGTAATTCTTCCAAAATATTAGTAATTCTACTGATATATTCTGTATCTAGAAACTCTGACCTTTTTTTCAATCAAGAAACGGTAAGGTATAACTTTTTAACACATGGACCACATCTGTCTTTAAACATCTTGGCACATAGGAAAACTGTTATGTTTACTGAAAACTGAAATATGCTTATGTTATGCTTATTCTTAAAAATGTCAGTGCAATTTCTACCTAAAAGTGGTTTATTTTAAAATTCATGGCTAGCTTGCCTTCTTCCTCCATTATATTCTTGTTTTTTGCTTGAAGATATTCTTAGTTTTGTTGTGTAAACACAAGTAGCAATCAATTTGAAAAGATTTTTAAAAATACAAAAATCAGGCAAAACAATCACTGATTGCCCTGTTCAATGGTTATAATCATTCCAACACAGGGCTCTACTGCCAGGGAGAAAATTCTCATCAGGCCAGTAGCTGAGCTGCAATGAGGAAGTTCTCAGCCACCTCCGTCTTGGTTTCTGGATAAATATTCTACCACCAAGGGCCAAGAAAAACTCTTAAAAACCACTGCAAGAAAGTAAACCTATGAAAAGTATAATTCATAAACTACACATATTTGGGGGAAGGAATAAATCCAAACTTTCTGATTGTAACAAATGCCTGAATAAAGACTATTTACAGCACTAATAACCCTTTCTCTGAGAGAAGAAATGGCCACTCTGAGGGGCATCTGCCTGCTTTCATCCCAGCCCAGCCCAGCCCAGGCCTTCCACCTTCACCTTGGGGACAGGCTGCAGTGTTTGAAATAGCTCCTGCTGCCTCTGTCCCCAGGGAGCTGATTCACCTGGGAGGGAAGTGAAGAGATCAGCTCTCTCTATGCTGTCTGCTGCACTGTTACATGACTGAGGATGTGGGATTTCAATCACAACAGCATTTCCTCAGCTGAACCCATGTTTCCTGCTGTGTCTCAAGCTCTATATTATGTATTTACCAGATGCAGCTAACAGCGAAAAGCATGTCAGAAGTTGCTTGAATCTCTCACCTATTTTTTAAATACTGGGTCTGATGTACTACCAGTATAACAATTTAAGATAAAAAACTGTGTCTGTGCAGAATCCCACTAAAACTTACTCAAGACAGTCATTACTACTGCTGTCAGAATACAATCGGGGACAGAGAATCACTCCAAAGCAAAACAGTTAGAAAAAGGTAATGCTAAGCTCATTTGGACAAATTGTATCTATAAAAAGCAAAGCTCAACAGATGCATTTTATTTTATGAGGTTAGATAACCCCTCTGATTTTTGAAAATTTAGGCATAGTACTTCCAGGTCAGGTCTCCCCATAAACTTAATCTTGTGTTACTACATATTATGACATACAATGTCTCTGCTGTAAACACTGTGTGCAAGAGGGAACATTTTATCATCAATTAAAACATAAGCCTAACAGACAGAACATTAATTTTTTTTCTCTCTTTGTAATTTTATTTTTTTACTTTTAAGGATATAGAGAAAAATCCTCCATATGGTTGAAAACCAGAAATGAGAAGAACAAAAATACCAATTAGGTTGAAAGCAAAGGGAAAGGTTAAAAGTGAACACTTGCCTCCCTCACTAAAGCCACAGAAGTACAGAGGAGCAGCACAGGCACTGCAGTTGCTGACATCATCTCACAGGCAATTTGTACTGCTTACACTGGGTTTCTCTAACTAAAAATATTGAGAGATACCCAGCATTACATTTTTAGGTATTATTACTGCTCTGTTCAGGGAAGGGGACAAATGCTCAAACACAGACCACAGACCCCAGATCCATATGGCCTCAGAAAAACCTGGAAGGGATAGGAGTGGTTAAATTAGTAGAGAAATTTTGATACAAAAGCTTGCGCACAGAGCTCATTGTAGATTAGTAAACACAGCTCTAAATAGGTTTCTGGATTTTTTTTTCTTTTCTTTTTTTTTCTCCTTCTGGGAAGCAATAAACATTTTTACTGAGATGAAGCTGGGGCACTAATGCCTTGAAGAACTATTGAGTCACATTATCATCAAAATGTGCCCTGACAGCACAATATGGTCTTCTGATAAGAGATTACTTTGCTGCTACTTGGCATCATCATACATAACCTGGATACATCTGACATGGAGAAGTCAGAAATCCACTGTCACAGATGTGTCTCAAGGCAGCTCCTTTCAGACTGCTTCTCTGCTTGTGTTTTGCCTTCCACAGTCGTTTTTTCAAAAGAAGTAGTTGCCAAGTAACTTCAGTCCCTTCCATGGGCATTTTCAACATACCTTCAGCAGGACACACCATCTGGAAGGACACCATGCTTTGACATGGTGCTTGTGTTTCTCAAGAACAGAGAAAGCAAGGCCATCACCACAGACCAAAAAGACAGCATGACCACAACTTAAGAGAAAACAGAATGGACCAACAGTCTCCCTTCAGACTAAAGTGACAGGCTGTGGATGAGCTTAAATGTAAACAAGAGCTAAACTTCATGGTTCTAAATCAGTAGCACTGAAATCTTGAGTTGTTACTGAGTTGATCCAACTCCATCTGAGGAAGTCGAGAAACATATCATTCCTCTGATATGCTAAACCATTTCAATTTAGAATTTAATGAGAGCTGGTTTTCTCATACAATTTAATCCAAACTTGAATCTAAAAACAAATCTCTCCCAACCCTGAAGCTTTCCTTCTATTCACAATGAAGGAACAGGCTAAGAAGCAGGAATCTAAACCTAATCTCATAAGGTTTGAGACTTGTAACACTAAAACATGATGAATTTTATAGCAGAAGCAAACACATTTCCCAAGTAGGGAACAGGGATTTTTAAGGGGGAAGAAAAACAATAAGGGGGAGAAATACATAAAATCTCTTTTTATCAAAACAGGAATTTAAAGATAGGAAGAAAAGAGCTTAAATTTTAGTGCTTTCCACCTATTTCTCTCTATGTGTAGTTATGGCAAAATCATTTGGGAAGAAAGACACTAAAGCCTTTAGCATTTGCTGTATTAGAGAACACAAAAAATTAATTATTCAGCACCTGAAAGAACACAGAACCTTCAAATGAAGATTTAATTCTACCTTTGGGGAGTAGGCAGCATTAGAGAGAGGGTAATACCTAGCATCCCTACACTAATCATTATGGAGGACAAGATGTAAAAATCAGATCATCTTTCCAGGAAAAGAGATCTACAGCAACAGGAAAGGCAGCCTCAATAACCTCAGGAGAGGTTGATCTAAGGAGGTAAAACAGAAGTTTTGTGAAGGGAGTTTTTAAACTGTACAACTCCCACTAGCAGTGAAATCTGAGCAGCAAAAAAATGTATTAGGTGGAAAACTTATCCACTGATTCCCAAAGCAAAAGTGAATTAAAGTAAATTGCTCTTGGCAGGCTGTGAAGTAAGTAAGTATACTGTAAACTACATTCTAGTGCAAAAATGAAAAAAAAAAAAAACCAAAACAGAAAGCAAAGAAATTAAAAGCTACCACAAAAGATAAATGCATTATTTTTTGAAGGGTTCTATTTCCCACAAGCTGGTCTTGAATATTTAAGTCAGTTAGAATTATCTGACCATGCTTCAGAATGGGTATCTCCAAGTATGGGATACTAACTGATATGTCTATCATACAAAAAAATCACTAGGTTTGTATGATTTTGCAGATGTTTTAATTTAATACAACTTATAAGTAAATTTAGTAGCTGTATATTAACTGAAACCCACTTTTTCTTACTAGATCTTACTTTACATGGATAAATTTCGCTCTTTGAATGGAAACAGAGAAAATAAACAACCCATACTCAAACTTAATTCCTCTGTTGCCAACTCTACCCTTCGAGGATATTCACTGGGTTTTGACTGAGACCAAGTACATTATTCTCTTCTTTCCTGTATAATTTGTAACACAAGGAACACAAGGTAACACAAGGAACCATTTTAATATATGTATTAACTAATGAAGTGATCTTACAAACACTGACATTACACCATCACTAACCTGGAAACATCTAACACGACACAACAAATAAAAATACCACAGAAGAAGACAAAGAATGTTATATTATCCCAACTTTTTACTAGAACCAGAAATTTTACACCATTGTAGAGGCACAGAACTTTTTGAAGCATAGCCAGTATAACACTAGCTATTTTTTGCTTGGTCTCCATCTAATATTGTCTTTTGTGACAAGCAGGATGCCTTACTTGCATATGCTGCTTGAATTATAAAAATATTCATTACATTTCAGTCATTAAATTTTAATTGACCTGCTTTTGAAAAGTGTTCACAGATCTACTTTCCCTTTATTCCCCTATCTTGAGAACAACCCAAAAGACAATTTTTCAGTAAACCTCTAAAACTCCATGACCAAATGCTGCCCTTGGCTACATTAGCGAAGAAGTTCTGTTGAGTGGAATTATTGCTTTGAGTGTGATTTGACAGGGCATAGTAGAAACGACTCATCTGAAAGTATACAAATGTTTCTTTTGAGAAATGCGATCCCGAATAAATTTTTCACAGGTGACATAAGGACAGTCTTGTAGCAGTTGTGGAGGCGATGTGAGAAGCACGAAGCGCGCTGCGATGCCGGTGCAGCCGAGGGGCGCTGGGCACAGCAGAGCCCGGAGCAGACCCGGCCCGCAGTGCAGCAGCTCCCACATCCCGGGACTGCTGTCCCGACCGGGGACAGCCCTGCGGCCCTGCCCCTGTGCCAGCTTCCAGCAGGTGCACGCAGGGAACACGGACACCTTCGGAGCTTTCAGCAGCACAGAAACAGGCAAAAGGGAAGAAACAGGATTTAGATCTTGCTACCTTTTCCCACAGATCTCTGCAAAACAAACTCCATTGATATAATAAACCAAAGAGTAAAGCAAATCAGAATGTCTATCTTTTGTTTGCCATGGCACAAGAACTGTTGAACAGAGGAAACAAAACAAGCTGAGTTTAGCTCTATCAGCTGTTTCCTGGGGCTCAGTCCTTCCTTCCTCCAAGGGGTGCCACTGCCTGCTTTGTTCTCTTGTCCAGCTGTTCCTCCGCTCCTTCAGCAATGGCCTTAATAGACCCTGCAGGAATGCAGGAACAGACCACAGAAATCTATTCCCTGCACACAAGCTAACAGGCCCTAGATGTGGAGAACAACACTGATCTGCCTCTGTCACTCACTTCACCATCTTAATTCTTCTTCCAAGAGCTGCTGCGAGGAGGAACAGAATGCAATTTAAAGAGTTACACAGAATTGCAGTTCCTCCGCAGTTTCTCACCACACATTCATACAGTAAGAAACCAGCTGACCCAATTAATAGGCAACTATTTTTTTTTTTTTTTGAGAAGATAAATCTAAATAGGGCAAAAGGCAGCTGGAAAGTCACACAGAATAAAGATTCGGGCATATTGTTAATGCTTAGCAGAGGGAGGGGCCTTCTGATGGGATGGCCTATCATGAATTGTTGGGCTACTGATTCAGAAGAACGCAAGGAGGATTCTTTAGAGTAGTGGGGGAAGATAATGAGAAAGACAATACTGGAACTTAGGAGCTACTGAATCCCACATGTTTATGTAAGATTCAAGACCAAACTTTTTTTTTATTTTCACATAAGAAGCTAATTTTCATAGGGAAAGTTGTGTGCTTTAAAAAAAGCCTACACAGGCAAAAGCACAAAAGGGACAAAACAGATTTTTGCTGTATTAGAAAAAAAGAAAAAATGGCCCCGGGTTCAAAGTCATTAACTGGAATAGCAAAAAAAAAAAAAAAATCCAGCATTGGTTTTTAATCTTTTAAGCTTGTCCATCACTAATCACAGAAATGAAGGCAATTGTACCACAAAAGAGAAAGCCACTCTGTGCAGTAGGGACTGCTGCCTGTGAGCTCTTCCTTGGGAAGAGAAGTAGACACAGTCACAACATGGTTTCAGTTTAGATCCACGCTGTATGGAAGCCAAAGGGATAAAGGGCTCGAGAATGGACAATCCAGTAACTGGGCACCAATTTTAACTGGATTCTAGAGCAGCTCCCTGCTTTCTTCCTGCATGAGCACACGTAAACCTTTGCCTCAGATTCCGACTGGAGAGAGACCAGTCCACCACTCCCACCTGAGTGAAGTGTCATCAGAAGGCATCAGAAGGCCTTCACAGTCAGGGAAGCAATAAGACATTATAGGATGGAGCATTTAGGACAAACAGAACACTTGGTAGAGTCGTAAGCACACAATTAGAACTCAAGAATTACAAGGGTTCTCTAGCCTTCCTGTAACACGATTTTCTCTTTAATTTCCTTTTACATTTCTCCTGATAATTTCCCATCTATAATGTAGAAATAATAATACTTCAGAGATATTTGTGGTTTCATTTATTTAATGACCAGACTATTCCATAAACAGTGTTAATAAGAGAGAAAGAAAACTCTCCATCTACTTAGCTCTCTCTGTATTTTATGAAGCTCTTCATATCAAATGCAGGTACTGTCTCACAGCACCATGCATAGACTGCTTCCTCAGAAAGGAGGTGTCAGAGAGAAATCTGTGTTCTGTGCCATTGTGACTCAGGGGACAGGACAGCAGGCTGCCCTGGGAAGGGCAGGGGCCCTCCATTGTAAGTACAGCCACTGTAGGTTAAGCAGTGCAAACGTCAGTGAGGCCTGGAGAGTTACTGCTGGTCACTGAAATCCACAGGACTTCATCCACCTTATCTTTCAGGATTATGACTAATGTTGGAGGTACCATTCTTTAAAATGTGAATCCAGGGAGATGGGTACTGGCTGCATCAGACCAATGGCCCATACAGCCAGTTCACTGTCCGTGAATTGCATCCAAACAAATTAATGTACAGGGAGGTCTGTAAGAGCCTGGTGTGTACATTGAGACTTCTCTATACTTTCCTGGACTCCAACTATTTGCAGTCCAAGGGCTTCCAGAGACAGAAATGGTTTCTCTCAATGAAACCTTTTTCCAGTCGTCAACTCTCCCACTGAACCTAGCTAAATTTGTAGAATCTACAAGACCTTTTTCAAGAGTGTCCTGCAGCTTAACTACTCTTTGGTTTACCATCTTTTTTAAGAACCATGCACCTGCTACCTTTCACTAGCACATTTTAAATAATGTGCAAAACCAAGCCCCCAGTGTTCACTTGCATGTGTCTGCAATCCCAGGATTTTACTTTGTCTTCCTAAAAAAACTAATTGCAAGTCTGATAACTGAAACTACTCATGGCAGCAAGTGGAATGGCACATGTGGTCCCCAAAGAACAGAAGTACTACGTTGCTCACCACCTCACAGCTTACTATTTCTGCAATACTGCTTCTGGTCAAAGCTGTCAAATCAAAAGTCCAAAGAATTTCAGTGTAAGCAAAATGCATTTCTTATCCAATGAAATAAAAACATCTTTGACTACGATGAGTCAATGTGTGGCCCCCTAGATGATTTACCCAAGGGATCATTTCAGCACGTACACTTTTTACAGAAAACACTCCAGCATTTATTAACTGTCAGATTAAGCTGAATGAGGAACAATGATAAAAGTCATGCCGAGACTTTGTGCTACATCGTAAAGGGCTCCAATGTAATTCCCTGACAGAAAAAATGGATGGCACACTGCATGTAGGAGTATTTCATGGGATATATTGCACTCTCTTAATCTGAGATGACCACAGTATCCTTTCTGCCATATCCAAAATTGCAGGAGGCAGAATGGTCCCACAAAATCATTTTTGTTCCTTCACTCTCACTATCATGGCATTCATATAATTAGATTGGAAAAGATTCTAAGATCATTGAGCCCAACCATTAACCCAGCACTGCCAAGCCCACCACTAAACCATGTCCTTAAGCCCCACATCTACAAGGCTTTTCAATACCTCCAGGGATGGTGACTCCACCACTTCCCTAGGCAGCCTCTTCCAAGGCTTGACGAGCCTTCTGGGGAAGAAACTTTCCCTAATATCCAATCTAAACATTCCCTGGCACAGCCTGAGGCCATTTCCATTTGTGCTATCACTTGTTACCTGGGAGGAGAGTCCAATCCCCACTTGTTACCAACTCCTGTCAGGGAGTTGTAGAAAACAGTGAGGTCCCCCTGAGCCTCCTTTCTCCAGTTCCCTCAGCTGCTCCTCACCAGCTGGACTTGTGCTCCAGACCCTTCCCAGCTCCACTGGCTTTCTCTGGACACACTTCAGCACCTCAGTGTCTTTCTGGGAGTGGGAAGCCCAAAAATCCTGTGAGTTGAGAAGCCCAAGGTGCAATCTCACCATGCTGAGCACAGGGGAACGGTCACTGCCCTGGTCTTGCTGGCCACAGGCTAGGATGCCATTGACTTCTTGCCCACCTGGGCACACACTGGTTCATGTTCAGCCAGCTGTTGACCAAAAATCCCCTTTTCCCACTGGACAGCTTTCCAGCCACTCTTCCCCAAGCCTGTACTCTGCAGAGGGCTGCTGTGACCCAGCTGCAGGACCTGCTGTTTGCCTTACTGAACCTTGCAGAACTGCCATCAGCCCATCAATCCAGCCTGTCCAGATCCCTCTGCAGAGCCTTCCTGCCCTCCAGCAGATCCACATTCCCACCCAACTTGGTGCTGTCTGTGAACTCGCTGAGAGCGCACCTGACCCCCCTGTCCAGATCATCAGTGAAGACATAAAACAGGGCTGGCCCCAGGACTGAGCTCTGGGACCCCCACCAGTGACCAGGGGCCAGCTGGCTGGAATTCCATTCCCCACTCTCTGGGCCCAGCCATCCAGCCTCTTTTCACCCAGCAAAGAGAGCACCTGTGCAGGCCATGAGCAACTGGGCTCTCCAGGAGATGCTGTGACACAGGCTTTACTGCAGTCCAGACAGACACATCCACAGCCATCTCCTCATCCACAAAGCAGGTCACCCTGTCATGGAAAGAGATGAGGCTGGTCAAGCAGGACCTGCCTTTCCTGAACCCACGCTAGCTGGCCCTGATGCCCTGGTTGTCCTGTATGTGCTGAATGACCCCACCCAGGACGATCTACTCCATGACCTTCCCTGGTACCAAGGTCAGGCTGACAGGCTGGTAGTTTCCTGGATCCTCCTTCCAGCCTTTCTTGTGGATGGCTATCACATTTGCTAACATCCAGCCAGCTAGGACCTCCTTGGTTTTCCTGGACTGCTGGGAAAGTCATGATGGGAAGTCACTCAGTGAGCACTTCTGCTGCTCCCTCAGTACCCTTTCATGGATCCCAACTGGCCCCATAGATTTTGTGGTTAAGGCTGCATTCTGTAAAGTACGTTTCAGAGACTAAAAAAAAAAAATCTGAAACACCTGGCATGACGACGCACCTCATGACTGCGATTATCAAAATTTTTAAGAACAAATTCTGCTAGTAAAAACATAATCAATTTTGCATGTCATACTTCAAAATGTATAAGCAAAACAGCAGTTCCTCTAATTCTGAGCAAATGAAAAGCCATCATTTTTAAGTGCAAAGGAAGAAGAAATTTTTACAGAATCTTATCCAATAAGAATGCCATGTGATAATGAAAAAGGTCAACTGTAGAACAGCTTGCTGAATTATTTTTTATTTCACAAGTCTAAACCCTCCTCCTGCTTTTCAGCCGCCTTGAAATTAAACTGCAAGTTTCAGGAACATCTAAATAGATTTCCTTGTGTTTTCCTAAGAAATAGAATTGTATAATAAACAAACATACAGGAGGGCAAAAGGACATTTTGAGTAAGATTTTAACCAAAACATGTTTTTCCTATAAAAATATTATGATGTCCTTCAAATATATAAAACATAGCACAGGAAAACTGTGAAGAAGCCTGAAACTTCTGAAGATATGAATGCACTTTTATAAATACTACAAAATATGTTTATGTTATTTTTCACAGTTATTATGTCAATATTTAAGCTCTCTGGCTCACATGCATCTGCACAAAAATTCTTCTTCACAATTTACATGCAAAAGTTGCTTTTCACAAAAGCCATACCCAGTAAGGGCAGAAAATTTCTCCCTAAATAAACAGCAAATACACACTAACTTCTGGAAAAATTGAATTAACTTGGGATGGAAGCTCCACATTTCTGTCATATGCAAAAAACCCCTGGTGCTAGAATCAATCTGGCATGTACATAACAAGACAAAACACTCTGTCTGTGTAAAAGCCATCTTTGCAGGTTTTCAGTTTCTCCTTGTTGTCTATTTCAATTATGTAAGACAGAGAAAATAACATTTAAAAAGCCGTAATTTTAAGATACAAACTAGTTCCTGCAGGGTCTGATTAACACATCAGATCAGATGTAACAGGCACATTTATATGAAGTCATAATGACATTTAAAGTACTGAACAGTTTTATTACCACTAGGCAAGAGTTTGTTTCTGTTTCCAGCGATGTCAGTGAAAGTTCTGACTGAGTAAATGTGCACAGACATTTCCTGGTAGATTGCACAGGTGCATGTAGCTATCACGAGAAGATCCCATATAATCCATGTATGTTTAATGAAAATTACACTGTAAGTAGCTTTCAACTGTTTTCTACTTTTATTTTCAAGACTTAGTATTCAAACTTGTGTATTTAATTTTTTTTGGTGGTTTCTCCATTCTAGGGCCAGCTGGCACTTTACAAAGGCAAATCAGCGCACTTAGTGAAATTAAAGTTTTCTAAATTTTGTAATTATTACTGTATCAATGGCTCACAACTAAAGTATAAGCTTAAAGTACATTCACACAGAAAGCTGGACATTTCTCCTTGCTGCTTTAGCAATCGAAAAGAGAGGGAGAGAACTAAGGCTGGGTATCCAACTCTTTCAAGATTTTTGTAAGGAGTACTGTTTCTGAAAGCAAGGTATTTTTATTTTCAGTAGTTATGAACCATTTGTATGGAGCACACAAGTGCTTTCAAAAGGAGTGTATGGCAGTACTTAAAGGATACCAAGGCTACTTCTTCAATTACGTAAGTATGGAATCATCAATTGCACAATGCTTTTTCTGAAGCATGAACGCACTTTTTTTTTACTAAGACCACATTGAAGTCACCCATCTTAAATTCAAAAAACTTTTCTATCCACAAAGAACATTTCTTTAGCTGATGAGCAGTACATAAACATTACAATTTTGTAGAAACCCTCAAAGAAAATGTGGAAAATGTCTAAAACAGGAACTCATTAATAAGCTTATTACTTGTGCCATGTGATAACTTAATCACCTAATAAGATTTACAGAAGGGATTAATGGATCCTCTAACTGATGTATGGGTGATATGCATTTATGAGGATACGTAAGAGGACAGTTCTGCTTTGAAAGCAGAACAAATTTAATCTTTAATGGCTTGTACAGCTATGAGAGTGCACAAAACTTTCAGAATTAATCAAAATTGTGTATTTTTTGCTATCTTTAATGAAATGAATATACAGATAAATCCATATATTATATACTGTAGATCAGCAGCAATATTCCTTAATTAGTGACTGAAAATTGTAAGCCTTAATTTGTCAGTTCAAACCATCATCCAAAATCTAGAAACAGCTTTATGATATTAGACACTTAGATATCAGCACAATACAGATTTGGCCTGGAAAGACTATATATTCTGCTTTAGCTTATAAAAATACCCTTAAAAAACTGAGTCTGCAAAATGGTGCAACTAATTAAATTTCATTTGATGAACCTGTCTTGGATTACATTCCTTTGGGTGAAAAATTAAAAAGTGCTATGTATAGGTTTGGTTAAGTAGTAACAATTTGGCAGTCATACTCAAAAAGCATGTTATGATGTAAATTTTCAGACAATTTTAAGTCAGAATGCAACTGTGATTAGTAGACAAAAATAAGTTTCACAGCACCATTTTTCTTTTAATACAGGAGTATATGGTGAAGCTCAATGTAAGTTTTGTGTTCTTTGGTCTTCCTGTGTACAACATGAGTATAAATAATAATAATATCCAGCTCCCATATAACATTTTTTAGAAGTTTTCAAATATGACTATTTTTCAGAAATGCAAAAAAATGGGAAATATTAATTTAACTCATTTATAGTTATGATACACAAAAAAAGAAAAAAAAAACCCAAACACTTTTTCCCCCATCTTGTATTTCAATGTAATGTATGAATAAAACTGCCTTTAACTGAAATTCCTTACATTAGAATCATTATTCATTGCTGTTTTTGCTCTAATAAAAGCACCCATATAATGGTGACTAGAGCTTCTAAAAACAACAAAAGAAAAGGCACTAACAATTTGATGGCTGTCATAGAAGATGAGGAGGAACAATCACCTTGTGCAATACTGCTTTGAGATTCTACCCTAATACCAACAGAAGTGGTTACATATTGCTAAATACACTCTTTAATTTTGAGGGTTTTTTCCTTCTGCTAAACCTCACGTATTTACAAGTAAGAAAAACTGCCCTTTGACTGAACTATTTGTTCTCATCATAGTAACTGCATGGCTCTCTAATTTGCAAAGCACAGTAAGGTTTATACCTTTGGGTTCACTGATGAAAATGCCTTGTTTACAAACAAAACATTCTCATTTCACATAAGCTCTACTGAAAAATCTGCCTTAGCATCCACAGAAGCTGTATTTTTGTATCTAAAACACTATGCGGTTTAATTTTAAAATTATTTACTATATATACATACAGGAATTCCCACATTTTCTTTCAGTGAGAACTAAAACCACTCACAGTACAAACTTCTTCAATTGCCAGGAAAGGAAAAGATCCTTCAAAATTACTGAATTTAACATCAAAAGATGTGCACTCAAATATATAACGTAGAAGGCCATTAGCGGATCCTGTCTTCTACTGAATTTCTGATGTGAACTTGGGGAGTTTAATACAGACCAATTTATAATTCTGCTTCCATTTCTTCATATTCTCAGTGTATTTCAGACACGTTCTCTCATTATACACATCTTTAAGCTCAAGATACCTTGAGAGAAATACGTCTTTTTCACAGTTAAGCTACCTGAATACATCTTTCTTGTGCAAATCTCTGGACATTATTACAAATCCAGGTTAGTTTGGGATGACCCCAGGAACAGCTGAAGTGCTGCACAATCCAATTCACACAAAATTCAGTTGATCATCCATCTTTTTCTTCCTACACGTGTAGACAGGTATGGACATTTACAAACCATGAAGTCAGCTAACTTTTTCAGGAATTAATTTGTGAGGGGAAGGAAGGTTGGAAATCATTTATTATGCAGCACCACACACACCTGCAATACAACCAGCAGCGTCACTTAAAGAGTAATGTGCAAGAAATTGTATTCTCCTAGGAGCAAATGTGGAATACAGAGTAGTCATATCTTTGACTGTTGCTCATTAAACGATTGCTTAAATCCCTGACTATGCAGTATTCCATAAGGCACAAAGCATCTGCCTCTCAAAAGTCATTGGTTCAAGAGCTTATCGTAAGAGAAAAAAGTTGATTCTACTATTTCTGGGCAAAATAAGTTATTTTACCACATGCAGCAGCTAAGGAGTTAATAAGCCAAATCTTATGACCTGTCTCTCATAAGAAAATTACTACATTAGGTCTTTAGCAAAGAATCAATTCCAGGGAATTAAGTCTTGGACTCATAAGGCATTTAGAAATAGAATGGCTTCGCTTCCCACTGCCCAGGTTCAAAGAATTTGTACTCACCCTCTGGGTGATGCTTTTTCCCTCTTTGACTTTAACTGCCAATCCAAGATCAGACAGTCTGCAATTCCCATTATCATCCAGGAGGACATTCTCTGGTTTCATATCCCGGTACAAAATTTTGATGGAATGGAGATGCAGAATCCCACAGGTGATCTGAGCCGAGTAAAAGATGATCCTTTTCATTTCCAAACCCCTTTCTCCCACATTGTAGATGTGATACTTCAGATCCCCTCCATTCATGAGGCTCATAACAAGACACAGATGGGTTTTGGTCTCATAGGCATAAGCTAGTGTGACTATGAAAGGGCTGTTGACCTTCTCCAGGATCTCTTTCTCCAGCAGTGCCATCTTCTCTCCACTTTTCTTTTTCAACCTTTTCTTATCCAGTTTCTTGCAGGCATACATCTTACCAGTATTTTTGACCTGGATGGCACAAACCTAGAGAAGATGCACATGGAAAGGTAACAAAGGAATTTTACAGAGACTGGAATATCAAGGGTAGTAACAGGCAGGAACTAGAGAATCAATGATGCCTGTTAGTAGCTGCTGATGCTGACTTCTATGATGAGTATATTAGCACAGAAAACAAGGAAAAAACAAGCACACAGTCAGTTCTGTTCTGAACCAGTGGGTCTGAGGCAAAGTTATTCAGGATGCCACTAGCAGACATGCATTAGCAAGTAAAAGAAATGAGGACAAGAACAAAAATCTGTAACCATGAGAATAAGCAGCATATGCAGATTGCATCTGTACAATTGAACCCTCTTACTCTCAAAAAAATTTCCATACTGTAGTTTGGGAACAGATCCTGATGTGCAGTTTAGATTTGTAAACTGCAGCTAGGAATTATTTGGGCATGTGTCAGGTAACACAGGCTAAGATGATGTCAAGGAGCACACTAATAGTTAACTACATGAACATAAATGCAAGTTTTCATAAAGAAGACTGCTTTTTTACTAGCATAGATAAGGAATGTGTAAACCTTAAAGTAGCTTTTTACTAACAAGAGCCTTTATCACAATATAAATAACCCAGCCTGATTTCTGGAAAATGGGCAATCTGAAGGGGCACATTTTACAAATCTTCATGCAATGGCTTAATCCACTGCTCTTTGCAAACCCACCTGCTAGTCTTGAAAGGGGAGAGATGACTCACATCCTTAAAAGTACAAGCTCTTACCTCTCCAAAGCCACCTTTGCCCAGCACTCGGAACTCAGAGAAGTATTTATCAGTTACTGGTTGCTTCTCAAACACTTTCCATTGGATGAATTTGTCATAAAAGGGGCTGTTCTGAAAGTCCTGGAAGGGCTTGTCTTTAAAGAAGACTTTGGTTTCCTCCTTGGCCAGCTGCGTGATGTTCTCGTAGTCTTTTGCAGTAGCTGCTTTGCATTTGCTGACCAAGTCAGAGCTCATGAAAGACAGATAGTTTTTGGCGCCTTCCTTAAGAAAATTGGTGACAATATTTTCCATGGTACTGTTCTTGAGATTGTCATCTGCCAACTCCCAGTTTGACACCTCATCCAGAAAGTCCCTAGCCACCAAATATTCTGGCACTGTCTCCAAGAAGTCTCTGAAGAATCTCTTGCCAATGGGCTGCTGTTCACAGATGTTATCATAATCACCAACAACGGACTCTCTATGCTCTTTGCACTCCTCAATCTTGGGCAGTGAGAGGCTCTTACGCCTCTTTTGCATTTCCTTGGTGTCTCCATCTCCACTCTTCCTTGCCTGGAGGTAGGCAGTGTTGGCAATCAGGTTGTCGAGCCCCCCCAGGTCACACATCTTGGCAAGCCCTTGGGGTGGCAGAGCCTGGTTCAGACAAAATGAGTAACTGGCCCAGGAGCTGTGCTGTAACTGCACTGCACTTCTCCCAGAAGTGGTGTGTGGTGTGTGAGGGCTTCTGAAAAACACCAGAGAGACTAACTGCTTTTGCATTAAATACCTCTCAAGGATTTTCACTAAGTACCTTTAGGTATAGGCACCATTTGTGGAAAGTGACTGGTAAGAGGTTTCTCTGTAAGAAGCTTTGAGTTTACTATCTATAGCTGAGGGATGACATCCTAGGCAAACCTTCCCACTGGCAGTACCAAATGCACGTGGTTCAGCTGGTGTTTTTCAGAATGGGCCCTGATAACCTTTAAATGTACCAAGATTCCCTCCACATGCACTGTCCCTGGCTGCTGGGAACATGCCAAGATTCCTGGCTGCAATACATGCACTCTCCAACTTGGGCATTTCAGCCACAGTCAGCAGGACAGGCCTGGATCTCCCCCAGTTGACATCAAACACCAGCAGAACAACAACTGGTTTTATGAAAAGCTTTTATCACAAACCTGCCATGCCTAAAAGATGTCAACACAGATGAACATGAGATGTTGATCTTGAAATTACCACACAATCAGTGTGTTTGAGCACTCACACATCCAAAACTCAAGTTATACTCAACATCAGTGACTGAGCCCCACAGACAGTTCATGCAAACCCTGCCGCCTCGCGTGGCTCTGTCTGAGCAGATTATATGCAGAGGCTAAGAACTGTCGCCGGTCTAAAAATAATGATCCCTATCTACGAAACAACACAGCTCTGACTTCATCTCCTACCCACAGAAAAAAGAGAAACACTTCAAATGAACAGCCAAATCTTGCCAAGACACTACCATATGTTGTTTTGGTCTCAGTTTATTTTCCCTGCTGAGCTTTATGACAGAAAGTGGTCGGATGAGAAGGTGGCAACAGCATATAGCTGAGGTGACATCAACAAAGGGACAAAGCTGATTATAAGTGAAGGCAAATTCCACCTGACTTCACTTGCTGGCTGCCTACCAGAAGGTTTTTTTCCCCTTCAAAAGAGTAAAAATTATGTGTGGCGCTCACTAGGCTAAGCCCCCTTCTTCTGAGGGGTCAGGTGATTGGGTTGTTAAAATTTTACTTAAATACAGGGAAGGTACTATGAGAACAAGATAAGAAGTAACACTGGGGTCAAGTTGTGCCCTTGAGGTCAAGGTCAAGTTTCTTTTTCCTTATTTCACAATTTTAGGGCAAGCTGAAGAGCTGAATCACAAAAACTAAACATCAAGAGTAACAACAGGCACCTTTCAGACTCCTTATAGTAAGTGTTAAGCCCTTCTTGGCTGCTTTTTGCCACTCTACAACCATGCAGCATTTTGTTTTTACATGCTTAATTCTGTCCACATTGAATCCATTTGACATAAAACTCAGCCTTACACTCTACAAAATTCCCTCGGAGGTGTGTTTATCAGGAGTGATGGAGAAGGCCATACACTGCAAACTGCTGTGTGTGCATGAGAACAGGGGGAGTTGTAAGGCAGACACCTGAAAGGCAGCAAGTTCTGCCAGGTGAGAGCAGGAACAGGGCAGGAGAAGGTTACATAAAGGGCTCAGCAGAGCAGCCAGCAGTGTGGACAACACTGCAAAAAGCAAAAGGGAGAAATGGGGAATTCTGCTGGTGGCTGTCCTGGAAATGGGGCCTACAGCAACACATTCCTATAATACAATGGGCAGAGAAAAGCATGAAAGGAGGTAATAAAGCTTTGCTTTCAGCTTTTTTTTTCTAATGAAACTTTTAATTTCCTAAAATTCAGTAGGGTCTTTTTTGTGTTTGGCCAGAATATCCACCACAGCTCAAAGAGCAGCAGGACAAATGGCTGGTAGCTGGGGCCCCAAGGCTGAACTCAAGCTTACACCACAGCTATTGGTATATTCATGCTTAAACAAATCAAGAAAATACCTAATGTTTATGGCACCCGCATAAGATAGACACATTTACAGCTCTAGAGACCATTCAACTCAATTAATTAGAATCTTTCTGTTTCTATGGAACCTAAATTTTCTCTAAAATAACATAATTCCATGAAAAACAAAATCAAACAATATGATCATTCGACATACACTCATTACTCCAGTCACTTTTGAGATCTGCTTGCTGACTTACCCAGATCTGCTCAGTGTTTATTAAACACTGGAGTAAAGTACATCAGCATTAATCTATTAGGTGATAATGGCTATTAAAGGTAGTGTTACCTGCTCATAAAACAGTACATTTTTTGAGAAGCAAAAATTATTTATTTTGCATGTACAAGAGGTGAACAATTACAGAACTGAACACAGGGATGTACTAACAAACATGCTAATCAAGCATATCAGGGTATGATTTGGAGAAGTTCTCCGGTGTATACTCATGGAACTTAGGGACTTAGGCTAATATCTAAATCACAGAGAAAATATGCAGGACTTAAAATTCATTGCCTTATCTTCTAGATGCACCTCAATTACTGCTCAACAAGACACTTATAATATGCAAACAGACAAAAGTATCAGCTGCTTTGATTTCAACACTAAATTTTCCTAATACCTCATTTGTGTCAACACCCCTTTGAGCTGACACTTTGGAAAAACTCTCCCACAACTGTAATTCTTAGCTACTCTTGCCATGCACATGACATGAGCTAAAAGCAGGTTTTGGTACTTTCCATATTCACCTATAAACCAAAGAAAAATTAAGAAAGTCCTCTGATGGGACTAGATGGTGTTACCAAAGGTCACAAGATGGAGCCTGGGACCAAATGTGGACAGAGAAAACAGGTGGTACGTAAGATACAGTTTGACTGTGACAGCTAAAATTTATTTTCACATCTATTCACATTTCTTTTTTTTGCAAAAATTCTGGGAATACTTTTACACAAACAGAAATACTCCACAACAATGTAAATGCTATAGGCACTTCATTACTACTGTTAACATATTTTACATTTGTTTTCAGTTTTAAGACAGCATCTTTTCAGACATCATCTGGTATAGTAACAACTGATGTGATACAGTGTAACAGTGACTCAGGATTTTTTTAATCTCAGTGTGTAATTAAACAAAAGCTACATTTAAAAACCAAAACATCTTAAAATAAAGATTACAATATTAAACAAAACAACAGAAACTCTGCAATATGCTTGATGACACAAAGATTGGAACTATTTTATACAGTGAAGACACACCTCTTTAAATGTACTTAGATTGAAATACATCTACTGAGAAACACATTAAAAATAAAAGATGATAATTTTGAAGTAAACAATGCATATTATATTACTTCAATTTCATCAATGTTGATGACCCATTTACTTAAGCCTGAATTTGTTACAGATTTAAAGCAATAATTCTACCTCTCCATTACATACATTTTTAAAATCCCACATCCTATGTTCAGATTCATAGTAATTTGGATATTTAGAGAAAAGACATAGTTAGAGGCAAGCACTTAAACAGCTGTCAGGAAAAAAAATCAAAGATTACCTACTCAGGATTTCCACAAAAATGAAAAAAATGCTTCCAAAACACTAGGACCAATAAAAAGAAAGAAATTTATATTGACTGAATTTTTGTGAAATCACAGTTTACCATTTTCCCTAGATTTGATTAGTGCCTCCTTTCCTTGGGTTATTTAAATTATCACTTTTGTTTGCTTCCTATATTAATCAGCTAACCAACAAGATTGTCTACACCTCTAGTTAACTGATACCAAATACATGTCTTTGTAGCAAAAATTTTTGGAATAAAAATACATGTCTCCATGATCACCAACAGAAATAGAATAAAAAAATATTAATGTGGTTAAATTTTAATGTTATGGTTGTAGGAATCATATATAGAACATGACAGAGCAACAGACTTAGATATACAACAAAATGGAAGTCATAAAGAATACCTAATTTAGAAATGTTTAATACAGTGTGATGGAAAAAGCACCCAGCAAATGTTTTACACACTGTTCATTTTAGATTAAAACCCAGAATAGTTTCTTTAAAAACATACTGACTGTGTTTTTGCATACAATAGTACTTAGGAAATATTTTCTCCATCCTGACAGTAAACTATGCAGTGTATCAAACCAGGTAAGGTGACCCTTGCAATTTAATTCATTTATCAATGGTAAAAGATTAAATGCTCTGTGTTTAGGGTATAATCTGCACCACTAGATTTCTGTGCTCTGACACAGACAACACTTTAATCATAGCAGATACATTTATTGATGTAGTGTCTCCTGTTTCAATTGTGGAACCCTTGCAGTGAGCCTCACCAGGACTGCACCTTGCGCAGCCGGGGCACCAAACCCACTCTGGTCCTGGAGCAGATAAACCAAGAAAGTCATGTCCTGATGGACACGTTCTGTTCTGCACGAGCATAGGGCATAACACACACACCATTCCAACAAGTGCAACAGAAAGAAACACTTCCAGTTTTTATTTGCCTATTCTCTGGACTACCCAGTCCTGCTGGCAGAGGGGACAGCGATTATTCTGTTTCACCCACAAGGACATGCAGCAATTGTGGAAGGAATGATTGCATTCTCCCCAAACCACTGAAAGAGAAGAAAGAACATGTTCCAGTCACACTCAGCTGTTCAATCAACACCTACAGCAACGTTCAAACTATCACTCTCAAGTATTTATAACCACTGGGAACTTTTAGAGACGAAACAGGTCATCACTGATTTATCCACTGAGAACAGAATATTATGATCATTCTGATGATAGTCAGTTCCATCATCAAGCTTTTTACTTACTTCCAAATATTAAAAAAAGAAATGCATATATTCTCACCTTCTTGTGTAAAGTGACAGGGTTTTGTGACTGTATAAACACATTTAGCAGTTCTGCCCAGGAAATAAGTGCAACTATTAAAGTTTTTCCATTTATCATCCCCAGTACCAAAATGAAGCCAATACACTACTTACTCACTATCACAGTGGAGCATATCACCACATTCTCATATGAAATGCAGTTTGAACTGAAATGTATGACAGCAAGGAGGCACACATGACACAGCACAGAGTCTTAAAATGGGACTTTACACCAGGAGTTCGTTATTCACAGGCTACAGTTGTTCCAACACTACAAAAATTGTTACCTGTTATGCATTTACTCCTAAATGATATTTTAAAATGTAGTTACTTTTCTCCTTATTAGCTCACATTTTCCTCACAGGAACACAAGGGTACCAATCAAAGGAGTGCTGTAAATTACACTTTTTCCTCTCTATCTTAAATAGGATACTTAGCAAGCCTATTAAGATATCTAGAACAGGAAACCCTATTCCCATTAAAACAATAATCAAAAACCCCCAGTGGGTTTTTTTGAGACAATACATTCCAAAATACAAAGCTCAACAGCACGGAAAAGTTTATCACTGTTTCAAAATATGTCATAAAGGTTTAAAACTCTTTGAGATAGTTTTCACTATTTCCAATTTAAACAGTCACAATTAAGACTTTCTTTTGCATATATTGGCACTGAAAACATGATTATGTTAAAACTTAAGTGATTCCACTTTTGAAAATGAAAAGTGAACAACCAAGACATTGCCTCCATTATCTCTGAATTACAAGTGGGAAAAATATCCCTTTCTAACTCAGACACACATTTATTTCAGAATAGAGGATTTTTTATTTGTACTACTATTGTGTTTTCTGGCATGTACCTCTGAAGAAAAAAGTAGTTTTTTCCTACCCACTTCAACAATGTACATTATGATCTCAAATATGCTCACGACAAAAGAAACCTACACCTCTTAGCTGTGTATGTGTTGAGAGGAAATTGGAAACTGTTTTGTTTTACAGCACAGCTGACATGAAAACTGATTTTTTTTAGTGCTCAAAAATAAAGCATGAAGTATTACTAGTGTAAAAAGGCGATACAATGTAGAACAGAACACCGGTTTACTTTTGAGCATTAATAAAATCAGTATTCCCTTCAAACTTTAAAATGCACCATACTGAGAGAAGCTTCAATTGAAAAACAAGCGAATGAAGTCACTACATACCAACACAATCTTCTTGTTTGTTTTCAGCTTGACATCTAAGACAGGCATCTGAAAGTAAACAAGAACAAACTCAATCTGATTCTCAGGATTCCATCTTAAGAATAGGTTTGTAAGAGGAAAATATAAACTTTAATACAAATTTACAGAGGTAAAAATCTCAGGTTTTGATGTCTAGCTCAGCCTTCTAACATTAAATAGCCCCCTTAAATTCTAAAACTATGCAAATGACAATTAAATATATATCTGAAAGAGATCAGATGGACTCTGAACCCTCCAGCATGTTTTGTTTATTTTCCATTGCTTTGGTATTTTCATAACTTTTGCTGAAAAAAGCCTTCTCCATTTTGTAGATATAAAAGCCCACAGATTTGTGCCAAGGCACTCAGGCATATTAAGACCAAAGCAAGCACAAAGCCAAACCCTAATTACAGGACTTTGTTTTTCAGATGTCAGCATTTCCTTTTAAGGAAGTCATTCACAATTTTGATTTTTTTTAGGCTGCACATCTCTCACAACTCCCACCACCTATTACTTTTTATAGTAGCTTCCCTTAACAAGTACCTGCATCTAATTTTCACAGGAGTCACGTGCACACAAATATAGTGGTACATTTGATAATACATGTTAATAAATACAGAACAATATCTAATAAAAAATATTGATCATCCATATGCACTCCAGTCTGTGGCTTTAGGATTGGATGGCAGGTCCAAGACTCGGTAAGATACAAGAGTGACAGCTTCCAGGCTTCCCACTGTGCCACACAACATAGGGAAAAAACACCTTTGCTGCTCCTTTGCCCCAGCATGGGCTGCCACAGACACGTGCACAAATCATGCAGGAAGTGTTCAACCACTGTGGGAGCAAATACATCTTCATCTCCTCCAAAGAAAAGGAACTAGTTTAAATAAGTGTCCTGCAGGTTGGATCTGGTTTACATGTCACTTGTTGGACCATATTCTCCCAGAAAACAAAACCATAATGTGCTACAGGAATTCAGATTTGAGTGTTTTTGCTGTCTCTGGCTAGGGCCAGTACTTCTATTTTAAGACTGATCTGCCCAGACATTCCTCCTTTTCCCAGGTAATAGAGAACAAAGAGGAGAGAACTCTAAAACAGCTGCCCTTTCCTCACTGAGACAAAAGCAAAACTTTCCAGTTGTTTGTTCCTATAATTCATATTTCAACAGCAGTTAAGAGCCAAGGTGCTGGGAAGATTCGGCTTCAATTTGTATTGTGATGTGTGGGAGCCCACTGATCTGGGGTCACAGCAGAAAGTCACAACAAGTCAGCTGTCCTATGGAGCCCCAGAGCTGCAGTTTCAGACAGAAGCAGCACCAAGAGCCAAGGACAGAAATCACTGAAGTACCCTGTCCCCATTCCTACATCACAACCCCAAGGGGGTCAGTCTGAAAGACTAAGGACAACAAAGCCAGTCCAGCTGCGATTCTGGGCTCCCCAGCTAACACCTGCATTTTTGCCTCTTTCCCTTGGTGCATCTAAGACCACGTTGGTTCAAGGAGTTAAACCAGTAGAAAATGAAGCCAGCAAACACCTCCTTCCCTGCAAAAGACAAACAAGCTAACTTTCAACAAGTGCCAGTCTCACTCTGGCACCGCCTCCCACCTAAGGTTACCGCAGTGGCTCTACAGGAGCCGGACCCCTCTGGCAGGGTCAACGCGAAATTGCTAAACCCAAGTCAGTAATGATCAAGTTTCGCATTCTAACAATGTGGTTTGTTCCCAAAAAACGGTTACTAGATTTATATATTTTTTTTCTGATTAAAAATACTCCCTTGGTCTAGGTATGAAAAAATAAGACTTTTTTTAACTTTTGTAACAGCTCTGGGTAAGATTTTTGTTAAGACGTTTTTATAGTGTCCTGTAACAGGCCAGCTACAATGGGGACAAATACATTTTTAAAATTATAGTTTACACGGCAAATGAAGCCAATTTCATATTTCCAGAGTGGTCTCTGTTTACCATAAAAAAAGCAAATCATCTTCAAAACACGCTTATGTAAAAGATTGATCTCCCACCATTCCAGTCTGCGATGCATTTTTTTCCTCTAGTACGCCCTTTTGCCTCCTCTGTTTCACAGAAGGTTCCCAGCAAAAACATTTATGAGAAATGACAGAATTACATATTTTGTCTCATTTCTGTCTGAGAGGACAGTTCTATCTAGGACGAATCAGCCCAGTACTAAAAACTGGATATGCACAAACAGTAAAGGAGGAACTTAAACCATTTTTGAAGAACCAAGATAAATATCCTATTTAACAAAGGTGTCAAACAGTAATATGCGTCAACAATGACGGTGCTTTCAAAGGGTCTCTAGATTTCAAAACCAAGTAAATTAACCCCTTACTCAACAGAATTCTCAGTATATTAATGTGTGTAAAATTAATCACGCTCGTGAAGCAGTGTCAGACACCCTGGTTTAACAGATGTGAAAAATGAATTTACATGTACATCCGTAACTGCTTCGTAAAAAAAATCCCGAACAAAAACCCTTAACAAAACCCACCCCAAAAAGGCAGCCCCCGCACGCAGCACTCGGTTCAGCTCGGCTGTAAGTCAGTGCTTGGGGATTTGCCCGCAGACGAGCACCAGCCCTCAGGACGAAGGCGGCACCGCACGGGACGGGGCCGGTGACCGAGCAGCCCGGAGGGGCGCGGCCCGGCCGGGCGGGGGGCACTCGCCGTCCGCCGGGGCCGCGCGTGGGCCCAGCCCCCACGGGGCCCTCCTCGTCTCCTCCTCCTCCGGGAAGGCGCGGAGGAGGAAGCGGAGGCGGGAGGGATCAGCCCCCCCCTTCTCCCGGAAACCGCGTCTCTGCCCTGCGCCCGCCGTGCCCAGGGCGGCGGGCACGGCCCCGGGCCCGGCTCCGCGGCCGCGGCGGCCCGGCCGGCGCTTACCCATGACCTGCACGCGGCAAATGGCGCAGGTGTCGCACTCCACGTCCCAGCTCCACATGGCCACCGCATTCCACTTCTTCAGCGAGAACATCTTGTCGGGTGCGCCCGCCTTGGAGCCCGCGGAGCCCGGCAGCGAGTGGGGGGCTCCGGGCTCGTCCCCGTCCTCCACATCGGCCATGGCGGAGGGGCGGGGACGCGGCGGCCGCGCGGGCGGCAGCGCCACCCTCCGGCGGCGGCAGCAGCAGCGCAGCTCCGCCCGCGGCGCGGGGAGCGCCGGGCCCGGCGGCGGCTGCAGGGCCCCGCGGGGGGAGCGGGCCTTCCTGCCGCAGGGAAGGCGGGTACAGAGCTTTAAGGCACTTGCTACCCTTCGGCGGGACACCGAGCGCCTGCCGAGGTGGCAGTGCTTGTGAAGGACGTTTTCCTTGTCCGCAGAGTCCATGTGAACCCATCACAACTTCACCGGGGGCCTGGGCTGCCGTGGGTATGGGGAGACCGCCCAATCTAACCCTCATCGCATTTCCTAAAACTGCTAACGGAATAAGCGGAACGCTTGAGCAGTGGTGTGCACCTTGGCGATAAAGTAAAAAACCAGCCGGTATTAAAGAGTTTTGTATATTACTCAACCATCGATTCGGAAGCACAGTAAACACTATTAACATGTGATTAAGGTCTTTTAGCTTGGCCGATTCACACTTCTCTCAATCCACACTGTTCGATTTCCTTTGCCAGCTCCACTCTTTCATCATTCTTTTCTGTCCATTTTAAAAACCATCGTTTCAGTACTGAATTTGAATTACTGGGACTACATGTAACCCAGAAAGTTTTAAATAAAAATTGCTTTTTGTAAAAGCTCAAAAAGAAAATTTATGTATACTCTTCCTTTGATAATATATTGCATTTTATGTCCTTTACATGCATTTTTAAAATTTGAATGCATCTGTTCCTAAAGTTAAAAAAAAAATAAATCTGACCTTTAAGTACATTTAATTTCTGCTATGTAAAATGTCAACTACCTCTAAATAGAAATTTTTAAAAACCCCCAACAAATCCTGTTTGAGTTTCGGGGTTTTTAAATGTATACAATTTGCCTTGTATCCCTCACAGATGCAAGTCTTCTTCAGTGCGAAGAGCAAACCATGACAGAGATGATAATTGTGGTTGAGTGCTGTCAAACCATCACATATGATGCCAAGTCAAATATAAACCCCACTTAGATTAGCAGTGAGAGTAGAGCAAATATGATACACCTTTGACTCTGTCTTGAAGGTCTCTTCCAACCTAGTGATCCTGCGAATACTATTTTTATTAAAAACAAATCTTTTACAAAAATGCCAGGTTTATGATAATGCAAAGAACAGTTATGTAAGTATGTGTTTATCTTGGCCAACTGATCCACGTGCTGGACTGTATTATCCCACTTACTGTTTGTTCTGTCAATAAATTAACATATATCAAAACACTTAAGGACTGTGACAATTTATGTGCCAAAGAAAACCACTTAAGCATACTTCTCTTCCAAAACTATTTCTTAAACTCTGGTTATCTGTGTCTCTCTGTGCCAGTTTCCCAACAGGAATATGCTGCACGGGTCTATTTATGGCCAGTAGGGCTGGGACTTGGCTACAGTGGGGCTGCAAGGAAGACAGCACAGGGAACAGCGCTGTATGAGCTCACCACCTCCTGTGACAAACCCACCTGCAGCAGCTCCTAAGGGTTTACTGAAGCTGCCAGATGCAGTTGCCAACATGGAAAACAGATTCCAGTGCTGATAGGAAGAGTTTCTGTGAAACAGAAGCATGTAGCAGACATCCAGAAATATAAAATCACAACAGGAATTAGGGAAACAATGTATTTGTGGAATAAACTGCATGTTTTTGCACTGGGAGGATCTTGCTGGATGGGAAGAAATCACAAATATACTGCTGCACAGCATAGCAAAGGGATCCTGATACTCCTATAAATGTATGTGACTGGGCATGAACTGCATAAAAGTCCAGGAATGAGCTCAAAGAGAAGCAGCAGTAACTTCAATTCTTAAATGCATCGTGCTTTATTCTTCAAGTGAAATGAATGAACTTTCATGTAATGCACAGAAGGGAAATCCTTACAGAAATTATTAAAAAAAAACCCAACAAAACAAACCCTTAATGACTTCTGCATACATAGGAACCTCTTCACTTTAATGGAAAACCTGGTGTCATAAAGAGACTAAAGAGATCCTGATTTTGCTGAGCTGCTTTAATCAAGTCTAAACCCTTGGAACTTCTCCATTCTTCACACAACACGCTGGCTCATCCATGTCTCCTTCTGCATCAGAGACTAAAAAGCCAAAGACACAAAGACCCCTGACTGCTTTATGAAATTCTGTACTGTATTTTTGTTTGCTAATTGTTTCACTGTGGAGTAAAACTCAGTTATTACTACTACCCCTGAACAGTGCTGATTTTCAGGTTAGATGTCTATCTCATATCCATTTTTTAATTTAGAAAACCTGTGAAGATAAAATTTTGCCTATTTTAATTGTAGTTAGCTGTTTGAGAATGGAACTGCATTCTGAGTTGAAAACTGGAAACCAAATTATATTGTTCTGTTGTTGTGTGGGGGCACAGGCCCCACCCATTTTGAAACATGGACACTTCCTATAAATTCGAGGGGTAGCACAGTCTGTCATTAATTTCAACATCTCTAGTATCAACATCTGCCTAGTATCAGGCTAGACCCCAAAAGCCACTCTTAGCAAATCCAGCCCTCCAATCCACACCAGACCTCTCCTCCTCAAAAAAAAAAAAAAACCAAAACCCTAAAAACCCTCCAAAAAATAAAAACACTAGGAAAAAAAGCTATATAACTTGGCTATAGAAACTTCCTTACTCACATATTTAAATAACTAGAAGGTGTTGGCACAGGTAAACTTCATCTTCTCATTATTCACACTCGCAGATGTTATATCCTCTGTACCATGTTACAACACTTGTTTTTTTTTTACCTTGACTTACTTTTCTATTTTTAATTTTTGGCCAAGGCAGTGACAAAAAGATGCATTTAGAATTCAAGTATATATAAAAATGATAATAAAATAACAAACCCATGTAAACGTCACACCATGACAGAATGGAAGAATTCAGCTAGAATATAAATGAACTACTCAGGAGGGAGCTAGATGAATTATTTTGTTTCTCACAGAAATCATTGTTTGTTTTGTGTTTCAAAAAGTTCTATCTTCCCTCTTGGACTTTGCAAATTTGCATTGCTACACAAAGCAGAGTGCCTTATGCTACCCAGTGTGGAAAGAAGAGACCGAATTGTAGGGACTCCCCCTTGTTTCATTAAGTACTTTAAAGGTCCGTGCACTTGATTCTCAAAGGGGAGTTTCCTTCTTCCTAGTTCTGTCTCTGTTCCCTGCTTTTTCCAGGTTTGTTCCAGTATCCTGCAGCAGGGACCCTCTGGAGCGCTGCCTGTGCTGCTCCGGGAGGGAAGGGCTGCTGCCTGCCTCGGGAGCCTTCTGCTGCTCACGTACACACAGCAGCCTCTCTCCCTGCTGCTGGACACGCTGGAGTTTGCCACCATAAAGAACAGGGTATCTGGGATCTTTTGAGAAATCAGAGAGACCAGGTAAGAGACTTTGAAGTCTCCTTCAGGCAAGTCTTGCGTTCAAGTTACACAGTAGGTTTACTTTGGCTGTTCTGTGATCCTGTCAGCTTTTCTCCCCTGTGTGTGTGAGGAATGACCAAATATAAAAGATGAAAGTGGGGGAACAAAATCACAACCCCTTAAAGCAAACTAAACTGTTTGGATCCATAAAGTTTCTAAAATCAGTATAATTATTTACATCCTCTTTTTGGTGAAACTGTTAACTAGACTTCATGGCATTTTCAATAGTAATTATGCTAAAATATTGATGGACTCAAACATTAAAAATCTTGATCATACAAGATTTTCTATGGAAAAATGTATTAAACAAGAATTTTGTTATTTCCCATAAACATTTATTAACATAAAGAATATCTTAAAAGCATTTCAGCAAGGTCGTATATTTGCTTTTTTTAAAAAAAAAATACTCAAAATATTCTTACCAAGAATACCCCATTCTTAATTTCTGTACCTAATTAAATGCTTACAAAGCACATGCCTTTCCTGAACACTGTAGCCACTGGATCTTTTAAAATCTTAATTCTGATTGTAAGGCAACCAATTATCGACATTTTTGTCCCTGATTTAGGTACACAAAATGCCTTGTGAAGTAATTTAGCTGAATTACAAGCTATATTCCCAATTCTTACAGCTCTACTCTTCAACTCTGAAATCAGAGTATTTTTTAAAACATTGTTTATTATGATGAGTCCCAGGAATACACAAAGTATTTAAGCAGCAGTCTCATCACAGCTGGACACAGTAACACTGATATACTCTCTTTACTGCTATTAAAGAATTTCTGGTTTATTTAATGTGCATAAATCACATAAACTTTAGCTAAATATGCCTCTGTAAGTATTTGTAAGAACTTCAAGTAAATTGCATGCAATTGTCCACTCTAAGTTGATTGTTACTGGGATCTTATTGGCCTGATTTGGATTTCATGTGCATGCTCTTTTCAACACAATATGGGATCTGTCCTTATCACATGTGAGTAAATGCTGCAATCTTTGTCATACAGATGACCAGGAATTAAAGATAGTATCTTTTAAGGAATTTATCATACATTTATTTATAGAATCATTTAGATTAGAAAAGACCTTTAAGATCATCAAGCTCAACTGTTAACCCAACACTGCCACGTCTACTGCTAAACTATGTCCTTGAGTGGCACATCTACAGATCTGAAATGGGAATGCCCTTTTGGTGTCATGGGTTAGAGAAAACTCAGGGTACTGGAATGATTAGAGAAGGCAGCATATTAGCCAAGGGAAAAAAAGGATCACTCTGCTATAATCATTACAGAATATGTACAATTCTTTTTTCTCATGTTCACAAAAAAATTTCCTCCTGTACTTCCAACTTCATATTTATATTCTTTTGCTTTCTAATCTCTGCAAATGAATGTAGTGACCACTCATACTGGGCCTTAATACATCTTACCTTAGATTAATCAAAATTAATTCCAAAATGGTTGGAAGGTTTGCACTGTAACTCCTGACAGAAGCTTCCATGCCAGAAACAAAGGACAACATGTCAGTTCTCTGCAGAAGGAAACAAAACACCTCAGGGCATTAAAAAGTGCTTGTACAAAACTTCCTTATAAAAAATGCTCATAAACACAAGAGGGGAGAGTGGGTGGCAGAAAAGTGCACAGATTACATAAAAAACAGAAAAGAAAGCAGACTGAGAAAAGGAAACATTTTTCCATATGCAATATATTTTGAATAGTTCTGACAAATTCTACAGCCTGTACTTATACACAGTAACAGAACACAAAACAGAAACAAGAAAAAATGAATCACCTAACCCTAACAACATAGTTCCAGCTATCTTTAAACTCAGACTAATTATTAGAAACTTTTTAAACACTGTCGAATTCCTAAGGCTTCTCTGCATGCTCTTACACTAAATGATGAAGCAGCACTTCTCTCCCCACCCACCAATTTAGAATGCAACAATGCTGCAGATGTCACATCCCCCAGGTTCATTTTGGTGGGTTCTGCCCCTGCCATCAGTTAGGTTTCTCTCTTTATACCCAGGTCCTGTATGTAATCCCCATTCATTCAGGTAAATGCTAACATTTTAAACAGCCAGGCCTCACAGTAAACACACAGCTTATCTCAGGTTTGTTGTAATTTATTTCTGAGTTATTCTCAAACAATGTTACAAAACATTTTAATGTCTTGATAAGAAAATAAAATTTAAATAAAAATACATTCAACAATACATCATAACATTAAAATTTTTACAATCCTAACAGAACTAATTACTGAATAACATCACTTTCCTAGACTAATCAAAATGAAGGCAACTTTTATTATTAATCATCCTACTTGTACCTAATTAAATTCTAGAACATCTACTGCACTTTAAAACATTATAAAATGAGAAATCAAATCTTAATGGTCACAAATATTCATGGCCTTCTGGGTTTTTTTCTCAATATTCCAGTACCAAAGCAAAAAAAAAAAAAAAAAAAAAAGAAAAAAAAAAGAAAAAAGTGCACATTATAAAACCCCAACATTGCAAGAGTGTACTACTCAATTTTTTCATAAACTTGACTTTGAAAACAACAGAAAATGGCTGTTTGGAAGAGGGTTTGCCACATTGTTAACTCATATACAACCGAACCTAATTCTGACACTCAACCACATTCCACTTTGTTTAATGGCAGCTTTTGATTAATGGCAATTAATCTTTGCCCATACCTTGGCAAAACATATTCATAGGCATTGCTGTATTCTCCCTCAGTTTTAAACGCTGGCAAATAAAAGTCCTGTTGAACACATCAAATGTGTAAAAAAGGAAAAGGCAAAACCAGCTGAGGTGATTAAATGATTGTGATATTGCAGATCCTAAGACCGAATCCCAGATATTCTAAAATATCTTGGTATCAAAACAAACTCATTTTAACATGTTACCTTCCTTCCAAAGAGATTTCAATCCTGTCTTGCCACCTTGCTTCCATCATAGAAAGCCTTCTTAGAAGAGTATAATAAACGTGTGGTAATTTCAACAGCTTACTCCTTCAAGCATTGTGGATTTCTATTCTAAGTTACATTCCTAATTAATTTGGCCAAATTGTGATTGGAAAATCCCCCCTAAAAAAAAAGAAAAAGCAAAACCAGAACTAAAAAAACACCCAGCAAAACAACAAAAGACCCCACAGAAAAGGCTTTAAAAATAAAAGTACCACATACAACTTTTATTAAAAATAATATTCCAAGGAGTACCACTGTATTTAATACTGATGAAGCAAAGTTGCCACAGTAATACCTTTGCTTCTTCCTGGTTATATACATATACTTTTTCTCAGCAGAAAACTAACATCTCAGATGAAGTGAGCATCAATTAATCTTACTGAAGTCAGGAATGCCAGTTTAAAATTGTGTTAAGTGGCAAATACGAATCCACATAACTAAAGATACAAAAATATTCACTGAAGCATTGCTTAAAGACAAAACAATGTTGATCATTCAACTGATCATAACAAGCAGATACTACAAAGTATCTAAAAATAATCTGGGATAGTCCAGATATCTAAAGTGCTTTGAGTGATTATAATAGAGATTATTTATTAGATTTGTAGTCAAAAGTTGAGCTGGACGTAGTTATTACTTTTTATAAAAACAAAAAAATTAAATCATACATGGGATGATGTTAATTGACCAGTACTTAACCACAGTCTGTTCACACTTAAATTTTTCTATCTGTAGGCAAACCTATTTAACAAGAATGTTACTACCCTGCATTTCTTTTTAGATTAATAAAAAACATGTACCTTAAAAAATGCTAAAGAAAATAGATAGTGGTCTAATGTCACTCCATATATTACTCCAAATGTAAACAAGAGGTACAACGTAAGTTCCCTGATTTCTTCTTTAGTACTTAATAACACAACTAACACTGGTGTCTGCTGTCCAGATTATTTGCAGCATACTACATGGTTCTATAGAACTTCAACTGTAGATAAATCAAGTCTTGACAACACCTAATACAAGGAAAAAAAATAAGTAAAATGTATTGAATGTGAAGCTTCAGATCTTTTCCACATTGTAAGATCTTGGGATTTCTATTTTGAGATCTGTATCAGCAGGGCAGGCACTCATGGTAAACTCATGCAAGTTTGCAGTGTATGTACTGAGATTTAATCCAACCAACAAATGCAGTGTGGATTTTCTTCCATGAAAAAGCTTATTTGTCTAGAAAGTTCTTTCCAATAAGACAACAATGGCAAAACAACATTTAGATTTATTCACATCTGTTACTTCAAGAACCTGGAACGTCAAGTTCTTCAGCAGAATGAGAATAAACCTTAAAGACCAGATTTCTAAGAAGGTATTTTTCTATTAAATATTAAATAGATTGTCAACACAACTAGCATTTATGTTCATTCTTAAATACTTTGCAAAAATGCATATAATGAATTAAAAAAAGAAAACAAACAAAAACCAAAACACTCTAGAACATTTCCAGTTTCTTTTTTCATCCAAGTGGGACAGTTTGGTTTGGTTAGGAAACTTTTCCAACAATTGGGTTTTCTCTGCAAAAAACCAAAATATTATGTGTAAATACTTTTAAGATAACATGTGCTTTTTAGTTCTCATCGTACAATTTTAATTTATCAAGCAAAAAAACCCCAGTTTTTACCATTAATTGTGAATCTTAGTAATTTGCAAAAACCTCATTTACTTTCACCTCTAAATCACAGTAAAGTTTTCTAAACAACTCGGGTCAAAAACTAACCTATGCAAACCAAATCAGGGTTTGAGCTTTTCTTTGTTTCCTGATGAATCAATCCTTATTGATGCCAAGAAGAAATCTAAAAACTTGCTAGTGGTGTGTCAGAGGCATGAGCCAGGACTGAGGAGAATTAAAGAATGTTCTCTGGAACAACAATGTACTCCAAAGAACAGAGGACTTTACCTTCACAAGAAATAGTATTTATCATCAAGTATGGCAAGCGAAATACAGACAGTAATTATACTACCTGAAAGATATGTTTCTCCAGTAAAATTCTGACAGTTTCACATAATTCTATACTTCAATTATTACCAAAATTTTGAAAGAGAATATATTAGAAGCTAGGCATACTGTTACAGATAAATTTTGTGTGCAATTCAAATGTAAAGTTGAAAGGAAACAGAAGAGTCACTGCACCCACTTACAGAAATCTCAACAGGAACAGATGAATCTGCACCAGACTGGTAAAAAGCTGCACTACTACAAATGATGTACCTTATTTTCTCCATGTCTGTGTTGTCTAACTCTACCTTTACCTTCATTATCTCCACCCCAACAAGTCTGGCTCGTCCCATGATTTATTTTTTTCAAAATACACATTTATCAATGTCCAAGTTACATAAGCTACTTACTCACTACCATATTTGGCACTAGAGGATCTCTTCTTCTGGTATTTTTCATGTGATTCATTCAGCTTTTCCACTATATCTATTATCTGTTGGAGTGTATGAAAAGTGGCTACAGAATCTTCAATGGTGAAGTTTGAATAATCATCTGGTTCTTTCCGAGGACCTTGATAGACTGCTATACTTCCACAAGCCTCTACAAAAACAACCACAACCATCCCATTTAGAATTCCAACAACTAAAAACGAATCTATGCAAATGGTAACTCCAAAATTCTGAAATGTAAAGTTACTCTGGCTTATACATAAAATGGATTAATATAAAAGCAGGAGGCAGTATCAACTAAATGTATTTACAATTCTGTATCTTTTTCTGTTAGCTGTGTTCAGCATCTTGAGTATCCAGCTCTCTGCACATTAAGAGAAGTTCAGTGGTTTCCTGCAGCAAAACCATGCCTAACATAGTCAGGAAAGGGACAGCAAAGGCAGAAAAGCCATCACCTACAGTTGCAGTCTCTGTTTAAACTATTAAAAATATTACATATATGGAAATTCAATTAGAACAATGCCTGATACCTATTGGAAAGAAATGCCTGAAGAACATCAGACACCAGGGCACTGAAGATAAAAATTCAATCGCTTTCTCTACTTTCTGTTATTTTCAGGTGAATTGTTAAATTCAGTTTTCAAAATTATGTTCTTAACCTAGAGAATTAGAACTGAATATCAGTGTAATTAATCTTAATTATCATTTAAGTACCTTCCAACTTCTGTAGTTTAGACCTGTTGATAGTGAAAAGTGAGTAAATTCTTTCTGTCTCTCTGTCTCCATCAATCTCAATTTGAGTATCAGCAGGAACATCTCTAAAAGGTGAACAGAGATACAGGTAATCAATACCAGTAATTCTTGAAAGCAAGTAAAAACTGATTCTTTTTCAATATACATAGCCTTTTAATATGTTTAGCACTCATAGACAGCTTCACAAAACTTAGTATGTAGTTTATATAACCTACCCAGTTAAATTTTTTTTAAATAAATCACAGCATTTGTTTTCAGAAATCAACAGCTTCTAAAAAGACACTAAAACATTTTGAGATGTTATTAATTTTTCTGACATACCTACAAAACCCAAATGATTTGTCAGAATCTACATCCAAGATTATTTAGCTGACTTTCTTAGGGCACTCCTTTAAAATATGTGAAGTTCAAATAAAATAGCGATTGTATAAAACAAGAAAAAGTCATTAAGGAGGGTAGGTTTCCAGGCTGAACCTTCTGCAGCAATTGTTTCATACAGATGATCTTGGCGTGTCATATTTCTGCATTCAACCTAGCATCTGAATTAAATCTATTAGTCTGCATGAAGAAATCTGAGCCATTGGGTATTTGTGATTCCCGTGCTGAGCTGGCACACAAAGTAATAGAGAAATCCAGCACTTGGTGCCTTAGCACTGTGGCCGTTTTTGTGGCATCACTTGCTGAACTGGACAGGGAAGGCCTCGCTTCCTTGTTGCCAAGCCGCAGCGACTCCCGCGCTCCCTGGCACCCTGGCCCTGGCCCTGGCCACGTTCGCTCCCCGGGGCAGGGACTCACGCCGTGCAGCGAGCGCAGCCCTCGGTGCTCTCTATGGTGGCCTTGCAGCAGAGCCAGTTCCCGTTCAGGAAAGCAGAGGGGTGGTAAAAGCTCAGCCTCTTCTGGTTGCACCTCGTTACCCGGCAAAGAGCCTCTATCCACTCACTGGCTTCTACACAGTTATTTGCTTGGATATACAGTGGCTTTTCCCCATGAAGTACTTGAAACATCTGTAGAAGATACACATCATTCTGCTAAGTAAAAAATTCCTGTTACTGAGCAACTTCAAATATGTCAAAACATATTTCAGTACTCGGGCAATTCCACAAACTCAAATCAAGTCAGAAAGTGAGACAAGGGAGAACAGCAGACTTTTCACCTCTTTCAATTACACAGAGGAAAAAAGCCCCACCAGATCAGCTCCCTGTGTTCTGTCCACACTACTTCCTCATCTAAGAAGAAGCCCTTATAAATTACAACAGGATACATCTTCTGTCCTCTTGATCCCCATATCTTTAGGTGTAACCCCAGATTTCACAAAGCATGACCTTCATGCTTCATATCCTGACAGGAACAGAAGATTCACAGAAGTCTCTCCTTTAGCCATCACTGGCCTTAGTGACAGCAGTTCTTTTATCAGTGCCTCAGATGTTTGGATTGACGTAAGAACAGAAATAACCAATGTGTTCAGGGCCAGAATAAGGCTGTGAGCACAGACAACTGTCTCAGCTGATGAAGGGCTTGCAAGAAGTTCTCACCAAAAGGAATAAGTACAAGTTTGGCAATAATACATTTCCAGTAATACATAATATAATTTCAAGTGCTTTGCAGTAAGGTAGCGTAGTTTTAACCTTCATTCCAGAAATTTGGAAAGGGGGGCAAAGTTAAAATCAGTCAGAAAACAGTGCAGATAGCCAAATTTCCAGGTTAATTTCCATGTTCAGAGTACTTGGAGATACTGCATACAGCTTGTTATCCTGATCCATAAAAGACTTTTTGCTGAAGTATTTAGCAATGGGGTTTCATTAACTCTGTTAGCTAATTACAATCTTTTATTTAAAGAACATATCAAGAATTACATATAAACTATCTTTTGACCCACATTTTTCTTGTTGAAGGAGCTCTCATCAAGTTTCTCCACTGCAAGGATGTTTTTGATTGGAATAGTGAAAATTGGTTCTTTATCTGTAAAAAAGCAGTAAACAGAGAAGTGAAGCAATCTTTAAGAACAGTTTTATCATCTCAGGACACTGACACTGCAGTTCATGCTCTAAAAATATGCATTTTTATTACTGAAAAAAAAAGGCTTGAATCAGACAGAAGGCAAAAGTAACTAAAATCATAGGTATTTTAGGAAAAGAAAAAAATTACACACTTTTAAAAGCAGAAAAAAGCTACAAACAATTAAACAATGCTGAAAAATAAAAATAATTGTAAAATAAACCTTTACCTTGCTGTTTGTGGTATGTGAATTCTCTGCTTGTTAGACAGAACCATCGCTTCTTGAAATTCTTTTTACCAATCCGAGTCCTTCCCTGAGCTCTTTTGTACATTTCTCTGTAAAGACAGAATCAAATTAAATGCAACCATTAGTCTTCAAAACCATTTACTGAGATAAGAAATTATTGTTCATCATGCAGCCATATAAAAATCCACTTCACTGTACATTGAAAAAAACCTACTACTTGTTCACAACAGATGCCCAAGATTACTTCCCAATATGGTGCTTGTGTACAGGGTTCCAAAAACAGGAAAGGAGCTTGAAAAGCACACAGTCTAGACTGGTGCTTGAAGCAGTAAATCTGGAGGGGATACATAATTTATTCAGATCAAGAACTGCAAACTTTCACAAAAGGGAATAAGGTGTGTCTACAAGATCCTCTTTCCTGACACTTTCTCCATGTGATTGCACTTGGCCTTACCTGGATCAGAAACTGAATTATCAATGAAATGACACTGGACATGGCTCAATAGCAAGGGCAGACAAACTTCATTTAGAACACTTTAAGTGTACTCACTGCTAACTCTTTTGTTTTGAACAACACCCATCAATTTATAACTATAACCAAGTGCTATCTACTATGATTTCCTCCTTCATTTCTAGTCAGTATCCTAGTAAGAGATGCCTCTTCCTTGTTTGAAATTCGGATGCCTGTTTCACAGAAATACCTTTACTTCTTATAAAACTGCTTCTCAAATAAATTACAGTATTTTTTCCCCATGAACGTTGTTTAAATCAACCTCAAGCAAAAAAAGAAAAAAAGAAAAAGCTCATTTCTTAGGAAGAGTGACTTTCACTTCAATCTACATAACAGCATTCTATCACTAAATATTAAATACTTTAATTACAGGGTGGTTTTCTATCTAACTTTAACAGCAGAACATTTAGCTGGCTAGGCTTATAAAGGAGGTAGAATAATTTTAGGTTAATAATGTTCTTTTAAAATACACTTTCACAGTCCTCAAAAACCATCACAGAGCACACACACTGAACTGTGACAGTAAAGCAGACAGTCTTCAATAGGTTTTCAGCTGCTTTTAATTACTTTTTAAAGTATTTAAAAGATGAGTTATGGAAGTTTGCAGCTGTTCTTTTAAACTAATTCTACACTCTAAGAAGTGTCTAAATTACAAATACAGTAATTTCTACAGTATATCAGACATTTTAATAAGCATCAATCTGAATCTGGCATTAATGGAAGAAGACTGAAGTCAATTCTGTTATGGACAATATAAATTCAAAATGTATTTACCCTTCTTTTAGATGTACTGGTTCGCTCACACCACTGGGCTCTTTACTCTCAGTAGAGGAAACATCATCCAGGAACTTCAGGAAAAAAAACACAGGGAATATAAACATACAATATTCAGAAACACAAAAACCCCAAAAACTATTCTGAAAATAAAAATGTACATTTTCTCCTTGAACAGAACAATTATTTTATGCAACAAATGATAACATATGGTAGGGCCTTGGAATAATATAACAAGGGATGTGCAGAAGTCACACAAGCTTTCTCTAAAGAGTTCCTAAACAGCAGAGCCAATAAAATCTCTTTCAAAAGCTGTACACTTTACTTCTTAAACTAAATTAGGTTAATTCACTATGTGTAACTCTTGTGCATTTGACTGCATTGGTTTTGCTATGTTGTTTTTTGATTTGGGGGTTTTATTATGTCTGAAACAGACCACAACTTTTCTTTCTCTCTAGTAGAAAACCAAACACCAACACAACCTTTTAATAATGAAGACTGATCAGATATACACCAACAATAAAAAAAGAATACAGTTGAAAGGTACCTTTTTAACAGATTCAGTAAATTTTTCTTCTTGAAATGTTTTGAAAAACTCACACATAAATGTCTCCTTGAAACTTGACTGAAAGTAAAAGTATATTGACATAAATAAACTTTCATATGAACTTTCAATAAACACAATATTTTAAATGAGAAGGAATTTTAATAGCCTTACAAGTTTGGTTTTGGTCAAACTTCCCCAGCTCCCCAAAGTCTGGATGGCTTTTGATATAAGAGTTAATGTTCTAGAAGTCTGTGTATCCTAAAACAACGAAACAAAATTTAGAAGTCATATTTTTTTCACAGTTCCAGGTAAAACTGCTTTAAAAATTAAAATGTTAAAAAAGTTACTATATTACACAATATAGTACATTTGGTATATCAACATTCCTTATATTTGCCCCAAAAGAAAAAAATGCATATGAAATATTATATAGTTTATTAGCTACTGCATAATGTTTCATGTTTTAGTCACTACCACTAGAATTTAATATTAGTGCTAGGGAAATATTTTACCTATAAAACATCTGAAACCCTCGAATCCTGTAATCCTTATTACACATCTAACAAACTTCTTTAACAATAAACATAATGAACTACTGCTGGACAAATACACGAGTTTTCATAATAAAATGAAATTTAAAACTTTGTCTTTAATACTTTTACTTTATTTTTTTGCTACCTCACTGATGGCATTCTAATACAGAATTATAAACACAAAGGTTGCCTTGCTGTTCCCTTTTAGATGTTTAACTCTCAAGTGGTAAAATTCTGTAGTTTTTTTACTTGAAAAACTGGATAATGTCAAAGAAATGAATTTGAGTACGTTTATCTTTTTCTTTTGAAGACACAACACACCTAAGCAGATAAAATAAGGTAATAATGATAACCTCTGGAACAGCAGACTTCATATATTTTCTGTATTTAATGTGAAAAATAATACAGGTTTTTTAATCTTGATGTTCCTGCCTTTGACTTTTTTTTGTAATGTGTATCTACTTGACAAATGAAAAAAATGGAAAATTTGTCAACCCAAATTGCAATTAGTGGAGTCCAGGATAAATACACCAACCAATTACTGGATAATGCTACAACCTTTGCCAAAGACCCAAATGGCTATAAATGTCTGGATGTTTAACTTCCTTAGTGGAAAGAACCAAGGCAGTTTAGGGTTATACCTGAAAGGACTCTCAGTCATGTTGCTATTTGACACAAGAAGCACAATGTCAAAAAAAGCACAGCATAGTTAATACTGAAAGCTCTTCTACATCATTTGAGAACACCCCATAAGGACTGAAGTATCTGATGCTTAAAGAATTGCAAATATCTTATTTCCTTTGGAAACTGAACCTAGAGACATTTAGCCATCTGATTTCCCAGTGACTGAAAGTAACTTATGCCTTCCCACACCAACAGATCTGACAGTATGAATAAAACAGAACAAAGCTTCACATGACTTACTGGATGATGAGGTCGTAAATGAAAAGTATGAGGTGAGACTACGGCTACAGCAAAGAAACGAAGAAACACAAAGCTGCTCACTGCAGAATACTGTACATGAGGGTCATCTGCAGAGAAAAACCATGAAATGTAACATGCACTGAGCTTAACAGGAAATCATGAAGACAGTTAACATAAAAATCCTTAAGAAGATAACATCAGAGGAGACATTTGTATTTTAAAATAGAATAGAAAAATCAATGAAGTGCATGAAATGAGAAAGGTGGTCATGGTAAGAAATATCCTCCTTGTAGTGGAGTGTTTATTGCTTATTTATCTGAAAAGAAGTTCTATTCCCATACAGCTGGCTCATCAGTCTCCACTGGGAGGAAGGATGAGATGATTGCAAGCCTTTACATACACAGTTGACTAGGTCTGGCTGGATGCTGCACCCAGAGATAAAATGCTGCACCAGCTGCCTCTAAACTCTGGATTTATTCACCTGGAAAGCTACTCACTGACAACTCAAATACATTAATGCTGCATGACAAACACAGTCAACATATAGGAACAAATAAAATTGCAATTCTGAGTTGCATCATAAACCCATGCTGTTATATAATTTTGATGCTGTAAATGAGAGTTTTCTCCTTAAATATTTTGGGTACATTTACTTTTATACTGGGAAATACATGCTTGCTATAGTGACCACTTCAATCTGATCTAGTAAGTCAGCCTTTCTGAAAGGACTGTCTAAACTAGAGCAATTTATGGCTCAGTTTCAGTGATAGACATGAATCAGAGAAATGTTCCACATTATGAGGTGCATATACTTCACCTGTAGCTTACTACAGGATTTTTCAGATTTTATTTGACTAAACTATGAGTATTTCAGACTCACTACATAACTCCTATATTAAAACCATTCTGAAAGAATAAAGCTATTCTAATACTGGTCATATTTACAAACCCATTAAATAATTTCTATTATCCAACCTCCTCAAAACTACCCATAACCCATTTAGCTATAGTAGTACTAAAGCTAACTTCACAGAAGTTATGAATAAGCTGGTCATTGTTAACAGAGTGACAGTTCATGGAAAGATGCAAATGCCAAACTGATTTTCAAGTTCACATCTTGGTTCTTTAGAAGCAATGAACAGAACAGCTCTTACAAATTTTAAGTATCTTTCAAATAAATCACTTTGTTTTATGATTTGTATTGCTTGTGCTTTTCTTCCATTCTCTTGTACTTTTTTTGATGACTTCTCATTTGCTGCTGTCTTGCAATTTGACTTTCTATACTTTTGTATCAGAAAACAAAAAAAGCCTCTTGACTGACCATGAAGTTTCACTATAACTTACAAATGCCCGACTGTCAAAGTTCAGGGCACAGCTTTGGACAAGACAAGAATTTTAACAATCCCCATAAGGTAACCACAGAAGTTTTCAGTCCAAACACTACTTTCAGAAGTTTTTAGAGAACACTTACTTGGGAATCTTTTGGCAGCCAGATGCCTCAAAGAATAGAAAACATCACACATTAGGGTAGGACAACTTATACTCGACCGCACTATTTCACGGAACACTTTGTCCACGTAATAGCGGAGATTTTCCTGCAATTATGAAAAAAGGTGGGGTTTTTTTTCAGACCATGAACATCTACATTTCTCCCTTTTTCTCCCCCTCAGCACAAACATAACACTGACTATTCAATACTGAACTTCAGTACAGTGCATAATTTAAAAGCCTCAAAATGTTTATATGGCATTACTACTAGTAAAAGGTAGTTTAATGATATTTACTTGAAGTATATAAGCACTGTTTAGCAACAAAAGCTACCTATAAATACTGGGTTTTGTAATTTGACAACATGAAAGGAGCATTTCCCATGTATACAAAGTGAACATTAACTTTTGCTGGCTGCTGATGTTTAAGGCTATAGTTGCTGCAATAAAACTTCAATGAAAAATGCTAGAGCAGGTCTAATTAGGTACAGCATAATCTAGATGCTGAGTACAGGACATCAGAAATCAAAATACCAAAAAAACTAGTAAGAATGACTGTCATCTTTAGCTTCTCCTCTGTCCTGTTTTCCACTGGACTTTTTCATTGCCGTGTTCATAAAGAGGGATAAGAAAATACAGCTTTCTCTTTGTTTACTCTGAAAACAGAGTTATATTTGCCACTATGAGTTGTTAATTTTCCATTACAAAGAGCTGCTTTCAAAAATGCTTTTCTTTCAGATTTTGAGACCAGTTGGGAAACTCACCATATTAATTTCCACGTTATCCCCTTCTCTTAATTTGATGGGATCTATTTCACAGGGTTTAGGAGACTCACATATCTGAAACAAACAAATAAAACTATAGGACTTCAATTTTTCAGACAAAGTGTGGACATGCACCCATTTAAAACCAGATTCTTAGATTTAGGAATAAAATTGTAAATAGGTTCTAACCATCCCTAACAACGTGCAATGATCATCCTCTTTTGTTTGTGGCTTTTCAAATGGATTGATTGCCTAAAGCATCACATGGGCAAATTCTGCAATGTGTCAGAGGCTGGAATGACTTTCAGGGACTGTTTATTTAGAAATATCTGGAATGTAAATACCAAACCACAGCTCCTCCCACTAAACTTAACCAATTAATTATTGCTCAGTTAATTCTAGGATTTCCCTACCTGAGTGATTCCTACCACAGAGCTGAAAAAAGAATGCCTATGCAACAGATAAGGATACCACAGGGGGCTGAGCATCCCCAAAGAAGTTTCAGTAGGACAACCTACCTCATCAATAACAGGTTTCAAAGTGACCTTTAGGTAGTGCTTCCCCACTATTTTCATCATTTCATCTACACACCGAGTTGCTAATGAGTTGCCTCTGAAGATTGTGTTTGCTTCTCTGTAAGAAAAGAAATTATTTCATTTGAACAGGGAAAAAGCATGTTCTGTTACAAAATTCAATTTATACTCTCTCTTGCTATTAAATAATTATTTTAAACAGTATTTTTCATATATTTCAATCAGGAATTCCAGAATGTATACACCAAGTTCGCAATGGCACTCAGTAACAAAGAGTATAAACAAGAATATTATTACAACAATTACCAAACACAGGAACATAAATAAAACTATTAGAAAAAGCCTAAGAAATTATAACAACTAAAGTTATACTACAGTACAGAACATGAGAAAGAACAACTGAAGATAATACCAAAATAATGAAAAATTGCACCTCAGCAATATACAATTCCTCCTCCAGTAGTTGTGATAAAAAAAAAATCTGGAGCTGCAGCACACTGCTGCACTACACCAATAAACCCAGACACTTAAGCCAAAACACATTTAATCCAAGGTTACTTTTTTATTCATTACAGCAGTTGAAGAAAACTGACAGCCAGCTGTGCAAAGTGTATCTTTCTAATCTGAGAGATTTACTTTAAGATCCCTTTGTTACAGTTCAATTACAATGGAATGTGTGTACTAAAATGCAGTTTAGAAAATTATTTTCTATGAGTCACCTCTTTCCACACAGTTAAGCTGTCTCGCACTATTTAAATCAAGATGAAGTGCTTTGAAATGAACTGTCCTGTGGTGACAAAATCCCTCCCACACCTCCACTGAACATGACCCGGCACCGCAGTGGTTGCTACTCACATCTGCTTTATTTCTCTCCTAACCACAGAACTGCAAATTCACAGACCATATGCTGCTACTTGGAAAAGCTCCCATGTTTCCTACTTGCAAGGCATGCAGACCACATTCTTAATTACATGGCATCTTTGCAGAAAAAGAGTAGCCCTCATTTAAGCCACGTGTTAAAGGACACAGCATAAGATTTGCAGCAATTTAAAGATGTTCCATCTATTAAGTTCCATATAAGTTTATAAATTCCAATCCAACGTACAGTAAAATTTGAAGAGTGGCCAAATAAAGACATTTAAAATAAAAACTATCTACTCTAAGACAAAGTTTTACTCAACTGCCCAGCACCCTTAACTCTGAAACCCAGCTTCAAAGTGATTTAAAGAATGTTTTTAAAAACTAGCATTAAAAGATTAATACATTTAGTCAGTTTTATGTGAGAGAAACAAAACCAAAGGGCTTACTTGTCAGTGTTGTATCATGAAGCCCTGTGAAACTCTGAGATTAATTTTAGAAAGCATGACATCAGTAAACATGAAATACGTACTGGGTGTCCTTCAGATCTAGTTCTGCCACTGCTGCAACAAAGGGAACCAGCTTATGGTGGTGCAGCAACAGCCGTACCAGGGGCAGCACAGCATCGTACTTGTCTCGACACACTTCACTCAGAATGTAGGCAGCAGATGCAGAAATAGGCTGTGAGAAAGCAGAGTATGAAATCTGAGTAAAGTAGTTAAATGTTCTTCATTTATTTGAAAAAGTACAGATTAAATCTAATGAGACTATAGACACAGTTCGTTAACAGAAACTTTCAATATTTGCTGTGTAACATGGCAATTAAAAGCTTCAATTCCAGAGATACTTAATTGCATATTAATTTTATCTACTCTATAAATACATTTATGAATGGAATTCGGTAGCTACTCATCCTACTCATTCTCCCTAAAGGGTTAAACTATGGCTTTGTCACAAATCCAAGTTAGAGGCAGAAAAACAACTGTTTTACTAAAATGTCATGTATCTTTATAGAATTTTTAAAACTATAATCAAGGGACAAAGTGTTTGTTGCCACTGTACAGTTGGAAATTTCAATACAAAAACTATATTATTTCAGTCGAAAAGACAGCTACTGACTGCTGCTACCTATAAACTCAGCCATTACTGAATTCCAGTGAACCAGTATTTGAATATGGGCCAGCAAAAATTTTAGTCACATCTGCTTCTTCTATCTTTCTTCTCCTTTGTTAGTACTTCATTAACACTGAATTGATAAAAAGCTGTTAAAGACCTAAGACTACAAAGTCCTACAATTTCATTCCTGTCCCAATGTTAAGCAAACCGTCTACCACACTTCCCTCTTTGTCACCATGTCCTGGTGAGAAATTCAGTCATGCTGATCAACATCCTAGGGAAGGCAGAAGCAATTCAGAAATAGAATTTGAAATAAATTCTGAAGTAGATCAGAATTATTAATTGTTAATTATCTTTTGTTAATTTTCTTTTTTTTTTTTTTTTTTTTTTACCTTTTGTTAATTATCTGCCCTTCAGTGCCAATAATGAATCATTGTCCCTGGAAAACCTCTAAATCCAAGAGGCTAATAGAGGCCAATGGAAAAATACAATGTTGAAAAGAGCAACCCATGATAAGAAAGTATTTTATCTCCTCCAGGCACATAGCACAGGTTATTTCCCCGTCTCCATCAGTTCTTCTATAATAAGAAGAAAATCCTGGTACTTTGGAGCAGAAGTAAAAGCTCTAAAAGCTGTTCATCTGGGTGTAACAGACTAATTACCACAAAGAAACAAAAACAATTATCTAGACACGAGTAATTCATATTGTCTCACAACAGCATAATCCATTTTCAGTTTTCACTTAAATTAAATTTTCAACAGAAGTACCTGAACATCTGAAGATTTTAGCAGCAAGTTCCTTAGAGAAGTGTAGTACTCAGATGGAAGTACACAGTCTTCAGTGTAACAGATATTTAACCTAAGTGATCCCAAATCATCAGTTTTAGAAGACTTGTTTCCATTTTCTCTTGGCTGAAGTAAGTACCTGTAAGCAATAGGACGATTATAAAATATTAGATACCTATTTCATTCATTTGACTAATTCTATAATAAAGCAAAGTATCACATTTAACTATTTCAGTACACATATAGTATATCTGAAAAACTGCAAAAAATTCACAACCCCCCTTGTTGAGACACAAAAGTAAAAAACTGAGCAGCTTTTAATTCATCTTTAACACATAACGGAATTTAATTTCTCACATCTATGCAAACAGTAAAATATCATATACATTTTGTAGGTTAGCAGGAATAGTTTGAGATTACACTGGGCCATCTCATTTTACATCTAGGTTATATTTAGGGTGTTGGACACTGCAGGTGAAAGAGGTAGTGTGAAGAATTTAAATGATTTTGTCTGAGATCAGAAAAACATCACATAACATTAACAGGCTCCACTCAAAAAAGATATGGGGAAAAAGCAGATTTTTTTCCTACTTTCAATACAAAATATATCAAACCATTAATTGACTGCAGTTTCACTGTATTCCAATAGGAGGTGCAGCCCTACAAAAATGCTAACAGCTTTTAAGTGGTGTGTCAGTAGTTTCAACACTCACCCCAACAAATTGAAACCCCATCTCCAAATATTCTTTTGCAACCACGTATATTTGGACTTCTACAACCAGGCGATCAGACTTCTTTTTTTCATAATCAGATGCAGTGGCCATGAAGGCATGCTAACATAAAATAAAACTGATTTACCAGGAGAACCTCTCCTTAACAGCGTTGATTCTTAGGCTTATTTTCCAAGTATTTAGTAAAAAAGATAATTTCTCTGCTGTACTTCAGCTGCATTCAAAATCATATTATGCAAATTAGTAATAGTATAAAAGATTTATTATTTTTAATCACAGAACTGTTTTGATGAGCAGATCATACTTGGATATGAGGATGTGCAATGCAAGGTGTGCCTACACAGCATATTAGCAGGCACACTCAAGAGAACCACACTTGAGTTAGGCCAATTCAAAAAATCTCCACAAAAACTGGCACTGAGCCCATGCTGATACAATCTTTCTCTCAGCAGGTTGTTAACAGAGGCCTGGTTTTATGATATGGTCATACAGCTGTTGATGAGACACTGCCTGCAATACACCACTGTGTAAAAAACAGAAACTCCAACAGGCTCACATTCAAACACCAAGAGTCTCAGCTCACCATCCAAGACACTTGGAGCCTGAGGTGGGTACATGGAGCAGAGCCATAATGGTTCCTGGCCAAGACCTGTTACATTTAGTTCCTATTAGCACACTTCCTTCCCATGTGTTTTCTGTGTGGATATGAAAGTGCTTCCTCCATGCTTTCTCTATACTGAAAGGCTCACTAAAAGCAGAGTATTTTACACACTTGAAGTCGCTCAAATCCCTTCCACTCATCCCTTCCTGCTGTTTAAGCATTTGGGACAGTATAGGAGCTAGAGATGGGCTCCTGCTCCCAAAAACATCAGAAGGGAGGGTGCTGAGATGCCCCATGCATTAGTGTTTCTTTCCTGAACTCCCTTCATACATCACCCTTCCAGCCCATGTGCCTGTTCCCCTGACGTGAAGTGGGGTTGGTTCTAGAAGATACTTCTGGAACCCCCCCCAAAGAAGAAAAAAATAAGCTGCACTTAATGATCAAGTAAACTCTTCATCAATCATTCTGGAAGTCTGACTTAGGAATTTAATTACAAGTGATGCAATTCTTAAAAGCTCCAGGTTTGCTGGGCAGGCTGAAGAGCACACACAGATCACTGAAATTCAACAACCTGACCAAAAGACAGTCACAATTCATCTTCCCTTCACCCTCCACACTTCCCCCTCAAACATACCAACTATGTGCAGGCAGGGAAGAGCGGAGCTAAATATACCTGCTGACAAGGTTAATGTACTGAGCAGGGAAACTCTAGAAACATGTTTTACCTAGATTAGAACAGGAAGACATGGTTTAATAAATAGGTAGAATAAAATATATCCTTTGCAAGGGAAAACATGCAAGACAGAAGCAAATTCACTTCTAAACCACCATTTCTCACCATGCTTGAAAGGAATCATTTCTTAACACCTTCACAGGAACTTTAATTTCTCCTAGAAAGATGTCTTGTACCAGATTCCCATTATTCCATAGGTCGACCCTGAAAACAAGAACATAGCTTACATTTTCTTTTCCCCCAGAGAGAAATAAGCAAGTTTACAATAACTGCCTTACAGCACTAATCCACATGCATGCAGGCAGCAAATGTTAGAAATCTCACTCCATTCTAAATAAATCAAGAAGACTCAAACAACTGGCTTATTAGCCCATAAAGAACAGATAAGGAAACAAACAGTGAAAGTTAAGTCTTGCAGACCTTGCATCAGTAAATAAAAGTGATACTGGCACAATGTACGGGTTCTGCGCTGTCTCCACCCCCAAAACTGTGCACATTTCTCCTCAGGAAATTCAAGTGAGCTTTTCTACCAATATATTTAAATATTTACCTAACTGCTAGAATCTGGCACACTGCAATACCACACCAACACATGCGCTTGTTTTTCCAAGCAGCAGCTCGTACGCTTACAACCTCAAACGGAATCAGGTTCCAGACATGCACCCTGGGTTTGTTCTCTTACTTCTTACCTCTCTGACATTTCTGACAGACAGCAGTTGTTAAGAACAAAAAAAAAAAAAAAAAAACAGAAACAAAAGACAACTAGATTTGTTGGGGCATGACTATTTTTCTAAATATATTTGCATCTACAATGAAATATACATTTCTAATTAATGAAGCTAATAATTAGAAACGCACATACCAAGTTAATGGCTATTTGGATTAAGTGCTAAATTTTTCTTCTGATGCCTGCTAGGAAACACATGCTGGCCTTTAAGACTTTCTGTCATTCAGCAGATTTGGTACATGTATGTGCAGGAGCACGATAAAGAAAAGAAACTCAGTACAGGGCTCTCTGCAGCTCTAACTACATTGCATAAATACAGACAGACCTGCTCTGAGGGTAAAACAGAAAAGGGGAACATACTTTGAGTATTTGCATTTCCAAGGAAAAGATGAAACACAAATGTTCCTCTAAAAAACAAAGTGAAATTTTAAGAATCTCATAAAAGAGGCTTTTCCCTCTTTTTTTATTAAACCAGCCAACTATATTTGAAACTATAGGCTAGGATCAGGTATGCTGGTATCTTTCAGTACAAGTTCTATTACCAATATTCTGCCCAAATTAATATAATTTGATAGAAGGTATTCATATCTCTTTATTCACAGGCACATGAAGTAAGTTTAGGCTGCTAGATACACTCAACCACTATTTACTTCAAAACAAAAAAACTCATCTTCAGTAAGAAATACAAGTAAAAAAAAAAAAAAAAGAGAATTTTTCTACATCATCTTTTCTACAAGTCTGATCAGTAATTCTCTGGAGCTACACTAAGACAAAACAGGTATTTATTCTCTTGATAATAAAATATTATGATTCATTAATAATTCTATGATATCACTTTCTAATCCACATACCTTACTTCTAGTTTCTCAATATCTTCTTCTTCCACCTGAAACTGGGACTTTTTGGTGTAACTGCTGGACCTGGTTACCTGCAAGTAAATTCCTCCTATTAACACACTTTTTGTATTTATGGATAGCAAAAATCAAAGAAAACCCTCCCTTCCTCTACCACAGGTAAATAGTTACTATTCCTTATACAAAGAAAAAAGGCCAGTTGACCAAAGCAGCTGCCTTTTGCCAAAAAGCAGAAGAAAAATAGGTCAAGAAGGGTTCATTGTAGAAGCTACTGAAGGCTAACTGATATATGAGGGAATTACAGTATAGATATATTAGAAAAAACAACTAGTATGACATGAAACTGGCAACAATTTCTTTTGCTTTAGCATGAGCCCCATGAAAAAACTGAAGTCAATTCTGAAATGTTTAAAGAAACAACAAATAAGAAGCCCACTCTTCTTGTCCTTGTCACAACACAGTTGTAACCTCTCATCTACACTTCCCTCATTTCTTGACTGACTGCAGTCTCAATTTAACTCCAATAAATCTTAAGTCAAAAAGTCACCAGGGTGGTTTAGATCACGTTTTTATGCTGATATCTGACTTCCTAAGAAATCACACTCAGTATTCTTGAGCAGGTCAAGTGAAACACAAACATGCATTGAAACTGTGCAGAGGTATGAAACTATTTCTCACTCAAGTCCCACAGCAGGAGCAGGATTCATAAAAACACACTAAATTATAATACATTTGAGGTACATGCAAGAGTTGTACTCCTTCCAGCTCTCAGTACAGCATGTTTTAAATGCAAATCTTTATTACTGACACAAATCAGATGAAAATTTAAACTCATGTTTATTGTCAGATAACTCATGTAGAATTGAAATTGACTCCTAAATAACAACAAAGTTAACTTTTTTAAAATTAAAATAAACTTTTTTGGGTATAATCACTAAATTACTTTAATAAATAAATATGTTGCTTGGGTTTTTTAGGTCAAGCTTGAAAATATTTAAATAGAAGTCCTTGGGATAGGTTCAAGTTATCTCAGGACTCTGGATGGCAACAGATATATAAAGTGATTCAAGATAGGGAATTACCTTCACACATGTGCTTGTGAGAAAGCAATTTTTCACCCAGCAATTGGAGGGGAATGCTATTGTCTGGCAGGCAGAAATTTAAATATGTCATTCACTTACATTTGAGAGGCCAGTTAAAGCTCTTCAATTTGCTTGAAGAGAGCTTTGTACTGCTATGCAGCTTGCTAAAAAATATCTGAAGGGTTGCATAAAATAGATAAACAGGAAGAACAGCACACAAAAAGTTACCTCAAAATAAAATGTTTCATTAAACTGCGGATTGCTTGTTTTCTTCTTAACTTTGGTCTTCTTTTGGTCATTCCTGTTCCAATGTGGCAAAATTTTTACCATAGACAACTTAAACACACAATTATAAAAACATTCTATTGTCAAGAAGGACCCATGCATTTAAGTTAAAACATTTCTTTGTTGTTCTAGAATTCACTTTGATCAATGAGGAAAATCTTAAAATAAAATTAATTCATCTTCACAATACAGTTTAAAGAGTTACAATTTTAAATGCTGTATCTAGCTAACTGTGCATCTATCCAACTCAAAAGGTTGTATTTCATTTTACAAATGGATAAAACTTACATATATTAATTCAAATACATCAACATTTTCTAATGCATTTAAAATTTACATTTCTTTACTACTGCCTAAAGGTAATGAGCACACTTTTCCTTGTCTTGTTCAACTGCAGTTTTTGTTTTTCTCACCCTCTTTTGTTGGTGAAATACCCACTACTTCTTTACAGACAGAGGCTTACACCCAAGACACTGAAGGTTTTCTCTGAAAGCAACTGCTGCTTATGTTAGGTATGAAGCAGCCCAGGGTCAAACAAAACAACTGTCCCCCACTTCCTTGTGGATTGGTTTTGATAATTTTTTTTAATTTTACAAGTTTTATAAAGGAATACAGTTTTATTTATTTATTTAGCAAAGGGTTGTGCTAGTATAAAATGGCTTTTCAAAAGAAAGAAATATAAAATATGTGAGAAAAAACAGACAAGGGAGAAGAAAAATTGCCCTAAGTATCAACTACCTATTTTCAGGAACTGGACATATAAATATTCCAGTCGTGGTACACGAGTCACACATGAATAAGGTTGGAAAATCTTAACCAGGAATTCCTGTCGGATTTGCACATATATTCCCATACTAGCAGGGTAAATATTTTGTGGGACCAACATTCTCCCACTTACATTCATATCACAGGACTCCAACAGAAAATGTATGTCACTTTACCTCTTTTGCCATTCAGCCCCATGATTCCTAAGTGTAACTGGTGAGCCTCCCTAGTCCTCTTAGGAAAATCCCAAACAAACAAAACAAAAAGCCCCCCATGCCAAACTTGAAAATTGAATCATTTACTACCAAGGAGAAAAAAAATGCTCCATGCAAAGCAATGGTAAAACACATCCTGGCACTATGCTCACAAAGGCAATTCCTCAGCACTGGAGAAAGGAAAGGGTCTGATGTGGCAAAAAAGAAGCAAATGAAACTCATTCTCCTTGTTGGGCAGGGACTTGCACATGGTGAATGTGAGGGATGGGGGACTTCTCTTAAGTGAAAAAACCCAGCAGTTATTGAGGAGTACTGATCCCAAACAAGGAGACATTTGAACTGTGGGGAATTGGAGTGCAGCATCCTGAAGGTGTTCCAGAAACTCTCCTCTCTCATCTCCTCCCAGTTACTACACATTTGCTGCAAAGAAACTCACACGTTAAGAAAAACAGAGAAGAGAGGAAGGTGAGTGAGCAACTGACTGTATCATGACATACAGGAATTTCAACAGATTACAGGAAGTACAGTGCAGAAATCAAGAGTCCAGTACAAAACATAAGAAAGAACTGAGTCAGGAGTGGCTCCTGACTAGTGCAGCCAATTCAGAGAGACCAAACACCATCCCAGCCTCGAGCATATGGCAGGGAAGGGGAGAGAACAGTATCCATGGAGATGTGACGCACACATGAGAGCACTGCAACATTTTCCTGCATTTTAAAGATTTTGTTTAAAACCTATGACTTGCTTTTCCAATTCAACATCACAGCATTTTTAGATTTATTCATTTAATACTAAAATGTTACCTGGAAGGCCCCACAAGAGAGACTGTTGCATAAGGATCACAATTCTGTCCATTTATAAGTGGCAACCCATGGCACTCCTTTATGCTACAAGGAAAAGGCAAACAACAGATCAATGAAGCAATTACTTGCCTTAAAAAATAAAACCCACACAATGCTTTCTTTTTGAAAACTTTTTATGTCCTGCTCTATTACACACAGATATAGCTATACACTGACCCAACATACTGCATGTACTTGAAGTAGCTCTCTAGATGGTAACACAAAATGATACTCAAGTATACAGTCAGACTTGGGGGTCTCTGTGAGAACAAAACTCTTGGAATTGCTTTGATACAGACATTCCAGTATCACACATGAACAACAAAACCCCCTGTAAAATGAACTGCTACACGTTAGGAGAACTTGCAGATTTCATTAACTTTTAAATTTGATTTCTCAAGAACCACAAAAAACTATCTGACCCCATCCAGTGGCAGCAACTACATCTGGAAGGCACTGAAATGAATTGAAAGATTTAATTTTGGATAAATACATTCTGAGTTATGCTAAGAAATGCAAAGCTGAATCCTCAAATGATATTTAAAATTAAGTATCCAAACCTATCACAGTATATCGTTCTAGCTCTACCTTTGAAATAGTGCTTAAGGTTTATTTTCAAACCTTTTTCATAACAGTCCATGTTCAGGGTTAAATGACCATCAGGGTTAAATGGCTCTTTTAAAAATAAATATTTTCTTCTGTAATTCATACAGTAAACTGGTGTTTAACAGGCACAGGCACACTGTTCACCAGTCCTGATGCAAAAGGGACAGAAGGGTTGGCAATTAATGCTCATGGAGACTGAGAAACCTCTTCCAGACTTTTCCTAAAGTCTCACAATTTTTGAATCACCACAGCAGCAACACGGAGTGGGGTGAGCAAGCTGCCTAACATTCAGATGCTGCCCACATATGAGCATTAACTAAAAACAGCTGAACAACAAAAGTAAAGCAGATTACAAAATTTCATAAACAAAACACGAATGAGATCTGAATGCTGTATTCCTGTTCTCTTTAAAATCATGTATTTTTAGCTATACTGGAGGAATTTAACTAAATTAATGCAAGAAAGTTTCAGTTGTCATCATTTCTTAGTCTGAATAAATACCAAAACCCAGGCAACTTAAGGAGAAAATAGGCTTCTCTAAATTCATATAAACAATTAAACAAATGTTCTAATATCATAATGTGGAATAGGTTGTGCAGATCAAGTTAAAGTCAAGAAGATGCACACATTTTTAAATAAACGTTTTATGTAGTGTATAAAAATGGTGTTAAAAGAATAACAGGAGCTGCAAATTCAAATAAAAGCATGGAAACAACAGACACTACCACTCCTGTGCTGCCTCAAAACTCCACCCTCTTTGGAGTATGCACAATTAAAAACCAGATGGTATTTCCCCCCAAAAAAGTCCCTTTGTCTTACCCAGTTCAGGGAACATTTAGTGCTGAACCACTGCACAATCATTTGTTATTTTTCTTCCAGTTATCAAGCACGTGGCCTTCAGCATTTCAATAATTTCTGAATCACAATGAACACTACAGTGATTTCAAACCCACCACTTAAATGGGTTCTTGAAACATCCAGTTGTTTCATAAGCATTAATTGATTCCTCCTCCAACACACAAGTGGCACAGAAGAGTGGCAACAGAATTAAACTATCTAGACTTTTCAGTCATTTGGGGTATCTGATGTGAGGCAGGACTCAGTTCTTTCAGGCTGATGGGCATCCTGGAGCGTAAAACACTCTGCAGCTCCTCAGGCTTTGCAGTTTCAGCTGTGAGTGCTGAGTGCACCTATAAATCAGCCATGATTTGAACCTCAAAGGAAATTCAGCAGCAGATGGATCAGTCAACCTTATCTGAAGAAAATTCAGCTGTTTTAACAAGAACATCATAATTTCTCTTCTTACAGTCTTTGACATGTTCACCATGCTCCTGGATTTCTCTAGCAAACAGATACAAGTCTGGGGGACTTTCGGTTACACAAACAGCTTGTTCTGTTCACTTGACCACAATACACACAAACTAAAGAAAGGCTTGTTTGTGATTTCCTGCGAGTTGAAAAACATTTTATTGACAACTTCAGTCTTGCAGCAGAACTAGAATCTCTGGATTTGTCATAAGGATCTGTCACTTCAAGTTGATTTCATGCACCAGCTGGTCTCCCTGTGGAGGCAGCTCTAGCATTTGCTTTACACCTCCTGCCCAAGTCCCAGTTCTGTTGCCAGCAAGTGAGGTTTGCCTTGTTTAATAGACAGCCTGCCCTGGTCCAACACCTCCCCTGACCAATCAGATCCTAATCCCCGAATCTCTCTCTTCCACATTATCAGGCACAAAAATCTCTTCCAAATTTACCTTACCTCCTCCCCTTCCATCTTTCACTCCAAGGTAGCCAGTCAGATCCATCCCTTCAGTCTGCAGGTACTGCCTGGAGTCTGCTTTAGACACATATGTGACAGCACAGCCAAGTCAGCTGAACTGCTGCTTCTGTTTACCACCCTCACAGGAAGCTTTTAGGTTGCAAGCCAGTTGTCAGTTTGGCAAACTGAATTACCCTGGTCATGCAGAGGCCCTCCCAAGCTCCAAAGGCAAGCAGCCATTAGGGATAGGAAGCCATTAAATCAACTCAGCACTACCAAGCTGGATTATTCCTCCCCAGGGACTGAGCACACTGCATTGAATCATTACTGATACTTTTAAACTACTAAGCAAACAGCTTCCTCCTCCTTTTAAACAGTGAACATGTTTAAAAATTCTGAAGATGCTTGAAGTGGCTGAACTAGAGCAGACTTAAAAGAAATTGAAAAGTTGGAATGGAAATGAATGGAACAAAAAAATCTCACTCAATTTGCCACTCAGCAAATTTCACAGGAATACTGCCTTTCCTCGAAGAATCCGGCAAAGTGCTGCAACTGCAGCCTCCTTTAACAGGAAAACAGCAAACGAGAAATCTAAGCAAAACCACCACCATCAAAATGCCAGACATCTTGACCATCAAAAAAACAAAATTAACACTAAATATATACTCCTGTTCTTACAACCATAATTAATACATTTCCAACATACAGTAAAAATATTTCAGCTTTGACAAATCACTTCATCTACCTAGCTAGGCAGTTGTCATCCAAAAGGCATAAATGCATAGAACTGGAAGAAGTAGACAGGATCTTAGAAGCCATTCATTTTATATTTTAGACTACTATATCCTTATGTACTATCTAAGCAACAGGTAACAGAACTTTGGTTCTTTTCTCCAACTACTGTCCTGTTCCAGTACAGTGTAAGATATGTTTCAGTTTACATTAATTCTCATCTCAGTAGTTTGCTGTGCAAGAGGCATTTCATACAGGAAATGAGAGCCTTTCAGATATAACCACCATATATTCATCTTAGAGGATGAGAATAAGTCCTTAAAAAGACCCAGCCCACAATAAACCCCCTCAATGACTGACTCTACCTCCATCATTCAAATCAGCTGCAGTTCTCCAAGGATAGACACTCCTTAACTGCAGCCATTAAGATCTGTATGTACACTTAATAAAAATTTTTGTGTTCACTAAAACAACTCCATGCGAGCAGACAAAGTATAAACAGGACAGCCACAAGCTGACAAGTCAAGTTAAGAGAGCACGGTGTGCAATTCATTTAGGAAAGTATGTAATAATTCGTAATAAACCATTTCTGGGCTTTGAAGAATTCACACTGTAAATACAGAAAACCTTTCAGAGCTGAAGGGCTGTTAATCCCAGAACAGGCAGGTCCCACCACCCGACTGCCTAATTTGCCAAGAAACTGTTTTAAGTATCAAGTATATATTTCAGCAGCAGCAAATATGCAAACAATGGCCATACAAACTTGTTCCTAGGGACTCCCAGCAAGAGCTGCAAGCATGTATTTGTGAAATGTGCTACTATACACACCATTGTGGTTTCAAAAGAAACGACCCACACTGAGTCAGCAGGTAATCTCTTGCACTTCTTCCCCTCCTCATTCACACATTAGAAAAGGAAACAATTAGTATCAGAGACAAAACAGTTTTAATTCACAGTCTGTGAGCATATCTGCATGAAACTTAACAGCAAGTTTGCAATTAATACAGAAATTATGTGTAAAATCAGGGCTTAGCTTGCTCTACACCAGCTCTAAGACAGTTCTTCTTCACCAAAATAAGATTAACTATGCTTTATGCCAAAAAAGCAACTGGGATTGAGTTTTTAAATCAATCCTCATCATAAAACTCATCTAGAAGACCAGCAGAAAAAGCTTCTACAGCCATGTTTACAGACCAAAACAGCAGGAATCCACTGCCTAGCCAGTCATCATTTTGGTTCAGCCACAAGGTGACAGGGGACTCCAGGTAATGCTCAGAATCACAGCATTTGAATTACTTGCTATTGTGTGTGCACTTAACACCACGTTTAATCTTGTGTAATGAAAGTTGGAGCTACTATTTTTCATCTTCATAGAATTTCTGGACTCTGAGGGAATACACAGTGGAAATCCATAAGCAACTTAACTAGCCAGCACAATCTAGAATTCTCCTATCCTAGAAAAAAAGTAACTGGTGAAGGTTTAAAAGCACATAATTCTCATTGCAGTGAGACACCATTAATTTGATCAGGAAGCAAAACACTGCTCCTGAAAGGCAAGTATCATAGCCTGTATATCAAGAATTATTTTCTCAGTGATTTTTTTTTTCCTTTGGCCATTATTTTCCAGTTTGGAACAGATAAAGAAGAGTCAGGAATAGACAGGTAAATGCATTTATGCCCACTCCTTGTCTCTCTTTTACTCTACCATGGTTCTGTTCCTTTCTATCTTTCAACTTTGTTAAAGGAGTTACTAATTCAATGTTCTCTCAGAATCTGGTGACTAGTGAAACATGGCAGGAAGTACATCACTTACTAATTATCATGGGAAATTTACAAAACAAGCAGGGTTTTAAAGAGTTTAATTTTCTCTTTAATGATCTCAAGTATTTTCTCTAACTGACTCACACTTTAAGGTCAAATACATCTCAAAAATGCCCTTATGTCCATTTCTATAATACCACATTCAGTAAGAGATGTCTTATTTCTCATACTCTCATGTACATACAAAATATATTTATGCACAACGTATTATCAATGCAGTAAATTATTTCAAGGGCAGCAGCATGTGTGGTAAAACCCTGCTACACATTTTTAGTTTAAGGAACTGTAGTAGTGCATTTCATAACCTCAGACAACAGCACTGATGTAATACTGCAGAGTTTAACGCACAATCCTCTCCCACATGGCAGTGAGTGGGTGAGTGCAGCAACCAAAAGAGAACCCTGGCTTCCTTTTGATCAATTATCTCCGCCATAAAGAGATCCTAAAAGAGGGCACAGTGAGTAAACCACTTCCTACTCAAAACTGCAATTTGCAACAGCAACTTTCTAATGCAACTTTTCTTCAACACAGAAAAAAATCCAGGCAAGTTTTTAAAATCAAAAACCCAAAACACTAACTTGAAGTGCATGAACATACAAAAATACAAAATTTTCTGAAAATTAAGAAAGTTGGGAATAAAACACAAAGTCATAAAACTCCAGCCAGCTTTTGGAGGTGAATAGTCCATGAGGAAAAAGCTGCTCTGATTCTGCTTTGTGCTGCAAGTGGGATACAAAAATAAGGGCAGCAGGACTCCCAACAATGTTGCTACCCCACTATAAAAGCAGACAAATTCCAAATTATCTTTAAGTAATAAAGATACTTTGATGTTCAGCAAGTTCCATCTTACCTGAATTATCAGCCTATGGCATTAAACCATCACAGTTTCACTAGCTTAGTTCTATCACAGAATAATTTCCCCCTTCATACCAAGTTAGAGAACAGCAAACAGACCACTTTGCTAGGTCCTGCTCCAACTCAGCTACTCGTCTGGATTTAGAGAGTTGACTAAGACAAGAACATAATCTTAGCTCCATAATGAAAATTACATTACCAAATATACTGAAAATGTACTGTTTCTATGATGCTCTTTGACATGCTGTAGCATTTTTACACTTCAGAGCCAAAATTAAGTTTAGTAGTGAAAGCTCTAAGTCGTTGCTAAGAAGTTTTACTGAAATGTGGCAAACATGCTGCTCCAGAACCACAACTCCTGTACTTCATTTTTTAGTAAGAATTCCTTATCATGGCTAACCAGAAGAAAATAGTTCTGAAGCAAAAGTAGCAATAAATTTTACCATACCAACCCCCAAAAAATACCACCAGCAGCAGTAATTTAGTCACTAACAGCAGTACTGCCAGTTCTGGCTGACAGCTGCACTGCACATTCCCAGCTTTCTCACCAGACTAAATACAACTGGAATTACAAGACACTAATCCTAGCAGTCCCAATAAAAGTGAGGGCTCTGGCAGCAGAGATGAACAGCTGGGACAAACTTCTGCTGGAGTTCCCTAGACACACACTCATCTCCTCATACAGCAGATTCCAAGGAAAGTCACATAAAAAGAAAAATGCTTTTGGTACCAAGACATGCAGACATCCAGTATCAGGAAAGACAAATCCCATAACGTTCTAACAACTAACCAAATATTAAAGGATTAATGTATTTCCTTACTGTACTACTAGTTGCTGGCACACAGATCCATTGTCTGTTATCAGTTCATTCAGTTTTAATTCAAGGTGAACTTTTCCCTGAAAAAAACAGGAGACAAACACAAACAGTTTTAAAAGCATTTCTTTTAAAAGTAGGAATTAGAACAATAATAGGATTTACAGTTAGAAGTTACTTAAGGTAATTCCAATATAACCACTTGAAGAAAATACCTCATCTAAACCACAAATCCTACAAGTAGAGCATGATGGATGCACTTGAACTTTGAGACAATGCTATAGAGAAGCACTATCTCATCTGCAGACAGCACAAGAATCAGTGAAGCCTCCACAGATTTAACACACACAAGTATTTCTTCCAGCATGAGCAACTACCAAGAGCAAGTCTCAGCTATTTTGTCCCAAGCATGGGATGAACCCTTGCACAGACATGAATTTCTGAACACTTCAAGAGAAAGTTCTAAAATTACCTTGGACTCCGAAGGCAGGTAGGTATACCTAGAAAAGTAGAATAGCATGCAATAGCCATAACCAGCAGCATTTAATATCCACTGTGAAATCCTGTCCATCACATCAGACTGAATGCAACTTAGAAATGTACTGTGCATCCCAGGGCAATTTGCAATTATTTCGTGAAGACTGCAGAGGTACTCAAGGAACAGTAAACACAACCAAAATAGAAGAAAAGGTGACAATAATTGCTAAACCCAGTTTCCTCTTTCTTCTTCTGATAAGACAGGATGTATTTAAGACAATCTATAAATGATGGCACAGCATGGATTAACTTCATAAATTAGCAAGGGCCAATCTACTGAGCCCTCTCAATAAAAGGCTCCATAACTTTAAACCATGATATGCAACTTTCTTGGGATGACCAAAATTTAGTATTTGAATCTTGCCCCAAACAAGTAAGATTCCACCTGAACAATACTCCTTTCAGTGCCTGGCTGTTTGTGCTGGCTTTTACATCTAAGATAAACACACACTGACAGAGTCTTACCTCTAACAATGTTCTTGGTATTCTCAGACTTTGTCTATTTACTAGGTGGAACTGGTCTGATCACAATCAAAATTCTCAGGGAAAGGTTCTGGAAGGTGGTTTGCAAGAGTGGCAAAACAAGCAAGTTGTAATCTGAACTACAGCTTTGCCTTTCTGCTAAAATGGAAGTAAAACCCTTAGCTGACCTTGCACACATTTCTATAGCAGTTATGTTTTGACATAAAACTGCAGTGTTGTTATTGTAAATCCCCTGGGGCAAAGGCTGCATTTCCCTCTTTGCTCGTCACATGGGAGGAGAAATGAAGCTTCTTTTACAAGGCAGTTTCAAACGTAACAGCTTTGGGATGCCTGCCAAGTGTTTTGCAAACTGCTACTATAGGGACAGGAACACAGGTACATTAAGAAAGTATTTGTCAAGCCGAGAAACTCCATTACAAAAACAGATTTACAGGATAAAAACAGGACACCAAGAAGCATGTTGACAACCTTACAAGGCAAAGTCTTTGAATTACAAATGAAAAGACAAATATTTTCAGTATTTGTTAAAATAGCTGACTTCACTTGTTTTAGAAAACAGATGCTGCGAATGGCCTAAACATCTTCCTTTTACTTTTTAAAACCGAACACATAAATTGTGCTGTACACCAAACAGTAGGAGTAAAACAGCATATTGCTGCTCCTGAGAACTACCTCTGGATGTAGTTTGCTCCCAGCTCAGTACCATGATGACTACAATAACATGGTATAAAATAAATATTTCACCAACATCCATGGAGAGTTTTAGAACATTCTTGTAATTTTGTTTGTCGAGAGCAATGTGATGGTTTCCAAAAGTTGCTGATCTTCAGATCTATATCAGAATTTCTGACACAATATGCAACTGGTTTTAAATGTGGCTGCACAGAAGGCTTTTACTTCAAAATAGAGAAATCAGCCATTCTTATACAATAAATAATAAACAAACTGACTTTGTGTGAATGCACTTTGCATTTGTAGATCTCAGGGTTGTTCAAAGGCAGGTAGGTACCATTTTAACTTTACAAATGGATTAACAATCAATTTTCAGGTACTTACTATTGACACAGATCCCATAAATTTTAAGAAAAAGGACAGTGAATGTTCAAAATCTTAAGTGTGTGAAAGATTTTGATCTTATCAATGTGCTTTTCAAGTAAAGATCTCTATAAAAACTCGATCCATGTATGAATACAGGTATAAAGTATATATATATATAAAAATCTCTTGCTATGAATAATACAGATCAAGGGCGTGTTTAATCAAATGAGCTAATTTCCAACTAGATTAATGAAGATTTTATAAATAAAAAAAGGAGTCAAGTAAACCTAACAATTTTACTATCATGCTGACACCATCTGCATTGTAGAAAATGAGAAAATTTTTTAAAAGCTAATATATGTAAACAAGTTTGTGCCAGCTGCAGTTAGATGTGGACTGTTTCACCCAACTCCTCAAATTCTAGTTTATTTACTTAGTATTCCTATATTTGTATTTATTTTTCAAGAACTAGTGGAAAAAGGAAAAAGTTTCAAGAAAACAAGATTAATATGAAGTCATAACACTGTGAACTGTAGCAAAACAAAAACCACCTAATATCAAAACAAAGAGCAGAGCAGCTGCTTTCTAAAAATCTCCACCACTAGCATTCCTGGTACACAGGCTGCTAATCATACCAAAGTTCACCTGTAAAGAATAGATGACTGGTACATAAAAGTACACTTTTCTTTAAATAAATGCAGATTTACAGAATACCCCAAAAATAATCTCAACCAAGAAACTGCAAAGTGTCCTGTGCATATTCATGGAATGCAAAATACTTCGCTGCTATCCTATTGCCTTGCACACACAGTAAATTCTGGAAAATACTCAAATGGAAGGAACCAGTGGAACAAAAAGTCAACTACATGCATGGTGCCAGGAGGAGAAGGAAACAACTTATTTTCTCCAAACTGATTAAACTTTATAAATATTTCATGCACTTTTTCTGCACATGTACAAGATAAAAGTCTGCTACTTTCAGTCATGTCCAGCCAACAGTCTTGGACATCTCAGCATATATTTCAGTACTGTATAGCACATCCAAACCAACAAGATTTCAGCCAAATGTGGCAGATGGGAACAGCTCTCAGCCATGCTCTAAAGACTTTTGTGGAAAAATAAAGCAGGATGGGAGAAACCTACCCAAATGCCCTGACTCAAGAAAAGATTAATATGAGGAGCATACACCCGAGCAGAAAAGGTCATCCCTTAATGGAAGTGTCATGCAGGACAGTGCTTTGCATGGCACAGACACAGGAAAGAAAGAGCTTACATTCTGCTGAGAGTCACAAAGCCATGGAACACTGGAGATTTTTTATTTCCAATATGTAAGGAATCACTAAATTCTATTAATGGAATATTCGAAGTGAATTTTCACATGCTCATATAGTATTATGACAAAAAGTAAGACCTTTCTCAATGCATTTTTATGACAGAGAAAACATAGCAAGCATGACAATGTTTAAGTCAAAGTGGAAACTGCCTTTCAGTTTATACCTGCAAAGTGCTTTCTAGAATTTTCAGTAACTACATGAAAGAATTCAAAGGAGTAGCTGGACTAGACGTTCTCGAGGCCCCTTCTAAATGAACCATTCTATTCCATTCTATTGTAACTGAAAGAGGACTGGTTTTCAACAGAGAAGAGGAAGTGGTATTCAAACATTCTGAAAATCTGTCTTAATGTAAAGCAACCACATGCCCTCCTATACCCAAGTGCTGCAGGCTAAACTTATGGCTCATAAATGAATCATCTGTGGAAATAACAGGAGAATTCTGTGCACATTCAGATCTTGTAAAAGTAGCCAGGATTCTCCCTCCCCAAAGGGACTTTCAGGTTACTAAAAAATACAAACACTGTCAAGTCTAAGACTTTTGCCCTCAGGCAAATCTGGAAAAAACCCTATTAAAATCAAATAGTTTATCACAGCAAGAAGGCTAAGAGATTCTCAAGAATTCTGCTTTGTTCTTGAAACCAAAAAGAGAATCGCTACAACTTATAGAGCCACCTCACTTTTACCTATTCCTAGAACAATCCTGTTTGAAGAACTGGAACCATAGGCTGAAATAAAACTGAAGTACAAATTGTTGATACCGAACGCAGAAAGTGTTTCAAGGTAAGATGTATGAACACAGCACAAGTACCTTCAAATTTTGGAGACTAACCATTTCAATGTCACAGAATCAGCCATTATTACAGTTAACACCAAAAATTACTAAAAAAAAAATTACTCAGGAGTTTTAGGATAGATTCATGTGCCTCAAGTACTCAAGACTCCTCTTAGAAGCATTTCAGACATCAAAATACTGTTAAGACATTTCCCAAACAGTTGCTTCATGTCTTCTGCCAGTTTTAAATACCATGAGGAATAATACCAGCTTAGATGCTAAGCTCTGTATCCTACAGCTCAATGTAATCTTCCACCACCACATACCCTAATCTGTACTTTTTTACTTTGAAAATGTAAATGTGCAATTTAATAGTTACCTGAACCTCTGAATTAGAATCAACAGGTTGAAGCATAAACCAGTTCTCTTTTCCTGTGTAGTTGCATAAGTCTTCTTTTTTGATTGACACCTTTCCTGAGGGAGGGTGGCAGGGGGAGAGAAGCATAAATATTATCTTCATCTGAATAGAACAAATATTTAATTATGTTTTAAATTTGGTTCTTTCTAAACTCTCTTTTAAGTTTTTCTTTAAGTTTGTGATGCTATATGAAGAACATAAAACAAGGAATGTTATGGGTAAGTAAAGCAGAAAATAGTTTATATAAAGCCAGATGGCATTAATTTTTATTTGCTATCCTGGATATCACCAATAAGAAGGCAAAATAAAGAACACACTTGAGGCTGGAAATAACATAATAGATTTACGAGAACAAAATCAGTGTTCAAGAATGTTTGAGCAGGAAACTGAAGTAGATGCCTTTTACTCTTCTGATTGCTATTTGGAAAGCTGTTATTATATCAAATTATCTGACATCCTGGTGCAAATTATTTCCTTCCTCAATTCAAGTAAAGCAAAGGCTTCTTCCACAGCAGACTATTAGAGCTTTGTATCCAAAAAAGCAGCTGCAATAAAATAATTATGCAGTGGAGGGAGAAATAGAAATCCACCTCCTGTGATTTTTCACTTAAAACTACACAAGTCACTGCCAAATGCTTTGCAAGTCACTAAGTTACAGGTTGTACTGACAGGGAAAAAAATTAGCAATAAATGGTTTTAAGAATTATTCCACAGTTGTAATTATTGTGGAATTATTCCACAATTTATTCTTTAAAGATCTATAAGTAGTGACAATTATTCAAATATTCCAATGAAACAAAAGTGGAAAAGAAACAAAGATAATTTTAAAAAGGTATTCAGACCATAATAAGACTATAAAACGTCCTATGAGCCTAAAGAACAAACATATTTTAGTGTAATAGAATGAAGCAAGGAAACAAAATCTTTCTTTTCAAACTTTAAAGGAGCATTTAAGTGCACTATACACAGTTTTGAAAGATGCTTCACCAATAATTGTATCCTTAATCCTATAAATAATGCTACTGAAAACAACCAAGTGTTTTGCAAGATGCAGACAGCACCTCATAGACACTTACCTATACGCAGGTCCTTTTGTAAAACACTTTTATCATAAATGTAGAAGGACAACCACTGGAAAGTTCTCGGAATCTCAAAGTAAAACTCCTCTCCAAAATAAGGACTGAAAAGAAAGATCTGAAGTTAAAACAGAGAAACACTTTAGGCAATTTATATAGAAGATAAACATTAAAAAGCTGCATTTTACTGCTGTCCCAGCCCGTGGCCCTCAGCACTACACTGAGCTGTCAAAGGTGCCCAAAACCATTCCAAGATAAAAACACACAATAACATGGCAATGCCTTCTGTTTGTTTAAATCAAAGGTAAGAACCAGAGAACACAGAGAGCGGTGTCTCCTCTGCAATTTCAAGTCTATTCTTTGGTCTTGAAATGATTCTAGCTGGTTCTCTAGACTTCCTGAGACATGCAAAAGTTTTATTTCATGTTCTTATTCAGTACATGATTAAACTACATTTAAACACAATGTACTGATTACTTAACTAACTGGCATTTGTTTAGCTCTAACTGCCATGTCAAAATTGTTGCTCTAAGATTCAGACCTGTAAGAAGTCATTATGACTAGAAACTATAAGATAGAACAGTGAAAAAGAGAAATGTTAATCTCGAATACACATGATCTCCCTCACACCAAAATGGACCATCAAAAGAAGTCCAATATCATATTTACAGCTAACCCTATTTAACTGCCACTTGCACAGCCCTCTAGAGAAAAAGACTCCGGGTTCCTCTATGTCACACATTTTTCATACACTGTGTTGGTATCTTCACTCCCAGAACTGATACTCTCATTAAACTTAAGGAGTACTTATTGATGTCATCAGCCAGCAGTCAGAGAAGTGTTTTTCAAAACTGAATAAAACCACAATGTTGTTTGTGTTCATGCAAGTGATGAATTCTGAAAGTCAAGCAGATCCACAGAAAAACCCTGCTAGAACTGGAACTGGGTTCTTAAAATAGTTTCAGTTACAAGGTATTAGTATCAGTGGGGAAAGATGTTCATGAAAATAATTTTCTGCAGAATAGCAGTGGGATAAGAGTTATACCAAACCTTGAAACAAGTGTTGGGGTTTTTTTTGTTTCCCAGCAAAGTATCATTCTAACATTATTGCTACAATACTTTCTTGAACTAATACAAATATGACAAATATGCTTATGTTTGGGACAAACGGTTCATGTTATTACCTACCCAGAGGATACCAAGAAGAACAGGTCACCATCCCTACTCTTTTCCCTCCAAAATAATCACAGAATAGAAAATACCACCCCATGCTTAAGGACAATGGCTCATTAAATAAATTAAACAGAATAACTGATAACTAACTTAAAAAGTGGCAAAGTACAGTACACATCTTAAAAATCTAGTATTTCAAATGCCTAGAATAGATTTTTAGAAACAAGAACTTTAAGGGCAGAAATTCATTATAAGGAATTCCAGAAGTGAAAATGTTCTTTTTGTTAAAACATGGACCTTTTACCACAGGCTTCAAAACAGACAAATCAGTGCCTTTGCACTACGCTGAGAAATAATTGAAGAATTCTTAGTTGAAAAATTCAGCTGTGGTTTTTCAGCTCCTCTCTTTTTTTATAATTTCAAAGCCAACAAATGCTGCTTTGATTACAAGGGTTGGGTTCTTCTTGACAGCACCATGACTGAAGGTTCATGAGCATTACCTCCAGCAGCAGCGGAGCTCTAAACAGCCTCAACTTCCTTATTACCATCACTGCTCATTTTAATTGTATTGACACAATAACTCAGACCAAAACCGAGGATGAAACAAAGGCTTTTTTTAAACTTAGATCAAGTCCATGATCTGCTTCCCCTCACAGCTATACAAATAAAGTTGCACCGGTTCAAACAAAGAGATACTAAAGCAGAAGGAGTGAACAGTGTGAGAATGAGCTGGCACTGGTGTCAGGGGAAACTCTGCTCTAGTTCAGCTTCAGACAGACGTCCTAAGGGAACAGCAGTGCACACTGACAAGTGCCAAGAGCTTTAGTCCCTATTCTGGATGGACCTATGGGACTCTATGCATCCAATTGTAATTAGGCTGGGATGGAGACTATAAGCAGAGACTTCCAAAAATCTGTTTAGCATCCTTATCTGGCACCTAAGACAGCAAGCTTTGCAGCTACACATATCCCCCAGCCCCCAAAGGATCAACAGCCATTAACATTCTTTATTATTATTTTTTACTTCAACACTACATTAATTCCCAGATTAGGCAAGAAAAAACAGTCAATAATATGAGCACAAATAGAAGGTAATACATTGTTTTACTCATGTTGCTACATTTTTATTTACCTAAATTAACAGCAGTTATCAGTTGCTGATTCTTCAGCAAAGTATGAGGCAGAGAGAGAAAATTTAAGGTAAAGAATACAATGTATTAGTAAAGAAATTCTTAGGTAGATACAGAATAGGCTGACTGGGCACAACACCTTACACCAACAAAGAATAATTAAAACAGGGAACTCACTCATCCTGTTTCTCAGGGATTCAGTCAATTTAGTACTTTCATTTGTGACTTTGATGCAAGAACTTTAAAGACTGTGACGGATACAAAATTAGAAGATAGCATTAATTCAAAGGACAGCCAGACTGCCATACAGGAAGAACTGGATCACAGTAGTACAGAAGATTAAACTTCACTGTGTAACACTCCTCTGCTCTTCCCTTCCCTGGTACAGTAACCTGGCAGTTCTGTGAGGACACGGACCAATGCCCCAGCCTGTCACTTTACACAAGCAATGGTTACATCAACAAGGGAATTCATTTCTGCTATAGCCTTGCACTACCACAAAGTTCAGTTGGGGAAAAAAGAAACTGAATTTAGTTGAAATCTCAAAAAAAGAGGACACACATACACCACAATCCCCCTTCCACTCCTCCGCCCGTTTCTCACATTTGACCACAGGCATTTGAGGAGGCTCACAGATATTCTCTCAACTTTCCAAGGGAAAAAATAATTCTTTCTTCAGAACCCACAGAAATCCCACACCATGTCAGGAAATATTTCTTGAGTCATTAGTCAAAATATCCCTCTTTCACTTCAGTATTAATTTATGTTTTTTTTAACTTTGGAAAGTCATTTGCTTTACATCTGCACTCCAACAACTCTCCCAGTGCTGGTGGAAGGCCAAAACTATTTGCACATTTAAAAAAATACACTTCTTAATTGCTTCAATCACTGCAGTCAAAACTAATTTCAATTATAGTGATAATTACTTCCACAGACAATTAATTAGTTGATATTCACAAGACTAAAATTTAGATTACAACTTGTATAAATTTGCAACTCATAATACAGTGACAAAAACAGACTGTGAATTGTGTGTAAGAAAAAGCAAGCAAATAATATGAAGCAAAATAATGAAATTCAAAGTTGCATCTATGGCTAAAATTATACTGTACTACACCTTACTGAAAAGCAATTTATAAAGTTTTCAGGTTAATAAGAGATTGGATCTTTCATCTCCTGTCCAGTACCTCTAGGTTAGTATGGTTTCTAGTTTAACAAGCAATAAGAAACAGGATGTTGTAATTAAGTCTCTGGAATGAGAGTCAACCTTCCTAACTGCATACACAGTAGCAATCAAGTGTAAGCACCCAATTCTGGCTGCTGCCAATAGAGGATGAGTTATTTTATTCCATTTCACTGGTTTGTATGGAACCCTTCCCTAACTCAGAGGATGAAGGAGGCATCTATGAAGTCAGTGGAGACAGAAAGGTAAAGAGCAATTCCAAACACAAGGTTCTGACTTCTAATACAATGTTGTCACCTTACAAATATTAATTTCATATCACCTGAAATGTTCTCTATTTGAGAACTTTTTCTCTCCTTATTTGAGACTCCTCTCTCCTCAACTATTTTGTTATAATGAGAGTTTTTACTTCACTTCCTCTGTAAAGTACTAATGACATTGCAATTAAATTTCAGTTAAAACTTCAACACTATTAAAATGTTTTTGATGGCTCTAAGGTGTTTATCAAGTATTTTATTATGCAACTAATACTTCTTTTATCAGGTGATGAAAGCACATCAATTTAGTAATTTTTAAATAGAACATAATAAAAATGTCTGTGTGTACATCATATGGAACAGGTCTTGTTTCTAAGCACAGTAGTAACTTTTAGGGTTTCCCCTAAAAAAATCAGAGAGCAAAGTCTAAGAGAGATGTTGGGTTGGGGATTTTTTTGCTCATCAAACTATTGTCTATTTGAAGGGAAAAAGTTAAGTTTCTGTTTTAGCAAAAATGTTTTAGTCTCTTTAACTTTTTTTCTCAGAAGGATTACTCAATTGATTTTGTTTTGGTAATCAATCTCAACTGCAACCTGTTAAATTCTGAAAATTTTATGAATCTGACTACAGCAGTTACAGATTAGGAATATAAACAAAATATTTGTTCCTGATTGTACATATGTGGCATTTGCTTTCCATGCAGTAGCATAAGAGGCTCTGAAATGATGTTCTGGGAAAAAAAATTAAATTCCTGTAAACGTTGGGAGAGAGCGCTCAAAGAATGAATGCTAACAAGAAAAGCACTGGAAAAAGAATTAGGAAAACTTTCAGGAGTTTGAACAAACTGTCTGGGTTTTGAAAGGAAGGTTTAATGTCACCTCCACATACCTGAAACTGTCACTAAGATAATCTGAACAATGAAGCTGCAGTGAGGCTTTTTGGGGTCCTCTGTGAACTTCAGAAATTTGAGACATGAAAGCACCTACACTACTGCAGTTGTGTCATCCTGACTTTCTGTTTGATTCTTTTTAAGGCTCTAAAACAGTAGCAGAATCTACAGCAAATAGTGCCCAGGGAAGCAAAGCAAGGCATTCTGAATGGATCCTGTTACAGTTCCCAGAAAAAAAGAATTACAGGAGAAAACAAGGCCTGTTTAGGGGACAACCCACTGCACAGAAAACTCTCATACATGGCAAAGTTCTGCTTCCTTCATTCTAGAAACAGGTTTTACCAGATACACAGTAAGAGTAGAATTCCACCAACACAGTTCAACTGCTTGTCAGAAGTAGGAAATGACACTGGGAGTATCAAGTAGATTTCTTTCCCTAGAAAACAACCTAGCAAGAATGTTACACTGCCCACTGGAATAGAAGAGTAATAGTGAAATATATTCTAGCATACTTCATTTAAAAGCTCACAAGACTCAATTTTAATTTTTTGCAACACTCTCATGATTACATTTTGCTGTAACATCTCAGAGTAGCTGCCACAAGTCAGTTCTCATTTTAAAGTAGTACAAGCAAAAGCCATACACACTAGCATTGGACAGTCTTGCTCATCATATCCATCTAAAAACTGAGCTTACCTTAAAGATTTTTCAACTACCTGTGTACGAAAAACTTCTTCTTGGTCCAAGTTTATGGTACAGAAAAAGTCTCTCATTTTGTTGGGTACTAAGTGTTTGGCATCATCTGTAAATAAAAAAATACTGTAAATATTGGAGGGGGGAAACTTACAAAATAATAGGTACAAGAATTTTATTGTTTTTGTGCGTTCAAAAAAAGTGCTTTTCCATTCAGCATGCATTTTAATATGAATTTTCAATTTGTAAGCTTCAAGAGGGCAGAGAAGTTGCTACATCCAGCTTCACATGGAATGAGAGTCGACGGGAAGAGACATGCTCTGACTCATGGACACCACTTCCTGCAGCACCTGCACTTTCCCTTGAAAGGTCTCATCTCTGGCTTGACCCTGCACAACTTGCTAAATCTAAGACACTCACAGCCTGAGGTCATATGGCATTAGGTCATAACACCAAGACATGATCTGCCTGAGCTGTTGTTCTCTTGGTATTTTCTCTGCACATACTTTGGCTAAAGGAAGCTGATTAATAAGAACTTGCCCGTCAAATCTTCATTTCATTTTCCACAATGAACGGCAGATTTTGAGTTGGCTGAGCCTTTGAAAATACATCCCTCATGAGTACTGTTCATTTTTTCCTAACTAGTAGAAGGGGGAAATAATCACCTCCTAATTCAATGCAACATGGAAAAGAAGAAAAGGAAGTTTCTAATAAGAAAAGAAAGATTGGCAGCACAATAACACAAAGACTTGCTGGGTATTGAATCGAGGCCATTGTAATTACATGCTGGACATATGGCAGATCTCTTAGGAAATTGTTCTCTCTAAGCAATCACAGCTAAAACCAGTTGAAGTCGGAAAGCTCTTCCAAAACCCAAATGCTACAGACATCTACATTGATTTATAGCAACACTGTTCTCTAGATTAAACAGTGACTTTCTGCCCAGATGTCCCCTCCCCCTCTGAACATCTGAAGACAGCAAACAGACCCTTTCCACCTTTTATTTTGCTAAAAGGAATCACAAGCTTTTCTGATACTCTCTCCCATGAGAGGTTCCTAAACAGAGCAGGTGATGTGTCCCTGTTCCACTTGGCTGTACAAACCACGGGCAACCAGAATTGCATTAGGTCTTGGCCAGGACCTCTCACAATAGTGTCCATCCTTGCCTGCTGCTGGGAATACCTCTCCTGATGACATGTAGAATCAACTTTATCTAAACATTATCTATTTTTATAAGATATTAAAAATAGGATGAAAAATGCATCAAAGTATTGAGTTTTAATTATTTTTTATGTCTGAATAGCAAAAGACCTTTTAGAAAGCACAATGTGAAACTAGATTTGAAATGTCATACGTGTTTATTTTTAAAAAATGCAGATATGAAGCACAGTGAGTAAGATTTATTCTCTGTGCTAGTAAGATGTAGAATCAAAGCTCTATTTTCTCTCTCCTCCACACTCTTTGTGTGTTAGATGGTTAATTTAGGTTAACCTATTACAGTCTTGGAAGCTAAGTGAGTAATGCCCAGCACTAGCAAGGCTGCCCCGACTGTCTCTGAGCAGAGAATGGGACAGTTTAACAGGAACACAAACTGAACTTCAATCATGACATTTTCCAGGTCAGGGATATATACACTGATGGAAAGCATGAACAGACACTTAAGGAACTTCCACAGTTAAAACCTGTGCTCTCAGAAGCATCAACAAGCTTTTCATCAACTTGGGTGCAGGACAGGAGGAAGTATACACATTATTTTTAAACACCACACTTCATGTTGATAGATTGAGAGACATTAACAGAATCTAGTTATAAGGGCTTTAGACTCTAAAAAGGGACTAAACTCCAAGTTACCCTTAAGTGAGATATTGCAGGAGAACCAAGAAAAGCATCAGATTACCACTGCCTTAATTTTTTTAAGGAAGAGCTAATTTAATAAAACATACAACATATAAAAAGTAATTCATCAACCTGGACATAATCCCCACAGAGCTCCTGATTCCAAAAGTCTGTGATTTATAAACATGAACTGGATGTGTCAGCTGTTCCTGAGAAGAATCTTTATTTTTTTAGTTAATACTTGGCATGGTCCTATTTTCCCATAAAATATTTAAAACATAACATTATTTAATCACCAGTGCAAAGGCACAGTACAGTGGACTTTTAAAGGAAATTACAGTTATTTTATTTTCATATTTTCTTAAAAACGAGTAAAAATTAAATATTTCTGAATAATTCACTGTCTGTATGTATACTATAGTGAAGTTTTTCAGTTTTAAAAGGAACTTTACACCCAGAGGAATACACAAAATACAAGTTTTGATTACAGTTGGTTAGAGCATGGTGCTAGGAACACCAAGGCTGTGGGTTCAATCCCCATATGAGCCATTCACTTAAGAACTGAAATTAATGATCCTTGTGGGTACCTTTCAACTCAAAATATTCTGCGATCTGATTTTCTAATGGGTTAAAAACCTTTATGTTGCAGCCCAAGTGTCTGGCTTTAAAGCACAGACAAAGTTTTGGTAGGAAGAGGATTCTCAATCCTGAGCTAAAAATAACCTCAGTGCACTTGTCAGGTGAAATACAGAGCATGAGATTTCACATCCTTTCTAACACCTCTTAGTATCTGTGACTGTGGGACACTTTTCACCCATACAGTGATCCAACTTTTCCAAGAAGCTTATTTCCTTAAAAAAAAAAAAAAAAAAAAAAAAAGGCTCAAGTCTTCGATTACACTACATCTTCCTTCTTCTGAGAAACCTAAGGCTATAATGGTTGCATGAAAATCAAGTATTAGCAACATCAGATATCTGCTTGAATGTTTACATTTTTAGTACATATATGTAATATCCTCCATCGAGTAAAAGTGCAATTAGTGTCCACCTTCTAAATTCCCATTTTCTGGGTCCCTGCAAGAAGACATTTATGCACACAAACTCTGAAGTATTTGCTCCAGAGCAGGACTAAACACATTATATGGCAACAATAAATTCCACTCCAGGAGTGCAGCATAATCCAAGATAACCATGCACTGTTAAAAACACAGTGCAAGTCTGAAAAACAATGCATCCTGAATTTTGTCAAATGAGCTCTAGAAGACAACAGGGACATTTTTCCAAGTGCTTCACTAAGGCAGGTTTCATTAAATACTCCAAAAATCAAGGCAACTAAAATCACTTACTGTACTTCTGCATGGCATAAAATGAAAACAGAAGCCACAGCCTGAAACACCACACTACAAGATATGCCTAAAGCTACCTGATACCACATACCTTTGTAAAGCATTTTTAATCACTGGTATGGGACACAAAATAGAGTCATCAATACAAAAGCATCTTCAAAAAGGAAATACAGTCTTTTACTAGATTTTTGGTGAAAACCTGTTTAAGAGTAATACAAAATTTTCCAAAAATACTACAGGGTCTTAAACAGGCAAGATCAGTTCATCTCACCTCACTTGAAAACTGGTGGCAGAAGACTGGTTGCAAACACTGACATCCCACAAAAACAGGGTACCAGGGACTGCAAACGTGTCCTTACTCAGGTTCTTCACTGCTAGCTATGCAATGGCTGCTTAAGACACTTTTAAGAACATGTCTCAATTCTAAATCTGGGGTGACAATTTGTATAACATCACTAAATTTAGATTTTGCCACTAATTTGTGCATTGCTAAACACAGTATAAATAACTTTCTGCAGATGGTGTTTTCTATACATGCAGAATTACACAGAACTGACATTGCCTCATTAAAACTACCATGCTCTCTCATGCAACACACATAAAATGAGTCAGTGTCAAGTTTTAATTGCAGTAAAGCTTGGGCACCAAAATGTATTCTCCTTTTAAGAAACATGCTGTAAGGAATTCTTTCAGACTATGAACTTCAGCTTTCCAAAGTGAGGTCTGCTATTGCTAATACCTTCAGATCAAGGATTACATTACTGCACTTGTTTATTATTGTTCATTCAGAAGGTTTTCCCCTACAAAACACACTATTAAAATACTAGCAAGCAGCGAAAATAACACAGTATTTGTTGTGCAAAGAAGCCAAAAGAGCATCTAGGCATCAGAGAGTTCCCAAGCTTCTACAGCATATTTAACTCAATGAGTTTTCAAACAGTTTTTGTTTTCTTAGAACAAATAAGTAGGTTTACAAAGGATTTTCACACTGTTTCAAGACATGTCTTTTATTGCAACTGTTACTTCCACTCATTTTACAGATAGGCTCTTACGGATCCATCTTTATGATTGGATTAATCTTGCAATGAACTCTTCATATAGTCCCCAGGAAGAAGGTCATAATCCTCTGTTTACTGACACTTTTGCCAGTTAAATGAACATTCAAAATTACCATACCATCACAGGCTCAATCCATAATGCATAAATGGGACAATAAAACTGCTTTCAACATAAGTCTCAAAACATTTTGTTTTTTAAGTGGAAAACTTTCATCAAGTTCAAGCACTGAACTCACTGAATGTTGCATAGTTAGTCCAGTGTTGACAAAACCTTACAACAAAAGACAAGAAGCAGAATAGTATCAAAAAATAAGCCAGCTTCAATAATATTTAGCAATCAAATTCTCATGTACTCCTAGGAAGCAGGTCATAGTCCTTCTTCCTAGGGAGTACTATGACCTGCTTCCTAGGGAATACTTAAAGTGTTGGTTGCTAGAGATTACCAAAGAAAGATTAAGAAAGGTGGGGCTGCTCAGCCACCAGAAGGTTGTGTGAAGACAGAAGCCTTGCAGTATCTCATGGGGGAAGCCAGAGAGAGACTCTTCATCAGGAACTACAGAGACAGGATGAGGAGTAATAGAACAAACTGAAAGAGTGGAAATTTAGTTAAAATATATGGAAGAAATTCTTTACTCTGAGGGTGGTGAGGCGCTGCCACAGGTTGCCCAGACAAGCTGTGGAAGCCCCATCCGCAGAAGTGTTCAAGACCAGGCTGGATGAGCTCTGAGAGGGTCTAGCAGGCAGCAGCATTGGAATGAGATGATACTTAGGGTCTTTTCCAAAACAAACCGTTTCATAACCCTTTGATTCTATGAATTCATGTTTTAACCCCAAACGTGACAGTATGCCTTTTAAAAGGCTAGCTGGTCTGTATTGTTTGCTAATTGCTAACAGCAGCAGACCTCAGTGTGTGCTCAGCCTTACCTACCCAAGCACATCCTATGGCTCACACCTCGGAGTGAGAGCACCTCCAGCTCCACTCCAGGCCATCTCCTATTTTCATGACCCAGTCTTCTATTTACTGAAGACACAGTAAATACATCTAGGCTGCATGACGATATTTAAGTAAACACGACTCCACTCCTCCACCAAACCTAATCCTTCAACATGTTTTCACAACCGGTTCTCAACCCCAGCGCCATGCCCGATTCAACTCGTTTCGCTTCATTCTCAAAAAAAGTCGATCGGCAGCGTGAGAAAGGAAACAACCGGGCCGCGTCCGAGCGCTATGAATGTACTCCGATACCCCTCAGGAAGCCGCCGCACATCCTGTTTCTCCCATTCGCTTTGAAGTGCTCCCCAGCAGCACCGCACTATCTGTGCGCTCCCCGAGCCCTCCTCCCAGCCCATCCGCCGGCTCCCCGCGTTACCGAGGCTATCCGTACTGCCAGTCAGCACTTCCCAATCACCAAAATAAGGCCACCGGCCTCCCCCTCCGCCTCCGCCCGCTCGCACACACGCTGCACAGAGGCACGGGAGTACTGGTGACCGCTTCCAGAACAGCCCTTCACCACCAACTTCCTGCACATCGCCAATTTCGCAATTTCAGCCTGACAAACAGATTCTGATGCCCGAGGTCCGGGCGGGAGGGGGCATTTCTGTTCGCCCGCTGACTCCAGGGATCCCTCGGAGCCACGGATGCTCCCCCGGCACTCCGGGCCTCCCGCGGCCCCGCCGCGTCCATGCCATCCATCCATTCACCCGCTCCACTCACCCACCCATCCGGCCCCACTCCCGCCCGGGGCGCGCAGACCCCGGCCCAGCCCCGCACGTGTCGCCGCTGCCGCCACAAAGCCCCTCCGGGGGGGCCGGCGCGGCGCGGCCCGGTCCGACCCGCACCCAGCCCGCCGCGGCCGTGGCCCCTCCGCGCCCTCCCGCCCCCGCCCCGCCGCCTCCAGGGCCGCCGCGCCAGCGCCCGCCCGTCTCGCCGGGGGGAGGGAGCGGCAGCAGCGGGGCCGGGCCGGGAACCGGGGCAGGAGCGACACCTGAGCGCGGCGGCCCCGAGCGCTCGGCCCCACCGCAGCGCCGCACTTACAGATCTTCCCCCGCAGGTTCTGCAGCACCCGCACCTCGTCGCCGCCGTCTCCCGCCGCCATCGCGCCAACACCGCCACCGCCTGCGCAGTGCAGCGCCGCGGAGGCAGGGAGGGAAAGAGGGAGGGAAGGAGCGGCCCGGCCCCGCCGCCCGCCCCGCCCCCGCCGCCCGCGGGCACCGCCGGCCGGGCCGGGCGGGGGGCGCGGCCCCTGCGCTGGGGCGGCCTCGCTGCGCTGCGAGGCGGCTCCGCCCGCGGCCCGCCGGTCTCGGGCTCCGCTGCGCCGGGGGAGCTCGGCCGGTCCCGGAGCTTGCCCTGACCGCCCCTTCCCCTGCTCTGTAGTGAGGAAGACAGGACATAGCCTTAAGCTGCACCAGGAGAGGTTTAGGTTAGACATTAGGATGAAATTCTTCACAGAAGGGGTGATTAAACAGTGGAATGGGCTGCTCAGGGAGGTGGTGGAGTCACCGTCCCTGGGGGTGTTTAAAGAAAGACTGGACGTGGCACTCACGGCCAAGGTCTGGTTGACGAGGTGGTGGTAGGTCTCACAGGTCTTTTCCAACCTACCTGGTTATGTGGATCTGTGCCCCCCCCGGTGGGGCAGAGGGCTCGGCAGAACACAGAACGCTGTGTTCTTGATGCTGAGGTTGGTCACATTTAATGGCAGGCGGGCACATTAAATGGAACGATGGCAGGTCCGGCCAATTTGGTCTGTGGTGTGCCAAGCGCCTCTCCCTGTGCGAAGCACGGCACTGGCTCCCTTGGATCTCCTCCGCTGTCACTAGTTCAGTTTCAGCTGCTCGGCCGTGTGAGAAGTGCCATGAAACAAGTAGGAAACGGCTCGGGCCCAGCCCTGCCCCAGGAGCGGGGGTCGCGCTGCCTGCGGAACGCCACAGGCAATGCTTCCCTCGGTAGCCACAGGGCACCCAGAGGTGTTTGCAGGCTGCAGTGGCTCGCCTTCACCAAGAAATGAAGGGCCTTTGCATCACGTATTCTACCATGGATTCTTGAAGACACTGATACTAATGTGAAACTCTGGAATCTGGCTTACGCCCGGACTTCACCCCGGTCCTGCATTGGTGGTGGGGCCCTGTCTTGGGCCTGCACAATCCACCCAGCCACTGGCTGCAGGTGACACATCTGCATCTGTGTCACTGCAACTCAAACTGAGGGTACATCTGTTCCCAGACCCTGTGGGCACAGAGTCTGGTGCAAGCCTTGGGTGACTGACCTATCCTAAAACACAGCTAGTTCGGCTGGCTAAAGCCTTTTCAGGAAGCAGTGTAGGACTAGGGTTCTTCACTCTACACACAAAGGCCCTCTTCAGTCTGTCCTGCTGTTAAATGGAAGTTTGGAAAGTTGAAGGCCAGCACATTATTTTCTCTACCTTTAGTCCCTGGTGTGGTGCTCTGGCCATTTTTTATTTCTCCTGCATAAATCTTGTCATCACTATGATGTGATACGGAGCCATACAAGCTGTTACCATTTCTTGATGGCTTTGCCAGCATCCAACTTCTCCCCCACTGCTTGTTCAGCAGTGGTGACATTCCTTCCTCCTCTTGCACTCTTAAGTTCTGGCTGGGGAAGGACAGATGTGTGTTTCAAAGCAAGCAGAGTACTGGTGGGGTATAAACTACTTCCTCACACCAGTAACAGGTGGATTTGTGTGAATACAAAACTAAACCTGATGAAGACATGAGTCTGCATAAGCTGAATTTTAACCTGTTGGAAATGAGAGGTTCCTCTACAGCACAAATTGAGGATTTCATTATCTACAGCTGGCTGTCTAGGCTGGCTGCCCTGTCTGGCTGGTGAACTGAGGTTCACCTGGGCAGAGTCAGAGCTTTGATCTGGGAAAGCAGCAGGGCAGCACCCTGAGAACTGAGATGTGTGCTTCAACTGTGCATTGCCACACTTTGGAAGGTGGAGTGACTCTACTGCCTCCATATTCTCTCAAACGTTATGACTACAGCTGGGGTTTACTGTTTTAACTTAGCATCAGCTTTCTTTAAAGCATTGACCTGCATTATCAATTCAAGTTTTGCCACTGTCTGATTCCTGACACAATTTTATTTTAAAAGAAGTTATACTTTAGTCTAACATTCAATATTCAGAATATTGTTTCAATTATGTAACATTCATTTTTGGCCTCTTAAAGTTACATTTTAGGAGTGTCTGTATGAGAGGTAGGTCTGCACAGCTAAGGACATGGTTAAAACAAATACTGGTGTGTCGAGTTGCAAACTTACAGGAAAGATTTCTTCATTTAACAATGGGGATGGTACCATGGGGAATCTTTGCTTCTTGTGAGAGAACCTCACAGCCAAGGTGCTGAACTGTCAGTGACAGCTGCAGTGTTAAGGAAGTTTAGAACAAATAATAGTAATGATAGCACATAGGGGCTTACTTCAAATGCTTCTGCCTGTTGTTCATCTGCCATACAGTCTCATTCCACAGAAGACAGAAATATCATTTACTACATTTGTTCTAACTTTGGGAGTATCATAAATGAGGACTAACATTATGTTTAGATGTACAAACTTCATGACAATCTACTTGTCTTTCAATTAGCATTTCAAATAGAGAAAAAAATATTACAATTATCAGACTTCTTTTTTTTAGTTATATATGTCTCCTGACAACCATCCCAAAATGATGTGCATAATTTAGCTTAAGTTTGTGTTTTAATGCAGGTTACAGACGAGTGACACCTAGCTGAAGGGGGAAGTACTTTGAATATGCGTGGTCTTCTATTTTGTATGTATCTCCATATTTTCATATGTAATTAAATATTTGCATTATGATTCTGTTCTGTGTTGCATTCACCCTGTATGATGCCAGGAGATAACATTACTTCCTTTGAGCTCTGGCATGTTGTCCATTCATTCTTCTCACCTTAATGAAGGAACTACTCGGTAACTGTGTTGCTTAATCTTCCACTGAAACAACTATTTTATCTGTGGATCATATAGATTATATAAGTTATTAAAACAATTTAAAAAACTGAGAGACTTAGAGAAAAATAGGAACATGTTATTTTAATTAAGCAAAAAAGAGAGTTATAATCACTCTTTCTAAAAATAAAATTAGACTCTTTATCAATCCTTAACATCTGCATTTAATATTTTCTTCTAAACAAAAATACAGATGCAATTATGTAGCAAGTTACAGTCTTTGACAACGTATTTACCTTCTCTTACACTTACTTTAATTCTAATTTGGTCATTAATATTTGATTCATTACTGCAACATGTTACTTGTAGTAAAAGTGCCACAATTGAACTATAAACATGACATTGCCATCTTAAAACTGCTTTGCTATAAACTGTAGAGAATATACAGAGTCGTCGTGTTACAAAGTCGTTGTGTTATCAAAATATACAAACCCCCCCCAAACCTAACACAAGCTAACAATATTCTTCTTATGAACTATACAGTTATATAAAATATTTGTAAAATTATCTTTGTATTTATAAATATTCTACCTTATTTGCTTTGGTCTATATTTATCACCATACAAGTCCACTTAGAAGATACCTTTGTGTACTTTCTTTGAAACATCATTACACTTTCCTGTGTTTATTACTCTATTATCCTTATTTAAATGGAACCAAAGCTGCCATGAAACCAGAATTTCTCAAAGGGTTCATGACATTCACCAGTGATAGAATAAGTAAGTGGACTGTATTATTACTTCAATCAATACTGTATTATAATTTCAACTGCAGTTTTATTGTACCCAAGCTATAGTTTCTTTGAAAATATTCAAGAAGACAAAGTTAAGTAACAAACTGTGAACCATCATGGAGAATGAAGTCGAGAATCACTAACCATTGTCATGAGTTAATTTTGTATCACTTCACAGGGATGAAAATACATGACTATTGGGAATGCAGATATGGTACAACAGAACCCTATCCTATAAAATGCAACTTGCAGACATATGCCCGCTTGAACTTTTTAAAGCATCTCAGTTAAAATGAATCACACTTCCACAAAATGGTATTAACTGGGATATTTTGGTGCTGTCTTTCAGAAGCCTGTTCTCCCAGTTCATAGTGAACTGTGCAGCTGCAAGGCTCACCATAACAGTTTGGTGTGGCAGGATGAGGGAGGCAGGAAGGCTGACGCTCCTTCCTCCAGCAGCCTGCTCCCAGCCTGTCTCTGCTGTGGCCACAGAACACTGCTGGAATGGTTGGTGGGATCACTGAGCAGGGACACCTGAAGATTAAATGTTGCATTTAAGGGCACAGAGATGACAGGGAATCCCACAAACTGGCCCTGTACCTGTTTATGGACAGGGACAGCCTCAGGGATATATATGGAAGCAAGAATTTTATTTACCTACTCCTCTCAAAATCAAAATATCTATAGGGCCTTGCTCTATTGTTTGAGTCCAGGCATTATTCCAGGATGAGGAGAAAAACCCTGTCTACATGTTCTCCTATTGAGAAGAACTGTATTTCTAAAAGACAAGAGCTGCAGACCCACCAGGAGGTGGACATTTCTATACAGGATTTCTGTTTCATGACAACAATTTTATTTAGACTAATGCACCTGAAGAGGTCACTAGGCCACTGACATGGGGATTTATGCAGTTTGGAAGACTGGCTCTAGCAAGTCCCACTGAACCTTTATTAAATGTCTGAGAAATATATAAATCTGGAATACTTTTTACACAAGCACTCCAACTTACAGTTATTATGGTAACTATGAAACTGAATATGGAAAGGAAAAGAGTAGTTTAAACTCCTGAATATGTATTGTAAAGGCTGAGTTACAGAAAAGCGTGGCGGAAGTCAAATGTACTTCAGCACACCCAAGCACATGAAACAATTCCCACCTTCACTTAGGAATACACAAGATTACAATTATTTCCTTTATAAACGCATTACTTTTGTTAAAAAAATGCAGTATGTGGTTTCTGCAGCAAAAATTCCTTCTACAGAATACACCATGAACCTACTTACTTCTTTTGCTTAGAACAATTCTGACTCAAAACCAGAACTGCAAAACAGTTCAGTGCCTAGTTTCTTGTGATGTTAAGTAGAAGGGTTTGGGTTGGTCATTTTTCTTTCTCTCTATGCTAGATTTTTTTGTGGCAAAAGTATTTTGGGTGTTCCAAATTTGTATTATTGCAAATACTAGTTTTTTTGTGATTTTTTTTTTTCCTTTTGCATATATTGACACACACTTAGATGAAGAAATTTGACCTTACTGATACATTTCCCCATTCAATACATCTTTATCTTCTCCAATATATAGTTTTGGCTTTTTCTTCTCTTTTGCACAATTCTCACTCAGAGTATAACCTCTGGACTTGTATTTTGTGTATTTTTCACTTCGCTTCCTTCTGAGCCAAGGAAATGTGGGTTTTCCAAAAGTTTAGTGCTTTCATTAGACAACTGTTCTTTTCTATCTTGTGCACCTGGACTTTTGAATAGATGTTTCTTCTGGTGCATTCCCAGAGCAGCTGCAGTCTTGCAAATTTTGGGGCACTGAAAGCAAGCATATCCTTTTCCATTATGTTCATGTACGTGTCTTTGCTCATGGTTCCTTTTGGTAGAAAGATACAAGAAGCTCTGAAAGCAAAACTGACAGTGGTAGCGTTTTTCTCCAGTATGAATTCTTTCATGTATTTTGAGTGTTTCATTCAAAGTGAATGCCTTATTACAGTATTGGCAGACAAAATCTTTGACACCCAGGTGAATACGTTCGTGCTTCTGTAGATTTCCGGGAAGTGAGAAACATTTACCACAGGTTTTGCAAGTGTAGGGCTTTTCCCCAGTGTGACACCTCATATGCATTTTTAGAGTGGATGGACTTTGAAATTGTTTTTGGCATAACTCACAAATGTAAGGCTTTGAAGCAGCTACATGCCAGTGTACGTGTTCTTGAGCTTCTGCTGTGGAAGACTGGTCTCTTACACAGAGCTCACAACGAAGATTAGGCATTTCTGTGCTCTCCTCCTGGCTGACCACCTTTTCCTCAGGAGTGTTCCTGAGTGCATACTCTCGACTGCATGTGTTGTGGCTTTCCATACCAGTGTTCTTGCTTCCGTGCTTTTTCCTCCACTTGGTCTTTTTCATTTTTCTTAGCTGTTTGGATTTCTTTTTTGGTTTGTAATTATAGTAAGGTCTCCAGGGTTTATCACTGGAGTCCTGGTCACTAACATCATCACACATTTCCGTCATCTCCAGGCATTCTGAGCTGTGGAGTCTAGATGGGCTTTTATCTTTCACCTCCATTTCTGGTTCTTCAGTGAGATTGTCCTGTTTGGACTCGTGTTTGGATTTTCGTCCCCTTTTACAAAACAATTTGGATCCTAATATATGTCTTTTTACAATAGCTTCATTACCGATTTTTACTGTTATCTGACAAAGAGGCGCAACGTTGCTGTCAGCAGATGTTCCAGGTAAGGCAGGCTTTGCAATGTATGTTTCAGTTTTACTGGACTCTTGGACAGTATTTGTAGTTTTGCTACATGAACCTGCAGATCCTGTCACATGCTGCATATCCTCAGTTGCTTCTGCTCTGTTGTACAACAGTGTTTTCTTTTTCTCCTTAATAGTTTTGGATTTTGTAATGCTCTTCCCATAATTATCCGACCCATACTTACAGTCACCACTTACTGACTGACTGGGTAGGTTATTTGAAGATCCTGTCTTACTGTTTTCTATGGAAGTGACTGTTTTACTGTGCATTATTACTGATGAAACTCTGCTACTGTGCATTATAACAGAGGGTGCAGAACTGCTGTAACTGATGACAGAGGTTGAATTTTCATTCACATTAGCTGAAGACACAACTGAGGAATCACCTGAGTCATTTGTAGCAGTGGAAACTCTTTTTTCAGCTGGGAGAAAGTCCTTCTGCAGTCCAGAATTTAAGATACCTACTCCCCAAGAAGAAGAATTCTGAGTATTTGTGGAAGATGCTGTATCATTACATGAAGATGTATCCAAGGCCAGAGGTCTGTTGTTTGACATTATACCATGTTGAAAATTCAGCGGTGGTAGCTCAGAACTAAGAGAACTCGGAATGAAACAGTTAGTAGAAGCAGTTTCATTCGCCTGGGTACTTGTTGGAACATTTTCATAGGAAGAATTTTGATAGGATTTGTAAGGTGGTCGCCTGCATTTCATAGGTAAGAGTCGATACAGTTTGTATGGGTACATACTTGGTTTTAAACCCCCATTGGCTGTCTTTTTATTTACTGACAGGCGATGGTCAATTGCATGGAAAGACTTCTGGTGATTTTTCAGTATGTAGTAAGTCATGAAGGTTTCCAGACAGAAAATGCACTGGTAGCGCCTCTCTCCAGTGTGCCAGATCTCATGTCTGGTGCGATACTCAGCCAAGGCAAAGACTTTATTGCAGTAGTGACAAGGGTATGTTCTTCTCCAGGAATGCACATTTGCATGTCTTCGAAGACTGGACAATGTGACATAACTACGCTTGCAAACAACACAAGTGTATAATACCTGCCCATCAACAACTTTAACCAAATGATCCGTTTCTTGTAAAGTGCAGTTTGCATTAGAACAATCAGTGATGCTGTTTTCAGACAACACAGGCTCTGTGTTTGCACAGGAACTTCCGTTCTGTCCCTCTGGAGCAGTATTATCAGCAAAATTTTGTTCATTTCCATTGTGAGCTGGTAAGTTACTTGATCTCATGCAGACTTGTTCATGACTTTCCAGTACATTTATATTTGCAAACTGTTTGCTGCAGTATTTGCATATGAAAGTTTCCTGATGCTCTGAATGGAGCTGAAGGTGAGCAGTGAGTAACACACGGTCATTGAATGATTTTGCACAATAGTTACAACTGTAAACAGGTGGAGTGACAGTCGCCCTAGATGCAGAGACCTTAGCAGAAGTGTTTTCCTCTTCTCTGGATACATGCAAATCTCCTGCTTTATTTTGAGATTTTGGAAAGGAAGTAGTTGTCTGATCAGTAACTGCTTCGTGCTGGGCTTCTGCAGTGGTTACAGTAGAGGCTGGTACTTTTGCTACAGCCAAACCAGTACCCTGGGGCTTAAAGGCTGACGTAGGAGTACTACCTGCCTGTTTTCCCTGCTGAATGACTGGAGTGGCTTGGTGACTTTCACAGCGGTCCTCACCCACCTGGTATGAAGGGCTGCTCTCCTGGTCAACAAAAGGTGCTCCTTGTGAAGTATCTCCCCCAGAAGAAACTGCATAGGAGTGTTCAGCCAAGGTACTGGCTGGCTCAGCATCTTTGCACACATCGCTTCTGTCAAGGCCGATGTTGGGTGCTTGTATTGTCTCAGATACCTTTTTAAAGCTGGCCCTCAAATCAAGGGGAGAAAACAAATTGTTTTCTGTTTCAAAAATTGAGAATGCATTTGTAATTCGTGGTCCATTTGTCACAGCAGAATCTTCATGTCGCTTTTCATGTTTTTCCTCTTTGACAGTCCCTTTTTCATTAACACAGTATGAATAGGGACAGGGGGAACTTGAAAAATTCACATCTGTGAGATCTTCTAGAAATGATATTCCCAGTTTTTTTCCTGCAGCTGCAAGGTCCGTTACAGTTTCCTGCCTCTTAACAACTACTGTGGAACTGTAGATGTAATTCAGTATCTCTGTAAACACTTCAGCTTTGAGATCATCTAACTCCAGTACATGACCTGAAATACAGATAGTACGACTCCAAAAAATGTTTTTAAAGTAAAGGCTTGAAGCTGCCAGCACATTACTATGGGCTTTAAATTTGGTGTCTTCCACAATTATGGTGACGTCACATAAAATACCCCGAATGCGCTGTTCATTTAAAATGGAAAGTACAGTGTCACTGTGGAAGTCATCCTTGAGATCCTTTGAATGGGACATGACTGTCATCTGCAAGAGAAAAAAAGTAAATTAGAAGGCATTTTTCATCCATTTCAGTTACAGATTAAGTTTATACTTCTATATTACATATATATTTTTAGATTGTTAGCTTTTGAAGTTTAAAAATGAATAAAATTTTGTCATAATATTTCAGGTTTAAATCATCTTATATTCTCTGGTGCCAACACTACTGGAGGAAATGTCTCTTCAGCTCAAGGAGGCAGGAGCACCAGTAGCTCCTCAGCAGGAGACAGAGGATCCCTCCCACTCCCTCCGGGCTCGAATGTGCTGTCCATCCTGTGCCTTTCAATGGGAATGCAGCCGACGTTTTTCACTATGCCAGCGGGTGCAGCTGCTCAGGGTCACCCTGAAGGACTTCTTGAAGCCTGGATGGAATTCCCCAGCATGCCAGGGAGGGACCTGGCACAACCTGTGTAGCCTAAGTTCTGTGCAGAGTAAGGACTTTGCTTTCTGGTTGTTTCTGGTTGTTTTCTTTTCTGGTTTGCTTTGCTGGGTTGTTTGTCAGACACCGACTTCACAACACAGCTGCACCTGACCTCCTTACTAAGCTCACATTTAAATCACAGCAAGAGTCTCAGTTTCAGGATAAGGCTTTATATAAGCAAATAAATGCACAAGAAACACAATCTGGTAGACAACAGTGAAGTACCTATTACACTGTTTATGTGAATAGAATTTTTTTTTAAGAGTGATTAAATTCACTCAATAATTTACACTACTTTAAAATTACTGAAAAATTCTGCGTAAAACAAGTAGAAAATAATGGAATAACAAGTAGAAAGTAAGAGAGTTCTTTCCTTCAGTTATAGTCTAGATTTAGTGATCAAACTTTATAATTAGTATGTTCTTAATTTCCTTCAAATAGTAAAATATAATTGCAATAATAAGCACAAGTAATTAAATAACTGCTAATATATAATAATGAGGTTCAATGCTGATAAAAACTATTTTGATTAGCCAGGCTGTCACAGTATGAATATACTGTTTCACTCCAGAAAAAAATATGCAAAATATGAATGAAAAATATTCTGGAAAAAATGGATTAATTTGCAGTTGAATTTGAATTTTCACAACTTTTGCCAACTGAATTTTGTACTTGGTGAAAATCTGTCTTCACCAGACTATTTTTCTCAAATTCAAATCTGTACCACATAATGAGAATGAGGTTTGTTCCTTTTTTCCCCATGTCTGGAGTAGTGTTTTGAACTACTACTGTCCATTTCTGACTTCAAGTCATGAAGAAATAGTTTACCAATTAAGCACTTACCAATCACTACAGTAAAACAATCACACCTATTAAAGACCCTTTTCTTTAAACTCGTGGAAGCAAAATGCACCTTAAAGAATATTACTGACAGAAATTTTGTAAGACAGGCTAAAATATTGTAACACTCTAAGTTAGGATTTACCTTCTAAACACTCCTGCTGCTCCAAATTTTAGTTTTCAACTTTAAAAATTTTATCATGACCTTTACCCTCAAATACTTTATGTTAATAATGCCAATATATAAGATGGGTTTGATCCAAATGGCAAAATAAAGGTTTGACCCATATTCACTAGGCAAACAGCAGTGGCAATTTAGAACACATTGGCTCATTGACCCAAAATATTGGGAAGTAATCCATTCTGGAAAATAGCATCTTTATCACAAAGTAAAGCAATAAAAGTCATGCACCCCTGCTCTAACTCATCTAATTACACGTAGGACACTTTTATCACAGATCCACAAACTACTTCCCTGCAAATCAAATTACACAAAAAGTAGCAACAACCTTACTGTGAAGACAAACCCAACATACTATTGAACAAGACTGCAATTTGGTACATTAGAGATGAAGCTTGGAAGTAAAATTTTTACCTTGGAGCATGACCACTGCTTCTATCAGGAAAGGTGTTGTCTGTGCAAATAGTCAAAATTTCTAATAGAATTTGATGGCTGAGAATTTTCAATGCACAGAATTCAGAACAAACTGTGATTCACAAAAAATACCTCTGATGCTTCCCATGATACGCCATGGATGTCAAGAAATTAATTCATCAGTGTAACGGTGAAAGAAACATAAATGAATATTATTTTGATCATTTGATCACTCTCAGCAGCTGTAAATCTAGATGTGATGTTTCGTGCCTTGAAATCTTAAAAACATAGTTTACGGTGGTTTTCTTTATGGCACTAATTTGGCTTAAAATAAGGGATATTTCCTCATCTGGAATGGCAACCTGAAATTCACGGTGGTTAGATACAGTTATCTGCTTTGGTGGGATATCTGAAAACACACATGTAACTCAAGATAGTTTCCGGCATCTGGAGTCTACAGAAAGCATACTGACAATTCTTTCCTTCCAGCAAGCAGCCACTATTCCATAATTGATTCCTTTTTCTCATTGACAATGTCTGATATTACATCTGACTTGCTCATGTGATGTGGTATTAGAAACCAACTGTCAGACATCAAAAACTTTTCACAACAGGAGCTATTGATAGAGTTATTTCCTCACTATAGGAAATAAATGATGTCAACTCTACCTCCCAATGAACTGCCCCACAGGAACTTGCCTGTGTTTTTTCTGTTTCTTTATTGGAGACAGCTGGTTTTAGTTCAAAGACACATCATCTGACAGACTGTTTTCTAAGTGTATCAGACTGCTACTGCCATGCTGAGAGGTCTACAAACCCACATGAGTTTTGTACAAGTGTTATTATTCAACTAATTGTTTCAAAATTTATCTTCCTAAGGACAAAAGTGAGTATTTTAAATTTCTACTTGCCATGTCCATAGATTGACATCTTTTGCAGTCCTGGATAATTTGGTATGCTCAGTAAAATACTAAACTACATTCCTTGTGTCAACACTGTAGAAATGATAATTTGCTGTTTGGTCATTTAATTTTCTGTGTGCTAAACCATAAGCTAGGTATCTCATTGGAAAGTTAAATAGAAAAATTCCAGAACAGATCAGTTTCCAGAGCCAACACTTTTTCTTTCTTTATCTAAACCTACACATACCTCAAATAGTCCATTTATTCATGTCTGTAATGATTCTCTACTGCTTTCTATTTCACCTGTCTTGCTTCTTGCATTTGTAAAAACCTGTCTGAAATGCTATAAAATTAAAATGCCCTACCTAGCACACACATATAAATTGAGTATTTTAGGAATATTTTACATTCCATTTGCAGTTCATACTGTAAAATGAAAACCTGCTCTTCACTTTCCAAGGGAGCACTACCAAGAATTAAGATACACAGAGATCAAAGTTTTCAGATGTGTTAGTATTAAATATTTGTCATTAAAACACTGGAAAGTACATTCAGAATGTAACTATTCTTCTGTAGGATTTCTATTAGTGTTATGGAAGAAATTTTAATTTGTAAATTTTTTTTCCAAAACATATATAAATACCATTTGACCTATTAAAGGGCAACAAAACTCCTCAGCCAACTAATTCCTCTTTTCTTTTTTTGCACAAATCTGTCAGTTAATTTCATACTTTTTACTCTCAATCCAAACACAAATAATTTACTAGGAATCTGAACAGTACCTTTGTAGCACTACCTAATAGCCTTTGATACACCTATGAATAACTTCAGTTTCAGAACAGCAGAATTTTTGATTGAGATTTTCAGTACAATTTGCACATTTTCTGCAAAAACAGTAGCAAACTTAACCTGTCCTTAAAAGTTGTTGAATCACTTGGAAAAAAAAGATTTGAATATTCATCTGAAATATAAGTGTAATGGTCAGTAGGTTTATTAAATTATAACAGTACCTTTTCTGACATCAATAGAACACCACTCCAGGACAACACTCACAAATGAAAATAAGCAATATTGAAAGTTAATGTCAAAATCAGAGGTTGATGCACCCAAATACAAATTTGACTACTTATGCCTCACAGATGACATTGCTTATTACAAATAGAGAAGCCAGCTCTATGTGGACACATCTGAGAGTAGAAGCTACTGTTAATTTTTATATCAACATTACTCTGAAGTCAACAAAGAGTACACAAGAAGTTTTACTGGCCCATGAATACAAAATACAAAATTTTTACTACCAAAGAGAACTATTACAATCTAGGAATATTCTTTTTAACTTCTGCTAATTTTTTGAAATCCACTGTTAGGCAAGTGTACCCCATTACATATGACATTACTCTATTCCACTACAGTCAGCTAAATCTGAAAGACAAGCTAGTGGAGTAACAAGAAAACTCCAAAGTATTAGTGGAAGTTGCTAGTACCCAGGAAACTCAAAACCTGCAAGAAAAATTATGAACTGTAGTAAGAATTCTCCCTGTTTTCCTACTCCAGAGATTTCTATTAGGATTTTAAAGTGCTAATATATTCTGGTACTAACCAACAGGACACTACAAAAATACGTTCATTCCGTATCTTCCTTATGTTGAGTTTCACCCCACTCTGTCAAGGTACTCTGAAGTCTGTGTTTTGTTTCCAGCTAGCTTCCTCAGTTGAGGAGGAACATTCACCTGTATCCAGGACTCCTAAAGGATGCTGGTTTTGTTCTAGAGATGGAGTCAGGCATCACCAACAAACAGAAACCCCTGAACAAGTACACCCCCACACACATCCCCCCAGCTCTGATCCTTGCTTACCTGGAAACCTACTGTCCAACCATCACTGCTATGGTGACTGCCCAGCTTTCTATGGAATCATGTCACCAGTCCAATGTCGGCAGCAGGGCTGCCTGGATCAGGGTGCTGCAGCCTCCCTGCAACCTCGGGCATGCAGGGCCGTGTTCATGGTGCCTAATGATGTTAATGATGTCTAATGACTTTCAATAGCTCGCAGGAGCGTGTAGCGTTTAGTGCTCACTCTACAGAGCTACACATTACTTCTTCAACTGCATTGAGAAATTTTCTCTTTGGACGCTTGCTACTCATATCCTTCTTTTCTTCTCTCTTGCTATAGACCAGCATTACTTTAAATGGTTGTTTGGGTTTTTTTCAGCCTCGAGTTTTCCTCTTTTAATTCAGACAGCTGGGGGGGCTGGGGTGGGGTGATGGAATTTAGCCTAAGAGTACGTCAGTGTTAAAGAGACTTCTGATGCCCCGCGACGCACCATTCTTTGAAAGCTGCGACTCCTTCCCACTATTAGCATCCCGACCTCAATTCTCTCGCTCCCCGCTTTACGCTTCCCACGACCTCTCCCACGGCACGGAACAGCCCGTGCGGCCTCGGCAGCGCCTCGCTCGGGCACGTAGGACGAGCCCGTGCCCGGGCGCTCCGTGGCAGCTCCGCTCCCACCGCCACAGCCGTTCCCGCCGCGGGTGGGCTCCCCCTGGCTCCGAGGCTTCCCCTCCCGCCCCCGGCCCGGCGGCCGCCGCCGCCCGCGGGGGGGCGCTGCCCCCGCGCTGTGCCGTGCCGTGCCGTGCCGTCCGCGCAGCGCGGTGCGGGATTCGCCCTTGGCGGCCGCGGGAGCGCGGGGCCCGCCTGCCCGTCCCGCAGCAGCTGCGCGCACGCGGGCCCTGCTGCGGCGCGGCGGCCTCGCGCGGTTCGTGCGTCTGCGAGCGGCCCTCCCCGCGCGGGCGCCGCATCGCGCCCCGCTCATGGCGGTGCCCGCGCGGCCCCTCCCGCGGGAGCCGCCACTGACCTGCCGCCGCTTCGTCCCCGCCGGCGCAGCCTCGGCCCGCGCGGAGCAGCGCCCCGTCCCCGCGCCATTAACACCGGGCCCGCGGGCTCTCCGCGGGCGGCAGGCGGGCGGTGGCTGCGGCCGGGACCGCGATCCCGCCCCGGCGGCGGCCGGACGGCGCGGCCGCCATTTTGCTGTGCCGATCCCGGCAATGGGATTGCCCGAGGTCTGCCGGGCAGGGCCGGGCCCGCGCCTTCCGCCGCCGCCGCGCGCGTTCCCTGGCCTCGCTCCGCAGCGAACGCCCCGTGCTCAGCTAGCGCGGCCGGCGGGAGCCTGGGCCCCTCCGCCAAGCTGTTCGCGGGCAGCCACTGTAAATTCAGACCGATGAGGAAACGCGGCGCTGCCAGCGCCCGGCGCCTGCTCCACGGCCATCGGTGCAGTGCACGTCCCTGAGAATTGCTCTTGGACCTAACACAGGACTTCAATGCCAGGACTTTCTGCCAGGAAGAAAGTGTTTCTGAGCATAGATAGCTCTGTGCTACCTTCTGCCACTTCCCTCCAGAAAGCAGAGATGAAACACATCCCTGAAAAAAAATACCCGCAATGCATTTCACGTAGTTACTGAATTACAGTAACATTTACCCTTTCCCTTATCCGATTATACTATTTTTAAAAGCATATGTAGAAACTAAAACAGTATGAGGGAATTTGTTTTAAGCAGTATTCTTACTCATAATTTAGGTTTCCCAGTGTTTTTTACTGCCCCAAGAAACACCACTACCATTAGTGCTTCATAAGCAGTAACAATCACTCCCTCCCTTTCATAAAGAAAGGCAGATCTTGATTTCCCAGGGGCTCCAACACATTTGGTACAGTCTTCCCAGATACTGTCTCTCTCAGCCTCTCACTGCAAATAGTCAACAAAGTCTGCTTTCTCAGAACTCCAAATCATGAAGCTTAGATAAAAACTGGGCTTTGAGACAGGTGAAAACCATTGTTAGATAAATGAAGAGCTTGTTTTTTGTCTTACAGCCTGCTTTTGTCCAAGGCTAACCTGAAGAGCTCCGGCCCACCCAGACATGGGGATGGTGTTAGCAAAGTGGCTAAATAAGTAATAAACGGATGGGAAAACTAAAGGGCTAGAAACTGAAAGCTTTAATATAAGGAGAAATAAAAATGCGAACGCAAGGGCCCAAAATAAAACATAAACCAAAACACCTGCTCACAGCTACCTCTAAGAAATAAACTCCTTGCTCCCTAGAAGTCCAAAGCTCACAGATCTACATAGCTCTTCCAGAAGACCCCTGAAATTGGATTGAGCACACACTTACATAGAATAGGATGGAATGTTCTAGAAAGCTTCCAGCCAATCACAGACTGTTGTGTAGTCTCTATTTGCATGGTCCCTCCCAGTAATTCCCATACTCCTTTTCTTCCCCTTTACTTCTTGCCATAGGTGGCTGGATGTTATCTATGTAGGCTCCTCTGTGTCTAGGATGCAGTTATGTAATGTGCTATGTGCCTGGTTCACAGCTGGCTCCTTCTAGGATGGACTCTAGACTAAGCTGTGTATATTTTCACAAGGTATTGTCTGTTAGGTTTAGTAGGGCAGAAACTTTGTTTTCAAATCTTAAACCTATCCACTAAAAGTACTGAATAATAGGAACTGATTAATTTTAAACAAAAAAATAAATCCAGGAGCATGAGGTATTTCACCATTATCGCACTTGATGGGTCTGGAAGTTAGAATTTTGGTAGAGCCTCTTCATGATAAATGCTGCTTATCATTGCTGGAAACTGCTTAATATCAACATAATGTACAAAATCTATTATAAAGAGGGCAGGTCTTTTTTCCCCTAGCATTCTGTCTTGGAGCTGTCAGTGCTTTCTTGGTTGGTTAAAAGCTATGGGAAGAAATTTTTTCCTTTCAGGAAATTACATCAATTTCAGCAACTTACCTATACACACATCTTTCACTAACTTATACAGTCCACATTAAAAGTTCATCTTAGAAACACTTAACATTTCTGTGCAGAGTTTAATTCCTTCTGTAATTCTGGTTCACTGGAATTCTTACCTATAAGTTCACTGACTGAAGCAATGAATGTGTTTTTAGCTTAGGGCTCTCTGCCACCAAAAACTATTTCTTTAATCTCATGGCAAATCGAGTCATGAGATGACCAGTATCTGATCACCAAAAGCTGTCGGAGAGGGAACAAATAATTGAAGAAGGAACACAGTGGTTATAATTGCAAAGGCAGTGTCCCAACATTCATTTTTATTTCAACCTACATAATGGATAAGCAAACTTGCATACTTACATGTAGGTTACTTTTAATCCTGCCTATTGCTTATTTGCTGGTTTTGCTTTATTACTGTTTTAGATATGTATATACATAATCATATGTGTTAATGAAGATTTTTTAACGCAAGTGCCATAAAAAGTATTTGTGATAAATGTGTTGTCAGTAATACAATAAAATGGATTAAATTAAACTTGTTGTAATCCCTTAAAGGAAATAAATGCCTTACTGAATGAGCATCTTGAAACAAATTTAAGGAAGATTAGGTTATTAATTGCCCCTAAATCTTAATTAAAATTGATTATTTTAAATTGCTTTGAAAATCAGATGCATAACCACCATTTGTATAGCTGATACGTCCAACTTAGAGACACTAATTTATTTGTACTTAAACAATGGATTCTCTGGCAGTCTTAATATCTATAGACAATATAACAGATATGGAGAACAAAAAAAAGTCAAGTTTATGCTCTTCTTTTTAACAGGGTGTTTTCTTAAGGCAACTTTAGCTCATCCACTAAAAAAAGAATCACCTTTTCTGTGACTACTAGTGTAATTGAAGGTACTAATTTAGATATATATATATATATATAATTTGAGCTATTGAGAATTCACAGTCTCATCAGCTCCTTGTGTGTTAAAAATATTCTTCAGAAAAATAAATTCTTAGGCTGTCTTGGCCTCATCCAGGATTTTACACAATTATTCTAATGTTTCATGTAAAACCAACTGCATGCAAAGAAAGTGGAAGCATTGGTGCTGCAGTCAGACCTACAGTGATATCTGGGAGAAGTCAGAGAAGATCCCTTTGCTCTTCAGGCCTGATTCCAGGGTGTAAGCCCCAACACTAATGATGTGCTTTAGAAATAGTGAGCTTGCTAGAGTATATGTACCAATTCCTATTAAATGTATAAAACAGTTCCAAGGTTATTGAAATGATGGTGTTGGGATGCTTTGCTGAAGTCTGATAATCTCCTGCAACTTGTGGCATATGGTATTCTTTCTGTAAGAGTATTTAATGAAAAAAATGTGCCAATATTCTTCTCCAGTCAAGCAGCTGCGGTTCTTAAGCAACAGCAGAAAACAACATATAGAGCATTACTCAGTCTTGCAAATTCCTCATGAGCCTTCTTGAAATTTAGGCATGGCCTAATCAGAGTCTCATTAACACTAAACAGGATGCATGCTGGTAATTTTTAAAGGTGTAACTACATCTTTTTTGTCAGTCTTAAAAATAAAATGAAGCAACAACAATAATATAAATCCAAATTCTTCTCTTGCACAAAATACAAAAGCTTATGTTGTACTGCTACTAAGAATCAGCTGACTTTACATCTTGCTATCTCTGAACAATCTTAGTATTATTTTCCATTTAAGTCTTTCTTTTTTTGTGTGTGCTGCTGACAAGCCGTTTTCTAGCTGCCTACATTTGTAGGACATATCAGCCCTTAGCTAAGAGATCAGTTGCAAACACGAAGCTATGTTTGCAAACAGAATGACAACAGACAATCTTCTGTTTATGACTGTTGTCAAATGTAGTGATTAATATATTTTAATAGCTTTAAACTGAAGAAGCAAACAAAACATTTAGGTTTTGTTCATTAAAACAATTACTATGGGGTATTCTGTTACCTGTTCTGTTATCAGAAAGGTAAAATAAAAGTAGTTGAGTTCAGCTTCCATTTTCCAATTTTCAGAGGAAGCATCATCTGAATATGGGAGCCAGCACCCACAATGCAGGCTCATGGCTGCTGTTCTTCTGGATTAGGTATGTGGGGGACCAGGCCAATGCAGCTGTTCTTGCCCTTTACTACAGATGATGTAGCAAATCACGATGGACTGGAAATAGTTCAATCCCTGGCCCTGCAAACACCTCATTCAGTTGGTCTGCCAGATGACTGGACACAGCCATTTTGGAAACCAGAACTGGTCTTCAAGCTGTTAATTGGCTACCAATAGCCTCCAGTATTCCTTAAAATTTTGCAAAATATTTTGGTATTGAGGTAAACCAAAACCGACATACAGGTGACAGCTATTGCTCTGAGTTATCACTTCAGTGTGGCCACTATTATGACAACTTAGCAGACACACAAGGACTTCATGTGCTCTTAAATATTCTTATGCTCCTTTCTGTTCTGACCAAAGGGGCTCAGCCCGAGTCCTACTCCTCCTTTTCCATCCCACTGCACATTTCCAAACTAAAGGCTGAAGCAGGGCCTCTGCTGCTGCAGTGGAGAGGGCCTGTAGCAAAAGCAGATAGTGCTGGCAGCACAAAGAAAACTGTGATGGCTCTAGCTCTGGTTTGTGCTGCTTGTTCTGCCACCAGTGTGAACTGCTCAGATCTGAGCTCATCTCAGGTGGGGGACAATAACAACAACAACTACTACTACTACTACTACTACTACTACTACTACTACTAAACCCCCAACAGTTATTAGGGTTGCCTCTCCCCAGCAATTTCCCAAACTCTTATTCACTCAAAAACCTTAATAGTAGCATGTGATCGAACATAACCACATTGTTTATGGTTCAGGATAATGAAAAAATTCATATGGCAGTGTTTAAACTACCTGAAATTAATACTAGATTCTGGTATTGAAATTCTCAACTTGGCTGTTGAGAGTTATGGAAATATATCAGGATAATCTTCATTTCCTAATTCTGATTGTTATGTATGGAGTCTACTGTCTTACTAAGCACTTCAAAAAAGTAAATGGAAATATATTCATTGATTTAAAGGCAAATTTAATTAGGTTACTTGTCATCTAAGCAACTTCTCAGATTACACCCACTGATTTTAAACCCAAGATTTGCAGATTCCCATTTTCCTTATCTTTTTAATTAATAGGATTTTAGACTTATTTCTTAAAAATATATAATATGGGGATAACCCAAAGGGTTGGATACACTTCTCATTTTATATGTAAATTAATACTTTAAGAAGAAAGGCCAAAAATGACCTGTACATAAACTACACAAATTTCTCAGAACTGATCTTATTTATCTAAGCTTCTTTTTAATCTGGGACTGAAGTCTTGCACAGAAAGTGTAAGTGCTGCCTAAATGCTACATCCAGATATTATTCCAAAAGTCCATGATCAGCTGTCATTTTGACTTCCACAGCTGTTTCTCAACCCCTGCCTTCTCCTGTTGTTGTCTGGCAAAAGACAACAGCTGGGTCATATCTCTGCCTGGATACATTAGATAGAACTAGAGTGCTACAAGCAACACCAGCTTCACTCTTATTTAGTGGCTTTAGTTTGTCATTCTGTAAAGCAATATGATCATGCTTGCTTCTGAATGCTGGTGCAAGATTCAAACTGAGAATGCCTGAGCATTTCTGGAAGACACCATTACCCATCATTTCCATCTGTACTTATAGCAGTGCCCTAAGTATTCAGAATCTTACAGGAAGGTTTCCATTTGCAGACCGAGCCTACCATGCCAATTTTAACCAGCTACTGCAAGTCCGATTGAAAGCGAAATAATAAAAAGTCACAAGAGATATTCCCATTGAAAACATGAGGGGTGTTGGTTAAAATCTTTGAGTATTAGGAATCCACATTGGGCTATGCCCAGAAATCTTTTTATATGGTGATTTTCAAGATGCATGCATTATTGTGAGCACATGGTATGTAAATGCATTGGGCTGCTTAATAAGCATTCACTGACACACATCTGCAGCTTTGCTAATGTACCTTTTATTCCTATGTGGTTGTCAAGGAAACAGGTTATGGCCCAGTATTCTGTCTAAAATGTACTGAGCAAGTGTTCTATGATAATTTACTTAAAATAGGTACAACTTAGATTTCATAGCTCATTGCTTCTATTAATGCAGGTAACCTGGATTTATCTAATTGTAATGTTTCACTGATTAGTTTAAACCACCAATGCAATTTTATTGTCTTTGAAAATCCATTACATTTTCTATGCCACACAACATTGCTAATTAAAAGTAAGTTTAATTACAGAAAACATTTTGAGATATTCTAGGAATTGAAGAGGGCTTTTTGGCTTGTGGGGTTGTGGTTTCTAAAAAAAATGGATTCCTTACCATACATTCTGCCTGGTGACCTTACTTATTTCAGTTTAGAGATACCACAGCGAGAATGACTCCGATGCCACAAAGCATTTCCTACCAAAATTTGTACAAACAGTGCTACTGAAATCAGTGGGATTTCTCCCTTTCTTACACTCTTTGGCACTGAGGACCACATTAAAAATTAATGAATTAATCAGAATTTCACTGATTCATTCAATACAAGTATGTCAAATCTAAAGCAAGATACCCGGTATACTTATACTAACCAAGATTATTATTGGATGTTCACAATAAGAAAAAAGGAAATTGCCAATATTTGAAAAAGCCGTGCAAAATGCAAACTGTTATTTTGAAATATCCTTTGTGATTATTTATCACAATAGTATACTTCAATCTACAAACTGCTCTTTCCAGCTCATGAATCAAGAGGCTTTTTACTGTCCTTGATTAAAGTCATGTATAAAGGTAAAGATTCTATGAAGTATACCCAGCTTAACCAACACAACAGTGTCAGAAACAGGCACTGGCACTGAGAGTTCCTCTGCCTTTCCTGTGTGGCACAGGTTTGCAATGAACACTCATGACTGGGATCCCAAGCTAACATTCTGGCATGCTCAGGAGGTCTGTGTGCCTACCAATATGTTTGGTTTGTACAGATCACTGGAGGCTGTAACGACCTGTTTAAAAAACTACTCTGTCTGATTTTTTTTTGTCCAACCATTATGGCAATAGAAATCCAGTAGGAACTGGAAAAATCCAACAGTATTGACATGAGAATAGAGCAATGTGGTACCATAGTGAGAAAAAATCTTAAATTATTGTAATAAATTAGAAATTAAAAGAAAATATACCCAGGTAATGCAGTGGCTCTATTTCTATGTGAGATTACCCCATAAACTTACCCACCTAAAATCTGTTCTTCTGTTGTTCTTTTGTTAGAGTCTTTTAAGAGTGGTATTGACAGGTATTTTCAGCAAAACCATCTCAGTAATTTTGTGAACTGTGTGGCTACAGTGTATCAGCCTGCAAAGGGAAAAATCCAGATTTAATGACTGAATTATTAGATGAGTACTAATTTCCACATACATTGCGTAATTCATCAGAATTTTCCCTGGGGTGCTGTAGAGCTCCAAATCTACATCTGGGAATTTTAGAACACACCAGCAATAAACCAGTAGAATTAACCAAACTTCTGCTGCATTGTTTTATTATGGTTTAACCTGTGTAGTGCACACTGGACATAATGTTCTAGACAGAATTGTAAGGATGTTTCCAAGTTTCAAGTAATTATTTTGAAAGACATTTTCTTTCCCCTCTTTCTCTTCCACTACTTTTCTTTTGATCTCTCTTGTCACAGATATCACCACAGTATCTGTGGTAATGACATTTCTAGGCAGCTCTTGTTCTCTGGAATACACTTCCTGTATTTCTCTGTTTAAATGATTATTCATCACTGTCAAACATCCTGATTTTATTATTATGTATCAAACATCCAAAAAAGGTTTTCCTGTAACAGTATAAAAATTATGTGGAGCCAGGTTTTGTTTCAAAGATACTGAAAAAAAAAAAAGAAATTGTTCCATAGGGAAATTGCAAAATCATGCAGATAAGGCCTTATGACTCAGCTGATAGGCATTCATACAGCAGCAAGTATGGAGCAGCAATTAAGAATACATAGCTCCATCCTCCATTTGCAAATACACTGTGTGCTCTTTGCAATTACATTGTACAGGAAATACAAGATCTGTTACTTTGGCTTGAAAAGGTAAAAAGGTGAACTTTTTTTTTTTGGTTGGTTTAGCCTTGTACATTTTTAGGTTATGTTAATTTGAATAAGAAATCTGTAGCTAACTTCTACCCTTAACAAAGGTTAGAATGAAAGAAAATTGCAATAAATTAAATTCCATTAAAGGCGTATTCATAAATGACCAAAATACAATAAATGGGAAGCTTAAACATCATGTTTGGAGGAATCCAACAGTTGAAAAATCTTACCAAAGTGAAAGATTTCCCAACTTTGATGATACTGAAATTCAAATACAGCATTAGCCATAATAAACCCCTTTTAGTACTTAGTAAAACAATTTATGTGATAAAGCACAACAGACTCTAGATACCTCAAATGGGTTAATTAGTACCTATTCATTACTACCAGAATCTGATAATAGTCTGATAAATATTATCTGAACATAGCTAGTTTCCCACTGAGAGACCTGCAGTTTCAAATCAAAATGAAGTTTAGAGGCAGTAATAACCTTCATTATAAAGCCCATTGAAAAGCAAGTAGGACAGTGTCCAAGTGAATTATTTTTTTTTTATTTCATTTTTACTCATGCTTTGTTTAGATTTTCTGTTAGGCAGAAATGGAATTTGCATGGAGAAAAGAACAAATTCCAATTATAAAAAGGGTGGTTCAGTACCAACAATTAGACTTCTATGATAAAATTGAACCCTCCCAGCCCACAAGAAAATAAACCCAAAAACCCTAGCAGGCCCCCCTGTCAATAACATTTGTAGGCTGTGCTGGAGGTGGGGAAAACTGCACCTGCTCCTCCATGCCCTGGTTAGCCCCCTCAGCAAAAGAATAAAATGGATGAAGTTTACAGAATATTTTTTATGGCACCTCTGGCTACAACATTGTGACACTCTGCATTAGCTGGATGTAAGTGCCACTGAAATACATACAGCAACCCATGTCTAACAGTCAAACTGGAAACAGCTTGCTAAATACTGGACTCCTCCTAAATAAAGAAGTCAGTTTCTTCTGCTAGAAGAAATTACCATTCGCAGGTTGCAAGTGAGTTTTTCTAGACTCACAAAAGCACTAAAGTTCAGTCATACTCATTACAAGAGGACTTGCACCTCTTAACAAAGAGCAAATCTGCAAATGGGTCAAAAACAACGATCGGGAAATGTGCTCATGTAATGGAGCTACTTTTTAAAAATGCCTTGCGTGGGTATGTTTAAACAAAAAGATATAATAAAAACAGTTTATTGCTAAGTGCCCCATCTTTTCTTAAGATAAGTATCAGAGGCAATAAATAGATTCAACATAGCATTTGCTCACCATTTCCTTTAAAAATTTCCACACAAGAAATAAAAAAAGGAATTTAATTTCTTACTACATTTAATGGTGCCATCCATATGAACATTTAGTCAGGAAAATAATCAGCAGAAGCAAGCTACTGGAGATAAATCAAATTACAAAAAATGCAGGCTTTAATATGTCACTTGAGAGATGCTGTCTGTTATGTTTTCAGGTCTGCTTCTTTAGGTGGAACAGAGGAATACTGGAATGCATTAAATTCTTATAATTATGAATCAAATGGTTTTATTGCCGTCATTAAGTATTTGCCTATCACAACACATGACCAGTCATATTCCCGAACAGTTACACTCTGCTCATTTGCAATGCACTGAACTGGTATATTTAGAAAAAAAAAGAGAATCAGTTTAACATTACTCATACTGTCACGGCTATTATTAATAATCGGCTGTGTTTCTAAATACCTCCTCTGCATTCAATTTCAGAGCTGAGTCTTTTTCCACACAAAATATACTCAGTCATTTTAAAGTCAAGGACATGAAAGGAAAATGGCTTCCCTGCTGCAAAATTCTCATTGCAGTAGTGAGAATTTCTCAAGTCACGTACAAAGGGCATCGACGAGAAGATACACTATGTTATAAGCTCAGTGGAGATTTTCAGTAACATCTGATCTCTATAGGCAGTTACCTGTGACATACATAATATTTAACTTTACTGGCACTGTAAAAAATATTAGCTAAAAATAGAAATAAAGAATTACAATATTTAAATTTTGTAAAATCTGTAAGGTCTGCAAATTACTGCAGACCACAAGTGCGCTTATTCTCTAAAGGCTTGTTTAAGGTATGACAGGAGTCCTTTTTCAGTATGCTTAAACACAGTTCTTTACCTTAACTTCAGAATGGGTCCACTATTTAGAGAAAGGTTTATTAGCATTACTGTGGATGAATTCAGCAGAGTTAAAAAAGATTTAAAACCTCTGATTCTCTACATTTGTCAGCTGCTAAATGTTTTAGTGGTGATACTAAAATTATTACTTTATATACACACAGTAAAAACCTTGACCTATATGCAAGACTGGGCTAAATTAAAAAAGAAACCAGGATACGTTTCTGGGAACAACCAATGCAAACCAGAAATAAAACAGGTTTTTGTGTGTACAGCTTTATAAACATGGCATCATTTAAGAACTGATAGCCGCATGGAAACATGAAGTGAGATCACATTCTCAGTTAGAAGTAAGAGGAAACAACTGCGACATTTCCATTTGCATTGTGATACTGCTATTAAAGAGAATAACATCTTTCTACATCTCTACCATTGAACCTTTTTAAAGGATTTGGTTGCCAAGGAAACTGGTTCTGGCCCAGTATTAATCTGAAAGAAATATATTATAAAAGTTGGTGGAAGTAATACAGTACTCATAATTATTGTTATTCTTTATGCTCAAATTCAGGTTTTTGTACTTAAGGCTGTTAAGTTTTTATTTCATAATATTTTTTTTGTGTGAAGTAAAACACGTTTCAGTGAACTGATACTCAATTTAAGCTGACAGGGCCATCTATATCAATCTCACTCTTTAAAGTTCTCCTACCTTTAAATAACAAGAAATACTGCAGTTTTATGTTTGTAGCCAATACTGAAAATATAAGCATTAAAGCATATAATTCTTTATTTAATATTTCGCACAAAACACAAAACCGCTTACGACAGAATTTAAATATTTTTCTTTTTTCTAATCTTCCTCAATTTTTATTTCTGCCTTTTAGCTGCAAGTTTAGTAATGCTTATAGTCAGCTTTAAAATGTAATGGAATCAATAGGGTTTTCAAAAATTCTTTTGTTGCATAAGCGTTGCCACGCCCTTAGTACATATGATTATTTAAACAGACATGATTGCTCCACTTTCACAACAGATTTTTAAAAACAGATAAGAGTAATTGTCATGCCAATATGGGAAGCCAACAATTTAATATAGGTTGTTTTCATTAACAGTTTAGTACATTTTAAAACTGAAAGCTATATTCCAAAGCCCATTTCATGTTCTTGCAACACTGACCAAGAAAACAGTAAAACATGCAAATCTCAACCTACCTGCATGTACCACTTAGAGCAGTGTTAACTTGGCAATGCACCCAGCCATTTTTATGTAAAGTGATGGAGATAAGTTCTGCTCTTGGTCTTCTTGATAATTTTTTAGAAGCAGTTGACAAAATTCAGATGGGAAGCAGCTTGAATAGACCGTGAGCAGGAGAACTGAGTTTATCAACAGGGAAAGCAGGAGTGGAAAAAAAAAGTCCTCATCCAAGGTTTTCCGAAATTGCAAAACAAGGTTGGCTTTTTTTTTTTTTCTCCTCCTCAGAGGGTTCAAAGCTTGAAGCTGACCACTGCAAAGGCCACTTGTCACATTTACTGAAAATCAACCTATTGATATCACAGCTGAAAATATAAACTCGACAACCAAAGCCCATTGCACAACGTGGACTGCGTAAGAGTTAAAAATAGATTTGACGTGCCTCCTACCTGCATAATAAATATGTAAGTTTCAAGTGCTTTAATTCGATATTCACATTAATTAACAATACAATATACATTATTTAAACTACAGTAAATGCAAGAAGAAAAAGGGTGACACCATCTGGAAGCACAGTTTGCTTTTTTCTCCTTTCCAAGGGCTAATAATGTAGTTTGAATGTGATGACAAGCTAACAGCTCACCACATCGCAAATAAAAAAAGAATTCTTAAGGTGATGCTCAAATATCTAAGCCTGTAATGAAGCACAAACCAGTCTTCACTACTGCATGACATGGCACACAGACCATTTACATAGTCACATTTGAGATACTAGGCACAGTATAATGAATTCAATACACAGCATGCACACAGCACAAGCAACGTTAATCCTGCCTGCCATTTTAGGCTTGCAGGAGTAAGATACATACTGCAGCACAGCTCTGGTAAGGGAGGAGGCAGGGGACAGCTCACCTTAAATGCAGTATCTGATTAATGTTGTAAGTGACATTGCGTATCAGCTACAGAGTCTTGGTTCAACTGGGTGGGAGGGAACAAAGAAAATTGTCATCAACTGGTGATGCAAGATGATCTCCAGTCACTAACACTGTTAGCAAACTCCGAATTCTACGATACAGTAGTAGGCATTTCAAACTCTTATCAAAATCTCCTTGTGCAATGGCTGAGTCGCCTGCCGAGGAAAACAAAACAGTCTTCTTGCTTATTGGAGAAACGCTGCATCCACTACAGCAACATCCTCTCGATGCAGAAAGATTTCACGTCGCACATATTAGATCCTGGATGCATTTGCTGTGCTTTCTTAATTTTTAGGTTTCAGTATTAAAAAATAAAATTAAAAGCCAGTGATAGTAAAAATAATACAGCTAAAGGTCTAATGTTCAAACAAATAAAACATTTCTTTTTCTCTCCTTTCTGTTTTCTCTCTTTTACAGTCCATCAAAATCCTGAGCAGTATTGACAAACCACACGAGCACCGGGTCTGACTGCATGATCAGCTGTCTGTGTCTACGCTACACCCTGTTAACCACAAGCAGTGTTAGAGCTAAATATATCTGCAATGCAGAAACAGTAGGTGCTATGTGGTATACAATTCTGATTAGTTTTAAGATATTTTCTATCCCAGATATAACAAATAAAACAAAATTTGCTGCTGATCTCTGTCAAGCATGGTATCTGTCAGACTTACAGAACATAAAAGCTATCCTAAGTACACTGACCTAGATAACACTAAGAAGACTTAAGCAGCGTGCAAGCATACTCACTGTCAAAGCAAGGAAAACGAAACAATGATTGTCTAATCAAACTGAAAGCAACAACTCACTACCACAGTATAAATTCCAAAAGGCTACGTACTGTATATGCACATCTCATGTTATTGGAAGACGCAAAGCTCCTTTGTTTTTTTTTTTTTCTCGACGGCTTTTCTTAGCTACGGTTGCACAATGACATTCTGACATCATGGAGGTCAATGCAGATACTAAAGTGCTGTCGTCTTTAAGGAAGAAAAAACATCAAAATATAAAACCATAGCTGTAATAATAGTAATAATAATAATAATAATAAAATTCACATCACCTACTTAATGTTGTCCTATTACCTTCTGAGATTAATAGCATGCACGTTGTTCAGCCGCATACGTTAAATTGGTATCACCCTCTGCAGAGACTGCAAGAGTAATTGTGGGAATTAGATTTTTGTAAATGTCACAACAGTTATCATCTGGAAAACTTAAAAATACAATAAAATATTTTGCATGTATAATGAAAAATATGCAAAGAGAAAAGCATCAAAAACTGCCAATCTAATTCCAAAAAAAAAAAGCCTAATAAGCAAAACTGGTGCTATTTTCATTGTCACTCTGTCTTCAAAGGGAGAATGAGAGAACCGTGCTGCAGTTTACTGTAACCTGAGTTACCTTCCCAGAAGGCTAAAGCATCAGGTAAGGTAAAACAAACCATAAGATATACCTAATTAGAGAGCAAAATCTCCCCCCACTATGTCGGTGACTTCTCTCAGCTCTTTATCTCTACCTGCAAATACCGCAAGAGGATATCTAGCACAAGAGCAGAACTGTGAAGATAAACACGTTAGCTCTAAAAATATTCCATGGAAAGATTTCTTTAGGTAACCATTGTTACCATATGTATAAGTAAATCTAGATGGTTTCTGACCAGCTGCAGAAATAAGCAGCTCTTTGTGAGGCCAGATTTGTCTAGAGAAGCGCTAGCTTTCATTTGACCTGCCAATATGGCTGAGGAAGAAAGCAGCCAAATTTTCAATGCATATTCTTTCCCTAGGAACCTGTGTACCTGACGATTTTTTTTCCTCCAAAAAGCACCTCATTTTAAAAGTGAAGACTAATACCAAGTATTGGATTAAATCAGAAAATGTTGCACAGCAAAAAGTAGACTGCTGTACGTATGTATTCACTTATTTTCAAAAAATAGACAATTTGATTTTGCTTTTTTCCCCCTTCTTTCTTTTTTAATTATTAAATAGATATCTGTTTAATTTGGAGGTTTTCTTTGGGAAGTTATTTGGCATTTTGTTGTGTTTCATTTTAAAGGCTGGGAATGAGATGTTCCTAACAGTCAGTGCTTTAAAATATTCAGAATCCCCTTCCATAAATAGCACATCTGTCACAGGAAGGGAATCCAGCCAACAGAAAGGCAGATCAGACCAGCAAAAACAACTGCTATTCCAATGCATGATTACGAAATAAGTTTGGATTTTAGCAAGCCTTTATTTAGATTTTTTTGTTTGTTTTGAGCTTTTTAAAGTATGAGCTATTTGATTATATGGAAGCCACCATATATCAAATTTAAGAATGTTAAATATGGATTAATTTTGAGGGTTTTTTAATGTTTATCTCTTAATCAAGTGTGTATTATCATGCTAGTTTGAAACCACAGCCAAGTTCCTATAGATTTTGAGAACAGAAGATTTGGGCTATATGGAGCAGTTTTTTAAAGTATGATGTTATTAGTTCAGAAGCAAGTGGTATTTTTGTTTAAAGACAATGATTTCCAGCAAAAGACCAATATTAGTGGAGTCTCACAATAAATATACCTGTTCCTGCATTCTTGAAGTCAACATTCTCATTCACCCAGAGGAGTAGTGCTCTGGGACAGGCACAAGGTGATTTGGGTTGTGTGGTTTCAGAAACATTAAAAACCTGCTGGAAGCGAACTCAGCAGAGGAATAAACATCTCACAGTGAACAGCGAAGTGAGCTTGTCCAAACCTTTATACATACCTCTTGCTTAATGGGCCATTTTCAGTGCTTAGTTTTGCAGGCTTACATTTGCAATGATTTTGCTTCAAACTCAATATCATTTCAGCTCAGAGATCAGTTTCTAAGTCCTTCTACAGTTGCACAATACATGCCACAGTAAATAAATAAATAAATTTTTAAAATTGCACTTGTATGTTGCACAAAGTTTTGCTCTCTAAAGACAAATTTTTCAAGGCTGACATATATTAATACTGTATATTACTACTCAGTGAGCAACTTGTATTTAAGTCTAATGTGATTTGTGCCAAAACTCTTACAATTCCAAGGCACTGTCTCACTTGGATCCTTACTTCAAAATTCCCTGCCTCTGCTGGGTCAGGACTATCTCTATCCACGCTATAAGCTTGTGTTGGTTCTGTATTCAATCAGCTTAAAGTGAGCCTATTTCAAGTATCCACACTGGATCTCACAGGCTATTTGTGTTGCAGCCTTTCCCACTTTCAAGCATCCTACTTGTAAACACGCTTCCTCTTCCTTTATTTATCACCACTCGAGTGCAACATCTTATCTCTCCTCACATACTATAGCTTATCAAAACTAGTGAGGAATGAGGAGTTCCAACATCACTTTATATTGAGCATCCTCCTTGTGGTATATGTTTTTTAGAGGAAACATCCTAGTCCTCCACATTGATCATTTGGCAAAAGGCGGTAGAGTGTGGAAAGACTCACCTGAAGTCCATGAAACTGTACTGATTTTTGTCTCAAAGTATTGCCACACCTTGTCTTCCTAAGAAGGAAATTCGGAGGGCAGTCTGATAGTCTGGGAACTCTGCCAAGCACCAACCTTGTAGTAGTAAATATCTGGAGGAACACTAGGAGACTTTGACAAAAAATTGGCAAATACTTTTAATTTCATATGGATCAGCTCATTTCTGTCAGCTTGACACAGGCCCAAGCTGGACCAAGAGACTAAACTGTGCCTCCAGCTATGTAGAAGACATGCTGTATGTGGGATTTCTGCTTAATAATAGTGAACATGCTTAATAAATGAATGAACCCAAGTGTATGAATGTTCGTTCATACACAGTATGAAGTACAACTCTTAAGTATTAGTACTTAAAAGTTTTGTATCTTTTGTTTTTAAAATTGTTTGTCAAATAAACGAGCAGCACATAGCAGTCAAGGGACAGAATCAGCCCCAGCCCTCAAGAAACTGTAGTCAACTGTTTGGTGATACCATCCCTGCAAAGCAATGACAAAGGAACACAAAGCACAGCTGGGAATCCAGAGTGGGTGTTTCTGAAAGGGCATTCCTGAACTGGCTTTCAGCAAACCTGCTCTTGAAATGACTCCTTCAACCTTTGAATTTAGCTGCATTCATTTATCTCTTCATTCCAGTAGTGCCATTGCATAAAACACATTATTGACAAGCACACAGTTTGAAATTAAGAGTTGTTTTGGAAAACAAAAAACCCAGACGCTTCATCATGACCTAAAATCCTCTGACCTAACACACTCAGGAAAACATCCATATACCCAGACAATGGGCCTAGTAATTAACCTGCTGCTCAAATGCCTTCCATCCAAATTCTTACTGCTACATCCTACATGAAGAAGTTGCCTTCTTCAGTACTGAAATCTCCACTGCTTGTTGTTGGGATGGAGAAAACAAGGTGAGGGGAGGAAAAAAAAGATCTGTTGGTAGAACCTCCAGAGTCTGCTTTGTCAGAGCCAAAATAAAGCACTGATCTGGCCAACATGCCCTGGACTTCCTTTTGTGTACATACCTAGCTTAAATTGCCCCAAGGATACAGACTAATTTAGTTGAGTGCTGACTTTTCCCAGACTTTCCCACAATTCCTTCTGTGTCTCTGTATGACTACAAAGTCTTCCATTATTTGCTGGGACAGAAATCAGTTGTTCTTTGTTGTTCCTATGAATGATTTACACACCTTCATTTTTAATTGTCACACTCATGTAAACAGGCCATCAAAAATAGTATCTAAGTGATTTAAGATACAAGTTTAGACTCTTGTTGTTCCTGTTAGATGGGGTTTTTTTCCAGCTGAATTAAAAGAACAGCATTTAAAGGCAATTCCTTTTATAAAAGGCAAGTACTGAGAATCTAGAAAAATAGCAAGTATCTGAATATTATGAAATTTATTCAGATACTCCATTGTATCAATGTGTTATGAATATGCATTGTTGAAAAGCATAGGCTTTCCTACACTGTGAAGAATCACAGACAAGTCATGTATTAAGATACACTGAGGTGCTGGATATTTTTTTGTTAAATGCTTCTAACAGCCACTTATAGTCTAGTACTCTATAATCTTTAAGGATAGAACGCCTGATATTCACTGTAAACAAATGGCAAAGAGAATGTCTTTAAAAACTATAGAACCATCCATGGAATCTCAAGAAAATGACAGTTTTACAGATAGTTGCATTCACCTTTACTGGTTGTATTTCTATATAACATGACACTCATGTAATTAGTAATTAGCAATAACAAGTGATTTTGTCTTGGTTTTTCTCTGAATAGAGCTTTAATTACTGATGAGCATGGTCTCTCCATCTAATTCTACCTATTAAGGCCCTACTTGCTTTCCAAACTGCTGCCGGATGCTATAATAAAGGTTTCAAATTTCTGTCTCTTATCACTCTTGGCTAATTCACATGATTAGTGAATGTAGGTATTGTATTTTTATCAAATTTACTATGTCCTTACCAATTTAATTTTTCTCTGTACAAAACAGAACAGCTTGCTTGTGTTGATCAGCTCATCCATGTTCACATCACCTATTTCTTCCAGTTTCAAGGGGCAAACATTTTTTTTAGAAAGCAACAGACAACGATTTGATATGGAAAGAGGCTTCACTGAGTCACATAAAATCCTGCAGTGAGATTACAGTCATTTTATGTGAATCATCCTTGGTAATACTAGACAGTAGACAAGAAGGGCAATAAAAATTATGTTGGAAAAAAAGGAAGTTTCTCAAAGTAGTCAACATAAAATTTATTCAGCCATTTTACATTTTTAAATAATCAAAAAAAATCTTTTAAAAACACATGATTAAAGATACTTCTGGAACATAAGACTTTTGGAAAAAACAGTCTGTGAATATGATCTCAATTATTGTTTTGGGGTATTTTTCATAAAGCTTTAATAGGGAGTGTCCAACTGTTTTGAAGAACAAACAAGATGAGAATAACACATATTTCTCATTATTAAAAATAGTAAGAAATCACTTGTGAATAATGCAAGTACTGGAAAAAGCCGGGGTAGGAAGCTGACGTAAGTCAGCAGAAGAGAAAATACTTGAAGTCCCACAAAAGCTGTTCAGCATTTGATAAAATAAAATGCCACGTAACAGGACAGAAGTAATCACACTGCACACTGCTTAAAACCCAGGTGTAGAGATGACTGCCTCACAGCTCCAAATAATCTTACAAGTGTAGAACTAATGTAACCAACAAATCCATTTCAGGCTCACATGCTCAAGCCTAGCTGTCCAATATGCTGCTAAATGTGGGCTGCTCTTTGAGGCCAGCAATCTCAAAACATTTCTCCCAATTAGTTCAGTTGTGAAACTTGTTCCTTCATTTCTTCTGCTCCTGACAAATGGGAGGGGAGTTCTAAGGCATTGTCTTCCAACTCTTAACCTGGTATGTGTCACCAAGACCCAGGAGCATTAAGAAAAGTTGTTCTGCAAATCACAGCTCTCTGCAGTCTGAACTAGTTCAGCCAGAACTGAGGTCAGTGTAAATGAGGGCCTGTTTAAAAAGCTTTCAGTCCTAGATCACTTACAAAATCACATAATTTCTCTTTGCACAAACTCCACAGCTCTTCCATTTGCAGAACTGAAACTGTTCTGATGGTTTGAATGAGTCAGGAAGATAAGTGGACACACTAACAGAAAGCTGTACCCCATTAAGTCCTTAGGAGTTTAACTGAAATTTTAGGAGCTGGTGAGCAATGGTAGTGCTTTGTTAGAGTGCTGAAGTACAAAAGACTCTATTAACAATAATAATACACTTCTACAGCATGTTTTGTCCAACAATCTCAGAGGTCATTACAAACACTAATTGAGCCTAACTATAGCCTGTGATGAATTAACATTATTATGCTAATTTTATGGATGGAAAAAGACAGAGAAGTTAAGTGATTCACTCAGGAATAGAACCCAGCACCATGTGCACAAGGGGGTTATCCCGACCAAGAATTGTTGATAGACTAATCCAAATGAGATGTCAGATACAAACGTTACAAAGCACTCCCAAAACCATGACTTAATGGCTCTGAGGAAGTACTCACCAGCAAGGAAGTAGTGTTGCTGTGGATGTACAGAAGGTAAATTTCTTTCATTTCTTGGTTTACTTTGAAACTCTCACTGGACCTTTGCAAGATCATTCATAAGCACAAAGAATTTCTTACTGGTTATGTTGGTTTTCTCAGGTACATATCTAAAAGTAGGAGAATATTTTAAATAATGGCCATGAGGCATGAAGCAGTCATCTGTGTTATTCACATCAATTATGACTTCAAAGAAGAGGGCAGCATGACTGTATCCAGTTTCTTTAAAACATCAGGCTGGATATAGAAAGGAAGACAAAACAGTTAAAATAATAAATTGTGTCTCCAAGTACCAGTTTCCTTCAATATTTTCAGCTCTTAGATAAAAAAAACAACAAAACAACAACAACAACCAAATGTTTAAAAGCTGTTTTGGCTTACTTTTCTTATTGAATGTCCTAGAAAACATTTAATCTAGCACTCATTAATCTTAGTCTGTTTTAATGCAGCTCACAATGTGATGTCCAAGGAAGTTGCATCTTTGCCAAGCATCAGAGACTCTATTTCAGACAAAAATAATCCTTAGCCTTTCTTCCACCCTTTGTACCATTCACCATTTGCTACTTACATAACACTGATAGTTTGTTTCATGTACCTGCTTGGTTTACTACTCTTTAGACTGCCCTTTCAATAATTCCGCATGTCCATTATATTTGATACATTTTGAAACATTATCAGTTTCTAGAATATCACAATCTTTATGCAAATGTGTCTTGTTAATCCCCCAAAAATATTTTAATTAAGTCCTTAACCGACTTGTCGTTGCTAATAGCAGCAGAAAGCAAATATTCTCTTATGAATGTCCAACAGGGAATAACTAGTAATTAATGAAAGGTATTTTCCTCTACAATATACTGCAGAAATTATTGGTGATTACCATTTTCTCTTTTCATTAATCTTCAAGGTTTCTTACTTGCTTATGTTGAAAATACCTTATATCTGCTGGGCAGTTCTGGCTCTATCAGTTTATATGAAAACTTTCCCTTCTTCCTCATTTCATAAAAATCAAATTAGTGTAAAATGGGAGCTGAACACTACAGACATGACCAAATCAACTGCAGCACAAGCTTAGTCTCCATTTCCAGCTAACCACAATCTTCCCTGCCAGCAGTATGATCAGTGGTGGGAGCTTTATCTTGGAGATTTCACACAGTGCCTTGAGAATTCAATAAATTAAGATCTTCTGAACGCTGCTGGTTCAAATATACCAGTCATGACATTACTTCCATGCTGATTCTGGCAGAAGATGATGTTTGGAAAGAATAATTAAAATGTTGAGCAGTAGAAGAGCCCAAAACAGCCAGGCAGGACTAAAGGGGCTCAATATCACACAACTGAAAAGGAAGAGTCAGGCACAGAACACTTCTGTTTTGGCCCTCTCCTTGTTCAGTATGAACTGAAAGTAAACCCTGAGCCCAGGACCTTTAGGTCTAGACGAATATTTTTGTTGCTTTTTTTACTTACGTAAGAAAGGTCTAAACAACCACAGATATAGCTTGCAGGTATTGCCACTTGCAGGATGTAATTGCAGCAGCACCTTAATACCTGAGCTGGTTTGGGTAGTGACAGAAAGGAAGATAAACAATTGCTCACTTCAGCCTAAGCCAATCACGCAAATTCCTGGGATCCCAGACCAGGTGAAATCACAGTAAAATCCCTAATCTTGGTGATCTTCCAGGTTTCCACAAACACTTGACGCTGAAGCTGTGTCAGCCACTCTTCTCAACATGAGGTGTTTGTTCTTGATACAGGTAAAGGGTTAAATCCATTCCTTCAAGAACCAGCTGCATCACTTTTGTTTGTCCTGGTTCACTGCCTTGCTGTGCAAACACTTGTGATGGCACAAGGAAAAGGGGTGGGAACAAATACCTGTGCCTGGGGAAGTGGCATGACTGCCTCTTTTGGGAAGCAACTCCTGGAAGAACTGACACCACTTTCGTTGTGCCTGCCACCCCTTAACACAGCTTTGTCATTCGTTTGAACTGGTGGGAGCCAGGCAGAGACCACACTGCTCCCAGTGCCAGGGCTGGCTGCTCCCTAGGGACAGGGAGATAGATGGCAGCAAGTAGAGCAGGTGGCTCACCAGACACCCTCCTCCTGGCCTGAAGTAAGGGAGCAGGGCAGGCTAGGGGTGGTAGCCAGGGTCAAAACAGGTCATCAAGCAAGTTCATGAGTGTGAGGCAGGTCCAAGGTCGGGCTGAGAAGTCAGTCTGCAGGGGAGGGTCAGTCACAGCCCTGTGACTGACAGGCAGGTCTGTGATGCCAGAGCAGAGCTGAGGTCAAGCCAGGAAATGGTCCAGCCTTGTGATCCCCAGTCAGGACAACAATGACAGCAGAGAGCCAAGGTCTGGCTGGGAAGTCAGTCCATAGGTCTGAGGCCAGAACAGTTCACAATGCCCAGATCAACAGGACCTACATATATAGGCACAGGTATGGCTGTGGTAGAAATAGGTATTGAATGTAAACAGAGCCTCTGGGCCCATGGGTAGGGCTGTGGGGGAGGTTTATTAGGCTTATTAGTGTCATCAGGGTCCTGACAGTTCTACTTGTTCCTCTTCCTTGTGTCCTGTTCCTCCCACCTTCCTCATTCTAGCTCAGTGCTTGTGAGGCTGCATGTAAAGTAAGACCAGCTCAGGAGGAAACCAATCCTCTTTTGGTAAGGTTATTTCCCATGCTGCTGTGTGAACACAAGAACTGGTGATGTGGAGGTGGCTGGAACATGTGGCTCAGGGCTGAGAATCAATAGACAGTGGTAGATGTGGCAGTGTGGTCTCTGCCACTTGTGAAACTACATTCAGAGTCTGCTGGAATAGTACAGATATGAATTTTCAGATTGCAATTATCTCCTAATATAAGACCAAGTGTATTGCAAGTGTCACTGCTCAAAAACATCATTACAAAATTATTTTTTAAATTTATATAGCTCTACTAGGTGATCTATATGCAGCTGGACTAGATGGTCCCAGCTGAAATGTTCTATTCTATAGACACAGCTGTGATATATTTGCCTACAAGTACTAAAAGACAGTCACTGTCTCTAAGAGCATAGTTTCTAGCATAGCTAGAAACATTAAAATAAAGGAGAACCAGTCACAAGGAAGAAGAAAGGGAAAATGAAACAATGTCCTTTTTTTTTTTTAATCAGAGCTTGTTTTTTCTTTCCACACTCTGTGTAATAACTCAGCAATGGAATGCAAATTAACATTCATGGTTTTTTTTAACAATAGCCTTTGTGTTCTGAACCACACTGACAAAATACAGTACAAAAAAAACATGATCACAAAATCTTTTTCCAGCAATATGCAAACCAGTTTTGTTGGAAACATCTAACTGTGATGGAATCTGTTTCGGAAAGTAATAGTGTAAGTCAAACTTCTCTTTACTCAGTGGAGAATGTATTTAATCGTTTTCTCAAGCTGAATTTCAAATTGTTACATCACTGCAAATTCCATTAAATCAGTATGGTCCTGGGCTCTAGGTCTAGGCAGCCAGGCTGAGCAGATATAAGCAAGGGCATAACTTGATTTCCAGGATTTTTGTTATCAATGAAAAATGCACTGAAAAGCACAGTGTTTCACTGCTAGAGACCTGACCACTCACTGTGCTTGCAAATACAGAAAACAGAATGTATCACCTAAACCTATTGCCTTTTGAGTTGAAGACACTGAGAAAGAATATTAATGATACTTGATGCCAGCTTTTAGAGTAGGAACTCTAAAAGGTAAAAATACATGCAAAAGCATGCTTCCACCTGAAAAAACCTAAATTTTGAAAAACTTATCACATTACTGCAGTTACTGCTGGCAGATATCAGCTCCTGTGGAAAATAATTTATCTGTTCTGCTATTAAACTGCTGTGTAATCTCTGTTTAGGCCAAATCACTGTTTTCAACCCACATGTGTAAAATATTCCAACCTATCTTTATAAGTGGGCAGAACCACATTGTCTGAGAGACCTTCCTGGGAAATGTTGAAAAGCTTTGGCAGGACTACAGAGCATCTGTCATGAAGGTGTCACAAATGAATGGTCCATTGGTATGTTGGCTGCGTTTGGCAGAGGTTCTGCAAGTATAGCAAACTTGAGAGTTTACCTGCTCCAACAGTGTCCCCCTCCAGGGGAGAGGCTGGGCACAGCCTGCTGTGGTCCAGGACGGCTCAAGGGGTCTCACTTAGGACCACTGCTTATAGGATTGCAGAAGAGTTGGCTTTAGTCATAGTAATTTTCCATCCTGTCCACAGTTAGGGTCAGTGACTTTCTTTGAAAGTTTGATAGTAAAAATGTTGTTCCACTCAAGTTGTTATTCAGGCATGCAAAGTAATTTTCCAAGGCTATTCTTTGAAAAACAGGAGCTGACAGAGTTTCTGATAAGCTCAAGAGGAGCTTAGTCCAGGTGCTGCTCATCAAGGCTGAGTCTTAACGGGTGTTTTCTGAGATGATAGTGCAGCCTGAGGAGTGGGGGAGGATGCACTACCACAGAAGGCAACCTTGAAGATAGACTCCAAGGTGTTTCTGTCTACATTTTCTGAAATTATAATCACCAACAGCTGTCATCACTCTGAAATCTTCTGTATAAATTATCAGAAGATATCCTCTCCATAAACAGTGGTGAATATACAAATTAACAAGCAATACCAATCATAATCCACTGAAGGGAGAAGGATCAGCACAAGGACAATTGGTTTCTATGTCTTTTCTACAGAGCATGCCGTTCTCAGCCGTTTTTAGCCTGTGGTTACTCACAGTGGGTGAGCAGGTTGGCTGCTGCTGCTCTTTGAGGTTCTCTGCCACCATAAAATGGACCAGTGTCCATTTTACAAATGCAGAGGAAGAGCAGGAACAAAATAGTGTGTTTTGCATTATGCATTAAAACATAAAAACACAACAAAGCAAAAGTAGCTTAAGAGAGCTTTTTAGAGCTCTCATAAGGGATAAGGAGAAAGTCAGAAATTAGCTACATCCCTCATTAACTTTTGCCTACTTGACAAAGATTCTACTGGCATTACCTCTTACTTTTATGAGAAGGAGCTCTATTGGAGAAAAGGATTTGATGATTCTGGAATGTTTAGTATCTTGTTAAATACAACATGCTGAGCATATTTGTTTGAGAAGGTCTGTGGTTGCCTTAGCTTGTGATCTACAGTCATCTTACTATGATTAAACTGCATAAAATCTGGTATTATCTAAAGGTTTATCAACTGGGATTTAATTTAACTGCAAACTCTGCCTTTAAAAGATACCGAAATCACTATTGTCATAACAGACACCATAAATTTGCATTAGTGATTGAACTTAAGACCATCTGCTCCTGGGGCTGTAACCCCAAAGAAGCTATAGAAAGGAAAAACTGTGAACTGCTTGCTGATATCCAGGAACCTAGAACTTTTTGCCAGGACAACAAGTGCTTGTAAACAAGACACTCAGAAGAGAGACCCCATCGATCACTCAACTTGTGTTACCAAAATTCCGTAGAGATGACTGTTTCCACCACTATTCAGGTTTCAGTTTGTGGTTACTCTAAATCTGGTCCTGTATTTGCAATGCACTTTAAGTGATACTCAGAACAGGCCATGTTACTCCAGTCTTCACACAGCACGTTTTTCCTCCTGTCAGCTTGGACTTCCCCCACCTCCTTGTAGCAGGGCTCTTCTAGTCTCTCCTCCTCTGATCCAACACTGGGAGTAACAGCATAAAATAAGAAAAGCAGCAAGATTTCAAATTGCTCGTAGTGAAAAAAAAATTATAATTAAAAGTTGTTTTATTTTCCAGTATATGTCTGGAATTTTTTTTAGGTTTATGTAGCTATGATATTATATAGCTTGTTTTCATATTTTTACACGGCAATTCAGTGATGTTGAAATGTGTGCATTTCTAGAAGACCTGTTCAGGAGTTGTGAACGTACAGATCAGACATCCTGTGTTTCTGACATCCTGTGACGTGTTCTTCACTGAGCTCCTGGTTTACACGAGCGCTTGAGCGAGGCGGCCCCGGGGCGGGCGGAAAGACCCGACCGATCAGCCCAGCCCAGCCCAGCCCAGCCCAGCCCGGCCCGGCCCGGCCCGGCCCGGCCCCGCGGTGCCTGCGCGGGGCGGCAGACTCCGGGCAGCTGCAGCGTCCGCGAAGGGCTCAGCTCTCACACAAGCCTCAGGCTGGTTCTGTTCGCCGGGTCATCACCTGCATATCATTCTCTCTGATGTACTGCGACGCAGGAAACTTTTTCCCCCATCACACCGAAAATTCAGGGCTCATTCCTCATTATCAGCTGCCTTTAGTTAATAAGCTAAAACAAAGGCCAGGCTGGAAACAGCTTATCTGCTGCCTGACCACGGAAGAAATTGGCAAGTGGCTGGGCTCATACTTCCTCTTTTTTTTTTTTTGTACTTCAGTTACAAAGAGGGATCTCATTGGCTCAAACTCACTGCTAAATAAGCAGGCTTTTACTCCTTTTTCATCTGCTTGTTATATCTGCAAAAGTAAGACCATGTACACAAGGCCATCGCTTTTAAATTTAAATGTGTAATGAAATGTGTAATAGTACAGTAACGTAACAGGTACTGAAATTTTACCCTGAAGTACAATGTAACCTTTTTCCTCATCACGGCGCTATGGGGTAGGATTTGGGGATCCTATTAGTAGGAAGTGTATTAGCATTTATTTAAAAATAATGTTTTACTTCACATATCTATATCAAAGCTAAAAGCAAACATTCCCTGTAAAGTTAAACATTAACAGGCAAGATTTGGGGGTTGTTTTTTTTCCCCCTCTTCTCTCTGTCTGGAATTTTTTCCCATTGACATGCTAAGATGGCTAGTGATAGGGGGAGGCTGCTGGTCCCCTTTTGGAGTTTCGCAGGGCAGGGGGGGAAGAGGGGGAGCACCTGGAGATCAGGGGCAGGTAGAGGAGAGCTTCGGGGCAGTTGCTCGCTCTCGCTCGTTTTGGCTCTCGGGGGAGGACGGCCGCTGGAAAACCTCTCCCTGCCATCCCAGCACCGGGAGCTGCCTTTGCTCGGCTGCGGGACCCCGCACCCCTGCTCGGACACTCTCCTGCCTCAGCCTGCCACCTCCGAGCATCCTGTTGGACCAGCGGGGCAGCCAGTGCCCCGAGGATCCGTGAGCAGAGCCTCTCCTCCACCCTTGCCATCCGGACACAGCCTCCAGCACCCCCGGGCCCCTCCAGCCCCGCGGGATCACCGCAATTCCCCCTGCCCACCGGGAGCTGCTGGCACTGCCTGCCAGCTGGGACGGGAACTGCACCGCGGGGGAAAGTGTCCACAGCCCAAGAGCTGCTACTGGGCTCCTGTTCTGTTTGTTGCTAATTCCATAGCTGTTGTGTCGTTTGCCTTGTTATAGATACATACATACATACATATGTATTAGTAAAGGACCGTTATTCCTATCCCCGTATCTTTGCCTAAAAGTCCCCTTAATTCCAAAACTATACTAATTCAGGGGAGGGATTTGCTCCATTTCAAGGGGAGGCCTGCTCTTCCCTAGCACACACCTGTCTTTTCAAACCAGGACAGAAGCAAATACCAGATTTGTTTTCCTTTAGTTTTACGATCATTTAAAAGCTGACAATTCATTTTCTGGTGTATGTACTTAAGAATGACCTCTTGGAGTTGACAATGCTGGAAAAAATTTCAATTAAAAATTACCCTAGTTTCTCAGATTTCTATGTCTAGGTAGCCTCTCTCAAAATAAATCCCTAAGGATTTAATTAGCTTTACCTTACTTCAAAAGGCAGCCTCTAGACTTTCCAGAGCATACAGTGAATGTAAGGAAGCAAGAAGAAAAAATATGTATGTCCTTTCCTCAAGTACAGCAATTTTAGTGGCACTACAGAACAATGTATCAGAATTTTTAGATCACGAACTCATTGTTTTAAATACATAAACAAAAAGAATTTGTGTTCCTATTTTTTGACATATTTCAGAATTCAACAGTAAAAGGGACAGATTAACCAAAAAAGGGTAGTTCAGTAAAATCGTAATAAAATTTCATTGTTATGAATGTAATGAGTAAAGAAAAAATAGTGTATATATTTTCAGATATTAAAAACTATTCTGAAACTTGATTCTGCAAGTTGATTTTGCATTTGGAAAGACAGTTAAGTGGAACTTACTTTACTGCTCTTACTTCCCTATCTAACAATAGTTACCTTCAGATAGACTCCATCGTATTCTTTATAATCATAATTTTACTGCCAGTGAAAGTAGGTTTTCATTTATCTTAAAATAAATCCTGTTTTAGATTTCATTTGGCAAACCTGCAGAATTCTCACATGCCAAGTTGTACTATGTCTTCTGCTTGATCTTGTTTCATAGTCAGCTTCATAGTAGCAGGGTCATAATAACAATGATATGAAAATTGTTAAAGGAGTGAAGCAGTTCAACTTCCCTTAACTTCCATTCAGTGTCATAAAAACATTTTGTGCAGGAGTATCCAAGACTATCTATTTTACTTTTTTCTTTGTTTGCTGATGATCATAATTTCTTAGAAGGTAGAAAGTTAGTATTTTACATGTAAGATCACTCACCTAACTCAGCAAACTAAATAGCTGCTGTGTCATTAATGTTTGCCATGTGGTGAGTACTTGCACCAAGTCTTTGCCTCTTGAATAGCTTGGTTTGCACCTCTTTGTTTCACCGACCATAAACCACAGGGTTAAAACATAGTGCAAATAACAAAGTAAGAAGGGCTGTAAAATTGTGTTTCCATGGTGTCTTCCAACAGCTGTTATCAGAAGTAGCAGAAGGTGCAAACTCAGTTTCAGTCTACGAATAAAGACAGTTTTTCTGGGGTTTTGTATTTCAGATATTTGAATGGCCATCATGTTTTTCTTCTCTGCAGAAGAGGCAGTAGTCAATTACAATGACAATTGTATAAACTACAATTAAAACAATTCCAGCTGCTCTGACAAGTAGCTCCAGGCAGTGTTGGCCCCAAGGTTCTGTTTTGAGTATATCTTGAGGTATTTCTTTTCTGCCTTCTGTAAGTAATAGGCAAATAGCTTTAAGCTTTGTTATAATCCAAGCACAAATGATGACTTGGTGTTTCACTGAGCATGCAGGTGGTAAATACTGCAGAGATCAGCAGATGCAGCAAGATACCAGTGAAGTGCCATCAAAGTAAGAGGTCTTCTGCCACTTGCTCCTTGTACTCCAAACATTGTCCATATTACAAATTGTGGAGTTCTCACATTAAGTACTTGTACTGTTTAAGAGATTGCACCAAGGACACAGAGGAGGGAACAACAGAGCAGATGATGGCACAGGAGAAAGTACTGCACTTTTTTCTTCATTTAAAAGCATTCTCAAACTATCTCTGGTATTAGCAACCTAAGTGAAATTTCCCTCAGATGAATTACTAAACATGCTCATGATCTTTAAAGGCAGTTCCCAGGTCCTGTTAAAAAAAAACAAAAAACAAACAAACCCCAAAGGTATCATAATTTGTACATTAGCTTGATGCTATTTCTTCCCACAACCATAAGCACGATTAGCAGATATTCACAGTAAGACATGCTTGCCTGCACACAAGTAGCTGATTTTACTGTAACTGTTCCATGTAATATATTGGTTTTCATGGCTGACACAATATCATACTAGAACCTCTAAAGCATGTCCTTAACTTTCTTCTTTTGATGGCCATTTAGTGGACAGGTAGAGAGTAGAAGGAAATTAAGAGAGTACTCTCTTACATATAGAGAGTAAGGAAATTAAAAGTATGCTTATAATAAGGATTTTTTGCAAAGCATTTTTGATAGGTAAATTGATTCACAGAGTCTCAGAATGAATATGGGTGGGGGGCACCACAGCAGGTCATCTGGCCCCACCTCCCTGCTCTAGCAGGCTCATCCCGGAGTGGCACAGAATTGCATCTGGATGGTTCTGGAATATCTCCAGTGAGGGAGACTCCACATCCTTTCTGGGCAATCTATTCCAGTGCATGGTCTCCTGCACAGTAAAGTTCTTCCTCATGTTCATGTGGAACTTCCTGGGTATCAGTTTCTGCCCATTGCCTCTTGTGCTATTGCTCAGTACCACTGAGCAGAGCCTGGTCCTTCCTCTGGCCCTCCCTGCAGAGACTCGTGTGCATTGGTGAGGTCCCCTCTGAGCATCTCTTCTTGAGGCTGAGCAGGCCCAGCTCCCTCAGCCTTGCTTGGAAGAGAGATGCTCCAGTCCCTTCATCAACTTTGCAGCCTCTGCCAGACCTGCTCCAGGAGCTCCATATATCTCTTGTGCTGAGGAGCCCAGAACTGGACACAGCACTCCCAATGTGCCTCACCAGGGCAGGATCACTTCCCTTGACTTGCTAGCAATGCTCTTCCTTGCTAGCAATGCTCTTCCTAGTGCACCCCAGAATCTCGTTGTCATCTTGGCCACAAGGACTCACTGCTGGCTCATGGACAGTTTGTTGTGCACCAGGACCCACCCCCAAGACTTTCTATGCAGAGCCACTTTCCAGCAAATTGGCCCCCAGCTGTCTTAGTGCCTGGGGTTATTCTTTTCCAGGTGTAGGATCCTGCATTTGCCCTTGCTGAACATCAGATGGTCCTTCTCTGCCTACCTCTTCATCTCCAACCTGTCAAGGCTTTTCTGAATGGCTGCACACCACTCTGGAGTATTGGTAATTCCTCTCAGCTTTGTGTCATCAGTAAACTTGCTGAGGAGGCATCTATCCAAGTCATTGATGAATAAGTCAACCATCCTGTCAATAAGTTAAACAATACTGGACCTTGTACTGAACCCTGGGGGACACCACTAGTGCCAGACCTCCAACTAGACCCCATGTCACTGATTACAACCATCTGAGATCTGCCATTTAACCAGTTCTCAATTCATTTGATACTATTCCATGGGGCAAAACAAGAACAATCAAATAAAGAAATTAAGCTGCTTGCTGAGCCCTCCTGATGGTCCCTCAACTGGCAAGACAGGTAGTGCAGAGAAATAAACTTGCAATACAATAACCCTAATGTCTAAAATATATCAGCCTACAAAACAACTCTAAAATATTTCACAAGTATTGCATTTACTAGAAAAACACAGTGCATTCCTGATTGTATATATCTGGCACTTAGCATGACATAATCTGTGCTGTTTGTTTTCAAATATCCAAACAGATGTCAATTCTGAACAGTATTTTAAGTAAAATTTTAGTCAGCAGGATATGATTTTTCATTTAAAGACAAATTGACTTTTGCCAGCTGTCACTAGCAACTTAAAAAGCCCTAACATATAAAAAAAATCTAAGTATAAATATTATGTACACAAAATCTTTGGAACTATTTTGAGTATCAGTTCTCTACTGAAGTTTAGCTGTCTCAGAACGTTGTATTTCTGATATTTCAATGCCTCCTCAGCATCTAACATTTTCTTATTTTTATATGAATGCAGAATCTTTTAAATTAAATGCAATCCTAAATGTTAGATTTACTTGGGGTAACTTTTAATTTATTTTTAATGTGATTTTAGGCATCTTTAAATGAATCTTGCATTTAACTAAAGTACACATTACTGAGAAGACTGAATTTAATACTTGAGAACAGAGACAAGCACCCAAAAAACCCCCCAAAACCAAAGAAGATATTTCATTGGCCAGGAGGGTGCTTCATATGATCTATAGAATCTCAGATTTGTATGTCTGACCATCAATTAAGAAAGTACCTATGTACGTAAATACTACAGTTTAAGCACTTCCAAAGCAGTTGGGTCATTTCAGTGCATAAGTCCTTTTTTTCAAAAGTCATATAAGAGCCTTGGTGGAAGCTTTCACTTTGCTCATGGCCAGCTGTCACTCAGCTGTTAGCCATAGGCTTCCTCCTGACGAAGTTTCCAGGTTGCTTTGAAAAGCCCAGTGACTTCAATTTTATTATAACAAAGACCAGCCTGTGCTTGGCTGTTGGGTAACAGCAAGCCATAACACAGGTACTACACATAGTTTCGCTCTTAACAAAACCCTACAGTAGATTTCCCATAGTTCACCTGCAGTTACCTTCTTCCAGAAGACTTCTGAATGCAAACAGCATATGGATGGGGGGGGGAGTCAGTATCTCTGACAGACTCTGCATGGTTCAAGAAGGTGACATAGAGTCTCCATATATATGTGTGACCTTTGGGCACATGAAGAAGAGATAAGCATTTAAAATGATTACATGGGCTGCAAAAAGTCTGTAGAAAAATACAGAGTATATGAAATTTATTTTGATGAAAGTGTCGGGGACAGAAATTGCATGTGTACAAGCTTTACATAAAAAGAGAAATATTAATATTTTTCTTTTGTTTAAGTAAAAGTGGCCAGTGACTGCAGCTTCCCTCCAAGGGGCTGAATCACCACTTCCTGTCAACTTCTTAGCACTAACACATCACTTCAGAGTTACAGCTCCAAATCTTCAAACTGCTCCACACAGGCCAGCTTCTGTTTGTACAGTGCAGTCACTGAGCTGCAGTTCAGCAGTGTCAATACTGGTGTCTGGAGCTATTTTTAACGTGCTCTGCATAGTCACGAATCAGCCTTCTGGTCTGCTACTGTAATCTGTTTAGCAAATGGTGCATTTAGCTACTTTATATATATATATATATATATGATGCATGGTAGGCACTCAGTCTTCCATTTATTGTGCAGAGTGATTAACTCATTGAAAGGATACATTAAATAAGCAGAAAACTGCTATTATTTTTGTTAGAAACCTCAGAATAGACATTGTAGAATTAAACCACTGAGTCCTGTGGTTGTCAGGGGCCTTAGAAAGTCAATTTTATATGTGCATAAATAAGGAAAGTTTTGCTTAGTCATTCATCTGTCAGTTGGTTGTTTCCTATATATGGGCAGAAGAAGACAGTGGTTAAAGGGTCTTCTCTGCAGTTTAGATCTGTATGCTGATTTAGATTAGTCTGCAAGGCATGTGGTAAAACTTCAATTTATGAATTTTTACACTTCTGTGACAGAGTCATGGGGCCTGTTCACACAAGTCTTTACCCACAACACATGGAAGTCTTCATCTTGCAGATTTTCCAATATTACAAAAGCTTAAAGAATGTTAACACTGAGTTTGATAGGAAGTGAAGCCTGTTTGTACATCAGCAATGTTTCTACATGGAGCTAAAGCTTCATTTTAAAAGCATCACTGACTTCATTTGGACTTTTTAATTAGACTACATAGAAGTAAAATTCTTTCATTTTATCATTTACACAAAATAATAAACCCACTATATATTGTATTATTTCAGGCACCACCTATGGACATTACAATGATAATATATTGATAAATCAGGAAAGGTTTACAGGAAATCAAAATCAGATTAGCACTCTAACATGTCTTATACTATTTTCTATCATAGCTACATTAATTGACTTTCAAAACTCCAAACTAATTTTGACTAAATATATTTGGAAATAGTTAATAATCTGAAATCAATACTTAGTCACTGTGGAAATAGAAGGATTTTTAATACTGAAATATTTAGTGGCTGAAGTGGTCTGGGAATGCAAATCAAAAAGAACACACAGCCAGCAGATGCAAACTCCCCCCGCTCAAGAGGGGCAGTCTGATCTGGCATCCAGGACCTCGTGTTCACCAGCTGCTTAGGCTGTGTCCTGAAGTGTCCCTGTCTCAGGAGCCTGGGTGGCTCTTCCTGCAGCCAGGGCTGCTGCTGCATGGCACAAGGAGCTCCCCCTTCAGCAGTGGTGGCAGCTGTGATAGTACTGACTCTACACGGTGTGCTGACAGTGCCAAAAACATGGCAGCTCAAAGGGTCACAGGCTTCAACCCATTTGTGTTCTAGAATGAGGGTCTCCTTATTCTGACATCCCCAACACATCCAACAGCCCCATATGGATGTCTTAGGTAACTCAGAGCATTTTAAAAGGCACTGGAAGCCTCCACTCAGGAAACTGAATTACATCCCAAATAACACTGCATGAGCAGCCTGCTGCTCTGATTCTGGCCTGCTTCTAACTTTAATCCTGATATGAGAGGGACTCCAAACAAGGAGAGATGTGGATTGCAATGTGAGATGCTAGGAAGGCATCACTTGCTAACAGGTCAGACTGATGTTCAGATAAGGTATTTCTAAACTGTCTGTAATACCACAAAGCTGACTGAATCTATTCTGAAAAAACCATCCACATGATGACAGAAAACTATGTGCAATTCTAGCTAAAATAATAAACTCTCTTCCACTGAAGACAAAGGGTACTGCTGGTTTCAATTGGACAGGACTGGTTTAAGATGGAAGTGTGGGATTTGATGCTGAATGCCTTCTAGTCTGTTGCAGTTTTATTCAGACTCATGAGAAACAATGTTGTTAGCTATAGGTAAAATGTTAAGAAGATGGGACATATGCAAAAGTATTTTGATTTTGTACCAACAATGTATTCCCAAATTTAAGAAATACAATTTGGAGAAGTTTTGTAACACAAAAAAGAGTATAGGAATATGGTGAATTTAAAGGATGATAATGGTGAACGAAAAATAATTCAGAAGTAGGAAAATTTTATAGGTTTGAACCTACTGAGGCAATATTTAAAGATATATATGACTCAAATATTAGGGTGCAGACTCACTGAAGAATATAAAGAATAAGTTCAAATATATAATGCAGAGTTTAAATATAAAAGTATATTTCCCAGAAATAGTTTTTCTTACTACTAAGAAGAATAATGTTGTGTATCCCCACTCTTTTGATGTTTAGCTACTGGGTATAGTTTTATGCTTTGAGTGCAACACAAACTGTAGTTTTAAATTCATCCCTTTACTGATAAAAGTTTCATGTTGGGAATACCCAGACTTCTATTTGAAAAAGACAAATTTTAAAAACAGATAAAACATCAAATTCAGCATTACACTCATTCCTACCAAACCCTGATAATTAGAGGAATATGATGTAAATTGACTGTATATTCAGAGAAAGTTAACTTACCTTGTATTTTGTCTCTGTTCAGATTGGAGTACTTTTTATGTTTCGTTCTCTGTGTTGCTAAAATATTGCTCACTGTAAAAGAAGAAGCAAGAGAAATTAAAGAGAAGCAAAAATAGAGTTACTTGGATACCAAAATGTCTAGAATGTCATTACATATTTAGAATGTGAGTCCTTCTAGAGGCATTTACAGTATTTTATGCCATCATAGACTCAAAAAGTAATAGCAAGAGATATATATTGTAATCAATACAATAGCCTCACAGCTATCATAGATTTACTGTGGCCTAAAATTTTACAGAAACAGAAAAAGTAACAAATCTCAGCTCCCCATACTTAAAATGTAATTCTCCTAATTAATTAGTTATGGTAAAGAGAATACCTGTTAATAGCCTAAGACATATTGTGCACAATTGAGCTGCTCTGATTCATGGAAAAGGGAATATACAGTCATTGTCTTGTTGTTCTTGTTGCTGTTGGGGATGATATTTTATCACTGTCAATATTATTTGGGTTTTCAACATGTTTTCTAGCATTCCTCTCTGAAAGCATTACAAAAATCCTTCTTCCACCCAGGTAGGATAGGAAAAAAAGCAAGATCTTTTGATATTTTTCTTATGGCATGAACTGTATAAACTATTTAATTGTATGTAGGTCACTTCAGCTATCCCTTCAACCAACTTAAACAGCTCAAAGACAAGACTTCAAAGTTGTTTCAATTTTTTTTAAAGAAATACCTAAAATATTTCAAAAATAAAGTATTTTTAAGTGTTTCAATATAGAAATATTAGAAGCAATATGAGAAATAGGGACTACAATAGCCCATGGAAATAGATTGATTCTTACAAGGTCAATACTCAGCCAGGTAAGTATAGACAGGCATGATGGTGTGATTGAGAGAACATCCCTCCATTTACCTCAGCACTACCCATTCTCACTGCTTATTATTCAGTTCTGCGTGTGAGATTGAATCACTGATGTTTCTAAGGAGTGTTATGGTCTTCCAGGCCAGGAAGAGAGCATTTTCTAAGTGCTGTAGAAATAAATATATATAAATAACTATGTAACTAAAAAACTAACTCATCTTTAATGAAAAATCATTCCTGGTACCCTCTTCATCACTTTTGAGAATCTGTAATGTATATACTTAAATATACTTATGTAATACTTAAATAGTGAATTTTAACTGTGGAAACAAAACATAAGTGGCTTGGAAAACAAGGATGAAAAAATAAAAAAACCTACATATTTTTCATGCAAATTTTGGTTCCAAGCCTTAGAATGGCAACAGCCCTTCCCCCAAACTAGCTGTCAATAACAGTCCTACATAGGTAGCTGCAAGATGGGATCCTGGGTAGAAAACAGCAGCAACCAGGGCTATCTGCAGCAATACATTTGTATAATGATACAGGCACTGGGACAAATACGTCTTCCATCTTCTCTGAGTTGCTCTTGAAAGCTCCTCCTTTGCTCCAACCACCAGAGATCAGCAGGCAGAATTTCCTCTGGCTGGTCCTTGATGCTGAGTGTACCTTGTGGCTGTCTCCATGCACAAGTACCTGCTGAATCAGACTGACATTGCCAGAACCCACTGCATTTTGCTGATACTTCTCAGACAGGGCTCATGACTTAAAAGGGGCTGCAACGTGCTTTCAGCAAGACCACAGTGGGCTTACTGGCTTTGGGCTTTTTTGGGGGGATATAATTTTATGGAATTGGAGGAATAAAAGTATTCTAGTTGATGGAACAGTTAGAACACATCTGAAAAGCTGTATTATTGCTAGTTCTGAGGGAAAAAACAAGCAGACAATATGTTGCTTATGACCAGGAAAGAGGATGGGGACCTCACTCTGTCACGTTGTTGTCCAACTGAGGATTCTCAAGATACCATTACAACAAGCCAGGCTCTCTGAGTGACAGTGAGCTAAGACTGCAGAACTGGTAAGGAGAGTTGCAGCAACACACATCCATCTTTCAGCTAACATCCTACAAACAGCAGCTGCCGACAGCAAATCAGCTGACGGCTCTGTGCTGAGGCAGTGAGCAGGGCTCCTCACAGCACAGCCCCTTTGAGGTGTGCTGTAGTTGGGGTTTGGTAGGAAGAGCAATCTGCACCTCCTTGTGCCAGAAACAGAATGAGTCAGATCCTTGAAGCTTCAATTTTGGCTTTGCTGCTGCCTCCTCATTGTTCTGACTAATACAATGATTTCATACCCAGCTAAGTATGGTAAAAGCCAGCTGCACGGCCTCTAGGTTGGAGCCAGCTCATGCTGGCCTCAAAGCTAAAAGACTCCCACAGATTTCAGGGGAGCAGCTGCAGGCCACTCCAGCTACCTGTAGGCAAAATTATTAACGGCACTAAGAAACACACAAATCAAGATACATTTAACAACACAGCACACTGCAGCAGAAGTCATTAGCATCTCAGTCAAATTTGAAACATCTGAAAGAGGCTGGAAGTTCAGAAAGAACAAAGCAGATGGACGTAAGACTTCTAATATATTAAAAAACAAGAAACTTAAAATAGGCAACAACTTTAAATGAAAATCTAGCTCTCTAAACATATGGAAAAAATCCCCAGAAAAATGCCCTGAATGGTTTTGGCCCCAGATGTCCCCAGTTACAGCACGTCCCAAATGCACTATGCTGTGAAACGTCCTGTTCACTGCCTCAGCACATACTCATCTAACACCACAGGATCAGTGTCCTGTGTTGACTTGGTATGACCTTGGTCCTGGGCAATGGGCAATACTGAAACCTCTGTCTTTCATGAGACTTTACATACACACAGTGGCACTTTTCATGGTGAATGTACACATTTACAGAATACAGGCTTCCTTCCAATTTATTTAATTACTTGCTACAATTAAAGTATTTCAAAAGCCATTTTTTACTAATGGCTAAGATGTGTTTTTCTTTCTGTTTATAAATTAACTTCAGTAAATTTGTGAACACTGAGGGTGAAACGACTTAAAATAATGTAACATTTGAAAGTAGTAACAGTTTTATTTCCCTGTGTTCTCCCACAGGAACCACACTTGGCAATGCATTTGATAACTGTTTTTCCTTCTGATCTTGTGTAAGCCAAAACCTTGGTCTGACAAATGATATTGTGAGAGCAGTTATCTAAAACTGCCTGGAGCTCTGGCAGAATCAGGCCAAGGGCCTTGATGCTAACCCTGCAAAAGGTAATGAGGGTTTGCAGTTGGCTATTGGCAGAGTAAGATTAGATTTAGTTCTGTAAGGCTGTTGTAACTCCAGAAAATGAAGACCTCATCATTTAGTAGTGTTCCTAGTTAGTTCACAAGATTTTTTTCTCAAAAGGTGAGGATAAGGTCAGCAGTGAGACCCAAAATCTTCTCCAGAACTGCAGGGAGAAAGAGCAGGGTAATTTGACACAGAGGTCAGATTTTATATGTACTTGCTGTACAGTATTCTCTAGTCTCAGAATAGTGCAGCTGACATCTAGAATCCCTCCTTTCTAACAGATGTCAGGTGTATTTCAGTAAATATCGAAACCATGGATAGCTTTCTGAGCCTCGTGTGAAAACCAGAGATTCTAAGGTTTCCTGCACGCAATTTGTGACCTCCTTAGAGGCTCTCATTGTCAGCCTTGTCTGCCTATCGAGCACTACTCGCTTTTTTGGGTCAAAGAGGCATCAAAATGGGGTCAGAGGACGAGCTCATTATTTCCTGTCTTCTCAGCAGTCTGCTCCCAGTGCGTTTCTCGGCTCCTCTGTGACGAACATGGCATTGTTTGTGAAACAATGTCATGTTTTAATGATTTGCAAAGTACTTTGAATCGTGCATATTAAAGATACTCAGCAAGCATTAACAGCTGCTATTTAGTGCAGCAAAGTTTTATAGAATTTCAAGGTTATAGACTAATAATATATTGAACAATAAGCCCCCATTATAGTGGGCTTACTTAAATAGCCCATCAAGACTTCAATAAATTGGCAATAGCATGAGAGAAATTAATGTAGGATTTAAAAAACATTTTAAATCTAATTTGCTACATCTGAAGTAGCAATATTTTCAGATGGATCATAGTTAAAGTACATAAAATAAGTATTAAAAAAACCCAATGTATCCTTGCCAAATACTTAAACTTTCAGAACCCGTAAGATGCCTGACCCCAGTGGGACCCGCCGCCGCTGCGTTGGTGTCACCGGCGTCGTTCCCGCCCCCCCCCCCCCCCCGGAGCGCCTGCCCGGTGTGCCACGTCTCATCAGCACCTGGCGTACCCCGCGGAGCTGCTGCTCCCGGCCGGCACGACCGGCGGCCGAAGCTGCTCCCGCTTCCAGCTCCCGCTGGGCCCGGCCCCGGCCGGGACGCGGCGCCTCCCGGGGCAGCCCCGCCTGAGGCGGCCGGGCCGCTGCCCCACGGCGCCCCCTGGCGGGGCGGCTCCGCCATGGCGCCCCCGCTGGCCCCGCGCCCGGAGAGAGCGCCGGCCCCAGGGCGGGATGGCGGAAAGCGCCGGCCCCACAGCGGCCCCACAGCGGCTCCACAGCGGCTCCACAGCGGCCCCATAGCGGCCCCATAGCGGCTCCACACCGGCCCCATAGCTGCCCCACAGCTGGCCTGCAAGGAGCACCGTCCCCACACCAGAATGGCGGGGAAGGGGCTGCCGGAGGCGCTGGAACATTATTGTTTTAGGGACAGTAAAAGGTTGTGGTCACTGCCCCTTGCAGGAAGCCTCATTAAAGCTAATTATAGCTCCTCATTAGAGCCGCATTACAATTCTGTTAAGAAATACATTATGAAGATACAAAGTGGAACGAATGCCAGGCCAGGAATAGTATAAGCTGAATAAAACTTCCCTTTTTGAAAAAAACCTTGAGAAGATGGTCTGCAATATTCAACCTAAAAGACGGTGCACCTGGTCAGAAGAAATCATCATCATCATCATCATCCCAGTGTCAGGAGCATGTTAACATTTCAGATCACAAACAAAAAGTGCTTCTAAAACTATGCTTGTAGAGGTTAACAATCATTTCCTTCCTTAACATATCAATGAAGTTGTATTAAAATAATATTTGCATTCCCTATTAAAGCAACTCCGCAGATGACCAGTAGATTTAGATTAGAGAACATTTACTAGTTTGTTTTTTTCATTGCAGCCCCCACAACAGGAGGACCAGCACCTCCAAGATCTGCCTGGGCCCACAGCTGCACCACCACTGGAGCTCGAGCCCATTTTGAGACCAGGGTGAACAGCTGGCTCCAATGAACGCCTGGGAGCCCACACCCTCGCTCTCCCTCAAATAACAATCTTTATTGCATTCTTATTACACTGAAAGGAAAGCAATAAACATTTGGGAAAACAACATCTACAGGCTGGTATGTGGGAGGACATTACAATGTTATCCTGTCCAGCAATTGTTTACTTCTCTCTCACCATTTGATAATAAAAACAGTGACTGAACAAATGTCCCTTTCACACTTTGCTCCTCTGCTTTTTGTTCTCTGCCACTCTCCCTACAATAACACAAACTAACCCAGCCGGTAATAGTTTGTCAGATTCCAGAGTCTGGGATGCATTTTTGCCAGCCTATCTCTATCTGGACAGAAGTGCAGAGCTGCTGCAGCAGCCCCAAAAGCACAAAAGAGGTCCCGCACATCCCTCTGGCTCCTCTCATGCTGGAGGAGCATCATGGCTATGGGTAAAGAGTCCATACTGACATCTCTGCCATCTCTCCTGTGTCATCTCTCTGCACACTGCTCCATCCCCCTCTCTAAGTTTCTGCACTACTTAAAGCAATTACAACTCAAGTGACTCATTACACCACAAGTCTTGGAGTCACTCCAAGAAAATAAAAGCTCTCCCTCTTTTCTATGATATCCACTTTCTGCTGGTATTTGAGTGGCATGGTGGCAACCCAGACAAAACTGTCATCCAACACTTCTTCTCAAGTAGCTTTTACCCCTTAGTGACTTGGTAGGAACAACGAATACACAAACCCAAATGAAATGGAACTGGAATGCTCCCAGTGACACACAGTCCAAGGCAGTGACTTGTAGGTGGGAAAGTCCCTCTCCCTGAAAGATGAAGACTCTGAAGTTACCTACATGTACATCATCTTTCAGGTTCCCTTGAGCTGACAGCTGCCCCACATACCTGTGTGAGGTTTTATATGGTAAAAATAATGAGAAAGAAAAGTACTAAGAGAAAAAGTAAGGCAACAAAAAACACAAAATAGAAAAATAGGCTAAAAAGAAGCTCAGCAGTGGAGTTAGAAATCAAACTTTCCCCTGAAAACAGCAACAGGAATCTAGCCGAGAAACAATGGTCTTTGTAAACTTTGTAGACTAGAAGTAGAATAATTAGAGTCACATCTTATTTAATGAGCAATACATAGGAAGTATTTTCTAGCACCCTAATTACAGGTTTAGTCCTGTAAGTCTTTACTTGCATAAAAAGTTTGTACTTGTGATGAATACTAAATACTTCGAAGATGTTTATGCTGCTCTTTAAAAATTTGTTTATTAGGGGACTGAAACAAAGCAGTAGGTTGTAGCACCTAATTATGAAAAAGAGAATGCACATCACATCCAAGTAGCACTCTCCTTCTTTTAAGGTGAACAACACAAATGCTAAAACCATTTGGATTAAAATTAAAAGTTTATAATTTAGGTACATGCTTTTTAAACTGAGGGTCAATTTGGCCAATACCAGCAAGCAAGTAGCTCCTGTTCAACATAAGCATGCTGTGTTGTACTTCTGAGATTAAGAGCTATTTTTAATCTTTACTGCTTTGTTGTTGTTTTAAAAAAGTGCCCATATGTATTTAAATATTTACAAACTTAAGTATTTTATAATCCATCAATCCATAGAATAATTTTAAAAACAGTGCACTTGTAGAAAAGTATTAATATGAAAACATATCATATTATAATGCTATTCATATAATACTTACGTTATAAATTAAATACAAATTATTGTATATTCTTGTTCAGAAAAGCTTTCAAGATCTGACGGCATTATTTGACGGTTTACATATGGAAAAACGGAAAAAAAACCCCTGTTTTATTATCCTCCACTAGAGGGAGAGAGAGCAGCTCTTGTTGCTGGGCAGATTCTGCAAGCTTCTTCATTCCGCACCATTTAAAGCAACGATGTCAAGTTTTGGGGGATAAAAACCCCAAGCAATTTAGTCCGTTATAGTATCAAATACGAAGTAGCTCCTAAAATACTGAAGCCCTGAAACCTAAATTTCATTGCTGCTAGATTACTTTCTGGAATCAATACTATACATACCATTGACGACATCGATGTTAACATAGTTATTAAAACATCTGAAGTAAATAGTCAAAGTAACAGAAATTGTAATAGTTATTAATCTGATAACAAAAAAACCCCCTATATTATACTTTTAATTCTGTATTGGATGTGGAACATTCCTACAGGTACTGCATAATTTTCACTGCTTCCTTAGAAATCAGAGCATGATTTCTTCCACCCAACAGCTCACTCTCTATCTCAGAAGCTCAGAGAAATCTCACCTCCCCAAAGACAATTTGACAGTAACTATTCAGAGTGTGGATGTTTCCATTTCACCTACATACCCTGATGATTCAGTCCATGATATCCACACAAGTATCTGTCACTTTCAGTCCTCTGGACTCGTGGTCCTGCTGGTTTGCAGTTTTTGGTAGGGTAAGAAAACAAGAGCTGGTGTCCATGTGCCTACAGAACTTGTGGGAACTGCCCCAGCCCACAGAAACACGAGACATTTGGTTTAGCTCAGAGCAAGCTTCTGATGCATTCCTAAGAGCATTTAGACAGTGGACACGGGGTGCCCAGCACCTTAAGGACAGCCATGGATGGCACATAATCAAAAGTCAAAATGTTACTTTCATTTAAAACCCACTGCAGGAAGAGTAAAGAATAAAGGCTTGGAGGGGTTAATGTGTCAATTGTCAAAGCAATAATCCAGCCCTGGAAGTTTAAGTGACCTTGAAAATTTGTAAATATTTCTTTATATACTGTGACATGGACAAACTAAGCACAAGGCAGCAACTGTTCAGTTTGTGCTCATATAGATTTCAAAGGAAGCCTTCTGTCTGTGGTTCAAGAACAAAAACTTAACAATTAAACACAAACCAGGCCTTAATACAATGTTTGAATTTAATTCTGAAGTTTATAAAATGCTCACAGATAAAAATCCTATTAAATATATTTCTATTCTGCAGTCCTGTTTACACTTATTTAAATTTTCTAAGGAACTGGAAGCAGTTTAATAACATATTCCTTTTCTCTATTTCTGTTTAGGAAAAACTGTAGTTATTGACAGTATTTGTGCTATGGAGACAGATTGAAAAAACCCAATGAACCAAGCAAATTGTATTGGAACAGTTACTGAGAAGGAAGGAATGGCTCTATCTTAGGCACATAATGGCAACTTTTGTACAAATAGTTCTGGCTGAGCTGTCACAGGTATCTCTGTTGCAGGATGTCTAGGTTTTTTTGGCCTAGTGGAGATCAGTCACACTCCAGCTCTCCAAACAGCCCTGTGCAGCTGTAGAGAGCATGACAGCTGCAGAACACTGAGCACACCCTGGCAGCTTCACACAATATGAAAATCCCTGGTTCAGGTACTGCTGCAGATGACCTTACGAGATGTGAGCCACTAACAGCACACTGTAGTTCAGCTGTGAGCTGAGGAGGGCACCTGCTGTAACTTGGCTGAAATATTTACAGCTCTCAATCCAGTGCAGCACAGTGTATGTGTCTCCTCCTGTCTCTAGTCATTGTTTACCTGCTCTGTTCTCACGAGTCATAAAACATTGCTCTTGTGGTGTTTAAAAAATACCTTTTCCAAAAATATATTGCTTTGGGATTTTACCCAAATCAAGTTATTGAAATGTTGTTTTAGGATTTCATGAAAGCTTTGATGTTTCACAAACTGTTTACAAAGAATATAAAACTTTGGCAGTGGTGTTACAGCAACTAAAAAGGGAAACAGAAAGGAAAATCACACAGTTCAAATCAATTTCAGAAAAAATCAATGTTTACAAGAACAAATGCTGTTTCATATTATGTTTTCTAAATGTTTACAGATCGGAGGATTCTTTTGACCAAAACATCTGTTAAGAAAACTACAGAGCAAAGCTAGGTATATATTTTAAACTTTTTGCATAATCTGCAGCAAACCCAAATTTATTTGTTTGCACAAGACATATTCAAAACATTCACTTCATACCCACTGGAGTAAAACATTTCAAGAACAAAAGTTTAGAAAGCTACTGCACACATATTAATACTGTGATTTGAGTGCCAGAAAATCAGACATAGACTTGGTACCACTGAAATAAATACTTGAATTTTATTAACTAGTGCAGCACTAATTTGACCTTGCTGGAATTTGCAGTTAATCTGGCACATTTGCAACAGGTGCAACCCACAACCAAGTCATGCAGTGAATGCTCTGAGATCTCTTACATGCCCAAGTCTGACCTGGAGGAAGTGACTGCAGTGCCAGTGTGAGTCATGGTGGAGGCCCCGAGTTCCCTCTCTCCTCATATGGTACTTCAGATGTTCAGCCAGCTGCAAACACACCCTTATGAAAACACGTTTTAAACCAGAAAAGTGAGATATCACCATGTACAAAACATGTTAGTGTTGCAATTGCACTTAGGACTAATACGATTTTTCTTGATAAGATGGTTTATTTCACCTTCTCAATATACAACTTTGATTGCTAACAAAGAAACCTGAAATTAAATAACACTGGGAACAGGGACTGTTTTATCACCTTTTGTTTTGTGAGCAAGGGTCATGCCTCCTGTGCAGTGATTTTCTGGATCAGGGAAATAACTATAATGAGTTGCAGAACATACATTTTCCTCTGGATTTCTTTATCTATGACATGGAAATGTAGGTCTGCTTTTGCTGCCGCCACTGAAGAACATAAAAGTGTGTGGTTGGCAGCAGTTCAATTCAGAAGAAGCAGCCACTGTACATACTCCTACCTATCCAATGTACCCTGCCAGCTCTTTAGGCTTCTTCTCCAGCTCAGGATCCTGTTCCTGCTCACTTTCTCCCTTCATTCTTGCTGTGCTTCCTGTGGCAGGATGAACCTGGCTCCAACCTCTCATGTGAAGCAATTCTCAGTTGTGCTGGGAGAACCTCTAATATGAATCTTGACAAGATGAAAGAGCCTCTCCACTCTGAGGCAGGACTGTTAACCTCTGCAGCATCCCCAGACGCTGAGAAACATCCTTTGGCTCTTTTAATACAGTCCAGGAGACTTTCACATTTCTCACAGGATACACAGAGGGTTTTTTAGCACAATTTAATTGAAAGAGGGTAGCCTTAGATTAAATACTACAAAGAAATTCTTTCTTGTGAGGGTGGTGAGGCACTGGCTGAGACTGTCCAGAGAGGCTGTGGCTGTACCATCCCTGGAGATGCTCAAGACCAGGCTGGATGAGGCTTTGAGCAACTCAGTCTAGTGGATGGTGTTTCTAACCACAGAAGGGGGTTTGATACATGATCTCTAAGGTCCTTTCCAACACATGATGCCTGGAGAGGCTACCTAGAGCAGAGGCTAGACAGAGTTAGAGGAATAAAGTAAGTATTTATTAAAAAGGCCTTCAAAGGACACACCTTGAGCAGTACAAAAACTTGGCTGTGGCTCCCCCCAAGATGGACGGCGTGTCACCAGTTTTCACACTTTTATAAATTTTGGTCCGTTTACATATTGGGGTTAATTGCCTAATTACAGCTTCAGGTTATGAAGCCCCATCCTCCCAGATCACTCTCCTCAATTCACTGTTGTTTACACTTCTTGGGCCTGAAGCTGCAAGGGTGTCCTTGGTTCTCAGGCTGGAAAAGGATTGTTTTGTCTAAGTAAACTGTGAAGAGAACTTGCTAACACTTCATATGAAGTTCAGAGTTATGTACTAAGACAGTACAGAACCTGGAAAATATGAAAGCTAAACCTTAAGGCATACTCAAACCATTCTATGATTCAGCACTGTCTTCCCAGAGGATCTAAGGAAATTGGACAGACCTCCTGTATCTGTAGCTGCTGTAATGCATCAGCTCTTGGAGAGAGAAGAGAGAAGACAGAAAAGACAAGTAGTTATTCTCCAAATGGAAAACTCCATGCCAGCAATGATAAAAAATTGCTTTTTCCTCTACTTTTGAATTCCATTCCCATGGCCTATCCTCAGTACTGAGTGAACTTGAAGGTAGCAAATTAGTTCATTCTTTCCCATTTGAGTAAGACTCTGCAGATATTATGGGAGTAGGCAGGGGAATTGCTAAAAATGTTCATACTTGTTCAGAGTATTGTTTGATAATGTTGTTTTGTCATGGATCCACCAAAGACACCAAGGATTTTCCACAGACAGGCAGTGGGAAAAGAAGAAAATACGTTTTATTTGTGTTTGTCAGCCTGGAGTTACCAAAATGAAGAGAGCACACAAGCTTTTAGGGTGTCATAAGAAAGCTGTACTACCGTGCAGTCTCTGTGCCAAATGATAATATTGAGGTTTTCTTCCTTTTTGCCTTTTTATTCAGCACCGCTGTAACATGCCCGTGCAAATATTCAGAATCCTTCAGTCACCCAAATCGGCTCATGGAAGAAAGAGGAGGCAAAAATCTATAAATACCATAAATTATCTTCCCTTTTAACAGTAACTGTGTAACAAATAATTGACCAGGCCATTTGGTGATACTTTGTACCAGTTAAAAGTTCAGCAGTTCAACAAAACTGGGAGAAGGATTTTTTTTTTTCTGTTGTGTATCTTGGTGCTGTAGCAACCAAGTTCCTATTTCAAACCTTTCCTTCCTCATCAATCACTTCAGCACTACCACTTCATGGAAAGCAGGGTGGCAGCTTAATGAGAGCTTTAGGGAGGAGGGTGATCAGCACGACAGCAATAGTAGAGACAAAGTGCTGGGAAGATAAATAGCACTTTATATTTTTATCAGTACACATTTCCAGAGGACTGAATGGTCTGTGAGATCTACAGCACAGCTGCCCTTTTGAGCAATGGGAATTGAACAAGTGGTTGAAGCTGAAAAGTATGGTCTCAATGAATGAACTGCAAGGTGGGCTAAAACTGGATGGAATCCTGGGCTTGAAGAATAGGAATCAATGGGGTGATGTTTAGTTGGTGACCAGTACAAGCAGAACACTCAGGAGTCAATACTGGTGCTAGAATTGTTCATTACCTTGATTTTTATCTTGGATAACTGTCTAGGATGCACCTGCAGCAGATTTTTAGACAATACAAACTTAGGAGTGATTTTCAAATCAAACAGTGGAGGTTCAGTTGAGAGGTCTTTGGGAAACTTAAAAACTGAAGCAAGAGAAACCTTACAAAGTGTGATGAGGAGTTCAAAGTGAACTCATGGGGTTGAATAGTGCCAGACACCGGTGCAGGCTGCCAGAGCAGCAGCAGCAGCTGAAGAGCATGTGGCTGTCACAGTGGACACTAAGTTGAACGTGAGCCAACAGGGTGTTTTCACTGTGAATAAAGTGAACCACAGTCTGAGCTACATTAGGAAGGGAGCACGACAGCACATGAATGGAAATTATTATCTCCTTATTCAGTGATAGTGAGTTCACATCTGGGATAATGTGTCTTGTTTGGGGTTCCCCAGTTCAAGAAGGATGTAAAGAAACAGGAGATGGGCAGGCAGAGGGCTGATGAGATGGAAAATAGCCTACAGCATACAATTTGTGAAGATATTTAGAATAAGTTTGCCTTGGTTTGCGTTGGTTTGCCTTCTTTGCCTTCTGGCAGAGAAGAAAATAAGGGGATATCTGACAACAATCTAAAATTACCCAAAGGGGAGTGGCAAAGATTATTGAGCTGGACTCTTCTCAGTAGTAGTGAATGGCAAAATCTGAAAGAAAGGTGACAAGCTGAACCCTTGGAGTTGTGACTGGATGCATGTAATTGTGCTACATGCATGGCTGGTGCTGCACAGGAACATACTGCCCAGAAAGGCTGGCCAGCCTTTATTCCTGAAGGCTTTCAAGGGCAGCTTAAACAAGGCCATAACTGACCTGCAATACCACAGGTCACAGTTCTGCTTCAAGTAGAAGGTTGGACAGGAGGTGAACCCCAGAGATCCCTTCCAACCTGCTAGCACTATGCTGCCACAATGACCCCCAGACACTGTGTAAAGGAAATTGAGTTATCGGTTCTTTCTACTTCTGCCTTGCCTTCCCTCTCTCCCTCCATTCCTCTTTCCCTCCAAGTTATATTATGACATATAACTACTTTTATGTTTATGGGACTAGTGAAACATCCTTTTCAGCTGGGGTTACTCTGCTTGCCATTCAAGCATTTTACACAGTTAAGATTTTTAAGGCAACAGAATCTGTCAGACTTTGCTTACCTCTTATTTTACTGGATCAGGCACCTTCTTCTTAGCTAAAAACTGCAGACTTTTTCTGATACTATTGGATTGTCCTTTCCATTCTTACAAAATGGACTTTTTTCCTTACTGAACATAATTCATACTCCTGCTATTAGACCTGCACAGTTTAATGGTTACAGTTCAAGTAGATCCACACATACTCGTCTTCCCAAGGGACAGCATAAATCTAAGATTATAGTCCAGAACCACTGTGGTATATGAACCAAAACTGCTGAAGCAGGATGGCACAGCTGAGTGAATTCTCCATCAGATCAAATCTCTGTTGGCACAAAACAGGCAGCGTCTCAGGTACTGGAGGCACTGGGTTAACAGCCAGTCAAATCTATTTCTGTGGTAGACTTATAAAGGATGTTGGCTGTTAGATAATTCATAAATCCAAGTGTCTGTGTCTCAAACTTGTATAATAACACTGGTTGATAAGCAGCAAATTTAAAGTGCCAAGCCCCTAGCATTAAGCCTTTTAAGAAACCAGACTCCAGTCAAAAAGCTAATGCCAAGCTATAAATTAAATTCTGGGACACCAGCGCCCATACCCTGTTGGGGAAGGTATTATTGTAAAAGATGAAATAACCAGGGAACATGTGTACTGTAGAATAATACACATTTGCAATGCACTAGCACAGTCTTTTTAAATGGAAATCTAGTTTTGTTTATGGAGACATAAATAAACCCAATCACCAGTGTCTGACACTAATCTAGTTATTTATTCTGCAAAAGGATTTCTTTTTGAATACTACAATGCAAAGTAGCGTAAGTTTTATGAAAAGACTGAAGCCCTAGCAATAGCTCATAGTCTGCTGCACACTTGAACCCAACCCAGAGAGAAGTGTTTCATATTGATATATTTGATCAATTAGATCTATAATGGAACAGCACATTTTTATTGAAAAAGCCAGACCAGACTTGCATTTGTCAACAAATAGAGGAAAGAGTCCAAGTAAAAATGTAAAAAAAAAAAAAAATTAAAAGTCCCAACTCTGTCTTTTTAACCCTTTTCAGACCACTTCTGTAAGAGATTCTGTGCCACATTTTGCACATAGGCAGTATGTGTAACACCATTAATACATTCCTGTTGGCCTCTCCTCATTTTGTCTTCTCTCAAGATACTTCTTATGTCTTCTTGAACAGCCTTCATTTATACTACTCAGTCCACTGTTAGGACAACAAGAATCTCTGAGAATGAAAGTGATGTGTGGTGGCATACAGTCACCTTAGCCTGGGTATATTCACTGCAAATAGAACAATGAATTGCAGAATGAAAACCTCATTAGTCAGGTTACTTAGATCCAAGCGAGGAGTGGATACTGGTCTAAAAAAGTGATTTTTTTTGCAGCTCTTCTCCCAAGGGTTGAATATTTTGGAAACTTATTTATTGTGCAAATAAGGTGCCATAGAGTGAAACTTCCCTAACTGCATTGTCAGGGTGGTTTGACTACATAAATTCAATCAGCCACTCTGAAATAAACATATTCAAAGGCCGTTGAAATCTCGATATTGGCTGAGTTTATTGGATCTTATCTTCCAGCTCTCTGGGATGTAAATTTCCGGCCATAACCTGTGCAGCAATAAACTTCATTCAGCCACAAGAGTGTGCATGTGAGAGGATTGCAAATCTGCTCCGCCAAACCAGAACTAGCCGGTATCGCAGGAATGAAAGAGCGTGGAGATTTGAAATTGCAGAGAATGGAGACAAGGCGGTGCAGAGGACGAGCTGCCTGGGGGGCAGGCGGCCCCAGACCGATGCCGCACTCCTATGGAAAATAAACCCCAGGGCGGCGAACAGGGGCGAGGCTGAGCCGGCGCGGGCGCTGAGCGGAGCCGGGCGCAGGTGGACACCGGAGCCCGCAGCAGCCCCGGGGTCCGGGGACCAGCGCAGCGCCGCGGGCCGGGCTGACAGCGGGGCTCGGCGCCGGGGCGCGCAGGGACGGCGGCGCTGGCGGAGCTCGTCGCGGTGAGTAGCTCGGGAGGAGCGGGAAGCAGCCACACGGCACCGGCACCGGCGCCGGCGCGGGAGAGGAACGCGGAGCGGCCGCACCGCCTGCGGCAGAGGCGCGCCGGGCTGGGCTGGGCTGGGCTGCTCCGGGCTGTCCCGGTGCGGGGCTCCCGACACCGGGGACGGCGGCCCCTCGGAGGCGCGGCGGGCCGGGGGCGCGGCTGCCGCAGCGGGGTAACTCGCGGTCATCCTTTGTGCACGGCGGGCGGGCGGTGCCGCGGCCGCGCCGCCTCCCGAACGCCGCCCCCGCCGCCCGGCCCCGCCGCAGCCCCCGCGGGCCGAGCTGTGCCTGTGGCAGCCCCGCGGGCCGAGCTGTGCCTGTGGCAGCCCCGCGGGCCGAGCTGTGCCTGTGGCAGCCCCCGCGGGCCGAGCTGTGCCTGTGGCAGCCCCCGCGGGCCGAGCTGTGCCTGTGGCAGCCCCCGCGGGCCGAGCTGTGCCTGTGGCAGCCCCCGCGGGCCGAGCTGTGCCTGTGGCAGCCCCCGCGGGCCGAGCTGTGCCTGTGGCAGCCCCGCGGGCCGGGCGGTGGCGGCCGCGCCCGCCCCAGCTCTGCCTCGCACAGGTGAACCGAACTGGAGCGCTGGGAAAGCGCCGCGCGTGAAGCTCGCAAAGCTGGTCTCTCGGGAGAAAAAAACCCATACATTCTCCGCCTTCGGGCTGCTCCCGAAACAGGCTGTAAGGCTGTTTAAAATAGAGGTGCCCGCTTGATGCAAGCTGCCCCTTCAGTTAGTACCAAGGGGGGATAAGTGTCCGCTGTGTGAGCCAATTCCGCGGTCCCCGGGGACGGGGCACCACGCGTGGGTCACACCGGGGCACGGCAGCACCGAGGGGTCTCCGGGGAGGCCGCCTGAGCAGGGCTTGGGAAGCATCCCTCACACAGGGGCAGCAGGGCAGCACCCCCGCTCTGGAAACGGAACCGCTGCCGGCTTTCTGCAAACTTGTGACCCTGGAAGTTAGCTAAGCCTTTTAAACATTTAATTTCCCTGATTTAGTGTTCCTTTCCGGGCACGCGTTTTTATGCACTGGGGTTCTGACTGGCAGAGGTGACAAATGTCCACATATCTGTGAGGTTGCTGACAGCTGAAGTGTTCGGCATGTTAGCAAAGTGAAGTCACACTGCTGGAACTAATGACAACCAAAATAAACCATGTTTTTAGCAATGTTTCCTCTGTATGTCTTCAGCAACCAAATAATTTCACGTGTTATGTTTACTGGGAAAATTACAAAGTAAATCTAATTACTAGTTATAATGCATTTATGACTTATCTGTTGGAACTGCCTCCAAAGTACAATTTCATTCTATAGTTTTTAACATGGAGGCAGTCAAATGCTGGAAGAATTTGGTCAAATATATGTAAATTATTCATCATACGGACTTTTTATAGCAAGAGCAGATGTTTTTCAGTGATCTAGTTGAACCACAAGCTAGAGAGCCATAGCTCCACTGATGGTACATGGAACTGGGTGTTTTGCTGCTAACTTAGGTCTTATTACAGCACCTGCATTTGTCCCTAAAATAGCTCATGAGTCAGGTTTTAAAAAATGCTCAGCATCTTTGCAGGCACTAATGCTTGGGCCATTTTTCTAAGAGGTCTGCATATTTTGTGTGGATATAGTCTAAAAAGCTTTTCTGGGAAAAAAAATCATCATGTTCTTTTCCAGGTGACCAAATAAGAGCCCAGATTCTCCTGCCTTTAAACGAAATTCTTTCTGAGGGGCTGTATTCAAACACTGATACTATGAGTGGGTCTTCCCTGTCTTGCTTGTTGGGCAAACTGGCTGACTTCACAAATCAGCTGCTGTCATTTTCATTACAGTTTCTCTAGGATTTCACAACTGCAAAGAGTTCATTTGGCTCCTCTGCATTTCATGGGCCTGTTCTTGGCAGTGCCATGTGGCAGGTAAGTGCCTGTCTGCTGGGTGCAACAGGCCATGGGACAATCAGGCAGTCCTGGGGAGGGGATCCAGGCATCAAATCCTTGCTTTATCCAGAGACCGAGAGCTTGTGCAGTTATTGGAGATGACCTCCCCTGCTTTTGAGTATATTCACTCTGAACTTGTGACCTTAGTGAAAAGTTACTACTATGAAAGTAATAATAAGCAAGAAATCAGTTCAAATGGAAAATATATGCATTTTCTGAAGATTGTGGGCGTTGATACAAGCATGACATTAACTTGAACCCACTCAACCTAAGCCAGTTCTGTCAGCAAGACTGCAAAGAGGAGTGTCATAACTTCACACTAAATATCAATTATTTTTCTTCAAATAATTTAAAATATGTAAAAGATGTGCCTATTTCCTGTCCAAAGAACTTTTTTTGTATCCAGTATCAGGATTCAGGTGCATTATGCACAAAACCAGACAAAAGTATATGAGAGAAAAGTGAGGTTTTAAATTTAATCTTGACTCTGAATCTTCAGTTACATAATTTTGTATTCCATTATCTAAGATGCACTGTAATATTCCTCATACATTTTCATTAATCTTATGCAGAGCATGTGCAACACCTTGCGATTTTCCTTCATTCTGCCTCTTCTCATTATTTCCCATTAGTATGATTATTTGCTGTGTTTATCACCTTTTTGCTCCTAGTCTCTCTTTGCCTTGTGAGGGGGCTGAATCCCCTGTAAGTAGTCCTGTAACCTACAGCAACAGAGGATCTGGCTCCAACTACTTTATTAGGAAAGGGTTGAAATGTCATCTTTAAGACCTACCTTCTACAGAGGAAGGGCAAGGTATAATTATGACTAAGGTTGTCCTCTTTAATTTAATTAATAATATAATCTAATAGTTGTGACTGTCCTTTTAAAAAACCAGTCTGCACCACCGCATGGCTCTGACTTGTTCCCCTGCTGCCTGTCCTGCTCCAAACACCCTGCAGGACCTCTAGGAGGACCACCAAGCACTCTCCCCATTCTCCATTGCCCAGTTTGGAAAGGAAAAGCCTGGAAAGCATTTCAGTATCCATTTCCACTGGCAACCCACCAATTGATCCCAGCTCATCTGCCTGTGCAGCAAGTGCTAAATGTGCACAGTTCTTGTTCTTCCTCACTGTGTCACCAATACCTCCCAGGGCCAAGTTAGGGATATTGACAACTTAGTCATTAAAGAACATCCATTTATGAAAGATTTGCTACCGGGAGAGCAACATATTTTAGCTGCAGCTCACTTATGAGGCAAATCAGTGTGCTCTTGGAAGAACCTACATGCTCAAGCTGCCCTTAGTTACACATGATTACCTGCACTGCAAGGAAGGGTCAGGTGGCACTTGACTACAAAGGGAACTTAGGCAGCAGCCAGGCTGGAGAGGCTGCACATATCAACAGGGGTTCACTGGCATCTGGGGCTGGCCAGCTCTGACTCCAGCTATGGAGCACTGCAGAATGCCCCAGGGCTCTCTCTGTGTGTTTATCTAGCAGAAAGGAAAAAGGTAAAACAGTTTGAATAGGTAGTAACTTGAGAAGCAAAATGTACTCACGTATTTAAAGACAGATTTTCAGTTGGTACAGAATCTGGATTTGTCTGCTCACTACCTGTTTGCAGCAGTGAGGGGCCAGCCCAGAGGCACTCATTCTGAGGGCTCACAGGAGACAGAAGGAGCTTATAAAAATATTTTTTTATATTTTTTTCCCCTTTCCACTGTCGTGAAGCTGATGTTCCTTTTTACTGCTCTGGAGAAGAAAAGTCAAAAAATTACCGTCTCTGGTAATTTGTATCATTGCATTTCTAGTGTCCATGGAAACCTATGTGGTGCTCCGCAGTTGGGTAAGATTTTAATCTGTTGCAGCACAAATCTGATGAAGGGGAGACTGGATTCTGCACCCTGACTGTTAATCAGTTAAAAGTGGTTTTGAAATTATTTTCACCTTGTGTTGCAATCTTCACTTAGAGTAACAATAGAATAAATCAAAGTAATCAAATTAAGCTTTTGTGGCCTGATCTTATGTACACCAATGCATGTAATTCTGCCACTCAGTTTGATTCTGATAGGCACTGTCGTTAATTTGGAAGAATTTTTTTTTTTTTTAAGTAGGATTATAAGGATTAATACTACGGAAACTGAAAGCATAATAAAAAACTGTTGCTGCATTGACTCTAATAAAAAGCTTCCCAGAGATGTAGTAACAGTCACCTCATTGTGATTTATGTAAGCAAAACATGATGAAAATCAAGAATCTTACTTCCTTAATTCCTTATCTTTTACTATCTTCATTCTTGTTCTTCCACTGCTAAGGAAGAAATACATCCCCAAACTGGTTTCCTTTGAGAAGATGGGGTAACTTCATCTGCCTGCTGCTTCAGGATTTTGCTTCTTTGCTCCAAGCTTTATGAACTTGAAAACACACATTATCTTACTGGCACAGCAGAAGGTGACACGGAGAAGTAATATACAGAGAGACCAGTCTTTTTCTGTGACCACAGTCAACCCATGAGGAGTGAGGGCTCTCAGCCATCTAAAAGTAAGTAAAATATATAGTAGTGGAAATAATGCAGCCTACTCTCAGACTGTAAACACTCCTGCATAAACAGCCATGATAACAAGTTGCACCAAAAAAAAAATAATTGGACATTTTTTCTAAGCATTTTAGATTTGAACAATGAAGTCACAGTATTCACTACAACTGCACTAATTATGGTGGTGAAATATGATAGTGATTTATGGCATTCACTATAACAAAACTACAAAATGTGATTATTCTGTATATATTCTTAGGTATTTACTACATTTGCTTCAGAATACTGTGGAGAAAATGTATGCTAGTCGAGAGGATATTGGATATGATTTTGGAGAGGACTCAAAAGTTGGAAGTAAGCCAGCTAAACGTAATCCAAACATCGATGGAGGATGGGCTTGGATGATTGTACTTTCCTCTTTCCTTGTGCACATACTCATCATGGGTTCCCAAATGGCCCTTGGAATACTCAACATGGAATGGCTTGAAGAGTTTAATCAAAGTCGTGGCTTAACAGCATGGGTTAGCTCCCTCAGCATGGGCATCACGCTTATTGTAGGTATGTACCAGCATCACATATTTTAAAACTACATAGATTTCAAGAATACATTTACCATTCATCCCTAAAGTATTTTCTTATGGCTGTCCCAAATTGACATTTTAATGTCACCAGGACAAATTTTACAATCTAGACAGAGAAAGGAAGCTTGTGACTTTCAGGTCTGGCTAGAATTAAGAAAACATGATCTGTGAAGCTTAGATTCCTCCCCATACTCTATCTGTGAGGAGAAAATGTTGAATTTTCACAGTTTTTATTTCAGTTTGGTAGCTGAATGAAAATGTATTTTTTTAGATGTAGTTGGATCAACCCAAAATAATATGTGGAGGAAATGTTTGTGTGTATATGTACATGCACACCCACGACTCCCTAAATTAAGACTGAAAAAGTTGTGTTAAGATCTGCCTAAAATATTCTACTGAAAAACGAGATAAAATTCTTAACTTCTGGTTACTTGTGAAAAAAGTCTTGCACTCACAGAGCATCAGCATAGGGAACAAGAGTTTTGGCTTATTCCTTTGTTTAAACTGTCTCTTCTTCATGGGGCAATTTTGATTGTAGGTCTTGCAGGTATTTGCTAAGTATTGAATCAATTGGTTGTCTTTCTCTTTCCACAATTTTAAGAATTAATATGAAAAATAAACTGAGTTGCACTAGTTGCCTGATATTTTAACATTTTATTTAAAACATTAAGAAATTGAAGGAGAAAAATTATTAGAGCATAAAGAATTAAATAAATAATTTACCATTTCTTTCATGTTTTTTAACAGGTCCTTTTATTGGTTTATTCATCAGCATGTGTGGGTGCCGCATGACAGCCATAATTGGAGGGGTACTGAATGCCTTGGGTTGGATACTGAGTGCTTATGCCTCAAGTGTGCACTACCTCTTCCTCACCTTTGGAGTGACAGCTGGTGAGAGCTGCACTAATGTTTGAAGGTTCTTTCAATTATTTTTGGTTTCTTTGAAGCTTGTCTGAGTGAGTAAATAGGGAAGGTAGATTGTAAAGTTATTCCAGCCCTGCTTTTACACTTTTTACATCCTGTTATCTTTTTATGAAACTTATTTATTCAGTGGATTGGGCCCAGTGACTTCTTTTGTAATTTAAATTTGCCATGTGAAGGTGGTACTTTTATCAGTTTTACCCAAGTGAATACATTCGAGGACATATTTAACTAGGGGAATTATTGTAACCCAAACTCTGACAAGTAAAATTTAAAGATTAATTTCATATCTAGCTAACTCCTCGCATTGTCACAGGGAAGAATAACTAATATTTTCTCCAGAAGTTGCTCCACATTAATAAAATACTGGATTATGGTAATTCTGTACTGCTTCAAAACCCATTTTACAGGGTGAAGTGGGTTGCAGCTGGTAGGCAGCTAAGCTGCACACATCTCCTCACTCACTCTCCCACAGTAGAGAGGAGAGAATCAGAAAGGTAAAAATGAGATAAAGAGAGTTCAGTAGATAAAGAAAAAGCTGAATGCACAAGCAAAGCAAAGATAAGGAATTAATTCGCTGCTTCCCATGGGCAGGCAGGCATTCAGCTGTTTCCAATAAAGCAGGGCTTGGTCATGTGTAACTATTACCTGGGAAGACATTGCCACAACTCCAAGTACCTCCCTTCCTTCTCCCTTCCCCCAGTTTTATTGCTGAGTACAACATCTCATGGTATGGGATGTCCCCTCAGTCAGCTGGGGTCCCCTGTCCCACTGCATCCCCTCCCAGCTTCTGGTGCTCCCCACTGACGGGGGGTGAGAGACAGGAAGGGGCTTGATACTGTGTAAGCACTGTCCAACACCAGCTAAACCATGCCTGTGGTAACAGCAGTGCTTGGGTCACAAATCCAAAACACAGCACCACGTGAGCTGCTAGGAAGCAAATTAACTGCACCCCAGCCTCACTTAGGATAACGCATGGGGCTGAATTTCATACTATTCTCTAATAGTAGTTATTCATATTGTATCAACAACCACTTAGAGCAACTAATATTGCTACAGATTTTAACATCAAAATGACTGAAGTAATGTTTTGTCCTTTTAACGAAAATAGGTGTCTAGAAAACCTTTTGCATGTGTAAGAACCCAATCAAAATACAAAAAGGCATGTGGGTTTAGGCATCTTCCTTGAAAACCAACAGATCCTTAGTGCCCGAACTCTCAGTTGCTAGCAATATGTTTCTTGTGAAAAAATTCAGTTACTTGAAGTAAGTTATGTAGAGGAGCTCAGTATTAAGTACTTAAAACACTACTCCATTTTATCTGCTGTTCATTTCTGAAAAGAGACGCTGCTAATAGATATGAAACAAAAAGGGGAAAGTTATCCATGTAAGAAATACAAAATTTGGGCTTTAATTACTCTCTGAGCAACATTGAGCAGTTCAAGGCGCTTTGAAATGTTACACACTCCACAGATAAGTTATGTTTGCAAATGTATGTTACATTTGCCATTTGTAAATCTACATTTGTTACATTTGCAATCTATGTTACATTTGCCAGAGGGAAACATGAGAAAAAGGGATTGTTTGCAATACTAGTAATAGCTTCAGTACTCTGCATTCTTCTAAACTGTCCTTTCATAGAGTTTCATAGAAATCTACAGAATTTCTATACACTAATTTTTATCTAGCTTTTGGGTGGAGAAATACTGAGACTAGCAAAGATCACTGTGATGACCCTTTATTACCACCATACCATAGACTTCAGTAGTGCAAATTCTTGAACAAAGAGCATGATCACAGAGCAGATCCTCCCTTCTTCAGAATTTCTGTTTCCATATATATTGAATATAATCAACCAGGCAGGAATCTACACGGTTCTTCTTCAGTCCCTGACTCTTTTCAGAAAGAGCACTCACAAAACAACAAACGGCAGAGCTAAATAGAGAATTTAAAGAGGGATGAAAACCACACTTAATGGGAAAAAAAAATCAGAGACAAACTTTCATGTGAGGTGGAGAAGCAAGATGTTGCAGGAGTAATTCTGTCCAGAAAAACAGTGTAGAGGTACCTGAGAGGTTCCTTCCAGCTCCTTGAGATCTCTGCTCACTGTCCCCTCCCTGATGATCTCCTCACTCACCCTCAGTCCCTGTCCCTCACTCCCATCCCATCCCATCCCATCCCATCCCATCCCATCCCATCCCATCCCATCCCATCCCATCCCATCCCATCCCATCCCATCCCATCCCATCCCATCCCATCCCCTCAGTCCCAGCCTGCCCAGGGAAGTCTCTCCATGCTCTCCTGGCTGCTCCTGTAAAGTTGCTGTTCCCCTGCAGTGGCCACCCCTTGCTGCCACCACCTCTGGGCCCTGTGGGCCTGCTCATGGCTGCTGCCTTCAGTTCATCCCTCCCATCCCAGCCTCATGTCCCCATCTGAAGCCACCCTCCCGTCAGGGCTGCCCACAGCTGGGAGCCCTCAGCTGCCCTGGGCTGGCTCCTCACGGCAGCCCCGGGAGCTGGAGCTTTCCTGGGGGACAGAGAGCCCTGCCCGAGCCTGTGGCTGCGTGTGGGGAGGGACACCGGTGCAAAAGAAAAGCTCGATTGCGTCTTTGCCTAGGAAAGAAAGAAATACTTCTAAGAAGCAAAATGAGTCAGCTGAAGCCGGGGTCACTGCAGTGATGTTGAAGGGCTTTTTTCTCTGGCCCAGCTGCAGCTAGGTCATGCTGTAGCTGCATGCAGCTACATTAGCGCTTATTTAGGAAAACTTCTAAGTTGCAAAACACTTGTGAATTAAAATCGCAGTGAGTTGGGAAGCATCTTCTGCATGCACCTGTTCCAATCCAAATTCATCTATGAAGAATTTGCTGGAGAAAAATGGTGAACTGTTACCTCTAATGATATGTTTGCACAACTCATCACTATCTGCTCAAAGGAAATGCCATGAATACCCACCTTGGTTTTTAACTACAGGTGAGGGGTTTTCAACAGAGTTAGAGATTTGCCTTGTAAGACTGAGCAATTGCTGTGTGGCCCTCCCTGGACTGCCCAAAGAGAACCAACCTGGAAGCCACCTGAGGTCCCAGCAGTGCAAAAACCCCATTTGCTGACTCCTCAAATACATGTCACAGTCACTGTGGCTCAGCAGTTAAGGAACGAGGACAGGAACTCCGTGTGAATCTTCATTGCTGGGGAACTTAGGTGAAAGCAACAAGATGTGCTCACTAAGCAGTTCTGGTCACTGATACCATCAGATGTGGGTATTATAATTGCAGATATTTCAAAATAGGCTGTGTCTATGTTTGTCCCCATAGTAACTGTCACTGATTAGTTCTGGGGCATTTGTAACTTTCCAGTGTTGTCCTGCTGACCTGAGATAAAGGTTTTATACTCCATGTGTTTAGTTTTTCCAACAATAAATATCAGTATTGCATTCTCATTGGAATGAGTATTGCAGGTTTTGGAAAACAGTACAAGACAGAAATGAAAGCTAACATCAGAAATGAATATTTATTATTGGTTTTACTTCTATGCTTACACAAAAGTTAGGAATAAAACTGATTATTTTTACACTGCTTTTTATGTTGTTGGCAAAAAGTCCAGGTTTATTTATTTATTTTTTTAATAGGCATTGGAAGTGGCATGGTTTATCTGCCTGCAGTGGTCATGGTAGGGCAGTATTTTCAGAAGAGAAGAGCACTTGCACAAGGGCTCAGTACCACAGGAACAGGATTTGGAACTTTCCTAATGACTGCCTTACTGAAGTACCTCTGCTCTGAATTTGGGTGGAGGAATGCCATGTTCATCCAGGGGGCCATCTCCCTGAACCTTTGCGTCTGTGGAGCACTTATGAGACCACTCCCTCCCAAAGACCTCCGTGAAAAATATGTGGTGAGAAGTGATAGTGAAGAAAACCGGGCAAAAGCTCAGTCCCATTCTACAGAGACTATAAAATCCAATGGAGTCCTCGGTGAAGAACCAGAGAAAAAAGAAGAGGCAGCAAATGAAGAAGTGCCTGTCAGTGTGCAGCACGCAGAAATTGGAGGTAAATCGGGAAGTGGAAGGAGCATGTATGGACTGCGCCTCTTCAAGACAGTGAGCCAGCTGACAGTTACAGTCAGGAAGGGCTTTGCACTCTGGTACTCCAGCTACTTTGGAGCTGCATCACTGTTTACCAATAGAGTATTTGTGGCCTTTATCATTTGGGCTTTGTTTGCCTATAGCAGCTTTGTCATTCCCTTTATTCACCTTCCAGAAATAGTCAAGCAGTACAACTTATCTAGGCAGGACAATGTATTTCCTTTGACATCCATTATAGCCATTGTTCATATTTTTGGTAAAGTGATCCTTGGAATCGTCTCTGATCTCCCATGCATCAGCACATGGAATGTCTTCCTCATGGCTAACTTTACCCTGGTCACCTGCATTCTTACTTTGCCACTAATGCAGACATACGTTGGCCTGGCTGTGGTTTGTGCTCTAATAGGATTTTCTAGTGGCTATTTTTCTCTAATGCCTGTTGTGACTGAAGATTTAGTTGGAACTAAACACCTTGCAAATGCCTATGGCATCATCATTTGTGCCAATGGAATATCTGCTTTGTTTGGACCACCCTTTGCAGGTAAAAAGTTCAAATTGCTAATGAACAGATGTTTGTGTAATGACCGTGTGACTATATTATAAAACCTTCTGATGTTATGACTATGTGTAGTTAACAAAATCACAGCTACTCCAGAATGGACAGCACATTGAGCTTTATATTGTACAGATTTACAGGTCACATCTGCTGGGTTCCAGCTCACTGCCCTCACATCACAAATAGCAGTTCTTGGACATAACCCCAAATCTATTACAACCTATCCTTACAATGACATGTTTCCTTAAAATAGTTATCATGCACTTTTTTAAATGAGAAAGGTGTAACCTATTTTATAGCATGTTTTATATGCTATATGCACTATTCATTCCTTTACCCACATGAAGAAATGGTGATTAGTTCTCAGGGTAGGCAGTTGTTTATACCACAGCATTACCCCAGGAACTGTGCTGTTTTGGGTGTCTCCACTCCAAACTGCCAACCGATGTGTTGATTTAACTAACTTTGCTTTGCCTTCCTTCAGCCAGAAATACCTACTTTGGGGACTGCAGTGCTTATAGCCTCTTTACTGCCAAGCCCAGCAGAAGGGAGAAGTGTATGTATGCTATCCCTAGAGCTACTTAGGTTTAAACAGACATTCATTATGAATTTCCTCATAGAAAGAGGTGGGGGAGTACAGAAGAGATATAGGTACTGATTGTCAGTACTGTATCAGACTCCAGCTCTCTTTTACAGAGGTGCTGCTGAGAATAAAGCTGTGAGAAGTCTAGGGAGTCATGGCCAAGGTCAGCCAGGGGCAGCTCTAGGCTGAAGGGAAGCCAGCAGCAGCATGAGCAGCCCAGGAAGAGAGAGCCCTTCTCTCCCCACCACTGGGTGAGCAGCACGAGTGAGAAGAAAGCTCGCTCAGTGCCCCTTGAAAGCAGCAGTGTTTTACTCTGCCACCTCAGAGTTCCCTCAGCTCCTCCCAGTCTGTGCTAAACCTGTCTCTGTACTTGGGCTTTAGTTATGAAGCAAATTGGATGGAAGTAGCTGATGTAAAGAGAGCTTCTGATCTTGTGAGTACATTGCAATGCAGCCAGCGTGGCGTGAGGGAGTTTTGCTCATTTGGGTTCTCAAACCTTCCTAAAGTATTGAAGGAATAACTTTAATGAAGAAGTAACTTTAATGTGTTTCTGCAAAGGAATTGAGGCTGGAATGAGGGTCATTGCAGTATGGAAATTGTATCTCTTGAACAATCTTTTATTGGTATGTGAGGCTTGGAAACAGCTATGGGGAATGTGTTTGCTTGTACAAGGCATGGCATTTGAACTAACCAATATTGGGCATTTTACAAAGGCAGTGTCAGGGAGGAGGAACTAATTGGTTTGGGATTACAAAATACCAATTTTAAAATCAGACCTGTGACAACTTCTTTGAAAAATATTTTTTTCCACAAAGCTTCTGTGGATTTGGCATAAATGTCATGAAAGAAATGTGAAGTATTTTTTGTATTTTCTCTCAAAATGTACTTTTCTGTCAAGCTTTGTAACAAATATATTTTGTCCTTATTTTCCAGGTTGGATCTATGACATCACACAAAAATATGATTTTTCTTTTTACATAGCTGGATTGCTGTACATGGTGGGAATAATATTTTTACTTATACAACCTTGTATTCAAATGAAACAGCCAAGAGAAAAACCTACAGAAGAAGCACAAGTATAGAACAAATTCCAGAACCTTTTTTAACAGAACTTTTTTGTTTTCATGTTTCTCTTGTGTGACAGTATGAAGATGTTTTTCTTAGAAACAACCACATTTAGCTGCACTTAAGTGAAAAGCAAATGTGCTCCATAATGCTTATAAATTATTGGAAACATGCTTTTGAAATTAGTTAAGGTATTTTACTTCAGAGCTACCAAATACAATGATTAAAAGCACACTGCAAGTATTTTAATATTAGAACAATGCTAGGAACCCTTACTCTTGCTTTTCTTTTAACTTTTCACCATTAAGCATTGGTGAAAATCCATTGACTGCAGTGCAGTTACTCTGATTTACACTAGTCCTATGAGAGAATTTGGTCAGGACATGAATGATTTATAAAACTCCTTTCTACTATGTAATCAATTTGATGAAAGATTAGTTACTGAGTATAAGAAAATGATTGTATTTCTTGCCCGGCTAGTCAAGTATTGTTGAAATGTTATTATAGTAATTCCATTAATTCAGCATAAAATTACTATTTCTGCAATGCAAATCTGAAGAAAAGTTCTCATCTATTTCTGAAGTGATTCACTTGGACACAATAGGTCCCCATCAGCCCAGTATATTCTGTGATTCTACTTCAGTGATTTTTTTTTTTTTTAAAGTATAAACTGCATCTAAAGTAGCCATCTTCAATACATAGGCTGCATTTTAAATACTGTGACACTTAATGCACCTGAACTAAAAACCCCATGAATGCAGAAACAGGAAACATATGGAAAGTATCGTGGCTGGAAAATGTTTCCAGAGACAGTTTGAATTCTCTGACCCCTTTACCTAATTAGAGCTATTGTAGAAATTAGTAGCATTGCCACTGACTCCTTCCATGGGAATGAACTTTACTACAGCACACTAAATTTTGTTATAATTAATTTTAATTTAATTGTTCACAAACTCTGTTACAAATGAGCAGTCATGTCGCTGCTTGTAATGTACACCATGAACTAAGATTGATGTTTGAGAAGCTTATTCACTAGAAAATTAGATACTGCAAAGCATGGAATAGCTAAAGAGCATTTAAAATATTCAAATAAATTTTCTTAACATTAAGGATCTGGAAACCAATGCAGAAGGTGATATATGGTGATACAGGGCATATTTTTTCAGCTATGAGAGGTGAGTCTGAAGTTAAGTTTCCTATCAAATAAAAACCACTGTAAGTTTTCATCCTCTTAGCTTTATGAAAGTTCTTTGCATGACAAATCAGGTTCTTAGTTTAATATTGCTACGTGCTGCTGGAATTCCTTAAAAAGCAGTTGAAACTATTCAATTATACTGAAGAACTATTAGGAAACAGTTCAGTATGCAACAATATCAATATCCTTATCTTCTTTATAGCTGCAAGGTTGGTTAACTAAAAGTTCTGAATGTTGTTGTTCTATATTGCAAGTCACCAGCTTCTTAATGTTGCACTTCTACAACTTTTTGCAGGGATATACTTTAAAGATCACTAAAATGAGCAAAGCTAAAAAATAAAACATTAAGAAACCCTGAATTACTTTAAGATTTACATCAGTGCAATCATATAGGGTAGTTATGTATGGACTTTAAAACTCATGTAAGACAACTGAGGTGGCACCGAACTGCAACACATGGTGTTAAAACACAGTCAGTAACTTCTTAAAATCAGCTTTTTTTATTGGAGAAAATTTGCACGTAAATTTCCACATCAGTTCTTTGTTACATGTTAAATGTCTTGGTGGGAATGCTGCTGGTGGCTCATTTGAACTGAGCTATCTTTTATTGGTGAAATATATATTGTAGTGATGATTTCCCTCATTTGCCTTTTTTTTTGAAAGATATGTATTCTTCATACATAGATCTTCACTTTTTCTTTTGTCAAAAGCAACTTTATTTGCATATTATAGTAATAAAAAATATGTTGTTCACTTGTGATATCTGCAATAGATCTTTCTATAGAGGTACTTACAGGGCCATATCTTGGGAATAAACTTACATTAGCCAAAAATACACTTTCTGTTCATTTATTAAATTAGTATAGTATTTTGGCCACATAATGAAATTCGTATTCCTCATTATCCTAAAATGAAATAATCACAAAGAGGAAAGAATATATATGGAAGTGGTTCTTTTACCTAAAGATAATGTTTCCAGCATATTGGTATACAGTTGTAGAACAAAAAATCCTTAATCTAAATCAGCAAATATTTAAGTATTAAAGTACTGGTTTATAAAGAAACAGAATTATACAAGAACCCTGTATTCACAGTTTTTAATCAATTTATAAAATTCAAGTTTAGTACTTGTCATGTTAAAAAATTGCCAACTCCTTAAACTCTTCAAATATGAAACTCTTATATCCAAATACTGAAATCACTGTTTTTAATACTTGGGTCCTAAATCTAGTAAATGGTAAATTAGGTATTAATCAGCCTCTATAAATGACAATGCCACAGCATCTGCTATAAGCCATGGAGCACGTGTAGCACCGCTACAAAACACAGAAATCAGAATGAAGAAATACAAAATAGCACAACCCATTCTATTGCAGTAACTGCTCTGATGCTGTTTAAAACACAATTTCAGGATACCCAATCTATTAAACATTTAATTATTTACATGTTGCTCCTGGTAAGATACCTTTTTTCATCTTTCAGTCCTTAAAAAGTCTCTTTTCCCTAGTAAGGAAGAAAAGTCCATGTGTCTGACCTAACAAAGAACACATTGCTCCTGCCTCTTTTGGAGCTGCAGGTGACATTTGTGTGTGTGAAGGTTCCCAGCCCACTTGCTGTGGGGGTCTCTTTCATTTCAGGTGTGGCTGTGTCATGCAAGCTCTGCACAAGAGCTTCCCAGATCACATTACTGTCACACAGCTACTCGTTAGAGAAAGTAGAGGCCTGAAATCATCATTTGGCTTACTCATTGCAGATTATTCTACTCCACAAAATGTGTTTAGACAGCACAGAGACCTTGGATGAAGGTCACTTGCAGTGCAAGCTGTCCACACATTTTGAAAGATGCAGTGGTAATTAAAACTCACAGGAGATCAGCAGGAGTTTTGCCCAGAGTTGCCAGTGCAAGATATCGCACGTTCTTCTGTGAAAATTCCAAGGAGCTATTTTTGGTATAATACACAAAGCCTTTCTGCCACTGTAAAAAAAAAAAAAAAAGGCAAATAAAAGCAAAAAAAAAAAGCAGCTGTAATGCCATGTATTTTCCTGGTGTGTAATTCATACAGCTGCTCTGAAATCAACCAATCTGTGTAAGCTGACACCAAAAAACCTGTCAGGATGTAGAAATCACATCAGAAATACAAATCTGTTTTCAAGGTAAGTAAAAGGGGGTTTGAATAAAAATGCAAGTTTAGAAACCTTTCAGATATACTGTAAGAATTAAGCCTGTTTCTCATGAGATGCTTTTCCTCCTTCAGAATGACCCCATAAACAGAATCAGGTGGATACAATATAAGGAAAAAAAATCTAGGAAGATACTTTGTGTCATATATTATCTACTCATTGTAAATTATATGAGGACACAGAAACATTGATTTTTTTCCCCCAAATGTTCCACTTTTCTACAGGTGCAGTTGCAGGAGCCTAAGTGCAGCTGTACTCAATGCAAGCGGTAACAGAAATAGAAAAGCAAAAATCCTGGTATAACTTGTGTTACACACTGCAGATGTAGCTGGATACCTTGAACTGCTTCATCCATTGCCTACAGCAAAGCTGTCTCACAATATGTGTGGTCCTAGTTGTTCTTATGCAGGCATGGACAACATCCTGGCACATTCTAGGAGAGCAAAACCAGGGATTATTGGGGGAAAAATATGTAAAAGTGCTGAAATGAAAATGTATGAACCTTTTCAAAGTTCTCTTTACATTTCTGCTTACTCTCTGCCACTCGACAATCTGTTTTGCCTATGAAAAAAGGACATCTTAATGTTAAAAACAATATAGACTGTTTTTTACTATTGCATATATTTATTTCCAAACACAGTGCTCTATAAAGAGAAAAACATGCAGGAAAAAAAGCAAAACCAATTATCCCATCCATTCCCTGGATGTGTTTTATCCCATCCATTCCCAGGCTGTGTTTTATCCCATCCATTCCCTGACTGTTTTATCCAAGGCATTCCCTGGATGTGTTTTATCCCATCCATTCCCTGGATGTGTTTTATCCCCTACATTCCCTGGCTGTTTAATCCCAGGCATTCCCTGATTGTGTTTTACCCCAGGCATTCCCTGACTGTGTTTTATCCCATCCATTCCCTGGCTGTTTTATCCCATCCATTCCCTGGCTGTGTTTTATCCCATCCATTCCCTGGCTGTTTTATCCCATCCATTCCCTGGCTGTGTTTTATCCCAGCCGTTCCCTGGCTGTTTTATCCCATCCATTCCCTGACTGTGTTTTATCCCATCCATTCCCTGGCTGTTTTATCCCATCCATTCCCTGGCTGTGTTTTATCCCATCCATTCCCTGGCTGTTTTATCCCATCCATTCCCTGACTGTGTTTTATCCCAGCCGTTCCCTGGCTGTTTTATCCCATCCATTCCCTGACTGTTTTATCCAAGGCATTCCCTGGCTGTTTTATCCCATCCATTCCCTGGCTGTGTTTTATCCCAGCCGTTCCCTGGCTGTTTTATCCCATCCATTCCCTGGCTGTGTTTTATCCCAGCCGTTCCCCGGCTGTCCCGAGGCGCGGTGACCGCGGCCCTGCCCCGGGCTCCCTCTGGCGGCCGACCCGCCCCGCAGCGCCCGGAACCGGAGGACGGGATCGTGCGGAGCATCCGACACGAATCCCACCGGGACTGTGGCCGGGACACCGCACAGGAGAGCAGCTCGCTGGGAAAGTGTCGGGAAAACACGCGCAATGCTCACACGGTGGTGTCCACGTTAGGACTTCTGTTCATTGTTTCTTTTGACGTGGAGCTTCTTTTACAGGAAGTAACAATAGCACCAAGTGAACAACCTAAAATCCTCTGAAATGCACATTGAAAGCGTCTGGACCTCTTGGAGAGCAGGATTTATACTCAGAACCTCAGTCAGAGAAATGTCATGCTGTAACAATACAGATACCTGCTGAGTTCAGCCTACAAGGATGCACAGCACCGGATGGACACACAGAGCTCCCACACTCCACTTCCCAGTCTTGAGTGGAGAGACTGTTCTGTTTCCTCTCTTTAGAAATCTGAATATGCTACTCTGTAATTCCATAGAAAGCAGCATTCCATCTTATGCATAAATTAGTCTGGAAATAAAAACTCATATTATTTGGGCAAATTTTTAATTCCCTAAATATACTGCTGAAATTGAGAGAAATTGAGCATGGCTTTACTTGTTCTGATAGATTACTGCATTATACCAAAATAATATTTTTATTATTATGCATTCTTAATTCTTTCTAGGATTTATTTAATTCAGAAATATCCAAGGTTTTGTGTTAAACTAATGAAAAGTTTACTGCCCTCCACACAACACCTTATCCTACTCCACTCACACTCTTCAAATGACAGATGAATTCCAAATATAGTGACAAATAATTTCCTGGTCTCTCTCCAATCTATTCTCTTCCTCTCCTTTAGTTATTTTTACTCCCTTATTCTCCATTCAGTTGTTCCCTAGTCACAATATCAACTGATTTATCTTCAAACTGAAATAAAGCCCAGAACTTCAGCAAGCTTATCTACTCCCATCTGGCCTTCATCTCTAAATTAATGACACGCTCTATTTTCCTGTCTTGCCATTTCCTCCTGTGCTTTCTTTGCCCCGTCCCCTTTTTCTTGTGCTCACTTGAACTCACTCTCACTAAAGCATCTGTAATGCCTTGGCAGCCACACAACAGGAACAGCAGCACAGCCACGTCCTCTGGAACTGCCAGGTGGACACAGAATTTTTCTTGAAATCTTGTCCCACATAGCCTCAAAATAATACAAACCCTGTGAGTAACCTCATTCTGATTGGGATGTACTATGCACCAGACATGTCCCACTGTCCATACTACAAGTTTGATCTGGCTCTCTGAAGTCTTTCACAGCATATCCAATTTTCATGGCAGAATCAAGAGAACTAAACCTGTTTTTAACTTCCTCATAAGGTCTCACTGTTGCCGATGTTCTCATTAATTATGCCACCTAAAAACTGATAGGCTTCATTCTAGGCCTACACAGCACCCTTGGGATAAGCATAAAATATTTTCTCTTTAAAATAGTTCTCTTCCTATTTTCCACAAGCTAAAATCTTCTTCTCTCCAACCTGAATTACTGCAGCAGCCTTTCTTCAGGCTCTGCCAAGGATAGAAGATACAATTTTGAGGTATTCAGACCCACAAAAATAAGCTTCCTACATGACAGCTCTGAATGTTTTAGCTTTCCATCCCAATTTCCTGACCCTACACAGACCAGGAAGCTGGAACAGTTGACCTCCTAAAGGCCTTTCCAATACATCTTCTCTTTTGCACCAACAGAATTCCCCTCATTCTCCTGCAGCTTCTAGACTATCCTTCCAAGCCCTTACCCCTCATTTGGCATGGAGAGGTTGCCCTTAGCTCCAGTTGTCCAATAATGACAACTTCTGTTATTCACTCTTTAAAGTTTCAATTAAACATGTACATACTATTTCCCGTAATTTCCTGAGAGCTGGGAACTTCCTAGCAAGTAAGCAAAATTCACCTCTTTCTCCTTCTGTGTTTCTAACAGTTCCTTGATGCAAAGTCTACAAAAAATATTGAAAAAAAACCCATCTCTTTCCTTGTGCTCATGTCTTTTGTCAAAGACATAAACTTAAGGAATTTTTGTTTGGTGATGAGTCCAGTATAAAGGGATCCTAGCCTGTGGGTGAAGTTTCTAGACACTAAATAATACAAATCATAACACAAAGCAAAGCTTTCACATTTCTAATACTTAATCCTGGAAGTAGTGTGCAACACCCAGCCATGGGTTACAATGGAATTACCTAGATCACTGTGTTTATTACAAAACAAAAGCTTACAGGATAAACACAGCCTTTCTAAGATCTGGTTTTTACTGTAGCCATTCAGCTTGATTCATTTATTGTCTCAAAAAAAGGACAATCCTTATTTACTTGTTGTCTTAAGTAACACAGACAGATTGATGATTATGTTAAACCAATGAGATGAATCAAAGCCAACAGGCTGCTCAGCAAAGCTAACAATTCCAATTTGAATTTGTGGGGTTTTAAATTTTTACTGTTTCAAATCTGTGTGAAACTTGAGAAAGTCTGGCAATATCGTCAAGCTCCAGAAAGGAAATGATGTACAGGAGCAATGGGACAGGAAGCTGTTCCAGGAAGTCACAGTTAACCTCAGCACAGATTGAGGACGTTCCAGAACTCTGGCACCGAACACTACAGCAATCTGAACTGGGGAAAAATGAAACCAAATCCAAGAGACAACAGATTTGTGAAAACCTGAAATTCCTTTCCAATAATCTCAAGTTATACAGGTACATCTTTAAAAAAACCCAAAAAGCAACAACAAACCAAAAACAACCCCACAAAAAGCTTATTTTTTCTATGTTTTTCTAGACAAAATATTATTTAACATTATTATTTATTTATTATATTATTTGACATTATTAATTATTATAATATTAATGAATGTTCAGATTATTTTTTGGATCAACTTTTCCACACACATACAGATTTTTATGTAAAGATTGTGCTATTTACTCAGAGGGACGTTAGTAAAACAACTGAAAAAAGTACTTCAGTCTTATGCTTTGGGGAAAATAATGATAGCTCTGACATCACAAGGCTCTGCAGTTCTGCTTCTTATCTTACATAGGTGCAGTTAAACCGACATGAAATTGAAAGCAGTTCCCTTCTACAGGGATGTGGCATTTTTTTACTCTTTCTTCAGATCACTTATCTATTTTATCAAATTTCTGTAATAAAGTTACTGGTTCACTGTAAAAGAGAATCCTGAATTCAATTTGCTACACTTTTAATGAACAGCTAGTGGTACATTTTGAAGCTGAATATTCTTTCCTAACAAAATGAATGCAGCCATCCAGATTTGCACAATATTTTTTTTCCCTTATATTTCACAGAAATTGAAACTATACTGACTATAGGACTATTTTGATTCAGTTTTCCTTCCAAAGTATTTTGTAAGATAAATTACAAAACCCAAGCTTATGTGAATACCTTTGAAAGAGCTTTGAAAAATGACACAATTTTACTGTTAATATTTTTTTTTCTTCTTTTTTCCCCTCCAAATATTCCTTAGGTAACTATATGGGGGGAGGCTATCATCTTAGCTTCCTTCCTGTCTTTGGCATGACCCAAAGGTTGCCCGATATTCTGCAGCTCTCTTTTCCATGCTGTATCACACTGCAGAATCAGTTTGCTCTCAGTTCTCCTTTGCTTTTTGCATTCCAAGCATCTCAGTTCTATATAGTTGGTAATTTCCCTCAAATTCCTTATGCAAGTACAAAATGATCTACACAGTCAACTAAAAATGGTCAGGCTGATCTAATTTCAGCTGATATGGGAGAATGCTCCAAATCTTCTCATCCTGGGAATGATGAATTTAAATAATATTTTCACTGTACATCTCTTTAATGTTGAATGATCAAGCAGGCTACCACACGAATACTTGAGTTTTTCTTTATTAGAAATTATTTATTTCTAGAAAAATAGATCTGGTAAACAATCTGATTGGTTTGGTTATTCTAAAATATATTTAGGGGCTTTTTTTATGTATGTGAAGCTAACAATTAACTAACGGTGGCAATCTATTGAATTTTAAGTTTTCTATAAAATTTTCATTTTGATAGTGCTGGATAATATTTGATGACTTGTACTAATTGTTCACTCGTCCAGAAATATAAGTAGACCTCTCTTCTCTTGCTCAACACTATCATAAATTATTTTTTCATCATTGCAAAACCAAATACAAAACCTTTCCCTATCCTCTTGGCTTCATGAAATTATGAAAAGAAGTGTAATGATATATTATTTAACTGGCCAAAAAGAACAGAAAACATCTCAAAACAAATGTGGATGTTTACACTTGTATGGTAGTTCTTATAAATTTAGAAAAATGGTAATGTTAATAGTTCAGACACCTTGTAAAAAAAAAGTTCTATAAAATCCCAGTCATGTGTAAAGAGATAAAATCATGGGAATGAAAACCAGGAGATAATGACAGGAAATACCAAGACTTAACAGGAAAACATTTTAGTGGCAGGAGTGTACCAGACATTTAGCATCAAACCATGGATCTGGTGAAAAATATTTATTCAAACCCTCAGCTGGCAAATAAATCAGTATGGATAACTAGAATATTATTCCAGAATACATATATATATATTCTTCCAGTGTATATGTTTATGTATATATATATATATATATTTCTGGAGAATTAATAGAAAAATAATAGTGCGTGAATACTTAGGAGCAGCCAAGCTCTTAACAGGAGGTGAGGAGGTGTAAAAACATCTGATTGTGTGGAACAGCAAGAACTATGGACAGAAATAATATCATTATGACAATACAACTCACAAACATAGTAATTTATACTTGTTACACTTCTATTTATGTTAGCATTTTTCTAAAAAGAAAACCCCTTTATTTTATTTTACAATTTTAATGAAAAATAGAGGGAAACCCCCCAGTTTTAGAGATACTTTTAGAAGGAGAAAGAAATTACCATATTTTAGAAAAGACTGGCAACTGTGACTTTCAATATTTTCTATAGGGTAGGAAATCTCTGAACCACCAATAAGACTTTTCAAGAAAAAGCAGGCAGATCTTATTTATAGCCTACTGGATTATTTGTAACCTACTAAAACCACAGAATAATAGCAGAAAACTGCTTGCTAACAATAATTTAATTATCTAAATCATTGCACCCACGTAACATAAAACAGATGTTTCATTGTGACATCATATTAATATCAAATGCTGCAGGAAAACCTTACACTATGAGCAATGAGTAAAAACCAAAAAGCTGGAATTCTTCTCACCAGCATATATTCACATGTCAAATCTATTTTTACAAGGTAAATAAAAATAAGAAATCAACAAAAAGGTATAGAAGATTACATCTTTGCAAGCTCAATTTTTTAAAAATTATGAACAATTTTGCCATTAATTAAATGTGATACAACATTTTGCTTCAATTAATGGAGCAATTAGGAACTTCTGCAAAACCCCAGCATATTTAAAGAGTCTCTGAGACTGAGCCAAGTTCAACAGACAGTCCATTTTCTGTTGGTTCAGGACATATTCATTCCTCTTCTTGACAAAACAAGCAGTAATAACTGGAATTAAAGATTGGTTTTGTCATGAACTGTGAGTGCTGTTTGAAACTTTTTCCACGGTTTGTGCATATATCCAGTCCCTTGAGCTCAGAATGTGCTGTAGGAAGCGTTAGATTTTAATAAGCAAAGCATAGTGAATGTGTTGGTATTACCTGAGACTCTAAGCAAAGATACACTCAAGCTTATTCTTGAAAAGAGATAAATATTTGTGCCCTCCCCCTACCACCATAGCTCTTTCCCAAGATTCACGTACTCCTTGGGAAAGCAGATCCCCTCCAACTTGGTGTAAATAATCATGGAATCACAGAATCACCAAGGCTGGATGAGACCTTCAAGATCATCCAGTCCAACCATCAACCCAGCATCTCCATAATCATCCCTAAATCGTTCTCCAAGTGTCACATCCAGACGCCTCTGGAACACCTCCAGAGACAGTAACTGCAGCACCTCCCTGGGGAACTTACTTAAGTAAGATGATGATTAGATAAGATGATGATTCAATAAGATGATGTCTACAAAAGCTGTTGATGAGAAAAACAAAATTTCATTTGAAAATGACACTTTTCGAGTTCATAATAAAACCAGGATAACTATGAAGTCATATCTGTAAATATTTTTTTAATGTCTGTACAGAATCAGAATACAAAATCTCTCACCAATCCAAGGTTTCTTTGTGCTATCAGGTCTCAGACTACAAAAGAGACTGCAGGTGCAGTTATGAACTTCTCAATTTCCAGACTAGATCATAACTCACCTCACCTATCCCCAGCAGTTACTGAATTAAGGTGTCTTTGGCTTAGCATTTTCAGAAGACTGTTTCTTCTGTTAACCATGATTAACCATACCTTGTGACACGAACACCCCTTAAATTAATTCATTACTGGGTACCAAAATTATAAGAAGATGCAAAGCAGTCACTACCTGGGACACATAGTTCCATGGAACTTTGGGAAAATGCATCATTTTTTCAGATCTTTTTAGTGGCTAGTCTGTCTCTGAGGTTAATTTAATGGTGTCCCCAGTGCTTTTCTTTTCCTGGATGTCTGCTCCTGAAGTAATTTTGAACTTGTATAGTCTCAATCACCTGTTGCATTAGCAGTTGATTGTGTCAAATTAGACAGGGAATTCAAATCTGTGTGTCTCACAACATGGCCATAGAAACAAATGTGCTGGCACCGAGCATTATGAGCTACTAGCCATAAGAACGTTGCTTCCAGGCCTATATTTGTTGCTAAAATCTCTTTCATTGTCTTATAATGAAACTATCAGTGTTGCTAGGCTTTATCATATATTTAGGTTTACTGTAACATCTGTTTTTTCCATTATTCATACATTAATTTATATTAATTAATTAATTAATAGGAAAAAGTATGTTAGCCAAAGCAATCCCATCTTCCATGAAATTTGTTGCAGATCAGAATTGCTAGATTATTCCACTATATGCCACCCAACATTTGTATTTATTATTATCCTCCTGGGATGTTATAATTTCTCTAGGTCTTAAATGATGAAATTCATTCCAAAGGGAAATTTTCCACCACCTGAAAATTATCTACAACCATGAAGGAAAAAAAAGAAAAAAGGCAGAAGAATTTAATACGAAGTACATGAGATAAATATATTACCAGATTCAGGGTTTGGGTTATGCAAATATTACTACAGTCCCAAAAGAAAGTTTTCTTAAAGGATCAGACCACAGTTACATTACCAGTGGCTTCAAGGGACAATAAACATCCCATAATGCATCTGCAACAAGTGTAAAATGTTTTAGCAACCCCTGCATGCAAATTATTCACAGAAATGAACACATACTTAAAGATGTCTCAATGGGCAAGACTAATAATATTCTGGTTTTGTTTATTCATAGAATCACAATGTATCAGGTGTTAAATTATGTGGTTACATAGAAATACCCATCCAACTGCTCAGGCATTCAAACATGGCAGCTTAGAAGTTAAACTGGGATTTTAACATTTTGTAAAAATCAAAACTAATAGGACAGTTCAAAGCTCAGCACTTAATACTGTCTGAAAACTCCGGTAAAAGCTCTTCAGAAATACACATTCAACTTATTTTCAGAGACAGAAAAAGAAAAGAAAATCTGCATTACAAAGCATGCAACTGAGACAAAAAAATTAACGTGAATAGTAAACTAGATAGTTATGAAATGATGGAGTATAAGTGGTCCTAACTACCAGTAATTTTCCCAGAGTTCTCTTAAAACATTACATATGTGCTTGAACAGTGTGTCAGCTTTTAATATTGGCTTTCTTTTTGTTGCTGTCACAGCTGGGTCTACATGACAGGAAAGTCATCATTCACACAAGTTGCTCATAAAGATCACACTCCAAGACACAAGTAAAATTCACTTGCTGTTGTAGATAAAGTTAAAAACCCCCATATATTCCTGTGTTGCTAATATTAATCTGGTTTATTTCCCTCCATTTAAGTGAGAAAAGTCAAGACTCTACATTTTAGTGCAATACAACAGTCAGTCATATCTATAGGTGGGTTCCCGACGCGAGTGATAAAACTGACAAATGAGAATATTAGTAAGGGGAAAAATTAGAAACACATTCACACATGTGCATATTAAAAAACATACTCCATAGATGGCTATTTTTCTACTGGCATGCCAAAAAGGAAAATTAAAAGCAAGCCTTAAATTAACTGTCAATACTTCCATATACTGACTGAAAAACACAGAATTACTTTTACAAATCTTAGCTCTGACAACAGTAATTGACATCTCTCAACATCAAATTTAACTTTAGATACTTCCAGTATTTCAGTGCTAAAATGTAGGTTTTAAAGTTGAGCATTAAGTATTTGTAACTCCCAGTGAGTTGCATTCAGTTTAATCACAAATTTTCAAATTAAAGCTCAGATTCCAGATGATCTGATAAGGCAGGCCTACACTAATCATTTCCGTATTTTTCAAATTCTTCTTTTATCCTTATACCTCATATACAGCAACAGTAAATAAGTTTGAATAAATGCTTAACACCTTTATCTGGATGTCAAATATAGCCACATAGAATTTATAATTTTGATGTTATTGTAGCTAATATATGATTAAATGGGGTAATCATAATGGCTAAATCATATATCTGATCGCATATATAAAAAATAGCTTTGATTAACACTCAGAGATATCCACAGTACTCTGTAAACAACCTTACTGTATGAATAAAAGGAAACAGTCCTACTCAGTTACATAAGTTAATTTTATTTTACATTACACAATCTCTAGCCCTTTGCAGTGAAACAGTTGCATCTTTGAAGGCAAAAAAGCCCATATTCACCCAAATTGCATTCTAGAATTTAATATATGAAAAATAAATGATACCACTGAAACATTTGATACAGTGGAATTAACATTTCTGCGATGTACATACACAATATAGACTACTGTGTTGTTAAAATAACACCGTTTCATACATGAGTGGTAATGAGGATTCAATGCAAAAAGGATTATAAAGCCCTTGTCATTCTGTTTCACAGATGATGTTACTACCTGGGAAGGCTTCAGAACTCGAATGTTTGCAGCCCAGCACAGGAATAATAGGACACTGAATGCTGTACTGTACTTCCTAAAGCTCTTTTTATCTCTAGCAGTGTAGAAAGAAGTAGCACACAAGGCTACTTCCATTCTTATTTGTGGAAAGCATGAGGTGAGAATAAGGTCAAAACAAAACTGATACACAAGTAGAGAAAGAAAAGACATCTCTAACATGTTCCTCAGCTTGCATACCCTTCAACATGGTCCACAGTATATATGAGAAAAACCTCATTGTTAAAGAAGAAAAGGAACATGGTTAATAGGCTTTCTCCTGGTCTTTTCATGTTGCTGTTGGAGGCGACATTTCTTCAAAAAAACCCCAACCAAACAAACCCATTTCTCAGCATGAAAATGCCAAATCGAATTGAAAAAGAAAATAGCTACCTGCCCCCAAAACCACTTACCAAAACCCATTAATAACTGTTGCTTTTAAACTTTTGAACTTGCATACCTAACAATGTTGTACAGATTAAATCTATATGTCTACACAGAAAAGTAACTATACACAATTTTAGAAATCTGATTCTTAAAAAAAGCAGGGCTACGTCGCACCACAGATTACAGTGCATTGGGATCTGTTATCAAATACATTAATCAGTACTTTTCAGCCTGGGATATACAGTACAATAAAACAAAGTATACAGATTGCAGATGCTCAAAGTCTGCACTGCTGTAAGCAAGACAAACTTTCCATAGTAAATATTCAATATACTTTTTGTTTATTATTTTGTGTATAAGTGAATTTAAGTATAATGTGATCTTAAATATATGCAAGTGCCCAAGAACATATTTATTCCAAACACTAGAGTGGGAATATGTGTGTTTAGACTCTTGTAAAAGATTTTTATCTTCACAGCATCTAAAATGGAATATAAGTCAATACTCTGCAAATGAAATATCCTCGTCCATTACAGTACGTGTTTTAATATGGGTATAAAAATTTACTTTCTTGCAGTATTGTCATACAATTCCAAATTATTGTTGTATAAATTCCAAGGCATTTTAATAGGAATTTAAAAAAAACCTACAGAAATACATACTTCCATAACATCGCCTCCTCTTAATTGCTGTACCAGGAATCAAACTGCCATAGAACTGTACCAAAATGGAAGGGTCAGGGCAACATGCAGAGGCACAGGAAAAGTAAAATATTCAAGTAATTTTATTGAACACAACTGGGATTTTTTGAAATATTATTCTTTAATTTACAGTGGAACAAACTGTCAATAGCACCACTCCATTCAAAAACTTCTTTATGTACAAATACCCAGGAAAAATTGCAGTTACCTTGGTAATTTCTTAGCATGTGGTTATTTCAAATAAAAATATTGCATAGATTTTATAATACTATACTATTTGCATAGATTAAAAGATGAATAATGGAAAGTGTTATGAGTGCATCCTGGTTACCATGGACACAATCCATTCTCGATGTTATTTGGAGGTGCAAGTGGTAAAGGAATTCACTACCACCACTGCTTATTCCATTGCCATTTTCTTCATTAAAAAAGAGAGAAGAGGAAAGGATGAGCAAACCCAAATCTAAACAGCAGCAACCAAACAAGGCTTCAGGTAAAAAGTCATTGCAATTTTTTTAACAAATAGAACCACTAAATATTTAAGTGAAAATTAGAAAAAAAAACCAAACAACTATTTAGGAAGTATCTGTTGTCAAAATGAATCTGAACTGGAGATTACCAGAAGCATAGAACTTTTCACATTGTATGACAAAGTAATATTTGAAATTTGTCATATGGTGAGCCAGCTTTTAAGGATGTGGGTCTCACTCTCCCTTTAATCTCATTCGGAAGCTATAGAAGCAAAGACAAGTCTCACACGTCAGACTCATACTGTATAATAAGAAACTTCTGGGGGAAGTTGAGACAGACGGTGTGAATTGTGAAACCCTGTACAAAGGCAAATATGAGAAACTTTCTCCTTCCCCAGTACATTTTTAGGATTTCAAACTTCAAATTCAGTTTTTGCTTTGCCTAAAACTAGTAACTCAAATACAATTTCTCAGATTACAGGCTATATGGAGGTTAATTTTTCACTCAAATTATTCTCCTCTAAAAAGTTAAACATTCATTGGAGAAGGAAGGTGACTACAGAATCTAGAAAATAATGTTGTTGAGATACAGATCTAGATTCAAACATTTTCCTCTGTCCCACGTGAATGGCCTAAATTCCCAGTCTTGGTTTTTAGCCTTAGATTTGTTACTACAGTCCAAGATCTCATTCCACTGTGCAGTGAAGGAGGCATTGTGTCTTCTACAGAGAAAATGTCACATTCGCAGTTAGTTTTAGAGACTTGATCTCTACTAAATCCCTCTTCCCAGACTATTTTATCCCATATTATATTACTTCTCCATCGTGTTTTTTAAAAAAAAAAAACAACCTGTGCTTTTGGTTGCGTTTTGTAGATTGGAGAAGACCATAAAAACTTGATTTCAAAATTAGATTATTCAAATGCTTCTGTCATTAATTTTATAATTTTATCTTATTTTCTCTTGCACAGTATTGTTGCATTTTGACTACAATTTCAAATTAATCTGTTTTAAATCAATTTGCTTCCATGTATTTTGGTTAAGAAATTGCCCATTTCACCCTCACGTCTAACCTTAAAAAATAAAAGTGGAATAAATACCAGCATTACTGAAATACCTTAAAGGAGATTAACTATAAATTAGATATTGCTAAAATTTATACTTATGAAAAGGCACCCTCTTGTTATAGTTTTTCTACTCTTACTCTAACATAGTTGCATCTAGTTGACACCATAGTAGATGTTTTTATTACTTTATAGTGAAGTTTTTCACACAGTTGCATTTACATCCACACTGCAGCTTTGACTGCATAATAAAGGAAAATTTGAGTTGGACAACAGAAGTCTTTAGGCTTAGACAAAGCTCTGCAAGTAAATGAAGCTAGGCTTCTAGGTCACTTTAAAAAATGTAAAACAAGTACCTTAACATTTTACTCGATTTTCACCAAGAAGAGGAAACCATGTCTTGTGTCTAAATTATGGAAGCAGCTAGCACTGACAATGGATAGGTATTTGCAAAGCAACTAAAAGAAAATGTTCATAACTTTACAAAGAGATGAAGTCAGACTATCCTTAGGCATGGATACTGACCCAGCTCAAGGCAATGCTATTTTGATCCCTGTGGGATAAGCTGCTGTGGAACGATAACACACATGGGCAATTGTTTCATGCAGTGGTATATTGTGATTAACTTTAAAGCAAGAATGCAGATCTTGTGGAGCTGAACAATCTGTTAAGTCTCCATTTTTCCTTCCTGCCTCCAAAACCAGTTAGACTCTTGGTAATGAAAATACATGACTGGTAAAAGCAGATTATTTTGAGAGTCCTGATTCGGTTCATATGCAATAATGGGAACACTAGCAAATGCAGCCTGGAAGAAGGAACTACACTGGTTTAGGACTGGTGCTGGTATGTAGCTCAAAATTACTGTCAGGGTTTGACTGAAAAAGAAAGTAAAATGGACTTTCAAGAGGTTGCAGTTAATGAAGTCCTAATTTATTTGGGGTTCTCAGAAGTCTTTGAAGGAAGACTTTTTAGGAGTAAACACAAAAAATGAAACACACCTGGGTGCAACAGCGCAAGAGGACACCAAACTGAAATTAAACTCAAGCCATGCACTGGTGCCATTCCACATTTCAGGGATGAACAATATGAAATCAAACCGGTACTAGTTGTTGCCTGTTATGTCTGTGAAATCAGATGCTTTTTGTTCTTTTGGCAATGTATTGACTTTCTTCTCAAATTTAAGGTAGGGCTTACAAGGTCCCTGCTTCATTTCACAACTGATGCAAGACCTCAACATCTGCATTTGCTGTAGTATAGGAAATGATACAAATTACTATTTTGTCTACACTGACAGGATTACATCTCTACAAAATAATAGTTTCCTTCTGATGTGCACTCATGAGAAGAAAAAGTAGGTTTATTTGGCATTTACTAGACATAGTCCATTTTTCACTCTTTCTAAGAGGTATCTACTTCATATAAGGCAAGGATTCTAAAGTGTAAAACCTAATACCCAGCTGTCCTAAAGTAACTGTTCTACAAGACAATTCCATACACATAATTGAGCTGAAATTCTGGACAACACTGTGCACTTGAAAGTTTGTACAGATTCTTCTCAGGACCACATTAGTCATCATGGAAACCCACATACTTCCCTACCCTATGTCTGCTTTGGTTTTGTAGAAAAATAAGTTTTACTAATAATAGCAAGGAAAACTAAAACAGTTTGGTTAGCAAACAAAAAATATAACAGCGACTGTAGCAGAGTTCAGAGGTAAAAGAGAATGACACATGGAAAGAAGATAACTTCTGGTGTCAAGGCAAACTGCTTTGTGCCATGCTTTTAACAAATATTTCAAGTGCATGAAGAGAAATGTCTCAGTGCCAAAATTTCACATGTAGCAACTATGAAGCTGATAATTTTTCCCTCACTTCACTCACACTTGGAAACATCAACCCACTTAAAACAAGGGATTAGCTTTGCATGTGTGTGTGCATGACTCCCAAAAGCTCCCATTGAGAGCATCTGAAAAACATTTTATTAAAATACAGGAGGAGGATATAATAAAAAGCTTTGGAAATAATAATTGTCTTTTCCTTTGGGGAATGCAGTAGTTATATCTGAGCACAAAATCTGTTTCTTGCCATGGTCTCTTCCCTTTGTCTCAGTTACATACCTGCTTTATTCCTATTTTAGTGCCTTTCTTCCTTGATTTTCCCAGAGCTTGTGGGTGGAAGGGAATAAATAAAAAGTGAAGAAAGTAAGAAAATAAAGAGAGTAAGTAAAGCTGTTTATCACAGCTGCTTACAGCACAGGTGCTTTGGAAGCTAAGGTCTACCTTTGTATGGACGTGCACACAGATCAGAGAAAGAAAACAGTGGAACAAAGAGTGAGTGGCAAAGCAGAAGGGAGGGGATATGTGAAGGGAAAGCAAAACTATCAGGGGGAATAAAATATTACTCCTAGAGGATCAGAGTCTTCAATTATGAGCATGATACTTGCCATCTATTAATGTGATTAAACAGGCAGACCTAGATCAGACCGCCACAAAGAGATTATTCCACTACTTAACAGAACAAAGCATGCAAGCTAAGTGCAAGACATAACATTCCTTTCTAGATGGATAAGACACTGACAGGCTTAATTTAAAACTGTTTCTTTTAGTTTTGCCCTCCTTAATTCAGTTTTAAGGTCTCCCTATTAAAATTTCAGGTCTATTCAATGCTTTGAATTTATTTTAATTATTTTTTCTTTTTTTTGTGTTTGAGTTTGATTTTGTTTCTTCTTTATTAGAGTAAAAAACTCCAAACAACAGAACAGAGCAGTCAGACTTTTGCTATCTGTATAAGATGCCCTGAAGTAGAGCAGTGTTACAGTGCAAAGTAATTTTTAGTGAATCTGCACCTCTTTTAGCAGGGTCTGTATATATAACTGGCAATCCTTTTTATTACAGACGAAATCTTAGTTGAATCATCCCATTACTCTCTTCCTGAATACTTCTTATCTTCCTGATTTGCATATATCTGCCACCAGTTTAATCTACTATCTGCTGAAAACTGTTTTCCTATATTCTTATGTGGGCAGCTCACTTTCAGCACTGACATCTCCTACTCTAAATTTTGAGAAACATTTATTGCACTGGCCCCTAAAATCTCATCAAATTTTTAAAGAACAAACTAACACTGTCAGTGTGTTTTTCAAAGTTCCCTGGCTGTCTATTTACAGCTTTAATTCCACCTCACATCAGAAGACATGGACACTACAGAATCTTTCACCAGGTGCAGGCATTCCGATGTACTCGACTCCTACGCATATCTCCAGTTTTTAGAAAAAGCTGTGTTAACATGTGGGCCCTTTCTCTCCATGAGTTATCAGCCCAGTACTACAGGTAGCATGTTGGGTGATTTTTTCCCTGTTTCTTCAAACACTAGGACTTTTCAGTCCAATTTTTAATTACTCATTTTACATGAAATGTAACATTTGTTTCCTTTAGGTTTCAGTCTCATTGTAAACTGCATAGGAGGAATCAACTGTACAACTCAGCTGTAGCAGCAACTTAGCAAAAGCTGAAGTCTCTCATTAACATTTGTCATAATTCGATGTGCACCTGTACTAAAACATACACTGCATTTTCTGTCACGAGTATCTGCTTGCTTTTTTGATGCTTTCCAGCTACACAGCTTCTCTTGCCTGCAATCCCCATCTGTTGTCATTCCTTTCACTCTATTGCTCACTATCATCCTATTATGTTATTTAGAACTCTGGCTTCAGACACTCTCCCAGGCTTCTGCTTCTGCAGTATTATTTTGAGTTTTTCAACAAATTATTTCTATAATTTTACCATGCACTAGTGTTCATTCAGGTTTCAGACAACAAATGACATTTACGCTGGTTGTACCTTGTGTGTGCAATTTAAATCTAATTTTGTGAAGTCCATCCAAAAGCTGCAAGCACTTTTACTTTGGTTTTATTTAGACTTATTTCAGTTTAACACAAACTGATTTAGTTTGTACCTAATCAAAATCAAGCAAATCTTTAGACTAAAACTCCATACAGCAGATTAGACCAGCAACTTCATTTAATAATAATTTTCATGTTCCACTGGTGCATCTTTAGATAAGACCTTTCATAGCCTGTCTCACTTTGAGATAAAATTTCTGAACCTTTTCTAGCTTTGCCTTCTACACTTCTTGCCTTCTTCTTTCTCTTGAATACTTTGCTGAGTGCATTTAATTACTTTTGGTAAGTGAAAAAAAAGTATAAATATATGGTCTGCCTAGTCAAGTAAATATATCTGACAGTTCATCATGAATGCTACAGTGTATATGGAAAACAAAATAATGTAAACTGCTCCTGGTTAACAAAGTGAAAGAAAAAATAAATAATTATTTTTCTAACTTGAAGCAGGAAAAACAAGACAACAGGAAAGAACACAAACTTACCTTTGGTAACACGGAAGTAGAATTACTGCTGAGGTATCCCAAGAGAGAGAACAAGATTGATAAGGATTTACTACCTAAGTAATGCAAGTGAAAAAGATAACTAAATCTTTCTTTGTTTCTAAAGAACAAGGACTGTCAATAAGGAACACGTGAACATGACTTGGCTACACAAAGGAATGTTTACATTATTAAGCAGAAAGTAGTTGGGATTGCTTACACTGAGAAACTATTACACCCTCATGACTTGAAAATCATCCTTGTCAGGTAGGAGTAGATCAGATATGGTACTTTTAAAGAAAGCCACAAATATTAAAACTATGCATAAAACTTAAAATGGGAGCTTAAACATTGCAATTCTGTGAGATCCTGCTGTCTGTATATTAAAGACTAGTTATAAGTAGACAAAACCCAGCTGAGACAAAAGTAAAAAATACATCTCTAGGCTACCAGTGATACAGTAAAACCAGATTAATAGTGAATCAACTAAGATTACTTTATCTTCTTTAACATACCTTAATTGAAACTGATATGAGAATATTCCAATGCACCTTAAAATAACAGCTCAACCACTACTGAAAAAGAATTTTATAAGCCCACATGACAGCACTGCATTATCACAGGCTCACTAAGAACTCAACTTCACAATATATCTAATTTCAAATCAGTAAGTGAATGTTTCACAGGGTTAAGCATTTGGCGGTGTTTGTGGGGAAAAAAACTTCAAAACAACCACCTTCCAAAAAAGAGAATTGAGTCTCCTGGGAAGGTAAAACCCCACCACGTACACTGCTGTATGTAATGTCCTCTGTAAAGAAATCTTGCTCCACTAATAACAAAAGCCCTGCAATTCCAACATTGACAGTGCAACACACCAGAAATTGCATTTCTGTTCTTAAAAGCCCAAGATTTCCTATGTCAGTTCTTCTGTTGTATTGCATCTTCGATATTGCAGCATGACCAAAGAATTCCCAAATCTTTCCCAAAACCTTATGGAGAAGATCTAGCAACTGAGTACACCCAGAGGTGGCACATCATGGAAGAAGTGAGAGGTACCATCAGGCATCCAAACCATAACACATCACAACACTGCTAAACCAACTTATTTTAGCTTTGGACAGAAACACCTGACAACAATATTCATGTTTTTCCAGGGCAGCATTATTTCCCCCGAGAAACTGTCTCCTTTTTCTCCAAGCAGCTCTACTATTTACTTTGATGTCTGAATTAGAGACAGCAAAAAAGCAAAGGTGATTTCCCTATGTATTTTAGGCTTAACAAACATTCTCCTGATAATAACTGCTTAATACTGTGTGATACCATTACCATGAAAATGTTTGATTATTTTGGAAATAGACCTTTTCAGCATAGCAGAGCATTTCCTGCGCTGGGACAAAATGGCTGCTGTCTCCCGGTCTCAACAAACTGTACTTGAAATGTTTCTAATTTATAACAAGAAGTTCCTATTTTATGCATTTGAAGGCCTCTGTACAAATAGCTCATAATAAAAACATAATTTTTTTAACTCCCTCTCGAGAAATTTCTGTACTCTTTTGTTTGCTAAGGACACAAATCTCTGAAAAGTCAAAGAAGACACTTGGATAGAATCCAGCTAGGTAGTAACTGGTATCTCATCCCTCAGGTTTAAAATGCAAATAAAATAGTAGAATTTTGAAAAAGGTTCATCTCCCACAGCTCTTTACTTAGAATAAGACTTATCTTTCCAAAAATTGTTTTGTCTAATATGAAATTAATTTCAGCTCAATTACTACTCGAACATCTGTTAGTTCCCCCCCCCCCATCCATCTGGCTTAAGTACTTCAAATGGCATCTGCTGTCAATCAAATAGGTTACATATCAAATGTCATCACAAAGGCTTAAAAACAAGTCCAAGATGTAAAAGTTAACTGTATAGTATCTTTTTTACAAATGGAGGAGCTATCCTTGCAGGTTTAATAAATCATGAAGGTTCTCAAAACTGAAAATCAGCCAGCCCACCATGACAAGGATCCTTTATTAATGCACCCTAAAATGGAAATTTTATTGAAAATTAAAAGTTGCTGGCATGTTTTGTTTTGTTTAATTTTTGTTTGGGTTATGTTGTTCGTGGTGAGGTGGTGGTTTTTTGTTTGTTTGGGTTTTTGTAGTGCAGGACTCAGAGATCAGTTACACAGTTGGGTTGTTTATTGAAAAAATTATTTTTTTAAAAAAATGCTTCTTAAAGATTTAAGTGCTGTAGGTTCCGAATTTTTGTTTACAACTAAAAAAGCCAGAAAAAACCCTGTATTTTTAAAACTGAAACAACTAATTATAGGGTCTTTTAAGTAAATACTGTAGTACTCAATATCCAAAATAACATGCTGTGCTCAGAATGTATTGATTTAATCAGAAACTGATTGAAGACGTAGAGGCAAACACTAAACAATAGGAGCAATGAGGGGTAAAGAACAGGAACATTCATCAGAACTGTTTGCCCAGTTACTTACACTGTTTGCTCATCTACATGTCCTGTGTATATCTTTTAGAGAACCCAGTTGATTCTGGCAAAACACACAATTCTGCAGTTGCATATTTGAGGCAGTTCAGTTATCCTGGTTGTTACACGAGCAGATCACGTGTGGAATATTGTACAGAACCACGGCAGCCTTGTGGATGCACCATGCCGGTCTTTTGTGGGTAAGTAGCTGAACATTTCACTAACATGACAAAATCTTCTGATTAGTGTAGCATTCATTAAATGGTGACAGATGCTAGTATTAATTACATGTTGAGCGGATCATTTTCCCATTACATTTCTTTTGTTACCAGCCTCATCATTCCAGTTATCAGCCTGCCCTCTAAGCAGATTAAGCACCAGACTTTTTTGAGGGTGGGGGATGTGTGTCTATATTCCTTGTTTGACCAAAATGAGTGACGGATCTTTCCTACACTACCCCACCATCTGGATTCCTCTCTTGCACTTTTCAAAACCTGCACTTATCATCTGTTAGACAATTTATAAGAAATGCTATTTTGTAAGGATCTTTGTGTGGCTCTCTCAAGCCATCTTACATTTAATGTTGGAAGACAGAGGATTATTCACTTGCCTTGTTCAAACAGGTAACATGCATTGTTTTTTGTGATAAACCTTGCCAAATTATAACTGGCATATCAAATGTGAATGTGGCATTACAAGATTGAAAAACATGTATAGTGAAAGGTATATGTGAAACAAGTTGCCATTTCTCATGTCAGTCTTGAACAAAAAGATTCCCATTCTATGTAATAGTACATGCACTCAAACAAAATGAAAACTATTCACCGTTCCCATGAATACTAGCAGGATTCCTAGAATACATTTTATGGCCAAGAATGATTTTTTATTTATTGAGTATATTTTATTTATATCTTTTATTTATTCGGACATGTACACCAACTTCTCCTTCATAACAACTCAGAGCAGTCCTGGAGAGGAAAAAAGAAAACAAAAAAATAAAATTTGAAAAGTACAAATGGCAAAGTCATTCATTCGGAAATAATTTCTGCCATAAACCAAAAGGTTATAAGTTGAAAGTTGACAGAGGAGAAAGACATTGGAATAATAACTAATTGAAGGATGCTCGAGAGTCACTAATGTGATTTTGGTAGAGAAAGTTAAATACAATCCTAAAATTTAAATCACCCAGGATTTTCCAGAAGACATGGGGAAGTAACAATGCCATTGCACATGGTACTTGTTAAGCTTATTATTACTAAGAACAAAAGTATTAATGGGAATAAGTGCAATGAAAAGATGAGAGTGACCAAGAAGCACAGAGCACTTCTTTCACAAGTGGAGACTGAAAAAACAAAACAAACCCTATCCAGAGAGTGTATTTATTAAATATATACATCATATATATATATATATACACACATATATACAGTATTGTTGCCTACACACAATATATCCAAACAAAATAAATGTAAATTAATTTGCATAACTGCACTTCTAACCATCAGAGAAGTGATGATCTGGAGCAGTTGTTCTGTGAGAAGTAGCAAAGGAAAAAAAGCTTTGTTACCTTTGGTTCACATCAAATCCCGTTTATGCTATGAAGATCTATTATGTAGCTGGATAAAACAGCAGGCACTGGGACTGGATGACCTGAAGTTGTGTCTTTCAGTCTTAAATTTCTGCAGTGAAACTGGCAGATGCTCACACAGGGGAAATATGTGGAATAGTTTCTGTGCATTTGTAAAATTATGATTGTTGACTTAAAATAGCTACTCAAAAAAAAAAAAATGTTCACTGATGGCTTGGAAGATCTCTCCTTCCACACAATCCAGATGGATGAACTATATTCTGTGAAAGCTCATTTATGCAACTAAGCTTCTTGCCCTAAGACATTCTTCTGTATTTGTCCAGGATTTCTGTGACAGTTTGACTTTATAGTCAGCTGATACCTGGAAATCCTGGCCATGACCACAGCCTTGGAGCTTTACAAGACATGCCCAGTAAATTGATAGCTGAATGAGCTGACTTTACTGCTCATGTAAAGCCCAAGCAGACCATTCAAAGAAAGTTAACACTGGACAGAATTATGGGAGCTTTCATACAAATCCACTATGCAGCCACAAACTCCCCTTTCTGCTTTTAAAGAAAAACAACAGACAGTTCTGAAACCACACATTTGCAAGAATGGGGCTATTCAAAGTAGCAGGTTTCAGCATTCATGTAACCCTGTGCCAGGTTGGAGGCTTAGACTGTGAGGCCTTTCAGGCAAAGACTGTTATTTATTAGGAGACTGCAAAATAGCACACTGGGAGTGTGAACCAACACTCCCAGGCCTCCTCCATGCTAACCCAGGATGGCTAAATATATGTTACATGAGACACAACTTGGAACATCAGTGATGCACATACCTTCAACTGCTATTTTTGACACAGGTCTCTCCTCAGAAGATTCCATAGCCTGTAGAAAGGTTAACTAGCATCCAGAAGTTTTACATGTATAGAAGTTAAAACTGGAGACACAACTTATGTGAAGGTGTTTTGAGGAGGAATTAAAATTAAAATTTGAGTGAATTGGGAAGTTTTGCTGGAATCAGATACATTAGCTTCAGAAAATATACAGATATATTCAAATACATCCATTCATTGCACAATACTCAAATTATCTTATTGCCATAAAATCAAAGCTGACTTTTTCAAATAGTGCAAACCAGTTATATTTCAATGACACCAACTTCCTGGCTTTGTACAACGAACATTTGCAGAACAATTTAAACTTACTTACAATGACAGTTATGAAGCTTTTTTTTCATGGTTAATGTTAACTGACTTTGGTCCATTTTCAGGATATATTTGGGCAGCAGAAAACCAACCCAAGAATAGATACCTGAAGTGTGTGACAGGAAACAGATATGGGAACCAAAAAACCTGAAGACAGTAATAATAAGAACCATCTTATTTTTATCATCTGAGTGCAAAAATGAACAGCAAAGACCCCAGAACACTCAGTCACATACCACAGACAAGCAGAGCACTAGTAGGATTATTATGGGGTCAGTGGGACAGGCCCACTACAAGACTTCAGCTACTCAAAAGCACATATTTTCCAGTTATTGTGCAGCAGTTCTTCCCTGAAAGAACTTATGTTTATTATTTTGGCTTACTTTATGGAAACAAACTGAAGACTTCCTCCTAGTTTAAAAATATGTTGTGTTTCTTTTTGGTTCCAGTGAGACATTTAAAAAACTTTCTCAGAAAAGTTTCTGAAACTTTACATCTTCTAAATCAGTATGTCCAGCTTGAGAAAAACATTTGTGTTTGCCTCTCCAATAAATATAAAGTACGTAAACTAAGTAATATATGTGTCAAAATGAAACAGATTATAGTATATTTGCATTTTTACTTCATAATCTTATAAACTCAATCAGATTTGTTAAATTTCATTTGTTTAGCGTCCAACATTTCTCATTGATGATTCTATTAGATTACTCTGAAAAATACTCATATTGCACATTTTGCAGGATATTTTAAAACAAAGGTTCAAAAAACTCTGCCAGGATATTTAGCATTGCTTATTTCCCTGTTTGAAAAACCAATGTTCTACAGTGGTGAAAGGCAGGACACATAACACCTCCAGGTACAATGTGATAAATATATACAGCCTTCCCATTCCCAGATGTTAATTTTATGTTCTTGGAATGAAATATTAAATTATTGCTTACCCCTCTGCCTTAAGTCTGATTACTCTGAAATGCAGCTAAACATATCTTTCTTTAGAAGGAATACTTAAGGATTGTTTATTTGCGTTAGATGTCACGCCACATTTATTTGTGGGGCATTTCTGAGAGTACACTTATGTCTGTTCTAAGGGTAAAAAACAATGATGTGCATATATTACTTCGCAAGACTACTAACTCACCATTTGGAAACATTTATATTTTCTCTTTTCCTCTGATTCCTAACCCAGAGCCCCATCCCACAGGCTCGGGTAAATCCAGGTAGAAGGAATCTCCACATACTGAGGCTCCTCGTCTAGACGCACTTTCGGCCATGCCTGGAAATACCATTTTGTAGCCAGCCCTCACGCGGCCAGGCGTTCCCAGCCCTCATGAGGCCAGGCCAGCGGCACTTACTGGTGGCGCCTGCCGGGTCGCTTCCTGGCGGCGTTAACGGGGCCCCTTGTCCTGCCCCCGGCACGGAGGGGCTCTTTCCCCAAAGACAAGCCCCTCGCTAAAGCCGCTGCCGCCTCAGGCTACGGGTCTGCCTGCCTGCCTTCCTTCCTTCCTTCCTGGGCGGCGGAGAGAGCAGCGGCCCCGCGCGGTTCCACCGCCGCCATTTTGGGACGCTGGCGGGCGGTCTCCATGGTAACCAGGAAGGGGCGGACATCGCGCGAGGTCACCGCTAGCCCGGCCCCCTCTTAAAGGAGCAGCCGCGGCGGCCCCGCGGTGCCGGGCAGGGTCTGACCCCCGCTACCGGTGCCACCAGCGACCCGCGCCCCGGCCGCGCCCCGGCCGCTCCGAGGGGGAACATTCCCGCGGACCCGAGGTGACGACCCCGGCGGAGGGATACCGACCGCCGCCAGCGGCTCCGCCGAGCGCAGCGAGCGGGCCGCGCTGCGGGCCGCGGCGGGGGCTGCGCGGGGGGCGGCAGCCGGGGCAGGGGCCGCCCGCCGGCCCGGGGCGCGCGCGGGCCCCGGTGGGGCCCCGGCGCCAGGAGAAAGTAGTCCCGCGGCCTCCCCCTCGCGCCGCTGGAAGGGGTTCGGCGGCGGAGGCGGCGGACGAGGCGTCGCTCGGTGCTGCGGCTTCAGCTGATAATTGAAGGGAAGCGAGGCGGCTGCTGCCGGGAGGAGGGAGGCACGGAGCGTCTGCGGAGGCCGCACCGGGACAAACTAGGTACCCGGGGCCCCTCCGCTCGGTCGGGGGGGCGCCGGGGGGGCGGGCGCGGGGCGGCGGGGTGCTCGCCGGGCCCTTCGGCGACTCCGGGCCGGGCCTGTTGTGTCATCCTGGCGTTAGCCGAGCTGCCCTTCCTGGCGGCCCGGGGCAGGGGGAGGGGAACGGCGCCATCCCGGAGCATTGTTGCAGATGGGGGTGGGGGGGCGAAGGGGAGCCGGGAACGACACGGCGCCGAGCTGGTGAGTGTGTGGGGCGGCCCGGAGGGGTGGAATGGGGCCCTCGCCGTAGAGGGAAGTGGTGGAAATGGAGCCGACAAAATGGCCAGGCGGTCCGCCTAGCCCGCTGTAGGCACATCGCTCGCCCCCACACACCCCAGGGAGGGGTACCGGGGACCCTCGCCTCTCCCGGGCCGCCCGGCGGGGAGAGGGGTGGCAGCGCGGCCGGCCCTCCGCGGGCCCTGTGTGGCTGCTGATACAAAAGGGCAGTGTCAGTGTTGACACTGCTGTGCCGATTTCGATGCCCTTCCCCGTCTTCCCTTCCCCCACTCCGCTTGGCCCCCTTTTCCTGAGTGGTCCTTTCTTTCCCACCCCCTTTTATGTTTATTTTTCTCCCTCTAAAGAAGCTCGGGAATATCTTAAAGGAAAAAAAAAATAGCGATTTCTTTCTTTCTCTCCTGCCCAGCTCGGTAAAAATGCTAAACAATCGGCCGACGTCCATATTTCACAAGCTTTTTTGGGGGGAGGAAGAAGGTGGGCAGAAAACGGAGGCGCCCGTGGGGTCGGAGTCACAAAGCCGGCTGCCCACGAAAGGGATTATTTTCGCACCTAAATGTTTTCGTGCTGATGTTTTTCTTGTTTTCAGTCAAGAAGCAAGTTGCCTAGTCCTTGCGTTTGCTTGCATAATGCGTCGTACTTGGAGGCTGATCAAACGCTGGGTTCTGCCTTTCCTGCCTGGTTCTTCCTCCTTCTCTATTCCCGGGGGGCTGGGTAGTGGGACAAGTTCGGGGGGGGGCTGGTGGCACTGGGGCTCCCGGCTGCTGCCCCGGTGATCCGGGGAAGGGAAGGAACCGAGGCCGGGGCTCTCGCCAGACCTGCAGGCCCGTCTTCCTGTGTCCAACTTTTTTATTGTTCCCCCTTCCCCCTTCCGAGTGCACGGGCTCTCCGGCAGGCGGGGGTTTGCACGGCTCGGGAGTCCCAAAGTCTAGACGGGGAACCGGAAAATAATAGGGGGAAGAATGGAAAGTTATGTCAAGGGCTTTGGGGGAAAAACATCGACGTATCGAACAAAGGTCCTGCCTGTGCTGGAGAGAGAGGCCTGCATGTGAGGCCTGATTGTGTCGCATTTACACACGGGGAAGAAATGAGTGCTTGGTACTGGCCTAAATTTATTCTCTTAAGTCTGGCGTGGAACTTAGGAACGCTTTTAGAGAGTGTGTAGTTTGTTTTGAGAGTGTTTTTATTATGTATAGCAATCCAGTAATAATTTTTATTTTAAATCATTTTTTTCCCTTAAAAGACTGTTCAGGTTATTTTTCTTTTTTGTTCTTCCTGCCTTGTTCAGCAGAAATAACATTGATTCAGAGCTTCTAACACTGTAATGCAAAACTTTACTCAAACAGAGTAACTTCCACAGTTTATGTTGTGTGTAATATGAATTTTGAGCTTCCTGGTGCTTTAAAGGCTGCCATAAAGAGGAGCTGAATAGTTACCAGCTGATAAATTTGAAGTACATCTATCATAATGAGAAAGAAGTGGAATTCTGAGCACTTAAATTAATTTTTCAAGATTTTCTTGTGGGAGCTGACACTGTGGATATACTTTAGTAAGACTTTAAAAGCTAGAAAGCATTGCTGTGATTACTTCTGTTTATCTCTGGTGTAGTCTCTTTTCAGTTTTCCCTCTTCCACTCCCAGAACTAGAGTTCTAATTATACAGGGTTGGGGTTTTGGTTTGTGTTGTTTTTTGGTAGTTTTTAAAATTTGATTTCTGGGGTTTCTGAGATTTATTAAAGGTTTTCATTAAGCTGAAAGTTCTTGAGCAAGTTTTATTTTATGTATGTAAAGCTGTATGTAATGGACTTGAAAGCACTGGAACAATAACTATAGATTTCTGTTGTTTGGTAGCCTACTTAATAAATATAAATAGGTGTTAAATGTATTTATGAAAATATTAGCATTTCAGTTTTTGCAGCTGATATTTTAACAAAATATGTTGTATTTGAACTAAGAAGTTTAAAAACAGTGGTCTGGTGAATAAATTCTGAAAATAATGCTTTAAGGTTTTGACAATATACATGTTTCTAACTTGTAATAGTTTCTATATTTGTAAAATGCAGCTGATTGTGAGTAGCTCAGTTCTTTTGATCTCAAATGCAAAGGTATTTTTAATTCTTATTGTTTGGTGGATCTTATTATTGTGTTAGAAATATAAGTAATCAGATTTTTTTCCCCATTCTTAGGGTCTTTCTGAGAAAAATATGAGTAGTAAACTTGAATTTACAGCCTTTAAGTCTTCAGTCTCCAGGGGGTTTCATAGGTAGGAACCTAAACATGTCTTAGCTGTTAGTAGAAAGATTGTAGGTCATCCACGGTGTGACACTACTGCTTGTTAATATGGCAGATCTACTTCAGTAGGAGTGCCAACCTGTTGAGTAAGAGCTTATGAAAATGGAGGCTTTTGATGTCTTGCAAAAGTTTTTCAGGTCAGTATGACCATTAGGGGAAATATTCTTCATCTTCACAGTAAGTGAATAATCAAAGCTGTCATTCCTAATCAGGACTCATGCACAAGTTGTTTGTTTTTTTTTTAATTTTAATTTTCCTTTTTGTATTGTACTTTGACTGTCTTCAAACCCAGAGTGTAAATATTACAGAAAAAAAAACAAAACCTAATGGAAACTTGTTCTTATAAAATAATTCCGAAATTTGAGGCCTAAAGCTATAGGTGACAACAACACTATTCCTTCTGCAGCAGTGTAGTAAAAATAAAATGCATTTGTCTTTAATGCCATCAGTGGAGACACGATCGATTTTGATGAGGACCCTTACATCCCTGATAAGTACAGTTACTTACTCTGCAGCAGTCCAGAAACCTAACCTGACTAAATTCCTTTTGTTTCCAAATGATGAAGCTGAGCTAGAAGTAGAAAAGTTAGTAAGTAAGACTACGTGTTTGTACCTAATTTGCAGCTGAATGAATCTCACAGCTGTCTGTGTTGATCTTGTATTTATAGGCCATGCTATGTTTTCTAACAAACTAACTGGTAAGCATCATGTCGAACACTTTTGATCATGGACCTATCTTTTGTCATACTGAGGTTAAATTATTGTGCAAAGTATAGTCAAATTCCAAAGTTGTACAACATGGTGAGCTATGGCATTGGCAAAACTTAACCCATAATGTTTCTGGGATTTCCCTTTGGCCTGTTGGATGATCAGTGTCCTGTTCATCACCTGCCAAATTAGTAACATTCCCTAAAAAGCACTTTGACTCTGTTATGTTCTTTTCATCAAAGTGTCACTGCCCCATTCAGTACTGACTCTGAAGGTAGTACCTTGGATTTATTTATTTATTTATTTATTTAATTTTTTTTTTTATTTTTGTTGTTTTGGCAGAGTAACATATGAGCTTTGGGTGAGTATGCTTAATTTTTTAAAGTAATATTTTAAGTGTTCTCTTAATATTTTAATCGCTACATAGTATCTCAACAGATTTATGGCAGTATATGAAGCAACCTATTGCTGAGAGTTTCCATAGCTCAGTTTCAACTCAGGACATCATGTTGGTAACTGCAAAGCAAAGTCATATTGATATTTTTCATACTGATACTTTTAAAATTTATTTGAAATAAAATGTTTCTCAAGGAGTAAAACTACTTTCAGAGTTCTTGGTGAGCAGTAATGAAAAAAATGCTTGTATGTAGCTTATCTCAGGACTGCTTTTTTCAACAAAACAGTTTCTGAATTCATGCTTTAAATCTATCTTCTGTAAATAAAGAAATTTTATCAAGTGTACAGTGTCTGTGGAGGACAGGGCTGTATCAGCTGGGTTCTCCTACCTGCTTTTGGATACTAGAAATGGTTGTTTTAGTATGAAGTTCAGTTTGAGGAGCAATTGTTCTCCTAATCCTGCCATCAAGCTGGTAGAGTCCAACTGTGTAAATATGTAGTCATATACCCCTTCAATTCTGTCTGGCAGCCAGGGTTCGAGCACACAGAACCAATCTGTTTACTCTCCTTGTCTATTATGGGGCTTGTCTTGCAAGGTACCGACTATTCCCAGTCTGACTTTACTGCTGAAGGTACTTGGTACAAATGTGGCAACAAACTGCCCTGAGAACAGTAGGCGATCAACTCTGGAAGGAAAAATGGAACTATTATTTTCATATAGGAGAAGTGGAAAACTTAGATGTATTATCAAAAAAGTTAATCATGGTAGTTAAATACTGGACTTCAATATTGAAGATACATGAGAAATACTAGCAATGATGTTCAAGCCTTGGTGGCCCCAGAAAAACCTCTCTTGTTAGAATTCATACAGTAAGGATGTCAGGAGGTTACTTGGCCCTTCTCACATTTGACTTCTTCTGCCCTGGAACAGTTTTTCATTGATTGCAATCTGATAAAGAGCTCCATTTTCTTGAGTGATAAGAAAGGAGAAAAAAACCCCCAAACCTTACAAACATACAAAGGTATTTGTGGAGAAGAAACTGGAATGAGTCTATCAGTTTGTAGTAATACTATGCTGGCTTGTGGACTGGGAATGAAATCCTATTTTCTCGAGTGTTTGCTGAATGATTTGCTTTGATAGTGTCCATGATCAAGTGCACATGCTGAACTGCGAAGACCTGACCTTCATAAAAGGTATGAACGGGTCTGAGTCATCTTCTGGAATGTGAACCTTGAGTTGTAAGGAGCAATTTGGTGTTCCAAAATGGAAGCTGAGGTCCTTGATACTTCTTGAATAAGATGGCTTTTTTTTGAGATCTGAAAGGCAAGGTATAGTTCACATTTATTCTGCTCTCAGAGCAACTTGTTGCTGACAGCTTGTGTTGTATTGTGTGAAGTCAAAATAACTAGACTTAGTGTAAAGAAGGGCCAATAGTTGGTAGACTTTTGTAAAGCTGGTAATAAAGCATACAAACATGTTTTTAATTTTCTGATGTATGTTTTTCTGGGGAAAGAAGTGTTAAACTTTCAAGAGGCTGCCAATCCCTGAGATGGGCATTAGACTCAATACTAGCACTGTGCATGAACCTCCTTCAGTTTTGTGGCTGGCTGTTTGAAGTGTGGTTAATACCAATTTTTTTTAATGCAGAGCAGTAACTAATTTTTTACCTTAATTTTCAGGTTTAGCTTTTAATAGTAAAACTATTAGGAAAAATAGGTCTGTGACAAACTCATGCCCCAAGGTCACTAGGTGTAGATTTAGCTATGTTTACATTTAGAAAGCATGTATGCTGTTTTGTTCTCTTTAATTTTTCTCTATATCTGTCTTACTCACGTTAATTTGAGCTTATGATAGTTTGTCTTACCAGCCCTGGGTAGGAGAAATGTTCTCTCTCTGTATGTGGGCTTTATTACTTGAGGTCTGTTCTGTACCTCTGCTCTAGCCCAAGAGTGCTTAGATGTAAAAGTACAGGCAAATAAGTGTGGAAATCAAAAATAAGCTGTAGCATAGTATCTTCTGTGTTGAAAACATTGAGTTTTTTAGGCTAAGTTGCAGCATAAATGAGTTGAGGCACCAAAAAAGGAAAGATGGAAACAATGCATAGTAACACTAGTCAGGGTGGACTCTTGATATCCCCCCCACGTCTACCTTCCTCCCCCTTTCCTCCAGCACTAAAGAAAAGGAAGAAGACACACCTGCATCCCACCCCATTCATCAAGGGACTTGAATTACATATCCTTGATACTGGTATAATGATTAGTTGCTTGCCTTAACTCCTGCAGTTAGTGAGGAGAAGCTCTCTTTACATTATATATGCCTTTGTGGAATATGTGGTAGATGTGTTTTTTTGGACAAGGTAATAGTGTAAGATGTGGTTAATGTGAGGGCTAGAGGATGGCATCTTATACAAGTTAATAATGCTCTGTCTTCTAATGTCAAATCCCTTATGTAATTAGCTTATTCAGTGTAGGGAGTGTCCTGTCCTGGAAGGTGTGTGCAGTGTAACTGAATCTTCTGATCACAGGTGAGATGTGGCTGTGCATTTAAAGAGAACAAATGAAAGTAACTGAGGGTGCATATTAATAGACTGTATGCTGAATTTAAACTTGCAACTCTGCCTTCCTTAGAGAGTGTTTTCTTCCTCTTTGAGTATATACTTTATTTATAATCAACTTACTGACTGCAAACTGTAATTTCTTCTTAAAACTTTACTTGTCTTGAGCTTTGCAGTTGTTTCAGGTGTGATGACTTGATGAGCTTGCCCACTGTACAGGGGTGAGGGGAAGGTAGGAAATAGCTCAGCTGAGCAAGGACAGCAGACATAAGCTGTGTCAATAAGCCTGAGTGAACAGCAGCTGAGAAGCAGCTACATAGCTAGGTAGGTACATATGAGATCTTTATGTTAAACAACTGGAGGAAACACATTTTCGGCTGAATATCATTTAATGAAAGGGGTGGAAGCTGCATAACTTCAGCAAACTTTAAGCCACAATTCCAAGTGCTACAGCTTGTGCTTTGAAGATGTGCTGCAGTCTGTTCCACAGCGTTTTTCAAGTTTGTGATGGAAGTGGATGCTGCTGTATCTTACTCTGGTAGTATTCTGTCTGTTGTATTTAGCAGATAATATTCTGCAATAAAAGACTGGTAATAAAAATTAAGACTTGCATTATACCATAAGACTGAGGATTAAAGAAGTTGGTTTCGCTCCCTGAGTTACAAGAAGCTTGGTAGAAGAACAGATAGATTCCTTTGCCAAAAGTAAGATAGGAAATCTGCGTTTGTTGAAGTTTGGCAGCTTTTAAGTTGATACAGTTCTGCTGTGTATTTGTGGACTTGTAAATGAATGTGGCCTTGCTGGATACCTGACTCTTGACAGCCCCTCAGAACTTTCACCAGCACCTTGTAACTAGAATTGGAAGAAGTGTGTTAAGGGAAATGCCATTGCACACTTCAGTCTGCACATTTAAATCTCCATGGAGAGGGTGGAAACTGAGCACTCTTCAGATTAGCTGTGAAGAGGAAAGATGAGTTTTGTGAAATTTACAGTGTGAAGGAATGGTACCACTTTATTGCCTTCTGTTAATGTTCAGACACATAGCACTATGACCATACTTTTTAAAATAGTTTAGAGGTTCTTGACATACTGTCCAAATCAAATTGGAGTTGAAACAGAATGGGCACTAAAAATTCCAGCTTTATTGTGTTTTATGGAGAACTCAAGCTAGAACCCGAGAACTTTATATTTAAAAACTTGAGGTAAATATAAATGTAGTGATGAGTTAATTTTTGGGAATATACTTAAAGTAATTGTAAAGTTGCCTGTGAGACTCCACTGAAGTGACAGGCAAAATAATCTCGATGTGTCACTTTCAAAATACAATGCAATGACCATACTTGTTGCTGTACTTCATGGCTTTCAGAGGTTGCCTGGAGTAAAGTGGTTTTTTTCTGTGCTTTTCCTCTGTTGCAGACTTAGCCAAAAGCTGTTAAAACTATTTTTAAAATAAAGTAGTTTTAAATTTAATTAATCTAAATATATTCCTATTAAATAACGAGTCAATGGATAAATAGTTGTAACTTCTTATGAAGTTTTTAAAAACTTCTTAGTTCGTGTATTTTATTCAGATGAAATCTTGGGTTTATATCAGTTTGAGAGTTTCCACTTGAATGCTAGCTGTGATTCTTGCTGGTAGTACCTGTAGTGTTAAGAGGAACGCTGTCAACTCCCTCAGTTGTTCCCAGCAATCTGTCTGTCTGTGCTAAACTAGGGTTGCTTCTGTTTGTGGCATCTGTTTGTTGCAGTTTCACATCTACATTGCAGTTACCGGAAACCCTTTTAGGACTCATTTGTACTACTATTTTAATTAATTAATTTTAATCCTATTTTAGTGGTGTTGGAGCATCTTAAACTTTTATCGGAAGTAAGCCACGTAGATCACTCTGCATCATCAGTTGTATACTGTGTTTTAAATTAAAAGCTGTTCCTCTTCAGCTAAGAAATGGTTTCTTTGTTAGACTCACAGATTTGCAATATTGTTTTCCTTCACCAAAATGATATCAGGCTATTTGGAAAGTAAGCTCAGTAAGATGGCAAATCAAAACCAGATAGCAGGTGATGGTGCTGACTGATGTAACAGCAGAGTTCAAGTAGTATTTTGACTTTCTCTGTTCTGTAACCCTTTCTGAAACATCAATTGAATTGAAGGTTAACAACTCAATTACAAAATTTCTCTGTTGCACTTTCATAGGACTCCTGTGATTTAGGCTGCTAGTTCTACATGGAGCTCTTTCCACAAATGGAATAACTGGTTTGGTTTTTGGAACATATTAACTTTGGCAAGTTTCCTCCCTCTGCCCTCTGCTCCCCCACTGCCTGTCTCCCCCCCCCCCCCCCCCCCATGTGGTAGATATCAAACATGAACATATGGGCACGGAGTGACACAGCAGTAGAAGGATCAAGCTGGATAAACAACCTCTGCACAGACTAACCCTATCCAAAAGTGTGGTACTGGTTTGTGGTTTTTTATTTTTAAATCTTAGAGCTTGCTGCTTACTGCAATAACTTGCTTTGTGGAGGGCTGTCTTCTGCCTCTCCTCCTCTTTCCCAGGAGAAGGTGTGGGGACAAGTTCTCTCTTCAGTCATAACAGAGCTTCAGTGGTAGGTACCATGGGACAAGAAGGACAGGAAAAGCTTTGTAAATTGTAGATAAGTGTTGGCTTCTTTGCAGTGTCTTCTCTGACTTCCTGCACCTTCTGAGAAAGAGAATGGCTGTTATAGTAGCAAGAATGGTGTTGTGGTTACCTCCTTAGCCAAAAGATCCAAAAGAGGGACTAGTTTTTTGTAGAAACTGAGGCTTTAAAGAGATTTTTGTACCTGGGCAGCATGAGCATCTCCCCTCTCTGGTGGGCATAGTAGGACAACAGAGTGTGTTAGTTGTCTGTAAGGACAATGAAGACTCTAGAGGACTAGGCTTAGTAAGAAACTTCATACTTGACTTTTTAATTCTTCAGTCCTCTTGGGATAGTTTTTCAAAATTTAGGATCATCTAATTTCCAGCCTGAAAGTTTCTCTTAGTTGTTTGCCTGCTAACTGTATCAATACTATCCTTTCTTGATTTTCTTCTGTTCATGTTTTACTCTTAGCACTTACTGAAGGTATTTACAACCTTGTTGCCAGGCTAAATAATCCAGATTTTTAGTTAACTTCTTTAAGATCACCCTTCTAATTTTCAGCTGGAATTCATATCTCTTGACCAAGGCCCACTGTGATGGGATAGAATATTCCAGATAAACACTGTACAAAAGCACTGAGAATTCTCAGTTTTCTAATGGTGTATACACCTAAGCATTGGATCCTCTTCCACTCCTCCTCTCCTATTCCCTTCCAGCATCACTCTGGGAGGAACTGGAACATACAGGCTCTAATGCTTAGGTCAACTGACAGGGTTTGGCTTACAGTAGTGCTTTTGGTGTTCAGTACTGAAGTACAGCATCTCCATATTGAGTGGTAATATTGTACTTCACAGCACTGAAAGTGTCTCTTTAGAATAACTTACTGTTCCATATTTTGACATATCCTTATTATTTTGGGCAAGGGACAGAGGAGAGAAAAGGGACTTGATAGTTTTGGAAAAAGGGGGGTTTTGAGGAAACAACTGTGTGTTTAGATAACCATATTATCTGTGTAGTTATTTGGAAATTAGCAAGGGTGTAATAATAATAAAGCTTTCATCTTAGTTTGTAGTTTTCTTTTACAGGTAATAGTCTTCCATTATTACAAACACTTTCTGTTAAACTTAAGCAGTGATGCAATCTGTTTGGATGGTTCTTAACAGCAATTTAAATAGTTGGGTTTAACAAAACAAAATAATGAATGACCTCTCTTCTGTGAGCCAGGAAATAGTAACAAGTGTTCAGAGTTTCTGTCAAAAACCAAAATCATCTGCTTCTGGAATCTGTTGATGTCCTGTCATTACTGAAATAAGATTTCAAGATTTAATATCATTACAAGTTAAACATTATTGGCTGCCTTCAAGTGTTAAAAATGTTTAACATTTTTAACAGTTCCCCACAGCTTACAGACACTATTTTTCAGTTGTTTCTCAAAAACTTGAGCCTTTGACTGCACATTCAGAGTAGCTGTGAGTATTTTAAATCCAGCTATGTCTGAATGGTAGAACATTCTTACTCGAGTGTGCTTGCTGTTACACAGCTTTGAAGCCCGTGGGTGAAAGCTGTAGTCCTATCAAAGAGTACTTTCTTGCTAAACTTTGGAACTTTGCTTCAATGAGACTGTCTACATAATGTCATGGCGCTGCTGGCATAGGGAAGGAAGGTAGGCTGTCCTGTGAAAAGTACTTGAAAAAACAGAATTTGTTTCTCAGGAAAGGAGAAGGCCCATTCCTGGAAATACAGTCAGCACTGAGAGAATCTCTTTAAACAGTAATTCTTTTAAAGCAAAGAGACAGTACTTCCTTATTGTACTTTTTGTACTGCTTTAGGTTGGAGGACTTTAAATGCCTGATTTTTGTGTAAAATACCTAGTTGCCAGCTTAAGGAGGAGAAAAAGTGCAAGAGTATGTACAAGTGTTCAGTTTTCTTACCACTGATTCTAGCTGTGTTGTCATAAATGTTACAGCTGTACTAGGAAAGGTACTTGCTCCTGTGGGAATCTGTGTGCTTCTGTCCCTTTAGGGAAGGCATTCTAAAGATGTTAACGTGCCATACCTAAGCTTTGAAAAACTGAGTCAAGGAATTCAAGAACCCAGAGTTTTGTGCCTATGGATTCAGGTATGCTGCTCAGAGTCAGAGTGTGACAAGTAGAGGAGATGCAAGCTACTGTATTTCCTCAAATTTTCATCTAGCTATAAGACATAGCTGAGTTGAGGCTTGTGAACCCCTACCCTTGCTTTGTGTATATGCTCTATCTGGTTAAAAAGCCTACTTCAGAAGGGTTTGGGCTTTCTGTTGACAACATCAGATGCAGGATGTGACTAGTGCAAGCCCAGACCTGTGGCAGCAAGAAGCAGCAGCTCAACCTATGGCAGAATTTAGTGATTTAAATGTCTAAGTTTAGCTTCGATGCATCCAAAAGCAAGGTAGTTTATTACTACTCAGTAGTATTCCAGGTTATGACAACAAACTAGAATTGTATTTATTCTTGGGGTGTGTTTGCTCTATTGTTGGGAAGGTTGGTGGCTCAGCTTTGAAGTGGGACTAATATTTGAAAATACAAATTTGTGACTGGCTGTCATTTAAACAGTTCCATTCTTTGTACTTGAATAGACTGGAGTAGTGTTTGTGATGGGAGAGTGGGGAAGAAACTGATACAATTTTAAGTTGCTTCATCAGAATTTGAAAAGTTTAACTTGTGTCTGTTGGTGATAGATCAAAGTGTCAGGTTCTGAACTGTCTGTGTCAACTTGTACAGATGCAATCTGTGTTTTTGACCAACTCCCTAAATTTCATGTGCTGAATTTTAGCATGAAAATGGTCTGCACTGGCATAATAGTGAAGCTAATGATTGTACTCTATCCCCATACCCTCTGAGGTGTGTGGAGCTTGGGATAAATATGTGAAGTAGTTGGAAACTACCTTCTGTGTAGTACACAGACTTCCATGTAGGTTTGGATTAGAGCAACTAACTTGCCTTCCTGTTTTATCTAGGTGACCATACTCACTAGGATATATCGCAAGAAATGTAGTTGGGAATTCTAGCTTCTGTCAGTGGAGGCTTGGTATTCTCTGGGAGATAGAGTTCAGCTGAGCAACTGCATAGTGCAGACTCATGGCTCTGATGCCCTCAAGGCTGGCCTGTTTGTTTACCCTCCTTATTCTGTGCTGTAACTTCAGTAGTGAGTTACATATTGTATGATAAGTGTAAGGCAGTGTCATCACCAGGAAGCTTAGAATTAATGGAGTTACAAAAAAAACCCCAAAAAAACAGATAGGTGTTTAGCTCAGAATGTTTGTCATACTTGAATATGTACAGAATGTTTATGCTGTCAATTAAAAAAGTATCCATTATAAAACATAGGCTGTGATGCTACATTTGAAGTGTTTTTCTTGAAAATGAAAAAGTATTTCTGAAACTCCTAGGCTCTTATCATGCAACTGTTTAATATAATAAATACTACCATGTTGGTAATATGCTAATGGCATATTCCGCCCTTGATATAAGAAAAAAACAACTCTAGACTTCTGTTTTGAAAATTCAATGTTAGATGCTTTATCTCTTCCACTTTCTAGCAAAAGAGACATTTAATAGGAAATAGTTTCAGTTGGTTTTTCACAGGTAATTGCATGTTTGGAAAGTCGTGTTTTCATCAGCTTTCAATTCTGTGGAAGAAGTTTGGGTTGGACAGATCAGGCTGTTTTCAAATAGCAGTTCATGATGTCTCTGACCCAAAACTGGTCTGTCAGGGGAGCCTTTAAATTCAAAGTAAACATACAGATAAATTTTGAAAAGCATAAAATAAAAATCCAAAGTCAGTGCAATTAATTTGGCATCTTTGGTAGCTAGTGGGGGTTGAGTGCTTTCCTAGCACCTCATCCCAGTAGTTGATGGGAGAAAAGCTGTATTTTCAAGACTTGATGTGGGGAAATGGAGGTGTAAAGATACTGGGATTACTAGAAGGCATTTTTTGCTCATTAATCATATGTGGGATGGGGATGTGCATGCTCCCAGCTGAGTGTCTTTTGTTTTCAAAGCAGGTGAAGAGTAAGAGAGGCTGCAGCCTTTAGGAGATAATGTACATTTTACCTTTGATATGTAGGATACTGTGCAGAGGGGAGGGAAGAAACTTGGCTCACTTCTGGGCCTTTTCTATTTTCTGCCTTTCTTTACGAGCCTGTCTACTTCATATTCTTCATCTTTTCCTGAAGCCACTCTATTCTTTTTTTTTTTTTTTTTTTACTGAAGTGTTGTAAAGAATTATTTTATCATGCACCATGATGAAGCTGCCCTCTCCAGTTAAGTACCTTTTTGTTTGTCTTTCTTACTAGTGCATTTTATTAAATGGCTTATAATAGGATGAGAGTAAAGAGGATGATGAGGAGTAGTTCTGGAGTGTCTTATGGATATTTAAAGAAAAAACCCAAGCCATGAAAACAAACTAGAAGGACAAATCTTGCATGGGAGTTAACTCCAATTCAGTGTCATATTAGCAGTATGGGGTTATTTTCATGTTTGCAAAAATGTATTTTAGGAGTGTAGCAAGATGGATGCATTACTTTGCTTCAAGGTATTATATAATTGATGTATACACAAAACATTTAAACACTGTCTTCCTTTCCTCTCTTCCTCACTGTATTCTTTTTCAGTCCTAGAGAAGGCCAAAAGTAATGTGTTGTTTTGGGGGGCAGTAGGTTGTAGGTTTGCTCATAAAGCATAGTTAATCATTAGTGTTGGATGAAAGGTCGCCAGTATAGGAGACAGCTCTGAGTATTCTGATTGGGTCTCAGAGCAAATTGCAAGAGCAAAGGCTTATCAAACCAGCTATTGTAATATCTACTCCTTAAATAATCATTTTGATCAAGCTCTACAAAACTTACAGCTCTGCTTGTTCTTTTATGAGTGTCTCAGGGTGGTGAAGAGATTGTGTTCTTCTGATGTTGTTCTGTGTTCATCAGAGAGCAGCAGTTTAGCTGGAAGGTAACAAAAAGCCATGAACAGACTTTGGCAGTACCTACTGGAACATTTTGTTGGCAGAAAGTGAGGAGCCTTTCTTCCAGCTCCAAAGTGATTGACTATTGACAAGAAATTCAGACTTTGACAAACCTGGCCATGCTGGGGCCCCAGGAAAAATGCCTCATTAGTGTTAACTTGTTAGTCTTGTGAGCTATAACATATGGGCATAGTTACAGTTCTTGTTCAAGGAAAGTGTGTGGGTAGCCTGGGAAAAATGTGGTAAAAATCATTGGTGAGGTAAAGCAGAAAAAGTGGCACTTGCACATACGAGAAGGAAGAGAGGAATTTGTATTAGACTTTGTGTATATTCAGTGATGTTTAAGCTTGTCTAGCTTAAAACTAAGGCTTAATCTGGCATCCTGCTTAATAGCACTTCAAAGAGCTCTAATATTTAGTTTTGTTCAAGTTCAGCATGTACAATGCCATGTTCCCACAACATTCCCTTGTTTTATTTATGGAGCACTGAGAAGGTGTAGAAGTGGAGTAGACACTTGTCAAAAAAAGTGTGCCATAAAGTTGTTTAATTCCTTCATAAAAGCTCTGGCTTCTGACAGCTTCTTCCATGTCTGTAAAAGTTTGAACCTTCCTTAAATGCAATTGTGGAAGATAATATTGTGTGTTGTTCTATCTATATAACATGAAAGAATAGCTCTGAACACTGTAAAGTCATGATTTTACAATTCATAGAATCAGTTTAAAGTCAGCTTAATCCTTAGTGTTTAACAGGTGTTTCTTGGGTTGTAACTTCATTTTTGCTGAGCTTTACACAGAAATTTGTCTGTTAATACAGATATCTGGTAGGCAGTTTGGTTCATGATTTCATACAAGGTAAATGTCTTTAATTACGCCTGTGTCAGTAATTTGGTATGTGTATTGGAGCTTGCTCCTAATTACATCACTCTAAGATATAATGTAAATGTATTAATTTTTCTGAGGACAAGAAATGTGTCTGTGGAATATAATTGCAAGATGCTGCTGGCTTGAGCATTGCCCAGTTTCGAAAACTTCAATGTGTTTTAATCCCCTTGTTTGTTGTTACAGTGTTCTTGTGATAGCAAAAGATCCATATGCAGATCCAGTGCTGAGGAAGCCGGAAACTTAACCTGTTTTAATTGGATTTCTTCCTCAATGACTGCAATTAAACCATTTCCCAGATTGTGTCATGTGGTGTAGGAGTCTTGCTATGCATTAGGCCTGTAACCTTTTCTGTGTAGCATTTGGATGAAGTCTCTGTTTAGAACAGCATAACCTGCTTGAGCCAGTGTGGGAAAGGAAGTGTCAACAGGCATTAGTCTGAATCAGTGCTAGACATCAGTGATGAGAAAAACAACACAAACTCCTGAATTCCTCCTGATTTGTCCCAAGCTTGTCTAAATTGCATTTTGAAGATGCAAAAATCTGAGGACCCATTCTAGGTGAGTAGAAAACAGATGAATACTTTCTATCTGGCCTTGGAAACACAAGTTATTTTTTGAAAATTTTGCTTTTTTTATCTTTGTAGTTTTTATCTTTAAGGCATGCTGCTATTAATGAACAATTTTGTAGACTAGTTTAGAGCTGGAGCTGAGTATTACCAGAATGAAGACCCAGTCTTCTGCTTCTTTACCTTGTTTTTATCATACCCTTAGACCTGTGGTCTTGAGTTCATCTGTGGCACTTTTCTAATGCACATCTACAAGTCAACTGGCTTTCGTGTTTCCTTTTCCAGCAGTAACTTCTGTGACATCTAGTCTCTGAATTTCTTCAGTCTAGTGGCTGATTAAAGTTCTTTGCTTTTAGTTTTTTTTTTTTTCCTTTACCCTTTTAGTTGTGTAGGAGATGGCAGAAATAGTCTTGTGTTAATTTAGACTTCAGGTGACCAAACCACGTTTTACCAGCCACTGAGCTCCATAGGTATCTCAGTAATTTAAGACAGCTTGGCAAAAGTTGATTAGGAATTTGGCAGCTCTCAGAAAACCTTCCATGCTGGGACCTGGGGCATGTATTGTCTAACAGGCTCTGCAGGTAGGACGTGGCTGTGCACCGTATCACTGTTTGTCTCGTGCTGTTGCACTTGGTTTTGCTTAAGGGCTGTGTGTGCCAGATGCAGGTGAATGGCAAACTGCAAATAAGGCACCATCTGGTCTATGGTATTAGAATAGGGAAGAGGCTTGGTGCTTGAGCAGTAGGTTCTACATTCAGATTCAGTGTTGTAAGAAAGTACAGCTATGCAGCTCAAAGGCAGCTGGCCATTAAGCATTGGTCAGGCAGACATAGAGTGGGTGATGATTTTGAGTACCACTTGGTTCACTTGCATGAAAGTACTGAAATAAGCTACTAAATGGAAATTTGTACAAATCACTCAGCTGATTTTTTTCCCCCTCCCCTCTGGTAATAAATGCCCCCTTTCCCAACTTTGCCACACCTCTTTTACTTGGTCTTAGCTTGACCACCTGCTTCTGGCTTGCCTTCTTTTCTGGCAGTATTGCTGATCTGTACTTCGTGAAGGATTCTGTTCTTTGGTTCATATTGTCTCACAGAAGATAAAGCTCTTCATTCAAATGAATTCCAGACAATGTGGTTTTGTTTGTTTTGGGTTTTAAAATCTTATTATACTGTTAGTGAAAGCTTTAACCACTGTTCAGATAGTGATTTTTGGCCCCTGCTAAACAAGAGTTTCTAGAGAATCTGAAAATGAAGATCAGGTAAGATTTTACTTCTATTGCTTATGATGTTTAGTTAAAAGTCTGCAAGAAAGAAGAGTTTACATCAGTTCACTTTATGTACATGCAGTGTGGTTTTGGTCAGAATTTGGCTGTTGGAGAAAGTGTTCTTTTCTGTTGGAGAGAGCTGATTTTGTTTGATTTTTAAAAAGGAAAATAACTATTATTTTCGTTGTTATTACAAGTTGAAACTATACTTCTATAAACACCTCGTAGCAGAATTGCATCCTGAGGCTCTCATAGTGTTGACTTTGTCAGTAAATAACAGTAGTTTTAAAGGTCCTGTAGACGTGAAGTCAAACTTTTGCTGTAGGACTGATTTGGCAGAAAAATTTTGCTCTGAGACACAAGTGTACAGAAGATGAAACTTTGAATGTATTTATTCCTCCCTTTTCCTTTGTTTCCCATTGCTGTGCTAAAGGGGAAAAAGATCTGTCAACAAAGATGGACACCTGGTTTGTTATTTTGCAGCAAACATTTGCTGTGTTTGTGTGTGCCTGTTCTCTGTGTGTTCTAACAAATCTTTGTTACTGACGTGGCTTAAATACCTCTGGGTTGCTGCTTAAGCTGAGCTGTTGCTGGCTGGCTTGCAGCTATCCAGATCAGACTATTCTTTTCCTTGATAGAGATTCACTCAGGAGTTTCTTAGTTCTTAAGATTTTGATAGTCTCTTTTTCTCTGTAGTAAAAAACTTAACTGCTGCAAAGTTGACTGAATTATGCAACAGAATTTAACATTTAGCTGGTTAAAAAGCCACAGTAATATAGATCACTGAATTTAGACTGAGAAACTACAGGTGCTGTAAACACGAAAATATTTTGTTGAAGCTGTGAGTCCTGGCTCTCTGCCACAGTGAGAGCATTCCCTTCCTTTTGTTAATTAATTCAAGTCAAACCATGTACTAGAGAAAAACTTGTCACTGAACTAGTTAGGACATGTTATGAACAGTGACATGGAGAGGTATCAAATTTGGTTTATTTGGAGAAGAACAACTTCAATATTTTTTTTTAACAAGGGCAAATTCTTTGAGTAAAGTAGTGAGTAAATGTTCTAGGAGATTATTTTTATAGTTAACTCTTTAGTACTTGTGCACTCAAAATCAACAGGAATAGTTGCTGTTGACAGCACTTTCAATACATAATGTAAAACTACAGAGAAGCAAGAAAAAAAGAAAGAAATGCTTTCTGTTTTTCCCTGTTTCTCCTTTGGATGAGGATCAAGGATCTGACTGACGTGTGTGTTGTTTTGGGAACCAAAGTGCAGTGCAAAGAGTGACACAAGTTGTAATATTTCAGTCCTTGATGAACGTAAGAGATAGAAAGCAGTGATGTGGCAGAACTGTAGAGGGATGCCCTCAAGAGACTATTATATTTGTTTCATGCAGCTTCCTTAATTTTTTTCCTCAGACCGCAGTTTGTTTTTCTGGAGGAAAAAAAAGGACTTTCGGAGTAGAGGCTTTTACTGTTGTGATGTTAGGTAACCCTCTCAACCACCTTGAAAGATTGCAGTTAAGATTTAGACCTGGTTTTGATTTCTCAGTGCACAAATGCAGTGATTTTTTTTCTCTTTTTTTCTTTTTTTTTTCTTCAGTAATGAAATTAAGCTCTTAATTCTTGTGTACCACGAACTGGGAACACCAGTTGTACAATCAGACCTGATACACCTTAACTTGCCCTTGTATCCTGTACAGGTTTTATTTTTCCTTTGTTCCTTTAAACTGTTCAGATGACTGGGAATGTTCTGCTGTCTTAACTTCTGCAGGTGCTTAATTAAGTCTTTTTAGCTAACTTATGGCCCTCCCCTCCATCCATAGGTTTCTCTTGGTTCTTGTTAATTTTGAGTATTTGTATTGCCCCATTTGCTGTTCCAATTTGACTTTTCCAAAGCCCAGAAGGACTTACTGAGGTTCACACTGTGGCATAAAGGCCAACCTATTGTTTTATTTCTAAAGGAATGATGGTTGTCAGTTCTCTCTAATTTAATGGAAGAAATTTTTGTTTATTCAAGGTCCCTGAAGAAGTCTTTAGTTTTCTTTTCTGTACCAGGTTCAATGGAAGGACTGTGCAGTCTTAGACTTCAGATTCAATTATAAAACAGTACTTGACTTCTCATATATTCCTGTCCTCAGAAGGACAGAAGTCAGTAGGTGAATGTGCTTTGCTTGCTTGGGGTCATGGCATGGATGACCTTTTGGATCACATAATCCTGAGAGCTTGGGCATTCCTCTAGCAAGTAGTGCTGTGCGTCTTTTCAGAGGTGTTCTCAGTGTTCTTATCACCTGTGGGAACTTCTAAATCTTCTGGTTGCAGATAATGAGTATTTAAACTGCTAGCTAGCAGTAGGAGATCACAAATGTAGACTTTTTTGCTCTTCTCTCTTCCTCTTTCATATGAAGACTTTCTCTTCCCAGTTGTCTCTGTCATTAGACAGAGACATATATACATAAATGCAGTCTGAAAACTTAGCTAATGGTTGCATCCTTTCAGGCTCTTAGCTGCTCATTTTGCTTTTCTCCCAAGGTGGCATTCAGCACTGCTGCTCTCTTGGCTAGAGGGCTAGGCAAGGGCTGAGCTCTTGAAAGCCTGGGAAAGGGAACACTTACTTCGTGATGTAGCAAGGCCCAGAGTTTGCCTTAATTTTCTGATGGCTGTTTATTGTAAAGTCAGTGGAACAGGAAGTAACTTCTGTTCCTTGACCGATTTATTTACTTTTTTCTTTATGCTGAAGTCATTCCAGTGATTAAATTAAAAAGAGCTCTTCCACTCTAAATGAATCCAGGAAGAATTATTTTGCTGAAGTTTCTCTTTTTTGTTGGCAACTTGGAAAATTATTCTCTGGCTAAAAGCTTACGTATTGTCTGAAGTTACTCAGTGTAAAAATGGGCATATGAGCTGGTCCTAATCTGTAATATCTTCAGAGACTGGACTCCTTTGAAGTTTGTATCTTATGTGCCCATTTTTCTTATTTCTTCCTTTTAGTCCAGGTTACTGGATTGTGCTTTAGAGGAACCAAAGGGGAGGGAGGTCTTTCTGAGCTTTGTGTGAATGAAATGAGGAACTGGGCCATAGTTGGCTCTTTTTTTCAGAGCAGTTGTCCTCGTAAGGGATAGGGGAGTGTCTTGGGGTATGTGTACCTCTTGCATGGATTTGAGATCTCAGGTTACTTGAACTGATAGTTATGGCATGCATTTTTAAAGTTTCTGATATTCTGGTAGTGTGTTCTTTGCATGCTTTTATGTATGGCAATGCTTTGATCCCTTAATTTACCTTTTTTTTTTTTTTTTTTTTTTTTTTTTTTTTTTTTTCCCCTTTTCCCTTTGTTCAGGGTAACTCTTGTGATTCACCTCCTGCTCAGGACTCAGTGTATTTTGTCAACATGTTTAGCAGTTGTCACCTCTCAGAATGAGAGCTGTGTAGTGTAATTTAAGATCCTACTTTCAGCAGATGGTTGGACCATATAATCTCAAGAGATTGTTTCTAGCCAAGGCTTTATTTTAATAATTCTGATTTAACTCTTGTACGTAGTTGAACTCTGCATCAAGAAGACATCTGGTCTGAAGAGGAGTTTGCCTCCGAATGCTGTTAAACTCTGCTTGTCTTCCCATTGATACCTTATTAATGTCTTCAAAGAGAAGTGACAAAAGTGATGCAGCTATATAAATCTGTAGAAAATCTATGCCAGAGTTGTAGAAATCTATTTCCTTGCAACTGTACATGCTTGTTTCCAGAAGAAACTTCCTTGATACCCACGTGTCTGTCTTTTTGGCAGTGAGGTAATGTTACATCATTAGAAGGCTGTAGAGTCTTGTTTATCCTGGAGATTTACATATGTGTACTAAATTTGCTGTAGTTTGGGTGTCTGTGCATGCAGTTCTGTGTGTATAGTTCTCTAGTTCTCCTCTAGCATTGGAGAAGAAAAATGCAAAAAGAATACGGTGCAGCCTAATACGCGATTCAATATGATTTCGTGTGTTTTTTGTATCAAATGAAGTTATTCTGATAAAAGTCACTATGTGAGTTCTACGTCATTAGATGCAGTGCAGCAGGAAAGCCTCTGTGCTCTGGCATCTTTCAGTCATGAAGACAGCTTATGGCTATTCATGGGGATAAGGCAAAAATGGGAGCAGGTAGGGAAATTAAGTGTTAGCTTGGTCTTCCTATGGTGAAAGAAGAAAAGTTTGTCATTTTATTGAGGCTCAGTGGTTTCATGCAGCTGTGTAACTCGGGATTTGCATAAATGCAGATGAAATGCATGTACCTTAGTGTGCCTTACAGCACCTTGCAGCTCATGAGAGAATGTATTTTCCCCTTGTTTGTGTATAGACATTTACTTTTAGGAAGAAGGGAGGGATGATGAGAATTTAGGACACGTGGCAGAAAATTTTTCTAGGAAATATTCAGTATGATATTGTATCCACTCCCTGAAATTCTTCCATGAGCCACATCTACAAGCAGAAGGGACAAGAGGCTGCTAAACTGAAAATACAGACTTCAGCCTTCCTCAGTCTTTAAAATCTGTCAAAGGTGAGGCCCTCAGTGGAAAAAGAATGACAATGAGTGGATAACTCTTGAATTTGGAGGGTATAGAGAGGGAGAATATTGTGTCAAAACTAGCTGCAGAAGGCTGAGTTTAAAGCAACTCCCTGGACTAAAAAGTCAATTTAAGTCAGCTATTGAAGTAGAAGTAGTAATTGAGTACTTAAAAATGCTTGCTTGTAAGGCAAGTAAAGAGGTGTGTATGTCTGCAGGTAAATGAGGAGAACCTTGTAAACAGTGAGCAAAAATGAGTTGCAGCTGATCTCAGTTGAAAATGATGTAAATCTGAAACAATTCAGCAGTTACTAAACTGTAGGCAGTAATTTCTTCAGTTTAGTCACAATTGAAGTCTGAGATGTGTTCTATGCTTATATATTTTAGTGTTGTTTCTGTCTTAAATGACAAGATTTATCACAGAAACAGCTGATCAAGTAAATTAATGTCTACATTGAAGTAAAGGAATGCAAATCTGAAGTCTTAGGCTTAGTATTTTCTGATATGTATGCTGAACTCTGGGTTCTGGCTGGCAAGATGTGCACCTTGCAGGAGGAGAATGTTCTGAACTTGCAAGATGTATAAACATCCTTCTGTCTTTTCCTTCTTCCCCGCCTCCTTTTGTCTAATACTGAATTCAGGGCAGTAAGTCTGTACAGTTTTGAGGAGCTGGATTGCTGCAGCAACATTAAATAAGGCACCAGGTTTTTTGGGCTAAGCTGTGAGAGAGGAAGGGTGCTGGCCAGTGTACTTAGCTCAGTTTCAAGCAGGTAACAGGTATTATAATGGAGCATTATAGGCAAAGTTGCTAAGCATATCCTGAATATTCAGGAGAGTGCAAGAGTCTGAAAAAAAAAACACAAACCCTTTTGCATTACCAAGATTCGTGCAAAGAACTTAAATCCCCAAACCAAACTACCAGCCAAAACAACAGAACAAATCCAAACAGAACAAGCACCCCAAACAAGTTTCAGAGCTCGTGCAAGTGAACTAAGTAGGCCCTTGTGGAAGAGTTCAGTTCATTTTTTTACAGGTATTGTTATTAATTTGCCTTGTTACCCTGTTAGTTACCCTAGAGCATGGTGGAGTTGTTCAGTTTACTCATTGTTTTTCTCTCAGTAGCTTATGTCAGTGTAGCTACATTAGTTCATTCTGTCCTTCATGGAGTCATTTGGATGCTGAGCAAAGGCTGATGCAGGCTTGTTGTGTAGTTCTGTTTTTCCAGTTTGCTTCAAGAACAGGGAAGCATGTTAGTTGTTTCCTGTTGGCTTTTCCACAAGAAGAAAGGTCAAGGCTTCACTGCAAGGTGCCAGGTAGATTTTGTCTTGTGTTCCTGTAGAACCTCTCCAAGCAATATGCTGACCATACATTAGCTATAGTGTTTGCAGTGGGTATGTCTACAGAAATGAATTCTAGTTGCTTTCCTGTACAGTAACAAAGATGGTTCTTAATAGTAATCAGAGTGTTTGCTAAAACTCAGAAATACTATGCAGCATAATAACTGCTAGATAGCAGTGTTGTTACATGGCTTCAGAAGATACGTTGTGGGTTTATATGAAAAGCTGGCTTTTGGAATTCATCCTCATTTTAAAGAGTCTGCTTACAATGAGAGCCTCTGCAGGTCCATGCTTTGGCATCATCATAGCTAGGAATAAGGAGTTATAAAACATTAACTAAAAAGGCTTGTGTGCAGATAACTTCATGCTAGAACGAGACCTGAGCTTAAGGTTTCCTGAATAGTATTGTCTTTTGTGGAAGTATGGAGGTCTGATGGATGGTTATAGCTTTCTGTTATTGTGGGTGTGAGGAAGTAGCAGTATAGTTGAGGAAACAGTCTTAAAATCTGGCAGGAGTGCACTGGCACATTCAGCTGGTCTCTACTGAGTTGCACTTTTCTTTTGAGTGTAGGTGTCTGATAATGGGAAAGAAGCCGAGTGCTTGGAGTGAGCTCAGAGGGACGAGTCTGAATGAGAACAGTTGAGATTTAGGAACCTCTGGGCTCTTCTCTTGTTTTAGTATGTGGAAGGTGCAGTTGTGCAAATATCTCTTCATTACTGTACTGGACTAACTGGGCACATGGTATTGTGTGGCTTGCAGTGAGACTTAAGTTGGTGTTTCAGTGAAAGGCCATAGCTGAATAATGAAGCTGCATTATATTTAAAAGCAAACTGGGAGTCATATGGCAACAAGTACACAATAAGAATTGCAGTTAAGTCAAGAGGTATCAATATAGAAGATAACTGGGCATCATCTTGACTTGACAGATGCCTTACAGGATAAAGCAGTTGTCATTTCATTCTTCTACACAGCTGAAAATACAGTGTGTATGACAACATGTGCTGCATAATTTCTAAGCACAGACTACTTCAAGTGCCTATAGCTGACCCTGTCTCGTGGTTGAATCCTGGCCAGCAATCAAGCATCAGGCATCTGCTTGCTCACTCCCCCACCAGTGGGATTGGAAAAGGAATTGGAAGGGTAAAAACTGGAAAACATGTGGGTTGAGATAAAGACAGTTTAATAGGAAAAGCAGAAGCCACGCATATGAACAAAACAGAATTAACTGCTTCCCATGGTTGGGCAGGTGTTCAGCCTTCCCCAGGAGAGACAAACACCATCTCTCTAAATGTCCTTCCCTTCCTCCCCCTTTGCACTTGTATGATGAAGTCATATGGTCTGAAATACCTCTTTGGTCAGTTTGGGTCAGCTCTCCTCGCTGGTTCTTGTCCCAGCCTCCCATGCACCTCAAGTCTTCTCACCAGCATGACTAACAGTACCAAAAGCAGAGAAGTCCTTGGCTCTGTCTAAGCACTTTTCACCAATAACAAACATCTGTATTATCAATGCTGTGTTCAACAGTAATCCAAAGCACAGCCTTGTACCAGCCACTTTGAGTAAATTCATGTCTGTCAGATACAAAACCAATACACCCAGGCACATCAGTGTTAAAGTTTCCCTAGTGAAGGCCAGGATTGCCTGTGAGATGTTTTCTTCAGCTGGCTCTGGTGGTGGTGTGTGGAGAAGCCCATGTTCAGGCCCTAGGTGGGAAAGTGCATGGCTAAAGTGCGTAGCAGAGGGCTAAGTGAGCACTACTCCTTGCAGAATGAAACCTGCTAGAATGCATATTTTAATCAGTAGCTCTGTGGCAACCATTTTGTAGTATGACTGAAAGTTTGACATTAGTGAAGTTTCAGTGCCAGCTGACCTTTGTGCAGGAGGGGACTTACTCCTTCCTTTTAGAAAATGCACAAAATGCTTCATTTCTGATGGTAGAGTTGTTTTTTTTTTTTTATTTTTATCCCCCCCCCCCCCCCCCATTTCGTGTTTGAATGCAAGGAAATGGAGAATGCACAACATTTGACAGTGCCCATGACTGGCTTCAGCTGGATGCTCTGTTAGTGCTGAGCCCTTGCTCAGCTTTCAACCTGGTTAATGCTATGCTTTATTTTTTGCATTGCTATTTTGAAGAGAATGCTACAACTTATGATCTCAACTTGACTGATCTGGCTACACCAGCAAGCCCAAATGATTTCCAGCAGTTGCAAGCTTTTTCTGTTTCATTGTAAATCTTTTTGTGCTCTAAAGTGTAAGAAGTTGTAGATTGATGGTGTTGCATATTACTGAAAAGCTTTAAAACTTTGTTAGTGGGAATACTGTCTTTGATTAAGGAGTTAGAATAAGAAGAAACAATTGTGAAGAGGGAAAGTTCACCTTTTGAGTAACAGTGTTCATTGCTTTCTCAGCTTAGTCATCAGGACCTCAATCTAAGAGTTTCATCAAACAACTGTACTTCGTGGCATTGTGTATTTTGTGCTTTATTTAGATTCTTTCAAGTTCCTAAGCATAAGGTAAAAAATTGTACCTTCATTCATTTTGGTTAGGGTTAAGTGATTTGTTAATTAAGTCCACTTTCTGTGTTTGCAGTTTGCTGCTATGCTGGACCTCATAGTAGAAAGAACATGAAAAACTTTCAAAAGATGCTTTTGACTACTGTGATGTGTGGATTAGGATGGAGAGCAATTCTTCTGCCTAACTTGTATTCTTATTCAATTCTTGGAAATACTTAAAGTATTTCTGGCATGCCAAGTGTGACCCTTCAATATTAGGTTTTATTATTCTAGTGTAATAAGACTCAATGTGAGCTAGCAGAAGCCTGATCAATAATTTCCTGTGCTGTGCAGGCGTATGGATGATATATATGTTCCTTTTAGTATCATGTGTGAGGTAATGGTTTGCATAATACGAGTTTATGTGCCTACTTTCTTATGGCCTGCAGTAAAATGGCATCATTTAGGATTCTTTGTGTCCCCCCTTCCCCTCCTGTCACCCTTGTTCACTTCTATAGACCCTTTTCAGAAGAATAGACAATTATGTTCAGCTATTCACTGTTTTTACTGACAGTGCCAGATCTTGAAAATTATTTCATTGGAGATACTTGAATTTGAATCTGAAGCTGCAGTGTTTTAAACTTTTTCGTGATAGACTTCTTGGTAACTGTGCCTTGGATATAATAGGTACCAAATCAGCATATCGACTGAGTTCTTAAACTTGGGTTATTTCCTTCTTACAGCTTTTTTTTTCACCTGCAAATACCTTTTTTACCAGTTTCCACAGAATTAGAAACAGTAAAACTGGATTTGCTGGTTGTGGTCCTGTTGCTATGCTCTACATGGAAATACCAATTTAGCACAGGATACAGAAGTCACCTCTCTTCACTGAGGAATTAACCAAGGCTTGTTCTTGACATGTCTGTCTCTGAGGACTGTGGCTGGGTGTTATGGTAGTCTTCTATAAATAACTACCAAAATAGTATCTGTAGACCTCTAACAGTCACAAAGCAATACCAAAAGTAGTACTACAAAGCCATCATAGATTATTAAAAAAAGATAATTGTATGCACTCATTAATCCTTCTATCTCAAATACCTTTTCCCTTTAATTTAGCTCTCATGAGCAGAATTTGCTGATTATAAAGCTAGATCTTTTTTCCTGAATGGCTATATGTCTTGCTTTGTGCAAATGAAAGTTGCATAAATCAGACTAGAGAAAGAAGCTGTTTGGAAAGCACTGTAGTTATGTTGTGAATACTGCTGTTTATTCCTGAAAGGGGCTTTGTAATCTCCTACAATGAAAATTAAAATACTTGAATATTGCTATCAAGCTCTAATTTTTTTTTTACGTGTATAAACACAGATTCTCCTAAATTGCATTTGTCCTCTCTCCTTATAATTAGAGAAGCCTGCTACAAAAGAAGTGTGTCATCACAAAATCATAGAGGAGTTTGTAGTTTGCATTGGAACGGCTCTTTAAAAGTCATTTAGTTCAGTGCATCATCTGCATGCTATATATACCAAAACCTGGTTGCTCTGTATTAATATTGTAAATGTTCTTGAGAAGAACCTTGTCCATGTGTCTTTTAACTAAAAATTGTTTGAGAGTTTTGTCTTCAGTTTTTGTTTAGACGATAGCATTTTAGATTTGCCTCTGGAGGTGTGGCGGTGAGTCTTCGTGCCATATATCTTATGGCTCTTCCTCTCTCTTGTCTTTCAGTGAATGATAGTGTCTAGAAAGGGTATGTCCCTTCAGGAGAGAGGTGCCAATGTCCAACCGGCCTAATAACAATCCAGGGGGGTCACTGCGACGTTCACAGAGGAACACTGCCGGGGCCCAGCCACAAGACGACGCAGTAGGAGGAAGGTATGACTGCTGTCTGTGAGTGTTCAAATGTGTAGCAGTGACATGGATGTTATTTAGAGAATGTTTTTCACCCTGCAATCCAAGCGTTGAAACTTGCATATCTTTTTGCCCCGAAATGCTACCTGTACTGTTGCTGCATGGGGTAAACCTGTGGATAACTCACTAGCATGCATGCTCAGCTGGAATACCAATAGCAGAGCTGTAGGGGGAGAAAGCTGTTTTCCGTAAATCACAGGTAGTAACAAATTCTTTCCCTCTCTTTCTTCCTTGATATTAAAAATATGGGAGGGGGATGGCAGGGTGAGTCTGTTACTGGGAATCTGGAAAAATGTGTTCCTCTCGGAGAAGACAGAATAACTGGTACTCTGTTACCTTTGTACTGCATATAAATCCTGTGCAGCTGTTGAATAATTCAACAAAAAAAAGGTTTGCCATAATTTAATATGCCTGATATAGCGGGCAAGTGGACCAGATTGTATTTGCTCTGTGATTGCCTCTGCAGTGCAGAACAATGAAGATCCTTAAAACTTTTCTGTGGATGTCTGTATTGTTACTGCCATGAATGAAGCCTGTATGGATATAAGTATTTCTTTAAATTTCTTAAAAGATCAGTCTAATGGAGAAAGGTTATAGTGTAATGGTGGGCAAATCTGTCTACAGTCTACTCCCTCAGATACATTACTGGTGCAGTTGTTGAATATGTGTACCTTGGGCTTGAATTTTTTTTTTGCGATGAGTATTAAAATATTACAGGTCAGTTGCACAATAGTTTTTTACTATGAAGAAACTAATGAAGATGAGGTGTGCTAGTGTAAGTAGTAGTAGACTTATTAGTGTCAAGTCTAACTGAGAACAAGTGGAACTACTGTTGAATGGGTGAAGAATGCCAACTTCTAAGGAGCTTTGAGGAGAATTAATTCAATCTGAAAAATGCAGCTTCACTTCCTTTAAACTAGTCTACAAGTGGAAGAACAGATGATAAACACAAGGCTTCTCCCCTCAGTGTGGCATAAGGAAAGGGAAGTTGCTGCCTTATGTAGCTGGTTATTTTGTAAGCTAGAATTGGTTTTAGAGAATAGCTGTTTTAACAGAGGCATAGTGAGCCCTTCATTCCCTTCTGTGCATTCTGTGGTACCTCTGCATCTCAGTGGATATTTAAATTAGGTACTGTGCTACCAACTCTTTCCTTTTACGCTGAACTTCACCTGGGGTGAATAAAGTTCTTCTAGAATAAAGAATTGGAGGCATGTTCTTTAGAGATGAGATGGGGGATTCTTCTTCACTGTTAGTTCAAATTTTACAGCAGAATTCCAGGGAGAAGCTCCACAGTGAGTGAGTCAGACAAACTGAAGAATTTTGAGGGCAGCAGTGTTTACTTTTAAGAAAGTCTCTCATCTGTTGTTTTTGGGGTATTGTGATCTCTTATGTTGTCATACAGTGATTGAAGATTCACTTGTCTGAAATGACTGGACTTCTACCCCTCACCAGATCTATGCCAGACTTCCATGAATAAGAGTGTATTTCGCTCTTAAACTTAGACCTTTATCAGAACCAGAGCTCCTTGTTAAAGTAAAGAGGATGGAAGAAGCTTACAGTCTTACTTGAATCTGGGTCTCTTTAGAACTGGACATCCCCTGCCTTTGCATTTTAAGCAAGCATTTTGAGCTGCCAAAGCCTGTAAAAAGGCCTGGTTAAAGCATGATGGTTAATATAAAATTTAAAAGTAATTTGTCTTTTAGTGTCCTCAGTATTTCCTTTCAAGTAAATTTCTGGGCAAAAATGGCTATTGTACAAGGACCAATGTAAGGTAGATCTGTCAGGTCCTTTAAAAATTTGTAGATGACATGGAAAGAGACAGGCTCTCTGGTAGGTTTTTAGCTAGTGCCTGTCTTTGGGCACAAACCTGACAGAACTCACCCTTCCATGTATCTAGTATGCAGTGGTATATAGTATGTTTCAGTTCTGCTGCTGTGCAGTATACAGGAGGGTCTGGAGTTCACAGCTCGATGTGTCTTGTTATGCCTTGCTGCACTCCAGTGATAAGCCTGCTTTGGCTGCTATGTTAAAAAAAAAAACAAACCAAACACAACAAACCCCCAAACAAATACTGAGCAAAAAACAACACACCTTTTCTTAATGTTAAGGTTTTTTTGGGGATGCCTGAGACAATTTATTTTCAGTCTTTCTTGCATTTGTCGTAAAATCAAACTCTCTAGTTTCAGCTGTAAAATCACTTAGAATAAACAAACTGTGGAAAGACTAGTTTCAATAGTATGTTCTTAATTGTGCAAATAATTGAATTTTGGATATATCTGTTAGTATTTCAGTTGTGACTTGGAACGTTCTTTTGAAGCCAGTCATCCTCACCTGCTGTGTTTTGGCTAAAGTGTAATGGTGTTGGAGCACTTGAACTGGAATCTTTTTGGATGAAACTGAACTGAAAGTTGTGCTCTCTGAGAGCAGTTTGTGTATGCTGGTCACTCGTGGTTGTAATCCGGTATGCTTTGAAGTAGAAATCATTGAAATGCAGAGATGGTGGACACTGATCCTTAATGGCAACTGTCTTGCTTTATAGATTTTCATCTGTTGATCCCTACTACTTATTGATGCTGTTGTACAGACAGTGTGAGATTTTATTCAGCCACTTTATTAGATCCACATATTTCTTACCCTTCCCCAGTAAACAACAAACCAATACACAAAGATTTAAAAACTCCCAACACCCCCCCCTTTCCAATAAAAAAGAGGGAATTAGACAGTAATGTGACTCTGTGTAGAGGGTTGTTGCTTCATGCCTAAAATTAGCCACAAAGTTTGTAAGCAGATTTAAGGGCCACACCTTCTGAAGTGTTGGAGGTTACTTCACTTTGGTCATAGATATGCAATCATAACCCTTCGAGCAAGGACAGGTTTCGATACTGTCTGAACTTGTGTACTTGATTGCATTTCTGCTTTGTATAAATAGCTTTCTTAGTGTTGGAAATGCAGCAGCTTTTTTCTTAAAGCTTTTTTGTGGCTGAGGTGTGCATTTTCAAAATACAAATTAAGCGACGAAAGCTTGGAGAGTTTCTGCAGTTTGTCACTCATAATTTCAGACTTGGATTTGAAGGCCAGTAATCCAAGGTAAGCGTGTGGTATGGCCAGATGGCCTTGTAATAGCCTTAGAATTGCCTCGATCTCTTTCATGCTCTGGCTGGGTGAGTGAATGCAAGAGACTTCAGTTGATAAAGGTGTTGAGAGAGGAGAATGATAGGAGAATGCCAAGCTGAAGTGCTGATGTTTGTCTTTCTATAATCTTGGACACTTCTACATCTTAAAGATCTTTTGCTGTAAGCCGGCCAGTTTAACTTCCTGAGCTGCAGGAGGTTCACTTGTATGAAGACCTTGGAAATTCTAAACCTCTCTGGTCTGTTCTAAATGCAGAATCTCCCTGCTGTTACGTTTGAGTATTGACAGACTGGCTTAACCTGGAAGCAACAATGCAAACTCATTTTCCTCTAGACTGGGCTTGTTTGATGTCCCTGTAACATCAATACTTGAGTCACTGTGAGCAGGAGATGCCTGATAGGAGCTTTGAGAGTTTGATTTTGAGGTGCGTTGTTTAAAGGTACAAACAATGATACTAGGCTCAAGGAAGTGTAGAAAGACATATGTATTTATTTGCAGTTTATGCTGCACCAGTCGTGGGCTTTTCTCTAAGAGAAGAAAGGGGTCTGTATTTGAAGAGGTGTGTGAACTGGTGTATGATTGCAAGCAAATGTATGCATGTAAGCAAATTGGCCTTGGTGAACTTGGACTAATGTGATTCTTCACTTTCTTGTCAGTAGTGGTGTTACAATAACTGTGCTTTGGATGAATTTCAGCTCTTGTGGGTATTACAGTTCTTAGTGGTTTTACTACCATTTTGAAAAGTATTTAGCATTTACCTCCAAATTTAGAATTACTGTTGGTAGCTTTGTAATGGTACAGCATGAGCCCTGTCTGAAGCATCTCTTGGAGCACTCTCCACTGAAGAGTGACTCTTGGCAGGTGTTTAAGGAAGCAATAATGATGCTAAAGTTTCCCTTTGCAGCAGTAGACTGAAGCAGATGTGTTAATGAAGCTTTCTTTTCATAGTGAGGAGGGGGTGGAAGGTACTTACTGCCATTTTCTTAACTGTATTAACACACATTGTTACCGAGTGTGTATTGAGGAATTGTGCCCTCCTGGCTTAGTTCCCAGTGATGCCATAGGATTTACTTTGAATGGGAGCAGTTGGGAAGTGGTATTGTGAGGCACACAATAAGATCTTTTCTGGACACGGAGCAGTTGATTGTTCCTTTCAGCTGTGAGCAGTGTTTCACTGTGTTGGTATAGAGTAATAGAAGTGGTCCCATGTACTAGAACTTTTTTTACCAGTGCTGCAAAATTACTGTTTTTCTATTAGTGGCATTAAATGACAGTGGTGTTTATCTTTTTGCATGTTGTTAGTCTTAAGGCATCTTTAGGAATAGCATTTAAGTAGCATATCACTTTGACATAAATGACTGCTATACTGTTGTTTTAGATGAAAGTAGGATACTTAATAAGCAATTTTTAAGGTTTTGGAATAAAGTATATACATGTTCATGTGTATTTGGAATTGAAAGCTAAATGATAAATGAGATCCTTGTTGACTGTGTGTAGGACTTTGATACAAGCAGAAAGAGTGCTTTTGTCAGTTATATTGCTTTTGTTCTAAACAGGATTTCTTTTTTGACCAGCCTTGGTGATATGTGAACTGGTAAAAACTTAAGAGACCTGTGAAAACCTAAATATAATGATTGAGTTGGTGGGGAAGACATTTGGAGTATTTGAGGAGAGAAAGTATGTGTTTTTCCAAGGGTTTTTTCATCTGTACTATTCTTTTTAATCTCATTTTTGACAGAAGTAAAGGAATATTTTTGCAGACTTTGTTTGGAAGCATTTAATAGCTCACACTCAGCTGCTGAGGAACATGACTTAGATTAAACACTTTGTTTATTAACTAACTTCAAAAGGTATGTTTAGGGTTTTTTTTAATATGCACAGAGTAACTCTGAGAACAGGTTCTAGGTGGTTCTTTATTATGGTTTTGCTCAGGGCTGGCATTTTCCACCATATTGTTTATATAACACAGCCAGCTAAATGGTTGGCTTGTCAACTTGTGTGTGTGTTATTCTAAACTTGAATGTCTGCTTGTGAGTTAAAATGTGTATCAGCAGTCACCTTTGCCCAGCTGAATGAAGCCTTGGAGTTGTTTGTGAAACTGTCTTTAAGTCTTGGAGGGAAGGAAAGCAAAATCCCCCTACAAAACACAACTTGAAGGTGCAGCAGGAGCTCAGTCTTTCTGGAGCTGTCCCTGAGAGTAGAAATGGATGAACACAAGCTCATCGTTAGCTCATCATTTTTAGTCATTAGTGGGGAACTTTAGTCTCTCAAAACACTTGCTGCTGGAATGGTGATTCTTAATGAATGACACTGTAATGGAAAGACTGAAGAACTTGTAATGGTAAGTTACAAGTGAAAAGCCTTGGATTACAGACAAAAGTACATGTAGCTTACAACCTTAAAATCAGCCTTCACCTGTGCATGTATCTTTTATAGCACTCTATTGCTCTGCAAACATTGTTCATTCTGAGCTTTGCAGACTATTCTAACTACCTTTGTGTGTGAGTTAATTTTAAGGAGACCTTAAGTAAACTCATAACTTAAATATAATTTTGGACAATGATACTTGTTGGTATATGCTTCAAGTTTTTACCTTAATCCTGTAATCAAATTCTCAGTGTTCTTGTATAAACCTGAGAGGAGAGTTCTTGTCATGTTCCTATTGACTGACATGCTACTGCATGCACAGTTGCTATTGTGTTGTGGACCTTCTCTTTGCATTATATGCAAGGTGAGTGATTAAACTCAGAGTGAGAAGTGAGAGCACAGTTGTTGTTTTAAAATAAAATTTCTCTTAAAATTCTCCTCAGTTGTGAGTCCCCGTTTGTGCTGTTTCTAGAGTAACCTTTCTGCTCAGAAGGCTGTTTGTACTGATAGCTTAATGGATAAAGCAAAACAAATACTAATACTTTGCATGTATTCATGATCCCTAGGATATGGCTGTAGCTTTAATAGTCCACACAAATTGGACATTGGTGTGAAAGTGTATTTGTAAAACTTTTAAGAACTGGATTTAAGTGTGAAGGGGGAGGAGCCAGAAACAAGTGGAAACTCTTCAGTGCATGTTTTGCATCTATTGCTTTAGTAGTATTTTAGCTGAAAAGTTCTTCAATTATTGTGCTTTGTGAATATCTAAAGCAAAACAAAAATCTTTACAGGGAAATAACCTTTTAAAATATACTTCAGAATAAATGAACCCTGATTGGTTTAGCTTACATAAAACTTGAGATTCCTGCCAAGTATAAATTATGTAATAATGTCTGTTACTCCCATAATAAAAACATTTCATGGGGAAAATTAAATTTCACGCCTTAATATTTTGTTGGGAAAAGGAAAATCCAAACACTCAAGATTAGGTGAAACATTCCCAAGTTTACCTTGATGGAGCTTGCTATTGTGACCTTAAGATCTGACTTATTTCACTTGCTTTTGATAGCAAACAGTATTTCTTAGAGTATGATAAATAAAAATTAATTACTGGAGTATGGAGAAGGCACTCTTCATTTAATCTTTTCAGACTGTCACGCTCCTAGTTGGGGCACAGCAAGTGTTGAATATGTACTGTCTATGTGCATTCATCTGAGTAAGTGCTTAAATGAGAATAATTCAGAAGAAAGCAGAAAGAGGAAAGTTATCAAGTAAAGTCATATTACTGAAGGTTTACTGTTTTGACTCTAGGCAAATTAGCATTTGGTTATCATCTGGATAGTTAGACTTGGTACTTGTTTTCTACTGAGATTCAAGTATGTGTTGAAATCCTGAAGAGGATGGGGAAGCTTTCTGGTACTATACTTAGCTCTGCCTTTACTACTAGACTTCTGACATTTCATTGGAAGAAGCTGTTTTTTAAAGCTTATGGAGCTCTTACCACTTCCACTTAGTCTGTTGGCCTAAACTTTGTGATATCTGAGTCATGGGTTGAAGCAGGACACTTAAATGGAAAGTCCATATCCCTCCCCATCCTCCATGGATGTTTGCAGAGCTCAAATTGAAAGCTGTCTAGGCCTGGGTTAAAAGCATATGACCATGTAATCAGCAGTTCTTCAACTTTGAAACATTGCTTCTTTCACCATTAATACTAGACTAGTTTGAGGTTTTGCAAAGGTTACTGGTTCTTGGGGCTTCTGTATAGGTAGGATATGTGCAGCAGTTTTCCTGGTGCCAGCTGAGTCCAAAGTGCATTTTATCCAGGCAAGTGAGATGTCTCTTGCCTTAGCAATTATTTATACTGTCCTGTTTTAAATGCTGATGAGCACTCTCTTCTGAGTCTTGCAGATGGTAATTCTGAGTGTGTTTCAAAGTAAATGTGGAATATATGATGTAACTTAAGTCTTAATACTATACACCATGGATAAAATTTGTCTTTGTCCTTCAGTCACAGCTCATACAAAAAACAATTTTTTTATGCAGCTGAAAACTGCTTAGAAGACCTCTTACAGCTTATCTATGTGAAACTCATTCCTGTCTCTGGCATCACAAGTTTCCTGTCTCATTTGACTGCCTTCATTGGTGGTGTGCATTTCTTCATTTCTCTTACTTCAGCTGTTACCAAACTGCTCTCAATCCTTTGAACTGGTAGATCTTGCAGCCAGAAAATAACTGGTATGGTTGAGCTTTCCTACCAAGTGGAACTGGCTGCATTCCCATTCTGGGCACTTGAGATTTTTTAAACTGAAGAGCGAAGATGTAAATAATCATAACTGTATGAAGTCCTAATGCCTGGAATCTGGAGGTAGATGAGTATGTATCCATTTTTGAGAAGAGATCTTTGACAGATGCTCTAGTCTTGTGCTTTACTGTGCTAGCTTAATGCTTAAGTGAATAATTCAGTAATCTTGCACACCAGAAAGATCTGTACTTACCTGCAAAACTCAAATGTAAGATGTTTTATTCATTTAAAATGACTAAATAATTGTGTGCTTTGCCAAACAGTTACACTGGTAGTGATTTGTAACTGCATCAGGTGGTTCTTTTGAAATGCTGCTTTAATATTAGGAGCTGATATGGGAAAACTTGTAGCTGTACATTACTATGTGTAAATGCTCCAAAAATAAACAATATTCCTACAGGTCTGTATCTGTATCTTGAAATCCTGATAGCTTTCTGTTTTGACTTTCTACTGACAGGTCACATTTAGGGCAGGCAAAACATAAGGCACATAGCCCTCCTGAGAGTAGAAAATCTATTTCAAAGACACCCAAAGTGCAGTCTAATACTACTTCTGAGCAGTCCAAGGGACACTTTTCTAAAAGGTAATTGTGCTTCATATTCATGTGTTAACCAGTGTTATCTGCACTTCAAACATTTGTATAATTATTGAGTTATACAGAGTTCTAATAAAATGTCCGACTAATGGATATTTAACTAATCTAGGTATTGCATTCACTGGATATATTTCAGTGTTTCCAATTCTTTGTTTTTTCTTTTTCTAATTCACCAACTAAGAGCATTCCATCAGTGGTGGGGAGGAAATGATTTCTGCATAACTAGTCCTGGAATACTTGCAAGGTCTTTGTCCCCTTCATCTGCTTCATGTTGGGGGAAGATTGTCCAAGGAGTTTAGAGCAATGTCCAATATGAATTGAAATGTGCAATAATCTAAAATAGGCCTATGTTCAGGATAATCATCTTGATACTGCTTTTCTGCTCATTGTATGCTTCTGCTATATATACACTGGAACAGTTTTCTGTCACATAGAAGGGAATTTTGCCATTTTCATATGTGTTTCACTACATCAATTTAAAGATTGATGAGAAACTATCCTTTCTTTAAGAGCCTTTCTTGAATGAGAATCCAGTTATGACTAGTTATGCATTACTGAACACTCCTTACTCTCTTGTGGAACTTAAATTCTCAAATATTCAGTTAATAGCTTCATGGCTTGATTTTTTTTTTTTGTTTGTTTTTAATGAATTTGACCTATATATGTATGTGTGTAAGTAAAATCAATTAAAGTTAAACTTCCTTTTTAAAGAAGTAGTATATTAAGCTTTTATTTTACAACCTACTTAGGTTTTATGCTAGCAAATATGTGTGATATGACTGTTGTCATACAAGCATGTGGGGGTGTTTGCTTCAGTGTAAACTTAACAATGTTTCTTATATGCAGTATCCTTTATTATTAAAGAATTCTGACATTTATCATTCAAAGCTCTTACAACTGTGAGGCATCTTGAATTCGACTCTAATGCTATTCCTGCTTACTTCTACAGAGGCTGTAGTTCATCTGCTGTTCTAGTACCACAACAAGAAGATCCAGAGAGAGTCAGTACTTCAGAAAAGCAAAAAACGGGGCAAGTGCCTAAGAAAGACAATTCTCGAGGAGTTAAACGCAGTGCTAGTCCAGATTACAGGAGGACCAATTCTCCTAGCTCTGCTAAAAAACCCAAAGCACTTCAACACACTGAAACTTCCTCAGAAACTAGCAAGCCACATACTAAATCTAAGAGAAGACACTCAGACCAAGAGCAGCCCAAGTCTACACAATTGCCATCAACAAGCAAGGCTCACACCAGAAAGGGTGGAGCTGCTGGTAGCTCCAGAAGTCAGAAAAGGAAAAGGACAGAGAATCTGTCTTGTGTAAAGAGTGGGTCATCAGTTGAATCAACTGGCACTGAAGAAAAGTCAGCAAAAGTATCCAAGCTGGCTTCAAAATCGGTGACCTCAGCCAAAGCTGGGTGTAGCACCATCACCGATTCTTCTTCTTCAGCTTCCACCTCCTCCTCCTCTTCTGCTGTTGCCTCCGCTTCTTCTACTGTTCCTCAGGGTGCCAGAGTGAAACAGGGAAAGGACCAGAGTAAGGCTAGACGTTCCCGTTCTGCATCAAGCCCCAGTCCAAGAAGGAGTAGCAGGGACAAAGAACCGAGTAAAACAGGTGGCTCTTCAAAGTTTGACTGGGCTGCTCGATTCAGCCCAAAAGTCAGTCTCCCTAAAACAAAACTGTCTCTACCAGGCTCTTCCAAGTCAGAGACATCAAAACCTGGACCTTCAGGACTACAGGCTAAGCTAGCAAGTAAGTAATCATTTTCTGGAAGAATAAATACATATGTTTTAAAATCAAGCCTTCTGAACAAATATTTCAGTTTTTTTCAATCTGCTTGTGGTCTTTCTAGAAAAATTAACTTAGTATTTTCTGCTCAGTTAAGTAGAGCTGTGACTGAAACTGTCTGGTGCTGAGTTTGAGTAGCAGCTACTGTTCCTGAACATGATCACTGAGAAATGTAGGCCATTTCCAAGCAGAATACCTGCTTGCTAGTATGCAGATATACTTGTAACTCTGTTGTCTTGAACGTTTTTTTAAATGTGTTTTGCTGCCTTTGTGTACTGAATGATTTATTTACTGCATGCATTCTCTAAAACTGGATGTAAGAGGTTGGATTCCTAAACTTGCTTACTGTTATTCCTTTACTTAGGCATGATAATGAGTAGCTTGTCCCAACTGGGACACATCCATGGCTTATACTAATGCTGGAAATAGGTGAAGTAATCAAAAGCAACTGGGTATCTTTCTGTATGATCAAATGGGTCAATTAAATTCAACAGGTGTTATGGCTAACGTGCAGGACTGGAATACTGATTCTGGAAATACCTAATCTAACAGAAGAATGGGATTTGGAAAGGAGAGAGGAGTTACTTGCTTTACAGCAAAATTTTTTTCCTATCTGCTCTGTGAGTCAAGGCTACCAGATGATGAACTCCAGAATCAAAATGCTGAATTTACATGGGGTGGAAGGAGGGGGAAGTGAGTAGCAGTCAGGGAACAATGGGAATGACCAGCAAAATCTGAGATAAGTCAGGCTACAGGCAATGAAGAAAGGCAACAGGAAGAGCAAAGAGATTTACCTCCAAGTGCACAAGAAGATGAAGGCAGAGAGTAATTCATGTGATAAGTTACAAAACTTCTTGAAGGATTGAGAAGGGGAAGGGTGGAATAGCGCAATGTAAAGGGCTGTGTATGTGTACTTTGAAAAACAGCATTGAGAATATGAGCCTAAACTGTTATTGTGAAGACTGAACTAAGATACTTTGATTAAACTTTCAGGTTGTAGAAGAGCTAAAGGTCTTTTGATAGAAAATGTGATGCTCAAATATATGTGACAAAAACAAGTTGGTAGGAACTGTAGGCGTGTGTATAAAACGTCACTGCTAAGAGGCACAAAGGTGAGAGATGTTTCTACATGTGATAGAGAGCAAAGTTATATTCTATGGATGACATTTCAATTTGAAAGTACTAACAGGTAATAGTAGGAAGTCTAAAATGTCTAATGCCTCTTTACAGTAGGTTATAGCAAAATTTATTCCAATAAATATCATTGATCACCAAGTATCACTATAAGAGCCCAACTTAGAACAGAAGTCTTAAACTATGATATTTTCAGTCTCAGCCTTTCTAATAGTGCTCTCAGACAACAGGTTGAGGGGATCTTGGAATCAATAATATCTACTGTTAGCTTAGCTTTTGAAAAAGGGAAAGGTTGTGTGACATACATTTCCAAACTGTTTGGACAAATATGAAGTATTTTAACAAGACGCACATTTTGCATAATGCTGAGAAGTCTTATGAAAATACGAAGAAAATAAACCACCAGGGTAAGTTCAAATTTTTTTCTGTAGCAGACCAGTAGCCTTAGAGGATAAGGGAGCAGAAGAAAGTGATGTCTTATACAAATATTAGCACCCTGGGTCTTTCTAAAGCAGGAAGGCAGAGTGATCTAGATGAAATTGAGGTGTACACCCTTCTACCTGGAAACAAGTCCTTAGGAGTCATTTTGTGTAGAAACTAGAAAATTAAACTTGGTAGGCTTTTATACAGGTGTATATTACGAAACACATTTAGAGAAGTCTGAAATAGGGCTTATGGAATTAGTGGGAGATAAACAAAAAAGCGAACATAACTGCAAAAACTTCAGGAAAATGATAGGTGGAAGTGGTTCTGGGAAAACAGGTAGGAGGAGAGGGGCCATTATTTAGGCTAACATAAAATCATAGAATGGTATGGTTGCAAGGGAACTTAAAGATCATCTCATTCTAAACCCTCTGCCACAGGCAGGGCCACCTTTCACACCAGGTTCTCAGAGCCCCATCTGGTCGGTCACATCTATATAAATGCAATGCTGTTCCCTTTTGGAGATGATGCACTCCTAAGGAGTACAAGAATCATTGTTAGGGGTTGTGATCTTTGAATAAAAAATAAGAGCAGCTGATCTGACTTACTCTACTGAAGAGAAGAATGGGAAGAAACATGGCTGCCATCTTTGCAGACGTTTTTCATGTGCTGGAGGGAGAATGAGAATACCCTGAGGTTTCTTGTTCGGTCCTCCTGGGTAGCTAAATTGGGTGTTAAATCCAGTCCAGGTGACTTTGAGAATGTTAAGCTCTACACAGCAGTCTCCGTAACAGAGCAGTGACATCACTGAATAGCAACTCAGGAATATGCTGGATTAATAAAAACAGGCTAGACTAAAGTTCTTCACATCTACTTGATTAGTTTAATATTTCTTCACAGGGGAAAAGGGGAAGAGAAGAAGAGAAAGCAGGTTTCTCATTTTCTTGTGATTTGAGTATTTTCACATCCCCTTCAGGCTGTATCTGTTGTAGGGGCCTTTTAAGCATTGCAAATCAGGTCGTGTTACTGATTGTATAACAGTATAAAATCAAGCTTAATTATGGTTCCATTATTGGGGAAATCTTTGCTGTCCTTTGTGTATTACCTTGTGACCCTTAAGTAGGAAGAAACTGGCAACAGTGGCTGGGACAGTGCTGAGAGCAGGGTGACTTAGGATAGCTGTCCCTGCCTGGGAAGTCTCTACTTGGAGATTTGGGGGATTAGGGAGGTTATTGGTTTATGCACTGAAAACCCATGTGGACTTAAAGATGGAGTGTGAATGGTATGTAGCTCTTGGCTTTGAGGGAATTTGCATAGGTGAGGGAGAAAAGTCAGAAAATAACTCTGAACTAGTTTATTTGGGATTGTGGGTACAGTGCTGACTTGGGTGATGGTCGTTGGAGACTTGGGATTGAGGTATAAGATGGCTAGCTTGGAGATGTTTAGTTGTGGTGACAGACTGTTTGGGGCTCTAATAGGATCTGGGGATGTCTGGCTTGGTACTGAGGGAGGGTAATAGTGGAATATTAGAATGACATGAAGCTATCTTGCCTTCCCCTGCTACAGCTCTTTTTACCCTATCTTTCTAATTAGTGAGAAGAGCAGCTTCACACAGGAGCCAATATGAAGTCTGAAATTCCACTCCTAACAAGTCAATCACTCCTGGTTGCCTTTCTGAACTGCAGATGAAGGGCCTTCTAGGTTATGAACTGTGAAAGTTTGTCTAACTTTGTTTTGACTTGGCTAATACATTCAGACTTAATAAGTGATTGCAGTACAGCTGCATTCAAAACTTTTTTTTGCACAACATCTTCCTTAAAAAATGCTGACAAACACACTTACATGTGAAGTTAAGATTTTTTTTTTAAGTTTGATTTGTTAGGCTGTGCTATATCAGGTTTAGCCTGTTTGGATGTATTTTCCTTCTGACTCATAAACATGAGTGCTTGGCATGCAAAATAGGATGATGTCAGGGCATAAGCAATATATGTTTGCCATAAGAAAGAAAGCCTGTGCTTCTGCTTTATTCTGAAATTTACTTCTGAAGTTTTTGCAGGTGCAAATAAGATGCTTAAACCTGATTGTCTTTGAGGGCTTTGAATTAGAGATCATTTAGGTAAGTTTGACATCCACAAATCTGTGGGCCCTGATGGGATGAACCTACAGGTGTTGAGGGAGCTGGCAGATGTTACTGCTAAGCCACTCTCCATCATCTTTGAAGGCTCATGAAGAACAGCAGAGATGCCTGAGGAAAGCCAGTGTCACTTCAGAAAGGGCAGGGAAGAGGACCCAGGGAACTACAGGCTGGTCAGTCTCACCTCCATCCCTGGAAAGATGATGGAAGAACTTAGGCTGCATTGTTATCTCTAAGCATGTGAAGTAAAAGATTATCAGTAATAGTCAGCATGGATGCAGTGAGGGGAAATAATGCTTGTCTAGGCTGATAGTCTCCTGTGATGGAATGGCTGGCTGAGTAGATGAGGGGAGAGCAGTGGATGTTGTCTGTCTTGACTTCAGCAAGGCTTTTGTCTCTGTCTCCTGTAGCATCCTCACAGCTCAGGAAGTGTGGGTGAGGTGAATGTCAATGGGCTGGGTTGAGAACTGACTGAGTGGTAGAGTTCAGAGGTTATCAGCAACACAGTGTCCAGTTTGGAGGCCTGTAGCTGGCAGAGTTCCCCAGCAGTCAGTACTGGACTCAGTCCTGTTCTACTGGTTCATCAATGACCTGGATTAAGGGACAGAGTGCACCCTTGGCAAGTCTGATAATACAGAAGTGAGAGGTGTGGCTGATACAGCAGAGGCTGTGCTGCCATTCAGTTACACCTGGACAAGCTGCAGAGTTGGGTGGAGAGGAACCTAATGATGTTCAAAGGCAAGTGCAGGGTCCTGCACCTGGAGAGGTATAATTTCACACACTGGTCCAGGTTAGGAGCTGATCTGCTGGAAAGCAGCTCTGTGGAGAAGGACCTGGGGGCCCTGGTGAAGAACAGGTGGTGCATGAGCCAGCAGAGCCCTTGTGGCTAAGTACACCAACAAAATCCTGGGGTGCATTGGGAAGAGCACTGCTACCAGATCAATGGAGTTGATCCTGCTCCTCTACTCTGCCTTGGTGAGGCCCCACCTGGAGTGCTGCATCCAATTCTGGTCTCCCCAGTTCAAGGAAGACCAGGAAACACTGAAAAAGTCCAGTGGAGGGCTGTGAAGGTAATGAGGGGACTGGAGCATCTCACATGAGGAAAGGCTGAGACATCTGTGCCTTTTTAGCCTGGAGAAAAGATTACTTACCAGTGCATACAAATATTTCAGGGCTGGTTGTTGAGAGACTGGGGCCAGACTCTTTTTTTTCTTTTTTTTTTTTCTTTCTTTTTTTTTTTTTTTCCCCCCCAATGGTGACAAGCAGCAGAGGACACGGACTGAATACAGGAAGTTCCACTGAATAAGAAGAAAAACCTCTTTGAGGGTGGCAGAGCAGTAGAACAGGCTGCCTAGAGAGACAGTGCTATCTGCTTTTCTGGAGTTACTCCAAACATGCCTGGACATGACCAGTGAACCTGCTGTAGCAGAGGGGTTGGGTGATCTCTGAAGGTCGTTTCAGCTTCAACCTTTCTTTGAGTCTGTGACAATTGCTCTGTGTATTACAGAAATAGTGCTGAATAAACAACTCCAGGGGATGAACATCAGACCAATTCCTCTGAGAGCCCTTGCTGTCTGTCTGTGACAGTGTGACTGGTGTTTTCCTCCATCAGGCATACACAGGGCATCTTTAATCTCATTTTCCTGAACACTGGCTGTGCTCTATTTACTGGTGAATGTTTGCCACTTTCAGCCTCCTGCAACTCCTAAATACACAGGACTAACCTTCAATTTGGAGGCTGTGCTGGCTATCCCAAATTTTAATGACAATGTGAGTGAAAGGAAGAAGGCTCAGTCTGAAAAAATGAGCAGTCCTGAAGTTCGTGTGTTGGGAAGACTTGGCAGATGTGCAAAAGATGCAGGTGGTAAGATAGACTTAAGGTTGATTAAGAAGGCTTAAGGGCATAGTGGCATTGACCAGCAGGAAGGGAACATGCTGTGAGAAGACTTTCTTCACTTTCTCTTTTAGCCTTCAGAATTAATAGAAGGAGGTTGAAGCTTAATTGTACCCCAGTAGATGCTCAGAGACGGAAAAAAAGCACATAGAAAGACCTGACAAATAGAATGTTCTTGAGCATCAGGAGAAAATGTGCTCAGCTCTTCTGGGTGCTCAGGGTGTGGTGTATTTGGCAGCTCACCACCAAGCAGTAACTGGGTAACTGTACATTCTCTACAACCCTCTGAGGTAATTCAGTTTAAAGAGATGGCTCAGTTAATTTAATGCCACTTGTGGAAAAGGACAAGCCATTTTATATAATGCATCTTTGCCCTACTGCTTGATGGTGTCTGTGCTCATCTGACCCCTAAGCAATCTTAGCTCACCAAGCTGGCAGAATACTAAAACAGGAAAGTGTGTGTCAGATGTGTACTTTGCACGTCTTGGGATTGATTTGTGGAAAAGAAGAGATGGATGAGCCATACTTCTAAACAACAGTAAGCTGTTAAACTGGCTCTTCTGCTTTGTTAAACTCTTGCTCTTAGCAGAAATCCTGTTTTGATACAAATTAAGTCAGTCTTCACTTACAGTGGATGTGTGGTGTCTCATCGATAGCCTATTACTAAGCTGATATGAAGTTACCTAATTTAGGTTTGACTACTTGAAAATGACTACCCACAGATTTGAAGTAGTAAATGGTGTGCTGACATATAGGATGAAAATGTGCCTTTTTTTCCCTGAGTGAACTCTACTGTTTGAAGGTGATGAATTTATTCTTCTAATGTAAAGCAAAAGGGCATTTCACTTATAATTTCACCATGGTGTTATAGGTACTGAGTAACCTAGTTTTCTATATGTGTTATATATGAGAAAGTGTATCTAAACTCTGTGGGGCAAACACATGTTACCTGTGGAGTAGTATCTAGTGCCTGTTGAAGAATGCATTTTCTACAACCAGCTCTGAGGGAAATTTTGATGTTTCATTGTACTTCTGACTACTTGAGAAGTGTAGCTATGGCATGGGATCCTGCTGCAACCATTCAAATGAGTTTTGTCTTGAATCTCTACCTCATGATATGTTTTCTCCTGTCACACCTGTCCCCCCCCAAGTATTACATATAATGTATGTAAGTAGGGTTTGAGTCATTGTGTTGTGGGAACTTCAACTTACAGTTTTGGTTTCAAAGCATATGAAGTAAAAATGCCACTACTTTTTGAATATTCAAAAAAGTTATGTGTGTTCTATATGTACAAACCATGTGGACATTCAAGTGCCTGCTTCAGTTCAGTGCTTGGTGGCTTTTAAATATAGAATGTTGTTGTTCTTAAGGTTGCCAAATTTCTCGAGTTGCTAAGCCAAGTGTGTGGTAAAAACATGAATATTAGGTTAACCTTCATCTGCATAGACCTCAACTGCACATGGCATTGTGTTTCTGGGTCAAATATGCTGTGGTGTTTGAAAGGACACGCTCTGGGCGGATGAGTAGTAGTTTCATAGATCACTTTTCCTTCTCTGTTAAATACTCAGTGAGAAGCTGCATAGTTGTCATTTCATCCCTCAGTACCACAGCTCTGCATTCCTGGAATGTTTTAGGATTAAGGAAATAGGAGCTAGTTTGATAACTTCTGAACTCAAATGCATTGCATGTTTAAGTTCTATTTCTCCTTTGTTGCCAGAAGAGGGAGCAGTGATCTAACTTACTTTTCAGAATTGTTTTCATCTATTCTAGTAAAATGTCAGAATTCAGTGTTTTGATGTTCTCTTCTATTATATTTATTTTTTGGAGGGGTGTGGATGGGGTCACTGCAATGTCAAACTGGGCCTGATAAAAATTTTTGATTTTTATCCTAAATTATCAGGGTTTTTGCTTTGGAAGCTGCCACTGGATAGTTCAACCTGATTGTAAGCTTGCTGAGAATTATCTGAGAATGTTATATTGCATGGGGTTTTTGTGTGTTTAACCTGGTTCTGTGGTGGGATGTTACTTGAACAATGGCTTTGTCACTTAGAGCAAATTGTTATCAATTGGGTCAGTTTTCAGCAGTGCAAGTACTTGTGAATTAAACACTGGAACTCTGTTTTCAAAGCTGTGAGGATGCTTATTTACATCTAAGATGGCCTTATGACAGTAAGAGGGGCTGAAGTTCAAATAGGAGCACAAATAATACATGGGATAAGTCTCAGCACTGAGAGTGCTTGGCTCCTGGAGGGCTGAGTGTGGTTCTGATTGAAGACAGTTACTTTTTAGCCATATTAATGTGAGTAAAACTGACTAAAAGTTGAGATTGCAACCACCACTGCCTTCTCTCTTGAAATGTAATTACTTTTTTTTTTGTTTGTTTAAGGCTGAAGCAGCTTCTTTTAATTGTTTGAACATAGAATACACTTGTATCCCATGTTCTGATACCTGTTTAGCATGAGAAAGATCAGCTGTAGCTGTAGCATATAGTTATAGTTTAGTAGAAGGTGCCTGCATAAAAACTTGGTTTAGTTCAGTATTACTTAACTCAGTGAGTCAAGTAAATGTCTGGACCTTTCTTTTACGGGTACAGCAGTTCAGTATAAGCTGACTAAAATTGATATGGGCTTATTGTGGTTCTTATGTAGGAGCCGTTCTACGTGGAGGTTTCCTGTACACAAAAATCTTAATTTCTTCATAGAACTGCTGTGTATTTAAAGACTGATTTACTCTCGATTCTTTACATATTGCATAGGTCTAAGAAAATCTACGAAGAAGCGCAGTGAATCACCACCTGCTGAGCTCCCCAGCTTACGGCGGAGCACACGGCAAAAGACCACGGGCTCCTGTGCTAGCACCAGGTAAAACTTAGGGAAATGAAACTTGATTGCTACTGTGAATTGGTATTCATGTCATTTCATGCATGAAAATTGGCCTTGTCTATCTCTGACTTGGCTGTTGTAAAAGTAGCTGTAGCTTTTCAGGCCTGCTGGATTACTCTGTACAGGGGTGTCATGGATAGCACACAGGATTTGTCACCATCAGACTTACAGTAAGTCCCTCAGCTGTGGCGGTGAAGGAAGAGAAACCGCCAAAGCCAGTATCACCAACTTAAGTAATCATGTCCTTAGAAAGGTGTTTGAGAAGACAGATGGTAGTGTTTAATTACTGTCCATCATGAATAGTGAAATAGGTAATTGTTTTGAAAAATAAGACTTTGTGCTACAGTCGGTTTTAATAGGGGGCACTGTTAACCTGACTCAGCTTGTCAGCAATTTCATCTGAACTGTATTGAATGTACTTCCTGGTGCAGAGGAGAAGTAGTCCTGATTTAGTAATTTTAAACAGCTGGTAGATTAAGTGGGAAGGGACAGTTAATGTATCCTGTGATGCAATCAACTTCTGTAGTTGCATATTTTGTGGGACTAAACGTAGAAAGCTTAACAAGGTTTATTTTTGTTCTTATGCCTAGACTGCGTAGCACTTCTAGCACATCCTCTTCTTATTCCACACCATTAAAAAAACACTTCTGAAGTCTTTATTTTGCTAAGTGTGTATTTGAATTTTACTGTTTACTTTGAAGGCTTATGTATTTGTAGTGGTGAAGGCTGTAGTGTTTAAAACTGCAAATCTAAATAGGCTCATCCTTTCAAACTTGTTCTGACACTGAAAACCAAGATGAATGTCAGAGTTCTCTTCCTGCTTTCAGTAGTTCAGAACTTCCTCTGAAGATGATTACTCTATCATTGGCCTTCTCAAATATGATTTATAACTTAGTTACTTTACGCTTGCTCATTTTTGCTGTTATATTTTAGTAGACTGCCTGGTATTGAAATGTATAATGTAAGGACCTGTCTGTGATGCCTTAGTGGAAACAAATCACTGCCATGATGCAGGGCAGGGAGTGTACAGAGGGATTGGATAATTTGGGGGAGATTGATTCTCCTACAAGTCACTCGTTTGTGCAGTGCTGTGGCAGTGATGTTGCATAAATATTATGTAGCCTTGAGTAGGCTTACATTACTAAATCTCTTACCTTATTTAATAAGGTCTGAAATTATGTTTTTTGAACCTTTAGTCGGCGAGGCTCTGGCCTGGGCAAAAGAGGAGCAGCTGAAGCTCGCCGACAGGAGAAGATGGCTGATCCTGACAACAACCAGGATGGAGTTAACTCTTCAGCTGCACGGACAGATGACCCTCCCCAGGGGGCAGCAGGTAAGAAGGAATTCCAGCTGAAGAGTTTTTAGCATGGTTGTTACTATAAAATTCTTTGCATTTAAAAACAGCTAAATCGATTAAGTTATGGAGAGAAATTATTTAAGCTGGAAAATAATGCTGGAAGGTTTGTGAGTGAGAGGGACCCTTACATTTGATTATGATTCTTTGGCTATTTGGCATGTTTCAGTTTTGCTTTTTTTTGTAGTAGCCAAACTATATCTTGTAATGCAGATGCTAGTTTGTAAGCTTCTGCTACTTTCAAAAGAGTAACTTCAGCTGATACTACATAAATACCACCAACTGAAAAGACATCAAAGTGCTCAGAATACAGAAAGCATGCATTACCTGTAAAAGCTCTGCTAAAACTACTCGTAAATATTCTACGGATTTTCTGTTGAAATTGCAAGCATGTCTGTACTGGAGAAATTTGTGGCCAAGTTGAGCACTGTTACTTGCACAGTTCTATTAGATGGTAATTTTACTGTCTGGTCCTAGTGAGCTCAAAGGGGCTGTGCAGTAGTTATGTTGAATGGTAGAAAGCATTGAACATTCTATGCTTAGAGCTGGCTACATCAGTGCAAAAAGAAATAATGGAAATTAAGTACTACATAATTCTTAATTAAGAAAAGTATATATTAAGGATACAGGTAAATCTGTCTGAAACATAATTTTATGGACTTAGCTGTATTTTTTTTTCATTATCTTATGCTGATAAAGCTATTCTCTTCAGCTTTTGGAAAGTATTAGTCCTCTAGACTGGTCTGTTTTGAAATTGAAGGTTTACAGGAGTTTGCTGCTGGCAGTGTTAAATGCCAAGCATGCTTTTGATGGCAGAGCCTTTTTTTTATGTGAGTTTTGTGGCTTTAAAGACACTAACTTGTATTAATCTCTTATTGCTTCTTTAGCTTCTAGTTCTGTTGCTGGAGCTGTAGGTATGACAACTTCTGGAGAAAGTGAGTCAGATGATTCTGAGATGGGAAGACTACAAGGTATAAAAGTTGTTACTAATTCACCTTTTTGGTTGTTAGCAGCCTATAAATCACCATACCTACACAAATTCTGTATGACATTCAACTGCGAAGTCTGTATTTTGTTTCACTGTCTGTGAATGTGGTTTTGCTTACAGTAATTCTGAAGTAGGGATTTACAAGCCTTAATTCAGAAAAGGTGCAAGGATGTCTTTAGGAGGGTGGGTTAGTGACTTCATTTGTTTAAATACTGTGTAATACCCTGCTAATGTTTTTCAAGGTTGAGGTGGGGGGGAGGGAGACCTGAGAACTCAGTCCTATTAAGTGTGTAAACTCAATTATGAAAATATTCTTTGCAAGCATGTTTTAAGGTTAGAGGCCAGGTTAGGCCTACTATAATCTGCCTGCTTCTGGATAACATTTTTTTTTTTTTTTTTTTTGTGCTTGTCATTGATACCCATGTTGCTGTAAGCTTTGACAAAAAAAATCTGAAAGTTCTTAAAAAGCTTGCTTTTGTGCTTGGGCTAAAGGAGTCTGGTTTCTCAAAACCAGAGAGTATGACAGGTATAAACTCAGTTTACATGTTCTGCAACTGGTCTAATGATTTTGCTACTACATTGCGGGGAGTTCTGAGATCATGATCTCCCTGCAAATGACAGCTTTTTGTTAATCTGGGTATTTACTGTGGAAGTGAGTGCTGTCGGTATCAGTTCACTTGCTTTAGAGTTTTCAGTAAGTATAGGTATGCATTAGAAATATTGGGCTAATTTGGTTTTCACTATTATGATTGTTTTATTGATCAGGACTAGTCATGGTTGCTATGATAAAAATCAGAATCACCCACTTAGTTTAGCTTAAGTAACAGTACTGTAAAGTGTTGGAAATCAATCAAAAAATAAACCCGCTAAAATGTAGCAGAGTTCTTCCCTCTCCTGCTCATCAGCAAATGAAGCTGTTGAACCTGTTTTTCAGTGTCATTTTTTTCAGAGTAGTGCCTGCAGGTCCTGGAAACATGAAGATAAGCTTAGCCTATCCTGTACAGTTTGAGTTCAGATTTGAAATTGCAGCCTGATACATCTGTTCCTCTGGCTCTAGGCTTCTAAGAGTTTAATAGGTTAGATTACTTTTGTGAAATACACAGCTGTGGAAACTCAGCGGGTGACTTTGTAAAGGACCTTAATGCTCTGATAGAAACAAAAGTTAGTTTAGTTACTTGTTCCTTTAAGGTCATCTTTTTGGTGTTTTTTCAAAATTGAGGTAGCTGCAATCATCTAATCCTAACTCTTAAAGTATCAAAATTCTAGTAGTCTTAAATGATAACATCACGGAATTTAAGCTTTTAAAAATATACATAGAAGCTTTGACAATGGCTGTTATCCTCTGTTTGCTTTTAGCTCTATTAGAGGCTAGGGGTCTTCCTCCTCACCTGTTTGGCCCTCTTGGTCCTCGGATGTCGCAGCTCTTCCACAGGACAATTGGAAGTGGAGCTAGTAAGCAAAGTTTGTCTAATTTGACTTAATTCTTTCCACTTCCAGACTAGTAGAATTCAGCCAATAGTAAACCTAATATTTGTATTAGCGTCATAGTTTAATATAGTATTTTACGTGTTGGAGACTTGTATGTCGTGGTAGTGCTAGACTACTTGTCAACAATTTTAATTTGTCTTCCTTTAAGGAAGAAAAATTTGCCTTAGCTGTATTTCTTTGCTTTTCTTTTTTGGGGCATCTTAGTGTTCCCTTCTAGGTGGGGAAGGGAGGGTTCTTGCCTTTTCACCCCTCCTTATCTTTTTCTTTTGCATGATGGGCTGCTTAACGAAATACCTCTCCAACCCCATTGGGTTTTTTGCTAGCTTTAAACAAATGCTTAAGCTAGCTTTAAAACAATTAGTAGATGTCAGTTCTAAGTTATGTTGGTTTTAGTTTCAAAAGTGTCTTAGGTTTTGGACAGAATGAATTTCCTTTAGATGTTGTGTCAGTGAGGATGTGGGTTCTTAGACTTGTTGCACCAAGTCTGCACTATGCAGCCAGATGAGATGTGCACCTTTCAGTCCAAGTCTGGCTTCCCAGGAGAGCCAGAGGCAGCCTGCTACACTGCATGTCAAGAAGAGGATGGGGTCTCATGGGTGCTCTATGTGCTGTATTATCTGGGGGGTGTTGCCAAGTCCTTTACTGCACAGAGGTGGGATGGTTTGGGTTCTGGCACCTGCTGTAGGTTGGCAAGATGGCTGTGCTGAGCAGTGTGGCGGACTCCCTGTGCTGACCAGTCTGCACTGGAAAGGCAGCCAAGAGTGAGATTTTGTCTCCCGTCCCTATTTCCCCTTTTTATGACAGGGAAAGGAAATGAAACTACAAATACAGAGGAAAACAAACTATCTCTGGTCTTCCACTCTGGCAGAAGTATATCACAACAGTTCCCTTGAACACTTTCTAATACCTTTTCTCCTGAATTTTTTTCTGGATATCTAGGTTCTAAAGCTCAACAGCTTTTACAAGGTCTCCAAGCCACTGATGAAAGTCAGCAACTACAGGCAGTGATTGAGATGTGCCAGCTGTTGGTTATGGGAAATGAAGAAACATTAGGAGGATTTCCAGTCAAGAGTGTTGTACCAGCTTTGGTAAAGTTTTAGTCTCAGATTTCTATTGGAGGATATAATATTTCACACAATGTCTTGCTTAAATTAAATCATCATAATTTATATTGTCTCACTTCTAAGTGTGTGTATGTGTATCTTCCTTATTATTTGGCTTTGAGAGGATGTTTTGCTAAATTTTGATAGTCCAATTAGCTTTTTAATAGCTGAAGGATAGGTAGTGATTCTTTTGGAGTTCTTGCTAACTTTCAGAATCCTGAGTCAAAAGCTACCAGTAGTGATTTGTACCCTTTTTATGATGATATCTAGATAGATTCTTCTAAACAAACAATACTTTTTTTTTAAACAGATAACACTGCTGCAGATGGAGCACAACTTTGACATTGTAAGTAGTTTGTAATATTTAAGAAGCTTTTGAAATATAAAAATGCTATCTGAACTTAAAATCAAATATCTGTATGTTTAATAGATGAATCATGCATGTCGGGCCTTAACATACATGATGGAAGCACTTCCCAGATCATCTGCTGTAGTGGTAGATGCAATTCCTGTCTTCTTGGAAAAGGTAAAACGAAATCAAAACAGTGATAAATCAGCATGAGGGGATTTTATCTTGAGGGGATTTTGTCTTTTGTTTTAGCTTTAGGAAATGACATTAAGATGGTGGCTTCTTTCCATGGCTTACAAGATAATATAAAATCTGTGAGAATCTTCTAAAGCCAGGTTCCCACCCTTACTGGAAAGTGCTCTCCTTCACTGAGAACTTTTTGTTGGATTGGTGTTGCAAACATACAAAATGTGTAATTAAGTAAGCTGTTGCCTCTTGGAGGAGCTCCATGGCTGAGGTAGCTTTAAACTGGCAGGCTTGGTCAGAGCTGGCTTCATTAGCATATTTGTCTTAGTAGAGGCTGTATGTCCGAGTGTTAATCAAGATGATTATTTTTGCAGATCAGTTTAGAAATTGATGTACGAGGTTTTTTCTTTTCTTGTAGCTGCAAGTTATCCAGTGCATTGATGTGGCAGAGCAGGCACTTACAGCCCTGGAGATGTTGTCACGCAGGCACAGTAAAGCCATTCTGCAGGCAGTAAGTAAATCCAAGAAAAGGCAGTTTGCCTCTGCCAGCTCTACATCTTGGTGATCCTCTGTCAAGATGAAACAAGAAAACAACTTTCTGCAACTTCAGCAGTGCTGCGAGTAAAAATATTCATTTGTTTTGTTACAGGGTGGGTTGGCAGACTGTTTGCTATATCTGGAATTCTTCAGTATAAATGCACAAAGGAATGCACTAGCTATTGCTGCCAACTGCTGCCAGAGTATAACACCTGATGAGTTTCACTTTGTGGCAGACTCTTTGCCACTGCTAACACAAAGGTTAACCCATCAGGTAAGAAGTTGTCAAGAAATGAAAGCTTTTGATTTTAAAAGCAGCTCAAAGATGTCTCCAGATACCTGGTTCTTTGCTGTGTGTTATTTGCCTTTGCAGGGTGATAATTGACTTGAAGTTTCTATACTGTCAAGTTGATATACCAATGTACATATGGACCTTTTGTGGTTCTGTAAACGTGACATTTTATAAAACAAGACAAGTAAGGTACTTAAAGCAAGAGTAATAGTACCGTAGTCCTTGTAAGAATAAAGGCATCAGTAAGAGGAAGTCCAGTAGCATTACTGGTTTTATTTTTTTCTTAACAGATGATTGCAACATTCTCTCCCCCTTTAAATTCAGAACACACTCAGTTCCAATCTTTGAGGGTTTTTTGTGCTTTAGCTATTTTTTTGGGGGGGTTGGGGGGTCATGGCATTTTAAAAAATTTCCTGGTTTTGTACTATAGTTTGAAGTGATGAATCTGAAATCAAGGGGCTCCTAAGGGCTACATATCCTGCAGTGCGACTGTGTTCATAAATGAGCACTTACAATTACTGGTGCACCCAAGAGATTTTTTCGTGATCTGCTCAGCTGGCAGATCCCTGTTAAAAAGATGTAAAAGGAGAAATATTTTGTTTGTTAACAAATGCAACTAGCTGGAAGCTTCCAGGTCATGGTTTTGTGTACTCTTGTGCTATTCTTAATTTTGCCTACATCATCTTGCTGAAAGACTACTTGAATCTTTGAGGCAGCTTCTAAGAAGCCAAATGACAGCTTTAGATTGGTACTTCCTGTTTCTAGAGTACATTCTCACCAATAGTAGGGACAAGTACTGATCCTGATCTTGGAAGAGAAGCTACATCCCACCAAAGTAAGATTTCAAGAAAGTTGGAAGTGGAAGTTTTCTGGAAAAGAATCTTGAGTTAGCTCTTTACAGAATAGTTGAGGTTGGAAGAGAACTCTTACCTAGTCCTAACTCCCTTGCAAGGTGAGCTAGAGCAGATTGCTCAGGAGCATATCCAGATGTTTTGGGTTTTTCTCTGTTTTTACATATCTCCAAGGATGAAGAGTTAATCTCTCAGGCTAACCTCTTCCAGTGCTCAGCCATCCTTACAGTTAATGTTTGATTGTGTTCAGGTGAAATTTTTTGAGCATTTAATTCAACTTTTAACTAGAGCTAATTTCAGGGCAGTCTTTACTTGTGTCTTTGAATTTGCTGTGTTGTCTGTACTGCATAATACCAAAGTCAGTTTTCATGTAGTTTGTAGAACACTAGCTTTCACTCCTGCTTATTGTCTATGACTCCTGTTACTTTGGTTTTGTAGCTTTCTTCCCTATTGTTTCCTCCTTGCAGAATCCAAAAAGAATACTAGAGATCAATTTATTAATCTCTAAAGGTCCCTGAAAGTATTTGTGTTGCAAGTGGGGGGGTGTTTCCCAGGGAATATGTAGGATGCACAGCTGTATCGTTAGGTCAGTTTAGACTGTCAGTGAATTTAAGAGGTGTGGTGCTCTGTAAAATGTGATTAGACTGGCCCTTCTGCAGGAATTTTATGAACACCTCAAAATGACAGGATGTTCTAATGCAAGTTAAAATATTTCAATTTAAACACAACTTTTTTCATAACAGGACAAAAAGTCTGTTGAAAGCACTTGTCTGTGTTTTGCACGGCTAGTGGACAACTTCCAGCATGAAGAGGTGAGAGTGTGGATGGGGGGTGCATTTTTACTTTCTTTTCCACCCACCCCGTTTCTCTTGAGGGCTCACCTTTGAAAGACTAACGTTTCCCATTTTGTTATTCCCTCCTGAAGAACTTACTGCAGCAGGTTGCTTCCAAGGACTTGTTAACAAATATCCAGCAGCTCTTGGTTGTGACACCTCCTATCCTGAGCTCAGGAATGTTCATCATGGTGGTGCGCATGTTCTCCCTGATGTGCTCCAACTGCCCCACACTTGCAGTCCAGCTGATGAAGCAAAGTGAGTTCTTACTCTTCCATGTTCTAGGGGCACTGTTCACATTAATGCCTACAGTCAGTATGGATCTCTGCACTTGATTATATAAATATTCTGTTCTTCTATTTTTTCTCTTGCTATTTTCCCCTGGGATAAAAAGTTTTAAGTAAACTTGTTGAAAGCTTTTATCCAGAGGGGTTTTTATTCTTTTTCCTAGTTCCAGCTGTTGTCATTGCAGTACTCACTTAATTTTGAATCTGTATTGGCTGCACAAGCTACCTTCATTCCAATACAAGCTGAATAACTATTTTTCTAGTTTTTTCCCTGTGGGGGAACCCTGTGCTTTAACTACTACTTCTATGGGAAAACATTAACAAAAGTAACTGCTATAGAGCTGTCTTAGTTGTCACTTGTTTTCTTTGTTCCATCTCACAAATTTTGACTGACTGCTTCCACTGTATCTTTCTCGGTTTTCTTCTGTGTCTTGTATATTTAATGGTATCTCTCCCCTAGTTGTCTCTTAAAGGAAAAAAACCACAAACCCACAAAAGCCACGAACTCCAGATCTGAGAACAAGCACATTTCTTAGTGTTCAAAGAAACACTTTTGTCCTACAGTCCACACTCTGTTTGCTTTAGGCAGTAGTTATCTCTTCTGTGTGGTGTTCAACAGAAAATGGAATCCATCTCTGATACAGGCAGTCTCATGAATAATAATTTTTATAGATATTGCAGAAACGCTTCACTTCCTCCTTTGTGGAGCCTCAAATGGGGGTTGTCAAGAACAAATTGACCTTGTTCCACGAAGTCCTCAAGAACTTTATGAACTTACTTCTCTTATCTGGTAAGTCTTGAAGTCGTGGATTTTGGGCATGATTGGTATGTTAAAATCCTTAAGTTCACTAGAATAAGGCAAACAGTTTTCAGCTTAGATGGACTTGATTGTATACTTCTAGTAAAATACTGTTTTAATGTTCTTTACAGTGAACTGATGCCTTGCCTGCCAAAAGAGGGAATCTTTGCTGTTGATACTATGCTAAAGAAAGGAAATGCACAAAATACAGATGGTGCAATATGGCAATGGCGAGATGACAGGGGTCTCTGGCATCCCTATAACAGGATTGATAGTCGAATAATAGAGGTAGTAATTCCACACATTTGTGTGGTGATGCTTTTCAAATCTGCGTGCGGTTGTATAGGGAATTGAGTGCTTTCTCTGTCTTTAAAAATATCACTCTTTATCTTTCTGAGTAAGAAACACAAGTTTTCTCAAACATCCTGCTGTAATACTGCACTGTTTTGGTGTTCAGCCATACCAAATGATATAATCACTGTTCTTTACTCTGTTTCTGTCACTGTTTTTCCTGCTGTGTTACCCCTCTCTTCACCTGTCATTTAGTTTTCTCTTTGTTAGGGTTTTCTTAACTTCAAACTCTTCTTTGATTTTAGGCAGCTCATCAGGTTGGTGAGGATGAGATAAGCCTGTCTACGCTTGGGCGTGTCTATACTATTGATTTTAACTCTATGCAGCAAATAAATGAGGATACTGGAACAGCTCGTGCCATTCAGCGAAAACCAAACCCTTTAGCCAATACAAACACTAGTAAGTACAGCTCAGGAAACACCTGGGCTCTCCAGCTGTGGCTAATTTATGCTGGGTTGTGCAGCAGTTTACTGCTTAACTAATAAATTTCTTAAGGCTTCTGTGGAACATCAGTGTTCTGATGTACATGAATGAAGAAAGCTTCATAACAAAACTCGTACTGTTGACATTTTACTGTATGCCTTTTAATGTGTGAACTCCTCCTGGGACCTGAAAGTGTATTGAACTGGGAGGGAGCTGGGGGTGTTCCTGGCTTGGGATTTCTGAAATAGTTCTATTCATATAGCTCTTTTATTTAACAAAGACTCTGTGAGGACTTCTTATTATTGTGCAGAAATGTGTAAGAAAACTGAAGAAAAAACCCTAAATTTCCCGAAGGAGGAGATTTTTTTACCTACTTACTTTGATTTGTGGTTCTCGAATTTTATATCTTCAATTTGAGAGCTGAATTAAATCAATTTTAACAGAAGAAAGTAAACATCAGAGCAGAGATGCAAAGATCTGCCCAGTGATTTCTTGTGTGCTTTCTCACAGGTGGACATTCGGAATTGAAGAAGGATGATGCTCGAGCACAGTTAATGAAAGAGGACCCAGAACTGGCAAAATCCTTTATCAAAACACTGTTTGGTGTTCTTTATGAAGTATATAGTTCTTCAGCTGGACCTGCTGTTAGACACAAGTGCCTTAGAGCAATTCTTAGGATAATTTATTTTGCTGATGCTGAACTTCTGAAGGATGTGCTGAAAAACCATGCTGTTTCAAGGTGGGCTCATTAACTACTGCAGATTTAATTAATTCTGAGCTTACAGCTCAAACTTGTGATTACGTTTTTTGAATCATCTTTTCCGGGGCAAAATGATACTTTTAAAGTCTTACTTATTTTCCAGACTCTGAGGCTGCCAGCTCTGCAGGAATTTATTTGCATCATAGATTTTGCAGTAGTTGCCAATGCTAGATATTCTTACTGGAAATTTAGGTGGCCTCTGGCTGTGTCTACTAGGAGTGTCTAATATTGCCCTTTATTGATTTTTTTTTTTTTTGATTTCTAAAACTTGCCTATGAAATTCTCTGAGGGCAAGATGACTTTTGAGGTAATACAATGTGAACAATAGCAGACACTAATAGTATTCAACTGGCAAGTTTTATTCATGAAACCTCTCCTACATGTTACACATAAAGTTGGGGATCTGAGGATGCAACTGGAAAATAAACCAAATAGTTTTTCTGTGACATCAGAGTTCCAGAACACTGTGTTTATAAATGACTCTCTCCTTTAAGCCATGTTAAAACGTGGTAAAAGTAATATAGGTAGGAGGAGAGCTGTTTGTCCTTTTATTCATAGCTCTATAAAAGCGCTACAGAATTTTTGTTTTCAGTCTCCAGTGCTGTGTGCAAGATGAACTGACTTGATTAAAAAAAAAAAAAACAAACAAAAAATCCAGAAAGCTAATTCTAATAAATTATCTGTTTTAGTCATATTGCCTCCATGCTGTCGAGTCAAGACCTTAAGATAGTAGTTGGAGCCCTGCAGATGGCAGAGATTTTAATGCAAAAGTTACCTGACATTTTTAGTGTTTACTTCAGAAGAGAAGGTAAATCCTGATTTCTTTTTTTTTAATCTCTTCACCTCTTTATGTAGTGTTTTGAAGATGTGTATCCACTCTCCCCGAGGTGTAAAATTGAATATTGTTCTTGAATAATAAAGGCAGATCTATGCAAGCTGTCCTTATATTACTAGGGAGGAGCTGACCCACACTCTGGAGGAGAATGAGCTTGTGTTTTCAGAATCTGAAGCAAGTTTGTAGGGGTTTATTAGATACTAGTGAACTCACTTAGGCTGAAGAGGGCCCACTGAAATTATGTGGGAATTCTTAGTGAGACTGATGAAACTGATGAATCTTTGGCAGGAAGTCTTTGTGCTTGGGGGTTTCTTTAGCTACTGTTCATACTGCTCAAATACTTTGTTTTTAAACTTCGTAGGTTAACTTTTTGAAGAAAAGGTTGAACTGCTTTTAAAGCTTAGTATTGATGGGTGGGGTGAGCAAATACTGCCATAGTCAAAGCAGAGGTTCAAGTAACACTCAGTTCTGCATTTTCAAACACCCTTGTTCCTGCCACCACATTCTACCACCCCCTCATCTCCCCCTGCCCCAGACCAACCCACCAAACAAAGATCTCTTCTTTCTCGAAGGAGTGATGCACCAAGTGAAAAACTTGGCAGAGTCTGAGGCTTTGCTAACAAGCCCCCCAAAAGTATGCACTAATGGTTCAGGAATGCTGGGAACCACTACAACCATAAGTACTGGGACAGCCACTGCTGCCAGCAACGCCACTGCAGATTTGGGCTCTCCCAGCTTACAGCACAGCCGGGAGGATTCCTTGGATCTGAGCCCACAGGGGTAAGTGCACTTCTTGAAAAATCATCTGTTTGTTCTGGCTGTGCTGCTTTCTTGTGGGGTTTTGGGTTTTTTAATCTTATTTTTTTGGAAAAAAAGTCTAGAGTGACATGGGCTGCCCACATTATCATCTGCATTTTGCTGTGGTATTCTCTAAAGAACTAAATTGGAATGGTGTTGAATTTTTTAATGGGTAACTTTGATTCATTTTGTATTAAATGTTTAAAAGAGGAATAAAAGCAGTGTTCTGATAGTTAGGTCATAATCATATTAAATAATTTTCCATTTTGGGAGAATGTAGAGAGCAACAGCCTGTAGTCTCATCTAAATGTTGAGGACAGTGATTCTTTCAGAGCTATGGGGCATGGTTCCTTTCTGCTGGAGACTGGAGAAAAAAGAAATTATCCTTCAAGTTTTGTTGGAAGGCAGTAATTTTGAACACTTGTAGAATTAAAATACAGTGTAGGAATAAATTACTAGTTTACTCTTACTTTAAAGGTCAAATATTTGTCACCTTAAACAAGATTTGAAATATATGAACTTGTGAAGTGTAGTGATTGATGAGTAGAAATGCCACGAATGGTTGAAGAAGTGTTTTCTGGGCTTTTGTAGGGGAGGCATGTCAAATATCCAGTGTTGGATGGTGTTCATTCAGTAGAAATTTGTGGAATTTTTTTTTTTTTTCATTTAAAGTGTATTCAAATGAATGAGTGAACAAATAGTTAGACAAATTAAAGCATGAAAATCATGAGAAACCTCTGTTTAGTGTCACCTCTGGCTGTATTTGGCTGCTCATAATAGAAAGATGACAGCCATAAAAGCCCTTTCTTTTTGGATGGGGTTTGTCCTGTCAATTATAGAGTTGAGGACCCTCCTCCTAGATCAGGGAATACCCTTGTTATGGGATGGAACCTGTTCTTTAATTCTCAAGGAAGTAGTTGGCAGATGCATCTTAAACTGAGGGAGGGGTGTGTGCATGAGTATATATTCATGGGTGGAAATAAATAACTTTAATTTTAAAATTGGACAGACGACTGAGTGATGTTCTGAAGAGAAAAAGACTGCCAAAACGAGGGCCAAGGAGACCAAAGTACTCCCCTCCAAGAGATGATGACAAAGTAGACAATCAAGGTAAATAATTCTTAAAGTATGATGCTTTTATCTCCTCTTGAAATAAGCTTATAAACTGCAGAAATAGCTAGCTGTAATAAACCTGTTGATTCTCTTAAATTTTGTCTTTACTTCCTCCAGCTAAAAGCCCTACAACTACTCAGTCTCCTAAATCTTCTTTCTTGGCAAGTTTAAATCCTAAAACATGGGGAAGATTAAGCACACAGTCCAACAGTAATAATATTGAACCAGCACGAACAGCAGGAGTAAGTGGTCTTGCAAGGGCTGCTTCCAAGGATACCATTTCCAATAACAGGTACACGCAGAGAAAAATCACAATACTTGTAACATGATGTTGACTATGATCTGGTGATTAAATAGCAGCTACAGAGGAGTTGGAGCTTAACTACAGTTAAAAAAAAATCGGGAAAAAGAATCAAGAAATTAAGGTAGAGAAAATACCTGAGTAGCTTAAAGTTGATTGGTAGGGAAAAATTGGACTGAGTAAAACCGCAGGAAGTGATCTGTAGGGAAAAGTACTTGTCTGTGTTGGAATAAAAGCAAAGGGTTTTCTGTGACTGCTGTTTAACCTGGAGAGAATTATACTCAGGTTGTATTTACTTGCAGTATTGGTGTATGCAAATGCTAAATGCCTTTTGTGTGCTTCTTTACAGAGAAAAAATTAAGGGCTGGATTAAGGAGCAAGCCCATAAATTTGTAGAACATTACTTTAGTTCTGAAAACATGGACGGAAGCAATCCTGCACTAAATGTATTACAGAGACTTTGCACTGCAACTGAACAACTCAACCTCCAGGTTAGAAGTGACAAACTTATGGTGGGGTTGGGGAGGGGAGGGGGAGTAATTTCTTGGCTTGACTTATGAGTCATTATGACTTGGAGTAATTTTTTAGAATGAGTCTGACACACACCACTTACGATAAAAGACCACTCCTAGTAATATGTCATTTGCATTGCATTTTAATTCAAATTCAGAAGTTCAACAGTTAAGTGTCAGGGTTTGACTTTCTTCTTAAAGAGCAATGCCTTTTGTAGTGAGAACTTTGAGACTGGAGGGAGAATGAGAGGGAAGCAGCATTTTGTTAAAATGATAGAAGAAATGCAGATCGGGGTAAATGTGGTAGCATGTCAAGAACTCCAGCTTTGCTTTTTAGACAGTTGTGGTCCTTGATACGTAGTCCAAACATGTGACTTGTAAACCAGCACAAGAGCTGAGCCTGTATTGAATGCTTTGATCTGAGCAACCATTAAAATATGAAACTTCCTCTCCTCCTTACTCCCACACAGAGGTCACGTAAAACATACATCAATCTGAGTTGTGGGGGTTTTGTTAGTGTTTTTTTTTTTTTTTTTTTTTTTTTAAACAGAAAGCACTCCTGCTTGGAGCTTATCTTTACCTTGCATAAGACAGAAATGGGACCTTGTATTTCTCAAAGTAGAGGAAATGTGGAAGTTGTCTAATGTCTTCGCTTGAACAGAGACATGCTTATCCTCACACTACTTGCCCCGTGTTGCTGCTTCTGTTGAGTTACTAGACATTCCAAACTTTCCCTTTTTTTCCCACCCTTCCTTTAGAGCTATTCCATGCACTGGAAATAAAACTAGAATTTCTGAAGCCCTTAATCTCTGGGTAGTAAAGCACTCTCTTCCTGTTTTTCAGGTGGATGGTGGAACAGAGTGCCTTGTAGAAATCCGTAGCATTGTCTCGGAATCTGACGTCTCCTCATTTGAAATCCAGCATAGTGGATTTGTTAAACAACTGCTGCTCTATTTGACATCTAAAAGTGAAAAAGATGCTGTAAGCAGGGATATCAGATTGAAAAGATTTCTTCATGTATTTTTTTCTTCTCCAGTAAGTTTTCTTGTTTATTTTTTCGGCATTCTTAGTTGTCTTTCTCTCAAATTTTCTTTCTCAAAAAACCATCTGGGAGGTTCTGTATTTACCTTATCTTAAAGGTGAAATACAGAAAAAAATGTTTATGTCGAAGTTGTGTAATGCTGCATGTTTCACATTGTTCCATTTCTTTATAGGTCATGAGCTTTTTTGAATACCGTGTAATTATAGGAAATTCCACACAGCAGTGGAAAAATGCTGCAATGGCCAATTGTCTGAGTCTTGAACAACTTAAAAGTTATTTCTGTCTTTTTAGAAGTTGATACGGAAAGAGTTTGGATAGTACTATTATCACTTAGGACTAAACACTGCAAGAAACTAGTGCTCTATTTAAAGGAAGAAGTTAGAAGTGGAAGAGAGGAAAGCAGATAACTAAAAGTTCCAAAAAGCTTGTTGCTCATGGTTAAGGGTGAATGCTTAAAATCTGTTGGACTATTCAGTTGAAACCAGGACAGAAAAGTACATTCTTTGAAACAAGTCTGTCATAAACCTGTGTCGTTTACTCATCCTGATACTGCTGCTACTTTCAGTGAGAGCAGGGATTGTTAATTTATGGTTTAACTTGTTCAGCATGGTTTAATTCAAGCAGGCAACTAAAGACTGGACTGTATTTCAGCTTCCTGGAGAAGAGCCCCTTGGAAGATTAGAGCCATTAGAAAATGCACCTTTGTTGGCATTAGTCCATAAAATGAACAACTGCCTCAGTCAGATGGAACAGTTTCCTGTTAAAGTGCATGACTTTCCTAGTGGAAATGGAACAGGGAGCAGGTAAGGATTAATGCTCAGGTAACAGTTTTGTTGGAAGCTTTTGTTTTCTGAAACTTGTTTCAAACTACACTAAAAGTAGAAGTAGAATTACAAGAAGAGGTAGTGGAAACTTCTGACCATGTTAAAGACAAAAGCAATTGCAGGGTGTTTTGGTTTTTTTTTGGTTGTGTTTTTTTTTTTTTTTTTTTTTTTTTTTTTTTAGTCAGTGGAAGATTAAGTTTTTTACTAAATGTTTGCTTGCCATCTTAAAACTTGTCTCACTTAAATTGGGAGTGATAAACTTTAAACACAGTCTCTAAGTTTACCCTTTAAAAGTCCAAATGTCTTCCTTGTCCCAATGTAACAAACACTGGAAGGAAGCAATCTATTTATTGCTTGGATACTGATGTTTTTTAGCAGAGTAATTAAATTTCAGAGAATGTATTACAGTGCTCATCTTGGTTATTCATATACGTTCTGTTCTCTAGGACGATAGTGGATTAAGTGGAAAGTCTTGCCTGTCAGTAGGGTTTAAAATAGCTGTAGACCTGCCCTGAGTCTTAAGATACAGAATAAACTTGGAGTCCAACTTGTTAGTTGTGTTTAAAATAAGAAAATCTAAGTGACTAAAGACCTGTTTCTACAATTTATTTTCTATACTTTGAAAAATCAACACTAGTTTTTATTTATTATATAGCAGTGAATCTGTTTCAGTAGTGCTGCATATGTTTTGAAAGTATTTTTTTGGTGCTGACTAAAAGCTCAGCATGAGAGGAGGAGCATTAGAAGTGAATTTTTGAAGACTTTTCTTTAAAGTTAGAAATGCCAGGTAGTGAGGAGAGGGTTTTTTTTTCATTAATGGTGACACAACATCCATTTAATTTGCTGTATTGGAGTGTCACATTATAGCATTAAGCTAACCAACATTAAAATTCAGTGCTTGTTTTTTATGAAACTTAAAATCAGTGGGAATTAATGCAGTACACAGATTTCTTATTAGAAGAAATTAGTGTCTCTATACTGGGTTTTGCAAATAGTATGAGCTCTGTAATTTCAGAATGCTTCCTCTACCTATATTATATTTGTAAAAAGTGGGATGACTACCAAAACTAAAAGGCTGCTAATTATAGGAGCAAAATCCTGCTGTTCTTTTTGATAGCAAATGCAACACAGGAAGCCAGAGTCATGTAGCATTGTTTGACTGCAAGTTTTACTGTGGATTATGTCAATGAGGATTTTGAGGCATTAAGTTTTGGTAGTCTTTTACTAGCACCTGGAAATAGAAGCAGCCCAAGATAAGAGGCTTGCTGTATAAAACCAGTTGGCTTGAGTATTGATAGTTTAGTGAGGTGGAATGTATATATAAGCTATTCTTGGCAAGAAAAAAATGGAGCTTTCAGGTTTTCTTTAGGTCCTTACTGGAAAAAAACCCATTTAAATGAATATTTGTGTTTTCCATGCGCATTTCTGATCCTTGTTGCACTGCACATAAACACAGCTCTAAATCTCCTGTGCCATCAGCTGACCACTGAACTTGTTCATATTTCAAAGATGGTCAGTATAGGCCATGTTGTAAACAGACCTCAGACTGGGCTTTCTCTCAATTCATGTAGCTTCCAGATCTTGTTCATCTTGGGTTCTGGTGTTCTTCTAGAAGAAAACTGCTAATCTATTTATCCAAACCATAGTAGCTTATTTTTAGAGAAATAGTCTGACAAATAATACTCTGAACAAGTGAAATAGTAAATGCATGTATAAGCCTATTTTACTGCATTTCTAATGCAATTATGGTTATTAGATTCTTTGTGTAGCAACTTTTTTCACAAATTATTTTGAGTTTTTCTCTTAACAGAGGATCCCAAGCTTTAAAATTCTTCAATACACATCAATTAAAATGCCAACTGCAAAGACATCCAGACTGTGCTAATGTGAAACAGTGGAAAGGTGGACCTGTGAAGATTGATCCTCTGGCTTTGGTACAAGCCATTGAAAGATACCTTGTAGTTAGAGGTATTTATATATTATACAGTCACTTGTTTTCTTTTTTTGAATAGTTCCTGCTGTCAGTCTGTAAAAACCTGTGAGGATTATGCTGAAGACAAATGGAAGGTACCTGTGAAGATACCTTGCTCACAAAGGAGGATGTTAAAGCTGTAGAAAATCTTCCTTTTCTGGGTCAGACAGTTTCCTGTGATAAACAGTTCAGTCAAAATACTAACAGAAGTATTACTGCTTTACTTTCACACTGGCTGTAGCTTGGCAGTTTTGATGCTAGATGTTGATACTGAAATTTGTTCTAGTAGTTCTGAATCTTACTGTTTTTAATTGATACATTTTGGAAGGGTTTTAAAGTTTAAGTAGTTACAGAGTACCAAAGCATTGTTACCTTTGGTGAAAAACAAAACAAAACCAAACCAACAAATTAGTATGTCTTACTTCTCTCTTGCCTCAGGCTATGGAAGAGTTAGAGAAGATGATGAAGATAGTGATGATGATGGGTCAGATGAAGAAATAGATGAATCTTTGGTAAGCTTTTGCTATGGGAGTGTGGGGAGGGCCTTAAAGAAAAGCTATGCTGCAAGTTTCCTAACTTGTATGGTTGTGTTTATTTTTTGTTCAGGCTGCTCAATTCTTAAATTCAGGGAATGTGAGACATAGATTGCAGTTTTACATTGGAGATCACTTGCTGCCATACAATATGACTGTGTACCAAGCAGTCAGGCAGTACAGTTTACAAGCTGAGGAAGAGAGGGAGTCTACAGATGATGAAAGCAACCCACTGGGAAGAGCAGGGATTTGGACAAAAACGCACACTATTTGGTAAGTTTCCTAGAGAAATCCAGAAATAGCTTCTCCAGTTTACCAAATGTATATACATCAGGAAATTTGGACTATATGTCTGTCTACTTTCCATCCCCTCGAAAACTGTGGAGCTTTGACTTCCCTGATGTGCTTGAGATATTTAGTAAGAATTCATTGCTAGCACTTAAATAAAGCTGGTGAACAGGAAATGGGGAATTGTAAATGACACCTGCTAGATGGGGAGAAACCATTCTTAGTGTTAGGTAGCTAACCACAAACAGAATGTGCAGTATACAACTAATGGTCAACTTCATACTAATTTCCCCAGTTGATTGCTGTGAAAGCAAATATGTTCTTTGGCCATACTTGGCAAGAAACATTGACACGTGACTATGCTGAACATCTTAATGTTCAGTAGACTTTCTTTTTTAACACTTAAATATGCTAAAGAAAAAACAAGCAAATAAAAACCCATAAAACGACAACCAGAAAATGCCAAAACCTAAACCTAACGTTAACTTCAATCACTTTGGTGTTTTGTTTATATCCATTCACTTTCTCTCCTTCCAGTTCATGGAGCTGAAGGTCCCTGTTTTTTCTCCCCTGTGAAACACTTTGCTTCAGAGGCTGGACCATATCCCAGTACAGTGTTCTGTCTTTCTGCTTTTAACTGTCATTCAAGTAAAGTTCTGGAAATCTGAGAAATACCACCTTTAAAAGTGCTTTTGTTTCCCTGTAAGTTAGCATTTCAAAACATATTTTTCACTTCTGTTTACTTTTTAGGTACAAACCTGTGCGAGAGGATGAAGATGGTAATAAGGACTGTGTTGGGGGTAAAAGAGGAAGAGCACAAACTGCTCCCACCAAAACCTCCCCTAGAAATTCTAAAAAACATGATGAATTGTGGCATGGTGAGTATGGTGCTTTGCCGTAGTGTTAGATTTCTTCTCAGTCATTTCAGAACTTTCACAGTGTTTACTGCTACTGGTGTTTCTGTAAAAGCAGGCATAGTATAAAAATAGTAAGCCTGTATTTTTAGGTGTATGTTAAAACCAAAAGTAAGATACTTACTGAATTGTTTAACTGAACTGTTACAGTTAAGTGAATGCCATGGCTAATACTGCCTAATAATTAAAACTTGAGAAAACTTCTAATTGAATTGTTTTGCTAACATGTTTTTTTTCCCCTGCTAGATGGTGTATGCCCTTCGGTGTTAAATCCTCTGGAAATTTACCTCATATCTACTCCACCTGAAAATATAACATTTGAAGACCCCTCATTAGATGTTATTCTTCTTTTGAGAGTTTTACATGCTATCAGTCGATACTGGTATTACTTGTATGATGTGAGTAGAGCACTTTTAAAATTAATCTGATACTTGGTTTGGGACAGAACCATCTGTAACATTTTAAATAACATTTTCCCCCTGTCCACTGCCCCTCAAGAAGACAGAATAATGCAAATACTGCCATCTTCCCCTACATGTTTCTCTAACTTCTGAGAAGATGAAGGCTGTATATTCTTAGTCAGTCAGTAATATTTTCTTTGTACTGTGTTGAACACAATATCCGTGCTTTGTCCTTCCTTAAGTTCAAAGACCAGTGCTATTCCTGAAAAGGAAATCGGTAGTAAACATCTACTCAATCCTTCTTTCATGTCTGGGACTCTGGATGAACAAAATGGCACTGAAATTTTTTTTACTTTCCATGATAAGCAAATTAGAAGCATTAAAAATCTTTTTTAACAAAAACTTTGTTTCTTTCAGCATTTCTCTAACTAGACACACATTGCTTTTATTTAACACAGAATGCAGTCTGTAAGGAGATAATTCCAACCTCGGAGTTTATCAACAGTAAACTGACAGCAAAAGCAAACAGGCAGCTTCAGGATCCTTTGGTAATTATGACAGGAAACATCCCGACTTGGCTGACAGAACTTGGAAAAACATGGTATGAGCAATTTGCTGTTTAGTGTTTCTAATTCCAGTTCAGTAGGAATCTTGGCTGGGCAGCACAGTGCATCATCCTTACAGGGCTCTTGGGAGTGCAAAAGGTGGTCACAGAGGTCTTGCCAAGTTACATAGTGACACTTGAATGGATGTTCACACCTACATTGCTTCATTTAAATCGCAGTCTGAGGGGTAGATTGTGTGCAGAGCTTGAACCACTTCTTACAGGAATTGCTGAGCAATCTGAAGGTTTTCCATTGATACTTTGATTATTCAGGTTAAACTGCTTAATAGCATTCTTACCATATCACTGTATTTATCTTGCCATATTCTGTATGATACAAAGGATACCTTTATAAACTATACTGATAATTTTTATGAAGCTTTATACATAGTACTTTGTAGCATCTTGATACAGAGTACAAGCTGTAAAGCTCTTGCACCTGAAAGAATGAGAAATCAGAGTTGATTGGATTTTTCAGGTGTGTTAATTGCAGCAATACTGGTGATGACTACAGAAATGCATACTCTGAGGAACTCTGGCTTCTCATTTTAAAAATAAGATCTCTAACTTCATAATCAGTCCAAATAACAGATGATGAGCACAAATGTATATTCTTAAACATCTGTAGCATTATTTGCTCAGTATAACTGCCTTTTCACTTAATGCCAATGGAGGACCACACTGTTAACATACAAATGCCTTTGAGAATAGTGGAAGTGATAAATTAAAGAGTTTCTCTGGTAGTTTTTCACAGATTATTTAAAGTATTTTTTGCAAATGGTGGAAGGTAGAATAGTGGTGCTGCTCTAGGCAGGTTCTCGTATATTTCTGCTGTCAGATATGGGATCTTGAGCTTAAATCTTCAGTCTGTTGGATTTATTAATTGTAGAACAGTAGTGAACAAGGAATTTTATTTTCTGATGTAGACTTTGCACAGTCAAGGCATTCAAGTGTTTTGAGTTGCTTTTCAAGAAGTGTCAAAAGTTTCTGGAAGTTTTTGTCTCCTTCATACATTGCATTTCTCAAACTCTTGGTCCTAAGCACTGTAACTGAAACTGAAGTGTGTTCTGGAGGGCTTGCTTTGGAGGCTGCTTTCACCACAGAATGTAATAAAGCACTGTTTTCAGATACACTGTATTTGTTGTGTTTGAAACCAAATGCAAGTCAGAGATGCTGCTTGGAACACAGCTGACTAATCCAATGCTCTTCCAGCCCGTTTTTCTTTCCGTTTGATACCCGCCAAATGCTGTTTTATGTAACGGCCTTTGATCGTGATCGAGCCATGCAAAGGCTGCTGGATACTAATCCAGAAATCAATCAGTCAGATTCTCAGGATAGCAGAGTGGCACCACGGCTGGACAGGAAAAAAGTAAGTACATGTTGTTTAAAATGGAATGAAGGATCTATTTTTTTTTTTTATATTGTCTTTAAGAGTATCACTGTGGGTAAGGCTTATTTGTAGAACTTGGTGTTTTGATGGTGTAGTGAAGAAGGGGAGGTGGGTTTTGTTCCTGCTGTGTCCCCCAGCAGAAAGTACAGTGCCTTCTCCATGCTGGCCACATGAGGGCAGGAGGGGCACCCTGACATAATTACTGAAACTAAACTCCAGCAGTGAACACAAGAGTTTCAGGCAGCATTAGTGGTATTTCCACATACTGCCTTAGAGAACTGTTTGCTTTATTCTCAGAAGAATTCAGGTAATGGGATTTAGACCCTTAATAAACAAAAATACTGTCCTTGTCTTTGGGGAAGGTAAATCATCTGTCACAACACAATAAAAGTAAGCTGTGACTGTTTTAAATTTGGCGGAGTCTTCAATGTCTGCCTTTAATCTGGAGATATATTTTCTTAAAATAAGATCTCTTGTATACACTATATGATCTTGAATACCTGTGGGAAAAACCAGCAGGAGACAGCAGTGAGAATCAAGTTCAAAAAGAATATGACTGCCCACATGTAGGAATCCCAGTGCATTTGGGGTTTTTGTTTGGGCTTCAGCATCTTTATTTTCTTCTCTACACATTAGTTTGAGCTATGTAATGTCACATGACAGTACTTTGCTATATCATAGTCCTATTGCCATATTCTTGGCAAGAATAGTACTTATTAGTTCTACAGATGTAAATGTAAGGCATTGTTTTTTCATTTTATATTGAACACATTCATTCTAAACAGTTTTCATATGGAAGCAAGAATTACTATATCAAAGCATAAGCTTACAAATTGTTGATCCAAACTGTGGAACTATTGCCATGGGGTGGAAAAACATGCATAACTGATTTTTATCTCTTGTAACTGCTTTGGGAGCCGTAACTTAAAGCTGTAATTTCACTACATAAAACTTTTCTAATGTGTAGCGCACTGTGAACAGAGATGAGCTGTTGAAACAGGCAGAATCTGTGATGCAGGATCTAGGCAGTTCAAGAGCCATGTTGGAAATCCAGTATGAGAATGAAGTAAGTAATATCAATGCAGTCTTAATTTAACCCCTTTTTACTGGAGATTAATGCAAAATAGCTGCAGCTTTCCTAAAATGTCTTGATCAGACCTTTTGTCTTTCACATTGCTTGGTGCTGAAGAATTATATCCTTTAATTATCCCTAATCCACTTGGTAGTGATTTTTAGTTGCTAAGAGAAGCTGTTTCTGATCTCAATTTCATAAGCAATTGTAGTAAGCAGAGCTCATTTTTTTTTCTCTTAAGCAAACAGCTGTATGTGTTTCCCCTATGATATGGTCATTGGGTGGTTAATACTTTTGCTCCACTGTTACTTCCTCTGCTATGTGGTCTTTCCAGGCTGCCCCTGTCACGTTGTAAATGTTCCTGTAGTTAGGTTCCCTAGATGCTTTTTGCCATGCAGTCTTTTTTTTTGATAGAAAATAATGTATAATATTTCTCAGACTAAGTCAAGATTTTTATATTCATACTGATCTAATGGACTTATCTATCCCATTCTCCCTCTTCTCCCCTCACCCTCCATCCCCTGAAGGTTGGCACAGGCCTAGGTCCTACACTAGAGTTCTATGCACTTGTATCTCAGGAACTACAGAGAGCAGACTTAGGCCTTTGGAGGGGAGAAGAAGTGACTTTAGCCAATCCAAAAGGTAATTGCTCTACTACCTAATCTATAAAGGTTAATTTGATTCTAAGTTGACTTTAGTTATGTAAAGAGCACCTCAGTTTGTGTTCTGATAATGTGTCTGATGGTGTGGATGATGTGTGTGATGTGTGGATCTTCATGGGTTTTGTTGGGGTTTTTGTCTGTGTGTGATTTGGTTGTGTGTTTTTTTGTGGTTTTTTAATTTTTTTTTTAAGAAGCTTAGGTTAAGGTTATCTGAATGCCACTTGCATAGTGCAAGAAACTAGCAGAATAAATACTGAACTCATTCTTTTTTCCTTCTTTCTTCCTCAACAGGAAGCCAGGAAGGTACCAAGTACATTCATAACCTTCAAGGCCTTTTTGCACTTCCTTTTGGAAGAACAGCCAAGCCAGCTCACATTGCAAAAGTTAAAATGAAGTTCCGCTTTCTGGGAAAACTAATGGCCAAGGCAATCATGGACTTCAGACTGGTGAGAATGAAGTAGAAAATCTATTCTGGAGGGGTTACATAAAAATACTAATTCTGACTGTTGGGACAAAAGCATTAAGAGTTAAATGGTGTTGGTATTACTTTCAGCTCTAGAAGTAAGGGAAGTCTGAGGCAGGGTACGGAGGAGGATAAGCATGCAGCTGAACTTCCATGGGGGAAAAGGATAATAGATGTTCAGGATCTTTACAGTGGCTTTTGAGACCGTCGAGTAGAAAAGAAAAGCAATTATCTTCTATGTGTTGCAATCTCTTTCCACTGTTCTTTCAAGAATGTTTTGGGCTCATTGTTCCTCCACTTGCTGATTGCTTTAATGTATATGCACTAGGCAGTCACTTGGGTTTTCTTGACTGTAAGTTTGAGGCAAAAACACTAGGACATGGTGTTTTGGTGTGTGCCAGAACTCTGAGATAGTACCGTAGGTCTGGTCAAGAGATGAAGTAGTAAGAGATACTTTTGGAAGACAGTTCAGTACTAAACAGTTCAATGCTTTGGTTTCCAGGTGGACCTTCCTCTTGGACTTCCTTTTTATAAGTGGATGCTACGACAGGAAACTTCCTTGACATCACATGACTTGTTCAGTATTGACCCAGTAGTAGCCAAATCAATATATCACCTTGAAGATATTGTAAGACAAAAGAAAAGACTTGAACAGGATAAAACTCAGGTGGGAAAGTAACCCTAAGAACGTAAGAGTGCATCTTTACATGTTTGGATTTTTTGAAATCGCAGTAATTCAAAACGTATCGTAGGGCTAGAAATTGAATGCAGTAGTGTTAATTGCTTTGTTCTCACACAAAGTAGTTTTAATGTTATTAGATCAGTGGCTGGTAATTATAAAATAGTCTTTTTGAAGTCTAGCACGAGAAATTCCTTATGGGATTCTTCTGTGTGATTAAACACAGTCTAGGAATGTCTAAAACGGCCAGATGTTAGTCTTTTTAAAGTGAACCAAATGTAGTTAGGCAAACCGATTTAAATATCAGAGGGAAAAAATATCTATCCTTGCTTCTTGAATAGTCAAAAATTTGGCTTTTTTACTAGTTGGTTTAATCAAAATTAGATATTTGCATGGAAGTGCCTTTTATTTTGGAAGTGCCTTTAGAGCTGTACACAGAATTGAGGTGGACTGTCATCATGCATGAGCATACAGGTTCTTTCAGACATACATTAGTTTTTCAAGGATATCTACTCTTAGCTGAAAATACCACAGTTTACTGTGGCACTAGTGATAAAAGGTCTTTGGCACACATGATTTTTCTAACATCCAATGTTAATAGATGGCAGGAAGTAGTAACCTAATTTATGCTCTTAATACATCTGCTTTGTTATGAGTGAAAGTATTGCAAGCTTATGGGTCTTTGTTCCTCTTTGCCTTATTGTCTCTCTCTCCTTGGTCACAGCTTTTAATTTCCCAAGAATTTGAAAAACCTGGTGGATAAAAGCTGAAAAATGTCAGTATGCATGCCAGTTATGAATGCTGTTAAATGTTCTAAGGAAAAAAAACTGCCTCTGAGCCATAGCATATTTCACATTTCCTTTTCTTGCAGTAGTACTTTCTAGGTAGTTTGTCTTCTGGTATATTACGCAATTCCAAAACTGCTAGAAAAAAACTGTAGACTTGTGATCTTTCCAGTTTATCCATTGAGCTTCTTTATCTGCTTTCTCTTGGTTTTCTGTTATGTATGAAAACTCCAGAAGGGAAGCAAGGAGAGCTGTAACAGTTTGAATGGTGATACTCTTACAGAAATGTCTGATTAGTCAAAGCTGCTTTAGAAGTCATAACTTATGGATAAGTTTATTTGAATTAATTGTTCTCATTGGTTTTCACTTCCAATTTTTTAGACCAAAGAAAGTCTACAGTATGCATTGGAGGCTCTGACTATGAATGGCTGCTCAGTGGAAGATCTAGGGCTGGACTTCACACTTCCTGGGTTTCCCAATATAGAGCTGAAAAAAGGGGGAAAAGATACACCGGTCACTATCCACAATTTAGAGGAGTATCTCAGAGTATGTAAAAGCAAACCTATGACTAAAATTCTTTTTTCTTGCTCCCATGTAGTTCATTTCTCTATTGATTTCAGTTCATTCTAATGAGCTAGGCAAGACCATTTTTCTACTTACGACTTCTCATCTCTACTAGTTTGTTACTGCAGTAAAACTGTTAGAATTTAATTACACCTGACTTGAAAATTGTATGCTGCAGAAAGTCTGGTTCATATGTAATGAAATCATCAGAATCTTGGCTTCTTGGAGAAAAAATATTGTAAGTTGTTATGATAATGAATTTTTTAGGAAGTGATTCAGCAGATCATTTAGCAATACTGATACAGCATCTGCTACCCTGTGGCCTTTAACCTGCTCTCAGAGTAGCGTAATTTTTTTGGACTCAGACTTAAGAAAAATATCAGCAGTTAAGTCAAAATTAAGACATTAGGGGTTTTTTTTGTCCAGAAAGCCAAAACCAAACCAACAAAAAACCCAAGGAAAACCAAGCTGGTCAACCAAAGAACCGCAAACACATGGGGAAAACCCCCAAACCTTAAAAAGAATAAAGAAGGAAAAGATAAAACATTGCCAGAATAAATTGACAGTACACCTGTGTATTGATTCATTGCTATGTCAAAAGGGACATAGGAAAACAGAAGGTTGATATTGCTGAACGAAGGTGGGAAGCTGTTTCTGTCTACAGAATTGATAAAGGGAATTGCTTAAAAACAGCCTGGAAAAGAGAGGATGAAAGGAAGAATGCAATATCACATGAAGTTGAGTGGGATGGAGGGGAGGATCACTCTGTTCCAGTTACCAAATAATGCATTTCCTGACAGGTTAGGTACTGCCAGTTTCACTCTGAGTATTAAGTTTTGAAGCACTGATGAGAAACACATCTGATGTTTTGGTAGAAACAATTTAATAAGGGTCATTTAAATCCCTGCCTGTCAACTGAAAAATTTTGCAAAGGTGTTCCATAATCCTTAGAAGTGAATACTGAGCAGTTTCTATTCACCTTGTAGTGCCAAACTGTTACCTATCCATTTCTCATGTATTTATTTGTTAAAAGTAAATTCTGCTAATCAAGAATCACTTACAGAATTAAATATATGTGGATTTAAAGCTCTTTTAAACCTAACAGAGGAGCAATACAAACTTTACAGTACATTAGAAATTGTATTTGCAGTCTCTGTTTACTGAGTAATGGCTCAGATGTCCTGTAGCTGTCTTGCTGCAGGCTGCTGGCATTGTAAAGGAAAAGGAGATGACAACAGAAGACTTGCTGTTGTCCTTCTAAAAACTTTTGGAACTATTTTCTTAAAGGATCTCTGTGCAGTTTTTCTTATCTTTGTCTTTATAGCTTTATAGACTTGATATGAAAGAAATAGAGAAGATTTTGGAATGTTCTCCATCACAAGTATGATGAATTGCATTTCAGAAACAATGTTTAATTGATCAGCTGGCTTGTACAGCACCTCTTTGGTCAGCTACCCAGCTCTTGAACATGTTATTTTCATTAAAATCTTGTGTGAGGATTAACATTAAAAGTAGTTTATAAAGCTGGAATATCCTGCTGTTGCTTTTCATGCCTCTTCTGCTATCGTCATTCTTCCCTCTACCTCCCTGTTTTCCCCCCAAAGACTGTTCCCACAGGAGCTACCTTTATCAGAAAGTAGAACTGCTTCAATTACCAGTGAAAGACTCTTTTTGTTTTTTTGCTCTTCTCCCCTGTGTTATAAAGAGGCCACCTTACTTAGTCTAAATTTGTGAACAAAAAGGTTCAGTAGTGTAGATTTTTTTCTAGCAATTTGATCTTCTCTTTGAATCTGCAAGAACACAGTGCAGCTCAATTATGCCACATGCTCTTGATGATAAAAAGTAATCACAATTGTAGGTAAGCAGCTCTGGAGTAGCCATAGACTATTGTGTTGTAGAAGAGTTTTTTGTGCTGCTGGTGCTTGCTACCTTCCTCTTCAGTATTAAAACTGGTTTGTGAAAGTAGCGCAATGTATCTCACATGAAATTCCATTCCTGACTATTCTCTTGGAAAACTTTATCAGCAGATCCTAATGAGCTTTTGTATCCTGAGAGTTTTCTGGAATTAGTAACTCTTCAGTTATTTGGTTAGGGTTAAATACTTGCTTCAGGACTCCAGCAGGACCCATGAACTTTTTAATCCTATTCAGGTGCATCCATAGATGGCTTTAATCAGCACCACAGGCCAGAGCTTTTAAGACATTTTAAACTAGTGGTTCTGTGTTGACAACACATCCTTTCCAACCAGGTGGAGTTCAGGATATCCAAGGCATGTGTAGTCATCAATAGCACTGAATGACAAAAGAATCTGAACTTTGCCTGCTGTCTGCCATGTAAAAATACCTTAATTTAGTGAGAAATACTGGCTGCAGGAGATTTATTCAAAAGAACTCTGGTCTCATTTGGGTCATACTCCCTTCCTCCCTCCCCACTGACTGTTGTTTCAGTATGTGCTGCCCACTTTGGAAGTTAACTTATGTTGATACAAAACCAAAACAAACTAAAAATTACTCTCAAAATGCCTAGATTAGTGTCTTACTGTCTTTTGCATTATGATTCTTAACCATGTTCCAGTAACTTGAAATGAAGTTACTTCTTTTGTTCCTGTGTGTTCTTTGGTATTAATCTACTTAATATAGCAAACAGGCTAGAATTGCTTTTTTTAAACTTAATATTGGAATAGGGACCCATATATTTCCATGGGGGAAATTAAGATGATGCTGCTAATGATGCCCTGTGGATTTCTGCTTCAGGTGCTGCATTTTAAGTGGTGTAGAGAGAACACCTAGGTAGGGCTTCTAAAAATAACAAATGTTCAGATTTATTTTAAATTAGTCTTTTAAATAGGTTCAGTTTAATGAGCTACTCTGAGTTCTATTTGCTTTGTTGAAAAGTAAAGGCAAATAAGTTGTTTAAATTCTGCAAAGTGTTCATGATAAGGGTAATCTATTAATTATGAATTAAGGCAGAATGAGGCACTGCTGTAGAGCAGCTCCATGAATCAGTGGTGTACCCTGTGGTAACTCCGGTGAGAGTATGGCTGGGCTGCTGGAGTTTGGCACAGTAGTGATAGCATGTTTCCTTTGTTCAAATTGCTTTTTTCATTTTTGTTTTTCTTTCCCTGCAGTTGGTTATATTCTGGGCACTAAATGAAGGTGTTGCCAGACAGTTTGACTCCTTCAGAGATGGTTTTGAGTCGGTGTTCCCCCTTAGTCATCTTCAGTACTTCTATCCTGAGGAGGTTGGTGAAAGTGTTTTAGCTGCTGCTTTTATACCTTTATGTGCATGTATGGGCAGTCTTAATCTGTGAGCAGGGCACTCTTGCAACAGTCTGACATTGCATTTCTGGTGCAAGTTAGTAAAAAACTGAGTGTCCCTGAAATTCCACACTTAACTCTTAAAGATTTCTATGTTCAGTAGTCACTTATTCAATGCTTTTATTATGAACTGCTCCATTTTCTTTAAATTGTGTGTAATCAGCTTTTCTAAGAAGTGTTTAATTTCTCTATGGTGTATGGGCACTCTTAATTCCTTGTGTTCTTAAGTCCTCTGAATAGCTGTAGATAGATGTGGATGCTACCTGGATCTTCTGTTAAAACAATAAAACAAGTAGTCAGCTCTTCAGCAAAGCTGCAGACAGGAGAGATTCAGATGAAAGGGTAAAGAATAAGGATAGTTGGTCTTGCTTTATTCTCACCACCATATCAATTTCCTTGTAAAATGCTCAGCATTCTTAAGTGGACTGAATTGAGTCACAGTTACGGTTCTCTGGACCAGAAGAGAGAATGTTTTATTCTTCAAGAGAGAGTCTTTTTGAAGACTGTACTTTGAGGGGTTTGTTCATCTTTATGAACTCAGACTTTTTGACTTTAAGAACAAATATTAAAGCACACTTTGGAACAGTGTGTTAGCCAAGCCTTTGTGGTGTTCCTGGTGCTTTGCAAGGCAAAGGGAAACATTTATTCCTTGTTTAATTTTGCAGTTGGAGCAGCTCTTGTGTGGCAGCAAGACAGACACTTGGGATGCAAAGACTTTAATGGAATGTTGCAGGCCTGATCACGGTTACACACATGACAGGTAATATCATGTTGGTCTTGTTAAACAAGCAAAAAACCAAAGCAGTAGAAAATACTTTCTTGAAATCTTCATACGTTGTTACTTAAGCTAAAGGAATTACATGACATTTCTTTGAAAGTGTTCATGCTATGCTGAATATGAATCTGATGCAATTATTTTAACTATAAAGAAAATAATATTCTCTTGGTTCTTTTCCTTCCTCAGTCGAGCAGTGAAGTATCTCTTTGAAATCCTCAGTAGTTTTGATAGTGAGCAGCAAAGACTGTTTCTTCAGTTTGTGACAGGCAGCCCCAGACTGCCTGTAGGAGGTAGGTTTTCCTTATTGCATATTGCTGTGCATGAAATCATGGTTATTGATGTATTTCTGACTAAGACTATTACTTCAGCATAGGAAGAAATTCCTGAATTTGTGTATTTGAGAGGTTCATGCTAGTTTTACATTTCTAATTTCAGAGGTGGCTGGGCAGACTTCAGGTATAATTCTCATAACCTTTATGTTGATCTCATGACACTTCCTAAAGTTGACTCTCCAGGTTTGAGTTTTTGCCAGAAAATCTGTCAGAGGGCAAGAGTTCAAAATCTAAATAAAACTGAAAGCTCCTAACACTGTGTTTTTTAGCTAAAGGTGCATTAAGTTATGGCAACAAAATGATGCATTGTAATCTGAAAACAGTAGTCTCCTTTCTAGAAATGAGACAATACTTAAGATAGTATTCATCTTTAATTTCTCCCCCTTCTGAATTTCAGCCTTTAGAGACAGGGCAGTAAACAGAAAGTTGCTGTCTTTGCTAGGGACTACTGTAGAATACATTTTGCTGTATTCTCAGCTGAGTCCTTTGCAGGTCAAAACAGAATTCATGCACCTGTTACAATATCTACATTCTTTGGGATTTGGGGGAAAGACTTGATTATTCTTTTCTAAGCATATTTGGGGAGCTCTTCTAAGGAGACATGGTGTGGACACACTTGAGTGTTAGGAGTATAGAATCAATAGCTGGAGTAAGAATAATCAGGTCTAGCATCATAGATTATTCCTGAGAATCTTACAAAATGTGTGAAGCCAACAAACTTAAAATTCTTATGATTGGAATAGAATTGTTACACATACAACCTTTATAAAGCCATGTTCTGAACTTCTGGAGGTGTCCAAGAAGTCAGCTGTGTGATGCGTGCTTCTGTCACTGGGCATGTCTGCAGTCAGCTGTGGGTGTTCAGGAGGAGCAGCCTTATTCTGAGTGTCTTTTCTCATTACTAGGTTTTCGAAGTTTGAATCCTCCCTTGACGATTGTACGGAAGACATTTGAGTCCACAGAGAATCCTGATGATTTCTTACCCTCAGTAATGACTTGTGTGAACTATCTCAAATTGCCGGACTATTCAACTATTGAGATAATGCGTGAAAAACTCTTGATAGCTGCAAGAGAAGGGCAGCAGTCATTCCATCTTTCCTGATCACAATGAAAAATGCAATGTCTGCCTGTTACAGCAAAAGAGAAACTCATGATTCTTTTCTAAATATATCACCTGAGTCAAGGAAACGTGTTACGCCTTCTTGTTGTAGAAAAACGGCTTGCAGATTATAAACAAAGACACTTGGTTGATATTCATTAAAAGCCCCTATGGACTTAAAGTGATCAGGCCCTAAAAGTTGTTGTGACAAGGTTTCTTTAGCAAGTTCTTGTTTAAATTATCATTTATTTGATGAGTGAAGTTTTTAACTTGCTTTGCTGTGTGAAATTTAAAAAGGGATGTTTTTCCAGGCTGGAACAATAAATGTCGCTGTGCAGTTTAATACCGGGCTGTGTGTATCCATCTAGCTAAGTCTGAAGTTTTTCCTCCAAAGACAACTTTTGTACATAAGTACAGAAATTAAAATACACCATGTATTTGACAAATCTAGTTTAGTAGACTAGTTCTGTGTACCCTCACCTGCCTCTAATTTTGCCCATCCTCATGTATTGTCTGATGTGCAATTCACTTGGTTCTTTTTGTGTGCAACATTCAACAATTGTTATGTTTTGGTTAGCATGGACATTTAACTGCTCCATGCCTCTTTCTCTGATTAAGATAATTTAAATTTTACTGAAATCAAATATATATTGTCAATATAATTCAGCCTTTGTAACTAGGTAGAACCTTTCTTATAGCATAGTTTTACTGTAGTGGTAGGATATAATGGCGACAGTCGTTACCAGAGATCTCCAGAGCTGTTTACACAGTGATTCAGGCAGCAACAGCCTCCTACTGGAGGCAAGGACGAATTATTTCTTTCATCCAGTTGAAGTCCAACAGCTTGGGCTGGCCAGTGTGTATTGTGGTAAGGCCCAGAGCATTTTGAATTGATGTAAAGTTTTTTAAAAGACAAATTAGTCGTTTCATTCCCTGTTTGAGTAAACAGTTTTCCTGTTCTTGATCTAAGTTCCTGGCTAATTTTGTAGGTTTTTTCTCCTTTTTTTTTTTTTCCTTTCCCCCAGTGCTAGCTTGGAACAAGCAGTTCAGCCTTTGTCTTTTGACACAGATAAAGCACCTGTAAGCAATGCTCTGTCCAATTGTTTTATGTGCTGATTTCTCAAATCTGCAATAATTTACTTCATCAGGTTAATGTTTTTACCTGAATATAAATAAAAAAGTTTGCTTCACCTTTTTGTTCATAGTTTTGTACTGTATGCCTAAAGCTCAATTGTGTAAATTACTGTAATGCAAGTAAATCATCCTAAATCTACTTGGCTAACAACCTGCAACTTGTGGATGATTTACTACTAAAACAAGACCTTTAACACCTCCAACTTTGAGGGAAATTTTTTTCTTTTCTATGCGTTCAAAAAACGGGCAATTACAGATATTCCTGAGATGTACCTGCTACATAGATAATCTTTATGAAAATACGATAATTACTTTTATTCAACTTTGAGAAATCAAAATACCTTTCAGTTAAACTGTTAAATTCTGGCCAATCAGGCTAGGTATTTCCCCTAAACTAACAAGTTTTCTTTTCATCCAGCTGAAGAACTCGTACTTCCAGAACACGTAACGGACATTCTTCCGGTGAACATTCACAGAATTCCTGTGCTTGCTCAGACCAGTGCCACTGAAATGTAATACAGACCTGTCATGAGCATGAGTAGAATGTGAAATCCTTGCACAAAGAACCTGATAACTGAACAGTTTTTTATTACCGTATTAAACCCGACCGAAGGCGCTTCACCCTGTACATACAATAATGGTAGCGCGCAGTGCGGCATAGTTTGCGTCCAACTTCAAGGCAGTGTTTAAACTATGGACTGGTGTTTAAATTGTTCTGATAACTTGATCAAACTGAGCACAAACAAGTGTTTATAGTGTGTGGATAGCAATTTGTTCATTTTTTAAGGTTCTATATTTTAAAAAAACTGACTTGTGTAAAAAAAAAAAGAAAAAAGCTAATATTTTGTATTAAAATATCATGTGTATTGATACTTTTTTTACCCATGTTGTCTCCCTCTAGAATCTGGCTTTCATTGACTTGGAAATTTTGAGGAGCTTTCAGATTTGATAGTGTAACTGTTTGTGTAACTGTTTCAGTGGGAAAGTAGGTTGGTTGCCTGTTTAAAAAGGAAGGCGAAAACAAGTACCTGTGGTGATGTGATTTTGGTTTTTCTGGCTGTCATTTTCAGCACAGACTAAGATTTTAGTTTGCCTGAAAAGCAAAATAAACCCTTTTGTGTGACACTTCCTTCTTTCCTACCAAGGGCAGCTTTTAGCATATTAAAAGAGCAGTCTGGCTTAAAAGGTAAAGATAGTAAATTGCAAGAGTAAATGGAAAAGTCACATTTTGCATGACTGCGGTACTGACCTGTGAACAAGTATGTTTAGCTAAGTGTAGTTCAGAAAGAGTGGAGGGGTGGTGTGACATCTTAAGGATTCCTCATTTTCAGGAATTTTGGATTAAGAAAAAAGTTTACCAAAATCAATCCATGGGTGTTTGTAGTCATCATATTACTGCACTGCTTTGTATACCTTTATAAGGTATAATAAAAGGTACAACCAGAAGTCTTACCTTTTAAAATAGGTCCTTTTTTTAATAGGGCAAGTTCAATGGGTTTTAGATAACACCAGTTACTGTTTTGGATGAGTTTCATGTCCTTCTGTATTAACAAGAGCAGCAAAAAAATCATTCATGAATGAAAGGGCCATCCAGGCACTGATAACTGCGATGGAACCTGTGCAATATTGTTGTTGTTGTTAGATGTTGGCTTTTTACCAAAATCTCTTGTTTAGGGAACACTTTAGCATTCCATCTGCCATGAATTAGTTACAGTGTTTCTTCATGTCCTCTAGGAAGGTGCACAACAATTCTGATGATGTGTGAAGCCCCCATGGCCACTGACAAGCTTAATCAGATACTCATATTTCCATATGCAGACTGCATAATTGAATTGTCCAGGTTTTGTCCTTCTTTCCCTTCAACCGTGTGTTTTATTTTCTTCTATCTCCTTTCCCTTACTGAGCTCTCCTCTGTGAGAAGATGGGTGCCTAAGGGCAGGGACTGGTGACATTCTGGGTGCCTGTGACACTTGTGCTCTCTCTTCTGGCCCCTGCTGGAGGTAGGTCTGTCATCTGTGGAGTTTCTGGGCCCTGGCCCCCCTATCTTTCACATGAGTAGTGCCAGTTCCCATGCCCTGAGCAGCCTTTACTCTGCAGGGGCAGCAAATATGGGCATACCTGACATGATAGAGTGCCATGGTTCCAATATGAATTCCCACGCTGAAACTTTACTATAGCTTAAGATGTTGGCAGAATGGAGAAAAATGAAAAGCCTTTCCTGAAATGGATTCTGGAAATGCTGAAATTTGAAGGGGGAGTTACCTGCCAATAGTTGAGCTTTTTAAGGGTATGCCCTGTCTTTCTCCTACTTTCCTTTGCTGGTCTCTTGGTTGCTTGATCTGGAAGACATCTGTGCTATGTGACTTCTTCCTGTGATCCTGCAGGAACTTCCCACTCTGTGTTCCCAGTGTGCCATATCTCCCCCAGGGTGTTGTGTTTTTAGGAGCTTTTCTCAGGGGAGTCTATGTGGTTGCCCCAAGAGTAGGAGTGGTCACCCCAGCCCAGTGCTGCAGCACAAGCTGCACAGGCAGTGCTTGATCAGAAGGTTGATGCCTGTTGGTACAGCAGAATGGGGAGCATTGCATACTCTGCTGCCTGTGACTGACAGTAAATGGCTCAAGGAATGACTGATGCCGCTAGAGGAATACCGTGTCCTTGTCTCCCGGTACTGAAATGTGCCTGTATTGATCAGGTATGAAGCTGCTTTGTGGGCAAGGGAGGAACAGATCCTTGGTCTCTTCCTGTGTGCCTCTGGGGACTAGTGATATCTTGGGCTGTAAGCAGAACTAAGCAGAGGGAGAATAGTTAAGACACATCTAGTATTTTCAAGGCCCTAGCTTAAAGATTCTTACGGCTCCAGATCTAGTTTGGCAGCAGCTTCTGAAAAAAGAGCAAAATGCTACACAAACTTAAAACCCCAAACTACCCTAAACGTCATAACAGCAGACATGAAAGCTCCTCTCCCACCCACCTTCCACAAAGGAGGGAGGAGTTCCTAAGTCCTATGATCTTTTCCCATATGGAGAACACTGAGCAGTTCAAGCTGGAAGCAGTGTGTTGGGGTAAAGCAGCACATGGACTGTGGGTTTGGCCTTGTCTGCCTCTGTCGTGTTTCCCCTCCTTTTAGAATTAGGATTGCCAAACCCCCATAAAAGACAGAAGGAGATAAGCCTGGGGCAGTGTGGGACAGCAACCACCCTGCCCTCTTGCCTGAGAACAGGAAGAAGTGAAAGGAAGAGGTTTCCCTTTGTGAAATGTAACCTTATACTCTGGTTGCCAAGGCAGGTTCAGGCTGTAGAGAAAGATGTACTGCAGTTTTCCCCAGAGCTATTTTGCAAATTATTTTCATTTTTAGCTGCTATCCAAGGTGTTCTAGGCTAAATATAGGCCTGGTCTGACTGCAGCTCAGCTGTTCTTGGGACTTCCTGCACGCAGAAACCTCTTTGGCAGGCAGGGCAATGAAAGCACTGATCTAGAAATAGTTAGCCAATCTAAGAGGTGGCATTTTATTTCCCAGCCTTATCTTCTAGCCCTTTTTACAGATTATTGCTTCAATGTATCAAAACATTGACTAAACAGTGAAAATTTGCTAGCTGGTTACTTTTTTTTCCCTACAGTGTTTCCTATAGTTTGTGCTATGCTTCTCAGGGGAAAAAAAAGAAAACAAAACAACAACAACAACAAAAAAAACAACCCAACAACAAAAAAACCCAAACAAACAAAAAAAAAACCCCAAACCCTAAAAACTATTCATCTTTGTCTTCACTTTGTAGCTTGGCATGCTTAATTTACTGGAATTACTGATGCTACTAACCATTCATAAACGTTTCCTACAGTATGCAAAGTATAAGCTCTTGTTCTGGGGCAATAAAACTATAAATGTTATTTGAAAGGAGGGAGAAAAATGTAATTTTCAAACTTAATTAAACAGCAAAATTATTCCATCTTTAGTAATACTGGGTTCTGAGAGTGGTGCTTTCCAATTTATGGCCAGCAGTACTGGCTACTTCTGCTGAACCAGAAGTGGGAGGGAAGGGAGGAAGGGGCTGGAGGGCAGCTCTGCTGGAAAGGCAGAGCCCTGCTCAGCAGTGTGCCCTGGTAGCCAGAAGGCAGCAGCACCACACACTGCAGTGATGGCAGCACAGCTGGTGAATCAAGGGAAAGGATTATTTCCTTTCTGCATATCCCCAGAGGAGAGATTGTGCAGTCCCTATGGGTTTTTAAGACCCAACTGGATATATGTTTATTTTACTAAAACATACCACAATTCTAAAATGAGCTCTCTTTAGAATTTAAAGTCAGAACTGTATGACAGCATCAAAGTAAATTGATACTCATCTTACCCTTGCACTGTTTGTGCTGCATCAATCCCATCAATTTCAATAAATTCAATGGGAGAAATTTATATGCAGAGAGAAAGGTTTTTCTAAATTTTCTGATAAGTAGAAAATACAAAGGTCTCTGTTTCAGCTGCAGATTATGGGTGATCTCTACTTCAGAGCACTCCTTTTCAATTGGCTGAAAATTACAGACCTTAATTACTCCTACTTTTCAAAATGGTTTCAATTCTCAAAAGTTTTTCTGGCTTCCTCTTCCGTTTTTTAATATTGAATGAATTGGCACTTATCTGTGATGAGAAACTGTTATAACTCCATGTTCATCTCTGCCCCAGCAAACACCTGGTCATTTCAAATTTCTTCTGGAGTAAGTAGTTAACATGATTTGAGAGCAGTTACGGAGAGATGTCGTAATTTCATATAAAGGCAGTTTTCACAGGTATTAGCAAAAAATGGCATTCTGAAAATGGTGAGATAGGAATTAGGAAAGTAAAATGCACAAGATAGGAAAATGTTCAACTCTGTCCCATATGTGGAGTTAGAAAAATAAGTACTAATAGGTGAGTGACCAGCAGTGCTATGAATGTCTATGGAGATGCTCAGGACATTTATGGTCATGTTACATCACTCGCCTCCTGCTTTGCTGTGTTAGTGCAAAGGTTTAGTGGTACAGACCTGTAAAATACATTTTCTACCAAAAGCTCACTGTGCAGGTTACAGATTAATTAAGCCTTGATCCTAAGGAATATATGGGCAAAGGAACAGAGTAAGATGCTGTTTAGGATCCTATGCCCAGTGTTGAGACCCTCATACATTTCAGCTGTCAGTAACATCTGTTATTATTGAAAGCTATTGGCAGAATTCAAGAGGAGGCCTGGTTCTGAATTGTTAGAGATTCTGTGTGGCTGTGACAGGATAAACAGAAAAATATACATCAAGAAACTACCGATTAGTTCAAATCAAGTAGGATTTAATTTTGTGTATCAGTTATTTGGTGAGAGGCATTTATGGATCCACTAAGCAATCTTTGTTAATGAAGTTTCATAGAAAAACATTTGTCTGAAAAATTTGAAAAAGCAGAGATGGGAGTTAAAGCTGTACAGACAGTATGTCATAGGAGGAGCACAAGTGCTTTGTGCCCTACCACAGGTGACCCTGTGACTCAGCAGCCTCTGCTCTGCCCTAGCAGCACTCCAGCACACCTCTAAAAAACACTTCTTCCACCAGTAAGAGCAGAAGTGATGTACAAGTTGCATTAGGTATGCAGTGTTAGAACAGGGCTGGAGGCTGTACAATACCAGCTGTATGTCACTTTTATCTTCTCATATCCTTGTTCTTTTTGCCACATACATTATCTGTTACAATTACTATCCCCACTCTTGCTTTCCTCTTTTTCTTCTCTCATAGTTTATTTTGCAGTAGTCTTGCACTACTGAACACATTCAACTGTTTCCTTCATACTAATAATTTAAGGCTTTTATCCTTCTGTGCTAAAGCAGACTACTTCTAACCAAATTGTAGTTCTGATGTAATAGCACTGATGTCCAGATGTTTCATATCTGTTAATACCAAAAGAAGGCTTTTAATCATTCTTCCAAGAGATGTACTTTTTTTTTTTTATTTTTTAGATCCATCCTCTCTGTCACCCTGGCTTCGGAAATAGATTCTTGCATCCACACTGGATCTGAATGTGCTGATGCATTGTGTAGGTTCTCTCCTATCCACATACATCATTCAGTGGTTGTATTGGATCCATTATGTAACTGGCATTTTTGTTTAATTTTTCTTTTGCTAGTAAAGACAACAACATTTGCTCCCATTCAGGGGACAGATACACAGATTACAGCTTTGCCTGTATTAATTGTCTCTTTTCTCTGTGTATATTTCTTGGCTCCCTTTCCTCCACCACACTGAAGTTCTTGTCTTCCAGTTCTCTGAGAAGGAACTATTCTTCTCTCTCCTGTTCTTCACCTTGCACTTGAATGTCTTCTCAAGATACCTCAGGCAATTTAAAAATCTTTCAAAAGCTTCTTTGTCATAATATTTGCCCCAAAAATGATCATGATAAATGACAATTGCTGTGGATGCTTGTGGCTTGAGATAGTTGATATTGTCTCATTATGCCCTTCATTGTTTTTCTGTAGTGCCTGACTTTGCCTCTTCCTGTTCTTTAATGGTAAGAAAAAGTGGAGAGGTCTTCTTGTCCTTTCTGTGCACAACATCAAGTAGAAAGTGGTTACAAGAAGAGTGTCTCAGAACTGTTAGCCAGTCTGAAAATGGAAGCAAAAAATTGCCTGCTGCTATGGAGATCTACTTTTTAATCTTATGTGAGAAAACAAATTAAAATATTAAATTTAATCACAATAATTTTAGCTTTTAAATAATTCTCAAATGGAATTAGGCAATTCTAGTTAGTTAGTTGTCAAAATAATTACGTATCAAAGATGATATAGCTTTCTCTGTTATTTCTTTTAGGAGGACTACCTATTTGATTCTTAATCATGAAAATGCATCTCTTTCACACCTGAATTAATGTGAAGATCAGAACAATAGCTGATATTATATAATAATGTATTTTACACTTCATGCTATCATCATAGACTTTTAGAAGGTGTTAAGAAATTAGACTGTATTTTCTTTGTACTACACCATATCAGCAAATAAGCTTTCCAAAGGGTGAATCTGCATCTCTCATTCAATTTTTATAGTAAAATTAATCTCAGTTCAATGTAATCTTCTTACTTGGCCAGGACCATTTATGAAATTTACTGAGAAGTTCATGTTAAGCACTCCTCCATAGAGCTTCCCTCGTTTTTCATTTGTTGGAGCTTTGTTTAAGTGCCTGCATTTCCCCTGCAGAGGCTCAGGGATTAGGTACTCTTCATTTGCTGACAGACTGCACACAGCCTGGGGATGTGCTGTGCTGCACTACTGCTTTTCTTGCTCTTTTCCAGAGAGCTACAGCACCTCTGCATGGAGTGCCAAATGGATGACACAGACTATTTCTGCAATATGCTTTTTTGTTTTTTGGTTTTTTTTTTTTTTTTTTTTGGTGATAAGAAGTACTTAATATCTTGCTCTTTTTTTGACTGTGGAGAGTAGAAAAAAAAATCGCGTGACAGTGGAAAGCCAGACACCATTTGAACTGTCCCCTGCTCTGTGTGAAGTTAAAGATAGCACTTTGGTTTTCATTCACAATTGATGTGTCTTTATTTAAAAATCTTCAGTAAACTTGCAAATATCAGTAAATCAGTTCCTTTGGTTTTTTATATGTGTACTTTTTTTTTTTCAGAATTTATGATTGCTGAGGAAAGGAGAAATTGTAAAATGATCCTGATACAGTCTTCAGCAAAACCAACCACCCATCCTCCCAAAAGCCAAAGCCTCATTTCTAGAGCTACCACCTAATGCAGAATTGCCTGATACAGGTCACCTGTAACTCTTCCACACACCACATGTTGACAGAACCTGATACGTATCTTTGAGATAGTGAAGTTTCTATGACTTAGATTTCTCACTATTTGAGTAAAAATAGGGACTTCAATCTGTGTACCTCTGCTGTGGAGAATCCTGTGAGCATATTATTTGAGGTTAACAGACACACAAACACTTCAAAAGAAAAAAAAACAAGAAGGGGTAAAGTTGAAAGTGGAACGTGGATGAATTATTCTGCCTTTGATTATTGACGTGCTAAACTGTGTAAGAGCATCCATTTTATAGCCACTTACAAACGAAGCAAGAAGATATTAAGCAAAAATAAACAATGTGCTGTTGCTCTGGTTTTGTACTAGACAGTGGGATGGGATTAATAGTTGTCACTGCTGTATTAATACAAAAAATGTCTGGGGTATAGCCATAGACATGAAAGTGAGCCATTTGTGGTTTTTAGTATTGTAGTTTTCTATAATTTTGCAGTAATTCCAGAAACATAAAATATGCAATTTATTAACACAGAACTAAAATTAAAGGAAGTAATTCTGCCCATTAGTGTGTTACATAACATCTGCCAGCCTGAAAATAAACCAGGATGGCATATTAGTCACTCTCTAAGGTTTTTGATTTGAGGTTTGATAAGTCCTCCATCGCTTTCTGTCTGATGATGTCAAAGGCTGAATGATTTTAGTACTAAGGCATGGATTAAGAATCTTTATGTTTTGTGTTCCTGAGTCCCAAGAGACAGCCTGGGCTCAAGTCATTCAGCCACGTTTGCAAAACACCACTAGAGCTCCAGTGAACACCTCCTAGTCAGTGCCTATGCTCCTACCATTACCCAAAGCAGTTGAGAACCTTTATATTGAATTAGAAATACATTTTACATCAGATATTTATTTGTTTATTGTAACTTACATGCATGTGACTTTGCACACTCTGGCATTTCTTTCTGAAGACTTTTACAGTATAAGGAAAAGCCTACGTAAGTTTTGGCCTATTCCCTATAAAATCTTTACAGGCCCACATAAGCTAAACCTGTTTCCTCAGAAACCAGTAACTTAGTAGGAGATAACTGCAAGAAGAAAATCTATGTGCAGTAGTTACACAAGGAGAAATGGTTCAACTTTTACTCCCATGATATGTCCATGGGAGCTCTAGCAAATTAGTCTTAATAAATAGTGACCACAAAATATTCAGTTCATCTAAGAGTATGTTTAAAAAGGCTTAATCCTAGTGTAGAATCATCTACAAAGTAAAAATGCTATGTTAATTATTTTATTAGCATGTAGCTCCTTAATCTCTGAGGAAAAAAAGTAAAATTGGATCTGGTGACTGAAAACTAGAATAACTCATTAAAACTATGATTCCTGAGAATAATATACCTCAAATCTTCATCACTTGTGGTCTTCAAATAAAGACTGGATACTGTACTTTATGCATATTGTTAGTCTGAATATAAAATAACTGAGAGGCTCTTTATGTGGGAGGTCTCATGAAAACTGGCCCAGAACTGTCTTACAACATTACCATTTTGTTTTGAAAAGGTTTTAAGAAATAATAGGTAGAGTTTCTAACAGGCTGTCATTAACTCTGACTGTGGAGTGTGTGGAATGCCAGCACACATTCACTGCCTCTGCAAACATCACTGATACTTTGAATCTATCAAGTCTACTTTTCCCTATATTTGGGTTGATGTTAAGACCACGTCATGCACAGTGGCCCTCTTTTTCGTGACAATGAAGTCATACTGGCTTCACTGTTTTCCCATAAACATATAATATTTATTCTTAATTTTTACAGAAATTAGAGCCTGGTTGTTTTCTCGAGCAAGGTTCAGCATGGTATAAACCAGTAGTTCAGAGCTTTAGGATGAGTTTTGTACTTACCACAGCCTCTCTGTACCTGTTAGGCAAGAATCCAGCTTGTCAGTGAAGTTTTTAAATTGTTTAGGATCTGAAGCTTGAGCTGTAAAATTGGGGTGAACCACTTCCTCACCTCAGGAGAGGGATGAGGATGTGGTGAATCATGATCAGCACTCAATTAACTGGGACTCTGAACATCCAGCCTTTGAAGGAGTCAAGATATTTTGTGGATCCACATTTATTAAAACAGATGCATACACCACTTAATAGGAGCAAGTGCCAGGTGCTGCACCTCAGCCAGGGCAAATCCTGGTATCAGTCCAGGCTGAGGGATGAAGGGATTGAGAGCAGCCCTGTTGGGAAGGACTTGGGGGTGCTGGTGTGTGAGACAGAGGCTGGGCATGACGCAGCCATGAGCACTGGCAGCCCAGAGAGCCAAATGTATCCTGGGCTGCATCCAGAGCCCCGTGGGCAGCAGGGGAGGGAGGGGGTTCTGCCATGGATCTGATGCAGCAAGCCCAGAGTAGGCCACCAACTTCTGTTACAAGGAAAGGCTGAGAGAATTTGGCTTGTTCAGCCTGAAAAGAAGCTTTGGTGTGACCTAATTGTGGCATTCCAGTATCTGAAGGGAGCCCAGAAGGAAGGTGGAGAGGGATTTCTTAACAAGGACATTAATTGACAGGCCAGGGGGCAATGGAGTCAAACTGAAAGAGAGGAGGAGGTTTAGATTAGATACTAGGCAGAAAGTCATCTCTCTGAGGGTGGTGAGGCACAGGAACAGGCTGCCCAGAGAAGCTTTCACTACCACATCTCTGGAAGTGTTCAAGGCCAGGCTGGAGGGAGCTCTGGTCTAGTGAAAAGTGTCCCTGCCCATGGCAGGGGTTGGGACTCAATGACCTTGAAGGTCCCTTCCCACCAAAACAATTTTGTGATTCTGTGATCTCTTTTTGAAATAAATGGTAAAGGAGAGAATGAAACTGAAAAGACAAGCCCAGACAGAGCCATAATCTGCTAATTATAAAGACACGTAAAAGAACAGATAGCAAAAAAGTGATATTTTATTGTGAGTTTCAACTCTACTGAGGTTAATATTATGGAGCAATAATAAATTGAAAAACTTCAAATGAATACCTGAAAAAGGTTTGAGAGAATAATTTCATGGAAGGAAAAAATGCAACATATAAGTTCAGTTTTGTATTTTCTGTGAAATTTTGTGCTGAAATTAAAGCAATAAAAGCAGTTCTTTATTTGGGTATTTTTTACTGCTGGCAGCCCCTTGAGAATCCCAGATACTGCTCTTTTGCGTCTACCAACCAAACTAAAGCATCACCTTTTTGTTTACTGCTCAGGAAAAATAACAAAAGAAGCATTAAGCCTTAAAACTGGTCAGTAAATTATCTTATGATTTTTTTTTTTTTTGAGGGGGGAACAAAGAGGTAGGGTCAGGTGTCTATTGGCAATTTATTTTTCTATTTCCTTTGTACAGCTTGTAATGTGTAAGGTTTCCAGTCAACCAGAACACTTGATATCACATCCTCTGCCATAGACTCCTTGAAATTCATAGAAATAAAAAGTTATTTAACTGCTGGATATAAATATAGCTCTTCTTCAGATATCTTGCTTCCTTTAAGTTCTTATGGTCAAATACTCCTTCTGATTGCTGCCATATTAAACACAATTGAATTACCTGAATAACTTGAATTACTGAAACATCTCTATAAATTCTAGGATGAAGATTTAAGGTAATTCTGACATTAATTAATCCTGATCCTGTGCTTTGCACTTGCTCTGTTTCTTTAACTAAAAATTACCGTCTGTATGAATGATACCTTACAAATTATTTTCTTTATCTCTACTGAAATTATACATACATCAGATCATTATTTGAAAGTCTAAGTCACAGCTCAAGAACAGAGCAGAAGATAGTAAATGGCAAAGCCTATATTTTCTTAATTACTTTGCTGTATCTACATCGTAGGATTTAAAGACCTTAAGCTGTACCTGTGTTAGTTGAAACATCTGTTTTGTGAGAGACTTTTTGAACAAGTGAATTCAAACCTGGTATAAATACGCAAAATTCTACCTGATGCAATTTGCTTAGAGGTAGGTCCAGATCAGTTGTTTCCTATGATGAATTTCTTGTTTTATGAACTACAATAATATTTGCTATTGTGTCACACAAAATGATGATGAAAAACACTCCAAGGATATGAGAAACATCTTGGCTGATGAGTGCCTATGTTCAAAGGATGTGTACAGCTTTTTGGTAAAAGGTGCAATAGCCATTGAGAAAATCTTTGTTGACCTTTAGAGAAAGATCTTTCTTAGGTATCCAAGAGTCGTTCTGTCTGTGAAATATCTATACCGTGTATATTTTATCTCATTACTCTAAAAATATATAAAACCCACACAGGCTGATAAAAGTTGCTGGGAACCAAGCAAACAGGTGAAGGTGTGGGAAATACTGCCACTTCTCAACTGCCTGCCACTGATAAAACACACGTCATGAATTTTCACAGCATGGTGGCTTTGTGCTCCCTGATAGAAGAGCTTAAGTTCTGCTCTATGGATTTTGTCTTAAAGCTCAATTTATGACTCCCAAGAGTTTATGATTCCCACAATGAAGAATGTTTCTCCACCTGGGCTGGCAGCCCTCTCTCGGTATTCGTTGTGTCAACACCTCCCTACTTGTACTGCAGCTCCCCTGCCCAGCAGACATTAAATAACAGCACACAAGAGTGGCACACAAATCAGCAGGCTTACCACCATTTCTTACTGCAAAGTTAGCAAACAAAAAGAAGAAAACATGCAAGTTTCAAACAGCTTAATAAAGGAGAGCAAGTTAAAATAAATGTAAATGCAAGAGCTGGGTAGAAAAGCAGATAAATCTCCACCTGTTGTCAGGGAGCAAGGTGTGTGTAGTCTGTGCCAGGAGAGAAGAAAAATAGCAATTATTCAAGCACACACAGAAATAACGCAGTATTTCTCCCTCACCCATCTACAGCAGTAAATTATGTACTTTTAAAAATTCTGTCTCAATTCAGAGCCTTAAGCTACCTTTCTCCTATGGCTAAAAACTGCCCTCACAAACCCAGGAAGGGGAGAGAAAACAAGTTCCAATGTGAAACACCTGAGCATGTTCCTTCCAAGGTGAGCATTCTTGCTGAATTTTGTGGGTAATTTATGTGTTTAAATGTGTACTCCAATACTTTGATAAATTGAAGTTTAGGTCATTCAAAGTTAAATTAATAGTTTCTATTCCAGTACAACCTATGTGGTTGGAAAAAGAAAGTTATAGACATGCAGCAAGCATTTTAAATAAATGTATTTAAAGCTTATGAAACACAACATAAAACAGTAAAAACTGCTGCGATTCCAGCAATGATTTTCAAAGGGTTGTAGCTTTAATTTTGCCTGCTATTCAGAATGGGATAGGGAGGACAATGGGCATTTTTAAAAAATGTGATTTCAGTTGCATGAGTGGGGCCCTTCTGAAATTTCCCAAGTGTCATTAAGATCTCAGTCCTTGTGTAATTTGGAAGTGAAACTCCTGAGATGCTGTAAAGCAGGCACAAGCTGAGGGAGGCATGAGGAAAATGTCAGTTTGTCCATTTCAGCTTGACCCAAAATAAGCAATAAAAGAATCACAGTCCAGACACTGTTCAGAAAAGGCTCAACACAGTAACTTTCTTATCCAAATTAAATCCTATGCTAGTAAAGAAAAATGCAAGCAATAGCTAGTAGTTTTAAAGTAATTCATCAATATTTAGAAAAAAGATCATTGTTGTCATAGGAGACATTTAAAGCATGTGGCTTCCTTTTAGCAAATAGGAGAGGGTGTTTTTGTTACTAAATATTCAAAAGGAACAGCTAAAATCTCTGCAAAATCTCCTTCAAGCCACTAGAGGATGAGTACTTCTCCATCAAAATAAATAGTTAAGTTATAATGTAGCTTATCTAAGACACACTAATAAGCTATTAGACTCATAATACAATTCCTAAACCCTAGCAAGTGTAAATGAGGGAGACAGCTTGAATCCTTATTGAATACTAAGATTAGTAATTTGTTTATGAAAACCTGACTATAAAATTATTTAAACTATGCACACTGGAATATTAATATGCATAAAAAGAGATAGTATTTGAAAAAATCACGAGCTAATTAGGTAAGCACAATATTTTCTGTTGTAAGGTTAAATATTTCCATATGAAAATAATGCAAACATTGCTTTTATATTCTGTAAAAAGCTAAGAAAACTCTGATGAAGGTCTGTACAATCTGACTCAGGGCACTGTGTCAATTGCTTGGTCGGCAGCATTGGTTGACCATCTTATCTTTAAAGTTGTTCTTTTCTGCAAATACTAGGCTATTCCACCAACAGAATTCATTGTCTAATGTAGCTGTCAGTCCTGACACCATATTTTCCAGTGCATATCTAAAATGTCTTACTCCTAAAAACCTCAGATATAGACCAGAATTATTGAACCTTTTGGGGCACAGGAAAAACTGGAAAATAGGGTCACTACATAAGTGACTGTTCAATCATCTTTGTTAGGAAGATCAGACAGCAGCTCAACACAATTAGCATGAGCCAGGAGCAGAGCTTGAGCAGAAAGAAAGATGGGTCAGGTTCCAGGGGAGAACATTTATTCAGATTGTCTGTTTTTGATGATTTGTTCTATAAAACTTTTAGAGAACTGGCCAAAGCTTGTTATTAACATGTGTCTTTGACAGCCTGTGTGGAAGGGTGAAATCTTACGAGACTGCAAAAGGACAAACTTCGTTAAGGACAGAGAGAACTACAGCCCTGCTGCTTTAACACCAAATCCCAGAGCAACTTAAGATATATACAAGTTATTTCATTTCCTGGAAGATAACAGGGAGACAAGTAGCAGCCTCTGTGGACTTACCAAGAACAAGTCCTGTCAAATGTAAATGGAGTGGGTTCGAGAGAAGCGGTCACTGCAGCGCCCGGGCCGCAGCCGGCGCGGAGGCAGCAGAGGGAGCCGGAGCGGCACCGAACGCACGGCGAGGAGGGGATGGAGGAGCAGAGACGGGTCCTGAGGAACGGGGCTGGGGGATGTGGAGGAGCAGAGACGGGTCCTGAGGAACGGGGCTGGGGGATGTGGAGGAGCAGAGACAGAGACTGAGGAACGGGGCTGGGGGATGTGGAGGAGCAGAGACAGGTCCTGAGGAACGGGGCTGGGGGATGTGGAGGAGCAGAGACAGGTCCTGAGGAACGGGGCTGGGGCATGTGGAGGAGCAGAGACGGGTCCTGAGGAACGGGGCTGGGGGATGTGGAGGAGCAGAGACGGGTCCTGAGGAACGGGGCTGGGGGATGTGGAGGAGCAGAGACGGGTCCTGAGGAACGGGGCTGGGGCATGTGGAGGAGCAGAGACGGGTCCTGAGGAACGGGGCTGGGGGATGTGGAGGAGCAGAGACGGGTCCTGAGGAACGGGGCTGGGGGATGTGGAGGAGCAGAGACGGGTCCTGAGGAACGGGGCTGGGGCATGTGGAGGAGCAGAGACGGGTCCTGAGGAACGGGGCTGGGGGATGTGGAGGAGCAGAGACGGGTCCTGAGGAACGGGGCTGGGGGATGTGGAGGAGCAGAGACGGGTCCTGAGGAACGGGGCTGGGGGATGTGGAGGAGCAGAGACGGGTCCTGAGGAACGGGGCTGGGGAATATGGAGGAGCAGACAGGATGCAGGGACAGAATATCATGGTCAAGCTGCTTGAGACCCTGATGAATTTTCAGTTCAGTTAGCATCACCAGTTATTTCTGCTCGTGATAGAGCCTTCGTGAAAGTTTATGAAAATTGTGGCCAGGAATCCTCCTGTACGCTACGATATGGATGTGAGAAGTCTTTAGTTATGAGAAATAAATAAATAAATGAATAAATACTTCACTTTTGCAGAAGCACATGAATAGAAGGCTAAAGAACAGGGGCTGTCTTTTACCCTCTGTTAGATGATTTACAGATCTCGTACCTTAGTTCTAGTAAGACGTAGTAAAAAAAATCCCCAGAAAACAGAATATAGATCGAATTTTAAAAATCAGCCGTAGATAACCTCACTTGAAAAAACACACAGGTTCTTTGCAGCATGAGAAATTACAGGATTAATGTTTATGCTTTTCATCTGACCCTGCTTCGGTCTCAATAGAACTTCAAAGTAAGTAATCATCAGCGAACTACACTTGTGAAACAGTAAATAAGCAGCAAACGGTGAGCTGATCTTACGGAGTGTCCCTTCCCGGCCGTGTGCCTAAGGCAGGGCAGCGCTCGGTCCCGCGGGCTCTCTGCATCGTGGCTCGCTCCCGTCGGGCCGCTCAGGAGCGCGCTGCTCCCGTCCTACGCCAGCGGGACGGGGCGCAGCGCCGGTCCCCGTGCCCCGGCAGCTCGGCACAGCCCGGCCGCCGCCGACCCGCCCGGGGAGATGGGGTTGGTGCGCAGCGCCGTCCGGCCCGCCCGGCGGGTCGGTGCAGACGGGGCCCGGTCCCGGCCCGGCCCCTCAGCCCGTCCCGCCGGGCCCAAGCGCTGCGGGCGGGCGGCGCCCCCTGGCGGTCGCGTGGCAAAGCGGCGGCGGCTCCGCCCCGGCCCGGCCCCGCCCGCCCGTTGCCCGGGGAACGCGGGCCGGGAGCGGCAGGGCAGCCGCTGCCTCCATCCCTCCATCCCTCCTTCCTTCCCTCCCTGCCGGCGCCAGCAGCGGAGCGGCGCCCGCACCCGCACGCCCCGCCGCCATGCCCCGAGCCGCCCCGCTCCTGCTGCTGCTGCTCGCCCTGGCCCAGCGCCGCGCCTGCCTTCCCTCGCCGGCCAGCGCCGCGCCCCCCGGCCGGGACCCCTGCCTCAGCCAGCCCTGCCGCAACAACGGCACCTGCTCGCCGCTGCCGCCGCCCCGCCGCCTCCAGCTGATCCTGCCCCAGCCCCCGGCCGGCTACAGCTGCGCCTGCCCCCCGGGGGTCACCGGCGACTCCTGCCAGGTAGGGGATGCGTCTCAGCGCCGCCCGCCCGCCGCGCGTCCTTGTGCCTGTCCCTGCCCTTGGGTGTCCCCGAGCTCTGCGGGGACAGAGCGAATGTTCCCGCCCCGCTCCCGCCTCGCCCCCGTCCCGTCCGCGAGCGGCTCTGCCCGCCCTGTCCCGCTCCGCATCCCGCCCTTCCCGCTGCCCTGCCCCGGCCCTGCCGCCCCGGCCGGTCCCGGTCCCTGCCGGGCGCTGTCTCGTCTCCCCCGCCCCGTGCGGCCGCTCTCCGCGCCGGCTCCGCTCCCGACCGCCTCCGGCACCCGGGGCTGCTGTGGCCCCGGCGCTTCCAGGGCTTCCCGAGGGGCTACCGGCCCTGAGGGCTGCGAGCCGTGCCGAGGGCTGGCTCCCGAGCCCTTCGGGCTCCGGGCTCCGGGCTCGGCCGGGGTGAGGGAGGATGGGGCTGAGCTCAGCCGGTGCCTCCCAGGTTATTGTCAGTACTTCAGCCCCCCCCGCCGCCCAGACCTCGCAGGTTATTTAACACTGACTGACTGGAAGGTGAAAAGGATGGCCCTTGGAAGTGGATGCTCCGTTGCATTGAATGCTAATCCTTAAACTGTGTCTCCAGTGGTCATTTTCATGGGCTAGGAGTGCTCGCTCCCACGTTTCGGGTGCCTTTTGTATTGATTTTGAATTCTGAAAGATTGGAACACTCAGAGTAGGACTAATGAGCTAAAATACAGAGAAGCAGTAAGCAATATCTTTCTAATATGCTTGGTTGTATTGGGACCTAATGTAATAACATATTTGAATTAAATTATTGTAACGTGAATTTTTTCTCTCTCTCTTCTCTAGCATTAAGGATCTTTGTTATCATGTTAAGAAATTCAGAAACACTCAGTTTTGTCTATTTCCAGATAAGAAAAGCAGGTGCAGGTACACAGATGTTTGTTTCCTGCATGTGTATATGCCGGGGTACTTTCTGTGACAGTGGTGTACAAAAGGCTCTGTGGATTGACAACCATTGCTTTGTCAGTGCTCTCGCTTGTAAGTGCATTTGACACAGAAGCAAATGACTTCAAGTAATTTCAGTCAGCTTTTTAGTCTTTAATTTCTCGTTCTTTTGTCGTGTAGTATCTGAACTCTATTGCTGAATAGGTGAAAGGGTAACACATTTACTGAAGACTTAATGCATAGTCGAGTGTAAGAGTCACTGTAAAGTAGGAGCGCTATGCACAGAGTTCTCTGCTTGCCTTGAAACGCCTCAGCTGGTTCAATGTAACAATGAAAGTGAAAATATTTACACTAATGAAATTCTGTAAAATCGGAGAGATGGAAGTGGATTAAATAGCTTTCTCTTAGGCTATTTTAAGTCTTGTCTTAGGAGTTTACTATGTTCCTATCTCTACAAAGAGAGAAAGAGAGCCCTGTGTGTTTGTTCCCACACGTTGCTGTTAGACTTAAGTGTCTGAGATCGATGACTGAAAGATTAATGACCTTTTTGAAGACCTAGTAAAATGTAACGCTTGCTGCCATCTCACCTCCTGTGAAGTGTTGTGCCTGGGGATCTGGGTTTAATTGTTTTCCTAATAAAAGACATAGCCAGTGTTTTCACAGCATTTATGCATTCTATTAACTAATAACAGGAGCCTTATGGTGTTGTTAATTTTGTTTCTTTTTATAAAATAGTGAGTAATGACCCCTGCAAGGAGTATTGATAAAGAAATGAGTGCCATTTCTAGCTATCGCATGATAAGTTAAAGTGTGGATACCAGGTAGTTCTGGGAAGTTAATATGGTTTTGAAATGAAACTTTCACTGGAGACCACGCAGGGTTTTTTTAAGGGTGTAATATAAGCACAGTACACCCATCTTTGAGGATTTGCTCACTTTCTCAAAATAGGGAATAAATAAACATTGTACAAATGCATTACTTCTTGTGTTGCTCCATCATTCAGATACCTCAGAGCTTAACAGATGCCTAATGGCTTAAACTTCTAATGTCTTAAACAGTGAAAGGTCATGTTTTCTAATTCAGGGGCAGTGAATAACCATAATGAATTAAAAACAACTGTAAGGATTTTTTTCATCTACCATTACAAGTTATGAGAAAACTATTGGCTGAATCAGGGTATTAATGTGATATATCTAGATATGGGTTTTTGTCATAATGCTGCAGTTGGTACTGAACAGCTGGACTCGTAGAGGGAAATGACAGGAAGGGAAGAAAGAATAGGAATTATTGTCTTTATACACTCAGATTTTGGAAAGTAAGTTTGGATTTTTGGACTTTATGGTGGAGCTGGAGTTCTTTGGAGACTCCCGCTTCCCTAAAAAGATAGAATTACTCTCATGTTGCTTCTTGTAGTGAAGGCAACATTTCAATGATTCTGCTCAGATGTGTCGAGATTTTAGAACGAAGACAAAATGTTCTCAATGTGCCTGTGAGTCAGCTGGGCATGGTGAAGTTGATAATGCAGAAAGATTGCTCAGAGTCAAACTTTGAGACTGCACATCAGTTTTACCCCTGAAGATTTTACTGTAACTGGTTTTGATGCATCTGTGGATGCTGGTGCTGGCATGGGAAAAGGTTAAAACCGACATCACATACATGAGATACTTCTAGAAGTCCAGAACTTTCCTATCACCACGTGATGTATTTTACTGGGGCAAGCCAATTACATGATTTCATGTTATAATTGCTTTAGTATCTCATTATTAATTTAACAACAGAAATTACAGGTCCTTCCAGTACATCCATCCCATGAATTATGCATTTGTATCTATCTCACATTCTTTATGGTTTGAGGATACTTTGCTTTGCAAACTTCAGGTTTTTTTTATTTTTTTTTTTGGTCATGGATTGTCTGCTCCTCCTTTGGGGACATTGCTCTAATTTACCTCCATTGATTTTCATTGTTCTGAATCTTTTTACCCTTTTCTTTACTATACTTCTAGTCTGTAAGTGACACATAGCATTACTGTGTTAAAGTATCTCAAACTTCGGTTTGAGCAAAGAAATTGCATGTATACCCAAGGCAATTGTACAAAAATGATAGTGAATTCAACTGCCTTTTTCCTGTGGGAATTTGAAATTGGCTATTTCTCAGGTTTACACTGAGAGAATTTAATGAAATAAACTGAAATGAACAGATACTAAAGTTCCATTAATTTAGTAATTCCTAAATTCTTATTTTTGTTTTAGTTTTAGAAGCAATCTTTATTGCTAATGATTAAGATAATGAATACTCTGTTATTTTTAATGATATTTAGAATCCAATAAAATATCTTTTCTTGATCAGGAAAGTTGTATGTAGAACTTAATTTGTGTTAGTACCTCATGAAATAATTTTAGAGACATAAGGTACAAAGTAAGTAGTTAGGAAATGAAAAACCTTCATGATCAACTTGGTAATTTGCTTAAAAATACAGAATTGCAACTTAGCTAATTGCATTGAATGGCATAATATTTATTTCATCCCATGCTAGTGCTAATTTCATTAAAAGGCTATCACATGAAGAAATATTAAATTATTAATCTATCTTAAAATGCTGTCTTACATGTTTTGCTTTAGTTGCTTCTCTTGTTTGGTTTTTTGATTTTTAATTTTTTTTCTCTCTTGGTTGATAATTTTCTCTTGTTCTTTTACTTTGCTGCTTTTAAATATATTTTTAGATGCTTTATAGATTGTTGGTAATCAAAACTGTAAAACAAATAGTTTTACAGTGGTGCAGTGCATTTTTGAGTTAGTGTTCAAGTTATTATTTTAGTAGCAAAGAGGTCTCTTTGGTCTTGGGGATGATCTGTTGTGTTTACTCTATGGGTTATATTTTCACACCTAGAACAGAAAATATTGTTTAGACTTAATTGTGGATATTTTGTTTAAAATGGAATTCTAGAAGCCTGAGTTTAAAAAAAAATCAAGGAAGGAACCGATATTACGAAAACTGGATGATAGATTATGTTTGAAATTTTGTTCTTATAATTATTTTTATAATTTTAAAAGTTATTTCTTATTTACCCTTCTGAATTTCTGCCTGATTTTTCTTCTTCATTCCCTCCTTTTTTGTTTTGTACCTTTGAATGCCAGATGAGTTTACTCTTCTCTTTGATCATAGTATTTGAATGTTTGTTGACTTTAGTGCACTGATTTCAGGATTTTTTGTCCTTTGACCCCTGCTTTTGTATTTTTATCTTGTGTTGGGTTTTTGCTTGTGTTTTATTTGTGTTTTTTTTTTTTTAAATCTCAGTAGATTTCTAGTAATGTGTTTAGTGCTGAATGCAGGAGTTCAGGCTTAGCAAACTGCTGCAGGAAGAAGGATTGCTGTTTCTTGGCTCAGTGGTCTAATACCTCAGCATGAGCGGTATGAATTTCATTGGCCGGGTTATGTCAGGTTGCAGGGGGCAGTCCTGTGTAAAAGGACATCTTTTAATCTAACTGCTAAATCACCTTGGTGTCAGTATCCTGATTAATTCCTCACATGATTCTGTCTTTTACTAAGCACTGACATCCCTTCTGAAAGGTCTCTAATACTTAAATTCATAATGAATTCTCTAATATATTTAAAATGCTATTTTCCCCATTCTGTATTCATTAATGAAGAGTATATACTTAGATTATGTGGCTATTGTGATTCAAATGTTTGTTTGCTCTTTTAATAACAGTAACACATAGAGTTAGCAGATGCCCTTGAATTTTCTTCTTTCATTTGGATGTCCTTTAGCCTGAGTTTTGAGATACCATATTGTTTCCTGCTGACTAGCTCTCCTCACTCTTGCAGTACTTTAAGATGCAGAATTTAGATATTTGCACTGATGAATATACTATGCATGAGAAGAGGCTGTGAGAGCTCGGTTTGTTTTTCTTGGAGGTGTCAAAGTGGAATCCAAGTATACTTCTCAGCCACCTAATGGGTGGTCATAGAGAACAGGGGCAAGATTTTTCCCAGATGTGATCAGTGAAAGGAGGAGAGGGGACACACATGTTATAGAAGGGAAAGTCCCACTTTAATCTAAGGAAAAAATTCCTTGCAATGATGGTGGTCAAACACTTGAATAGGCATTTAAAACACTTGTAGGACCTTCATCCTTGGAGATTCTGGGCCTGAGTGGCCAAAACCTCAAGCACCTTGTCCTGAGCATGGCTTAGAGCAGACAACTCCCTCAGGCTCCTTCCAGTCTAAACCTTTCTGTATATACGCACCCCTGTTTTGTTTTTTATTTCTCCCCATTAGATTTTTAACTTGCCAGTTGCTCTTGCCCTGTTCCTGCCTTCTTTTTGCTGGACATCTGAATTATTTCCCTGTTGTTATATGTGTCTGTTTTACATCAAATTTAGACTGCACCTGGATGCTGACAAACTTCCTGCCATGCTAGCAGGACTACTAATGGCAGTGTTGCTGTTAGATATCTGAGAAATGCATTTCAGGACACTTAGTTGGCATCTCCTTTAGTCACAAATGACTATGTTCACATTTCACAGTCATTGTTGAGGTTTTTTTCAATTAACATTTGTGTGTCACATGGAACCTATGGGTGTAATTTGTTTTCTGTGAGTTCTTGTGGTCTGCAAGTGCAGTGTTGTTCACATCCATCGTGAGCTCTGATCTCCTGGGTTGCAGTGGAGCTGGTGGAGTTCAGCAGTGTGGCAATGTGTGGTTTCCAGTAGCACAGAATAAATGAATGTGAAGACTAGTTTCTCCACCCAATTAATTTTACCTGTTACAACATCTGGTTTCTCTAAGCGTAGTAGGAATGTATTTCCAGTCAGAAATTTAAACTTTTCGAATGAGCATCTTGCCTTGAAGCATATAATGTGAAAATACATGAGTAAAGACGCTACTCAGCAGTTTCCTAAGTAGTCAAGTAAGGAATTGTGTGGTGATTTTTGTCATGGGATCTGAACAAATTTATTGTAAATATCTGTAGAATAAAAGTGGAATAATGTAATAACCCAAACTGTCTCAGTCATATAAGAGTTTTATATTTAGGTATCACCTACACACTGATCTTTGGAATCTTTGTATCATCTTTTCCAGTACCTCAAAATGCTCTCTTTAAACTTGTTAAAAATAGTTCTCTTTAAAGGCTAGTCAGGTCATTACATATAGTGCAAGCTATTTGATTCTGAAAAATTTCATCATAAAAATGAACGCTTTATGTGTTTTCTTTCAATACAATAATTTGTTATGACTAAAGATTACAAAAAGCTGGATCAGGTGTAAAGTAACTGAATAATAGTAGAAGATATGCTATGCTAAGATGCTTCAGCTTTTCATATGTTGTATTTTATTGTAGTTTATGGTCTTTGATCTAAAAGAATCAGTTTGCAATCATATCTGCTTAAAAACCATAATTGTTTCACTTTCCTTTGAAATAATCTAACTTGATATTGTCATGTGTATATTGTGTAGCTCAGGAACTCATCTTTAGTGGAGCAGGTTCCCCAAAGAAGTGCAGCTGTGTGCCTTGATTCAGTGTTACAGGAGGTAGGATTGCTCCCCTCCTTTCGAGGGCTCTCGGCATCTTGTACATATTGCCCTTCTGAGAAGTACTTATTAGAGATCAGTAATTTCACAAGTGGCATTTAGCAGGATCTCACTTGATCACAGGGTCATGAGTCTAGAAATCCTAGATGATTAATTAAAATTAAAATCATATTTTAATAGGCAAATATGGGTCTGCTGGAAACAGCGTCCGGTTGACCACAAACATAGGTTGGTTGGTTTTTTGTTTTGAAGTTGCTTTTAGTTCTCAGAGGTCACTTGTTCTTGTAAAATATCAAATCCCCCTGATATTTTGTTACATTTGTGTTCCAGTTAACCCCACATCCTAATTGTGTAGAAAAAATATAATTTTGCTGGTTTTCATTTTCTGTCTCTCTATTTAATTGCATTCCCCTGTTGTATTTTTCCATTTAAGAATGAGTTATTCCATTCTTCCCTCAGTGTGCATATAGTGAATATTTTCTTTTTGCCACGTCTCCTTTCTGAACTGAGCAAGTCAGTTACTGATATTTCTGTTGTTTGTTGGTCAATCTAAAAAAGGGTATTGTGCAATGCTAAATCCCATTTTTATGTACGCTAAGAGGTTACCTGTTCTCTTGAAAACTGAACTAGAGGGAAGGTTTCCATAATATTAATTTTTTAATATACTTTTGGTTGGTGTGGTAAGCTGAGCTCAGTTCTGCCTAGTGGTATGGTGATCCCCAAATGAAAGGATCCAAATTTCTGGTGCACCCGGATCAGTTGAAAGCACATTTTTTGGAAAAAGTAGTGCTAATTGCATTAAAATTTCTGAGTGGCATTGAAGTCAAAATCTGAAGGTAAAAGCAGTTTATTATGTGCATTAGATACTTTAGAGCACTGTTTATTGAAAATCTTGAGTTGGTTTTTAAGGAAAAAAAAATAGTTTTATTTAGCTTTTTTTTTTTTTTTTTTTTTGTACAGTTTTTCCAATTTATATGTTACTGGAATATAGTAAACCCCAAAATAAATGTTCTCTGGAGCAAAAATTTTCATTTGTCAATATGAATTCAGAAAACATATTTTTTAATTATGTTATTAAAAAAAGATCATGAACTGTGATTCAATTGTAATTTTCCAACAATTTTGTAACAAGAGAAAGGTGTATCAAAATAAACATTGAAAAAGTAATGTTTGCTTGATGGGAAAACTCTTTAATTTTTCCATTGACTGAGTGTAATCTCTTACAAAGAAGCACTCAGGCACTCAAAAGCTGATATGTTTGCTGCATATGGAGCCTTTTGGGTTCAGCAATACATATCATTGCCCTATATTATTTTTCAAGTTGACCTTGGTTTGCTTTACAATAATACAGGCTGTGAAAATTATGATGCATTTTTAGTATAATATTCTGGTGTAAACCCTGAAAAAGTAGTTGTAAATTCTATATCAAGGTCTGGAATTGATACATAGTGACCAGGAATGGGAATATTAGGATTTGGTGCTTGCAATCCTCACTGCCTTGCTGAGTCACACTGGGCAAAAAAATCATAGAACCTTCTTACTTACATTTCTCCTCTATAAATTCAGTTAGTTAATCCTGGGTATTCGAAAGGTTAATTTGTGAATACATATAAAGGCTCTAAGAATGCTGAGTGAGAAGCACTTTATAAGGAATAGTATTGAAATCCCAGATTCTGAATTGCACATCAATGATCCTATCAGGATATATTTAAATTCTAATAAAAAAAAGCCTTCTTATTAAAGAAAAAAAAAAAATCAACCACTTGGGCTATTTTTATATCTGGCAAATATTCAGTCTAGCAGTTTACAGATTAATTTAGTTTCATAGCGTTCTTTCCCACTGAAAGCAGGGCTATATATCAATGACCAGTATTTCAAAGACTTGTGTAGCAAAGGTGTTTGTGAACAAGGTGCTCTTGAATAAGGTAAGAACAGAATTCAAATTGACAGTGAAAGTAGGGTTGTTTTACTGAGATAAGGTCACTGAATATTAATGATTTTGAGAACTTTTTTGTACCTCATGTATTAGTTGCAACAGCAACTGTATTGTGAGTTTGAGAAGACTTTGGGGTAGTTGTAGGAACGATAGCTGTATAGAAGGTAACAAGATATTGTTCCTTTCCTTTCCAACAAGCCTCTCTTTCAGCCTAGGTAGCCCTTATCTGTTCCTTTGTGCTGGATCTAATAAAGCTGAAGCTTGTTGACAACAGGGGTACAAGAGGAGGAATAACTTCAGTCAAACTTCAACCATGACTATTCTGAATAAATAAATAAAGTCTGATTCTTTGGGAGGAATATCCATAAGTTTTGGTGGGTGTATGTGGTGTAATCTTCACTGCATTGTTCAACATGCAATATAAAGATGTGCAGATAATGTCACAAGAGAGCAGAAGCTGTTCTAAAATGTTGCTCCCTTCTATGAGCAAATAGCACTTGGTTCCTTGAAATCATGTTGAGGTAACTTTAACCTGCAAGATAGAGAAGGCAGAAACAGATAGCACCCCAAGAAAGATCAGTAGCTATGGAAAGATTTGAATAATGTGGGATGGACTAGTTGTTCACTTTTGTACAGAGACTAACAGGAAGAATCTGAAGGTGATCTTGTAACAAGGACAAACCTTTAAAAATCCAACATCAGTGAGACAGTTAAATTCTTCTGGGCATCAGCTATTAATGAAATCATGTGGCTAAAGAAAATAAATGGACAATTTTTTGTAATTTTCCAGACTTGGTTCATTGCTGTGGTCTCCCTTTGAAATATATAATTAGTTGTGTTTGTCCATAAGGACAGTAACTATCACCAAGAACCACATGACAATTCTTAGCTTTCTTATACAGCCTTAATGATTTGTGCATTCAATTCAGAAAAAAAATTCATGCAAATTTAATCTTTATCTTTGCTTTAAAGGTGACGTATGGCTTCTTCTGCTGAAGAAATTAAGCAAATTGTTAAATACCTTTATCAAAATCAAATCAGTGAATGAATTTCTGTAATGACTAACCAAAATAAATCTTTTAGGTTTCATATACACCTAGCAGTCTATTTGTGACTTGTGATTGACTATATAACTTGTACTTCTATTGTAATCTTATTTTAAGGCAAATTTAACCATTTTCAGACAAACTGAGCATTAATCAGAGGAAGAAGGCTGCGTAAAAGTCTAATAATAGCTTATGAGCTAAATGCCTTTTGTGTTGAGATTTCTAATTCTGCTGTCTGGTCACAAGAGAGTTTTCTGGCATTTATTGTGACTATGGACCGCCAAAGTTGTGCTTTTGAATGTGGGGATCTGAGAAACTTTCTCATTTGGGAACGTCTTTGAATTTCAGGGAGTTGGGTTACATGAGGTTTACTGACATAGGCAGGGTCTGTAAGATCAGATACTTGATTAATTCTTTTTAAGGCTACAGTGTACTGTGTGATGATGGCATATGTGACAACTGAAGAAAATGGTGCTGACTCCCCTGGGAAATTAACATGTTTAATTGAAGGAAGGACAAATTGACTTAATTTACATAACTGTGATAGACTCTAATGTTAAAATTTGTCTAACTATTGTCTTTTAAAAGTAATGGAAATGTACTGAGTTGATGTTATAGAAATTCTTGATAATCTTTCTGAGGGTTTATGGGGACCTGGCTTGTACAGAGGATTCTAAAAATGTGGAACATTTTTAGAAGGCTGCTTGGGACTTGACTGTGATATCACTTAAAGCTGATGTAAACTCATAGTAATTTCTTTGTCTATGAAAACATAAAATGTAAGTTTCAAAATTGTTATTTCAGTTCGTTATTTCAGTAAATTGTTTGAGGTTTGGTTTCTTGGAATGTACCAAAGAAATCCTCTAAGTTGAAACAATGCAGGAAACAATGTCAGCTCTGCCACTTGATTCCAAAACACCTTTCTCCCCAGTTAAACATCTTTCTGTGCAATCATCAAATTTCCTAATTTTCTTTTCTGCAGGTGAGTGAGAAAGAGTGGATCAATAGTTACAGTGATTCTGCCTTTTCACAAAGGCCTGCTGAAGAACAGCAGGACAGATCTATCAGTTACAGTTTTTCCTCTGATTATCCTGGTGGTAGCAGTGTGTAGCAAATCAGGGTATGGCCCAAGATTCGCTGTTTTTGATTTAGGAACATGGAGGCTTTTCTATTAATGTAACATATTTGTCAGTGATTTAACCATATTTTATGTTTACATGAGGTGTAAATCATACTAATCAAATGAAGGATACTCTGGAATGACAGCTGTGCTAACAAGCCTTAGAATGTGGCACAGAGCAAACACAAATATAGCATCTTAGTTATTTTTGCATGATGTATGTGCTTTTCACTTTGTAATGAGTACTACAGCAACTTTCAACTTCAAATTTCTGGTTCTGAGGACATTTTTCTTTTCCAAGATACATTTGCATCCAGCTCTATTCTTTATTCTCAGATTTTCTAAGCTCCTTGTCTGTGGAAGTTCACCCCACTTGAAGGTGGGGCCTTTTCTGCCAGCAGCTGTTGAGCTCTCAGAGCTGCTGGCTGGCAAAGGCTCTTCCAAGCTTCTTGGCATTGAGCAGGGCAGTGCTGTGAAGCTCAAGTTCTGTGAAGTCTTGAGTACTTCAAGTTACCCTTAGCAATCTTATGGCTTTGAAATTCTCTTCTCTGACTTTGAGAGTGGGGCTGCAGCTGAGGGCTTAAGGGGCAGCATTCCCTGATCTTGTAGCAGAGCATTAGTGCTGCAGGAGGGTGGCAAGCAAAGTGTCTGTCAGAAACACACCTGTGATTTGGCCACCTCAGATCAGAGGTGCCAGCACAGAACTCATTTTAATCAATGAATTGTCATTTTCTGATAACCCCTATGTTCAGCTGGAAGTTTCTATCACTTGTGGTGTCTGGAGAGAAAAGTTCCTGAATATTTAATGGTGTATTGATTTAGATGTTAACTTTGCCATTACCTAATCTAATTTTGGAGATAACTGTAAAAGTGTTGAGTACCAGCTGTTGATCGGCACAGTGTTACTTTTCTCAGCCTTTTTAGAATAACAGAGATGAGGCTTTCTGTTTTTCAAGGGGATTGTAAAGGTGTTAGGTTGATTGCTGATCAGGCTAAGCTGATGAAACTTGTATCCCTCGTTTTAGAAGAATTTGCTTTCTTTCTAAAGACAATCATGTCAAACCCAGAGGGAACCAAAGTGTACGTAGGGATGTTTCAGTGCAGAAACTAATTTGCAGTCATTTTACTGCAGTTAGGGATGAGTAGAACAATAAGTCATTCATAGTAACTTTAAACCTCATGAAGTAAGTGGGATGAAGATGAGTATGGAATACAATGTTGTGTGTTTACATTTCTTTAGTTAAGACATGAAATACAGGCAGTGCTGGGGAAAAAAAGACAAAAGTTAAACTTTTTGAATGACTTTGAAGCTTGTGTACCAGACAAGCTGAAATATTTCCCACAGATATTCATCATAGAATGAGAAAATCAGTACAATCAGGCTTAATCACAAAGCACTTGTGTCTGTGCTCTGGAGTTTGACCGTTATAGAAGCTTTGATTTCATGTACAAAATATGCTCTGAGCAAGGGAAGTTTGCATTGCTGCATTGGTTCGGAAAGGGAGAACTGGGCTGGGGCCCTGGTCAGACATCCACATCCACAGCAGTGCTGCTCCTGAACCACAAAGCTGCCCTTGCCTCTGACCTTCACAGGGTTCAGAATACTTTTGAGGATACTAGCTAGATGAGTAAATACATACTTCAAACGGCCATTAGAATGCAATCTATTTGAAATATTTTTTAGGTATGTTTTTCTGTTTTTTCTCTACCTTTATCAGAATAACATCTGTTTGATTTCCAGTTTGTTTGATGCTCAGGCATCTGTTCACTGCAGTTGCAGGAATGTAATTTCTGTAGCTTCTGGTCTTGTCTTTTAACTGTGAGTTGCATAAATAAAGTTAGGAGCCAAAAATAGTTTTTATTTTCTTGTTAGACAAAGAGGATTTAGATGCTGAAAAAGTCTGATAGCTTCTTTTCTTGCTTGACTTTCATTTCAATGGCATTGTGGGATTTTCCTTTCAGTACTGACAGTTCTTTAGGTATAACTAAAAGGACAGCTGGTTTGAATTTTCTGTGTCTCAGCTAGGTGAATTCACATAATATATCAGAGAATTTGAGTGTTGGCCTTTCCTTTGGCACCTGCCTATATTCCAGGTCTGAATAAATGCATTATTGGTACTGAATAGTGTTCCAGGTGTCCTTAGCACTCTCACAAGTATGAAAGGATTATGAATTTCTCTGGTCCTATTATAATGTTATATACCATTGTTCATGTGGATACAGCAACCCACGTTATTTTTAGCCATCTGTATGGATTTTTGAATTTTGCTTCTTCTAAGGCCAGCATTGTTCTTTACTACAGAAGCAGACATAGTTAGACATCTGCCATAGCATTTCACATGAATAGAAATATTAAGAACTAATTATTGGCATTAAGGTATGAATCAGGATATACAAGAAACAGATAATTTAGAGAAAAAATAGCCACTTTTAATTGCTACTGAGTTTCCAGATATTGTAATAATATTTATTCTCTCCTTTTTTTGGCAGCTGAAAATCTGACTTTGATTTTCACAGTGATGGCAAGAGAGCAAACTAGAGTGATTCCAGTTAGTTTTCATTTACTTCTGTTAGACAAATTATGGACTTATAGGTAAAATATTTTTGCTCAGCAGGAGTAACCTCAGCAATGACTGACCAACTAGAAATATTGGCTACATTTTAGTTCTGAAAAATTTAGTAAAACTTGCTCAATGCTTGACAAATTTGGTAGATTTCCCTGTTTTTGGCTATCTTTTTAGCCATGACTTTCACTAGTGACTTTCACTTATGACAGTTAAGTAATACTGTTATTTTAGAACGTATTTAGGTCTTTAACTTTTTTAGATCTCATTTCCACTTTGGCCAATAACTAATGTGGAGGTCACGTGCCTTTTTGCTGAGGTAATATTGCACAGTCATCTACGTCAGCTTGGAAGTGTGAGTGCATTGCACCTCATTCCAGATTGAGTGACAAGATTCATCTAGACAGGAAGTTTCTCTAAAATTCATTTTTCTGAAATATGTTGAGAGTCAGTCTGTATAATTCTTTGCTGCTGATAACTTCTGGTTTGATTTATAAGATTGAATTTCTGGGGGGCTAGGTCCTTCAATGAGTTTTCCAGTTGTAATTACAATTTCCATACTGTTTTAATGTTTCTGTTTATTCTGGAAAGGTGTTCCTGGAGCAAGTAGATGGCTGCTATCACCAAGCTTGCTGAGAATGGGAATTGTACTTGAAAATCCCATGAAGCAAAGAGGCATAATTCTGAACAAATTTGTTTTCAATATTTTACTATAAAATTAAAAATGCTTTGTGGAAAATCAGATGACAAACGAACTCTTACTAGTGGTACAATTAATCTTCTTGTTTTGTTTCAACTAACTATACCTGCTAGCAACTTTCTTAGTTTTCTACAGTTGTGATAACTCAGCACAGATTGATAGTGTAAGTAAAATTGGAGATTCCATTTTTGTATGGGTTTCGGAATAGATTTAGAATAATTTATTGTTGAAGCTGTGTAACAATAACTTCTTTCTAGCAACATTTAAAATAATTATCTACAACAATGCATTTGAGCTGAACAGTTGAATAGGACTCCCATCATTTATATATATGCAGATACACCCAATGGTGTGGCAAATGTGGTTTATTTTTTTCACAGTGGTTTGTGGTGCTTCTGACAGTCTTCAAGAAGCTCATTTCCCCAGGTACTCTGAAATGGCTTGAATAGAGCAGTGCAGCTCAGAGGCCTTGCTCTGAAACCTTGAGTAATTTGCTCTCCTGTATAGATGTGGAAAGCACTGTTTGCTCTAAGTGCCCTTGGGTTTTATGGTTTTTTCAAAATGTTTTTTAAAATGTTTTTGTTGTGTATCATTATAGGGTGAGTTCTATGTTGGATTCTATGTGAAGATGAAAGATTTGATATGATTCAAGATGAGATAAATTAAGAAATAAAGAAATAAGAATATGTTTTGCAGGCATATTTAAATTCCTAATTAAAGACTGTTTCCATTGCACTCAGCTGATGGATTAGATCAATAGACTGCAATAGTGATCAATATCTGCAAGACCACATTGTTGGTCAATTCAGATAAAATAGTTCTGGCTACAAATAGTTAATAGATGTAAGAAAAAAAATCCAGTTCTCACTCTGCTTGTTTTTCATTGTGTCCTGCCTGATCTGTTAACATTGTTTTTTGATGTAAAGGTTTGGAAACTTGGTATTGCAAGGCTTGATTTATAATCTCCCCCTAGAAATTTTCTCACAATTTTCTTCAACATCAAAAGTTTCTGTATCTCTGTAATGTTGGAATAAGATATGCTCACACTTCACTTTGGAAATCTCTTGATCTTTTAAGAAAAATATTGACCTTCAGACCACAAAATGGACTCTGTATTTCATTGCAAATATTGCAAACCTTCTTGTACAATTTAACCATGTGGTGATCTTTTAGAGCTTATATGGGTCTTCTTTGGAACTTACAGGTACTGTAGATTTTACCTGCTGATACTAATTTACTTGCCTTATTGTCCCTATCACATTTATTCTAGAAGTGTTTTGGTAAATTTTTCAGCGATCTGGTGGATTTAGACACTGTGTTTATTTGTGTTAAGGTCTTAATTTTGTCTCCCTTTGTATTTAGGCCTTAATTTTATTCCCCTTTTATTTTTGTTTTTACCAGTTTACCTTGTGACAGGATGTTGTTCTGGTGAATTTTTTTTTAGTTTGTCTTAATTTCTGTAGAATGGTTCTGAATCCCTGAAATTGTTCCTTTGTGTGGACTATAACCTTACAGAATTATCATTAATGGTTAAAACTCATCTCATTGTGATGAAACACTTTCACTCTCTAGTAATAAGCACATCAAATGCAAATTCTATTTTCCACTTCATTGCAGGTTTTTGTTTGTGCATCTGTGACAATGCAAAGGTCTGCTTTCTTCTACTAACTTCCTCCTTTCCTTGTATGTTTTTGGGGAGTTTTGTATACAGAAGGGCTGAAACAGGAGCAGAACAGCTTTGGACAAAATCTTTCTCCTGCTAGTAGTCACTTTCCATTATCTGTTATTGGGGAAATAGCATACTCCACATGGAAGAAAGCTCCAGGGTACTGATGAGGATCATGTGGAGTCACCTACATTTGTCTGCGTAGAGCTGAGCTTTATTTAGAATGGTTAATGCTGATCAGGAGCTAACAAAGCTCCTGACTCCCTGCCAGCTCCATGCACAATTACCCCAGTCCCTGGAGTGTGGTGCTGAGGCACTGCAGCTGACTGGTAATGCAGCATCACGCCAGAATTAACCCTGCTGAGCCAGCTCCAATGTTTTCCCCATCTGTAGTCTGCTTATTTTCCACCCTAAAAAATCTGCTAACAAATGAAAGCTGAATGTAGTCATCAAATTGTCCACATGAAATTCTCTTATTTTGTATGAATAAAATGAGCCAGTTCTGATTTTGTGTCTTAGGAAGTTTCACACAATGCTCTTTACTAATTACAGTAACCTACAGATGCAGAAATCTTTTTTGGCTCATTTTTCCCTGGCTGCCGGGTCAGCTCTGTATAAAGGCTGATGCACATCCAGCTTTCTCCCAGCTGTTTGCCTACAAATTACAAGTCAATATTTGATCGTCATCCAATTGCCTTTTCTGAACTTGGTTGAAGTAAAGAAATTTTTCTTCTACAAATAATATATGTATAAATAATAATTTATTTACAAATAATAAATGGAATTTCTTGGAAGTAAGAAATTCAATTTTTTAATTGTAATAATAATGGCTGTTTCTCCTTGCCACCCTGGCTCCCATGCCGACACAGACTTCTGTAACTTGGTCTGATGCAGGGAATGAGCCTTCTCCAGGAGAATCTCCTTATAGATAAGTGCAAATTGTCTGAAAGAAGCCAGGCTTGGTGCATGATGACTCTAACAGCTTCATGGTTGGTACATCGGAGACACAGTGTCTGTGGAAAAGGTAGATCTTGCTCATTTCTCCACTCCTCTGCAATTTAATTTCAGGTGTCTGGGTTGCTGAAGGAAAAAGTCAGATAGTTAATTTCAGAAAATGGAGCTGTCATATAGATTCCCAAAGTTTATCCTAGCATATGTTTTTTAATTTACAGTGAGAAACACCTCATAACTTTTAAAAAAGTATGTGAAATTTAGGAACCAGAATATGTACATGTAAGATGCAAGTATTTAGACAAAGAAATTTGTATAATGGGTTGGCATTCGTAATAAAAGGTTTTGAACTTGATGTAATGGCTGTAGTAATAAAAAAAAATCCAATAGTTATCAGAATATCTGGATGTCATCTCTTCTGTAGGAAAGCATATCAAAACTGGAAGTTAAAGCACATTTTAAAAATCAGGGTTTTGAAATGTTTGCAATGGATGTGTTTTGATGTTTTGATTTATACACCAGCCACTGTCAGGTCCTTTAAGCAGGACCTTCTGCTTCCCCTTTCCTGTCAGTTCAGGTCAGCTGGTAAGACCAGTAGAAATGTTCAATGACACCAGTTTTGAGAGTGGTGCCCTGAGAGCATCTTAGGTGTTTATCTAGCAAAATTGTCCTCACATTTCAGTAACTTTAAGTGTTTATGAGATTGTTCTGAAGAATGTCCTAATTCAAGGTCTTTGTCTACTTAGAATTAACATGAAAAGATCTTGCTTCATTCTGTAAATGGGTAACTAATTTTATCTGGCTTCTAAAAATAATTTTTTTCGTATTATATATAATTTATATAATAATGTTGTTGCAATACAGTGAAAAGCACTGAATTATAAGCATTGTTCTGTTTGTCTTGAACCATAATTCAACTCTATTTTTTAGAAATTCAGAATTATCTTACTCTTGTAAAAAGCATCTTGTTTTATCTATATTTGTATTTTGCGTGTATATGTAATTCTGAAAGGAGAAGTATTTTTTTGGTTGTTGGAAATAGCTCCATATGATGATGAAAATTGACAAAACCAATTTGATTTCTCAAAAGAAGTGCTTCTTCACTAGACACATAACTGGACACTGTATATTCTTATTGAAGTTTATTTGGGGAAATTATCTGTGCTGTCTTAACTGAATGGTTGAATGTTTAGTTGATTATTTAAAGAATGAAATAAACTTTCTCAGTTGTAATCTGTCTTTTGGAAGAATTGCTTATAAATGCTCTGGTTCTGTAGACATCTACAAAGTAACTGTTGTTACTTTGCCATTTTAAAATATGCTTGAAAAAGCATTAATGTCATATTGATAGTGCAAAAGTATGAAAGTGATGCCTGTTGTACCCTAGTATCATCAGCATGTTTTACCATGCTTTCTTTTTTCAGAAGACACATTGAATGGTTTCAGACTGCATGAGTCCAGTTGAGAATCATTGCTTTATATCACTAGATTTTCCTGGGCTCTAAAAGGATGGAAACTAAGCAGCACCTCTGGCTCTTAATTGCTCGAATCATTCATGCATTAAACAATGTGCATGCAAAGCAATTAAATGCTATCAGTGTGAAGTCTGTTTATACAGTTTTGTTGTAAGACCTGGAAAAGAACTTAAAATAGCCATATCTAATAATAGAGAAAGTGTAATAGAAAGACTTAGTAGCGTGGAACAATTCTTTTGGCAGAGACTTTTGCAGAAGGCACAGGGAATGTGCTGAGCTTGGCCCTTGGTGCCGTCGGGGCTGTCTCTGACCTTGGCCCTTGGTGCCGTCGGGGCTGTCTCTGAGCTTGGCCCTTGGTGCCGTCGGGGCTGTCTCTGAGCTTGGCCCTTGGTGCCGTCGGGGCTGTCTCTGACCTTGGCCCTTGGTGCCGTCGGGGCTGTCTCTGAGCTTGGCCCTTGGTGCCGTTGGGGCTGTCCCTGAGCTTGGCCCTTGGTGCCGTTGGGGCTGTCCCTGAGCTTGGCCCTTGGTGCCATTGGGGCTGTCTCTGACCTTGGCCCTTGGTGCCGTCGGGGCTGTCTCTGAGCTTGGCCCTTGGTGCCGTCGGGGCTGTCTCTGAACTTGGCCCTTGGTGCCGTCGGGGCTGTCCCTGAGCTTGGCCCTTGGTGCCATTGGGGCTGTCTCTGACCTTGGCCCTTGGTGCCGTTGGGGCTGTCCCTGAGCTTGGCCCTTGGTGCCGTCGGGGCTGTCTCTGAACTTGGCCCTTGGTGCCGTCGGGGCTGTCCCTGAGCTTGGCCCTTGGTGCCGTCGGGGCTGTCCCTGAGCTTGGCCCTTGGTGCCGTCGGGGCTGTCTCTGAGCTTGGCCCTTGGTGCCATTGGGGCTGTCTCTGAGCTTGGCCCTTGGTGCCATTGGGGCTGTCTCTGAGCTTGGCCCTTGGTGCCGTCGGGGCTGTCCCTGAGCTTGGCCCTTGGTGCCATTGGGGCTGTCTCTGAGCTTGGCCCTTGGTGCCGTCGGGGCTGTCCCTGAGCTTGGCCCTTGGTGCCATTGGGGCTGTCTCTGACCTTGGCCCGCTGCTGATGCTCGGCCGCTGTCTCGAGGGAGCAGCAGGATGAAAACACCACACTGAGGGGGACAATGCAATGATTAACAAAACTTCAGTCTGGGAAGTGCTTCCATCTGTAGCACAAATTCTCACTGCAATGCCATCCGCATCCTTTCTTTTTTACTCCTGCAGAATCCTCACCTCATTGTTTGTATTTTATATTTGTTTGACAGGTGCACAGTCAGTAAAGCAAATGTATTGTCAACTCATGTTAAAATTAAACTGAGGAAGGTTTATAAAATTAGGAAATGCGGAGTTAGGCCTGCAGGTTTTCTAACTTGTTTACGAGTTAGGAGGAAATTGTAAAAATGTTAACAGTAGGTCATTCTGACATTGCATGCAGGGAAAGAAGTAAGATATTTTTCTGTTACAAATGGGTTAAACATTGGGATTTAAAATGTTTAACCATTTAATTTTCAATCTGCTGATTTTAGCAACAGAAATTTTTTGCATATTCTTGACTCAGTGCAGAGATAGTTTATTACAGTCCTCTATTTACATGATGGTCTCTTGCAGTAAAGAAAGGGAGGGGAAATGGAAAAGGAGAAAGAAGAATGGAAGTTCACTTAGAGAAAGGGCCTGCTTTTCTTACTGTCTTACTGCAATGGATGGTAGCACTCAGGTTGGCTGATGAAGAAATTTTAGTTTAAGAAATTACATTGTCAGCTAAAACTCAAACAATTGATTAATTTCTGCTACATAGGTTGCATATGTATGCATCTGTGTTCAAAATGAGTAAAAAATATTTTACTTCATATTCAGGCTTACTTTTTATCAGATGAAATATAAAATTTCTGCTTTGGGCTGGAATGCTGTCCAGCTCCCTTGTCACATTATCTGAATTCTGTCCTGCCACTAAGGGTGAGATTTTTTTGCTGGATTGCACAATTTCAGGTAATAGTGATAGTTTCTCTTCAAAACCATCAACCATTTCAGATGATAGTGTCCATTATCAAGAAAATAAGGTTTTTGGCTTGCACTTCTTTTGTGAATGCTTAGTCTTGTCCAGATGCAGGGATGTCAGTGAACTGGTTCTTTGATGTAAAAAAACAAGCATGTATTCCTAGACACTTCTAAAAATATGAAATCTTTTAAGTTTTGTGACAGTTATAAGCAAAGGTTTTTGGCCTGAAAACTGCAGTGCTTAATGGCTTGTATGCTTGAAATTAGAGTATTGTAAGGTGAAAAAATAACTCATATTACCAGCAGCATATACAGTGTATTCTGAATACAGGAATGCAATATACATTCCTATTCCATTGCATTTCATATGAGAAAGATTTATATATAGGAAATTAAACCTGAAGAATGTGCGTATTTTATGTTACAGTATTATGTTATGAACAACAAACAGGATTTCTTTTTTCCTAAACTAAAGGAAAGCAAGTTTTCTGCCTTTGAAACCTAGTGTCAAGGTTTTTCTAATTCTGAAATGTGTTATTTTATTTTGATGTCTCTTTTCTGCCAGTCAGGTAGCACAGTACAATGTCACTTCTAATTTCTCCTAATTTGAACGATTTTTGAGATTTCTTTTCCTCCATATAAAAGATGGTGTTTAGTGACAATTCCTCATTATTTCAGTTTATTTACAGGTTTGCTTATCTCCTTTAATAATACTTCTCAAACTTACTCCATGTTATATAGAAAGTAAAATGCAATAAGAAACATTCTTTGTTTATTATTAAAGAAATAATATTTCTAATAAGTCTAGAAGTGTATTATTTTAGTCATTGCTTTCTGTCCCCAAAAGTATCTGACTTCTTTTTGTATAACATGCCTCAATGCTCTTGAGGTGGTATGATTTGCTATCACTATCACTGCCTTGATTGCTTCAGGCTTTTAGTAATAGTCTGTTGTTCTTTCATTTCTCTCTTTGCTTTCTGCTTTTTAATAGGTAGACATAAGATTAAATTTCAACATTCTTTAATAGACATATTTGACAAGCACAGAAGTTAATGAGGTAGTAACGAATATTTTTAATAACTTTTTACCAAAGTATTTACTTGGGGTTTTAGATCTTACAAGTTACATTAGACCTGACTTTAATATCATATTTTTAATTAAAAAAGGAGGTTTAATGAAGGTATGTTTTTAAGCTAGGGAACTTTTTCTGCTATAGTGTTTTGGTTTGGTTTCATTAAAAAGTAAATGGTCCTACACATAAGATTCGATAGATAATAAGTTCTCAATTATGGCTTGTAATTTGAATAGAAATGGGGAAGCCTGGCATTATGGAGAAATTGGATCCAAAGGTATGACTGTCAGGACTAGTCTGTACTTGGTTCAGTAAAATGTAAGTAGATACCCTTAATTATTTTGTACCTAAAAGAAAAATCCCCACAGCCAGCCAACCAACCAAACAAAAATCCCTACCTTTTCATCATAATCTACTTGATAACTTACTGTTGAACAAAACCTTTGAGCTGACAAAAATACCACCTTTCAGATATGAGCATTGTTTCACATTGAAATAGGGAGAATTTCAATGGAATACTTTTTTCATACTCTTAAGAAAACAATAAACATTTGCTTTGAATAAAACAGCAATGGCTAGATAGACAAAATTGTATGTTATAGTGAAAAGACAAATAATTTTATTATCAGGTTGCAAATAAGAAAATTCATATTAAATTTTTTTGATTTGACCATCATCATATGGATGATGCATGGGTTACACTGATGGGAGAATTCAACTTTGAGTCTATTGGAGAATTTGTAAAAAAAAAAAAAAAAAAAGCATAAAACAATTTTTATTGTTTTTTAGAATGTTCAGTGTTGAGTCTTTTTATTTCTAGGAGTAACTCATGGATGGGATGTTAATCTTAATAAAAGATTCAAAAACCTTCAAACTTGCTTTGTTTAATAGAAGATCTGTGTTTGACAGAGTGTAAACAAATGCATACGAAATGATATTTCTCCAACGTTTTTATTTTGTAGGGTTTATTCTTCCAACAAGAAAGTAACCCCATTTTTTACTCAGTGATTTTTATGTTGCTGTTTCTGCTTTTTGCTCATAGTTCCACAATTGTTAAAACACCTTTTAAAGTCAAATAATTTTATTACTGTCCTTTACCATAGCCTTATTTTGCACTGAATATTATTCTGGTCTCAATTCAAACATGTCACTGAAAAGACTTATTTGCTTTAATGGATAAATCTTGTAAACCAGCAAAAAGCTTATAAATAATGTACTAAGGTTAGGCTGATGAAAATTTAATTGAAGAAATTAGTCTAATCAGCATTGTCCTGTCTGAAAATGTGGAGTGTTTCAATAACAGTCCAACATAGTATATAGATTATAGAAGACTATATGGGACAGGACTGAAGAAGTTGCCAGAAATTATTAGAAAAACCTTCAGAAGAAACTATTTACCAAAATCTTGTAATGTGCTGTCATAACCAATAACTTGTATTGTTTCAGGGGTATGCAAATTTTAATAGTTTTGAAACTGAATAGCAAAGTGCCTTGTCAGTGTGTTTTCTGAAAAACTTAAGTTCTATCACAGGGGAAGAGTTAATGGGAAACTTGTGAAGCTGGTAAGCTCATGACCTGAGGCTGTTCAATGCAGTTTTGCCTTGTTCTTGCTCCTGGAGCATGCAGATTCTATCAGGGAAAGTGTGTCTTCAGTTACCCCTTCTATCAGACTATCAGGATTTGATTTCTCCTACGAGTATGGGTTCATATATCAGGATCAATTAACTGCATGATCTAATAGTGGGACACATCCCTCCCTCAAATTCACCAACCTTGCCTAATGTTGTGTAGAGCTGTGGTGGTTACCACATATAAATTAAAAAGTAGTAAAATGGAGGAATTTTTTTGTGTATTTTCAGCCCACAAAATAGGGGAATATGTTTTTATATGTAAGAACGCGATGTTACAGCAAAGCTTTTAGACTTTTTTTTTCCCCCAACATGCATTAATATTCATCTCTGTCACTTTCTGACAGCTGGCTGTTCATTGTGGATATCCACTTAAAAGTGAAGCAATGCTAAATGATAATGAACCCCCAACTTAATTAGGTAAACTATCGGCTGTGACAAAATGTGCTTCAAAATCCTTGTTTACTTCTACATTTCACATAGTCTGCAGGTTTAAAAAGGGGATTTATTTTTATTTTTCCTCCTAGAGCCACTGACTTCCCCGCCCCCCCCCCCAATATTTTTTTTTAATGGGTTACCTGAGGTAATTCTTGAGACATTTAGGCTCCAAATATAGAATGGCCACAATAGAATTCCAAATGAAAGCTTTGAGTGTGTTTCTACATGTTTTATTTAACAGCTTCTCAATTTAGAGTCACATGTTTTGGGTTCCAGCTAGTTAAATTTTTAGCAGTCTTTAAGGATGTAATATAACATATAAAGCTCTTCCATTTAGGCATTCTCATGGTAGATATTCTCAGATATGATAGCTGAAAAGCAAAATGTGTTTTTTGCTAAGCTACCTTCAGATAGAACTTGTGAGTTATAAACCCATTTCCCTTGGATGTGGAGTCCCTTCCAAATAACAGTGATCAGTGAGGTGTATCCTTCCTGGGTCAGATAGTTCCAGGCAGACAGTGTAAAACACACTTGAGAGCTCTTACGTTCTTGTTGAGAGCTGTTCACATTGATTCAGCTTGGGAAGGGCTGGAGTTTGCATAGCCTGTCAAATTTGGGTCATTTGAGCTGACTGCAATAACTTTCCATATAAGATTCTGACCTTGCAGCCATGGTAATCAACCAAGACCATAATTTTCCTGTAACTTTGCATATAGTAGTTCATGTATGTTTGTAGTATCTATACAATTACCAGTGAATGAGAATCCTGCTGTACTTGCATAAACAGAAGGAAGGAATGATTCTGATGTGAAAAAGCTTCCAGTTTGTCACAAAGAAAATAGGTGGTGGGACAAGGACACCTAGCAGTGTTTGTTTCATGTTGGTTTGTCATGACAGTGAAGAAAAAGTAGTGCTACAGGAAATATTTGTGGCTTTCTTTGGAAGTAAATGGGGAAGCTGCCTGTCTCCAGTCTAATAATCCTCCTGCCCTATCTACCCTCTCCATGTCTGCCTGCAACCAATGAAAGTATAGGAGTTTGAAGCAAGAGTTCTCTTTAGCAGGATTATGTGAAATTCTCCTAAAATGAGAACTGCACAGCTTCACAGACACAATTTATGTTAAAATAACTATTTGAAGACCTATTATAGAAGAGTTCCTGCACAAGAAATGTATCACAAGTAGTTTAACAAAACCTATTTAATTTAACCTGGCATGACTTTAGTAACCAGCTTCCATGGGAATTGTCTGCATTGTGCTAACCCTGTATCAGTGGTTCATGGTTACTGTATAAACATAATTTTCTAGCTATAGAAGATTTTATATAAATGTAATTCTTGGAATTACTATCCAGTTTTGACTAATACATGTTTTGTAAAGTGCAAAGTGGCTGTCCTACTCTGAATGGGCATCCTCTTCCAATATTTATATATTCAAATCATTGTTTCCTCCAGTGTGTATCCTCAAATGAAACCTCATGAAAGTATCTAGGAAAGACTTCAGCTAAAATACCCATTTTATTTAAAAATGCCCGTACTTTTTATTTCTTTGCTTTCGCGAAGTGTAGAGGTGTGACTGCTTTGGTGAGTTAACGCAATTCAGAGATATCTAAAGTCTTACGTCACATAAGCTAAAGAACCAAATTATGCAACCTTGAAATATGACATGGCAGACCTTTTTCTACTGCAGTAAGGTAGTTTTAAAAAATAAAAAACTCCCAGAACACAAGATTTTTGTTCTTACCTAAGAGATTGTGTTATTAACTGTTTTTTTTTTTTTTTACTTAAAAAACAAACAAAAAAACAAAACAAACAAACAGCTTGAGCTTTCATATGGTACTGAAAATTGGCTGCTTGATGAAGAGGTCAGCTGTAGTTTGTGAGAGTTTTTCCTACTGCATGCTTTTTTAACTTGAATGCTTTTATCTCTTCTTCGTAACTTACACACATATGTAGTGAAAATTATCCCCATTTTTGGATCATGATGGCATCCACTATTCTGGACCTAATGTAGGTCTTTTCTGGGAAGTGCAGCACTACTCTCCCCATGTGAAACACACTTCTGCTGGTTTGGAGACACGACAGAGTTCAATCAAGATTGCTAATGATTTCTGTTCGAGTGCTGCTTGAGAGTATGTTGAGACAAGAGATCTTCAAAATGTGCCATGAATGTAAAGAAATGGGAGAAAAAAAGAAAAATACCAAAATTTCTGAAATAAGGTAGAGAAAATAAACTGATTATTCAAATCCACATACATCTAAAGGAATAGAGTAGCAATCAATCTTCATAGTGTCAGGAAAGCTGGGAAATAATGCAGAGCTGATAGTAGTGAACTGAACTTACAGCATCTGTCTTCTCATATCCATTTCCCACTGCAGTTAAAAGATGAAGAGTCCTAAAAGAACTAATTTAAAACCACAGTTTTTAATTTTGAGCTGTGGTTTTTTTTACTTTTCATATGAGAACCTAATAAACCACAGCATGCAGATCACAGTTTTGCTCATTAAATTTTAGGAATGTTCATTTCTTATATGTATTTATAATAAGTAGTTCCTGTTTATAATAAGATACAGCACGATGCTCAATATAATTTTAAGGCGAGATGGAAATGAGTTGTTTATATCTTATACAAATACAAAAATATATTTGAATGTCTTCTAAGGATGCAACAGCTTTGTTGGGAAAATGTACTTCTGTTGAATTAGTGGAATTGGAGCACATACCAAAAAGGTATGCACATTTTGAATTTAAAAGAAAAGAAAAAAAGATGGTGAAAGTGGTCCGTGCTTCAGTCCTGAAAAAGCTTTTTCTACATTACACTTAAATATTATCCTCTTATGTCCGTGGATGTATTTGGATGCATTGGCATATAAATATACAGGTAAATATCTTTCTTTCAGAAGGGATGTACAGCTACAGGAGGGTTGCAGCTGTGACTACATTTGTTTATAAAATATGTGTATTATGCCTTATAATTACCTTTGACAATGTATAATGGACTGGTTTGAAGGAACAAGGAAAAAGAATTCCCCCCCTTTTTTTTTTCTTTTTATTTGCTTCTACTTACTAGAGTTATGAAGGGTGCTTTGGTGTTGATTGGAGCAAAAGTAAGGAATAAACAGATACTTGGATCAAATTAATGGGTTAGCTGAGATTAATTGCTGCAATCTAAGATGCTGACAATGTGGATTCTAGTAGGGTTTTTAAAAATATTTATGGCAATTATAAATTTCAGTGTGAGATGCAGAAGGGCCACTGTCTTATTTAAGCCTTTTTTTGTATAAAGGAATTTCGAAATTGTTGTAGACCACATTTTTTGAGAGTTTTCATACTACTTAGAATATTATTGGGGAAAGATTACTTCTTGGTCACTGAGAGGAATAATTTAATTGTTTTATTAAAATGAAAGCTTTGAAAAGCCATTTTTCTGGCCCACTGTTTTTATACCTATCAGCTACAAGAAATAGCCATATCTAGAACAATTTGTCTGTGACTTTTTCTATAAAAAATTAAATATAGAACATGTTATGAAGCCTTTGCTTCTGTACGAAACGTGCAATTTAAACTGAGTTATGTTTTTTGCAGTCCCACTTAACAAGCAAAATAATTAGTATGTGGAAAATTATAAAATAAAGCTGATTAATCTGATATAATTTTGAGGCACAAAAGCTTGGTTTTCAATGTTTTATGACAGCATACATGCAGATGACATTTGTATTATATGGCATAAGGCTATGAAGCAAAATCCACATTGTGCCTGTTTTGTCTGGAGTTGGATGCTTTTAGGTTGTTGCTGTCAGTACTGTTTTGTTCTGAAACAATGAACACATTAAAACATCCTTAAAGTAATTTTTTGTTCTTTTAACCCCAGTTATGACCCTTAAGCATAGATTATAGACAGGGCTAAGAGTTCTTTCTAAGTCAATGTTAGATGACAAAAATCTTGCTATTTTACTTTATTTACTGGAAACCCCAAGTGTTTTGATATAGGTGAACTTTGTGGTCGCATCTGAATGGAAGTGCATCTAACTGGGGATTTTATTGTCAGGTGTAGCCAAGATACATTCATGCACAAATAAGGAAGCTCATGTTTATAGACACTTAAATATTGGAGGAAATCTAAGAAATTCTGACAAATTGTTTGCTGCTGTCAAAGCCCAGGAGATCCATTAGAATTGCCAGTACTGGGAGTTCACAACAATTGAAACAGCACTACTTAATTCTAAGCCTAAAGAACAAACCTCTTATAACTAAAACAAAAGTATTTTTAAGTCAGCAAGAGTTTGGAGAGGTTTCATCAGAAGTTTCCTTCACACTTAGAGGAAAGTCATCTTTGGAGTGGCTGATAATAGAGCTCCACATATTAAAGTTCAGTCACGATGGAGAGAAAATGTAGGCAGCAAGACTGGATGGTTTTGGCATTGTAAACACTTGAAGATGAGCATGTTCGATGCATCTAAGAAAGTAGTTCATGCACAATGCAGGTCCCAAGAGTACTCCAGATTTCAAGAGAATTAGGTAGGATGATGGAACTATTGTATTCCCACTTTGCTTTCAGTTAATAAGAATGGAAGTAATGCTCACAGTAATTTTATGTGCTCTCAAAGGCTAAAAATGTTCCATGGTGTGTTCTGCTTGTTTTGCTGAACTATGCTGGCTCACTTGTTAGAGGACAGGTGAAGTGGTAATCTAAGATAATTTGTGAGCTATTTTTTGGATGATGTCTGTGTACGTCCTTTCTAAAGTTCTAGGAATCTCATGGCTTTTCCATGACTAGACTTACTCATTAATTTTAATATGGGGTGTGTGAAGTGTCTCCTGTACTCACAATGTCAACAGAAGTTACATTTGTTTTTTTCTTCTTTTGTAAGTACAGGAAATCTGTGAGGGATGGTGCTCCTGAATGGCTGCGTGGATGGGCAGAAAGATTAGGAGGATAAAAGTGTCGAGATTTTTCCCCCCTAAATTCTCCTTATTTTTATATAATAGAATTTCACATTTTTACCAACCCCAGTTTTCAAAGCCCTGGTGAGACCAACCCATTTCTGTCTTATTTCAAAGGAACACCTTCCTGCCTCACGTTAAATCTACAGGCTCTTGCTCCAGCTGTGGCTTCAGTTCATCAATTACAGTCCTGGGTGCTGCAGAATTCTGATAATGAGACTTTGTCATTTTATATAGGTCACCACAAGGACCCAAGGATAGAAATCAGATAAGAGGAAGCAATTGGAAAGGAAATGTGAAAATTCAGTAACCATATCTTTTAATAGGGAGCTAATTGGGTAAAATTTTTAATCCAGAAGTTTGATTAGCAAAGGCTCAGTTAGTATTTAAGAAATGATACTTTATGGCCTTTCCTTTCTGGGTGGAAGACATTCTGTGATGTCCATGGATTGAGACACTTTAAAGTTCACAGGCTCACTGTGCCTGCCAAGTTTTTCCATAGAACCCAGGTAGAACAAGTATTAGTGAATATTTAAACATTTTGCAGGTATAATCACTGCGCAGAATACTGAATATTGGGAAGGTTCTCTTCTCCTCTCCCTCGTTTTAAGCACCTTCTTGTTGGCTTGGAGATGTAGTATTTAGCAGCCAAGGATATCCTGGAGTATATGAAAAAATTCTCTGTAGAACCAAGGGGATTTTGCCTAGCAAGTGGATTAGCAGTATAATTAATTTATAGGTTTTTATTTGATCTTTGAGAGATTCTAAAATTATGTTGATCCATGTTGATTATGTAGCAAAGATTCCAAATAAAATTCAGCAGGTCATTAGTAAAATAAGTATTGATGGTAGCACTAAAAGGCCAAGTCAGGCTTGAATTAAACTATGATTTAGCATTCTGTGATAAAAAAAAAGATTTTGAACATTGTCCAGAAACTGTCTTTTGCAATTATAAGCATCTGATACACCAACAATAAGAGGTGAATTCTGATACATGTGTGCTTGTGTAACTAAAACTCACAATTAAATGTTTGTCTTCATTCACTGAAAACAAACTGATCTGAAGAAAGTGCAAGATTTCAACGAAGGAAACAATGGCGGTGTGTGCCAATGAATATAAGTTTTGGATGCAAATGTTGGATGTAGGGTCCACTATCAAGTTTTTATTTTACTTTGTTTTTACCCATAATTTAAGAATGTGTGGTAACCTGCAACACTTATATATGACTTCTGGCTTATCCTCAAAAAATTACTGTATCTTCAAATAAGTGGAAAAAAATATAAATCCCCTTCTGTTTATAAAGCAGTCAATATAAAAAATCTTCCATAATTTTCTGTGTCTTGTAAGAATCAAGGGCTGTGATTAAATAAAAAAAAGGAAGTATTTTTTGGAACAGAAGATACGGACAAAGGGGTGTATTTTTTTTTTCCTTTATGTGTAAAGTACTCTTAACCAGCATGGAATTTACTATTGTTGCATCTTATCTAAAAGAAATACTTCGAGAAGTTAGGCTGCATTTTCTTGAAAAAAAAAAAAAGATTAATGTAAGCTTTACATTTCAAGGAGCAAATTAAAATTGTGCCTAAATATTTTTATACACAATCAAAGTTTGCTGATATGTAATTGTGTAGTTATAGCAAGTGTTTAGAAAGGGAGTATTTCCACAAATACATACTTTAAGAGCTTGCCTTTGAGTAATAGAGGAGTGGGGAGAGGAGGGAGTATCTGTCTTTGGCTAAAATAAGACCCAAGCTGTGACCTGCAGCGGACACAGTCTGAAATAAAAGTTTGTGACCTCAAGAAACTCAAGAATGAATTTGAGAGTGACACATTCCCTAATAACCAAGACACACAGTAATGTATTCTGTAGATCTGAGAGGATTGTCAAAGTAGTAAATTCCTGTGTAGTTCAAGAAGCACTGCAGTGAAATGAAATATTCTCCCATTTTATCAGTGTGGGAAAGGAGGGTGAATGCAACAAGGTAAGAAAGGGAACAATGGATGGAGCTGATGCAGTAAAGGTCAGCTGTAAGATAGAAATATCTCATCCTGAAGATAAGTCTCAATCACTCTTACTGCTGGACAAGCAGAGAGAGCATATTTCTCATGTGTCTAATTCTTTTTTTTCGCCCCTTCTCTTGCGTAAAGATAAAGCCACATTTCTGAAGCAGTTAAGCAGATTTCCACTGTAAGACTACAAGAGCCTTTATAGGATGGACTGACATTAAATCACAATAATGTGGCCCATTTCTAACAATCTCAGGCTGAGGAGATCTTTTTTGAATGTCAGAGAAAAAATTTTATTATGTATTAAATAAAAGCAGATGGGCTACTGCCCCATGAATCTTACATAGGGTATTTTTCTCTGACACCACCCCCTACCTCCCAACTTGCTATGTACTGTGTTATTATTTTGGAAGTTATCATTGATGTAAGTAACAGCAAAAGAAGGAACATTTCTGATGCATTTTTGAAACCACAATTTTTAAGGCAATGACAGTAATACTGAACTAAGTGATCTATGGAACATATTTTTGGTTCTAAATAAGCTGTTCATATGTTTGGTATTAATGAAATGATTTATATTTTAACTGTTTCTTCTTCAAATTTAGCTTTTTCTCTCAAATATTTTTTGACAACAACCTTAGTTGTTGTCTTTCAGTTTATTTACTCCTAACGCTTCCATCCCTAATGCAATTTCATGATGCCAATGCACACTATCTGGTGCTTGGCTTTTGGCCTGTGGGTAAATATTGATTGTAAGAAAAATTAAGGTCGATGTCCTGTTTGATTCAGTTTTTTTGCTGCAGAGATCAGAGAATCTGTATTATTAAGGAGTGTGCAAACACACATTTAAAATTCCTGTGATTTACCAGGTGTTTTTACTTTTCCATATCAATTTTGGGAGACTGTATTTAAAGAATGTGAGATTTATTTTTACCATTATTTCTTTCCTCAGCCTCAAGGGTGTTGTTTGCATTGTTAGGTCATTTCTATACTGCTGGCTGCTGTGGAGTGTAACTTGTCATATTTTGACAAGTTATGGAGAAAAGACTTGATGCTAAATCAAGAGAATTTCTCTCATCTAGCTATGCAAGTACTTGAATATTAACGATGTAGGTATCATGCACTGCTTCAGTTGTAGGGTTTCAGTATCTCTCATGGAATATAAACTCTGCTGTCTTGTCTTGTCACTAAGTATCTTACTACTTGCTCTGTCAATAAATAACTTGCTCTGAATCAGGGCTTGATTGTTTTCATAGTTCTTAACTGGCAACTTAAGCTCAGTTTTCCTTCAGTATAAAAATATTTTACACTAGTTGGGTGGGTTTGTAAATAGAACTGACACATTTTGCTGGGCGAGTTTGATATAGTTGGAATATGCTGACAAGGTAAATAATTGTGTCTATTAGGAATTCAAAGGAAAAATTGCATAGTTTGTGGGCGTAGTCATATGTATTATGGAATCAGATGCATTTTTTGGTAAGAGCTCTTTATGGGAAATAAAAATTACAAGGAGAAAAGGTTGAAGTATTCTCTGGAAGCAGAAAATAAGTTAGTTAAGATTAGTATAAAAATATGTTCAGTGTATTTTGTTGTCTCAGACAGCAAATCCTGACCACAGAAAGGCTGATACAGGATGTGTCTACTGGGATGAAGATAAAAAGATAGTTATTGGAAATGTTTCAATAATTCTATAATAAACACAGCAGGTAAATAGATGAAATATATATGCTGGCTTTTATCTAAAAAAAAAAAAAGGGAGAGAAAAAGAAAGTATGATAGTGCTTTGTTTTGCAAGATTGTTGCAATTTGAAATCTAATAAGGATGAGTGATGAAGAACCATATTAAAATGCAGGCATAATTTTCTACTTAAAGAATAAGTATAGTTGCAGTAGGGTATATTGTAAATTGTGAATGTAAGTCAAATTTCAGCACTCTAGAGTACATTTTTAGTTCCAATCTGATTATATTGTGGGACAAGAAAATGTGACTAGTTACCAACATATGGAAAGTTATTGTAAAGGAAACAGAGTAATTATTGTAGGCATTTTACCAGATGGTTTGTTATCTAAAAACAGCATTGCTTTGCTTTGCTTTTATTTTTCTGTCTTTGCAATCAAAGAGTGAGCAGAAGGAACATGCCCTAAAGAAATTTAGGATGGGATGGTGCCATGCTTCAATCTGCTTATAATACCAGCCTTTCAGATTCCAAATATTTATCTGGCAGATCTCTACATGTTTGTGATGGAAAATGGCTTTATTTTTTATGTGCCAGGTACCACAGCGAGGGGTTACAGGCACAGCAACAGAGCTACTTGCTGCCAATCTACTGGCTTATGAGGGAGCAGTTTCTGTGGTTGGTTGTTCAGTCACTATAGCCAATTTTTTAAAGCTATGCTTCAGACATAAATAACGTTGACTGTGTTCTACACAAGACTAAAATTGCAATGTAAGGAAGTCATAATTCAAGTTGTTCCTTTGCTTTTTATCGAGATTCAAGTTCTATTTAGGATCATAAATTAAAATGAAATTGCTCATTATTTTGTTCTTACTTGACATTTTTGTGTGCAAGAAATGATTCCTGAATGTCTTCATCAAATATGCAGTCTGTTTGAGTAATGGATAATGGAAAAGTAACAGAAGTGTGACAAACCAAGCTGGAAATATATTGGCAAAACAATGTCACAAAGTTTGTGCACGAGCCACCTGCTTTTCTTACCTTTCAATCTGTTTCCAAATGCAATACTAATTCACAAGACCAAGAAGATCCCTTAAAACTTTTCTGGCTTGCAGGTTTCACTTCACTCTCTTAATCTATTGAGGGCCAGAGTATGACTGCCGGATCTGGACTGACATTTAACCTGAGTGTACCTAGTCACTAAATTACAGTAAAATTGTCTTGAAAATAGTTTATTCCTGATAAGCTGTTTTTTGAACTTAAAATAATTAGAATTGCCATTGGCAAAAGGACAGCTTTGGATATAATTATGTTTATATTTTGTTTGTATTTTGTCTATACTTATGTTTTAAATGCATGTGTTCTGGCTAATTATTCATGCAGAAATTGACACTGGGACTGAAATAGTTTATTTTACTGCATGTGCTGTGGCTTTCTAGAGGTCTGTCTCTTTGTTTCACTTGATGTGGCAAAAGCCAATAGTGAAATAGAATTCAGTCTTGCTGAAAGCCCTAGTGAGCAAAATTTTAATCTGATTATCTGTTTTAAATGGGAATTTAATGTTTCATTTACTTTTCTTTCTTTTTGGTGTCACAGGAAGTCAGTGATTTGGCAGAGGAGATCAGAAGCATAGAAGTCACTTCTAATGTACTGTATCTCTCTACCCTTTAGGCTTCAAATGTAATTTTGGTGGTGTTTCACAAATCTGGACTTATTTCTCTCAGGGTTTAAGACCTTGAGGATTTAATATGTACCTGATTGTAGAAGTTTTTTTCTTTTGAGACCACAAATGTATTGTGCTTCTGTCTCTTTATTTTTTTCCCCCTAGTGTGTATTTGGCCCTGGACTTCAAGGAGGTATTGATAGAAGGTGCATATGAAGACTGATTATCAAAAATTGGCTGGAGTTTCTCTGAATCAAATGCAGGAATGTTAGGATAATGAATTGTTTACTGTCAAGCAATATTGATCCTTTCATGAGCAGCAACAGATCATTTGAGCAGGGAGGGAAACTTGTATGGATTTGGTAAGCTAGCAAAGCAGACTCCAAGGCTGTAAAGAGGGGTGCTTTTTCAGTGATTTTTGGAGAGGAGAGTGGATTTTGCAAGCCTGAGTGTAAGAAAGCTTTTGGACTGATTTGTAACCCAAGTATCCTAGTGTAGATTGCACTGTGGAAAAGGGATTTGTTCATGTACTGTTGGTTTTCCACCCACTGTACTCTTTTCCTTTCCTTTTCACCCGGTAAAGTGGATGCATGTCTGAAATCTCGGTGTCTGAGTGTTAGTTGAATTTATTGTCAGAGGTAAGTGATGAGCTAATGTAGTCCCCAGTGAAATCCCCTTTGAGGACACATCACAGACTGTTCTGACTTGGAAGGGACCTGCTATGAGAGGGTTTCTCCTGGAGCAAGTGCACAGATATTTGCATGGTGGTGTCCTTCAAACAGGAGATTAAAGAGATGTTGGGGTGCCTGTGAAACGATTTGAACCCAGAGAGTAAAACTGGAGTGAGCAAATGAAGTGCTACAGAAACCCAGACTTTGTAAGGAGTTCAATCTATTTATGAATATCCATCAGAAATCACAGAATGTATCAAGATTTGTTGACATCTGAATTCCTAGTACCTATTAGGCAGGATAATGGTATTTTCTAGCACACTTATTTATTCCCTAATTCTGAATCTTATTTTGAATTTGCCTCTTATACCTCTTTACTCAAGTATGCATGATTGTCCATTGCTCATTAGAAGCTCATTTCCAATATATATTTGATCATCAAGACCAGTCTCTGAGGGTGTAATTGCAGTAGATTTCCCATGGTAGTACTTCAATTATATTATATTTTAGCATTTACAGAGAAATTACAGAAAATTTGATCAAGAAGCAGTAGTATTGGGATGAAGAATTTAATACGAATGTTTTTTTCAAAGGTGAGCAGCAGCCTGATTTTTCCTGAAGAACAGAGTAATGGGACTATATTTTCAGAGTGTGTCTGTCCCAAAATGTAGGTCTCTTTTTAGTAGTTCTAAAAATTCTTACTGCTGTGCCCTGCAATTGATGGATTGTTGTATTCCTCCTACATATTTGCTTATTAAGTAAAAGCAATAATGGAAAGCTTATATGATATATGTGCATAAATAACATTTTTGTCTTTAGCACTTCAGAATTTAATTTTTTAATATCTCTTTCTCCTTAGACCATAATTTCAAAAAGTTGTGCTTTAGTATTCTAAATATTTTGCAGCTGGATGCTTCAAGGCATCTGCATGGGGAGATTTCAGCTTAAAGATACAGTACCAAATCTAGCAAGTATAGCTGACTTATTTTTTAAATGTTTGCATATTAATGTATAAAATACTTGTGTTCTTCTGTCCTTGCAATAGAAATCTATTTTGGGGGGCAAAAAACTGTAACAGTAGCAATACCTCTCCCTTTATTTCATTTTTAACTCAGTATCTGGTTGCAATTGAGAAAATGATGTTGAGCCCCTGATTCAACATCTTAAAATATTAGAAAATCAAGCTGATTCTGTGACTAGACTTTTTCATTAATTAATACTTCTTTCTCTTGTATTGGCAAAATAAGTTTATGTCTGTCCTGGTCAACTTCTCTTAGCTTTTTTTGCTCTTGTCTAGACTCTCTGCCAGTATTTATTTCCTAATGTATTTCAGAGTTGGCTCTTTTCTACATTAAACAAGAAATTACTCAATAAAATAACTTTTTATTTGGATTTAGAAAACCAACTCTTGTTTCCCAGAAAAATATTTTTATTTGGTCTTTAATTAAAAAATAATTTTTGTAATGCAAAAGGTATGTCAGTGGAAAGAGTTTTGCCAGGTTTGATGCCTAATCACATCATGGTTTGTCTCCTGTCCATAAAGAAGCAAATGAGAAGGAAGAGAAACAAAGAGAAAATAACTTTTTTTTTACTGTTCTTTTTGTTCTCCATACTGTTTTTTACCTTTTTAACTACTTAACAATTTTTGAATCAACTAGCAGTGGAAGAAAAAGGACTAATGACAAAATTTTTACCTCAGTGAGGTTGTGTTCTTCCATTTTGCAAATATAGCATTAAGAATCTACTTCATTGCACTTTCTATCCTCAGAAGGAAAGGCAGTGGTGTAGTGCCTTAAAATATCATGTAACCTGACTGAATAAGATGTGTAGGATATGGTGCAGCAGAGATTTTGTAAGCTATTTTTTTGTCCATCACCAGAAGCTTCCTGCAAGACATGCCCATAGGGGTGGTTTAAAAATTTTTTTTTTTCTATTTTTCCTATCTTTTACAAGAAGTTTGTTGTAGATGTGTTTGCTGGTTTGCTGAAGGTCAAGGACTAAATGCTGATTCAAGTTGTGTGTGTGTAATTTTCTATAATTTATAAAAAGCCTGGCATTTGCCAAAAGATGCCATCTCATCCCTTGACGTAAATACATGGAGTGGACAAATTGAATTCTGTGTTGGGCAGGGTGGACCCCCAGTGATAGATATATTTTGTAAAAGGTACTTGACTGTTCTGCTATTTGTAGACTTGCTGTTTGGCTGCCTGTTCAACTGTTTCCTGAATCACCATCTTTCAGTACAGTTACAATAGGAAAAGTGGCATTTTTAATATTGTGACTAACAGTTGTATCAGAGCTAAACATTCTGAGTGAAAGTGTCCAAGTGCCTCATTAATGTATGATGTGGAGGCAATATGGTGGGTGATAACCACAGAAATAACCTAGAATTATATTACAATGCCAGGAAATACTTGAATTCTTGTAGCTGTTTCAAAAAGATAAGTGCTTTGACCCCTAAAAACCTGATAATCTGGGGGAAAATAATATCAATAAACACTTCTTGCCTCTGGAGTGCTCTCAGACACTCTTATGTGTCTTGCTATCTATTATAACATGAATCGATATAGGAGAGTGCCTTTCAAAAGCCCTGAAGTTTGCCACCAAAAATGAATGTTTTGTTATAGGAACTAATGGAAACTTGAATAAAAAATACACAGAAAACTATTAATAATGTAAGCATACATGTAGGACTCTAACAGATGAAAGGCTGCTGGAGTGATCTGCAGGAAACACAATTCTGCTGCTGTTGCCTTTGTGTTCCATCCAGAGCTTGCCAGCTTTGATCACGGCTGTGATCAGAGCTGAAGTCCTTGCCCTCACAGTTCCTGTGGGTCATGGCTGTCAGGTATTGTGCAGGTGTGCAGGGCAAGGGGGACATGCAGAGCCTCAGAGGGGATGTGTCCAAACCAGCCAGGACAATCTGGGCCCTGAACAGAGTAGGAGAGAGCCATGGGTCATATAGATAGGAAATTATATATACAGTCAAAAGAAATGAGAATTGATCTAAAAGTTGCTTTTAATATTTTGATTACGGTGATGAAATGGGTAGAGAAAAGAGCAGAAGAATATTGCAATGCCAGTATATAAATCCAAGATGTATCCACGTCTGGTACTCTCTTTCCACACCCTAAAGAGATACTGTATGAAAACAAGGTGTATGAAACAGCTTCTAAATATCTCACACTTTGCTTGTTCACCTCTTTCTCAAACACAGTTGTGATAGAAGTCACTAAAACCATAAGTGTTTAGAAGAAGAGCAAAGCATTTGCTAAGTATCACAAGATAAGGTATAGGGACATATAATAAAGTCACTAAATTTTAATCAGACAGATCTACAGTTAGTTATTACCCTTAAGATGTTTTAGATGCTGTGAAGTATTTAATCAGAAAGGAATAAATTAATATTGGTATTGCTAGCTAAAACAGCGCATTTGAAGTCATTCAAAGAGAGCAAATGGATTTGGAGAAGTAAATAATATGGGGAATGATTTGAGACATGGATACAGACAAATTCATGAAGGTAAACCATCAAAATAGAAATTTAGTGACAGAAGTTGGAGAAAGGTATTGTTTATAACCCACTCTTGCTTCTGGAGTTTCTAATGGACAGCAAAATGACAGCATGCACACAATGTGGTTTGATGACAGATATAGAGTCTTTTGATATATGACCTCAGAAAAAAATTGATAGGAGAGCTTATTTGGGTCACAGCCCTGCTTTCTACAGTGCTAAAATAATGGGCTGTACAGTATTGTGTCTGATTTCATAGATTCCAGTGTTTAGACTAACTGAAAGAGAGACTTAGGCAGAAGTAGCCCTATGAGGATTTATGCCCTATAGGGACAGGGCTTCTTCATTTGTGCCCTTTCATCTAGAAGGGGAAGAAATCCTGTAATTTCTTTGAGGAACAGTTCATTAATATTGTAATATTTTTGGTAACAGCTGGGGTCTTTAGGGTAGATTTAAAATGATAGATGATGAGTTTGTTGCTGGGCTGAATTCTTGACTCACTTTGCCATTTCTGCCACGTGTCTTTCATCATGTTGAACAAGAGCATCTTATAAAAAACAAGTTTCTTCTTGACATCTCTGATGTAAGAGTGAAGACACTGAGAGACAGTTCCCCTGTTTATAATGACAGGCTCCCTGCAACTTGCTTTGGGAGACCTGCATACAACTATCCCAGAGAGGGAGGCTATGCACCAAATTTTTATTTCCCAAAACCTAGAGATTTTTGAATTGTTCTATCACGAAGCACATTCCTCTGCACTAAAGAAAAGTCTGTATATAACTAGAAGTTCTGAGAGTAATTGAGTAGCTGAAATTAGAAGAAAATAATCAAAACCCAGCATGAGAAGAATTGTGCTGGCATAGACTACTAGTAAGACAAAACCTTGAGCAACAGTTACTGGATGAGATGGGGAAAATTATAATCCATTTTATTTTAATACAATTTTGGAAGGTCTTTAGCACCTCAAGATAAATTTGTTTTTAAAAAAATAAACCCAGAAAGGATGTTCTACTGACTGGGCAAAACTGCTATTTCAGGTGAGACTAAAAGAAGCACTGCCTCTCACCACTGAATATAAAGACCTATTTTATGGATCTGCAGACTGGCTTAATCTCAGTGTTCAGGCATATGCTGCTGTTTTCATACCTTAACAAGTTACTGTGTGTTAGGTGCCATGAAGTAACTGAGTTCACCCAGGCTGTCATAAAATGTGAGATACAACAACGTCGTAATTGATAGTGCTTTCACAGAGAGGGATGGTGACAATGGCAGTGAGTGAGTGACGGTGTTTAACAAGTAGGAGCAAAGAAATCTGGAGTTTCTATCTCCATCCCAACATTGTTCAAATATTTAATGCAATTCCTTTTTGCATTAAAATGGTAAGTTGTTCAGGGATGAAGAAATGGATGTTGATTTGAAACTCTTTGGACATTGCTCTTTATGTGTGGGCAGGTGCTTTGTTATGAGATAAAGATGCCTCCAGCCCTGTCTTAAAATTAAAAATCACTTCTGACCAGAAAACTGTTAGGTTCCTAATCCAGAAAGGAAGGCTTTGAATCCTTCTCTGCTGTAACAATGAGAGAGCTGAAGTCAACTCCTTCACACTGGTGTCTCTTTTCACCTGCTCTCTGTTGATATCAGATTTGACATTCCAGCAAATGTCAGATGCACAGTGGTGTTCAGGTGTATTCAGTGTATTAATTAAGTGTATTTAGTAGTTGATTTAACCCCCAATAACCATGTGAAATGTAGCTGGGTCATGGAATTCTAATAATGAGTCTAGAAGATTCAAATCAAGTATATATAATATAAAGGAAAGAGTTTTTAAAATAGAAATCATGAGGAGTAATGTAATCCAACACAGAAAACCAGAAGTGTGTACTGAGAGAATGCGTTCATGGGTTTGCAATTTTTTTCATCTTTCCCTCAGTATTTCTCCACCTAGACAATATTCTAACTTTGGATCTGACAAGATGCTTAAGTATGAGAAATAAGCAAAAAATCAACAGACCACATAGCTGTGATTTACTGTGCTGTCAGTAGTACTGGATGCAGTGTAGGAATGTTGGCTGTTTGAAAGCACTGGAAGACTCATCTCTTGCTCATCTATTTGACTCAGTGCATAAGAATTTGCTGTTTTATTGATTGCCAATGCCTCAGCTGCCAAAATGTCTTCTCTTTGATGTGTTGTGGCTTGAAAGGATAGCAACTGCTTGTTTTTCAGCTCCCCAAATTTTAATTGTCTTTTTCATACTTGATTTGGAAAATGTGCCATCAATGAACCTCTGGTTATGTCACATCTCCTAGGTACCTTACGGATGTGTTTATTATCTTTTCCTGCTTTCCCAGCCTCTTGGGGACAAAAAGCTACTAGAGTAGCCAATTGTCACATCTGCTGAGTTTTTCAGGATTTCAGGATGGTTCAGCTGCAGTTTTATGCACAGCTCACTGTGTTATTTAGTCTTTCTCTTGTATTTACAAGAACTGCATGTCTATTTTACTGTATCTTAGCTAGAAAAGTGTGAAGCCTCAGATTTGGAAATCAAGAAATACCCTGAGTACTTGAACTAATGAAGTCTATTTTGTATTAATTTGAGTCTTGAGGTTGATTGATGTTGATGCTAAAGAAAATGAGAACGTGGTTGCTGTTCTATTGCTGAACTTTGGAAGGGTGCTGTGTCTTGTAGATTATTAAGTGTGAGCTTACACTGTGCACCTTTTGTCACTTAGAGCACCTACACAGGCTTGATCCTTGACATGGGTGCTTATTCATGCAATGAAGCTAATAAGTTATTTTTTAGATTACTATAAAACTCTCACATCTGTTTGGTTTAATATTTTTAAGGGTGGAAAAACATGTAAAACTCAACATTCCTGTAGAGACATTATAGCATGCTACTGTTCTTAAAAGAGCTAAAATTTTAGGAATTAAAGATCATATTACTTTGAGTAGGGTAAGTAATTTTCTTAGGTAGTTTTGAAAATTCAAGTAGCAGATCATTTGAGATTTCTTTTTTTTTTTTTTTTAATAAAGATAGGTGGACTATATTTCTGCCTGTTCTAGTCCTGATCTCATTATAACTCAGAATATTCATGGTAGAACTTTGGGATTTTGAAATTAGATTAGTAACTTTAAATTAGCTTGTGACCCATATGGTTAATCTCAAACTTTTATTTATTGGAATTAATAAATCTTTTGTTAAAAAAGTTTAAGCTGGAAACTTGCTTGTGTGGTTTTTTGTAGCATTCTACTCATCATTGTTTTAGGTAAATTAATGTATTCTAGAATAATATTATACGGCAACATATTTACTTAATTTCAGCTTTGCAGTAGACCAGTGTAGAAATAAAAAAAAAAGTTACAAATTCTCATATCATTGCATATTTTAATGTCCTATGATAAAAATATTTTGTGTACCCTACTGTTCAAGAAAACTTCTTCTAAAAAGGGAAAACAATATTGAGAATAAAGATACTATTGATAATTCTTTCCCTGTGTGATATTTTAATAATGAAATGATAGCATAAGATCTAAACAAACAAGTATATTGTGCCACCATGACAAATATAATGCTTTGCCTTCACAATTGCCCCCTAGTTTGGCCAGCAGTAATGAGAGAACCACTAGAGTCCCAAATGACAATTAGAGCAGGGTGCCAGCCCTTACTGACAGTAAAATGAGATGATTTTGTTGTAAAAAACACCAGTGCCGATCTTCAGATCTTAGATCCTTGTCTTAAGCAGTTGGCCCATCTTTGGGATAGATATCTGTGGGAAGACAGTTTGTAGGGATAGTGCAGAAGGCAGTTTTCCTCAGTGAATTGCAGCTGTACTGATTGTGAGGAGTGAAAACAGCCTTGCCTGCCCAGTGAGGGTGGCTGTTATAAAAGAGTGGGGTAGCTGGCCACAAGTTGCAGCTGGAGCTTGAGACTCAGAGCCTGCTGCAGTTTGGGATGGAGTGTGCTGGCTGTGCCGTGGGGAGGAAGGGACGTGTCTGTACAAGGGACAGATGAGGTGAGGAGATGCTGTGTGAGGGACAGACAGGGTTAGGTGGCTGGGTAAGGGGTGGGTTGGGGTTAGCCAGTCAGGTAGAAGGAAGAAGGAAACTTGCAGAGAGGAGGGAAGGAGTCGGTGCTGCGTGGAGCTGCCTAGGAGGAAAGGAGTCAGAGTTGCCTGAGAGAAGACATGAAAAGTTTTTAGTGAAATACTCGTGTTGGTGCCAGTCATGTCCATCTTGACATAATTACCCCAGGTATCCTGACTTAATTTTTGTTTTTTTTGTAAAAGTGTCTTTGCTGACTATAGGTGCCGCTGAAAAACACAGAAAACTTGATTTGCTTGTTCACTTGGATTGTAACATTACATCTTTTGTATTTATGAAAACTCAAACAACTTGAATGTCCTTTCACTACAGGAGAAAGGCAAATATATATATATTTTAAAGGGACGAAAATAATCTGATGAGGAAAAAAGTAAGGTGCTTCTCAACAATTGTTTATGTGTGTGATGACATCTAGCAGTTCTCAATTGTTAGTGTGAGTTGTTTCACTGAGGGAGAGGCAAAATGATCTCAATTTACTTTGCAGTTATTTCAGGATACCTTGAGGTAAGAATGTGCTTGAGGATAGGTAGAGCAAAGCAGTTGGTGTCCAGTAACTTATTACACAAGGGTAAACCAGCCATTTGCTGGAGCTCTGTTTTTAAAATCTGTCATGCTGCTCAAATTCTGCTGTGTTATGTTTGCTGGTTTTTCAAATAGATTTGGGCAGCCATGCTTTGGTTTGCAATTAAACAGACAATTTCTTTAGGCATTTTTTTCTGCTTCACTGAAGTAAAAAAAAATGGTTTATATCCATTTATTACATTCACTGGCAGTTTCATTACTCTGAATATTCAAAACTTGTGGAAGGAGAATTACAGCTGGAAGAAAGCCAAGGATCTCATTGTTAATGGTGTTTCAAAGAATCATATTCTGAATTATCTGATAAAGGTTACATTTTATTAGATTAATTGATAGCTTTCCTTATGGGTTGGACATAGAGTTGAATTGCCAAATGAAAAGAGTAAATGTTTACTTCTAGAAAGAAGTTGCTTCTATTTTATTTTCAGTATGATACAGCTTTTGGCTTTGGCCTTCTAAACCTTGATTAATCCCAATTTTGTCTCATAGCTGGTAGTTAGTTCATAATGATTGACACTGACATAGCTGCCAAATTCTTGTTTTATGCAATAGAGAAATGTTTTTTCCTGCTTGCACTTTCTTAAGTGATGGGTAAGGAAGCCCTGATTGCTCTGGCTTCCAGGACCTCTGTTTAAAGCACTTTTTATTACTTTTTTGTTGCCCATTCTATTAAATCCCTGATACTCGGGTCTCAGACTGGTGTAGTTCATTGCCTATGGGCAGCTCATTTTATGAACCATGATGGCACATCCATCCTCCTGACAGGTTGTGACATTCCAATTCCTGTAGGGACTGGCTGTGATCACAGTGGTCACAGTGCCCTGTCAGGCAGTGTGTCACTGTGGCCTGCTGCATGTGGTAGAAGAATTACTTATGAAGAGCATCCTTAAATTCAGGTGTCCCAGGCAGCTTTTAGGGAGCAGCCATTTAAGCTGGTGGTAGCTATGTGATCATGGTGCTGATTGTGTTCTATTTTTACATCCTCATGTGACAAAAAGCTCTCATTCATCCTCACTCTCCTAATCAGTGTTTTAGCCACTTTTATTTCTGTTGTGCTCAGTCACAGTTGGAAAATGAATGTATTTTTCAGCGCATCTGTTTTGAAGCAAATCTTGTTTTGAAGAAGAATAGTGTCTAAAGATGCAATATTAAGATGATTTTCTTGTCTCTTATGGGTTAATTAGATGAGTTAATATAACTTAGGATTTTTTCTTTAATTTAAAATTTGCAGAATAATACTATAAACACTTTTGTTCATTGGAGCAAAGAAGTGTTCTGAAGATACCAGAATTGCCACTGAAAGTAGCAAAAAAGAAAGACTAAAAAACAAACCTGAATAACCACAGGTTACAGATTTAGCCTTACTCTACAGGGATGTATTTCTTGATTGTATTTATTTGTACTTCAGTGCTGCTTGAGAGTTCCTATTGCCTCTGTCTCTGTGGTTCCCATCTTGAAAAAAATTGCTTTCTAAACAGCCAACACTAGCAGTGGGAGAAAGGAAGTGTAATCCCCATTTTACAGTTGAAAAGAGGCAGAAATGGAGTCTGACTGTTCTCAGCTCACACAGGATATCTCTGGGAGAGCCAGAAATTGAACCCAGATATGTTACTTGAGTCCTACTGAGTCTCAAGACAGTCTTTTCTCAAAACAGAAGAAAATGCATTTATTTGATATACTCATCTCAGTGCTTTTCCTGTGGATACTATTTGGAACATCTGGGGATTTTAAAATTTAAATTTATCTTTTTTTTCTTGCTTTTCATTTCATATTAGCACTAATATTTAATGTGAGATGGAATGAAATTTACAGCTTCATTGTGTGAAGGATTGAATTAGAATGAATTTTAATAATAGTTTGAACATAATTAAACAATTTTTTTCAAAGAGATTACATTTTTAGATAATCTTTATTGTCATTGCTATGTAAAAGATTTAAATCTGTTTCCATCTCTTTTTCATAAATTGATACATATGCAAAAACAGATGATATTTCAGATGTGCTTAAAAGGAAAAATATTTTTCCTGCCTACTTTATTAAAAGCAGATAATGGCCTAGAATGTAGGTTTTAATTATTTTCCTTCTAAAGCATTCAGAAGTTGATAATTTTTAATGAACCATGCAAATCTTGAAAATGGTGTGTCTGATCCTGGTTATATGTGTTGGATCTTTCCATGATCTCATCTGGGAGATAGGTTTGCTTTTGTATTGGGGAATTTCTTCAGCAGTGTAGGTGCAAAATCAGTTTTACTTTTATGGATTTAAATTTCTCCTAAGATCTCTTTTTACCTGAACACATGATGAAATTGCCTAAGTCCCAGCCACTTGAATAACTCGACATATTTGAGAACCACAACAATTTACATTGTAACTGGAAAAATTATCTCAGGGAGCCATGGAAAGTTGAAAACTTTGGACTATGTTAGTTTTTAATAACTGCAGGCTATTTCAGAAGTAGTGAGTGCTCCTGGACACAAGTGCAAAGTATCAGCCTTTGACATCATTGTGGCAGCTTGGCGTTGTTAACAGGTTAATGTTCACTCTAAAGAGAATTTAAACAATCTGATGAATTCTTAATATAAGGACTGGATTTATTGGGGTTTTTTTCCCCATATGTTAGTTGAGTTGCAAGCTGGTGTAATATTGTCTATGGCTGTAGGCAACAGCAAAAAAAAGTGACCCAAACATTAGTTTTGTACTAACACATCTAAGAGGAGAGTTGCAGGTGGAAGACAGGTTTGGCACAGTGTTCAGGAGCTCATCTGTAGCCTTGGCTTTAGACTTACTGTTCTATTTTTTGGAGCTCTCTGGAGGATCTACCTGGAATGTCTCCAGGTGGAACAAGTAGAACCACTTTGAAGAGAAGGTGAATGAGCCTCAACTGACAAATTGGTGTCATCACAAGTAGTACTGGCAGAAAGATCTTGCAGATTTACATCCTGCAGTGTTTTATCTTGAACTGAAACCTTAGGAAACAATTGGACTGGCTGGCAAACCATCCATGTTTGTGAGTGTGATTCTTAAACAAGCCCAGTTTATATTATACCATATTCAGTTTGCCTTTGGAGAATTAACTGTGATGTGAAGGGCACCTTGGAATACATCTGTCTTAGGATTCTACTGGAAAAATGTTTCACAGGTTACAATTGTCCAGGCATATGGAATAGTAATTGTTTGCAAATATATTTTATGCTTTTTAGCTTGGGTCTGTCAGCTGCAATGGCTGGCTGTGCCTGTTTGGTCAAGGGATGTATTATAGAAACAGACAGACTATTAAATGAAAAAATGGGGATGAAAACAAGAGGCCTAAATACAAAATATACTTTTTAAATAGTGACTATGGAAATTCTGTAACCGAAACCACCTTGGATTTTTTAGTAGTGATCATACTGCCTTACTATTTATTCACATGCTTATATGGATTCATGTTACTTTCTGCTTTCTTTTCTCTGTGCAACAGTCTCTGAATATACTGTGCACTGCATGAGGAGTAGCTAAAAAAGGAGCTTGTAATTGTGTACTTGCAGTATACTTCCATTCAGCTCTTAGTTATTAGACCAAGTTGTGGTTTTTTGTTTTGTTTTTTCATTTTTTTTTTTTTGTGAGTTTCAATAGTTCATTGAAGGTTAGATCTTGAAATTTTGCTAGCTTTAGTTCTGATGTAGCCGTGCTGTAGTACACTGTGTCAAAATGATTCTCAGATCACCTTGGCTAACCATTGCTGCCACCTTGGTGAGGACCAGAGAAACCACAGAAACATTACAACTGACACAAATTAATCAATTTTATTTGCTTATCTCTTTTCATCTGGTAATTAAAATGGAGTGTTTAGTTCAGCAGAAAACCTATACACAAAGGACATTGATTTGTTTTGATAGGCTTATTGGAAGACAAATAAGCTTTTGAGTTACTAGTAACTTAGGAATGGGAATGATGATAAAATACTGTGAAGTGCTTCATAAAACTAAGTTCTGAGCGAGTCTGTGGCTGAAGCTCAACATCCAGTCATCTTTATTTTTTTTTTAATCTAATCTAAACAGTTTTAATTATTTTCACTTCCACTATGCCTGAAAAGAGTGGGGGTGGTTCCTAAAGTGCAAGGCATTCTTCTGTGCATGGCATGGGCAGCACTGAGCAGGATTTAATAATTAATTAAATACATCAGTTTCCAGTCAAACAAGCTCAAATTGGTTTGCATCAAATAGCATAGATCACACAGCATTTTTTATTATTGTGCTTGTAAAGTGAATGGATACATTCAATAATAGGGGAAATGCCCTTTGTGATTGAAAACATGAATTTTTTTCTTTCTTGTTACTAGGTTTGCAGATAATAACCTTAATGTTTTCGGTGTAACAAGAACAATTGAATTGCTAACACTAAATAGGCTTGTTTTGAATTTGGATTTATTGTGAAAGCATGAGTAAAGACCTTATCCAACAATTGGAAAGCTGCAGTTCTTTGAAACTCAGATCTACTCCAAGAAACTAGAATATGAAAAAACTGTTGCAAACAATTTTTGAACTGGGCTTTGTTCTCATGTCTACACATTTTATCTTCAGTACTCTTAAAGGAAATTTCTATGAATATCTCTAGCACTTGGCAGTGGAGCAAGCTTAAAATGTAACTGACAAACTATAGAATAGAACTAGTTCCTTCCTGAAAATTGTTCTTTTCTGTCACTTAAATATTATTTTGTGGAGAAGAAATTTATTAATTCTTCTCTGAGAACTTAGGCATTCTTTTGATTTGCAGGGGAAAGAGACTTTACGGAGATAAGCCCTTCTGAACATAAAAATCCATACTTCCTTGATATGCCAAGTATATATATATATATATATATATATATATATATAAAAACTTGCCATATAGTTGAGTATTAAAAACAAAGAAGAGTCAGAGCGTGACCCTGATGTCTAATGTGTCACCTTATGTGTATGAGATGTGTCCCTAAGCAAAGTAAATAACATTCTGAACTGTGACCAAACTAGGAGATAAATTAATAGACCACGTATTTCAGACTGTCCTCTATGGCCTCTACGCCTTCTAGGACAAAATCTGACATTGATCATTGACTGTCTCCAAAATGAACTTTTATAATAATATTTCCTCTGTTTTCTGTCCAAAAATGCTACAGAGTCTGGGGTATACAAAAAATTGAACCAAAGAAAGAATTCCAGCTGAGGTCAATAATAGTATCGTTTTATATAAGGAGGTTTCATATTAGAGTTTGGTGTCCCTGACATCAGACCTTTGGATTAATGGGAAGGTCAAATTCCTCGTGTAGACCCAATACTTGTTTTTTGCATTAATGATACTTAATGTTTATGTAATTGATATAATGATAACAAATATTTAATAATAAATAACTGCCGCTTTACTGAGAAATATAATATAAAGCATTGCTTATACAGGGAAGAGCAGGAGTATTGTACAGGAAAGAATGGAGTAGCCTTTAGAACTGGAACACTTGGGTGAAATTTGCATTTCAAGATGAGGAAATGTCTGATTCCAGTGATCTGTTTTCCCTTTGATGTGAAGACATGTGAAGAGAGCTGCCTGATGGTCTTGGTCCAAGACAGTGAGCCAGCAGTGTGATTTAGCTCTTGTTAAGGCAAGCACTTGTTCTGTATTATCTAGGAAGCTGTTTCCAGGACAAGCAAAAGTATTGATGCTCTTGCAAAAGGCAGTGCTAAACTTTGGAGTCCCAGGTGCAAAAATGAACATGTGTCTAGAGGAAAGGGCTTGTCTTCCTCCAGGAAATGGGGCAAGTACAGCTAATTTTTCCAGGAGATGAAACTTGAGGAGTTTGTAGGTGTATTCTATGAAAGCATTATGGATGTAAAATTCAACATAGAAAAGGGAAGATATTTAACCTGCAAGTCAATCATAACATAAGAAACTACAAAATAGCTGTAGGTAAATTCAAGATAGAAATTAAAGGCATGCAAGCCTCGGACAGCATTTTTCCTACATCACTGCACTTATTCTATTACAAATCTGTTTTAAAAATAGGCACAGTTTTGTCCCTGCTTTCAAACTCCTGTTAGAAAGCTTTCAGCACCCAAATGAATTGCACTCTGAAACTGCTGCCCACAAAATGAAGTGTAGGTAAAAGGTCCAGCTCTTTTACAAAAGAAGTTGTGTCCACAAATAGGATTGTGTGATGTGCTTAGCTTTGACCACACAGAGCTAACCTGCTGATCTGTATGAGCGCTATGCCCTTTCCTATTTCTGTTACTCCCTTAAATTCCAACATATCTGATGTTTTCCCTGAATAGGTTACTCTTTTAAGTCTGTTTTTGAAAATTCTTCATAAGGAATAGTGGCCACATTCCTTTTTTGTGTTTATCTCTTTGCTTGAATGTGGCAACAGTGAATTAGCATAAATGGTCTGAGGAAAGTAGTTAATATAGATTAATTTGTATTCTTCTTTAATCCTTTGAATTTACCTCCTTGAAGATACATCAAAGATGAGTTTAGTTCATAAACGCGTTCAGAAGATGAATACAGTCGGGGGAAAGAATCTTATTTTGTGGTATTTTTAAAACCAGAAATAAATCCTTTATAATCAGTAATTGACCTACATGATATGTTTTTTCCAGTTTATTTCAGATCCTTGTGCCAGCAACCCCTGTCACCATGGTAACTGCAGCAGCAGGAGGGATGGCTACCTCTGTCTGTGCAGTGAAGGCTTCCAGGGAACAAACTGTGAGCGCTCCCTCCCCAGCCTTGCAGCCTCCGAAGGGCCAGAGGCCACCTCAGCCCAGCACAGCAGCCCAGCCTCGTCCACCCTGGAGCCTGACGTGTCTCTGCCCCGCTCCAGAGCCACTGTGACATTGCCCACGTGGCAGCCAAAGGCAGGACAGAGAGTTGTGGATCTCAAATGGGATGAAATAGAGGTGAGAGAATGCTGTCAAAGCAAAAATTCACTGGCAAAAAAAAAACCTTTAAAGTGTTGCTTTTAAGTTGTCATTTGTGCGTGATTTCATGATGCCCTCGTAAGAAGACTGAAGGTATGATCTCTGTCCCGAGTTAATATGCTGGTAAAATTATAACAAAAACCCATTTGGTCCATGTTACGAGTAATAGACTGAAGTTGGCTAGTGTGTGTTGCATTAGATAATACTTTGAAATGGGATAATACTGTTTCTTCCAGTCAATTATGTGACACAATATCTCCAAAAATCAAATAAATTTAGAAAATTGTAAGAGTTAAAGCAATACCTTTAACATATTTTTTTGTATTTTCCTTTATATTCATATTTTGCTGCATGTTCCTGCATTATTAAGAAGACTTAGTTACTTGAGGATTAAAAGTGCTAGTTAATACATTACACAGGGCACAACTCTAGGGATGAAATGGCAGTGGTGGAAACTTTTAAATGCTTAAATTTTAAACATTTGCTGTAACTCTTACAAACAAATCTCTGTCAACACAATGTCTGGTAAAACTACAGCTGGAAAGCACGCACCATACGATCCTTAAGAAATGTGATCTTTGCTTTCCACTGTGTTGTACTCTAGCCTATTTGCTAAATGTTTTGGCTGGATGCAAGTATCTGCAAAAATAAAATAAAAACCCTCCCAAACTGTCAAACTTAACAGAGTCATTTTTAAAATAATAATCAGCTTAGTACCAAGTGCTAGAATAATGAAACTTGTTGCTGAAAAATATTTTAATTTCTAAGCTTAGGAGGAGATTTCATTTCTGTGACATCATTTTCTTATTGGGAAAAGCCTTGTAATATAATTATATTTCAGTTTATTGAGGAATTAGTAGGCAAATTGTCAGTTGTATCTTTTTTGGAAATGTTTCAATGAGTTTGATTGTCCTGAAGTGTTTCAACATATTACATAATGAGAAAGTGAGCAGGCAGGAGTTTAAACCTGGAACAAGTGAATTTTTCATCACTCTTTGCTAGCCCAAACAAATTTGTTGATGTTTCCACTGTAAAATTTATTTAATCAATTTTCTGAAAGTAGAATCAGCTTATGTAAAATGTGTTTGGTGTGTTATGACTCTCTGATTTTTTGCTGAAGTGTAAGTATTTATAGGGCTTTATTTCATTTCGGTGGGAGTGCTGGTGGGAAATATCTGCAGCATAAAGCTTTATTTCCTGGAATTCCATCTCCCATATCTATTATTTTACATTAGAGCATATGTCAGGCACCAAGGATGGAGTTTGGAGAGAGCACTGCAGCAGAAGCAAACAATGATCTGCTCTTATTACTTAGTTCAAATGCAGTCTCATCTCTGCATGGGTGGTCCATATGTCCTGATCAATTAAGGGCATGCTCTTCCCTGTATCAGAGTTCCCTGGTCTGTCTTCCTCAGTCTGTGGTATGGTGTTGTATAAGGAACATTTCTGCCTGGTTTGCATTTTAGGTAGATTCAGTAAGAATTTCAGTCAAACAGATCATTCACAAGTAGGTATTTCAGTAGCTGAAATTCACCCTTCTGCATGTCATCTGTTACCTGAGAAACACAGATAGGTTAGCAATTGCCAGTGCATGACTAACACTAGCATGGAAATTACTTGCTATCCTATTATGAAATTGTTTGTGTTGATATGTTTTTAATATACTGTGATGGGTCTTGTATTTTTGACAAGCTCTCCAGTGTGGCATAATGACCTTCTACCTTGTTCTTTGGAAGCCACAGGAAGAGAGATGTTTATCTGAAATAAAGAGATTCCAGTTGCTGAATCAAGACATTGTATCTGATCTATATTAACTGAAGAGAGTTCATTTGCCTGAAGGTCTGTGTTCCAAAGCCTCTTTGGTGGGGGTTTCAAAAGTAAAAGGTGTTAATAACAAAACCACTACCTTTCCTCATAGCTGTAAACTTCACAAAACTTGATTCTTCTTCGCACTCTTGAAAGGAAGAGAATAAAGTAGCTGTAGGTTTTATATTGCAAAAATGTTCTAATCTTTGCTGAGATTCAGAGGACAACAAATACCAATATTTTTTGTTGTTTGCTTTTTATAAATCTTCCAAGACAGTCTGTTTTCCAAATTACTCTATACTAATACTGGAACTGCTTTAATGTTCTTCAGACCCTTTTGTCTCAGAGAAAAATTTTGCCAGGCTCTTTCCACAAGCAAGCTTTCTACTAGATAGCTTTTACTATCTTGCAAGGATGAAGTTTCCACAAAAGTTTTTCTGGGAAGTTTTGGGAACACAAAGAATGAACACCTGAGAGACGTAAGTGGTCTAGGAGAGGCATGATGTGTACTTACAGTTGGACAGGTTTTCTGTATCTCTTGGGTAGCAGGGATACATTTAGCACTGCTTGCTGGAATGAACTGTCTGGGCCAGTAGGTAAAATACAGATGTCTTTGGATACAGTTTTAGTTCTTAGAGTGGTCTTCATAAAAGAAATTAATCTTTTATTGATATACAGATTAAGGAAAAAAACCATAGATCATAAGCAAGAATATTTTCTCTCAGTTGATTTTCTTTAGTATAGTATGAATTTCTTTGTGCTCATCCATTGAAAGATATTTTTTTTTCCTATTTGAAACAACTGGTTCCCCTTGCAAAAGAGAACCAGCTAACAAACCACGTTTCCCCAGTTCAATCTTTTGCATTACAGGGTATAAGAGATACTGATTAGCCTGTAATGGGGGGGAAAAGAAACCATATGATTAATCCTACTCAATTAATGAATTTAACAAAGGTTTCAGTGTACAAAATCAACCATAAGAATATCAGTACCATACTCTTACATACAGCTTTTAATAATAGACCTGAAATTCTTTTCAAAGGAAATCAGCTGTATTATTCCCATTTTACAGACTGAGATACTGAAGCACAGAGCAGTGAAGTGATTTGCCAGGTGCACAGCCAGAAATTAGAATGCTGAGCATGTGAGTCCTAGTCTAACCTTCTATTTATACTGCAATTTTGTGCTCACGTTCAAGGGTTTGGAACTAATGATTAGAGGCTACAATAAACTTCTAATTCCCCTTGCAGTGGGGACAGCATTTCTTTTTGTGTGTGTCCTTAGTCAGTAAATTGCAAGCCTTTACAAGGAGTGTGGCTGAATCAGGTGTAAAATCCTAGAAGACATTGCTCCTGCTATGCAGCAATGGCAGAATTATTCCTTAAGCATGTTCTTGAAACAGGAACCTTTAAGTCTTGACTACTTTGTGTTGCTAAATATTTGTGCATTATTTTTTTTGTCCAATTATGGTATGGATGCAGAAGGAGGAACAGGACAGAATCTGAACAAAAGCAGAGGAGAGATCCATTTGAGATTGCTAAATACAGAATACAAACTTGATCCTTAGAAATGACATCTTAGGAAAATCTTTGACTTGGAAATGGGTGAAGGTTAGAGTATATATGCTTGCTTTTTTCTTACCCTATTTTCTTGGCATTCCGTCTTAGGACTGCTGTCAAAGTGCTAGAATGTGTGTAATGCTGGTTTGAGTTATGGCAGCTTTTCTAACTGTATATAAGATTTGTTTTGGAAATCTCTATAATTTTTCTTTTGCTCAGACAAAAAGATATTCTAGTAACACATAAGGAGAATGAAGGAAGCACAGATTTTGGTAGAATAATATTAGATTTCTTCTAGGATAAATCAGTAACTTCACCTACTGTCTCCTCTACAATATTAGTTTATGGAACTTTTTGTTTATATAGACACCATTTTCATACACAACTTGGCGTAAGCATCTCTGGATAGGTGCTGCTCTTTATTATATTTATTTTCTAAATAAAACCCTAAATGTCTCTAAAAGCTCAATATGCTTAAACAAAACTTACGTGAAGTTTATACAAACCTCAGTTTATGATGTTCCATTTTAAAATCATATTTAATAGATAGTAATGAATACTAGGTTTCCTAAAAGAAAAATTCATTAAGACAGAAATTCTAGAGAGTACAGTTACATCAAGATATTGAAGGTCTTGTCTTCTGAAGCTATATTGGTGAGTGGACTCAGGATTTTTGGTTATCCAGAGCTATTTCTAAAAAGTATCTGGATTCATTTAGTTACTCCTTCAGGAATCATCCTATTTTTAAGTCCTAGAGAGTATGAGGGGAAAAAAGAAAAAGCCTGATGTGTTTACTGCCTTTCAGTGTTTTGGTGTAGAAATATCTACAGCTTACCTGACGGTCTTAGGTTGAAGTTTGTCTCAGCTTATCCTCCACTCAGCTGAACTCACACACTGCATGCGATGATTTGACTGTGTGGAATTTTTGCTCAGTGAACATGTTTACAAAGTGTTTACCTTTCTTGTGAGAGCAGCTCCATACAATCTGGAATATAATTGGCTATTAATTGTTCATGAAAGTAATCTTTATTGTATGACTGGGCTGTGATCTAAGCAGAGGAAAAGAACTAAGCCCCACACAGCCACTTGCTCACTACCCCATTCAGTGAAATGGGGGAGAGATTTGGAAGGCTAAAAGTGGGAAAATTCATGGGGAGATGAAGACAGTTCAATAATTTTAAAAAAGGAGAAATAGAAAGCAACAAAGGAAAAACCTGAACAAAACAAGCAATGCAAAAAGCCCCAGCTACTCACCACCAAGTAACTGCTGCTCAGGCAGTCTCTGAGCAGCAGCAGCTCTGGCCAACTTCCACCCCCAGTTTTACTGCTGAGCATGACCTGCTGTGGTGTGTCCCTTTGGTCAGCTGGGATCAGCTGTCCCACTGTGTTCCCTCGGCACCCCCAGCCTACTCGCTGGTGGGGCGCTCTGAGAAAGAGAAAACGCCTCGATGCTGTATGAACATTTTAGTGATAACAAATGTTAACACCTGTTATCAATCCTGCGTTCATCACAAGTCCAAAACACAGCACTATGCAAGCTATTGTGGAGAAAATTAACTCCATCCCAGCCAAAACCAGTACAGACTGACTGAATGTCAGATTTTATGAAGCTGACAGTGAATTTGGTGGATGGTTTGGGACGAGAAGGCAGCTTGCTAATATGATCATCTGGGTAATCTATCTGTCATTTTGTAAGAGAACCTCCTGTGCCTGCTGATGCATCTGTCTCTTGGTGTGATGTTGGAATTGATAGTCTGTGACAGAAAAACAAAGTTTTATTAATGCTATCTGGAGAATTGCCGTGCGTTGGAATGCGCTGGGTCCTCTCGGTGCTGTGGTTGCTGACTCTACAGAGTGACTCTTGCTCAGATGAGCAGAGAAACAGACTGCCAGCACCAGAATTCACTGGGTGGATGTGCAGCCTTCCTTACACCAGCTTTCAGTGCTACAATAACTGGTAAGCCTTCTTCATCTGATATTGTTTTTGGATGCAGTCTGTCAGTCTCCCCCTGGTGTTCTCCAGACAGGCACTACTCCTACTCTAAACACTTCTGACTTCTTCTCCCGTTACAAGTAAACCTTGATTTTTCTTTCTTTTTCTGGTTTTCTTTCAGGCATTGTCCTATCTGAAAATAAATAAGTGCAGTGATGGGGAGGTTAAGCTAAATGACACTAGATTTTTCAGAACCAGTAGTTTTTCTGTGCTACAGTGCAAGCGTACTGCTGGAACTGCTTCTTTTTTTTTTTTTTTCTTTTAGAATTTTGTTCTGAGTTCAATTTCTGTGCTAGAAATGATCCTGCTTTGTTGCTTGACAACTTGACAATAAGTAGATAGTACTAGATCCCACTCTTATGGTTCTATACTGTTGCTTTTTATTTTCTTACTTATCTTTTCAATTTTTTATTTGCCAAAAACTGTTCAAGATCTATAGTTAGAATCTAACTTTCTTTCTTTCATATATTTTCCCTTGCATAAAGAAGACTGCTAAACATGTTATGCATGTTATATTTCTTAGAAAATAAGGGATACCTCTTGCCACACTTATAGGGTCAGAAGAGAATAAATCCTGCAGGCCCTATTCTGATAGAAAAGTAGTTATAGGTCTGGAAAAGCAAAAATTGCATGTTATTAAATTTGCTTTATTGAACTGAAACTTAATATGATATTCTTTGGAAAACATGTCTGAAAGAACTATCATTTACAAGACCATTCCTCATACTGCATTTGCCATGACAGTTTCTGTCCTGTTGACGAACTGAAAGGTTTTCTTTCTTAATGACCATACCAGTTTTCATGGAGCACCACCCTAGAACACAGCCTAGCTTTTCTCAAAAAACTCATTTTCTCAATCCTTTCATAACATAATGTCTTTTCAAGTACATTTAAAATTTTAGTTTGTGGGGTTTTTTTAACTTTTAGCCACTGATCTTTGCTGTAGGATGAGTTTGTATCCATCTTTTTATTTAGGTCAAGAATTGTGTGCGTTTATATATTCTGTTTAATTCCAGACTAATTTGCCCCAGTTTGCTCTGGCTGCAAGGACATGCATAACTGTCTGTTGCCCCACTGGGGGATAAAAACAAGAGAACAGCTTTTTGAGATGGAAAAACAAGAGATTAACCAAAGAGAACATTCTCAGAACAGGAGGAAAGTACCTGAGTGACAGGTATCTGTGTGTGCCTGAGTGTGCACACATGTGGACACTTACTTACTTGTGTTACATTTGGAGATATTCTCAGAAGAAGCACTCTCACTGTATGCTGGAGTGGGGTATAGTGAAAGCTGTGGTGTCACTGAAGTTACAATGGCAATTAACAGGAAGGACTTAAAAGGCAGCTGGCTCATGGGGTGAGTTTTCACTGCCAGTATCACAGTGCAAGTGAGGCTCAAGGCACCTCTGGCTTGTTTTTTTTTGTTTTTAGTCCAAACCCTTGATCCAATGAGGGTCAGCTAGAGCTGGCTGCTCAGGGCTTTATTCAGCTGAGACTTAAATAACTGCAAAGATGGAAATTCCACAAGGTACCTGAGCAACTTCCTCCACTGTTTGGAACTATCTGTTGGTTTTCAGAAATACTCATTAATACTTTGTTAATAGAGTAGTGAGGACTTTCTAAGGCTCGTATGAATTTAGCCATTCCACTTACCGACCACTTTTAAATTTGAGGAAAGTGTGGCATATTTTGCAAGAAGTAAAATCCTTCTGCCATTCTATGAACCTGGGGTTGAGATACAAAAGAAATGCAAACGTATCATGGCAGCAGAATGGCTGGATTTTGCACTGTCAGGATTAGTCTGCCTGTGCTGATAAGGCCTTGTAGAATAACAAATGTCTGCTCAACTTTTCAGGAAATCTACAATGAAATTTTATATACAATAGCTCTCTGCAGAGAACTAATTTCAGCACTGAGGCTGCATAGATGTAGACTTAGAGTCTGTATGCTCTTCTTCTCAGCCTTATTGAATTAAAGTCTAATACACTTAGAAAAGTAATAAAGGCACTCACTCTTATAAAAAATATTGCCTTGGGATTTATGTATGTATTTCAGCACTTGTCAAATTAAGTGTATATCTCATTATTCTGATTTTGTAAGGCAGGAAAGTATCTAACTCATCCTATTTAATATCTTCAGAAAAGTTGTAATATGGAAGAACAGTCTGTTGCTCTCTTAGGTACCAGCCCTGACTTTCTTTGCACTTTCTTTGCAATCTCTTCTATACCACTGCCATGGCCTGGTAAGGACATCTAACAAAATCACTGCTCTCTTGTTACGGTCCAGGTAGAAACTGTAGGAGTAAGAACTCAAGATTTCACATTTTCTCAAATGATGCTGCTCTTTTACCTAAAGTCTAAATGCATTCGAAGCAGAAATATAGTTTTTATATATTATGTTATATTTTAAGGAAAATGACATGATTTAGATGCAAACTTATGGAAAATTCATGTAAAGAAGAATTCTGACTATTTGCTATTTAAAGAGGAATTGTTGACTATTTACTGTCAACAATTTGATATTTAATAATTTTAAACTCATTGAAGAACAGTCTTGGATGCATACTCTCTTGACACAGGAGCTTATCTTTGCAAGCAGCTCCTAAACATACTTTAGACTCTGAAGGGTGAAGGAAGGTTTTGTTTTCTTTGGTGACTATTTTTAAAGTAGCTGCATCGTTTGTGTAAATGTTTATAAGTCGGTTCCCCAAGAACTTTCTTGTCCTGATGTTTCTGTACTATTAAATGCCTCAGGAGAATTGTTGGATGTCATTGCAGTTATGCTATTTTTTTGTTTGTTTTTTTTTTTAATTGTCTTTAAATTACATTAGAAACCTACTCTATTTGTTTCTTTACTTTAGACTAGGAATGATATTTATTTTGTCCTCTGAAAATCATTAAAGTATATTTTCCAGTGACTTCAGTTTTAAATATCTTCTACCAGTTCTAGCAGCCTTTTTTTTTGAGAGTGAAAATTACAGAGTTTTTTCATCTTCTGAGTGTCCTTTATTGTTGTATTATATTGGTTGTCTTTGCCCTCATTCTTCAGTAGTTCAGTTTTGTGGAGCGTTCTGTTAAGACATGAAAGAGACACACTTAAAAATCTTTATAAAAATTTCTAACAGCTGTGAAAAAAACTGCAATTTTTTTTCTTAATTCAGGTGTCAAAGCTGTCATTTTTTTGTCTCCACAGTACTTGACTGAAATAGGACACTACCATTTTTTTCCTTATGAGAGTTACTGCTTCTTCCTATGTTTTTTGTCTGATCCAAGTATCAGGGTTATTAATATATAAAAGTTTTCAAATTTCAGCTGTTGTAAAATCCTGAGTTTAGCATCCTACTGGTTTAGATGGTTATTTTACCAGATTCTTAGAGCAGGAAGTCAGGGCCAATTACAAAGAGAGTTTCTAGAGAAATACATTGAACATTAAAGATCTCTTAATAGATGAGTTAAAATCATGCATTTTGCCTTTGCTTTTCTAATTATCTTTGCAATACTTCCTATGTATGCTTTTTCTGCTGACTAATCCTAAATTCTGATGTGTTTGCAAACTGAAGTATTTTTTTCTGTGTGGTTGGGATTTTTCCCATTTTGTGAAGGTTAACTCTCAGGTCTTGTTCTGCAGGCACTTTGTTCAGCTCTTGCTTCTGTGATTATTTTATTTTTATTCTGGTTGCAAAGACATCAATATCTTTTACTACAAAACCTTCTAATATTAAACAGTAAGGTAAATTAAATACTTAAATTACAATTTCCCCCTGTGTTCCAAGATAATAGATTCATGAAATTGTAAAACTATAGAAATACTATAAAAATCAGTGTATTTTAGATCTAGTATAAGTCTGTATGAGAATAGAGATACTTATTTCATTTTCCCCTTTGTTCCAGCAGGCATACAGATTCTCAAAGAAAAAAAGTTTAAGTGTTGGAAAATATAAAAGGAAGAGAGTTAGCCAAACTAATTTTGGATGCATTGTACTTTGACTGTTAGGTTCGTACTTTTGACTTGTGAGATTTAAAAATTGTAATGGATATATTATCATTTTTCTAAATTCATTTGAACAAATACAATAAAATTTGATCTCACTTTATTTTCATGAACTATATGTATTCATATTATATACACCAGAGAATTCAACAATGAATTGACTAATCTAGACACTGGAAAATCATTCACTTGGGAAATGTGAATACTGAGTATGTGTCTTGCTGGAGTCAAGATAAGCTCTGAGTGTCCTAAACATTATTACTTGCATCATATTCTGGACTTCTGTTGTTTGTGGATTTGCATGTTTCATTTCAGTCATGTAATTTTTAAAATGTGAATTTGAATTATATTTAAATTTGCAGATTTTATTCTGGCTTTTGTTTTGGTGCAAGATTAATTCATGGAAGTGTGTTAGGTTGCATTTTAACATTTTCAGTAAGGTTGATGTAAAAAGTTTGCAAACATTATGGCTGAAAGAATAGCATTGCAAACTGCCTAGAAATTTGAAGATTAAACTGGTTTGTTGTTTTGTTTTTTTTTCCAATGTGACATTTCATTGACAAGTTGATGAAGATACATTTAAAGTTATTTAAAATTTCTGATGATATGAAGTGATAGAATCAATTATGCCACAAAGTATTACTTATTTGAAACAAATGTACCCTTGGAAACACTAATAATTTTCAAACTCTCTTTAGGAAATTACTACTTCTGAAGATCTGAAGAATTAGGGAGTCTCTGTGATTCCTGTGCTGCATGACACCTTGCATGGTGTCTGAATCTAGTTAATGTAGTAACTGATTTCTATGCCAGTAGGCATCACTAGATTCAGCAAACACATCCTTTTACTCTCACTATGATCATAATTTTTTTCCATCTGAAAACACTGTTTGTCCAGGCATTTTTCACTTGAAAATAAAAGTAATGGGCAAGTGAGAAAGTGTTTTTTTTAAAGGAAACCTGTGTTTGGAAAAAAAACATATTTCAATATAGCAGAAAGGCAGTGTCTGTATTTGTCACTATAAATCCTTCAGTACTGCATAAATTAATGATGCACTATTTCTTGGCTGTAGCAAATCATAGAGTGTTTTTTATTATTCTAAAAGACCAGGAAAGTATTAATCTTTTTCTAAATATGTTCATTTATGAAGGAAGATGCCATTAGAAGTTTACATTTTTGTGCAGGAGTTTTTTGTTAAAACAAAACCCTGAAAGGATGGTTATGTGAATTTTCAGCACCTTTGTTGGCAGCATAAAGGTTTCAATGAATGTTCCTGAGAATTTTTAGATGATGATTGCTGGTCTGTTAGTGTCACTTGTAAAAAAAAAAAATAAAAAAAAAACATGTTTTCTTCTGTCAGATTTTATGGTTTATTGTTAAATAAAGCTATTTTTATTTTCAGATAACCCCAGATGTGGCTTGTGGAAATGCCAGTTCCAATACTTCTGCTGGAGGCCGGCTTATCTCCTTCGAAGTTCCACAGAATACATCAATAAAGTGAGAATTTTCTTATATGTGATGAAATACAAAAAGCACTTTTATTTTCATTTGACTGGATGTTTTAGACAGCAGTTTTTCAGATAGGCAAATTTGTCAAATGACTAAAAGACTATAAGAGAATTCATGCGGACTTCAAGCATGTAGCAGAGAGCCATGACAGCTCTTTGCTTGGTATAATTTCTCCCACATATTTAATGTTTTTAGAAGATGTAAGCATGTAAGCTGTCTCTGGGCTATCATAATGTGTTAGAAATTAGGGCAGATGCATTGAAGATGTCAGTTTGGAGAAGATATAACATTTCCTTTCAACACTGTATATTGAACACTTTTCTGCCCTTTAATCTCAAGATGAACTTGCTGATAGAGGGTGTTATTGATAATTATGTAAGTGCATGTATATTGTGCATTTTTATTTGATTTCTGGGTTATTGCTTTGGGTGTCATCATCAGCTGTAAAATCTTTGTGTACGTCCTAAAAAACACGTTTCTCAAAAAATTTGAACTTGCTCTGTTACTCGCTTTTCAAAATCATACTTTTTGGATCAAATACTTGTTTTGTTACATTTAATCAACAGAACCTGACTTCCTAGAAAGATCTGATTCTGTCAGCTGGGCTGAGGCATTTTCCTGTTTGAAATTTTATTTAAAATGTGATCTGCCAACGTAGTTCTCTGGCTCACAGCTTTGCTGCAATTTTAGACTTACATTTTCCCAAAATAGCCTACTTTTCTCATACTGTCATCTTATCTTTCAGAATCTCGTGTTTCTGTTAAAAAAGGCCATGCTCACAGGAAAAAAAACAAAGTGATGCAAGCAGACAAGCTGCAGACAGTTTGGAGCAGTAACTGTTAAACTTGGGGGCCATCCCACCCTTCCCACGGGGTTTGAATTGTGCTCATTCATGAGCCTTAAGCTTAAGTCAGGAAGATATCTGGGAGTGTGGGTGCCCTAGCTGGCTGGAACCTGAAAGCAAACAAGTGTCTTTTCGTGGAAGCAGGAAAAAGCTGGCATTTGTGGATCCCAAAGCTCTATTTAAGAGCCTTGAAGTAGAAACTCTGTTTTGAAGGAGATTTCAGAGTACCCAGTTAGTTTTGATCATTTTTACACTGTATATATTTAGTAGTGCTTTATACATGGGTAGATTAGTGCAAGTCAAGATCGATTTTTATTTCAGTTCATTTACTATCTTAAGTGCCCAAGTGGCTTACCTAATTCAATGGCTATCTGTGAAAGGAAATTTTCAGTTTAATTAAGTTGACTTTGTTTGATTGTCATATGAGACCTTAACTGTGAAACTAGTTGCTATCCTGTTCTAGAAGTGAGACAGTCAGCTTTTGAAGTAGCAATTGGGGGTGTTCTTAAAGATGGTGCAAATACTGTAAAAAATTTGCTGCTTATGATGTCTAGTTGCAATGTTTTTTCAACTTCTGTCACGCACGATTACAAGACTTTGCTTCTCTTGTTTTGAAATCAAATAGCAAGTGATCAGGGATAAACTGCCTTGTGTTTTTAGCAGGACTGAAACAATTTCAGTACAGGAAATTGTGGAATAGAGCTTGATCTCTAGGTATTTGGAGAGAATTATCAGTATTTAGCAGTTGGATGAAGTTGTGTTTTTATTTTTGGAGGATTGCTCAAACTCATTTGGGGTTCCTTCATAGGAAATTAATGCAAATACTTGGGACCTTACCAGAAATATGACAGATTTTTATTGTTTCTTTATGGAGGTGAGTAGGAAAAAATGTGCCCTACGAGTACAAAGACTGGCATAATGTAGCTACCTAATGGAGCTGGCAGTGTGGATACAGTAGTAGACTTTATATCCAATCTGTCAATATTCAGGAAGGCACTATGGGCTCAGTGACCTTGGGAGCATTACATGACTCATTTGATTTACAAGAATAAACTGTCCTGAATCTTCGATCTGGTGTGTCAAACAAATGAGGATTTCTACCAGGATCTGTCTCCCAGTATTGAGTGAACAATGAATGTTCTTCAGTAAACAACAGGGCTGGGTGTACTTCAGCTGCAGAAAATGATGGCACTGTGGGATGGAGGTAATATTCAAAAAGGCATAAACACAAAGACTGAATAAGGATCCTTTATAAGGATATACTTTGCTCTTATGTGGTATTTATCTAAAACTCTTCTTGGACGTTAAGATGGTGACCTTCACGTATCAGAAATTGATATTCTGTACGATTGAATCTGCTTTTATATAAACTATTATGCAAATCTTACAATTGGAGCAATTTTAAGTTTTGCGAGCATGCTGAAGACATTCAGGATTTTTCATACTTCCCTACTTGCTAGATTTAAGTTTCCCATCTTTGATGAGGTTCGGTTTTATAGTGATGTACTTTCTAATTACACTGATTTCCCTCAGTGTAAGTATTCTCACAATTTCTTTCCTTAGAATAAGGCAAGATGCCACTGCTTCTCTCATCCTGCTCTGGAAGGTCACAAGCACTGGATTTAAACAGTGTTCACTTATTGATGGCAGAAGTGTCACTCTTCTCCAGGCACTGGGGGGACTTGTGCTTTCTGAAGAAATGCTTGCATTAGGAAACAACTACTTTATTGGTGAGTAACATGCTGACTTTGTCCATCACCTCTAGGTGACAACTGATGGTTTACTCAGCATTTAGAGGAACAAAAGACTAATTCCTTTAAGTGCTGAAAGATCCTGATGGGATATTGAGACCATGTTTCAGACAATGGTTCATTCAAACCAGACAAAAGCTACACTAAATTCTTACACAGTTGGCACCATTCACTTTAAAATCTACACTGTCATTTTTGTCTGATACCTTGAGATGGTGCAAGGTATTTTATATATTCTCTTTTAATAAGCTTTTGGCAAATGCTGCAGTATATAATTAAATGCTTGAGGTGTTTCTTTGTCAGGTATTATTTCATTCATGGGATGCTTTGGGAAGAAACTTATGCCTGTAGACAGGAAAATGGCAAAAGTATATTACAAGATCAGATTTCCCTTTATATTTTAACAGTGTTTAATTGCACTACTTTTTTATCTTCTAGTGTTGTCTCTGTGAATGTGGAACCTTAGAGATGTACTATTTGTTTCACTCTGCAATTAAATGTTAAGTATCTTTATGGAAGGAATATAATGAAAACAGCCTGTTGTATTATTTTTAAGGGTGTGGGAAATAATACAGATTTAATGCTATATTTATGCATAGACACAATAGACTTAATTAGATTGAGATTTCTGGGCAGATGTATCATACCAATGACATGAAACCAAAGTCATTGTAATAACAGCACTTAATGTTATCTGCTTGAAACACTGTATGCTTTTGAAGGAACTACAAGCTGCCGCAATTGTTATTTGAAAATTTACCATGCTAATAAACGTAAAATTAAAAACATTCTGATCTAGAAACACTGGGAAAAATTCCAAGTGTGTAGCTAATACAGAAAATCCCCAAATACAGTAGTATAGGAATAGTACCTTGTTCTCTCCTTTCTCAGCTATCACTTTCCAAAGATACTGCTCAGAGGGTGTTAGTAGAATAATTTAATTCTTATCATCAGTGGTTTCTTTTAGTGATGTTTATTTCCTTCAAATAATTTTCCACTTTCTTTTAATATTGTTTTTCCTCTTAAGATACTTTTAGGCTCTTTTATTTTCCTTTTAATCTTGTTTTGCATTTTATTTGCCAGAGTTAAAGCCATCCTCTCATGTCTCTGAAATAAATTTTTGCATTTGATTTTTGGTAGTTAATGTATGATAAAAGTGTCCTGAAGACAGGATAATTGGCAGTTTTAATGCAGTGGTGAAAATGCCTAAAGGCACAGCTTGGTCTAAGCTCCTAAGCAGAGGGCCCAAGTTGCTCTGGGAAGGTTCCACTTCACTGTACAAGCCATACAGCACAGGTTATTAATTTAGATAACTAAAATATGTATTTTGTCACTCTTTCATAGTTTGTCTTGTCCTACTCATCTCTGTAGCTGTATTTCTGTCCCTGGGATTCTTTGAATTCTTGTGTGCTGGGTAACATGAGGTGAAAAATGGACCTTTTCCTAGATGAATATAACATGAGGTTGAGTTCAGAAAAATGGTTTATTTCAAGTATTCTGAGACCTCTTGCTTTGATGGTGTTAAAGCAAGAGGTGTTCAATACCGTCTTTGGTCCTTCTTTTTAATTAACTGATATTGAAATTCTTTGCAAAATTTCCCAGATGCTGAAACTAAAGGATGATTTTTTTATTTATTTAAGAGCGAGCCTCTGAATTTCCTTCTCATTTGTATGGAAATATTCTGCTTACATCCCATCAACAGTTTTTGTCCAATGAAGTGTAAATCTTGGGTGTAAAACTTAAAATTCATTTTTACACCAAATAACTGAGTTACTTTTTATCTTCATTCAACTGAAATCCATAATTCTGCCAAAGCTGATAGAAAAATAACTTGATTTTTACTTCAGATTTGATCCAGATGTGTGGAAGAGGTCTGTCAATTTGATACCTTACAAGTTTTTTAATAATTTAGCTTTCAATAAGTCACTTCGAAGAAATTTTTTCTTATAGAAAAATTTCCATGTTTTTTGACAGATATGAAAAGGTACAATAAGTTAAAGTGGGTGATTTTATATGAAAAAAAGCAATAATGTTGCCAGTGTTTTTATTGATGGTATTTAAGCTAGAATGAAATAAGAAGGCCACAAGATGCTGTAGGCTTCTTTAGGCAGATTTACACAGTAAGGCTGTGCACCATGTCACTCGATACATTTACTTTATATCATTTCCTCCTCCTTCCCCCACTCGTTTTCTGTTTATTCAAATGTGATTTTAACGGATTCCTCTCTTAACTGGTGAATTTTTTACAAGGACATTGGACATTTTTTTAATCTTGTAAAAATTTTCTAATTAGAATTGTAAAAGAAAAAATGAGGAAGATCTGAGTGGTCTTTTTTTTAACTTTTTTGTGTGTGTCTCTCTTGTTGATCTACATCCTTTTTGAGTCATTTCTCACTGTGTTCCTTCCAAGTTTAGTTACTCAGTAAGGTACTTTAATTGCCTCTTGCAAGTCTTTCTGAATAAGTTATTCAGGTAAGAGACAAAACATTTGGGGAAATATTATTTGTTTTGTGCTACCTTGTGGTGACACAAGTTTAAAGTTGTTTATACAAGATTAAAAAGACTCAGAAGTCAGCAGTAATGTGCTGATTTGCTGATCATGTGGTTCAGGGCACAGTGTCTAAGGGTTGGGAAAAATGCTCTTTCTGAGACCTAAAAATAGATCCTGTCAGCACAGAGCTGTTCACCCCAGAGACAGTACCTGCACTGTGTGAGAATGAAGGGGAGAGTGTAGCACAACTCACCCAAAAAAAAAAGCACTCTGTGTTCTGTGATGGGGTTTATAAAATGGCTTCTGCATCTGCAAACAGCCTCTTGCAGTGCAGGGACAGAGCGATGGTGCTGTGCTTCTGCAGCATGATTATGTGGTTTAATTCCAGAATTTACCCAGCTGTGGTCAGCAGAAGACTGTCTTGGATGTTCTGTAACATGTTCCTTCCATGCTTTGCTCAGAGGATTTTTAAAGAGTTTCTCTGTAAGATTTGCTACTACACTTGTGCCAGTCTTCTAAATTAACTTGTTATTTTGTTAAATTGTATGCCTGTTAGGTAGTGGGGAAGAAACCCCAGTATGGTTCAGGCTTTGAAGTGAGAAAGTGAGCTGTGTGGATTAGGAGCAGGATGGGGCACATGGTGCTGGTGCCTTTCAGTGCCAGGTTACTGCTGGACAGAGGTGGTTGGTCTGTAGGACGAGGTGAGCTCTTCCTCTCTGCTCACGGTTTACAGCAAAAATGTGTCTTTTGAAATCAAGGTTTTAAAAAAGGCATTTAATCAAAGGCATTTCTGAACAGGAAATGATTTTACTATGTATTCTGTGGAGTGCTATGGGTGGGCATTAAGATTGGCCGAAGAGATGGTGAGAAAGGGAAGCAGGAGGGATTTAATAGTGCCTGTAAATAAGAGATGAAAATTAAGGGTTCAGCATTAAAAACATTATTGAAGTAAAAGACAGGCTTTCCGTTAATTAGACTTATATATTCATACTCTGTCCCAATGTTCTTTGAAGTTAATGAGTGATTCCTGCACAAACTATTTATGATATTTATAAAAATGTGAGTCTCATCAGTATTTGTTTTAATTCTGGATTTTCATATATTCTTGCTAGCAGTAATGGTGCTAGAATATTTGAAAGAGTTAACTGCAAAATTTACGTTGTTAGAGTCACGTACCTATTCTTCATTGCAATATATCTTGAAAAATTGAAATCAGATGAAATGCATTTTACAAATCTGAAGAAGTAAGATAAGAGTTGTCTGATGCACCGTTGGATGGTGGAGGATTCTTTCAGAACTGCTCATGAATGCTAATAAGTTACAGCTAAGGATCTCTGGGGTGAGCTGAAAGTGCTGCTTGTCGTGTGTTTTGGGGGAAATCTAATCTACCCAGCATTGTGCACTTCTCTCTTTCAGGAAATAATATCCTGGATTCTGGAATGTGTATATATTTTTCTATAAAAAATTATTGCAAATGCAGAAGATTTACTGAATTGATTAAATAATAGCTGTTTTGAGAAAAAAATGCTGCATTAACATTTTTCTTAAAAAATAAACGTCCTTTAAAGGGCTTTGAAGGACATTCTCAGTTTGTATGGCATCATAATTTATGATTTGTTGCATGCATCTCTTTTATCCAAGCATACAATCATGCTCTGACTGAGAACTGGAACATTAATTTTGAGAACATAGATTGCTGTCAAAATACTGAAAAAACCAAACCCAATGGAGAATAAAAGCATTAAAATATTTCTTTTTTTAATGCTCACATTTTAGAAGTTTGACAGTGATTGTACACCATCTGCTCCTGCACGAATCAGGTAATTCACCCTGGTGCTAAATTAATGTATACCTGTTCACTAAGGCAAGTTCTGTGCTTCAGGGGTATCCAAAGTTACACCAGTGGCTGGCAGACTTGCAGTCAGGCTGGTCTAATTTCACACAGTTTCCAGTCTGCTTGGAAAACTGGTATATGTACACCTCTGCAGCTGTACAGATAGCAGATCATATTTAACAGTCCAGTTAACAGCTAGGACACAAAACAACCATAACTTCTTTTTAATGAATTTGGAAATTGAGTCATAATTGACGGAATTATAGAATATGCTGAGTTGGAAGGGGCCCATCAGGATCATCCAACTTCTGGCCCTGCACAAGGCACCCCAAGAACCCCACCCTGTGCCTGAGAGCATTGTCCAAACACTTCTGGAGCTCTGTCAGCCTTGATGCTGTGACCACTGTCCTGGGGAGCCTGTTCTGTGTCCAAACACCCTCTGGGTGATAAATCTTTTCCTAATCTCCGACCCAAACCTCCCCGACACAGCTTCATATCATTTTCCTTTTCATACCAATACAAAACTGCATATTATATGATTGTTACTTAGTTTTAAGAAGTGTTTATTTGGAGGTTTTTGGCATAATGCAGAATGTGGAGCTGGCAGTGCTGACTCTGTGCATGTAACCTATTTCCTTTCTTTCTCCTAACAGCATTAAAAACTGAAATTATGTTTTCAGGTCTTTATCATGGCTGTTAGGATATTATTTATGTTGAAAAAAGATCTTCTTATCAGCTTTCATGATAAAATGTTGGAAAAATTGCTTTTCTGCCCAGTGTGCCCAGAGCTGAAGCAGTAATGATGGGAGCACTTTCAGAAAAATAGTAAAACAAATAGTTGGGCATTACTATGCTCCCTCCATTTCCCCATAGGTAATATGTTAGAAAATGTGGATATAATTGTAACAAAATGCTTGTAAATAGCTTGAAACTACTTGCTTTTAGACTTTGTGCTTTATTTAGCACTTACACGGTACTGCTTAAGCAGCTGCTTAAAAGGAAAGATGCAGCTTAAAAAGAAGCTTTCATGAGATACTGCTACATTAGCTTTTTCAGCTTATTGTCTGCTTATAAAATCAAAGGAAGACATTTATAAGTAAAAGTGCTATTTCTCAGATAAGACCTTCAAGATAATAAGGTAGAAAGTTTAACATTTAATATTAATTAATATTTTTATCTGAACAGAAAATAAATCCTCTAGCACAACCTTTAAATTATAATGCCTGTTTTCATTACAGCAAACAAAAACTGATGTAGACTTGTCAGTTGATATTACTTGGCACGTCATCTGGTTTTCTCCAAGATGCCCAGCCTTTTAGATCAATACAATATAATTAGCTGCTTTAAACTAAAATTATCAAGTATTTAAAAAATATTTTCTTAAATAAAATTGGTAGCTGTACAAACTCACTTGAAAATAAGTGCTCTAGCATCTTTGTGGTGAGATGAAGAGTACTGATGCCATTCAAATGCCAACACCTTTAAGGCAGCTTGTTTGAATTCCATGAAACTTTTTGATATTTGGCTTAAAAAGGAAAATTAATGCTTGGCTTCTGAAGCACAAGATATCTGCTTCTTTTTAATATGTGTGGGAGCCATATGGTTCTATGTCAGGAAGGGTAATGTTTTCCAATCCAAAATGCTGTCCTGCCTTTCAGATGCGACAAAGTATTTTATTTTCTAACTCTGCCCTGAGCAGTTATTTCCTCTTCCCTTGTTCTTTGATTATTCAATGAGTCTCCCTGCAAGATCTCATCATGCATTAATGAGCAGTCACCACCAATACTAGTGCAGCTATGTTGAATAGGCAAAATGAAACAGTGTAAAAAATACCATGTGAAAAAAAAATAGAGAGATTTTGAAAACGTTGGTCTTTCTAACTCTTTTTATCTGGTAATAGGATTTCAGATCAGGAGGCAAATCATATCTGGGGCTTTGAGATATTGTGTTTTGTGTTGTTACAGGCCTCTAAAGCATGCACATATTTCTGTCTAAAGAAAGCAGTTCACTGCATCTCAAAATGGCTTTCATTTAAGCAAAAAATTAAGTAGTACAATTTTATTTCATAATAGGAGATGTGTGAATTGAATTCACTGAAAGCCACGCAATCAAGTTACTCTAACAAGTTGCCATGTGTCAGCCAGCTGAGTGTCTGTGTGAGCTCCCAGTCCAGATATTGTAATCATTTGACTCAACCCCCTTGCACTCTGCACCAAACTAAATCTCCGTGCCCTGCTCATGCTGTGGTTGGAATGTTCAGGCCGTGCTTGTGCCCAGCTGATGTGCAGAACCTCTGTCCTTTTCTGTGACTGCTCCGCTCCTTCTGTGCAAGGGGCGAGCTGGTGACAACTGCTCCAGTTAGTGAGGTTCTCATTTTTAAGTGTGTAATTTGCGTGGAAGGGCCCTATTGTCTGCAGATTTGAGCATTGTGCTCAACTGAACATTTCCCTGGGGTTCTGGGCACAAGAGCTGACCTTGCAGAAACTGGCCTTTTGGTAAACAATGGCAGCAGCAAAGTGCGAACAGCAAGAAAAGTGCAGTGAAGTGTTAATTTCAATGATTTCTTTTACAAAATGGCCTTGTAAGGCAAAGAAATGAAGCATTCAGCTGAAATCCAAACCATTCTGAAGAATGCTGTTGGCCTATATAAGAAAGGGTATCTTTATAAGTACGATAAAATAAATATCCTGTCCTTTATGATCAAGTTGCATGTACTTTGTCTCACATGTAAGTAAATGTAAGCATCAGACTAATTACTATTTTTATACATTGTATTATGTTTTAAGTTAGCATTTAAATAATTTTTACTCTTAAGAGTAGTCTTCAGTTAATCAGTAAATTATTAAAAGTTATTTTTTATTCACTGTTATTTCTAGCGAGAAAGAATGGGAAATTCTTTTCCTAGTCTTTCTTTGGCGGTTCATCTACTCAAATTTGTAATGTTTGGTGAAATACCTTTTGTTTCTTTCTTTCTTCAAATATGACTTCTGTGACCAATTCACAATCAAGATACTTATTTTAAGATGATCACGTGGCTGTTTGCATGATAAGATCTTGGTCAGACTGCTTAATCTGATCTGTGAAATATAGGTACCAATGCATAACTGGTACGTTGTGCAGTGTACCAGCGTGAAAGACATTTTAATAATGCTTGTAAAATGCTTTGAGATCTTCAGCTAGTAGCGTAACATACTGCAATGTGTATTTAAAAGTAGGGTAGCCACTCATAGAGCCTCTCAGTTGAATCAGTCACTGCAGATATAGCCTAGTCAACCTTGCCATCCCATCTGCTGCAACTCCTCTTAGTGCAGTCCCAGCTATGCCACTTGTATTCCACCACACTTACCTTTGTTTGCGAAGTGTGGAATCAAGAGATTGTAGTGGTCTACATTTGAGCCCAAAAGAGTTTTATGACAGCTTGGCAACTTGGCTGAAATGCTGACAAACAAATATATATTGGGAAGTTGTGATACACAAAATATTTTAGAAGAATAGCCCCCTTTGCTGGGCTTTCACCACTACTTTGGACCATAAGCAGAGTCCTTGAAGCTGTGGGAGAAGGTCGCACGTTAAGCTACTGCCACAGCTGCTTAATAAGGTGAAAGCAAGTGGCTTTGTAAGAGTAAGTGTACTCCTGCTAGCTGACTGTTTCACAGTTCTGTCATAGGGCTTGGTCCAGTCAAGCTATTAAGTTGGATAATTCTTTAAGTAACAGTGAAATTCAGAAATGGACATTTGTTATAGAGGAAATGTAGTAGAACGTGGGACTTTGCTAGGCGAAATGAATTCAACGGGTTTGCTCAGCTCATAAAGATATTTTTACTACCAGTCCTGCGAAACTGAGCTCCAGCTTGAAAGGCAAGCTGTGTGCTGTTTCTTCCTAAAGTTTTGGTAATAATTTTCTAACACCCAAATTTTACTTTGTCTTACCCAAGTATAACACTATCATTGTCAATCTGCTTCTGGTAGAAATGTAGTATTGCTGCTGAGGACATAAGTCGAGCAACAGCACTCTTAGCCTTTAGTGGTTATACCTGAGAAGAAAGTGTATGTCTAATTTTCAGAGCCCAGGCTGTTTTCATTGTTGGTAGCAAAGGAAGAAAGCATATCCATCTAAAAACTGACTGTGACTATGAATGCAATTTGGAGAAGACAATGAATGCCATGAGAAGGTTTTCAGTCACCTCCCAGGAAAAATTCTTTAAATTGCTGTTTCATGTGAGCTTGTGGGAAAAAAAATAAATATTTGAAACAGTTCTTGAACTGATTCTCATTAGAATCTAGATATACTTTCAAAAGCAGTATCTGACCAAGGCTTCTGTGAATAAAGCACAGTAAGCACGTTGATCTATATAGAATTTTGGAGAGTTGTGCCACCTATAAATAGTGCTATTTGTGGACAAAATAGCAGTTTTGCTATTGCAGCTGTATTTTTGTGTCCCCAGATGCTATGTTGCCTAGCAGCATTGTTAAAGAGTGATCTCAGATGTTCTGTATGATGCTGATGGCACTGATCTACTGCATCAAAGTGTAAATGGCACTGATTACCTGTTTCTTACTCCTCGTTTTCTTATGTATGATAATTATCCTGAGGCAAACCAAGAAAGGACTCCTGACCTATTTTTCATATTCTGCACAGCACTATTGGTGTCAGAGTCCTGAGGGGATTGGTTGGCCTTAATGACCCAGAGTACTAGTGTCATTGAAAGGGGGGGTAAATGTTTGTCCATTTGTAAATCAAAAGCAAGCCTCTACTACTACAATTACGTGCATCGTGAGAACATCTTATGTCTTTTAATTTCTTACGTCTCTAAAATGAGTTGAATATGACTTGTATGAATAAGAGGATTGAGCTTGCTTAGATTTGTTAGATGGAAAACTATTTGAGATTGTGATATGCAGTCACATAACAGAAGGAAATTGGTTCATACTGTTAAAGTAAATTTCCAACTTCATGTTTAGATCCAAAAAGGCACTGAAGCATGGTGGTGATTAATATAGAGCTTTTCTTTCATAGTAATTTTCATGGTATTGAATGTTAGCTATATCACATGATACGTGGAAATGAAAAATTCTTTGGATAAAATTTGGATATCAAGCATTTTAGGAGGAAGAAGTAAAATTCAGGTATTTTTCTTTCTTTTTTTTTTTTTTCTGGTGGTTACTGTAGTAAAAATGGAGTTCTCTTTTTTTTCTAGCTTCCTTTCTTTGAAGTATTCTTATGTCTGCAAAGTTCAATGGCCATAACAGGCTGAGCATTTTGACCACTCTCGTTTAGCTTGCTGGATAATGTTTTCTCTTGTGGTGGGAGAGATGTAGTCAAACAGAAAATTCCTCTGGACTCTTTTACACTTTAGGTTAATTCTATGACTTTCCATCATATTTGGATGAACTATCAGATATACAGCTTCTATCCTGGACCAGTAAGGCTTATAAAGGACTCTCACTATGCTCTGACAACAGCAGTGGGTTTTTTTTTAGAAGCTGAAATCTGATCTGGAATTATCATAGCTTCACAATGTTACTGCATGGCAAGAACTGAAGATAGGGTGCAGGCACATCCAGTACTGCTGCTTTGATCCTAAAGGAATGATACAATCTATTTTTCTTCCATTTAACTATATCTCAGTTACCCATTTTCCAAATAATGAATAGCTGACTGTACTGTACCTGGGGAATGGGGTGAAGAATTTACATCACCTTATTCTGGGGCCCTTTTTGTTTTCCTGCCATCTTGACTTACCAATGCCCTTGATGCTAGGGCTGCTTACTGTGCAGAGGAGCTCTAGGCACTTAGTGTCTTTGAGAACTTCACTGCTTTGCAAAATGTTGAAGTTGGCTACTGACCCCAAAAGCTTTTGGTGTGGGAAAGTGTTGAGAGAGAAAAAGAGAACAGATGGAAACTGATAGACATCCCACTGCTGTCTCATTTCCTTGGGAAACCAGGCTAAAAATAAGTTGAAAACTTGAGGACTGCTACTTTGTTGTGAGTGCCCAATCCCCTTGGCAGTCATTCTCACTCATCCAAGAAATCTTTAGGTGAGCCCAAAGATCTACGCTTCTGTGAACTGGAACTAAAAGGATAATCTACTGTTTCAACCAAAGGTGAATATCTTTGTATCACATACATGCATGCACTGTGTAGAATACAGAGAAATACAGCTGAGCCAAATGCAGAAGGCGTTGATGTGTGTCAGAGCATGTTGGGTGCACACCAAGAGTTAGTGAATGATTTCTAACGAGGTGTTTTGCCTTTCATTAACATTATGTGCAATATAACCTTCTTGGTGGTCTGTTGGCTTCAGTCATCCCTATTTTGACTGCTGTGGACCACTCACTGACCTCAGACTGTTGTGCTTAGAAGGAAGGTATTGCTCAGAAATGGGGCTTGTAAGTGAAGCAAATCAGTTTGTGTAGTCTAGAAAGCATACACTCAATGTTTGAGTACTGGTAATCTGAATTGCATGATAGGATCTTCTGAAAGTATTTGGACATAGTTATGTCATCTTTAGTTTGGCTTTATTCCTTATTATTCATTCTTAACTTTCCTGATATGAGTGAAACAGGAGCACCCATACTTTGTGCTCCCAAATGTGTGTGGAACTGCCAGGGTGGAACAAGCTGTAGTGTATTTTGCCAGGGAAATTGTGCAGGTATTTCCAAGACTATCAAATGTGTGTGCAAAAAGCTTGAAAATGCCTCCTCTGCAATCTAAATGACTACTCACATCACATAATCATTTATTAGCCTTGAGAATTGTTTCTGTAATATTACTGTAAATAGTTCAACCCTGAATTCTGCAACTAAAAATGCTTTGCTGCCATTACGTTTTAACTGGCTTTAGAAAACCAGCAAGGTTGGTATGAACTGCTGTAATATTCTTCTCCAGACCTGAGGTGAAAGTAGCTGTAAATATGGTTCTGAAATTATTCTCCCATCTAGACCTTAAAAATAGGACTTAAAACTCACTCTAGCTCAGTTGCTGTTATGGGAATTAGGGAAGGAATTAATTGAAGTGCTATGACCTGAGTTAGGCAGGGTGTTATATTTAGATGGTCAGACAAGCTTCTTTTAGCCTTAAAACCTAAAGATCTCAGAAAGTTATATGCAACTTCTATACAGTGAAAATAAATACCCATGTTTGTATTTTTTTGTATTCACACATTAGAAAAGATAATTAGAAATTGCAAGAAAATGTGTGGCATTCAAGAGAGAATAATTATTTTTTCAGTAGTTTGCCTAAGGGCTTTTGATACCAAAATAGTAACAAGATTCAAACTGCAAAGAAGGTTGATTTAATATTTCTTTAGGGAACTGTCCTGAAGAATATGTAACAATCTGCCTCAGAAAGGAAATGTGAACCCAAAGACATTTTCTAAATACCACATTCTAAGCATTCACATATAATTGCATGACTGCCAGTGACAATTGCATTCAATTGTTAAAGAAAAATTCTGGCTGCATCTTTGAACAGATGGGTAAAAAGGGGGTATGTATTGAGGCCAGAATAAATTGGCTTGCTTTGAAGAGGTCATCAGATTACATTAATCTTCACTAGCCAAAACAGACCATTAGGCACTTGGAACTATACCCAATACATGTGTTGTTTTTTTTTTTTTTTTTTGTTTTGTTTTTTTTTTTTTTTAAATCTGATCCTTTAGAATATTTAGCTAACTTGTAGAGGCTGTACTCAAGCCAATGATGTCTATGTAGGACATGAGATTTTCCTGTTTGAAGGTAGGGTTTCAGGGTCATAGCAAACTAATAGTTGAAGGAATGCAGGATTTTAAAAAATGAAATCTAAAAATGAAGTGCAAAGAATGGAAGTCTTCCACGTGATTTTGTGTGGAATTTGTGGGGAGTTAGTCATGCTTGACACTTCCATATTCAAAATGTAAGTAATGCTTAGCAGCTGTTCTGAAAGAAAACCCACTTGAAGTTCTGTTTCATGAAACTTTTATTTGTTCCTGTTCACTAAAATTATTTGGTTTTACTATTATTTTTTTTTTTGGTGCTATCTACAGTCTATAATGCAAGAAACTAAACTGCATCTTTGAAGCTCCTTAGAGGTTTAAGCTGTAAATGGATTTTGCAATTTGAAGTGGAAAATCTAAGAAAAAAACATTCAATGTCATACATGCATCTACTTAGTATTGTTATTTTTAAAATGAATGATATTTGCTTTAAAAAAACCACAGTTTTTGCTTAAATTTGTTTAAATTCTGTCTATGTTTTCTAAAGAAAAGGAGAATTGTTCTGTGTCTGCAACATTCCATTCTGTTACTACATTCTTAGACCCTTTGGAGTCTACCTACATGGAGGATAGTGAAATAAAGGTTTGACAGTCTATGGAAGAATCTCTGATGGTTTTTTTATGCATAAATTCTGCATACAGTATACACACTATACCAAACCCACATTTTTGTGTCAGTGCACATTTATTCTCCCCAAACAAAGCAATTAATTGGTGCCACATATGGAAGGGCTGTGGTCCAGGAGTCTAATCAGTGTGCTGGAACAAAGCAGCTCAAGCGTGAGTGAAGTACAGGAGCAGGGGCTGTGTATTTTGACATGAACTCTGACTTTATCCCATATGTCATGGGCTGTGTATGTGCCCCATTTTATCTTTCCTGTTGTCCTTCTTTTATTTTTCAGATAAATCTGTTAGGAATATGTGTGATAGTGATGTTGTTATGCTCCAGTGTGTTTTAATAGCTACCAACCCACAATTTTTTCTTATTCCATGCAATTACAGGTGCTAGCCAGAGATTCATGAATCTTCCTGTTCCTTGTCCAGTGTTCCTATTTTAATGTTTAATTAATTCTACCTGATCAGACATTCAATAATACTTGTATTGCAACTGCACAAAGAAATGCTGTCAAGTGGTATAAGTATATTCTTGCAAACTTCATAAAAAACAGAGCCAAAGGCATTTTCCATCTTCTACCAGTGTAATGAATCTAAGTATTTTTAGCTCTGAAAGTAACTCTTATGAATTAATTTAAACATATTTCTCCACAAAATTTGATTTTAATGCTCATTGTCACTAAAGAAATTAAATAAATATTTTTTAACTTTTCAAAAAGTAGCAGGCAAAAGCATTTAATTTTGAAACCTAAAAAAATATAGGTTTGAGCTCTGGAAGTTGGTATTTCAGCATCTTGCCTTCCTTTTTTTAATCAATATAATGAGGTTTTTCTTAAAACTGTGTTTTAATTTGTGTTTTCATGCTTTGCATTCAGAGAGCTGTGTATGAGCAGTTTTGTTCTTAGTTGACAGTTTATTTCAAATAATTTTTATTTGTTTGTCTAGATGGAGAGCATTAACAATATCAGCTTATTTTGTCATATAACAAGAATATTTTATTTTTTTAAAAGGTTTTTTGAATGATTCAGTTACCAAGTGCATTGTGGCTCTACGCTTGACTGTGGTGGTGAAAGTGAGTACCTGCATGCCTGTGGGAAGCCATTCAGACAACTTCCCATGTTCAGGGAAAGGGAAATGCATCACCAAGCCAGATGAGGTAAGGTCAATTTACCAAGGCATTCCTGTAATGTGGCTGTTCCATGACAATTTAAACATAGGGCAAATTGTCCTTGGTGTTTATACCTTGCAGCTGTGTAACAGCTTCAAAAACTCACAGATGTTACTAAATAACAATAATATTTATCTGGTGTACCTGAAAATCAAGACCTCGAAGTAAGAAAATAACAGAATCGAGATGCAAAGACACCCTGCCCTGGCAATGAAAACAGTTGTTCAAATCCAGGTATAAGGGAATTTGTACTCATCTTGCAGTCACTGTAGAAGGAAGTTTCTCTCAAGGAGGACCACAGTGTGGGCACTTGGGATCTTCAATCTCCAGACCAATGTGCTCATATTTGTTAAGTTCTCAGCCTTGTCAAAGGCTTAAAATCAGATTTATTCTAATGCTTTTCTCTCCACATCTTAATAATTGCTTACTCAGAATAGACTGACCAATGCAATGGAATTACCTGACCATAATTATGAGAAGAAACAGAATGGAGTGATTTGGTAGTGGCTGCAAGGTTTCCTGTACAGCTTTATCCTTTATGTAATACTGCATTGGGGGATTACGATGGCAATTGCACTGGACACTGGGGATTTTGTGTAATCTAGCAATGTAAGAAAATAAGAACCAAATCTGTCAAATTTACAATCTGTATTCTGCTTTTACAAAACCAGACTGGGCTTTTGTGATTTAGACACTGTTACCTTCGATACATGTTATTTTTTATTTCATGGATTAAAAGTCATTTGCAGCACAAATATGCACAGTTAATCTTTGGATTTATTAATATTCATTTGGGGGATAAAAACAGTAGTAACTGTTGAGTAAATATTAACAGCTGGGAGCCTGCTGTGAGCACAAAAAATTTGGCATATTGAGTGAATTCACTTTGAGTTCATCTCTTACCATTTTCTGATTTAAATTCTCAATAAGCATGTTTGATAGAAAATGGTGCTTTGAATTGTAACAACAATAATTAAATTGCCACAGTAATCTATACATACGTGGCAATACTAACATCTGGAATAATTATCTGTTTTATTTCTCAAAAATGAATTTTGTAAAATGCTTGAGGTAATGCGCGAACATAATTATTGATAGATGAATTTAGAAATAAATGCTACTTTACTGTACCAGCTGGCTGGTATCCAAATAAATTATTCATTCAGATAGTGTTCAATTTCATAGTCCAGTTTAGTTTTTGTGCTTTACTGTATTCATTATTTTTATTTTATAAATTTAGTATTTTGAATTGGACTTACATAAATAATGGTGTTCCTCAGGGGTCTGTGCTGGGGCCAGTTCTGTTCAATATTTTTATTGATGATATGGGTGAGGGTGTTGAGTCTTTCATTAGTAAATTTGCAGATGACACTAACCTGGGAGCTTGTGTCAATCTCCTGGAAGGTAGGAGGGCTCTGCAGAGAGACCTGGAATGGTTGGATGGATGGGCAGAGTCCAATGGGATGAAGTTTAAGAAGTCCAAGTGCCAAGTTCTGCATTTTGGCCACAATAACCCCTGCAGTGTTACAGGCTGGGGACAGTGTGGCTGGACAGTGCCCAGGCAGAAAGGGACCTGGGGGTGCTGGTCAACAGTGACTGAACATGAGCCAGCAGTGTGCCCTGGTGGCCAAGAAGGCCAAAGGCACCTGGCTTGTGTCAGGAATGGTGTGGCCAGCAGGCCCGGGAAGGTCAGTCTTGCCCTGTACTCAGCATGGTGCTGTGTCCAGTTCTGGCCCCTCAGTTTAGGAAGGTGCTGAGGGGCTTGGAACACAAGCCCTGTGAGGAAGGGCTGAGGGAGCTGGGGTTGTTCAGCCTGGAGAAAAGGAGACTCAGGGATGACCTTGTCACTCTCTACAGCTCCCTGAAAGGTGGTTTTAGTGAGGTGGGGCTGGTCTCTTTCTCCAGGCAGCCACTGACAGAACCAGAGGACACAGCCTTAAGCCGTGCCAAGAGAAATATAGGTCGGATGTCAGGAAAAGGTTTTTTACAGAAAGAATAATAAAGAACTGGAATGATCTGCCCGGGGAAGTGGTGGAGTCACCATTCCTGGAAATGTTTAAAAAAAGATTGGATGTGGCACTTGGTGCATGGTCTAGTTGAGGTGTTAGGGCATGGGTTGGACGTGATGATCTTGAAGGCCTGTTCCAGCCTAGAGATTCTGTAATATGTTCAAGTTTACTATGCATAACAGCATATCAAAATATTGTCTTTTTCCATTTTTTTGTCAATTTGAGACTTAAATATTTTGATAGATTGCCTCATTTAATATATTTTCATGTTGTTTGTCCAGTTTTATGACTCTAATTTCTTTCTCATGTTGAATGTCATGTTAAAAAATAAAAATAAATTGCTTCCTATATCTATGCAGAATTAATGCTTTTCTGTATTAAGGGAAAATCATATATGGCCTCTAATAATTATTCACATGTTATTAATCTTCTAAGATGTAGCAAATGAAGTAAAATCTTCTTTAAAAAAGACAGACAAATTCAGAGTCTTTCTTCACAGCAAGAAAGAAAAGCAATTATTTAACTTAAAAAAGATAAACCAGTATCTGTATGCTCCTACTTGTAATCATGACATTGGAAGCTCTGTATGTTAAGACCAGAACAGTGACTGATGAGAGAGCCCTGCCTTGTGCCCATGCAGGCTGTTGGTTTCTCTGGCAAGTGAGTAGAAAAAAATTAGGATTGTTCATATCTTTCCCCTATTCTTTCTCTGAACCTAATAACAGGGAAATTTATTAAGGCAGAGCTTTTGGTATAACATGTGCTAGGCTGTAGTTTATCAAAACCCTATGGCTGGAACTGTGGGACACAGAAACCATGTTAAAATACACTTCTGAAAAGTATCTATCAATTAATGGCAGTTAGAGATCAAGAATTAGCAGGATTCTCAATATGTTTAATATTTAAAAATATGAAAATTAATTTCAATATATTTATATGACCATGAGATATATTTAGCTTTCTTTCAATAAAATTTTAACTTCAGAAATGTGATTGCTTCTATTTTTCCTGTTGCAAACTCCTTCTGAGTTTTCTACAACTTGCACAAATGAGGAATGCTTCCAGTGATCCTCTTAAATGCCATCCAACCTGTGCCAGGTGCCTGCTGGGCTGGGGTAGCTTGCTAGAACATCAAATACAGAGACCAAATGAAGTTAATTTTTATCCAGCCTCCTACTCCAGGGAAGAATCAAAATGCCATGTTGTCTTTTTGTCCATACTGTATTTCTAAATCCGTGATCTTTCCCTGCTCTTTAGCCTGTTAGGTGCATCAGAACTTCAGACGGGAAACTGCTTCATGCCCAGCATAAGATAAAAATAGGAGGTGCATATTTCATTAAGTAGAATGCTTTTGCCATTGTTTAACTCAAATTATGTGAGATGTGCTCTAAAATATCTTGATGATTTCCCTAATGATGGAGCAAGTGGCTGCCAAGATTACATACTCAACATGACAACCGTTGTGTGTTTCCACAACACACTTCATTTTGCAGAACACAAACTTTAATTTTCTTAAAATTTAAAACGCGCCCTTTGTGATTTGCTGTTTGTTTTTATCCATAATTCATTCTGTTTTGCATGATCTAGTCTTGCAGGATGCAAAGCAACTTCTTAGAATGCTTAAAATGCCCAGTGCTGTGAGCAAGCTCAGAGCTCTGCTGGCCGTAGCTATTGCTTCCAGTGCCAAGAAGATTAATGGTTGTCTTTGGGGTTTTATGTACTTCATAGTTTTATTTCAAATCTAGTAGAATGTAAAAGAATGTAGGAACACATCTGCTTATTGGGAAATTCCAGTGTAGTTAACAATCTGCAGTGATATAAGCACAGGACGTTACTGTTACGTATAGAGTGCATGTAACTACAAACAAAAATGCATTCTGGTCTAACCTGGGAATCTTGGCCAGTTTTTGCTCATTCTTTGCTGATCTATAACTTGACTTCTACTCAGCTAGATGCTTTTTATAGAGTGTGGTTATGAAAAGCGAAGTTCTAATGCAAAGTTTTATTTCCAATTATTGTTGCTTTTGAACGGAACGTAAGGTTCATGACTTTGAGCAAACTTTTGTGAAGTGAGGTGATGCTGAGCTCAAGCATTGCCTTTTCCTTCCTTTGTATGAGCTTTGTACCTGTTTTGTTGCTATGCTTGCCACTTGTCCACAAGGGAAACAGGAATGTGTCAGAAGTATAGCACTGGTCTTGGCATCATCACAACAAAAATACCACTCTCAGTTAATATACTTGGTTTTACAGCACGATGAGTAAATGGTTAGTAGTTCATGAAAGAGAAAAGTTTTGATGCTAATTCAAAGGGGAGAGATTTGTCTGATGTGAATTTCCAGTTTCATGTAAGATTTTGAAGTGAACTTGGGCCATCCATTGCGAGTGCCACAATTTTGCTTACATAAGTGTGTGTTTCTCTCACAGATTGCTCTTTTCCATAACTTTGGCTCTCCCATATAAAATATGGATGGACTGACTGTATAAGTATGAAATTTTATTGCTAGATTTTGAACCCATGATATTTACACAAAAAATATCTGGCCTCTGCCTGCACTGAGAAATAATATATTGAATTAAATAGCAAAGGTTTCCATGCCTTCCGTGTGGGCTGGAAGCTTGGGGATAGATCCATTTGATAATAATCTGTAAAAATGTAGATTATAAAACCCTTCATGTATACCTGAAGGTGTGTTGTCCTGCATTTGGACTTATTTTCCTAAGTACAGTATGCTCCAAAGTATGTTTATCTCAAATATTATAGTAACTCACTGTGAGTTGTACTAAATACTGAAAGTCTTTCTCAGTAAGAAAGAATAGACATTAGTTTTGTTCCGTTCATCCTTAACAACTTCTTTTCTATAGTAAAAAAAATGATTTATTGCTGTCCTAATTAGAACAGCAAAAAAGTACTATATTCCAGCTAGATTTATAATATGGTACAGGTTGGATAATAGCAAATTATTTAAAAATTTTGTTTTATTGCCATCCAAAATGATATGGTAGATTTGCACTTAAATAAGTAAAATACACAGATGATCTCTTCATTGATAGTAGATAATTTGGGAGTTTTTAGTGACACAAATACTAGCATAGTGGCAGTGTGGCGCTTCTTCTTGACTCACTTTTCCTCAAATATACTGGTATATGTTATCTATTCAGGAAAAAAAGTAATATCAGTTGGGGTAAGTGGTGATAACCTGACCTTCTCTACAGAATAACTTGTCAGCATCTCAGAACTGCTGCCTGTCATGAAATATTACAGATTGAAGCATTACAATGCTTTTCTTTTGCAGCTTTCTAGCCCCATTTTGTTACCTATCCTTAATGGTAAATTGATCCCTATATCAAGCTCTTGGGGAGATACATTATCTGAGTCTTTTTTTAACTTCCTATTTCACCATCATTATTGAAGCAATGACTGATGGTTGCATTGTTTAAATGTACTAATACCTACATTGTAATTATGAGCTTTTAGAGCATGGCAGAGCAATGCTGCTTGTGTCTCTGTAGACAGCTCACATGAATTATCTTTAAAGATAGTTACTGTGCTATGCGAGTATAATAATTTTGACTCTGTTTTGCTTGCCTGCCTCTCTGTTTAGCTATGGCCTTGTTTGGAAACCTGTCACTGATGAGCTGTTTTGTGAAGAGGCTGGGGTAAATTCCAGAACATGCGTAGACTGTACAATTAAGAAGAGCTTCTGGTACTCTCAATAAATAACATACTCATGATTTTGAGTTTTGAAGATGTATCACATTTATTCTTGTATAACTCTACCACTGTGATATTTTTAAGGAAGAGTGAAATTTTCTATTTATGCAAAGATAATTATTTTCTACTTAAGTCACAGCTGTTTATTCATATGAAGCAAAACCAAGCAAAAATAGAAGCCCCCATCTCTTTGTTTCTAGCTCCATGCATGTTCTGCACTTTGCATTCCAATGTTTGTGCATGGGACAGCTGCGTTCCAGCACGAAAGACCCAGCTTTGAAATAGAGAGTGAGTGATGTTGCCATCTAGTGTTTAATGAGCAGATTCAGATGTCGTCTAAGTGCATGCCACAGAGGAGAGAGCTTTCCTTGCTGCTTTTCTTGGAGACTTCCTTGACCTTGATCTTAGTCACCTAAAGAGCTTTCAAATCTGATTTCAGTATTTCATTACCAACAGAAATGTGCCATATCATGCCTCCTGTAGGTACTTTAAACCTTTAAGAGGTGTAATAGTCTTGATTTTTATTAAGCAGCAAAGTTTGGGGAAGGTAATGAATGCACTCAGAAGACCTATTTTAACAGAATTGAAAGGGGGTGTTACTGCTCAAGTACCACACTTGGAGCCTGTCATGTAAGGAGTGCGTATCTGTAGTAGGATTTTGTTGCAGTAAATCTGCACATTATTTATTCTGATGGTTATTTCATCCTATATCTAATTTCTGGAATGGCAGAAAAAATGTATAATGATTTAGATATTATGGATATGATCCCAGACTCCTTGTCTAGATGAAATGACCCAACATTATTGAAAATTTGAGCCAAAGAATTGCTGCAGGTTTAGTATTTCAAAGGAGTAACTCTGGTCAGTTGTTGTATTTATGACAACTACTGCTGTTGGGAACAGGAAAACCAAACTATCTTTGTTCGGAAGTGTATTAAATTAAAACCTCATTTTTGAAAATTTATTGGGAAGTACATATCCTCTTTGTTTTTAGGCAACATTTTTTTGTGAGTGTGAAGATGCATATAAGGGTTCCCTGTGTGAAGAATTTGATGCCTGTCAGAGCCAACCTTGCCAGAACAATGCAACCTGCACTGATGTAGCACAGAAACACGACAGGAACGATTTCACCTGCAGCTGCCTGCCTGGTAGGTTTTGAATTCTTCAATAATGCAGCTTGACGTTTGGTGCATATCTTTTTGCAGAGCAGTGAACTGTGCAACTTCTGATACCAGAACAGACAGAAAATGCAACAACAACATAAGGGCAGTGGAAGCTTCTTCACTGGTGAAAAATGCCATTGAAAGCACATGTCTGAACCTTCACCCTATGAGGGAATTAAACATAACTAGTGGAACTTCACCTTATAAAACACAGGAGAAAAATTTAGTTTACATGAGCTTTTTCTTCATCAGTTTTTTTTTTTTTTTTCCCAGAAGTGTTCTGTGAGCACCACACATAAGCTTAGGTTTAGCTTTTTGGTTTTTTTTTCCAATAATTCTTGTTTTTTTTCTACTAATAAATGTCTAATGTCATTCAAATGGCTCAATCATTGTTAACTTCAGTGGTTTATGTTTCTATCCATAATTATTGTATCCACCAAAATTTGTGTCCACACACTAAAAACGGTCTGGAAAATTAACTGTTTTCGTTACTTTGAATTTCTAAAAAATATTGATTTAATATGAAAAAATATTAGAGAAAAATGTGAGTAAGATTTTAATTATATGTCTCCATATGCAAGTTTCAGAAACATTTATATGTGGACATGGTAATGTTTCCTGAATTTTGATAGAAGGAAATATTATGAAGTTCAATATCAGCACAAAATACAGAGGTGTAATGATTCTTAGTGTGTATCTCACCAAAAAGCTGTCTTTCCCCCCCTTCTCTGGTGATTGTTTAGTACCTCTGCATTTCTAGCTCCTGCAAAGTATTTAGGATACTATTCCTGAATCATATTCCCTTTCAAATGGACAAAACCTGCACTGTAGATGGTAATAAAACAGGACATATTTATTTTTATAAATGTGTCATAAGATATTACTTCTAATGAGTTTTCCTGCAAGCTGTAATGACAGTTGCAGGAAGTCCAATTCTTGTAGCAAGATTCAGAGCTGCACAATCATTTCAGCCTTTGTGCCACATTCTTTTGGGTGCATGTTGAATTCCAGGGTAATTTTGAACTTTCACAAACTTGGTAACAGTTAAAAGATGGAAGAATTTTTAAATTACTTAAGCACATTCAATACTGTGTTACAATTCATAAAAATAATCAGCTGAATGTGCAAACTAAAAAAGCTATGAAGCTTATAAATGAAAGAAGTCAGTGGATGCAGTCTTCTCTAATACTTCATTGTTGAAAATTTATATGAATTTGAGACCAGTTAGAATTGCAGAAAATCACTGGTTTTCCAGAGTGAAGCTGAGATCCTTCCCTCCAAGTGCTTCAACCCAATCAAGAGGACCTGCCATATGTTCTGGCATTCAACCTCATTTTTTTTCCTCCAGTTTAGGTGATTTAATAGAATCATTTTACAATGTACAGCAGTTTCTTTTTCCAGGTCTTGTGTTGCAGAGAGTAGTTTTATAATTTGGCTCTCTATAGCATGTGAAAGTGCAAGGTACACAGAAAGTCTTATAGATGCTTTTCTGTAGTAGTGCTGTAGCAGCTCTAATAATCTTTGTTGACAGCTATTTTATGGTGATATCATAAATTTAAACAGGTATGGGTCTTACTGTGTGCAAAAACCATACTGATTTTGATTGCATTAAAAATAATAATTTAATAAAGTGGTGGGTGTTTCTTCCCTATTGTTTGATCTGGGGGGATCTCCCCCTTCTTTTTCCTTTTTCCCTGCTGCATCAGCTAAATCCTGTCCATGTATGTCCTCTCTCTCACCTCGTTGTCTTTCTCTTCTATCCCTGTTCATAGCAGTGTTCATCTGGTCATAGCTTTAACACCAGCCATTCAGTTAAATATGCTCATTATGGAAGATATTAATAATTTTTGTAGGGTTCCCTTTAAAAATATGTGTCTGTGTGTAGCATGTAGTTTTTTCTTCAGTCATGCATCGAAGATATTTTCTTGGAGGTAATTCAAAATCAGAAAAGGGCAATGTGTGGTATTTGTTATGAAATTTAGGTATGGAGTGTGGAATAATTTAGATTGTATTTTAAGTTTGTTCATTTTTTGGGGATGTGTTACAGACATCAGACATATGGAACAAAGCAAACTTATGGTCAAATAGTATAATACACAATCTGTAGCTTGTGAACTTATAGCAGCTTATTTGGAAGAGTTTGCAACTGTGCTGAGCAGTTCTTCACAGCTCCCACTTAAAATAAACACTTTTTGAAGCCCAGAAGTAGGAGCAAATGACAGTCATTCAGCATATGCACAAATAATTCATAGTGTTAGGTTCTGTTCAAAGCTTTGCTAACGATTATTGACTTGAGATTATTTGAAAATCTTTCCAAATTGACTTTATTTTTTTGATTATGTGAGTACCAATGAGGACCCAATATCTATTGCCAATTCACTGGTGATGTCAGAATATTGTGGTTGGTAAAATACGATGGATGAAGTCTCTAGAATTCTGCTCTTCTTTTATGCTTCTCTGGTGAAGTATGTGTTTTAATTAGAAATCTGATTTTATAAGAAATGAGATGTTGTCCTGGATTCTATTGCTTTTATTGGTTAACTTGATTCAAGAGAAGTAATGGCATTATTTAGGTAGCTAAGCAATATGTTTAGTGGTAAACCCTTGCTCCATTTTCTGAATATTGTGAGCTGTTTTGTAGGTTACACTGGAGAGCTGTGCCAGTCAGAGATTGATCATTGCATCCAGCAGCCATGCCAGAATGGAGGGACCTGCTCATCCCACCTCAATGGATTCAGCTGTCACTGCCCAGAAGGTAACCAGCCAATACCTCTCTCGTACCTAGTACAAAGTGCTGTTTCTTGGGGTGTACTTACTCTAAATTTTCAGCTATATTGATACACAGATATGTATATTTAAATGTTTTTAAATTTGTGCCTTGGCTTTTAATTGTAAGCAGAAAAGAAAACCAGATAAGAAATATTGGTATGATCAGCAACAGCATATGAAGTTTTGTAAGAGTTGAGTGTTTTGGTGTATATGTGGTGCAGAAATGTTCTTTCATTTTATGATAGAAATGAGGTTCCAGCACTGATGAGAAAGATCATACCCTGAGTCCCCTCAAATTCACCTGATTTTTATGTTGTCCAGTAAGTGCGTGAGAAAAAGATGCCTCCCTTGTAGTATTTGAACATTTCTGCACATGGGCCAGTTGGCTAATGTGTGTGTAAAAGTAATAGCTAAATGAATTATTTCAATCCCCGAGGTTTTAATTAATTCTCCTTTCCACTTGGATATATTCCTTTCTTGACATGAAAGTTTCTCACTGGTAAACCTTTTAAATGTGAAACAAGGACACCCCAATGCCAGAGTGTGCTCTCATAACACTGTGCTGACTGTAATGACAGATCCCTAAATTGCTCATGAAAAAAATATCGTGAGTGGAAGCTTTCAATTATGAAGCCTCCTATTAGTTATTTATAATTAAGATTGGAACTTTGAACTAATTATACTTCTGTCCTTCCTTGATCTGTGGATGTTGGTTTTGTTCTGCCAGCACTTTAATGCTTGCTCTAAGGGTGCAAGTCTTTGATAACTGCTCTGGTAATATCTACTTGCTTAATAATGAAGATAATTTGTAGTTTCTTCAGAGTGCTATGCTTTAACACTTAGCTGCTGTGTTGAAACACAGGCTGACATAGTGACAGCCATGCAGATCCTGCATGTGGAAAATTTTTGGAAATTGTTCCCCTTATAAATAGTAGTGAAATCCAGGAGAAAAATATAAGATGTTAGACTTGGTCAATAATTTACTTGTGATTTTCTTAAGAAATCTGTTCAAGAGCCTTTAAGGCTGCAGGAAATGATGTTTCCAATGATGTTGGGAAGAGCAGCTAGTGGGAGTTTTGGTTGTTTTATGCCTGCCATACATAAAATGGTGCTGAGAAGAGCGTTTCTGTGTGCGGCTCGTCAATTGCTCTCTCCCGACGGCCTGTTAATGAATATGCTGCTCATACCTCAGCTTCTCTCTGGCTGCCCACGGGACAGGGTCCCTGGTGTGCCGAGGGCCCCGTGGCGGAGCCGTGGTGCCAGCAGCAGCTCCCGGTGCCCCGCCGAGGCCACCCTGCCCTGGGCACGGTGGGGGCTGTGGCTGCTCTCCCCTGGGGTGCCGTGGCCGTGGCCATCGGCCGAGAGGGGAGCGGGCCCTGGCAGCAGCGCTGCTCCCGCCAAGGCCCCTGCGGCCGGGCCAGGGCCCCACGCTGTGCCCTGTGGGGACAGCAGGAGAGAGAACGCTCCCCTCCACCTCCCTGCAGAGCTCCCTTCCCGAGGAGACTGACAGAGAGGTTCCACCTGTGCCGCTGCTTGGGGCACAGAATTCCCACTGGCAGAAGCTTTTTCTGCTGCAGGATAACCAAGTCACTGGCGCCTCTTCTCTGTTTGCTGCGTTTGGATACCTCTGTGTTGAGATACTTGACTCCGCAGTCTTGTTGCCTGCTTTGTTCCCTGAATATTTATCTTCTGCTCCTGTCTTTTCCACCAATCCATATCTGTGTTTGATAAGTTTCCAATAGTTCATTTTAAGTTTAATTTTGGCACTGTTAGCGTACTCTCTCAGTGTTTAGGCTGTATACATTGCTCTTTTTTTCCTTCTGGGCACATTGGTATCATCTTCTTAGTATTCTGGTCTTTTTGTTTGTTGGCACTTCTGTTTTTGTTATGTGTTACAAATTTGTGTCCCTTTTCTGCTTGGAGACTTGAGGTTTTCCATGGTTTCTGGACTTGCCTTAAAGAAACAATGTGATTTTTGACCCTCCTAGAGGAAAGAAAAAGCCAGTTTCTTAGTGACTTCAAGAAGGACCTTTCTGCTCCTAGGCTTTGTTGATAGGCAAACATGTTTTTTGGGTCATCTATCTGAAACTTTCCATGCAGAGTTACCAGTTCTATTACTTCTGTATTTCTGACAACAGCTGTGTTGTAGAGCCAAGATGGAACTGGGGGAAAAGCTGTCACTCTGGTTATTCATTTATATGTTGGACATGCTCACATGGTGTCAATGTTTTCAAAATCACTGGGGTAACAAAAGAAAAAAGGCTTTTCTGAAATGCACTTCCAACTCTTGTTAAAATCAGGTATTGTCCATTGGCCTGCATAATTTCCAATGTAGAAAATGCCTTTGGGGGGGATAGAATGTTTTGGAAATCACTTTCTGGACTGGCCAGAATTATTTCTCTTAGACTAGTCTTATATTAGTTCCTTGGAGATAAGAAAATAATTCTTAGGTTTGTAGGAACAAGTGACATCTTGTGTGCATGGTTGCTCTTCTTGTGTCGTCAACCTGTGATAATTCAAGAGCAATCCTAAAGCTTCTCCCTGACTCCCTAATAGTTGCTGGTGGTTCAGAGTGTTTCCCCATGAAGTTACCTGTGATGAGGGCGAGTGTTGGCACAGAAGTGGCACAGCCTGTCTGCAGGGGCCCATCCATTGCTCTGGATTAGCCTCAGGGCATTCTAAGTAATAAGGTGTTGCTTCTTCATTTTGTTTTGGAAGATCTAATGCCAATGAGCTGAAGAATTCAGATATCTTGTGGAAGGAAAGAGAGAGCTGATTTAATGAAATGTAGTGTCTAAGTTTACTATAACTGTCCCCTGATCATTCTTGCATCTTTTGAGATGTTTTCCTTTCACAGAGGCATCATTTAAGAGCTTTTGTTTGGGTTTTAATCTCTGAAGAGATTCAGTAATTTTTGTAAGTACAAAAAAGAGTAGATAATTGAAAACTGCAGATGCAGTAACTTGCAAATTTGCCTACCAACCCCCACTTTTGTAATTTAAGTGAGGTCTCTTGTTCTGCTGCTGTTCTGCTGTGCTTAATAGTAATTGCTTGTTGAGAAAAGGCTTTTCTTTCTGTAGTGCTAATTCAGCACAGTGGGGAAAGGTAACCGAGGACCTCATGTTTGTGTAGGAACTACAGTCTGCAGATATAATGTGGCTTGGAAGAGGATAAGAAAATGTGGCAAGTATTGCATGAGGAAAAGAAAAAGATGGCAGATAAAGGAATGAGATGGAAAAATGAAGAATGATCTTGAGATTGTGGATAGCTTTTACGAACAATATCTGTGGTTCGTGAAAAAACACATGATAACTGACAGAAGGCCAGATCTGAGGCACTGAAAAAGCAGCCTGTCTCGGATGTGAACAGTTCATGATGATTCTTTAGTCAATTTTACTGTCTTAAGAGTCCTTTAGTAAAGAAGATTTCATTATGCTTACAGATCCCATTTTCTGTGGGATGCACTATAGGTTTTAATATCCAAAATATGCCAGAAAATAAACTCTTATCTAAAATTGTTGAATCACATGTACTAAAAGGAAAATTGAATTTTATACTTGAATTTGTAGTGAAGAAGCATAAACAATACTAAAGAACAAAGATTTTGTTTAAGATTTTGATGCTGTTACTGTGAAAACAATGTTTGGATCTTGTACTTGCTTACAATTGGGTAGGGATCTTTGATTATTTTATTAATTTTATGTCAATAAACATACATTTAGAAAATATTACTTTCAAATGATCATGTAAAGGAATTTCTAGACATTCTAAAATCCTGTACATAGTAAACATCCCAACCCAAAAATGGATATTTGAAATTTATATTCAGAATCATTTCATCCTTATCACTCTTAAATATCTCCTCTCATTTTCTTCCACTTATTGCAGTGTATAGCAGACTGTTGTATTGACAGTAATATTAATGGATTTTATTTAAATTGATTGGGGTACTACTCATCAATTTACAAATTTGGTTACTCCATTTTCTTTAAGCTTCTGAGAAGTAATGCGCATTTCCAAAAAACCCTCTAGTGGAATTAAATATACAAATAATAATTTGAAATATAACAAACCCCTGGTTGGCATAAATAAATGTCATTACATTACATTAATAAACAGATATTAAATAAGTCAACATAAGTTTTAGAGGTGCTGAAGCTAGTTATCCTTATTTATGTAGGTATCAAATTCACAGAAATCTTTGTTGAAAGTTAAAATTAAAGAAGCCAACTTTATGGAAATTGCCTGACTGTCTGGTAAGGAAATGTGTTCCTTCTGGACAAAAATTTTGTAAAATTCAGTAGAATGAAAGACATGGTACTTGTGTATATATTTGATTTACATATTTTAAAGCTTTAGAGACCTTTTGTTAATTTTGCTCATATGATGCTATTCAAATAATTTAGTAGTGGACTATGGTTCAGAACAAAGCCAGACAGTAACGAGCAAAGTGCAGATCAGTTATAATAAAGAAATAAACTTCTGTTGCAAGACGTTTCTGAAGTTCTGTTCATGCAAGTTTAATGTCCTGATGATAAGTACAGATTAACTGCATTCATTGTTACAGGAAAAGATTAATCTTTGATAAAAATAGCTTGCATTCAGCTGGCCAACCCCATTAAACTTGCCTGGGTTCTTGAGCTTTTCCTACATGCTCTATGTGGAGGTCACTACCTTGGACAGAAGGGGCAGAAATATTTTAATTTGGGTTAATATATTTTTTGAAAAATGGTCATCAGCAATAATGGATGTTAGCAATCCTCTAGAATAAAAAGAAAACAATGCTATGATAACAAGTTCAACATATATAGATTACTTGAAATTCACATTTTAGCATTGGTTTTATTTTACTTTTGACAGCTTGATTTGAGTAGCTGCAGATAACTATTGCTGGCAGTGTACTGAGAAAAAGTGTCTCGAAATATCTGCAGGTATTTCTGGAAATACTGGAAAGCAATAAATTTATGAATACTCTTATTATGGTTTCTGTGATTTAGAAAATAGAGTTTGACAGCTATAAAAGATGCTAAGTTGTGATTCATATGTGTTGATTTGCAATAGCAGCTAGGAAAATGCACACTGTCACCATGAATCTTAATTGGCTGGGGAACAGAAGTTACTTACCAAGACTTAGAATAGTTTAAGTTTCAAGGTTTTCACTATTTTCTCCCTTTCATTGTTCATGTAAAAGCCGTTTTCTCTAGTACATTTTTTACATATGTCATTCTAACTTCTTTAGGTTTACATAAAACAAACCGATTTATGATCTTGATCATAGGAAACTGAGTCACACAGCTGTTGCATATGGAAGATTTCCCAAGGTTACTGGTGACCAGAATGCAGAATGCTTGGTATTACCATAAGAGAGTTTAATTTACCTGAAGAACATTTTGTTGTTAATTAAATTTTTTTATGGCTGTTTAGTTTCTGGTACTTTCCACTAATCTAATGTTTTTACCTGGCACCTTCCCAAATTGCTCTTATTTTTAACAGACTTCTTCTTAATGCTTGAATGGGTTTAGCCTCTATTCATCTTTATCCAGAAAGACTTAGCTGGAGTGAATTTCAATCAAAATCTTAAAGCATTTTAATGCTTTCTTGATCCTTCTGATTAGTAACTTTTTTTTTTTCTTTACAGAATTCCGGTGAAATGTCATTTATTTCTATTTCCTCACAAGACAGATTTGTATAGGGAAAATTATGAATTGCTTATATTTGTTTTAGTACTTATCCCCGCATTTCAAAGTTAAAGATTTTGTAATCCTGAGCCCTAGCAAATCACAGACTTAATTTTTCACATACTTGTAATTCTTGGAATTGGGTCTAATGTAACATGCAGACAATTTAGTTTTTCTACAAGCTGTATAAAAGGTAGTTCTACAGTGTCTTCAGAAAATGTTTGACTTCCTTGACTTGCACATGGCTCTTTTGCTTTCAGTAGTCAAGTAATTAAAATCCCACTGTGATGAGAAATGTGGCTTTTATTTGGAGCTTTTCTGTCTCTGAAAACATATTTCTGATCTAGTTTCTATTAATTCCCTGGAGGTCTGTAGCAATTTATAAAGCATATCACCTAACTTAAGACTGTTATTCTTGACAGCTAGCCAAATCACCTGATCCATGTAAGCTCAGATATTTTAGTGTGGTTTTTACCAATATAAATACTTTCTATTATTGCCTTTCCCCTTTACCTTCTGTGTTATTCCTTGGTAAATTTTGTATTCAGATCTTTTAAATTACCACTAGACTTTGCATTTCAGTCAAGTCCATTTTATACCAGCAATGACCTGCATGCAGGGTTGGGTCCATGTTAGCTGGTTGAAGAGAAGTGCAGACAATATTTTCCTGCAGATAAACAATGATGATTCTTTTTGTCTGAAATCTGATTCTGTTTTCAATCAATATACCTCTAAATTTGACTTTTATAGTTATTACTTGCATTATTTGTTTTCAACAATTGGATGGGTATGGATTTAAATGTACGTTCAGAAATACCAGAATACTAGATTTCCATATTTTCTTTGAGTATTTTCAGATGTTTGACTCAAGCTTGAGATTTGAACTTCCAGAGTCACCTAAACACATTTCACAGTGCAGTCAAAGATAGCACAAGGGCAACATGTTTTGGTGTATTTTAAACCTGCTTATGTTCTTGAAGTGCTTTGTCACTTGAAACATTAGCCATCTGCCAGTAACCCCTCTTTGGGGGGAAAATTACTGCAAAGGTTGTAGTGAAGTGGTATTGGTGTCATTGTGTGACCTCAGATCTCCTTGATCCTTTCTAATCTGGTTTCAGAATTACTCGAGAGATTTCACTGGGCTCATTGCCTGATCTCCTCCTCCTAATAGTTAAAACTCCTTGCAGATTCTTTTAAATCTGACCAAGATTTTATTACAACAGTACAGGCTTTCTTAATTTGTCAGTGAACCATTGCTGGAATTATATCCTTGCTCTTGGGGTTTCTGTTCTTTGCAATTTCTGATGGTTAGTTATCATCTACAGGAGGGACCTCGACTATGGGATTCCACAGTATTTGTTTTCAGGCTCTCTGTTCAGCATTGATGAACAGGTGGTCCTGACAAAGCCTATGAAGCAATTGGAACCATAGGACAGAAAAATAGGGAGAACAGAGGGCTTCTGCCTGTTCTTCATTTGTGCCCTGCCAGACCTGATTTTCTCTCATGGTCTGTTGCAGAGTTTGTATGACAAAACTTAAAAGTCCAATGTGTAGGCTATTTCTTTTCTTTCCATCTTTCTAGTTGCTTTTCTTTTTTTTTTGTTTGTTAATGAGACTATTTTTTCTATATTTTTCATGCCATAATTCTGATGTTAGACTTATGGACATTAAAGGGAGATGTGGTGTTGAAAATCATTTGACCAGCATCTAGTATTTTGAAGATGCCCATAAAATCCTGCTGTCAGTTGTGACCAAAAAATTCCTACTTTGTCTGGAACTCACAGAGCAATTGTGGCCTCCCCATCTTTTCTTAGTTCCATTAATAGAAGTTTTGTTAATTCTGTGAGTAGATTTCTGTAGTGTGCTCTGTGTGGTTGCTCACCTTTTGTTTATTATTCTACTGTAATATTAAGAACCTTTTGACAATGTAAGATATTCCAGGGAATTTTAAGCCTGAAAAATGATGGTATGTCTACATGGAGCAAATACTTGTTAAAAAAAAAAAAATAGTTGAAAGGAAAGTTGACTCTTTTATTTGAAGGATTCCAGAATTTGAATACACTTTTCTGATTTGCTTTAGGATACAATAACCATGCATTGTGCATGATGTATGTAACCATGTGTATGTATGTGTATGTAACCATGGTGTATGTGTATGTATAGATACAAGCTGTAGTTACTGCAATTTATTGAAACATTATTCTTCCCTATGGCTGATTAAAACTTCCCTTGCAAGAATATCCTTTTCCTTACATCCATTTTTGGAATGGTTGTTTCAATAAATCATTCTCTCCTGCTAATGAAAAGTCTGTTCTTGTAAAAGATATTATTTGAATTATTGAAACTCAATAAACCCATGTAAATTTAAGAGATTGTTATATTTAACATACACGTTAACCGTTGGGAAGAATAGGTGAGTTTGGGCTTTTTCTTTTTTTCTAGGGTAGCCAGCTCCTGATCTTTAGAAAATCTCTTCTGCTTTTCAAGCCAGATTCACTCAGAAAGCAGATAAGCACTGTCAGTTTCAGCAAATATTTGTGAAATTCACTGCCTTAATCATTTATAGTATGATTTTGGCTGAAGCATCTCTTTTCATAGAATGTTAATGGGCAATATTAGAGTTTATTATGTAAGAAATTTGTAATTTTATAATATTCATAGAAAAAAGGAATGGCTTATTTCGACGTGCTTTAGTTATTAAAATTGTATGCATATCAGGATGCTTACTTATCAAATCCATTTATTTCTTTTAGGGTTTTTAGGAAACACTTGTGAGGACAAAATAGACCCTTGTGCGTCATCTCCCTGCCAGAACAATGGAACCTGTTATGCAGACAGACTTGCTTTCTCCTGCAGCTGTAGTTCTGGATTTACAGGACCTACATGTGCTCAGCTGATTGACTTCTGTGCTCTGAATCCGTGTGCACATGGCATTTGTCGCAGCGTCGGAACCAGCTACAGATGCCTCTGTATCCCTGGTTTGTACCAACAGTTACATGCTCTGTAATTCTTCTAATATTTTATGTGTAGGTTCCATATATAGCTTAAAATGACTTCCTTTTCTTCTTTTCAGTCCATAAAACAGACTGAGCAGATGTTCTATCTGTTTAGAGTAATGATAGAAATCTACACATTGCACTTGGAAAGCCAAAAATTGCAGTGTGAGCACTGAAATACCCACAGAGATCCATATGGTTTGAGTGAACTCTACAGCTGTATTACAGAACTGTAGCCTGCAGGATAAATCTTTTTTAGGCAAGGCATCAGCACTGTTGGAATTAAAAAATTTGATAGACAGAATGGAAAATGTGATACTTATCATTAAGGAAAGAGAAAAAACAGACAAGGTGACTGAAAAAAGGTAGAGAAGGAAAAACATTGGTTACTCCAAAGGGTTTGGATCTGCTATCCATGTTTACATAAATTGTTTCTCTAGAGAAGATCCAGCAGGGCTGCTCAGGTGAGTTGAGTAAGGAGACTCAGCTGGGAGCTATTTGGCAGCACAGCCTGACAGTCAAGAGTTCTGTGTAGCAACCTTAGTAGTTCTGTGTTCTGGTTTAGCTCCAGATTTTTTCATCCTTGTACCAATATAACAGAATATTGGGGTGCTTATAGCTCCCTTTATCCATTTTAGCAATGATAATTAGTAGGTGAAGTAGCAGCTAAAATGTCTGATAACCAGTGCTACACATTCAGACTAAAGCACTTAGAGTGAGCACCAGTCTTTGTTTTCACTTGAATAATAATTTTGGCACCTTTTTTTTTTTTTTAGTCTGTTCCTATGAAGCTATAAATTTGAAAACTGAAGGCATGAAGGAGAAAACAAATTTCTAGTGTACAAGGGATAAACTAAGGAGCGATATTTGATAGCAGCTCTGCTGTGACATTGATGTTGTTCTACATTCTTTTCAGAGGAATACCTTCTCTCTGCTGCTTTTCCTTATTTTGTGAGAAACCAGTCACAATTCTTCATCTCTTTCATCTCAGTTTGCAGGATGTGCGTCTATCCTACCAATCTATTTGTAGATATTTGTGAATATAGGGATTTGTAATTAAATCTACTAATTCAGCATTTTTTTGTGGTATCAGAATTTATCTACTGTTTAGAGACATGAAACAGATCATCAGAAATTTTTTGGGAGGTACTCACAAATTACCAGAAGCTATGGAAATCTTTTGTTGGAGTTGACAGATTTATAGTTAAATTACATACTCTTTTATAAAGGAGAAAAATATGAAAGTGAAATGCAGACAATACCATAGTAAAGTTACCTTATAATGCATTTGTTAACAGCACTTGTCATTAATAGTAGGAAAAACTAGACATTTCTTTTTCCAAGAAATCCAGGGAAGTTTTAATCTTCGGCATAGTCTTTGCTTGTAGCTCAAACAAAGAAAAGTTACAAATACTCTGGATCAAATAAAAGCTTTTTCCCAGAACTTTGTCACCTAAACTTAATTAGAATTCCATGGTCTGATTTTTTTCAAAATTACTCTGTTTCTCTCAGGATTTCAAAGTAGTCTTAGACCTCTCATGTTATGGAAACTTATTTTTATTTGAACAATATGCTTTTAAAAGTTAGGGATGAGAAACCTTAGAGGTTGTACCCAGGACCATATGTGGCACTTATTTAGTTTAACTCTTCTGTGTTGCTCCATGTAGGACATTAAAAAAAAAAATTATTTTTTCCCAAACATTTTGTTGGCTGCTGTAAACTGCACTTTTTAAAATAACATTACTTGCTTCACATAGAGGTGGAACTAGAGGCCAAATTATGTGAGCTCATTATTAATCTGTCAATAGTTTAAAGACTTGGGTAATTTATTTCAGAAGGTCATTTAAGAACTGCACCTAAGTGGCAGCAAGATAGGGATAGACAGAATGTTTCCTTCTATTGTACCTTTTATGACTTTTCACTGTTATGAACATATCATTATGGGCTTTCATTAAGTCATAGCAGCAGAATTTGAATCAATTATCTTCAGATATTTTCCCCATGAGTTGAAAGGACAATAGAAAAGTGGCAGTCAACTTCTGTGTATATCAGCACATAGAAGGCATTGTGACATATACTTTGTTTGGGTAATTATTGAGTGTAAGGCAGATAACAGCAATTAAACTTGAAGATTCCTATGTTGCAATTCCTTAAAAAAGCCCTGAACTAAAGTAATGACTACAAATCATAGCCTAATACATTTTTGGTATCTCTATCAGAAAGCAGTTTGCTAGAGTGGGTGTGTAATGTAGTTATGTCTCTGGGATATTAAGAAGCTGGATTCTATTTACAATTTTGCCTGAAGAGACTTGACTGTATCTCTTACATTACTTGCAAAGTGAATGGATAAAATTTGTGTACAGTTTAGTAGCATTATCAAGGGTTAATAGTGAGGATATTACCAGTAAAAAATGGTCTCTGCCTTGTGACCTTGAGGCTTTCTGACTTGCAGGCTCTCAGCATCAGTGTGCCAGCTCCTAGACCAATGACTTCTTTGTACAAGAGGCTTTCAGGCATATCCCTGAATTGCTGCATGTTATTTTTTTTTAGGTATTTTAGTGGAAAGGTTGTTAAATGGCATTTTAGAATCCTCTTCTGTGTTAATTATCTGATATGTCTGAGAAAGAGTTTTAAAAACTTTGGAATATGTCACTTCAATTTTGTGTTGAGCTCTAGGAAGTAATATCTTTTTTTTTTTTTTTTTGGCATTTTGTAGAGGATATAATTTTGTAAAACTTAGAAACAAAGTGCCTAAGACTTTTGTTTATGTGTGTGACCTATCCCTCCTTAATGCACTGTTTTACAGTGTCATTGGATTTTGGGTTTTCATCTGTTTTACTTCTGCCTCAAAAATTAAACAAGAGAGGGATTTTAAATAGTTCCAATTAGTCCAAGGTCTGTGCAAGTCTACTTGCTTGGTAGGCAGTTTGGCTTCCTTGTTTTTTTGGCCAGCGCACAGATGTGAAGAATGATAAATTATAGTGGTTATACTGCATAGCTGCACAATTTGCAGAACATGAACAGCCAGACATTTGCTACTAATTTTTTTTTGGTGTGTGTTGCTTTTCATCTAATAGCTTGTAGAGGAAAGTTAATTTGTATAAACTAACTTGGAAAGCAGTCTAATGCTTTTGAAGGTTCCTATTTCCAGAGTGGAAGGAAAAGTGGAAATAAACTTATTTCCAAGTTTAACAGACTTCAAATGTCTGCTGAGGGGCTCTGTGGAATTCCCAAGCCTATGCAACCATACCTGCTTTGTACTGTGTGTATGTGTGATTTTTTCAGCTGCACATGAAACCTTACCTTAAATCTTTCTTTATATGTTTACACATCCTAATTATTAATACTTATCACCTCACCCTTTACAGGTAACAAAGAAATACTTAATGTTTGGACATTGGATTCAGAGTTTGTGTCACCTTTTACTTCTTACCTCATATTAAAGAATTAAATCTAATAAAAGTTCTTGTGCTCATTTGTTGGATTTCTCATCTAGAGTCAGTTTGGTAAAACTAGTGGGACCCCTTTGTGTCTGTTTGTAGAATGTTTAGTCTCTCAATCCCAAAACAGTTTCTTCCTCCTCTAAACCTTTTCACCCTTTAAATGCAATTGTTTTAATACAGCTACCATTATAAATTTCAAATACAAATATTTAATATAGTATTTTTAATTTTGTCTGGTCTGAACTGGAGAAATGTAGATAGAAATTGCACGGCTTAATATCACACCAAAGTCTTGGATCTGGTTTTTTCAAAGATACAAATTTTGAAACTGAAAAGCACATGTACGGACATTAACACCTGCCCTCTGTATAAATATATATGATGGCATATATAGAACATTTGGGGAAAAAAGGAAAAGAGAAGTTTCAGAAAAAGTTCTGCAGGGTATAAAAAGTGTCTGTAACTTTAGAAGTAGCACCATGGAGTATGTTCCCTTGATTTTACTGCTCATGCAGCTTAATAGACAGTTCTAGGAACATAGGTTTATTTTAGTGTCTTAGCAGAGGCCAGAGCAACATTTGTCTGCAGCAGTTGCAATTTTTCTTTTCTCTGTCTTTTCCCTTCTCACATTTTGTAACTGGGGCAGGATATGTGAGCTCTGGAAGGAGTGACTTTAGGTTAATTCCAGTTCCTGACTGTCTCTGAGCTCATTATTGCTTCTGTTTCCTCATCTTGTTTTCACTTTTACATTAAGACAACCTTCCATGCAATCTGGCCATGGTTGGTGAGCATGGCTTCCTACCTTCCTGCCATCTGGAGCATTCTTCTCTCTTTCTCTTACTTAATTGCTGTATAAGCTCAGACTTTAACTGAACACATCTATTTCCTGACTATATAACATGCAACTCTGTGTTAGTGAACAGCCATAGATACGAACTGCTGGTGTTCCCTGCAAAATAGAGCTGTTTTGCATTGTACCCCATTAGGCCTTCCCATTAAGATGGGATTTATTTTCTGCTGCCTTGATTGGGTAAAATGTTAAGTATGGATAAGCCCAGGGAATCACTATTGAGGAGTCAGTGTCTAAAAAGGCTGAAAACATTTGTTATTTATTGACTACTAAAGGGAGAGTAAGGTTTTGCCTCTTTCTTTTGTTAACCTGATAATGCAGATATTCTTGAGAGATTATTCTGCTGTATCTTTTGCTCTTGGAGGCTTTGACAAAACCAGTGTTTTCTTTTCATCATCCTGTGGGACACAAATTGTGGGCCCCCTTTCCCATTTTCTCCTGCAGTTTTTAACAGCCATGTGCAAAGAGAGTGTGGTTCAGTGTGTAACTGAAAGCCATGCCAGAAAGCATCAGGAAAATAACCTGCTCTCTTCCAGGCACCCTTCCTGTTGCTTAAGAAAGAGGAAGAAGAATTTGAGGATCAAGAGAAGAATGGCAACAGATCTGTTTCTGCTTTTGTAAAGACCAGTAGCACAGGGATTGTCATGTAGAGAGAAAAGGGGTTACATAGGGACATCTCTATTTTATGGGGTTTTTTTTAAGTTCCCTGTCCATTCCTCAGCCTCTGAAGACAGCATATCAAAATTGAACCTTCATTTTGAGTTCTGCTTGAGTTCATGAAGATACTGTTACTGAAGGCTTTTCCAATTTCACGTGACCCGGAAAAGTTGCCCTTTTTCGAAGCTGCAATGCCTCCTGTGTTTTTCTCTCCATCCTATTCAGGACACAGTAGCTGGAGAAGTGTTGTTAGTGTAGGTATTTTTTCTTTCTTTCTGAATATGTCCACAGAAATGTTGCACACCACAAAAGATGCAAAGAGCTCAATTTGACATTGGCTGTAAATATAAAAGCAGAAGAATTGTAACACTACTAGGAAGAGAGGAAGCAACTACACTAGAATCCATTACTCTGAAGCTATTTATGAAAACTGCTCCTGTTTCAATCTAAATGCTTCAACAAAAATGTAGAAATTATTTATGTATTCCTTTTGAAGATATATGTATGAATTCAGTGTACTACAGGGTTTATATATCAGTAAAATTTGAAAGCAGTAATACAAGGAGAAATGCTCATTAAGAATGACAAGGTGCCTCTTATCTCCCTGAGGAGAAGGATGCCTTTCCCACAGCAGAACGTTCTCTAATCCCAGCAGTCCCAGCAGAAGGAAGCTGCTGGCCCCAGGGTGAGGAGGATGAGGGTGGATTGTGCGTGGGTGAGACCTGCCCTCTCGTGGAGAGAGGAAACATCTTTCCCTGGCTGTGTGCAGTGTCTGGCAGCATGGGCTGAATGCAGCCTGAGGAGGTGATACCATAGTTCATATTGATTTTGGAAACTAGACAACTATTTAGTCACAAATTCCCTTCATTCTCTTGGAAAGGTGAGAAGTGGAAAACTTTTTTTCTGAGAATATCTAATTATATTGGTGTTAAACACTGGGAGTTCCCATCTGTTGTTTTTTTTTTTTTTTTTTCCTGATTCTCCTGTCTGATTTTGGTGTGTATGTTGGCTATAGATTTCACTACATAAGGCTATTTCATACACCCATAAGCTAGATAAACATCATTGTAGGCTAGCAAGAAAACCATAACATTTAGCACAATTAATTTTCTATTGCCTGGCTGACAGCTTTGGAGAAAGTGGTTTTGAAATGTTTCTTAATACCTTACTAGTCCAACTATTTCCTATGAAAGGACAATTTTTTGAAAATCATAATGGATGGTATTGTCCCTGTGTCTTGAATAGTACTGACAATTGTATCTTCATAATATTTTGTTTTGAATTATCCATAATAGTGAGGGAGACAGTGAATGCAAATGGTGTCTGAAGGTAGCATTTGTCCTATGTTCTATGATTCTATGAGAATTTTGGGAAAATTTAGACTAGGATACTAAATATAGATTGATTGCCACTTACTAAGATGAGAATATACCCCTCTCTTTGGTTCTTTGCTCATGGAAGTTACCCTCTTTTCATACCTATGACTTTTGCTACTAACTAGAGATTACTTTGAGAAGTAAAATCACACTGCAGAATCTATACTTTGTATTTGAGGCCTTTTTCCTGGCATCTGTATTCATGCCCACTGCATATTTATTCATTGTACGTTCAGTCATCTAATATTTTTTTATGTAATTATGAACTTTTATAAGCACATGAACACTGTTCCAGTGCATGGTAATATGTCATAGACTACACCACATCTGTAATTTCAGCTATTGTTATGACTAATGATTGTGTGGCGCACTAAATAATGAGAAAGGTGCTGTTTTCAGGTGGTTTCACTCTTTTCTTATTTCATAATAGGAATGTCTCAGAGGCTGTTAACAGGCCATGTAGCTTTTCTTTACTTGTGCTTTCTATGTTTACCTAATTAGCCCATAATACCTGCCTATGGCTTGGGAATGCTGTAAAGATGGCAGTACCTTGATGCTTCTACAGAGCTTTGTACAGCATTAATGCTAAAACATGCAACTACTGTTATACAATTATCACCTCTTTGATGAACAGTGGCTTTGATGCAAGGATCCAAAGGAGCTGGGAGAGAGTCAATATTCCTGTGTTTCTTTTCACAGAGTGGGTATTCACATTGCTGCTTCTGGCCTCTGCCACCAGCCTCTGTCCTTACCCCTCATTGTAGTTTATCACAAGAGCTGGGAATTCTCTTAGAACACTGTACTTCCAATATTTTCTTGATAATTTTCACCTGGGGAACAGATGCCTTTAAAATCAGTGTCTTAACATTCACCACTTTCCACAGTATGATTAAATTAGCAAGCATCTGCCCATGGTCTATAGTTGCCTAATTGTTCATTTTTACTGCAAAGTGTTTAATAACTATTTTTGTTTCCTCTTCATGTGATTTAGGTTACCATGGCCTTTACTGTGAGGAGGAGTACAATGAATGCCTCTCTGCACCCTGCCAGAACGGAGCCACCTGCAGAGACCTTGTCAACAGCTACGAGTGTGTGTGCCTTGCTGAATATGAAGGTAGGCTGGGGTTTGCAATTGTTCTCTGCATTTTTAATGGTAGTTTCTGTTACAAACAGAGAGATGTATCCTGAGCGGAAATATATCCCCCATGTTAAATTAGCAGAGAAAAACTTCAGTATTGATCCTGATCCCTTAATCTTTATTGGAATTAATAGTTAAGATTTAGCTCCTCTGTGAGGAATGCATGTCCTGGTCTGGGCACAAACGGATTTTCTCTGTTATTCTCAGGTGTAGTTTTTTCTGCTGTTTTTAAGATTTGTTAGAAAGTGATGAGATTTTTAGAAAAACCATAACTGTTAAATAGGTTTTCCATCAGTTGTTGTTGGAGCCTTTAACTGAGAGCTTTCAAGTTATTTTTTTATTTTCTCAAGTGAAGTGAGCTAAAAACATAATAAGTAAAGATTAGTATTTGAAATAGTTTAGTACAAAGGAGTAGAAATAAAAGCTTTATCTTGATCATTTAGAAGACTGTAAAACCTAGAGAGAGTAGTAGGTCTGTGCTTTTCCATGTTAACTGCAGCTAGTCTTACATCTGTGTTCAAATGGAATCCATCTTTTACATTTCTTAAATAATTTATAAGGTAGATGAGAAGACTGTTTGGCTATACAAAATCTTTTCTCTCACAGTAGATTTCAGCTGTAAACAAATTAACACGTATCAGTGGCCTGTGACAAGTCCTTCTGGGGAAGACTAAAGTGGTACTTTTTTAGTGTACTCTGTGTTGAATCGTGCTGTGAGAACATTTTGTAATTTTATATGCTATTAGGATTACAAATAAATAAATAAATATTCTACACAGAATGGCTGTGTTTTAAGGAACATTGCTCCAGCATTTTCTCATTAAGCATATCAGTCCTTATCTCTGCTGATAACTAATGCTCACTTAATAGCTGCTAGAGGCTAAATATGCATTTCACGCTGGTGATTGCACTGCTCTTTGACTGTAGATACAGAATTCATCATTTTAGAGGCCCGGTGAGGAAATGGCCCTCAGCTTTTCATGACAGTTTAAGCGGCATTTAACTATGATGTTCACCATAATGTTCATCTTCTCACCCGACCTGTGGGTGCAGCTGGAAGCACGGCATGCACAGCACATTGTACTGCAAATGGAAGCAGGACACCTGGTCCTGTAAGCAGCTTTTGCTGGTCACTGAGCTCCCACCATTCCAGGACATGAGGTGTTGAGTGGCACCAAGGAACAGACCCGAGGTATCCAGCTCAAGATCGACGTGGGCCATCAGAGGCCTCAATCTTGGCACTACCACCCCAGCCCTGCCCATCTGCGGTGCCCCTTCTGCCCCTTCTGCCTGCAGAAGCTGGCAGACAGACAAGAGCTCTCAGGGCTGGGCTGGGCAGGGCTGGAGCTCGTGCCAGCAGGTACCTATGGGCTGCTGCCTCTGTTGGTCCTCACCCACAGGATGCTCAGCTAGAGTGCTCTGCCTTTTTGCTGCTAACACCACAAATGTCAGCAAAATGATTTTGGCAGGTCTGTAGTGAGTATGTGTATGTGTGCATGCATATTACATATATATATACACAAAAGTTTTATCTGAACAGTAGACCCCAAGAAAATAATGCTTGTAGCAGTGGCATTGGAGTCTCTCTTCTGGACCCTAGGTGGGAATATGCTGTGTTATGTTTTGTATGCCAGATGCAGCTTGCACTGTCTTCTCCAAGGTAAACTTGCTGGATTCATGAGGCCTACACTGGGCATGAAAAAGTGAGGATAGTGGCATGAAGTAGAGCCATCCAGTTATTTATTTTTAACTCTATATTTGAATATTTTTTAAATATATTCCTCATTTCCAGCATCTGATAATGAGAGGTATCAGAATGCTTATGTATGTTATTAAATAAATTTTTACATAAAGTTCTTAGTCAAGACAATTATTTTTGACATGTTACTGAAGAATTTTAGATAACTGATCCATTTATGCTTCATTATATGTTTCTTCATGGACATTTACTGCCTCTCCTAGCCCACAGCCTGTGAGAAAAGCGGAGAGGAGGCACGAGTGTAAAAAGTTTAGCCAGCATGAACCACATGGCTTTAGTGTTATGACATCATTAACCCAGAAGGACAGGTTTGGAGTCTGCACACTCATCCAAGTGAAGTCAAGTTATCACATGTACTGATTCCATGCTGCCAGTATTAGTCATGTCAATGGCAATTACTGATTTTTCCTTTTCAGGAAGGCATTGTGAATTATACAAAGATCCTTGTATTAACATCAACTGCCAGAACGGTGGCACTTGTGACAGCGAAGGTCTAAATGCTACATGTATTTGTGCACCTGGATATGCAGGCAAGTGATTTGTGTGTTACACAGAACATCTAGTTGTCATTGTTCACTGTGTCTAGAGGACGACAAGTACCAAGGCTGTGTCTCTTCAAGAAAGGAATTAATTTGGGCTTTGCTGTATTGCAAGCGGTCTAGTGAGAATGAAAAATTTTTGATATTAGTTACATCTGCTTTGAATTTTGCAGCAAAAAAAAAAGCCTGTTACTAAAGTGACTTCACAAAGCTAATAGCTATTTAGCACGGCTTATGACCTTACTATTTCAGAGTAGATTGCATTTTAAAAATAGTATTTTGAAGATTTCCAGGTAACCCAACATACTAATTGGACACTGTTGAAACTGGAAAATGTTTTAACAGTGACCTTAGCTACTGTGTGCTCAAGAAACAGCTTATTCCATAATCTTAATATGCAATTGCTTAAAGCCCTAAAGTACTTGTTATGAATCAATTTACACTTTCAGAGTACTGGTAAGAAACTAATTTAATCTTTTGGCTTTGTACTTAGACTGATGCGATTGATGTAATCCAAATATCTGTTGTCAAGGTAATTTACAATTTGATGTTCTGTTAGTCATGTAAGGTAATATCCAATGTGAGAGTAATAGGTAAACTCATTCATAGCTGGTTTATAGATCAAATTGTGCTTTTTCATCAGTTCTAATTAAAGGGCAGTTTTTGGAACTAAATTAGCTTTCCATTGTACAGTGTCAGTTTTTCAGGCACTGATTATCTACATTATTGTATCAGAATATCTGTGATCATCTGCTATACCACATTTTCTTGGGATGGAAATTATATCTAGAGAAATGAGACAGAGTCTGTGTGATGTTAGCCAGGTCCCTTAGTTCTCAGGCTTTATTTTCACCTGGTTGAATAAGGGTAATACTTCCTTCTTGGAATCCTTTTGATGTTCTGAGAATAAAGATGTATTGCACTACAAGGTGTTTTGCAGCAAGAGAGAATTTAAATGACTGAAGATGTACCTGCTACATCAAGCACTTGCCATACATAATTTTAGTTTTGTTTTTTTTTTTTCCCTATGTAAGGTGAAGAATGTGAACTTGATGTAAATGACTGTGACAGTAACCCATGTCACCATGCTGGAACTTGCATAGATCAGGCTGGTGGTTACACCTGCCATTGTCCTCATGGATGGGTTGGTGCAAACTGTGAAATACGTAAGTTTTGTAGTTCTCTAAGCATTTCTAAAAACTTGAAGTTATATTAATGAAGTTTGTATTTATCCTTGAATACCTATCTGCACAAATACTCTGAATTGTATGTAAATGAACAAAATCATGGTAAATTCATTTTCATTTTGGCCATTGCATTTCAAAACTGGTTGTGAAAGTTAAAAACTTCTGTTTCTGGGCAACCTGCTTTGATTGATTTTGAGGAAATCACTTTGCAGAAGGAATTTCAAAGTATTTTGATCTGCAGATTTTTCTTCTACAGGTCCATGTAGCCATGTGAGGATCTTTGTCCTCAGCCTTTCCCTGAGCTGTGAATTGGCAGGATGGAGGGAACTTAATTCTTGTCCTATCTAGAAAGGCCATATTGTGCTCTTTTATAAACAGGTGCAACACTTCTGAACTCACTGGAGTTGAGACAATGGTGCAATGGATTTCTTTGAGCTCTGAAATATGAATCTATTAGTAAATGTGCTTCTGTTCATCTTTCCAGTTCTCTTTGCCATATTTATTATATTCTTTTAGCAGTTTGTACATAATGGTTAATAATGTGATGGAAATTAAATTTCAACACTGCATGCTAACTTTGTATTGGACCATCCCTCTAAATGCTAGAAAAAGACACAAAGCCAGGCTTATCAAGAAACTGGTATTTGGGTGTCTTTGGACTAAAGAGATCACATTTTATCCTTTGTGATTTTCTGTTACTGGCCATGAAGGAGGCTATTGGTACTTAATCTTTTTTGTAGAACCACCCTATTTATAGTTTCTCACTTTTCACCAGCTGGTTTAGCTGCTTGAAGTGACTACCTTAACAGGATTTCAGGGTTATCTTCTTGTCAGACTGTTATTTTTAGTTTCCAAGTGCTGTATATACAACAAACTAGACAAGTTGTATGCTGCCTGGATGAATTGTGATATTTTTAAATATCATCTTATGGGCCTTACCAGTATTAGCAATTCCAATTAAATAGAATTAAATTTGTCTTAATTATAAAGAGGATCTTATTCCTTTCAAAAGGAAATACATTTGCCTAAAAAGTTAATAGAGCATTCATTGTAAAAATGCTTACAAATGTCTCATATGAATTCTCTAATGCCTGCTAGTTATTTGTTAATATCATTACCTTTGCCACTTTTACAATTATTAATATAGTTACTGAGGTGTGCCAAACCATGTGGTTACTTGAAAACTAACACTATGAAGAATTTCTAGTACAGACGGTGGTGTGCATTGAAATTTTATACTTAATTAATTTTATGAACATTAATATAACAACTGAAAATATTGTGATTTTGAGTTGTCATATGCTGTTTCTAATCTCTGGAGTATAAGATGTTAATCTTTATATTTTGATATGGTGACGAAAAAGGGAAGAAATTTTTCTCATTTTTGTCATCCAGAGATGGAAGACATGAAATCTAAATCAGAAGTGTCTTGCCATATATCTGCACACATTAGATCTGAATTCAGCCTAGCCTGACAGAAACCACTATGTGTGATAAATGTGCTGCAGAATAGACGTAGAAGCCCATCCCAAACTGCAGAGAGCACAGCTGTATTCCCTCCCTCATACCCTGACTGGGCAAACTGCAGTAACAGCTCTTTAGAAACATTAAATCACTGAATGACTCAGGCTGATCAAAACTTTACTGACCTCTGAAAAAGATAAGAGAAACAGTCAGTCCTTAAGCTCAGCTCACTTTTGTGGACAAAGTCGAAGCACCCCTAAACTGGGAGGTCTCTGGGACAACCTTCCCTCTTGTGACAAAGAGCAGCCATTTCTCCAAACTGCCCAGCTGAAACCCACATGCGTTACAGCTTCAGGCCTTCTCACCACCTCCCTCTAAAATGGATTTCTTTTTTTTTCACCGTCCTTGTACATTCCCTGCATTTCTACTATAGATCGAGATTTTATCCACAGATGCCACTAAACTCAAGATTTCAACTCGGGTGCTTGAATTATCTGCCGTCATCAGCATCCTTGAGAGGTGGCTTCTCAGAATATCTTAACCTCCCAAAGCATATGCTTGGAAGCCCTGTTTCCAGACTGTTTGTGATTGAGTAAAGAGAGTTTCTAAATCAGTGCAAAGCAGAAGTACATTTGGAAAAGGAACAGGCACCTACTAGAAATAACTTTTGCAGAGTGCTACATTTCTGTAGTCAGGATGATTCAAGTCTGTTCCTCTTTTGAAATAATATGAGACCATAGGCTTAGAAGACTGCCAAAAATGAACCCTGGGGGGAAGCACAGGTTAATTAAAAATATTCTGACCTATGCTATAGAGAAACAGATCTGAGGACATAGGCAATTGATAGAAAATCTGTTTGGCATGGACATAGTTTGAGGATGAAGAATATTTATACAGAAGATCTGGAATACTTAAATACAAGAAGCCTCTTCCAGATTGGCTTTACTTTAAGGATTGCTTTGAGAATCTCAGGGAAATTATGCTTGGGAAAAGACCCCAGTGGGCTCCCTACTGTAGAACCTTATGAGTTGTCCTTTTTGTCCTTGAAATGCTGAAGTCTCTACAGTCTGGGGGAGATAGGTACAAGCAAGTCTGTGTTTCAGATTAAAAGCCAAGAGTGTTTAGTACATGTTATACAACACATTTTAGTAGAAGGCTTCACTATTTGAACAAACTGCACAAGAGGATTGGTTGGTTCCTACAAGCTTTTGCATAAAACCTGCCTGGCTTTAGAGAACCTGTGGTATGAAACAATATAATGTAAGAATAACTCGATGATTTTTTGTTACTTGGGTTATACAGGAGATCAAACTAGATAGATGCTCCTATATGAACTTAAAAATCAGTAGACAAAAGGGGGTGAATATTCAACATAGCGCCATTCAAATTTGTAGCATCTTAGGCTTGGTGGTATATTGGTAACATAGCCTGGGAAAGTTCAAATCACCGATCTCCATAGCTTCAAAAGTCTGAAATACTGAAAATGAATATCATAAAGTAGTAATAGTCAGCAGGACGAATATAAATTACTAATTAATGACAACCTTTTATTTCTTATTGGCAGATCTGCAGTGGAAGTCTGGTCATATGGCAGAGAGTCTAACAAATATGCCTCGTCACTCCCTCTACATCATCATCGGGGCCCTGTGTGTGGCCTTTGTCCTGATGCTGATCATCCTGATCGTGGGCATCTGCCGCATCAGCCGCATCGAGTACCAGGGCTCTTCCAGGCCAGCCTACGAAGAATTTTACAACTGTAGGAGCATTGACAGTGAATTCAGCAGTGCAATCGCTTCCATCCGACACGCCAGGTTTGTGCTGGGGATGCTGATGTCCTGGGAGTCTGTTCTGATGTGTCATTTCAGTTCATGCACGGCACACCGAAGCGCCGTTGGCAGAGTGAATGGGCTGCTCTGCTGGGGAAACACCAGCACTGCTCGCTGTTCTCATCTGAAGTGTGACAATACAGCAAAACTCCTTGAAAACAGAGTTATTCTGACTTTATTTGGTGTAACTGGTGAAGTGGGACAGATGCAGAGTTCTTAGCCTGTCAGATCTTCTGTTAGGGATGTAAAGATTCTTTAGCTGCGACACACAAATAATATGATAATATAGGGAAGGCACATTGATTTTTGTGACTGATTTACCAGATTATTCAGTGAGAATCTCTTCACTCATTTTTTGTGCTCCTATTTGGCTTTCTTACTTGCTTTCCTAGAGACAGTATTTTTTTTTACTTTGAAATTTAATGGAGCACTTGCAAGGCAGGACATTGAGTATCAGAGTAATACAAAAGTAGTAGTGGAAGGGATTTGAGAGCTCAAGTGTAAGCCATGGCACCAATATAGCATTAAATACACCAAGCTCCCTGCCAACAATTGTGTTTAAAAACTTCCAAAGGAGTTGAGTAGATTTACAAAGGGCTTTCCTAAAATCTAGCCTGTATTTTCTTTGCTATTAAGTTGTCTGCTTACTTCTTACAGCTCTCCAGGCTGTCATGAAGGATAATTTATCACTGTTCATATCACTTGTAAATCAGGTGCTGAGCCCTCCACCACTTCTCTTTTATGATAAAAACAAACCAAGCAAAGCAACATTTTTCTTTCCTAGGTTTGGCTAACCCATTCTTTCAATATCTCCTTTCAGATCATGTCAGCTTCTTTATTGTCTTCCTGGGACTCACTCCAGATTGTCTTCCTTTTTATTTCTTTTTTTTTTTTTTTTTTTTTTTTCTGGAGGGGGGATCCCTAAAGCTGGAAATAGTCTTCTGTCTGAAGATTTATGTGCACCAGATAAACTGAGTAATCACGTCCTGCATCTTATTTATGGCATTCCTGTTAAAACAAGCAAGTTTCTTTTTTGGATGTTTATTTTTTCCCCTTCTTTCTTGTGACAAATGACATGCTTTTATGATCTCTTAGACTTTTTACTCATCCCAAGATCCTCTGTGCCATTTTGCTTCCTAGCCAGTATTGTTTCTTAGTGTTTGACTTCTCTCTTAATAGGGTAGAACTTTCATTTTTGGTGTTTCTTTTTCTCATTTCTTCAATTAGTCAAGATCGCTTCAAATTCCAACAGAGTATTCATGTTTTACCATTAAAATACTCTTAAAACAACTGAGGAAGACATGTTCCTGTGCACTGACATGGAGAAATGTGTGCATATTGGTTGGTGATTGCTGGTAATTAATTTTCTGAATGGTTCAGTTCTGTTTCAGTCAAGATTAAATAGGTTAAATTGTACAACTGCTGAAGTCATCAAAATTGTCTGAAGTGGGTGAGGCATTCCCCCAGGCTCAGTTAATTGCATCACAGCTTGGGGTAGTAGCCTTCAAAGTGTTCCAACTTCAAAAAAGTTCTTAGACTGTGATAGATTAATGATGATTTTTCAAATCCATATTATGTAGTTAGAAATTATTGTCCATTGAGGGTTTCCCTATCTTGGAAAAGATAATTCTACTTAATACAAATGAAAATAAATGTTTTCATTCCAAACAACTTTCAGTGCCTCCTAGAATTTGATGCTGTACAAAAATCCAAGTAATGCATGGAGGTTTATTGTGGAGATTGTTGTGTATAATTTGGGTTCAGAAAGATATACACCACTGTTTTGGTAATTTCAATCCAGGAAAAGGAGCAAAACTTTTATAGTTGTTTTTGCATAAATTCTTAAACCTACATATATAAGGGTCTGAATTTTTTCTATTGCTGTATCTAAGAAATCTACCTTCAAATAGCAGAAAGTTCAGCATTTCCTGAAAATAATTCCCTTTCACAGTTAGTTACCAAAACTTGCTAGTAATTTTAGAAAATGGAGGCCAAGGGAAAAGTTAGTAGATTATTTTCTTTAAAGGGAAGCTTTCTGGTGAAATCTGGTGTCTGGGGGTGTGGATGCCTGTTGCATATTCAGTAAATTATTTTAAAATTACTTGTTCATGGTTTCTCAGCATTTTTTTCTAGATAGTTTTTTTATCACTTGATCTTACTAATCAAGGTACTTGCTGTAAGACAAAACCAATGTGCTTGAGGATCATTGCTAATAAATGTCTACTTCTGAATGTTCCTAGGATTAGCAGATCAGAACTAGGTAGTTTTCTGAGCAGATGAAGCACAGTTTTCTTTAGCATTCATTATGCAGACAGTAAAGAAATATTCATTTTATTTTAAATTTATACGTTTTAAAGCTGGAAAAGTGTAATGAAATAGTTGACCACTGACTGGCTATGGCAGCCATAAGTTCCACTCACTGAAATGAAACCAAGATCTGTTACTGAAACAGAACTGTTCACTTTAGAAGATCATTCAGACTGAGTTCATGAATTATCTGGTGACAGACTGTGCTGCAGTTACTTCTGTGTGTGCCCAGATATCAGTAGCCTTCATGCACCAGTTACAGTGTAGTTTATTTAATTTTTCTTTTCACATGCTGATCTGTCCTGTCCCTGTGTCAGTTGAAAAGTCTGGTTCATCAGACTCTGATTAAGTTTTCTTGTCACAGCAGGGTCAGCTTCTCTCTGCTGCATGTTCTCCCCATCCCTGTGGAGTTGCCTGTGTCAGACTGTGGTCTGACTAAGCTTTCTGAATCAGATGAGCATCAGCACACACTCATTTCTTACCATTTCCTGGCAGAGATCTCTGTCAGCTTCCTTTTTGTAGAAGTGTGATCACGTGCTTATATACTCTGGTCTCCACATCACCTGCCAATTGCTTAATATACATCCTCTCCCAGGGTTAATTTTCTGGGGTTATAGCTTAATTATTCTGAGCAGGACACAGTACCACTTGCACACCTGACCTTTTCTCTGCATAATGCAGAGGAAATAAGTCTTCTCATTCTCCTGCTGTAGAAGCCAAAAGAATGCCTTCTTCCTCTCAACATGCTTTATCCATTTTTTTTTTTTTAATTCTTGTCTCTCACTTCTCTTGTTTAAATTTTATTCATGGACTCATTTTGCCAGTTGCTGGTTTTGAGCAGAGTAGCAACATGTGGTTGGTTTCTTTATTCTGTTTCTGGGTGAACTCTGAACTTCTGCCTGTCCCCCCGAAGTCAGAAGATACCATTTCCTCAGGTTTCAACCGTCAAATGTTCTCAAAAATTTACTTGCTGGAGTTGAGGTTAATAACTCTCCATAGTTAGTCATCTCTTGAAATGTTGTTTGAAGGAAGTGGAGGAGCAGGACCATTCCAAATGTGAAGATGATTTGCAGTGTCTGTCACACACACACATACACACACAGAGATGCCTTTGCCAATAATTGCTGCAATGAACATGTACTGTCCTCAGAATTGTCATGGAACCTGCAGTTTCTCTCAAGCTACACAGGTCTCTTTTGTTCAATACTTCATTGCAAAATATATTTTCTGATTGTTATTTCATGTACTTTTCTTTGTGATTATCTTTGTGATGTGTATTATTGTTATACACTGGTTAGCATGTCTGATGTGCACATTGGAACATCATCATCATCACCCATTAATGGACATGCCAAAGTTAAATGTTGAGCCTGAAGAACTTCCCCAGTGCTACTGCCACACAGCTTACCAACCCAAGCACATAATTATTCACAGTATGGCATTGAAGCTAACATTAAAATGATTATCTATCATGTCCCTCAAGTCTTTTTCCATAGTCAGTGCTTTCCAGGATTGAGATTTCCCCATGCAGTGTCTATTCTTTGTTAGATGAATAATCTTGTGTTTGGTTGCCCTGGAAAAAAAAACCAAACAACTTTATTCACTTGTTTGTATGTGCTTTTGTTGTAATCAGGCAGTTAATTGATCCAGCACACTCTGTAGCAGGAATAAGCATATTTTCACTATTGATTAGCCCTCGGTCATTGCCTCTTGCATATTGTATTGATAATTGGTTTGTGAGTTCCTATGCACAATCATTGAGCAGAGTTCCCATTTAACACTCCTGTCTTTAACATAAACCTCTGAGGTTGGTGATAACTCAGTTTGTTTGCTGCTTTGGGCAGTGACTGACTTCTGAACCACCTGATCAAAGCAATGTGGTTGTGCAGCTCCTGGCTCAACCAGACCATAAACAACTTGCACATGTGCTGTGCTCTTTTCTCAGCCTTTTCTAATTAGGGGCACATGTCAGCCCTGACCTAAAGGAGAAAACAGATTTTGTCCTGCTTCACTGTGTGCAACAGGCCATGTGCTTGCTACTGTCAGAAAGGGCAGGTAGACTTTGACTGAAATCTCTGGAGAATGTTCACCATCATTTGTATCTCTGCAAAGCTCTATTTCCTTTAAACCCTTGAGAGTGATGGTGGAAAAGGGTGATCCAGAATTCATTGCTGCCTCTGATTTAGTAAGCTGCCATGACTTGATTCCTTCATTCAGTTCTTGAAATTTTATCTCATTTGTAGAAAATCAGGTTTATCCATCATGATGGGGATGAGCAAATGTGACCTGTCTATATTTTTTAAAATAACCTATAGAAGAAGGCAGACTCTCAGTGTAGCCTATGGACAGCTGAAGTACTTTGAAAAATGAAATTTTTCACCATATATATCATAATGCTTTTAGCCATTTCAGTTTTGTCTGCAATTCTAAATCATGGAAAACAGGCAAGAATGAAATTGGAAATCATGAATCTGTATTAAAGTCTTGGAGGAAAATCAAGTTAATTTTGGTTCCGGCAAAATATTATCCCTAAAATCTGAATTTTCTGGGTTTTACTTTCCAGTATATGCAATGTAAATTCATATAGGCCTAATATAGTACATAAGTGCATAAAAATCCTTAGTGTGTATGACTACTTAAATAAATCTGTTTCTGTGTTTTCTCTACTATTTTCTCTGCATCAAGTCAATAAGAAAAAATACTTGACCTTTTTTTTCCTCATTTTCCTGTGATTTCTTTTGTAATATAGTTTATCCAAGCTCTCTGACTTTGTTTCTGATCACAGGCCATAACTCACTGCATTGTTGCTTTGATCTCATTCATATTTCTGTTTGTCACCAAAAATTTTCTTTTATTTCCAGGTTTGGAAAGAAATCCCGACCTGCAATGTATGATGCAACCCCCATTGCTTATGAAGATTACAGCCCAGATGACAAACCTTTGGTTACACTGATTAAGACAAAAGATTTGTAATCTAGTGTATCTTTTTTTGGATTATTTTTCAAAAGGATGGGCTACTAACCTAATTTAAATATTTTTAAGAAGAAAGCATAAGTAATTTAAACCATTAGATGCTTCAGAATTTTCTGTAGAATATTTAAGAACCAATTTTCTGCAGCTTTTAGTTTGGAAAAAATATTTTAAAACAGAATTTGCGAACTTCATGATTTACATTTTAATGTACCTTGAGCTCTATAAACTATAAGCTTATGATAGTGTGTGCTTTTTTCTTGGTAGACACTATTACTGAACCCAGATGAGTTTCTTGTGGTTGTTACAGAACAGAAAACAATAATTAATGAGGAGTTCTTTATGAAATGTCAGTGCCAGCTTTCTCAGTAGAGGTAGGACAAATGTGAAGCATAATATGATATATAATATATCCATTAATTAAAAAAGTCTAAAATGTTTGTGTTGTGAAAAAGAAACTAGTAAAAATTATTATTCCTAATCTGAATGAATTAGCTTTTGCCTTATTCCATGCATGGATAGATAACCTATTCCTCCATTATTTCCTGAAAGTTGCTAAAACATACTCTTGAGTTGATGTTTGACATTTTTGTAATAGTTATTCAGGCTAGGCCTTGTATAATAATTAAAGTGCCTCTTGAGGCAAAGTAAGGGCATGATCCTTTAAACATTGAAATCAATGAGAGAACTTCCATTGACTTCACTGGGTATGGGATTGGATCCTACAATTGGACTGAATCTATATTTTTCTTTAAAGGTTAAAGTTTTTTATATTGTGAGTAAACTAAGCATATGGTTTGAGTAGTTTGTTTCCTAAAGGTTGTTGATGTACAGTATTGTTTCATGAAATATTGTGTATTTCTCATAGTGCTTCTTATTTAGGATCAGTATGGGGTTTTTGTGGCTGTATTTGATCGCTTATGGGCGTCTTAAATTCTTGCTTATTTCGGAAAATACTGAATAAAAGTTAACCAGTGAAGATTGCAGCTGTTTCTTTGTTTTTCTTCATTTCAAAATGAAGTGTTGTCTATAAATTTGAAAGGACATGAGCATATGATGCACTATAAATAATGCCAAAAGATGATATTCCAGCTGTTAATCTGAAAAGGGAAAAATGGTTTGTATGATCAAGGTCATCTCTCAAAAGTGAGATAAATGCAGCTCCAGAGTAAAGGCACAGTCCTGGATGGTGAATGTGCAGGTTAGTAACACCATTCTGGGTCTGAATTACAGAAATGCCAAATGCTCCTCAGAAATCCAGAGTACCTTTCCTGGCATCCTGTATCTGCTGCCATGGGCTTTCAACAATGGTGGTCCAGGTCAGTAATTATTAAAAAGAGGACTGAGGAGCTCAGATCCAGGTTTAAACTAGACTCATTCTTCGGGCATGGATTTCTATGACAGAGGTTGGAAATTTGCATCTGGTGGCTGTCAGATGATGTTTTTTTATTGGTACAGTTCTTTTTTGCCGTACCAATATATTGAAATTTTTGTTTAAAACTGTGACTTCTAGGAGTCTTCTGAGAACTGCTAAGAAAGAAAAATAAAGAGCAAGCTGTACTCTGTACCATTTTTGGCAACTTGAGCAGAAAAGGGGCACTATTGTTATAATTGATTTGTTAATCAAAGGAAGGGAAATACTGATTTTTCTTTTTTTTTGGCCATTTTCAGTCAGTAAAATATTGGCTTGCAAATCAATATAAAGTAGGGAAACAAAGCAATTCTGTTGTTCTAGGGAACATACATATTCATGGTCCATATTTTACAAGAGAGATGTTGCAATGAGCAGCAGCCTTTCTGCATACAAATCACACCTTGGTAGCGATGCTTGACCAACCTATATTTTTCTCAATTGACTGACCTGAACGATAAGTAATTTGTGAGGAGCTATTTTCCTGTCAGCTTGAAGCCTCTAGCTTCTGTAAATCATCCTGTGCATCCTGTGAATTGTATTCTGAAAATTACTTTGTCTCCTTCCAATTTATTTTATTGAGCTCTGATGGCATGTTGTGCATGCACTTGTGAGATACTTGTGAGGCACTGCACTGCCTGCCAGATGGAGCTTCCCTAAGACCTGGAGGGAACAAACCCATCTTGTGTTTGTATCCCACTCTGAATCTGAAAGAGCAAGTTGGTTGCTGTCTTTATACACCAGATCGTGTCCTGAGGACGTACATGAATGTGGACAAGGGACGTGGGTTATTTCACATCCTTTTCCCCAACCATATGAGGTTTGTTCTGTACAGGGAGCAGATACAGATGTATAGTAAATACCACTTGCTGTTAATAAACTACTTTTTTTTTTTTTTCTGCAGATCATCCAGTTGCAGATAGAGCTGATTGTATATAGTCTTCCTCTAGCAATAAGCTAACAGCCTCCAGCTCCTCCTGGACAAGACAGAGACAAGTCTCTGGGCTTGTCATTAACCTCTAGTACTTGTGCACTCTCCAAGTTTGTGTTTTTTTTTTTTTCATCCTCTTCCATCTGGAAATAGAGAAACATCCTTGAGTGTTTTATCCCCAGAAGCATGCGCATATTTTCTTACTTGTTTCCCGGGTGGTGTGAAACTTGCCTTTACAGTTCAGAGTTGTGATACATGTGCTAACAGGAAAATGTCATTATTTACATGGATTCTGGATAGAGTCAGTCCAAAATGATGAAGACAGTGACCCTATCCATGTGGTAGGGCTAATTGCAGTATGGCATAGGTACAAGGCCTGAGGGAACAACTGAGCACAACAGCTAGAAAACACATGTTGGCTAAAACCATACAAATTATCCCCATTAAAACCTGCAGGTGTAAACCTAACTTGAGCTGAGAAAAATTAGACCATTGCCACAGCTTCATCCTCTCTGTCTTGTCTCTGGGAAGTGCTTTGGGAATCTGCATTCCTCCTGTGTGGGCTCCAGAGGTAACATCCTGCCAAACCCTCAGGTGAGAAGCATCAGTCCCACATCACAGCCAGTGCTCAGTAACGGATCTTTCCTAATTCCAACATGCTTCATCTTCCAAAGACACGGTGAGCAATGAAGGTGAGGAGTGCAGGTAGCTTGAGAAGAAGGTGAGGTCTCCACACCAGCCAGGCCTGCTGTGTCCCCAGCACGCACTCACTGCAGGGTCTGTGCCATGCGTGCTCTCTGGGGTGAGGTCCTGGCCTTTCTGCAGCTGAGTGCAGACCATCCTTTCCCCTTGGACATCCGAGAGCCTTGCTGTGTCCCTGTGCCAGGTGTGATGAGCACCGCCAGCCCCATCCCTCACCTGGGCAAGCAGGCAGAGGATGAAAGGCCTGGAGATGTGGCTGACTTGGCTGAGCCTGCAGGAACTCTGTTTTCAGTTCTCTACCCCTGTTCCTGTTAGTATATTAAACAATGGGCTCGAAGGGACACTTGTGGCTGGGGATGGGATTTGGGGAAGGTACGTATGAGGTGAGAGGTTGGAAGGAGAACCTGAGGCTCCTCCTGCCCTGAATAACCCTGTGCATTGTCAATCGGGGTTGGGTAACACCCTGTCCCAAAACCATCGACCTCATTTTGCTGTTCTTTCCACTGCAGCTGTAGCCAAATGCTACACTGGTGTGAGGGGAATGAGAGCTGAAAAGAGACTTCACTGAAATGCATCCTTAAACAGTGAAAGTCTCTGTGTAGTTAATGCCTTTGAAAACAATGGTATTTTCAAGACAATGTGTGTGATGTTTTGGGGGGAAGTGGCTTGATGTCCCTGTGCATCTAAAACTATAAAAGATACAACCATAGGAGTAAACGTTGCTTGTTCTAGTGAAGTCTTGTGTTGTGACACTTCAGTCACAGAACTGATGTTTTCATCTTGTCTCAGCCTAATTTCTGGAAACAACATGGCTTTTCTCCAGCAGGGCTTTGTTGAGAAATGCCTGAACAGTTATGACGTTCCTGAAGATGTGTAGTTTCTTCTTTGATAGCAATAAACACCTGATGAGGAATAAACTGAACACCTCTGAAAATTATTCTCTGTGTAAATGGCTGAATCAAAGAGCCGCTCCTCACTTGTGTTGCCAGAGGGAAAAACTTTTCCCCTTCATGTGGCTAAATTCTTCTGTGTCCAAAATTTCTCTGAGTTTCCCTTCTCATGTTGTACACACCCACCCAGCTTTTGCAGAGCAGACAGGCACATTGCATCAGACAGATGCAAATCCAGCCTGTCCTCCCCTTGGGTGCCTCCAGCCTGGTTTCTGTGGGAGGTATCTGCTGTGTGACCAGCTTTGGAAACCTTTTATATTTTTTTTGGGTTTTTGAGGTTCATGTGCTGCTCAGTGCAGCTGGGCTGAAATTGCTGCTTGTCTGGTCCTCTGGTCTTGTATTCCTGACCTCACAGGGGGTGTAGAAGTACAGTACGCCCATGGATCATGGATGGCAACTGAAAGCCAGATTAATTCAGGGAAGTTTAGGCTCTCATGCTATGGTCTTCTATGAATAGTTAAAATAATGAATGTATTATGAAGAGCTAATGAGTTCAGACATCTTCCCAAAATAAAAAATGGGAGTCAGGGCAGTCCAGTGTGTGCTTAAACCTTCTCTTCAAACCTGCTGAGAAAGATGTGCACTGGCTTACCACTTTCAGGCACCCTTGATTTTAAAACAAAATATAAACAAAATTCTTGTTCAAAATTTGTTTTCTCTCTCAGCACCCATTACCCTTAGGAAATATTCTGCATGAGCAGAGGAGCAGTGAGAGAAGGGCAAAGCACACTGGTGCCAAAAAAGAGACATGGAGGTGACCTGCTCTATCTTCTCCCTGCAAGTTTGTCTTCTGTCCCTTCAGACTTTGGATGAGCATCTGCCAAAACACTGTAGTTGTATGGGATCAGGAGGGGTGGCATAAGGCAGATTTGAGACTTTTTGAGACTTTGATGTCCATTCTAAAAATCTTATCAGGGAGATGAGAGCAGCCAGAGACTGGTATCTGAGCAATCAGATACTGCTGCTACCTGGGAATGCTGGAGATTGCTGCCAAGAGCGGCAGAATGTGATGTGTTCTCAGCTCCTCCTCAGTCTGATGTGCTGGTCACTGCAAAGGTGTCCCTCAGAAATCATATTTGCACTTCTTGACTCTCTGCTGTTTGCACTAGAGCTGATCCCTCCAGTGCAACTTTTGTGCTGCTCAACCCCCTCTGTAGAACCCAGCATTTGAACCCTTTATAACTTGTACCCCCTCATGTTTTGAAAAGGCTCCAAATAGGTGAAGGTGATTCCTTCCAAGAGGATGTGAATCAACCGGTGAAAACAAACAAAACTTCAAAGCAGTTATGCCACATCCAGCTTCATCTGGGCTCAGCTGGCTTCTTTTTTTCTGCAGTGCAAAATGGTTAAAAAATATGACCTCTCTGGAAAAATCAAATTTCTCTGTTATTATGAATTCCAGTTTCAAATCCTCCTTTTAAGACGTTTATGATAAGATGATTATTGTAAATAAGCTTCCCCTTTAGCAAAGAATAGATCATCAAATAGGCTTTGTTTGGTGAGATCTTTGGCAAAGGAATGTAAATAAATAAGCTAACTGAATAAACTTCATCTGATGTGCTGAGCAGAAAAAGCAGCAAAGCCAATAATTTAGGAAAATAAGCTGGACTGCTGTGCTTTCTTCAGTAACAGACCAGTCTAAGGGAAACAATCTGCTCTATCTCGCTGACCCTGGACTTTTTACTAGCATCCCACAGACCATGAGACATCGTGATTATCACTCTGGCAGCAATGCTGTCTTGTCAAGGAGATGTTCTTTGGCCTAAAGTTTTGATTTGTTTCTTTTCCTGTGGACTGCTCTACTTCCTGTCAGAGGTAGCTCCTCACCACAGAACAGGTATCTCTTATGAGGTCAGCTGTGGCTTCTCTTTCATCTCCTGGGGGTAGAACATACATGGACAGCAATCTGAATCTGCAGGGTCTTAAACTTTGGACTCCGTTCATATTTCCATATGCGAAAGTTTGCATGTGACTCTGCATGGGTCTCAGTCCAATACCACTCAAGGAAATGAGTGTGACTGTTCCAATTTTCACCATGTTTTTTTATTGACTTATGGATTTGAAGTAATCTGAAGTAAATCTGCCTGGAATCTGAGCTTACAAGCCAGATACAAGATGCATAAGGTAACAAAACTGCATGTAGCATCTGTGGTAAAGCAAACAGTCTAATGCAGTGGAGGTTATTCTGGCATGTAGGAGCTGCATTAGCAATTAGTTTGTCTGCAGAATACTTTGTTCTCACCCTCATTTGTAATTGTTGGATATGTGATCACTCCTGGTGCAATTTGGTCTCCTAGAAGCTCATTTTCTGTATTATATTGGGACAGAGAGAACACAAACAATAGGTTCCAGTTATGGTTCTTTCTTGCTGAGAACAAAAATATATGAGTATGTTACAGAGAGCAGAAAGCAGCATGAGTCTGCTGAAAAGGGTGTTTGCAGATCCCGGTGTATGGCATTGATATTTATTCTACAGATCAGTCTGTGGTTGTTTGATTTGCTATGTTGCGTCTGTCATGTGAAGAAGGCAACCAGCTAGTAATGTCATGATGCAGAATAATTTATTTCAAGGATTTTGTACCTAAAATGTGAAGTCCACAAAGTCTTATTTGTGCTCTGTAAATGACACCAGTTCCTCCTATTAATTTAATTTGAACGTTTATTTCAGTTGTTTTGCCTTTGTATGGCATTTGCTAGAAAGGTCTGTCAAAACAAAGCTGACAGAATGTCATGTAACTAAGGACAGATCTGCTTTCACATGTGCCTATTATTCCATTTCACTTTCTTCTTGCCACAAATTTGGACTTGAGATTTTTCTACATATAAAAGATGATGACCAGCTATTTTTATCTCCAGTACTTATCACGTTGCTCCCCTCTTTCCTGGTGCCCTGTCTTGTCTGTGTGCAGTAAGGACAAAGACAGGAAGAGATTTTTAGAATGCTGAATTAGGTGCGGAGTTTACTCATTTTGCTCTGTCTTTCATTCATTTTACTTACATGGAGATAATATTTTACAATGCCATGGAGATGCCTTAATCCCTGAGAGCTTTGAAGGGTAATTTTACTTTAATGCAAGATTTAAAATAAGGTTAATAAGCTAGCAGTATTGACAGACATGTCAGGTTTAAATCAAAATGTCTCACAGCTGTGATTTACTTAGTGATATATGTTGCTGAATTTTGGAAGATTTCATTTGGAATACATTATTCAATGGTTTAGAATAATGAATGATAAATATGGCAATGCTTTGATAACATTTTGGAGTTTTATGCAAGAAACTACAGAATTTCTGTAAAAGATTAGTTGACACTATCTATTGTTCCCTCATTTTAGGGGACTGCCATCTGCAGAGAAAACCAAAACTCCCAACAGAACTACTACCCTACCCTGGCATTGGGTCTGACACTATCCATGTTTTTCCAATTGTTTTTCAAGAAACTCTGATTTTGCATAAGAAATAAAGTAATCTTCTCTTTCCCCATAAGGCAGTACCTCTCAAAGAGGGTAGAAATTGCGGATAGAGAATTATCAGACTTCAAATTAATGGTAAAATGTGGTCTTCATTCAAAAGCAACTCAGGCTTGAGATTTCCGAGAATTCATTGTCTCTCTCTCTTTTGTTTATGTGTTGTCTCTGACTTACATCCCTCTTCTTCAAACTCTAGTGTCAAGAGTGATTTATGAGTGCAATTTTCTGTGTAATATTATGTAGCAATAGTTGGCAAATCCCTTCCCTCAGCAAGGGGATGTATTCTTCTTTGTCAGAAACCAAAGAGGCACACAACCCTTAAATTTCTTTAAAAAGACAATTCTTTTTGAAAGGATAAATGCAAATCCCATCTCATAATAATTAATCTCCTAATTACTTATAGATATGTTACATGTACAAAAACTACTCTAGCCATTGGCATTGGCATTTTCATGTGATGGATCCACTGGGAATCCTTCTGACTGTCTCAGGTCCAGCTGTGTACCCAATCTCTTGCTCTTTGCTTGAAACAAGCTCTGCACGGTGCTGAGCACAGCCTGGGAGCCCAGCTGCATTGCTGTACTGGGCACTGTTTGTGATGAAATTTAAGCAGGAGCTTAATGAAGGACTTTGGGGGTTCAGTTATACATTTTTGCCTCTTCTAGGGTTGAACTATTTTTACATTTATAGAGTCCTTTGAGTTGCAAGACTTGGTAAAATCTTGTGAAATGTTGATGACATCAGCCTTATATTTTCTGTGAGGGCTCTACATTCACTCTGGTTCCCAAAAACTTAAAAAATACTCAAGTCCACTAAATTATTGTACACAAGAGGGTGATTCTTGTGCTTTTCTGGATGATTTGTAAATCTCTATTTACAATCTTTACAGGTATTTGCCAGAAAATCAGTCCACATCCACCCAGCGACACATGTTAAAATTCTTTTCAACAATGAATGCAGTACCCAGGTTAGGGACAAAGAGGGTGGCCCTTTCCAGTCTACCTGTCTGCCTTTTCTTAGCTTGGACTGGGGTGAATTGAAGTATAGTTTCATCCTTGAACTCTGCTCTGTTTCCTGTTTCACATATTTTATAGTCTGTGATCACTGCAGAACAGGGAATATGCGACCCTTGTCCTACAGTGGGTTTCTGCACCTTTATGTGCTGGGCCATACTCAGCACATACCCTACTCATTAGGGTTTTACTGGTACCAGCTGTTGGCTGTGGGGGACTGTAAGTGCATTAAACAAATGACACCAGTGCTGTTGCACACCCTGCAGTGAACATCTCAGCAATATAATTTGAAAATTACCTGGGTTTAGCTCTTACACAATGCTTGTGTGCACAGTCACTTCCAGGAGAATTTGGATTGTTGCAGCAGCGCTCTACATTCCCTTGCTCAAGTGGGGGAAGAAGAAACATCTCCTGGATTGCCACACAGATGACCAGTCTCCCTAAACCTATGAATAACTGCTGGGATGTGTCACTGAAATAGGAAGTGTGGCTTCTAGAAACTTCCTATTTTAATGGATAAAATTGGGTAGCTTAAACAGTGAAATCTAGATGACAGACTGCCAAATCTTCTTGCTATAATGATGCTCTGCAAACAAAAGTTTTGATCTTAGACTGTCAAAAGTCTCTTTTCTTGGTAAGTTTTCTTACTCTGATGGAATATCCAGTGCATGTAAAATTGCGCACAGTATTATTTATCATTTATCATTCTTCATGCATTTTTTATAATTTCAGTCTCTTCAGTGCTCATTCTAAAGCCAGCTTATTTATATAGACATGATTCTTCTCTCGCTTATGTTGTTAAAAATCAGAAATAATTTGAATTAAATTCACTGAATCACATCTGTGCAACTAAGAAAAGTGTTATGACCAGGAGCTATTCAGATGCCACGGATTTAACTCACTGCAAAACTGGTGTAAGGGTCATCAGGATCTCTGCACATCCTTTTTGTCACAGACACATAAGTACTTAATAATCATTAGGGGTAATTAACAAATAAAGACAAAACAGTCAAAGGTGCACAAGGTTGACAGGCGTCTTAGCAGGTCTTGTTTCAAGTTTTTCTGGACTAGGAGAGAACAAATGTGTAAGCATCTGGCATGTGTCAACCCAAAGATTTTCTGGCGTTCATTTTCTGCTGCTTACAAGATTAATTGGTGCATTAAGAGCTGGACTTGAGCTTCTTTAGATTGTTAATGCAAGATTTGCTGTTGGAGGCTGCCTGGGAAATATCACCGCTCCTGCAAGGAGGTGTCTGGCCAGCAGCTGTGCCAGCGGTGAGAGCATTCCCTGGGGAGGCGATGACTAATGTGTCCCATGTCCCCGTCCTCTGCTCCGCCCTGCATGTCACCGCTGCCCCCACACCCTGGGGGCACCGAGCCTCGGGATTTCCCCCTGGTGCATCCTCGCTGCCTCTCTGCTCGGCGTCCCCCTCCTCTCCGGGGTCCTGCCCTCGGGCCCGCTCCCCCTCACCGGCCCCACAGTGCGCGCTGGGCGCTGCCGGCCTTTCTCCCGCTCCGCCCTGCCTCTGCCCCAGCCCCACGCCCGGACGGCTGCACTGCCTCGCACGGGGCTGCTTCGCATCGCCTCTCCTGCTCTCTGCAGACGCTTCTCTCGCCGCCTGTGCGGCCCAGATTCGATGGCCCGAATTCCCCCGGGCACGGAGCCCAGAGGCCGCAGCCGGGCAGTGCGAGCGCTGCCAGCGCCCGCAGGCTCGGCCTTTCGTCCCCGAGCTGGCCTGGGAACAACAGCCTCGGTGGCACGGACGCGAGGGGCTCGGCATCTCCGAAAGACCCGCTCGGTGTTTGCCGGGAGGCTGACAGCCCTTCCTCCCTCCCTCCTTCCCTCCCTCCTCACCCGAGCTCCTGCAGGGGCGGTGGAGCAGCTGCCTGCCAGAGGCAGAATAAAACTTGTTCCCCCTTTCAGTATCGTATATTTTCTCCTTCTCAGGAGTGTTGTGGGACCTTTTAAACGTACGCAAGACCTTTGCAGCAACCTTCCTGCTGCGCTTGCTGACCTGCCAGGGCTTTGGTGCTTCATTTTCACTGCTGCTGTGAGCAGGACCAGGGCAGTGCCAGCATGGGGGAAAAGTAAGACCAAATATCTGCCTTTCTAAAGATGAGACCTCTGGAGGTGAGAAGAAAAAGGGGATATCGCATAAACATGACCAAATCCGTCACTACCTATGCATTTCACGCTTTTATTTAGTGCATCCACCTCCAAAATTAAACTTATTTTCAGAAGAGGAAGAAAAGTAGCTGTCCCGGTACTTGGGGAAGGTGGTGGGGTAGTTACAGCTGAAGAGGGAATCAGAAACAACCTCTTCTGGCAGCAGCACAGGTAATTAAAGACATCTGGTCACTATGGGAACCCCAGCAAGAGCTTCCCTAACAAATTGGAAATCAGGACCTCATTATCCCTGACAAACACAACCTGGATGGGTGGTAGAATGTGGTATATCCAAACCTGAATTATATCCCTTGACTTGGACACTTACTGCTGCCTCAATTTCACAAATCATTAACAACACCACACTGCCTCAGGTTATAGCGTCTCCCGATGCCATTTAAAATACCTGTGAAGGGGACATGAGGCAGATGCATTGTGAGCAGAAGTTCCCTTGGCTGAACTACCTTTGGTGGACCTGCACCCCAAGTCTGTATAATCATCTCTAGGCACCTACACAACCGGGTACTGAATTTCAGTACTGAAAAATACTGAAATCGAGGACCTTTGAAGATTATGTGGTCAGTACTTTCCCAGTATTTTAATGAAGCATTCTTACTGTTGAATTGATGCTAGTTTAACAGTGACCATGCCTGAGGAGACCTCAGGTATGGAATCAGAGCCAGACTTTAGATGCTGCTGCTCCCAGCAAAGGGGGTGTATCTCTCACTATGTGTACATTGACGTTGGTTCTCTCTCAGTAGCCTCTGAACTCTGCAAGTAATTAAGAACCCTCAAAACCCAGGTTTCTGCTGTCAGTGTTTGCAAACTGCCAGTACTCTGATGCTGCCCCTGGCTACCCTTGCCTGCATCCCATGGCCAGCTGTGGTGCTGGAGCCCCAACCTGACTGTGCCCTCCCCACATAATGCCTTCACTGCAGCTCCCCCATGCCTAGACTCCCAAGTGAGCACCCTGCCATGGGAACTGGAAATCTCTAACTTGGGTGCTCCCTCTGCCATATTTATATGACATAAAGTTGAGGTCATACCATCCCAGCCAGCTTTGTCATCTGTATGAGATGAAGTTCTACACAAAAATACATTTATTGTTACCTTGAATGTTAAAATGTAATGGTTGTCAAAGAAAACAGTTTGGATTACTTGGATAGTATATTTTGGGTTGCTTAGGCCCGAAACATTTTGTCAGAGAGATATTGGAAAGCTCAGACAATGTGTTTGGTGCCATCTATGCAGGGTAGCTGCATTAGCTTCAAGTGATTTGACAAAGTGTTTAAGAGTAACAAGTGTATTTAGGTTTTGGAAGTATTACAGCACTTTACAGAACATTAAATTTGTTAATTAGGCAAACTTACTCTCTAAAAGCAAACACAAGGTAAACTGAATAATTAAAAAAAGAGATGTATTTAAAGACTTCTGTATGCTTTGTAAACTTGCATAATCAAAAAGAGGATCTTAGAAACAGGACTTGCAAAGTCTGCAAAGTATTTGAGGAAGCAGCATTTAAATAACGGAATGACTCTTCTAGTTGTGTTTCAATGGGAAATAATAGTGGTCCTAAAGCTAAATGGAGCTTTTGAAGTCAAATAATTCAATGGGATCAGCAACTGGACAAGTTTTGTTAATTAAAAAGGTAATGCTATAGTTAAAACAAAACAAAACAAATTTCTTTTCAAATGCAGAGGAGCTATGTTGCTATAAAGACCTTAAATAAAATAATCCTCATTAGGGAATGAGATGGTTCAAAAGGAAGACAAACTCAGTAACTAGAAGCCATTAAAAGACACAAAATATCCTGGAGTTCCAGGAAATGCTTCAGATTTACTACCTGAATAAAAGTGAAATTGGTCCTATTGCATCCAATACTCCCTTTTGAAATACAAGATCTCCCCTGGCTCCAGTATTTCTTCCTGTGAGCACTGACATGATGCAGACTGAGAGAAGTGGGACCAACCTATGTAATGTATTGCAGTCTTTGGAAAGTATTGTCTTAACTCATTCTAAGAAGAGAAACTCCACAATTTGGCACAAGCAGAGGAAAATTAATAGAAAAAAAACACAAACTGTATCTTCTTACAGGCACATTCTGGAACACAGTACATCCTGGAAATAGGAATTCACACTATTTATTTAAGTGAAAGATCTCTGACTGCCTTGGAGAAGGACCTTACCTGATGCAGGAAAGCTTAAATACCGAATAAAAAATGAAGCTTGGATTAAAATATTAGAAAGTCTAGGTAGAAATTACCTCATCTGAATGAGATTTTGACATGAAGTTGCCAAAGTTTAATGAATCATTTCCTGAGCTTGGCTCTGGCTGGTGCCTGACCACCCCAGCAGCACCTGGCCCAGCTGAAAACTGAGTTTCCTGCAGAGGTGTCATGGGGCACATCCAAAAATGCAAACAGCTGAATTTCCTGAGACAGCCCATGGTGCAGAGCACACCTGGAGACTGAATCAACATGAGCAGAAGGGCCCAGTAGCTCTCGTCCCCGCAGTGCCACTTGCTGTCTTAGTGAAGGGTAAGGCTTGGGGAGGATGCTGCTGGGGCTCAGGGGCTCACTAATCAACCTGCTGGATTTCAAAAATTTGCAGCTGAGCTGCTCCTCCCCATGTGTGGTCATATTCCTACCTTCCTCCCATACAACTAAAGCCTGAAGCTTACAGCATTCATTTTCTCTTTTTTTCATATCCTTTTTTGAAATTAAGTGATTCATTTGTCCTCATAATGTGCCACCCATTTCGTAGCAAATACAGATTTCCCTCCCCAATTGTTTTAGTTTGTATAAAAGTCATGTAAACTAAGAGAGAAGCAGCCTCCAGCCCCAGGGTTGGTATCTTCCTGCTAACTGCAGATCCTGAACTTCCTTTGTGTGCCCTGCTGCTGACAGGCTGGGTTGTGCCAGCTCCTGGCTGGTTCAGGAAATCGTGGTGGGTGGATTTACCCATATGGGAAAGGATCGATGAAACTGCTCCAGAGTTCTCTTGAGGAAGAAGGAGGCTTTTAGAAAAGGCCCTCATGCAGGAGTGAAGGCACCTTTTGGATGAAACATGGTGTGACAGGGACGTGATGTTTGCAAAGAGCTCTAGTGGGCATTTCAGCCAAGAGCTGGTACAGAATGAGTGCTTCTCTTCCTGGAGGGAAGTGGGTGATGCATCAGTAAATGGAGCTGCAACAACTGAATTGCTTTAATTAGGTCATCACTGCCCAGAGACATACTGGTGGAGTCTTTCCAAAAACAGTCTAAAAGTTCACGTTCATTGCGTCTTGCTCTGATTACATCCAGCCTCACCCAGATCCTGCAGTGTGTCTCAAGGTGTTAGTCCTCGAGACGGATCCTTTGGCAGGGCTGCCCTGCCAAAGGACGTAGTTTATCCACAGGTAAGCCTGATGCCTGTTGCCTGTTCTTTAAAGAAGATTCCCTTCAGTACTGCTTTTCCTTGTTATTTAAAATACTGACACTGAAATGATACCCTGTGTCCCTGGGGTCACACACACAGAGTATGTTGGATCCTGGCTTGCAGCCTGCAGAATGTGGTGGTCAATGCTTGGGACAAGTACGACACAGGCTGCTCTGGGTTTGTAACAAATTCTCATGCATCCAAGCATGAGGTATTACCCAGGCAGCCTCAGGTGAGCGGGGAGGGCCAGAGGCAGCTTTTGTGTCTGGAAAAAATGTTCTTTGGTGCAGCTTTGGAACCTGCAAAGACTGCTTTTCTGTGGCATTTCTGGCCTCCACAGGGAAGAGCAGCGCTTGCAGACCTCTGCAGTTTGTGTCTGTCCTTGTGGGTGCCAGGGCACTGCTGGGATGCTGGGCACAGCTAGGATGCCCGACGCTGTGAAACAGCTGCATGTGGCCTTGATGTTGGTTTAGTGCTGGACCCTCGGGGGATCACCCCGGCACTGACTGGGCAGGGGGGATCCTGCACCCAGCTGCTGGCTCCCTGTGCTCCATGACCCCGCACTGCCAGCAGCAGCGGCCTTACGGAGCCATGACCTACGTGCTTGGCAGCAACTCGAACCACCTGCAGAACCAGAGGAAAAAGTTTCAGCTGCGGTGAGGCAAGCGTCCCTTGGGGAAGGCTGCTCTGGGGGGGGGACCCACACCCTCCCAGGCAGCGCACAGCGAACGCCAGTGCGGAGAGCGCCATGTGGGGCCGGGACACGCCGGGCTGGGGAGAGGCGGTGTCGCGGTCACCGCAGTTGTCCAGTTTGCTGTGCCCGGGGGACGGATGATGTGCCCAGGTGGGATTGATGCCGTGCCCGGGGGATGGATGCCGAGCCCGGGCGATGCCGTGCCCGAGGACCGGCGCTGCCGGGCGGGCCCGCGCGTGGCTCCCCACGCGTGGGCGGGACGGGGCGGGGCGGGGCGGGGCGCGCGCCCGCAGAGAGCCGCGCGCGGCCCCGCTCGGCAGCGCCTCCCGCCGCCGCGGCACCATGTGGCAGCCGGCCACGGAGCGGCTGCAGGTAGGGGGGCGGCCGGGGTCCGAGCCTGAGGGGGCGGCGGGGCCGTGCGGCTCTCGGGTGGCAGCGGGACCGGCGGAGCATCACCCCCGTACCGGGAGTTTGCGGCAACTTCTCCCTCCGGCGGCGCGGAGGGCGGGTGTGCGGAGACGCGGGACACGCATACACACGGTGCGGGTGTCGCTGCCCGGCGGCTCCGGCGCTCCCGGCGGCGTTGGGTGCCGGCCGTGGGCGGCTCGGAGGGGGAAGCACCGCTCAGGGGCTTCTCCGCCACTCCTCGGGTGAGGGGCACCCCTGCCCGGCGCTGCCTGACCCGCGGCAGCGGGAAGGTCCTTCGGAGCGGCCCGCGGGGCTTGCGGGATCCCGTGGGATTCCTTTGCCACCCCCACGTCCGGAGGTCGGGATGTGTCAGGGTCGCCGGGGTCCCCCCTTGCCGCACCCTCCGGCGGCGCTCGGCTGTGCGGTGCCGGCTCTGCCGTTGTTCGTGCGGTTTGTGTGCGTGTTGCGTAGTCCGGGGAAATCCGAGACAGGCAGCGAGATGAAATAAAACTCACTTTTGTAGTTCCACTGCTTCGGTTTCTTGTAGTTTTCCAGAACGAGTGTCGACCGAGAGAGAATTGGACGTGTTAAATAAGAATCAATGGGTACAGCAGATGATAAGAAAAGGTTATTACTACTTTTGCAATTCACATTGAGAATTTGCTTTGATATCATCAAGCAGAAGATTCAGCAGTTTGATTGGAGTTGATAGTTGAGCCAAGCCGAGAGACACATGAGCTTTAATCTTCACCAGCCAGTAACGGGAATAATTCTTCGTCTGAAAAAGCTGTATTTTCCTCTACAATAAAAAGCTTGATTTTTAGTGGATAGGAATGATGTACCACATACAAAGTTGATGGATTCTGGTGTAAAACTATGTGAGCATATTACTAGTTATTTATTTCCCTGTATTAGTCAGAAACCTCTCTGCTAAACACGAGTGGCTGGATGCCCTCAGGGAAGAAGTTAATGGTCTTGGGCGCTGTGGAGGCAGGGGTGCTCCCTGGGGAGATGCTGATGCAGGGGACTGACCTCAGGTGAGGCTACACCCGTTGGCTGGTAACAAAGGAGAAGGTGAGGGAAGGGAAAGAGAAAGGAAAAGCCGAGGTTGGCGGTGTTGTGCTGGTCTGGATTGTGTAGAATGGCTTTGTGTCCCCTTTGTGGAATTAGGGAGGTGTTAAAATAACAAGGTGCTATTATGACAAATATCTGATATTGCCTACAAGAGCATGAAAAGCTAAACAGAACCAAATGCTTGTGTTTTGCAGAATAAGCTTGTGAGTGTAACCTTGTTTAGCCTTTTTTATCTGTATCCTGGGCACTGTTAGGGGTCTGGCCTTAGGGAGTGGCTGGGAATAGCTGTGTGCTATGGGGAACCGGGGCTGTCTGGAGGGGGTGTGATTGATCACTGGGCCTCTCACTCACCTGTTGCAGCAGAACCCAAGCTTGGAGCAAGGGCAGCCTGTGCTCCTCCCTGTTCTTGAAAGGGAGCCACACACACTGAAGTTCTCAGCAGTGGCCACTTTGTGCAAATCTATCTTGGTTGCCTCTGGCTGGAGTCTGCAGGCATCCTGAGCTGATCAAAATGCTGAGTGCCTGTAAATGCACTTTTTGCCAAGAGAAGTTTCTGAGGAAGTGCATGAATAATTGTAGGTGCTCTAAAAAATAAAGAAATCAGGGGGGTCAAAACTGCAGAATTAAAGGATGCTTTGGACTCGTGCCAGCTCCTAAAATGGGGAGAAAGCCTTGGAGAAGTCATAGGAAGCCCATAATAATTGTGTTCACACGAGGGGCTAAATGACAATGTAGTGAATTGTGGACAAAATGAATGCAGTGCAGGGAAGGATGCTGGGGTAACTAGGATGAGATCCTGTAACTGAAAGGTTGATCCTAATACATATACATATGAGCTAGAGTTACATGGGCAATAAACTATCTAATAACCCCAGCCCCACTGATTTTTTTTTCCTCCAAAAAACCCTTAAAGCCTGGTTCTTTCAAGTAGTCTGATCTTCCCTTGACATGTTGTGAATCATCATCCTGGTTAGAACTGCTGGCAGTGCTGCCTGGCCCCCCGAGAAGAGCTTGTGCAAAGTATAAATGCATCTTTTTTCCCCCTCTTCCTTCCCTTCAACATCTTCATTTAGTTTCAGGTCTCCCATGTTGCTCTCTTTGCCCCAGGTTCCCTCCCTGCTGGCATGTAAGTGCTGTGAAACAAATGTTGGTGCAACGGGTGTATTGAAGGGGGTCCCTCTGTTGTCCCTGGCATCACAAGCTCTCTCCCTGGCTGATAAGCAAGTGTTGTGAGGCTCTGGGTGTGGTTGTAGCAGGGTGGTATGTGGTCACTGGGTAGATTAGGTGGTGTTTTATGGTCTCTGTCAATGTATTCTGGGATTACGGTTATGCCAAGTCACTAGTGTAGGATATTTAGAGGATGTATAATGGCAGATACAGCCCTGTCTTTTACATCAGGCTGATGTATGGGTGCAGGAAGTGTGGAGCTGGCCCTGCTTTCTTGGTGTTCTGATGTGTGCATGGTATGTGGCTTAGTTTTGATCCAGATGTATCTTGTGTCAATACCCAGCTGTGGGGAAGTACAGGTCTGTTGTTAGTCTGTGGTGTAGCTCTGTACTAAGTAAAATGGCAAAGAAAATATTTTCATCTCTTAGAATATTTCTTTTGGCCTGGTTCAGTAAGGGAAAGTATGAACTGCCTTTGGAAGGAGATGCCTGTTGGTATGGATCAGTCCTGCCCTCAGTGCTAAGGCAAGCTGTGCATGTTTAACTCAAATGGCAGCAGCTATTGCAGTGTGAAGGCTCCTGTTGTGTCCTGACAAACTGTGCCATGGCCCTCTATTGCTCACGGGCCTCCTTTCCCAGTCCCACACAATGGGTGACAAGACTTCACATTCCTGGTCTGTTGCCGTTCACGCAGAATCTACTTCTGTTCCAAATGTGCTCAGTCCTGTCAAGTTTCATAGTTTGTGCTGAAGTTTTTGGCATTGACTGGATGGGTACAATTCCAGTAGTGAGGTCAGCAGCAAAGCTAATGCATACGCAATAGGAATGAAGTGTCATCAGCAGCTGGGTTACAGAGCGTAGTGAATGAACTGGGGCATGAACTGGACTTGTCCCCACTGCTGTTGTGGCCATTTGCTGCTGAAATGTGCCCCCCTTCCCACAGCCTTGGTTTCTGGCTTTGCTGGAGTAAGCTGTGGTTTTTGATTTGGGTTTATTGTTTTGTTTTGTTTTGTTTTTGTCAGTCTGTTCTCTGCTTCCCTCTGATGGAAGCTTTTCCTATATGCTGCTGTTTAATGAAGAAGCCTTTCTGTTTCTGGAATATATGTAGAATTGAATGAAGTGGATTGGAAGAATAAGCTAGAAAAATGTAGATATTGAGGTTTCTTGAAAATATAATACAGAAAAGCCTGCTTTTTCTTTTGCTGTTCCTTCCCTTTCACTTTTTTATGATTCTTTCACCTATAGCAACACTGACGTTCCTTCTGTTTTCTCCAAAGTTAGTGGGACAGGCAGTTACATGTGAAATCATACATCTGGCATGTTGCAGGAATATACCACAGGGATCAGCGAGTCTCTGAGTGGTAAGAAGATCATGATTTTGCACGTGATACAGGATTATCATTATTCACACTTACTGTAAGAGAGATGATCTGGGACTGTGTCTGTTTGGGAGACTTTTGCTTCTAATTTCTGTGATGGCATTTCTGGTTTGTGTCCAGTAAAGTGCAGGTGAGCATATGGAGCATGTGTGAACCTCCGAGTCATATCTGGAGCAACATCCAAGGTTGCTTTGGATATCTAAGGGTTGTTCCCCCTGCTGGGAGTGTAGAGACTCCAGTCTGGAGCTCACTGTACCTGCCTGATCTGGTTTGCATTGCTGTGTTTGCAGCAGACATTATCAGTGACTGTAAGCAGTGGGCACTGATTTGTGACAGTGGTGCTTCTTGAAGTGATGCCAGAAATATTGTGAAATCTTTCTTTAAAACTTTTTCCAAACGTACCCTCTGTGCCTGGCTCAGCAGCCCTTGGCGGCATAGCTGGGATTTTGGAGCTGATGGTCTCAGTGATGCTCCCATAAGGACTCTGAAGGGGTGTGTGAAAACAAGCAAGGTGTTCTCACAGCCTGAGAGAAGGCTGCTGTTTGCTTTGTAACCTAAATTTTCCTGGAAGCTTGATGCCAGACATTATTTCTAGATAATAAATCCCAGTGGGTGCATAGTTTCCGATGTTGTGCTATTCATAAGCCCTGTTAATAAGTTTCCCTGCTTCTCTTGACACATGTGGGTAATAGGGATCACCATGTCCAAACAGCTTTTCCCCTGGAGCAGGGGGCAGCATTACAGGTGCTGCCCAGCCTCGTGCTGTGTTGCCAGGCATCCCTGAGCTGAGTGTTGCTTGTGAGCCCTGTTCTTGGAGAAGGTCTCACCCTGCTTCTGTGGGTGGTACAGGGGGTGGGCTCACATGAGTGAGGGCCAGGCAGAGGGGAACAGACAGAGGTGCCGTGTCATGGAGCTTTGGGCTGGACACTGCTTGGCTTCATACAGTCATGCAGATAGCCAAGTGTTCACAGTAGGACTTCAGTGTTCTCTGTCTGCTCATATGGAAATTAATATTCATATTGAAACCTACAGTTTGAGGCTATTTTGGGGCAAGGATCTAATAATGGATGGCTCTAATGTATTCTCATATTGTTAGAGTTTATTTCTTTCATAAAGTAAAATTCTACATCTCTCCGAATGTGCTGTGAAATACTGTGCAGGAGAGCTGCGGGTGGGCAAGGTGACATGAAGTGGGTGATGAAGAGCAGGAAGTTTCAAGTCTTTTACTGGGACAAGTTTGACTTGCTGAACCCCAGGGCTTAATTCTGCTGTCATGTAACTTGTGCAGCTCCTCTGATGTCCATGAGAAATCAGATTGTGTAAGATTGCTTTACCAGTCTTTGAGTTGCTGATGTAATGTACTTCCACATCATTACCATACAGCAGTGTAGCTATTAATGGAAGTGGAAAGAAGTGAAAGCAGCAGTATTGAGGTGTTGCTGCTCACCTTTGGGCTGGGCTGTGAGCAGTTTTCTAAGGCTTCATAAATATATTGCTTGTTTTACAAGAATTTGTTAATGTAACTGTAGCCTTGTGTTTTCAATCTATTTTTATACTTTTAAATTTTGTGATTGTAGACTCTCTTGCTAAATTCACCTATATTGCATGCAGCCACTACCACTAGTATACACATCAAATGCATTTCTCATATCAGGAGCATTGAAAAGTCCTTTTACTAAAGAGAAGTCAGCTCTGGGTAGACTTACACATGTGTGATGGCTTTGAGGTGATCACAGCCACTGTGGTTTGGTGACAAATGTTTGCATGTGTACAGATGTAATGTGGTTTTAGGTGCTATTGGTGCTTTCAAAATGAGCTTCTAATCCTTTTCAGTGTTCACATGCATATGGGTGTTAAAAGTACAGCATACAAGATACATTTCAAGTCAGTTGAAACAATAGTTTTCCAATTTTTAAAGCATATGGAAAACCTTTCTAAACCAAACAAGTTGAGTTGTAAGCACACAAACAGCTGTCTAGGTAGAAAATGCTGCAAGACATGTATAGCAGGAATGATACTATTACTGAACTCTGGTCTCATTAAATATTATGTCAGAAGGAAAAAATGAAAAGTATTTGAAATTTAAGCCTGAGTCATGTGGCTGCAAACGTCTGAAATCTTACAGCCTGGTGTTTTGGCACTATATAGGATTGGGATATCTTTCAAGGCATCAGAGTTTTTGCACTCGCTTGCTGCTATGACTTTACAGCAGTCAGGAATCTTTAAAACAAAGCCCCGTGATTCCAGGAGGGTCATCTGGCACCACTTAGTTCAGGCAGTTTCTTTTTTTCTATGTTATTTATTCTTTGTAGAAAATGAATGGCTCTGGAAAAATGTTAATTTTGGGAAACATTCTATGACCAAAAGAAAATCAAAATCAGTGGGTGCCTTGTGGAAAGCCTCTTGGGAAATGATCTTCAGGGTTCATTTATAGTGTACTACTAGTTTCTGCTTATGAAACTGCCAGCCTGTTTGATGACCAAGGAAAATTTAAGCAGTGAATTCATTGAAGAAGGGCAAGCTAAAGCATTCAGTCTAAGAAGTTCAGAATTTTAAGTGCCTGTTGCAGATTTTGTGTGCCCTTGGTGTCATCCAGCAGGACAGGATAGTCAGCAGTGGTTTGCCCAGATGTTTCTGTTTCCTTCCAGGCATGGCTGTGTTCATAGCAGACATGCTTTGGGTTGGTGCTGAGGTGTTGGGCTAAGTGTCCTCACACTTACAGCACTACTGTGTTTTTGATGTGGCTCTGTGCAGGCAAGAGGAGAGGCTGATTACCCAGAGACAGGTAAATGTGTAGCTGAGAAGTCTCTGAGCTGTTTTTGTTTTCTTTGACCAAAGAAATGTGGGTGACTGTACAAGTGTCCTGAGAAGACTTAATGTAACATTTCATGATTTGCTGTTCCTGCTGAAATACTGAAAATATGGAGTGGCAAATATAAACCTTTGCACAGAATCTGAAGGAAAAATAAAAAGTTATATATTGCCAGTATTTAATATTCTTTTAATGGTGTTGCTTCAACAAAATTACACATTGCCTCGGAATGACTAAGGTGGTCTTGTTGCACTCTCACCTTGGCAGCTTGGTGATGACTTCTGGAGTGCTGGTCTTTGAAAAACCTCCATAAGTGTTTTCACTGGGACCATTTAAATAAGATTGATGGCTGGTTTTGCTTCCAGGCAATGTGAGCAGGGGCATTTCTAGCTTGGATTGCTGCTGGTGAGTTCTACTGAAGGATCTGTGCTGCGAGTGCAGTGCTGCTGGGTTTGGGATCGCACCGGGGCAGTCGGAGTCCTTGCACCATCACACGTTGTGGCTTTGGGTCTGCGTTATGCCAGACAATTTTCAAATGTCTCTTCACATGAAAACATTTTCTCCAGATATATTTGATGGGAGCTGCCAAGAACACTGAGAGCCGATAGAAATGTAATTAAGTGTCCTGAAGCTCAGATTCGTGGCCACCTCTTTATTCTCATGCCAAGCTCCCTCTGGGTTTGAGAGATGGTTGTTCCATACATCTCATGTGAAGCTTGCAGAATGACCCTGGAATAAGTTTGCAAGTCTTCAAATGGTTGTATTCAGCTTTGTTCAGGGCCAGTCTTTTCCAGACAGCGTTTTACCTGGTGGACTGTGCTCTTGTGAAAACTCACCCACTCACTGAGTGTCTGGAGAGGAGAACTGATGTTCAGTCTGGTCCCACTGTTGAAGTAACTGCTCTGAAGATTTGCATAGGATCTGGTTCAAACTTCACTGAGGTCAGTACCAACTTAAGCCTGGTAACTCAAGAGCAGAGCAGGAAACCCATCCATTGGACAGTTACAGGAGATCCAGAGAGTTTGTATGGTCTCATTTAAAATGAACAGTTCTCTCTGCTATGGAGCTTCCTGAGTAATTTTGCTGGAGGGCAGGATAAGAGGAGTTTGGGATCTGTGAGGGGCCAAGGCATGGTGATGGTGGCAACATCAAATACATGATCTGAACCTGCACATTTCTAGCTCTCCTTTCCCTCCCTGAGTCTGGGTGTTGAGCAACAGGAGGGAGGGTTGGATGCAACATTCCTTCTCTGAATGGCTACGGGGAGAGGCTCTCCAGATCGAGTCTCAGCTGCTCTTCAGCTTTCCTGTAGCTGGGGACCAGCTTTCCTGCTGTCAGGATTAATCTGTGCTTTCTGAACTGATCATGGTGACACTGACCTGAAAATGGTAGTTTCTTTGGGAGAGAAATTACTCTTCCCTCCTGCCCTGTCATTCTGCTTAAGAAAAAAAGGCAACCCAAATTTCTGTTACTATTCATCAAAACTGTCCCATCCAAATTAGTATGCTGAACTTGGTTTCTAGTGTTGTGTTAAGGAATTTTGTCCTTGGCTTTCTGGTATTCCCTTCTGCTGGCGAGAGGAGTACTGGGAGTTATGCTATGTTGTGTTGGTTGTCCTGGCTTTGGCTCTGAGCTGGAGAGTGAAAAGACAAGCAGCAAAATTGTTAGAAAGAAAATGCATCAGACTTCAAAAATAGGGTTTTAATCCTTTTCCCCCTCATTTGAGGCTATTTATTTAACCAAACCTTTTGCCCAATTTTAGCTTTTCCATATGGCATTTATTATATTTTTTCTGGGCTTTGACCAGAAAAGTACCTTTTGGAACTTAAGCAAACACCAGTTGGCAGCTCCCTGAGCTGCCTGGTTGTCAGGGCATGGTGTGGATCTCTGTCCCAGCTCACTGCACAGTGTGTCAGCAGAAGATAGCAGTGAGTTTTTTTCATCTTTCAGAAAATTGTCAGCTTAAGCATTTTTCTTTTTTCCCTGGTCCATGGAAATTTTCTGTGCCTGACTATAAATTTGAATCAGAAAATATAGAAGCCTGAATACTGTCCCAGTGCTTTTAAGAAGGAGCCTGCACAGAGCAGATCTGTACAGGCTTCAGTTTTCACAGCTGTGCTCTGTTGTTTGGATTAGAATTAGAAGGAAGGATATTTTGAAAATTTTATGTCTGCCCTCTTGATAGTGTGGCTGAAAGGGCCTATTGAGCTTGGTTCTGTGTGTTTGAGAAAATCCTGGTAGGAAAGACAGTTTTGGTGCCTCCTGCTAGAACGAACTGCTGGAGGGAAATGCACTGATGCTAAAGAGTGCTAGGTAATTGCTTTTTGTGGTAGGTAACAAAGAACAAACCCATCAGTAATTTCTGAGACACCCAAAACCTCGAGATCCTCCAGCTAAGGACAAGGCATAGGGACTGAGCTGGGTTCAGGTTCACCCTTTGGGAACTGTGGAGCTGTGGCCCTGGCTCCCCTCGGACAGTGCTGCTGTTGGGATACAGAGTTGGGATGATGGGGGAGGTGGAATCCTCTCTGTCACATTCTTGTTGATGGAGCATCAGTGCTGAAGGCTGTAGAAGGTATGGTCACTTTCTATGAGATTGGACAGTTCACTTTGATAAACGAGTGTTAAATCACTCAGATTTATGCATGCAGCCTTATCTTGGTGTGTAGGGATAGGCCTTTGAATCAGTTAACTTTTATCTTGCCATTTGAGATGGCAGTGTAACTTTTCTGTGGTTTATAAGGAATGTTAGGAAGCATTTGTTTGTGATTGACTTTTGTTTTGATCTGGTGTTTGGAGGCTCTTTTTCATTAAAGAGCCTGAAGCTTGGTGCTGGGACACTTAACATTTTCAAAGGGCAATGTTTTAATCTTGTTCCTCTAAAATACAGAGTTGCTATGGAAGGGAGGAGTTGAACAATTTGAAAGGTTACAGAAGCACGGGTAGGTTCTGCCTTTTCCCACAGATGAGTGTGGCAATAGTTTTTCTCCTGTAGCTTTGAGGTTATGTGTGACCCCTTGCACCTGCCCTTCACAGTTCTGCAGCTTCTGGCTTGGGAACAGGACACAGAGTTCCCAGGACTTAGCTCCCAGGTGTAGGAAATAGCCCTGTCAGAAATGCCAGTCTTGCTGCAGGGTCTGCCAAGGCACAGGGCAGCCTGTCTGGGCATTATGGCCAGCCCGAAACCCATCTCTAAATGAATTAAATGACTGCCTTTTGTAATCAAGAGTAGTGAAAAGCCCTGGAACTTCAAGACAGTGAAAAATATTCACTTACTCCAGTAATAAATTCTAGATAGTGCTTAATAATTCCTTTCCCGAAGCCATTCTCCCCCATGCTGCTCACATTTAAAATGCTGACAAAGTTTCAAGCTGCACAAGTGGTGGAGCTCATCTCCCTTAAGGAAAAGTCACATTTGAAGAGATGCCGAGCTGCAAGTGTGAGCTGAAATGAGTCATGGACAGATCTTGAACTGGAAAGAGACATTCAGAGCTGAAGCTTAGGGTTTTTACCCCTGTGTCTGGATAAGCTCAAGACGTTTTCTGAGCCTGTGGCTGTGCTCCAGCAGGGCAGAGCAGGGTCCAGCTGTGTGGCGCACTGAGGTCTGTATAGATTAAGGTATCTACATGGGTTTGTCAGAAAGACAGAATCTAAGGAGGCTTTGGATGAAGTTAAGTGCTATATCGAGCTGTGCATGAAGTTAGTGATGTAGAGCTTCTGAATGCAGGAGGAGCAGGTCATCATCTGGGGACTTGAGAGGTCCATGAGCAGCCTGGCATGGCCCAGGAGCCATGTCTGCAGAAGTCTTGCACTGAAATAGCTCACGTCTGGTTGGTTTAAGTTGCTTCCAGAATGTATTTATATTGCTTTTTTTCAAGTTGAGTTGGTTTTTTTTTTCTCTGTATCAGGAGTTATTCATGCTGTTTACCTGATATTTGAAAAATAGCCAGCTGCAGTGGGTGGCATTGACCAGGGAAATGCCCATACCTTGTTTAAGTTTACTGCACTGGTTCTGAAAGTAACAGCCTGACCTTTCATTCCTGTGTTATGGTCTGAGGGTGTTCTTACATAGATGTGGAGCTTCCCAAGATAAACAGAGTGAATGTGGTTTGGCATTTAAATCACTAATGTCATATCAGGCTAGAGAGTTTCAGAAGCCATTAATGTCTACAAGAGATGTTATTTTGTTCACTTGGGGATAAACTTTGCCCCTGTCTATATGTGGGTTTTGGTTTTGGTCCAAATTCAGATTTTGAGATTGTTCATATAAATCTAAGTGCCAATACTAATGCCAGTGGAGTTACCCTATGTTTCTTTTATCTGACTGAGAAGAAACTTAATGTGTTTTTTTTAAAGTCCAAATTTTACTTGATTTTTTTTTTTTTTTTTTTTTTTTTTAAGGAGTAGCTATATGAGACAAGACTTAATGTCTGAGAGAGCTGAATTAAATGTTTCTGTATGTCTCTTTTTGGAAGGTGTGTGCTGTTGAGGTCATCCTGGACCAGCCCTATTGCTGTTTGGATAAGGGGCTGCTCTGTATCTGCCAGAGGAACGTCTATCACACAGCGAGCTCACCGCCCACTTGCTTGGGGCTGGGGGGAAAACTGCTTTACAGAATACTTATGGAAGTGTTAATAATCCTCACAGTCACCCAGTTCCTCCCCTCTGCGGGGGAGAAGGGAGTGTGGGTCCCTCACAGATGGGAGGGAGCAGAACACTGCCTTGCAGTGAGCTCAGAGCATCACCAGCCCTGGTGCTCCATGGTGGCTGCAGGTGCTGCCCAGCTCAGCCAGGAGCCTGACACACCTCCAGAGTCTCAGGAAATATTTTCTGTTTTCAGCCAAACCTGTATTTCTTATTTGTGAATCCAGTCTGTTTCTGAGATCTTTTCTTACTTTCACATTTTCTTGTGAAAATGTCATGTATTTATTTCTTCAAAGAGCGAAAAATACTCACTTTCCTTCTTATTTTTCTTCAGCATTTTTCAGAAACAAGCAAATGTTTTTTATCCAGCAAGTTAAAGAGCAGTCTGCCTCATCCTGGGAAAAGAATTTCCAACATGTTCTTACTCTCAAATCCATACATGTGCAGTCATATTCTTCCTCATTTCCCAAAAATCTGTTTTAAATTTTTTTTTCTTGATTTTTAAGCCCTTGTCTGGGAGGTTTTTAAATCTGGTCTTCCACTGAGCTCTGTAACTTGGTGTTTGCTTTAAACTGACCTTATACTGCCATGCCAGTGCCATATGTGTCTTCCCATGCTGGTTGCAAAGTAATGTAAGTTTGAGGAGTTCTAGATAACAGTGTAAATCACTGCTAACAATTGCAGCTGTGCTGCAGAGCCCTCAGTGCAGAGTGGTGCTGGCTGTGCAGTAGAGTTTCTACAAAAGTTAGTCTTTGTAGTATCCCAGTTAGGTCATATCAGGCGGTGGTAGTTTTATTTGAGACCAATTTTATCAAAGCTCTTGAATTGGAACTCTCTGGCTAAAGGAGCAGCTAAAGGCTCCCTTTGCAATGCTGGAGGGATGGACTGGCCTGTAGGGAGCTCTCCAGGGGAACTGGGGACTATTTTGTAACAGGAACACACTGACACAGCACAGTTTGTCTGTCTGTTGGAGGTGGGGAGGAATGACTTCCAAGAATATCATCACCTCCTAAATGTAATCTGTTTTTCCACTGGGAAGAAGTTGGTTTCAGTGCCAGCAATGCCAAGGTGGCTGGATCCTGTGTGCTGTATGGGGACATTGCCCTGGGGAACAGAGCTGCCTGCACCAGAGTAACACCTCTTGCTTTGCCTGGGTGATTCGCAATACTTGGCATTGTTGTTGCACTCTTTGGCCCTTCTAATTCTTGCAGAGTATGGTTGTGAGCTGGGAACAGAGATGGTAAAGTCCAGATCTCCAGTAGAACAGGGAGTTGAGCTGGCAGTGCTCACCATTCTACAGAAATATGCTGTAATCTTGTCCTCTGTAAGTTCTCATGTGTGCAGTAGTTGTACAGAGTCTGGAGGCAGGTACCTGCCTGACACTGCTGTGACACTCAGATAGATCTGCCCAGGAGCTAACGGGCTCCATGGTGTGAATTTGTGCCATAGACACTGTGTGGTGACTTGCTGCAGCTGCTTGAATCCTTACTGCACGCTGCCTGAAGATCCAGGGTTTGCTTTAGGAAATACTTAATGCTGTTTGGCATTGTTTTACACCTGGAGGTCAAAAGGGAATGTAGTTTTTCTAGCTAATCATCGTCTCTTGCCAGCTAATTGTCAGTAAAATAAAAAGAGAAAGCATGGAGTCTGGCCAGTGCTTAGTAATGTCTGAACCAACAAGTCTAAGGTGGTGTTACTTTTCTGACTTTATTGAACTTCTTTGGGAGTTTGAATTTTTACTCTGAGAAGCTTATCTTCACTTTCACTATGTAGTTGTTGTTCTTTATGATTTATTTTGATTTTTTTTCCCGTTTTTCTTTTTCTGAAAACTAGTGGGTCAGTATAAAGAATTACTTTGAACAGTGGGTGTGAGACGGCTAAAAAGAATTATGGTTCTTTCTACCAGCACTTATATTATAGATTCTCCACGTAAGTTAACAGTAAAGGGTCTAATGGGTAGGATGCTCACTTACAGGGGTCATATTTACAAAGATCTGGACTATATATCTCCACACCTAGGCAGTGTTTGCTACTGGAGGGATGTGTCCTCATTTGGACCTGACCCAGGATCAGCAGGGCACTTTGGATGTTGGGGAGGATGTCCACTCCCGCTGTGTGAGGGAGCAGTGTCTTGATTTTTCTCCCTTGACTGTTTTGCCCTCTTCTAGAGCAGCCAGGCCTTGGTTGTTGTGCCCATTTCCTGAGATGCTGTATGGACAAAGGCTGGGTCCTTGCCTGAGGAGCTGAAAAGTTACAAGGGGAGTAAAATGATTTCAGTTTCCAACGTCCATGATTCCATTAATATCTTCTTGACCCTGTGTTAATGCCTAACAGCGTGTGGTGACTAGTATAGATATTTGTTCTTGGTATGTAGCTAGCAGATATGTGGTAGGATTAATGCTGAATTGTTAGTACCCAGTTTAAGTAAAATCATTTTGTTCCCTGCTTCCTTTTGTGTTTTGTTGTTTTGTTTTTGTTTTTTAATTGGCAGGAAAGTCCACGAACAGGGTTCAGATGGCCAGAGCCTCTAGAATCTCATTATCTTAATTGAAAACTGTCACCCTTTGACATTCATAAATGATTTAGCTAGTACATGATTTAGTCACTGGGGAGAAATGGAATTGACTGTTACAACCATCCTTCATTTCTAGATGCTAATGATAAACTACAGCCCACAGCTCTGAAGAATTAATAGCTCTTGTTTTAGAACAATACTTTTGTATACTGGAAACATCTCAATTCTGTTATATTTGGTAACATTTCATTCTGGAATACCTCCACTTAGAAAAAACTGGAAGGTGCTCAAAGGACATCCTCTAATGTTATTCTTCAGCTTTTTACACCCTGCAGATGTGTTGCCAATGCTCTGCATCTTCTTTAGAAAAAATAAAACTGTTATGTTTATGTTGACCTTTCCTAACTCACCGGAGGAAATAAGTTGCTTAGACAATGTGTGGGGATTAGTTGTATAATGAACTACCACAGTAAACAAGTAATTAATTCTCATCAAAACATATACTGTGCTCTGTGCCTGGGTTTTATGGTGTCTTCTGGAAAAGAAAATATTTTTCTGTCTAAAAAGCATTTCCTACCCAATGGTTAGCTTAAGAGAAACAGCTTGAAAATGTTTCCTGGCTGGAGAAAAGGATTGGGGCATTCAGTTTGCCATTGTGGTTAACATCACTGTGTGTTTTTCTAGCACTTCTTTTCCTCAGTTTTATGTACCTAGTGTTAATAAATATAGGTACAGAAATTAGTCTGTCTGAGCCAACTGATTTGATCTTTTCATTTGTTAATGCTGATGCTGGGGTTTTGCAAAGGATAATCTGAGGATTCAGGCTTGGCTTCACTCCTTTTTGAAATCACTGTTAAAATACTGAAAAACTTTGCTGCTGGATCAGGGGCCAGGGGGTCGTTGCCTTTTTTTTTTTTTTTTTTAATATCAAAAACTAGATCAGTGGGCAAAATACAGCACTAGTGTATTGAAGGAGACAAGTGCTTGGTCAGTGTATGTATTGGAGCCCTGTGAGTGGCGTGTGCTTTGTGCAATTGCAAGCTGGGGTTTAGCACGAGATGTGTTTCGGAGCACAGCCAGTGACAGATGGATTTTGATGACCAGCTTTTGCCTTTAGAAACAAAAGTGTAGTGTTTATTTCAGCTTCTAAACCAGGTTAGTGAAGAGCTGTTACCAGTACCAGGTGCTGTGCAGCTGTTTGTTTGTAAAAATTAATGTTTTTTTTCTGCCGTTACTGGTCAGCAAAGGGCAGGTGGGATTGGAAATACTGGTATTTCCAGAAAATGGGCCATCAATGCTGGCAAACACGTCCTCAGGATTTCTGCTCAGCCTCCCTGTTAATTCAGTTTTTTTTTTTTTTGCTGTTGGCTCCTAGCTTTGCCTGTTGCAGTTCTCCACGGGCCAGCACAGAGGCTTTTAACACTCTGTGGGCAGCATTTCACTGGCATCAGTCCTTCTTTGCAAGCTGCCCTGCAAGCTCTCTGATCTACCTGTGACTCAGGAGGATGAAATTATTTCAGATCATGAGCATATTCTGAGTTTTTTTAGTACTGCTTAGTTATTTCCAGTCTTGCAATTTCCCAGCACTGCTCAGCAAGCTTGTGTAGCGTGTGTTTGCTAAGCTGGGGCTTCCTGGGCTGCTCTGCAGCATGGACCTTTCCTTGGGTGACTTGACACTGAGGTTTCAGTGTCATTTGGCTGTTGTGTCATTCTGCAGATGAGTGATTAACTTGTCTAGTTTCCTTGCTGATTCCCGGCAGAGCTGTTTGCCTTCTTTCAAATCTTGTATTACTTTAGTCTGACCTCCTCCATAGTCTGGCATTTCTATAGTGCTTCATTTACTATAGATTTGTTATTATGTGTGATTTTTCTGTCTTAAATCGTTGCTTTTTTAGAGTTAGGTTTTATCTGTTAGTGTTGTGAACAGCATCTAAAACTGTGATTGAGGTGCTTGGAAAACTTGAAGGCAAATGAGGAGATTCCTAAATTTATTCATCCCTTGAACTCATTTGGCTGTGATGGTTTCTGTACTATTGGATATGTTACAACTTCAGGCAATCAGGGGTGAAAGCAAGAACTTTAGGGATGGTGAGCTCTGTGATACCAAAAGCCAGATTAGACAACCCCTGTGTTTTTTCGGTAGCTGTATTCTCTGGCAAAAATAGATCTGAAATGTTTTCAAAGGCTGGGTACAGAATGAGGCCCATAAATAGATCCTGTAAACCTGCTCTCTGAATTGCAGAATTGATCCTCAGTAGTTGCACCTAAAAACGGTGAGCCATTCATGCTGCACATACTCACGTGAGTGTACTGCCATGAAATTATCACAGAACTGGAACTAAAGCAAGCTGAAATGGAAAAGCCATGCCAATGGAAATAATAAAAAGAGGAGTCATGCCCCTAAAATGCTGCAATGTAATTGCTATGAAAATCTGCATGTATTTACAATAACAAAGGTCTAATTTCTGTACAACTTTGCCATATGCGTATTTTTACCTTCTCCTAGCAGCCCCTGGTGCCACAGGCCTGTGCGCTGTGAGTAAGGGGCTGAGGCCTTGCTGAGTGCTCAGTGTTTCAATGCACATGGATGTTTTCCAGAATTGAAAACATCTTTTATTCCCTGGGCTGAGCTGGCAGCCGGCACAGAAGGCAGTCTGCTTTAAGTTTATCAGTCCAGGGAGAAGTCAGCTCTTGTGAGCATATCTCTCATCTGCCAACAACATCAATAGTAACTTAACTATCTTCCACTTTTTTAAATTTATTATTATTACTTAAATATGACCATTCAGGGAAGCATTTAATTCTTGAAATATGGTGAGAAAGGTATCAGTGAATTGAGGGTAGATGGCTTAACCATGTGATAGCCAAAGCTTTGCTGGTGGCTGGTCATTGCCAATGGCTGGATGCTGTGTGATTTGTACTAGGAGGTGCTGTGGGAGCATCCCCCCTTGTGTGGACCAGCTCTGAGCAGAGAATCCCATCTTGCCATGCCCTCCATGCCCCTCAGCACAGGGGGATGCTACCTGCATGATAGAGCTGTTTTGGGATACCTGCTGAGGATTTACCTGTGGACTGTGTTTTTTTGGGGGAAGTGTTGCCCTGTGCTGTTATCTGTCTGGAGTATATTCAGAGACAACAAGAAGCCTGGTCCTGATGCATTCTTTAAGCTATTCTGTTCCTTTTAATTAGTCTAATTTAAGTTGTGGTATAAGTATGTAAAAATAGCCTTGATAATTTTGGGCTTGGCTGAAACCTTCTGATCCAAGGCTGTAAATAAATCCCAGACAGAGAGTGACAACTGAAGGGCTTTTGAAGGGTCTTCTCAGATGATTCTTGTGCCCATGTGTGGAGAAACGGGGATGTATAAAAGGTTTCTTGAGTAGCTGAGGAAAATATGAAAGCCTGTAATGGTGTATCTTACCTTCAGAGCTTCTTAGTTACTAGAGTTCTAGGAAGACAATTTCTTGCATAAATTTTCGCAGCCCTTTTCACTAACTGAATACCAGGTTTATTGCTGTATGAACTTGATAATTAGTTTGTAATCCGTGCATAGGCATTTCATCCTGGTGGTTTTCTTGCAGAGAATAATTTGCCTTTTATTTGTTGAGAATGTTTTTTTTTTAGTGAAAACAGAACTCCTATTCATGATGGGCACAGCAAATGTAGTAAAACACTATCATAGCTGGGATTTGTTGTATACTATGGATTTATGTCAAGAATGTTAATGATTTGTTTATGAATAAGTGAGCCTGTAGTATTGTGAAACAGTATCTGGCAGGGCTGCTGAATGGACATTTTGAGAGCAGAGGATTCTTCAACTGAATAATGTGTAGATATTTGTGTGTCTCAAACTACTCATAAGTAAACTTACGTATTTTAAGCAGAAGTGTTTATTTAGTGCATTATCATCAATGGTGCTCATCTGGCACATATGTATGGGCCACTTGATAACAAGCAAAGAGGTAGTTAAGTATTTCTTGAGAGCAGCTAATCTTCTTTTAGTGGGCTTTAGTTTAAAAATAAGGTTTTCTTCCAGAAAGCAACACAAATCCTTAAGCAGAGCAGTGTGATGTTTGCAGAGTCAGAGTGGATCAGGAAGGTACTCTGGTGTTGCAGTGTCTCACTTGGGAGTAGCAGCCAGTTCAACAGAGCCACTTGAATTTACTGATAAAGTCGCTATGTGGTTTCCAGTATGTTGTATAGTCCAAAAACACACCTTCCTGACAGGGGCTTGGGATGGGTTTACTGCTTTCTTCTAATGCCCATTTCCTTAGAAGAATACCTTCTGATAGGCCGGGGAGGTGGTTCATTATCATCTGACATGAGTCCCAAGATTAATGTGTTGGGAGTACTTGAGAGAACAGAAACACAGTCCCTCAAAGGAGTAATTTGGGGGCTAAGTTGAAACTCATCCCAGGTAATGATTCCTTGCATTGTCAGTTACAATTTGCAGAGTCAAGGTGTTGGATCTAATCACTGATATAACAAATCTACTGACCGACAACCAATGTCCAACAAGACGAAATGAGAGCTCTGTCACTGTTTTGGATTCCTTAGTCAATCTAACGTGGGACTTTCCATGATAAAGTTTATAAAGAAATTATTGCAGTGTTTATCTTCTCTCCAGCCACGCTTCCTGTAATGAGTTTTACAGAGGGCTAAATGGGTTGTCACTCAAGTGAGATTCATGCATTTTTAAATGTTGCTAAACCTCTTGAAAAAGATGACACTGTAGCAGGAAGCTTTGCTGTGTGACTTCATGCAACATGGGCAGCTGAGCCCAAAGCAGAGGGACTTGAGAGCTGCATTCAGAAAGCGTCAGAGGCAGTTGGTGTTGTGCATCGAGGCTGCCGTGTACAGCGTGACTTAACTCTGCCTGACAAATTATGACATTTCTTGAAATAGTGCCCTGTCCTTTTTAATGAGCTGGGCTATCAGCTCTGCATCAGTGGATGGTTAAAATGAAGCAAGAATTGCTTTAACATTAAAACTGTGCCTGGAGGACTTTTCTGAGAAATTGCTTATGACTATTAAGTGAATATAATACAGTAAGACAACCTTGCTTCTTTGCTGTTATTTTTTTAATACCAAGTGCAGTTTTGGAAGTTGAAAACTATACAGATGGAAAGTAATGCTTAAATGGGAATGGCTTTGAAAGTTGTGCTGTGCTTTCTCCCTTTGAATGGGGATAGGGAAAAGAGGTTAAGTCACAGTATATTGAGATGTAACTTTTATAGATGAATTGGATTTCCTCTAAGTATGATTTGATTGTGTGCCAAGCAGAAAAGAGGCTGAAGGCAGTGCACTTCATGTGCCGAACTGGAGAACAGTATCTTCCAAACCAAATGGGCTGGGCCAAAATGAACGTTGCATTACTCATTCCTTCTGCTGTGCATGCACTTCGAGCTAAAGAAATGGAAAGGCAGCCATCCTCTGTGAGAGCTGATGTGGAAGCAGCTGTGGGGGTCGGTTGGGATGGCTACAGCCTCACCTGCTACAGGGCAGCAGCACCCTGTCAGGCAGGTTGGAGGCTTTGCAATGGGGTAGCTCTGCCAAGTCATCACTGAGATTTGTCCCTGTGTCCTGCCCACGTTATTTCTTTAATGGGGGCACATGTTGCTGCCTCTGTTTTCAGAATTACCTCCCGTTTCTTCCCTAGAATAATCTCTGAGGTGGTGTTTCAGCAAATAAATGGCCCCCTGACTCCAACCCAGCAACACACATTCAGGGAAGAAGGCAAAGAGGGAAGCTCGATGGAAGCTGATGAACTAATTTGTTCTCTAGATAGACACTTGCATCATTTTTCCACTCAGATACTGCACCATTAAACACTATTAAATATTGGCAGCTTCACAGTAAACTGCATTTGTGATTTCTCTACTGTGTAAGCAGAAAAGGCGATCCCAAATCTCCTTCAGGGATGGCTTTACTCTGCCAGGTTGAGAACATCAGTGATAGCCACCAGAGTCTTTTAATTTCTGACTACAATGGTGATAAAACATGAAAGTGGAAGTGCTCATGTTGTTGAGCATGAGTTGGAACTAATCAGCTTTCTACAGATGCTACAGGGAAAATAGATCATAACACATAGCCCTGTTTCATATGCTGGTTGAAGCTGTTCCTCTTTTAATCTTTATAAAAGTGAAGGAGCACCTTGTGTAATATGATGGTTTTCAAATTATTTCTAACCTGTGTTTAAAACAATTTTTAAAAAATCTGTGTTTTAAGAGGTGCCCTAGTCATACATTTTTTTCATTGTGCGTTAGTCAAAACCCACGGTTACCCTGTGTGGATAACTACAGCCTACACTCCCCTGGCTTGAACAACAGACAGTGATGGTAGTTTGGCTTCCTGTTTCTGCAGGGAGTCGCTGTGGCTTCAATCTGATTTTCTCTGTTGTGCTCTGGATGCCACTGAGATGCACAGGATAGCCAGCGAGTGCTTCAGGACAGGGAAACGGCAAAACTTGGAACCCTTGAATTGTGATGGTTGCTGGACTGTACGCAGGAGGGAACTGGCTTTGTTGAATGATCAAAGGTCTCCTTCGCTCATCAGCTGCTGGGAATGGAGCAGCCAGATGTTTATGTAGCTGATTGTCTTGTAAAACTGTAGAATTGGCTTGTGCAAATAGCTATGCATGCAAAACGTGAATGATATTATTTCAGAGGCTTTTCTAATGTCATCTGAAAATCTGTTCCAGTTGGACAACCTGGGATCCAAAATTGAAAAAAATCAAACAAGGATACCTTCTGTTCCTCAAGGCATCTCACGCTAAAAGTAATGTGGTTGGCTTAAAGGTTGGTCTGTTGCAGGGGAACTAATGGTGATTAATTGATGTGGAGTCAAAGTCCGCTCTGAAAATCTGTGACTTCAGTTAACAGCTTTCCACTTTTGAGGTTATCTGTTTCAAGCTTTGCTTCTGAATTGAAATGACATACTTTCTTTAAAAATGAAAATATTTTACTTGTGGTGGTCTCCCAAGTAACTTCCCAACAGAACAAACATTTTTGCATACTTTCTGCTAAGTAATGGTAATGCTTGGAAAGCAGGAAAACAGCCGTCTGTCATCGAGCTCAGAACTACCCCTCAGCAAGCCAAATATTCATTTTGAGTGTTCAGCTCTGACTACCTTTTGACTCCCCAAGTGGAGACCTGGAGGCAAAGCCTTGTTTTGTGCCCACGTGGAACTTTTTGTGCTGAGCGTTCCTGGTTAGGGTGTAGGCAGAGCAGCTTTGCAGTGGGCAGTGTTCAGGATCTCAGCAGCTGCAATGAAGCTCTGAGGGAAGTGTGTGGTGGCGAGGTACAAGTCTCGTGGAGCTGTCACATTGTGCCCTGGCTGCTGGGTAGCTCTGCTCTCCACAGTGGTTCCCTTCTGAGGATGGTTTTCCATCAGGCCAGTTGGTCTTGATCATCCCAGCCGTGGACTGGTATTCACTTTCATTGCTTTCTAAATGATCCTTGCTTTCCAAGCATAAGAAACTGCTTTAAACACTTGGAGCTAGAGAGTTACTTTTCCTAAAAGTATTTGTGGAAGAAGGAAACTTCAAAGATTCCCTTGAATAGTCTTCTGTGAATTCTTCATTGCAAAATTGGGGCTGACCAATAGAAAAGTGTCACAGGAGATTCATATTGAATCCCTGTGTACAGTCATCTATCTGCCTCATATTTACAGTTTACCTCTAAATGTTTGGGTTCCCTTTTTTTTTTTTGCCCTTTTCCCTTTTTTTTTTGCCCTTTTCCCTTTTTTTTTTGCCCTTTTCCCTTTTTTTTTTGCCCTTTTCCCTTTTTTTTTGCCCTTTTCCCTTTTTTTTTGCCCTTTTCCCTTTTTTTTTGCCCTTTTCCCTTTTTTTTTGCCCTTTTCCCTTTTTTTTGCCCTTTTCCCTTTTTTTTTGCCCTTTTCCCTTTTTTTTTGCCCTTTTCCCTTTTTTTTTTTTGCCCTTTTCCCTTTTTTTTTTTTTGCCCTTTTCCCTTTTTTTTTTTTTGCCCTTTTTCCTTTTTTTTTTTGCCCTTTTCCCTTTTTTTTTTTTTTTTTTTTTTTTGCCCCTTTCCCTTCCTGGAAAACACTGAGTATGGCTTGGAGATCTTTCAAAGAACTGTATGGCCATTCTCTATGCAAATACCTTAGATAAGCACAGGTGAGAAGCCATCAGCAGGGCTGCAGCATGAAGAAGTTAATGAAAAAAATGAATAATAAGATTGATGACCCTTGTGCTTAGTGGTCAGAATGCAAGTAACAAGAGCTGCAAATCTGAGCAGAAAGCCTATATATAGTCTATGGACTATATAAAAAGCATTATCTCAAGATTAAGCTGTAGAGGACACATTTTTGCATGATAATCTACTGGATTTATTTTGACGCTTATTTATATGTGGTGGTGGTTATGAAAGTGGAATTTTTAGCAGTCTCAGTGTAATTATAGAGGACTGAATTTGTAAAGCTGCTCAAACATTTTGCATCAGAGTTGAGTATTTTCTTTCAGCCAAATATATTTCAGCCTTTTTCTTTATTAAAAGAAATACTTGTCTTGATACTTTTTTCCCCAGAGGAATGACTAATAGGTATTCACAGGATTCAGTACTTTAATATTTTATCAGAGGCCCTTAAATTCTTTTATTCCCTTCTCTTTCAGGGTAAATAATTTAGATTTCAGCTGCATCAAGTTTGATAAAAGCCACCTTGTTAACATCTCTTGCAGAATTACATCTCTGTGTGCTTTGAGGGTTGCTGGAATAACTGCATCACTAATGCTGCGAAGTTAAATTGAATGGGGCAAAGGAGGAATACAGTGGGGAAATGCTGGGCAGGCACTTAATTTATTTTAACTTTGTTGGTTCTTTCACATCTGTTTAACTAGCTGCTTGACACAGGCAGACAGGGGTCTGTAAATGTAGTGGGTATTCAGAATATTTCCATCTTGTACTAAAAGAATCTATTTTAGATCTGCATCTAGAGAAGCTCAGGGTTTTAACATCCCAAGTCCCCTTCCTTGGATCTTGATGTTCTATATTACTTCATTTGCTCTAAGCTTAAAACATATTAATGCACTGCTGGCAATAATTGACGGGGTTTGCATGAACAAACAATAACCCCTCCTCCCTGACAAACAACCCTCTCATCTACATTCCTGTTTCTTGTGCAACTTCATTTCTTGAAGTTGAGCCCAAACTTGAAAACACGGGTTTTTTTCAATGCAAAATGATATAATTTGTAAAGTGGATGAGAATGGATGGTGTTGGTGAGCAATCAATGGGGGGGAGGAAAGTTGAGACTACTGAGAATAAGGATGTTCTGCTGTTGCTGAGTGGAATTCTTTATTCTGTACATCTTTTGTGTGTAGAAACTTAAGTCATTGCTGTGTTAAACAAAGTTTGGAGTAGATTGGACAAAAGTGAGAGTCTAATTACTGGAAACAGAGGAAGTAGCTTTCACAATGTAAAGAGGTTGAATGATGATCCTTGTACATGCCTGAAGTCTTCCAATTCTGCTGGTCTTGCTGGAAGGGAACATTTGGATAGTTTTGAACTTTTCTGTTTCCTTTAGTTAAACAATTCATTATTTCTGTCATTCAGTGCACTTAATTTCATTGGCAATGTTGGAGTGTAAGACCAATATAGTCACTTCTCTAAGAAGTGGTAGTAATTCTTCATGTGGGTGCAGGTAGTAGCACATGTAAAGCAGCACTAAGGATGAGGGTAGTTCTGTTCCTGTTGAACTTCAGATTGTTTTGCCAGAGATTTCTGTGTAAGCAACATTGTTTTTTTTCATGGCATATGAGATTCCTAAAGACTGGGATTTGGTTATGAATGAGCACGTGTTTCCAGAATGGAATTACTTGGAATGAGTTTGTTTAATGGATTGTGGGGTCCTCCAGAGTGACGCTGCAGCGCCTGTGCGAGGAGTTAGCTCTTTTTAATTGGTCCCATATGTACTGGCAGATAGTATATTACCCATGCCTTGAGGGGATAAGGGCATCTGGTTGGATCTTATGGTGCATATTTTATTTCTTTTCTGGAGGGATTTGCTTTTTTTCCCCATGTTTTCCCCCCCCACTCTTTGTTCTTACAACTGTAGATATGTATATATATGTATAACCACTAGTGTTTTGAAACTTAATACTCAGCTAAGGGATTAGTTAGGCTTCTGCAAAATTATCTGAACTTTGCTGACAAGTAAAGAGGAAGAAACTGAGGTTTTATAGAGAATGCTGGAGTTTTTCAGTATCTTCAAGTTTAAGCAATTAAATTGCAAGAAGTCAGGAGCTTAATCTCCGCCTTTTCAAGTGTTAAGGAATTGTTCTTTGAAAATAAGAACAATGGAAGAAAAGATGAATTACTTTTGGAAAAACCTTAAACACTGCAGATTTAACCTTTATATCTGGAGGATGTAGATGTTGGAGGGCTGTCCTGCCCATGGGCCCTGCTGACCTTACAAAGGGGAGCACCATGCTCAGTTCTTTTATTTGGCTCATTCTGAAATGGATAAAGCAGAGTAATTTTGCTTCTGTCTGTTTTGGCTCAGCTTAACAAGTAAGGTAGTTGCAGGAGAAACAGGAATGTAAATGAGTTGGAGTGTTTTTTCTTTTGAAAGGGTTTCTTGGTGCAAATCCTGTCAATTATCCAACTCTAAAGTTTTGCTGATTTAATGAGACACTTTATAGAAAAGTATTTTTTGATCACTTTCTGTAGAATCCCTTATTTCTGATGTAGGCACTCTAACGTATTTTTATTCATGGCTTTAAGAAGTGGAAAGACCTACTGTGTGAAGTTGCCCTGGGGTAGTGGCTAAGTATCTGCACTGCAGTGGGGCCCAGTTTTCATCTGTATTCAACACTGTCTGCTCAAAGGTTTGTATAGCTATAAATCCTGTCAGAGTTCCCCCATGATGAATTATTTGCCGTTGGAGGTGGGAAAGGACTGGTGTTGCAGGAGATTAAATGCCTGTGAGTGTAGTCAGGGCTGGGGAAGTTCCTTGTGATGGGACAGTAGTGATGGCCAGATGCAGCTCCCTGGGGATGCTCTGGGCAGGTGCTGATGGTGCTCATGGGGACACGTGGCAGGAGGGAAGGTCAAAACCACCAGGCTGCTTCTTCATCCCTTGCAAGGGCTCTGAGGGGTTACACCCTGATGATGGCTTCCCAAAAAGGCTGACTTGCTAAGGATGCAGGTCCATTCCCTTGGCTTGTGTCCATGGGAAATAGGAGGAGCCCACCTCAGAGACCCTCAGGAATGCCAGGTTTAAATCTTGGGGGTGGTTCTGGAAAAAGCAGTGCTGTACATTAGCATCAAAGGACTCAGTGATAAAATAGCTTTAGAGGAAGGAATGGATTCTCGTTATTTTGCAGCCGTAAATACAACAATTAATTATAAATCATCAATTTGATTTATATTTAAGTAATACATAGCATTTTTTATCAAGAATTTGTACACTTTGTTTCTTCACAGTATTAAACAGTTTTACTTGTAGCAAATACTCAGGGCAGATTCCTTGTTTGTAGCAGGTGCCTTTGTCACCCAGTTGGTATCCCTGTCTCAGAAAATAAGTCTTAGCAAGGCAAGAGAGGTGTCACTGAGCTATGTAACAACTTACCAAGTGTTTGATTTATTGCAAAAAATGAAGAAGAGTGGCTGAGTGAAACACTGGTTTTGAAAGGGCTGCACTGGAGGATGCTGTGGCTGTCTGGCAGGTATTGTCTGAAATGGGATTGTTGTGCTAGGCACAAAGTGAGGAGAAACTTTTTAAAACATCCTCTGACACAGAAATTATTGGAAAGCCTCCAAGGGCAAATTGAAAAAGCAACAGCTGCCTTCATGCTTCAGGATTCCATTGTTTTAATATTGGACCAGCTATACCAAATAATACATGTACTGGAAACTCGTGTTAGGAGAAAAATATGGTGGAAAGCAGCTTAGGGGTCAGCTCAAAATCAAAGAGAATGAACTTGACATATTTCTGCTGTTGTGTGTTCTATTTTGTTCTTTCTTTTCTTGTCAGCTTCTATTTCTTAATTTATTTCTACTTTTTCTTTTTTATTTTAGACCATTTGTCTTGTCTTAGATCTGTATTTTGTCATTTGTCCTGGAAAATGCTGGTGCTGATAAATTCTTCTGCCTCCACTGAGAAATTCTGGTATCTTTGAAATTGTAATCTAGTTTAAAATTCCAGAACTAGTTCAGTTGTGAAAAAGTTATTAGAATTTGAGAGGTAACAGTAATTTTTGGGGCAAAAATTTTGGTAGTAGTTATTTATGGGAGTAGCTCCACTGATACACTGGTGAAGGTTTTTTATGCTTATTTCAACTGATGCTAAAAAAATGTTGTTATAAAATATATATTCCATGAACTCCAGGCATTCAAAACTACATCTTATTTCAAAATATATTTAACTGTCATCAGTTGGTAGAAGACTTTAAAAGCCCAAATACAAACAGATATATTTAGATGTTCATCTCCTATCCAGCATGCCCGATTTCCACTGAAATATTAGCCTGGGAATTTAGGCAGTGTAATGTGGAGACTGATGAAAGAACATTTTACTGTGGTACTGTGACTTGTTTTTTAACTCCTCCACTCATGTCTTGGGGAGGTCTTTATTTTCATGGTTTTGAGTGTCTGAAATATTGACTCCTTTCTTCCTACTCTGATAAGAATCTCTGTAGTGAGTCTTTAGGTTCTGAGCAGTTGTGCCTTAACTGGGAACTTGGTCTCTGAATATCCTGTATGCTTGGATTTGTTTAGGTTGGGGTTTAGTTTGACTGATGATAGAGAGACGTTAGAGAATCAGTCATGGAATTCTCATCTGGCTCTGAAGTTCCCTGCAGTTTGAAGGGTGTTTGTATCTGGGACTGTGTTTTGTTTGGGCAGCAATCCTGCTGATCGGAATCGCATAAGCTTGGCAACAGAACAGGGACATTCAGCCAGAGCAAACTTCAAGTACACAGGGTCTGAGAACAAAACGTTTCACATGAGTTATATTGTGAGGAAACAGAAATTCTTTAAACTTGTAAGAAAACAAGGCAGTGTAAGCACTGTCACATAGGCAGCTGCATGATCACAGCTATTGATAGGGAGTGCTGGTTCTAGTTATGAAATCTTGATAATTGTGTTTTTAAGAGATATGTCCTGCCACCACAGGAAAAAGAGTATTCCCAAGAAGCTGGTGTCAGAGTGAGGAGGAATAATTCTTGGTACTTGCATGCAAAGATCCAGTAGCATCTTTGCTGGAAGGCTTTTTGACACTCAGCTGATTTTGCTTTCCTATGTACTTTGCCTTGCTTTTCTGTCTGCAGTCTTGTGTCCCTTTCCTTTCATGTATCTGTTGTTTCTGTATACCACAGGTTTCTCCATTAGAGCTTTATCCTTGACTCCCTTACTGCACTCAGTACTGGCAGGAGAAGTCCAGGAGGGGCTCTGCCTGGCAGCATGGCTTGCAGTGCTGCCCCTCCTGGTGCTTTCCTTTCCCAAGTCTCATGCCCTGCTTGCTTTGATACTATCTTCTTGCTGTCCTGTCATAAAGATTGGAGCTTATACTGTCAAATGCAGATTACTCCTTTCTATGCCTTCCTCTCTCTGCCACCCCATCTGTCTCCTATGCTGTCTGCTGTGTAGGGTGGAAGGAGCATGGGGACATGAGAGGGGAAGTGGTGGCAGGCACTGGTTGAGTTTTTTTTGTGCAATCATGCATGGTCATTGGATTTGTGGAGAGGGGGCAAAACTTTGCTTGCTTGGCTGGCTTTTGGTTTTTTTGGTTGGTTTTTGGTTTTGTTTTGTGGAACATTTCCCAGATGCTTTGTCCCAAGGTTCTTGGGATGCTGTGCCTTTAGCCCACTGAGTCATGCCAAGTTGTGCCATGGGCCTCAAGCCCACGGGTCCAAGTTCCTCTATTTACAAAATGTATCATAGGATGCTTGCAGGCAAGCCTGTCTTACCACTTCCACGTGTTGCCCCTTCTTTGTGATTGAAACATGAAAATTTAGACTTAATTATATGATTTTTCACATAAATAGCATCTGTTACCTGAAAGAGATTGAATGGATTTGTTTTGATAGGCTGGTAAAATATAGGTCTTGAGATGCTAGATGAGATAAGCTTTTAATAACCAGATTTCTGGGGTTGGATTGGTTTCTTTCCCAAGAAACTTGCTTGGGATGGATCTGCTTGAGTATAGTCGTGATATGTTCTTGGGTTTGTGCATGCCAGTCAGTTTTGTGTTACAGAGCAGGCTGCTGATGGGATGATTTGACTTTATCATGATAAATTTCTTCCATCCCTTCTGTGGAGGGTTTTATTGCAGTGTTCAGTACAATGTTTATATGAACTGCTACTAAAGGATAAATAAATAAAGCATGATATAGTTTAATGTGGGGGAGGGAAAGTGTTTAAACTGTATTAGCAGTATTTATTTAGCAAGAAATGGGTAAGAGATGACATTTATCTGTACTGGACAGATTGGCTTTAAACAAACGAAGCCTTGAAAGGGATCAGTTTTCATATAGATTAGAATTCTTCTTTCCTTGCTGAAAAGTTGGATGCTTGGGGTTGGGTGGTCCTCAGCTTGCAGCTATGCTCATGTAACTCAAGGGGTAACCATAGTGCTAAAGGGCTGGCATCTCCTCTTGTACCTATAGACTGGATATGCTGTAGTCAAATTCCAGTGGGAACAGGTGAAAAGAAACTTTCTAAAGCTACTTTCTAAAACTCTCTTGCAGTTCAATTCACTTGGTTGTGTTTTTTCTCTCCTAGGCTGCTTTGTCTTGCTGTAGGATGCTGTTGAAAAGTTCTGGGTTCATTCCAGAACTAAATAGGTTTCAGAGGTGGAGAGGTACTTGTGCTGAAATAGCAAATTATGGAGATTATTTTTGAATTTCCCTTCATCTCTTGCTGATGCACTAGCATGGATTTCATCTGGAAATTCCTTTGTAGGTGCTGTGGAAGGATGAATTGCCCAGAGGACTGCTTCTTGTTCTGGCAGATCCCACTTTCAGTGTCTTTGAACTTTTAGAATGACTCTTTCTCATAAGTTAACATCCTATCATTTTTGGGTTTGGATTCAAAGCACATCTTTGGTAAAATTGGCCAAGTACAGGTCGTCTGGAAATGTGATGGCAGTTTACATAGTCATGTGTTGATTGTAATGCCAATGTTGAGAGTATGGGGGATAAGGGCTATGGTGCTGAAGACTTTTCATCACCATGTTGCAACCAAGTTGACCTGTAAAATGTATTTATTTTACTTATATCCTGTTGCTGGATTACAGGTTACAGTGAGTTACCGTCCTCTCTTTCTTGACACTTATTTTTATACTCCAATATATAACCCTTTCTTAGATTTTTTTGAATTTGGGGCCTTTATTTCCATCAGGAAAATTAAAAGATCCACTAGGCTTGTCTGCTGAATACTCAACATTGTGAACAGCAGTGACTGTTTTGTCAAGACCTGAAGATGAAGAGCATTATTATTAAAAATGTCAGTGCGTAATTTTCTCCTTCAAGTCATGTTTCCTTGTGTGGAATCCTAGTTATTTCTCCAAGATGTTTGGCCTGAGTTCTGGAAGTGACTGTATTTTTGCTGACAAACTAAACCAAAATCCAGATGCTGTTAATTTTTAGTTGTAATTGCAACAGAAATGTGCCTGAACTAAATATGCAGCATGTAAAATTCGCAAGTTGAATGTTCTGAACTAGTTAGTCTAAAGCTAATAATAAAATATATGTTAAACAACATCGAAGTTCTTGATTCTTGTGTTCAGTTAAATGGTAGCTAAGAGTGTTAGTGATGGCAGGGTTTTCACTGAAACAGGGAGCACTTTGAGGGTCACTGAGGAGGCAAGAAGCAGTACCTCTGCAGTGACAGTCTTAAACAGTTATGGGTTTGGGCTACCAGTTATGCACTATTTGGTTTTCTTCTGCAGGGGGAAAGGATGCCATTAAGATGGGTAGACTAAGTAAAATAAACTGATGGAACTTGAATCCTTGAACAAGCAAAACTATGGTTTTGAGTTAAGATGACTGTCCGGTGTTATTGGCAGCATTACCTAAATTTTGCTCTGAATGATACAATGTTCTAGGAAACAACTCTTCTATCAACTAGAAAAATACAATACTAATTACAGGTCTGATGCTTTCTTTGGCATTTAAGGTATTTTCATTTGCTCAAGGTGTTTTTAAACTTATTGCCATATTCTTACTGTTATGTTACTCTTTGCATTTCTTTTGAATATAAAGTCATGTCAACAGCACTGTCTAAATGGGTAAAGAATGAGGGATGTGTGGTTTTGAGCTGTTGGTATACTCATGCCATCGTCTTCTGATGATGGATTTCAGTGTAAGGGCCACCAAATGAACCTAGTGGTTCTGGCACATGAAATGGGAATGGTATAATGTTCCCTGAAACTTTATTCACTGGATTGCCGAAGTCATGCTTTTCAAGAACTTTGTGAATTTAAAGCAGTTTAAAGAAATATTTTGAGTTCACAGCAGTGGAGAGTGAATACCTCTTCTCAAAAAATATGTTGGCTGCTGTTACAGGTCAACTTTTGCCAACAGTTTCTGCAGGAGATGCCAGTTTGGAGTGGAAACCCAAGAAATGGGTTCAGCGAAGCACTTTATCCTGTTCTTGGCTTAAAGCACGTGAATAATCCCATTGACTACCCACGTGTGCTTTACTGTGACTGCTCACACAGTGAAAGTTAGGCATGTGTTTTTAAATAGTGCGCTTATTTGGGGGGTTCCCTGTGTGATGTCTGCTGGCAGAGATTTGATTTTCTTATGGCAACCATCACATGTCCTGTGCAGGGAGCACAGCATGGTCTGCATTAGCCCTGTGGGCCAAAGCAAAGGCTATTTCTGTGTCCACCCCCAATCCTTCCTGCACTTCTCTGGCAACTGATCAGCTGTTTGCTGCCAATTGTGCTCTTGTGTTTTTGGCACCCAACCGCTCCAACTTGCTGCTCATCCAAGTATTGAATTGCCTTTGTAAGGCACAGAGTAGGCTTTTCCTTGTTTAAGATTGTATATGTGGTTGTTATGACATGAAAGGAAAGGTAGATCATTGCCAGTTTTCTTCATTTTGGTCAAATTTTGCCCTTTCTGTCAGTAGTCCCATTGAAGTTTGTAGAGATGTCAGCAGAGGAGAACCACCATTTTGCAGGTCCAAGCTCACTGCTCAGGAGGGCTAAATGGAGTTTTTTTTACTTCTGTTGTCTAATGGAAGCACCATTCTTTATTGGAGAAGCCCTGTAAACAGATTATTTATGGAAATAGAGCTCTTTCAGCACTCAAGGGAGGGGAAAGTTAAATGCTAGGACAGGTTCTTCAACCTTATTTTCACAACCATTATATCTGTTGATCCAAAATTGGCTCTTTTGGAAAACAGTACAACTTAGGGTTAATTTTTTTCATCTCTGCTTTCTTCTCCCATCCCCTGCATGCACAAGACAACAGCAGAAAGCTCTGGGGGCAGCACATCCCCAGGCCTGAAAAGAGATTGTCTTCAAGGGAAATTGCTGTGACCTGTGCATGGCTGGGCCTGAGCTCCAGCACCCTTTGCCTTCTGCGTATTTTCTTTTCCAGAAATACAAACTCAGCAGCAGGTTAGCAGACCTAGAGCCTATAGATAAAAGCAAGTTTGCTGTAGAGAGCAGTTAGTCACTGGGACCAGCAAGCCCAGCACTGCAGCTGGTAATCAGTGATGCTCCTTCAAAAACAGCATCTCAGTCCTTCCACTTGTTTTGTCCTCCTCACAGCCTTTTACCTGCTCTTCAGCCTTTGCTAACAACTCCACTGGAGAGACCTAGGAAACTCCAAACAAATTCTGTTAATTGCATGCACCCTAAAGGTAAAATGAAGTAGGTTTTCTCAGTCTAGCAATCCTAGCTGTCAAAGAGCTTTGTTATCTTCAGAAACATGTCAGAGAATGTTCTTTAATGTAGAATCATCTTAAATGGGAGTACTCTTTTGCTGGAGCTGTTTGGGAGAGTGAATGGGGTAATGTGTAATATGAGCAGATGAAAAATAGTATGAGTAGAGTGCTTCACTGGGATGAGAACTTGAATGCTTGCACAAACACCACAGAGACCCTAAAGTGTTGCTGTTAACAGGCTGTAACTTCATGTGTGAAATAGGTAAACAAGTACTGTTTTCACAGACTGCAAGTGTATATGCCTTGAATGTATTTCTAAGAGTGTTTGAAGGGCTGTACTTCAGTAGCATAACAATTATTAGACTTAAAAAGTGACAAACTAAGTAAAGACTGAACTTTTACAAAAATGTATCAACAGCCTTTCAGTTGGCACATGATAAAGTATTTATGATCTGGTAGCAAGTTTATTTTCAAAAGAATATTGGTATCCACAAAAATCTATAAAAAACTGGAATAGTGTCTAAATAGTTGATTTATCCCCTGTGTATAAGTAAAATGTTGAATAGACACTCTCTTCATCTACAGTACAGAACTGAACAACGAGGACCTGTGTTGATTTTCTAAACTCCGATAGAGACTTCTTGCATGGTTCTGGGAAAGCACTTAGCATCTCTTTTTCTGCAAGCCAGACCCTGTAATGCTTGTCTGCCTTGCTGAGCTTAAGTGGAGACTGAGAAAAGGGGTGGCTGCAAAGCGAGTTTAGAATCTCCTCTCGAGAGTCAGAACAAATGGTTTAGTTTTGATGAAAGTAAGCTGGAGTCATTGCACGTATGTCGAATAACTGCTGCTTGGTAAGAGTCAACTTAATGAAGTTTTGATAAAGTCATATTTTACTAGACAGTGGTGTGGCATGCTCCTACCTTGATTTGGTTCATATCTGCATTTTTTCTCCCTTAGGTAAGTAGTAGCATGTGAAAATGTTCAGTTTTTCAAATGAAGGTCAGTTCAAAGAAACATCTAAATGTTAAAAAAATTCTCTTGGCTCCCCTGATTCCACAAAATTGATTTGGAAGTCTTTCAAGGATTGACTTTACTCACTCTAAGCAGTTGCTGAGAAACTTTTAATTTGATGACTTTACTGTCCACTTGGACAGTTCTTCACCTAAGCCTGGGGAGTCTGTTTAAGAAAGTTTTGAGTGACATCTGTTCATTGAGAACAAGAGTGACATTTGCATTAGAGAACTACAGGAAGTATTGCTTACAAAGGAAGAGAAGATAAAATTCACATGACAAAGGCAAACCAGTGAGGGATTCAGCTCAGTGGGAATGGTAACATCTACAAAGGTCAGTGGGATGAGATTTAAGTACAGAGGAAGGAGAACAAGGATGGATGAATCCATAGTTCTTTTAATGATCTTTGATCCCCTGTTCTTCCTCTCTGTGGACATTAGAGGAATTGGGTCCATGAACAGCTTTATTATATACTTGCAAATGATCAGAGGTTGAATTTAGACCCTTTGTGGAACATATGTGAATTGTAATGAATCCTTTCACTTTGTGTGTGTATATCTTTTTAAATTAAAAGTAGTCTCTACATTGCTGATAGTAATGAATGCTCTCAAGTCATAGAACTTGTTAACTCTCCCCAGGAAAGCTTGTGATGCATTGAACAAGCAAGTGAAACATGCAGACACTTCCAATTGTTAACTCCTATTTTTCTGCGCTAGAACTGGAGGTAATTTCTTTTCTTTTTCTGTTTAGCACTTTCAGACCATGTTAAAGACTAAGTTGAATGTCCTAACTCTTCGTAAAGAGCCTCTCCCGACAGTGATCTTCCATGAACCAGAAGCCATTGAGCTGTGCACCACAACTCCCCTCATGAAGACCCGGACTCACACTGGATGCAAGGTACTCAGAAGTATAAACTGAGGGAGTGAGACCTCTGTGGAGGTGTCCCATGTGATTGTGAGAACTCGAAAGACCACAAAGTAACCAACACAGTATAGGAAATTCCATTAACTGCTGCTATTACTATGAAGTTTCTGAATCAAAAAAGTAATTTATTATTTCTGACCAGAAATTTTGGGGTTTAGGAGGAAAAGGTTTGGGTTACATGTCATGATGCAAATTGAGGAGGATTTCTAATAGCTGGTGATGAACTGCTGGTTGTAAACACTGACATTGTTTCTGTAAGGGCTAGTGTTGCAGCTTAAAATTGGAGGTTTGTTTGGTTGTTTTTATTTTTTTTTCTTTGTTTGTTTGGGTTCTTTAAGATAAAAAAGGGAAAAGGGGGACAGGAGACTTAGGTCTTTATTTGGTTAAGCAACAAGATTAATTTACCCAGTTACATCAAAGCAAAACTTCTGCAAAGGCTATTCTTCTTTTTAAAAGATTAATGGCTTAAGAGCCTCGAGTGTGTTCTTCTGTGGTAAGAAACCATATAAAGATAGGAAACAAATCTCCTCTGTTTGCATCTTTTCTTGGAGTCATTTTCCTTGATCACAGAGCTTGCCTGGCCTTGCAGAGCCATGGGCAGCCTTGCAGACTGAGCTGGGTACCAGTCTGGCCTGTGCTGCCAGTTGGGGCTTGGCAACTGATTCCCCTTGCCTGGCTGCCAGTTGTAGGGAGTATCCACCTGTCCTCGAGGGTCTTAGTGAAAATGGAGAGAGCTGGGCTTCAGACTCCCTTGCTCTGTAAGATGTTAACTCCAGGAGACCTGTTGTTTGATGCTGTGTGTGCTGGGTAAGATCCAAAGTGCAATTAAATGCCCTAAACCCCTTCCCTGCCATGGTGTGTGCACAAACATGTGCACACACACTCTTCCCTGCTGGGGGATCTGATGTGAGTGAGGTGGGGTTGGAAGAAATTGCTTTCTTCTGCTTCTCTTGGCATACTGTACTTGGGCACCTCCAGGCCTGGCACTTCCTCAGTAAAATTTCTTCTTGGGAAGTGTCACTTCCCAAATGTTTGACACTTTGCCTGTCACAATAGCCAGGAACAGGACTCTGCTGCTGGATGTTGAAGCAGAGCTGCCCTGTGTTGATGCAGAGGAATGCAGGGGAAGCAACCCTAATGTGCTTTGTATGGTAGCTCAAAGCATCTGCTCTTCTATGTTGATGCTTTTTATCCTTTATGTTGGCATCTAATGAATTTTAGGGAATATTAGCTGAGATCAAAATGGTTCACAAAATATCTGGCTTTCACCCCAGTGAGAGAGGTCAGGCATAATAATCCTTTCTGAAATCAGTTTATCTTTGTGAATGTGTATAAAATTTAAATGAAGCTTTTTATTCAATTTACAGTCCTTCACTTGGAAAAGAACTGCAGAGATATGTTGAACCCCTCAGTAAAGAGAATGTCATTCTATATTTAGATATCTTTTATTTATTCATTTATTTTTCCTGCAATATAGCATAGTAGTGTTGACTAGGAGTGTTGTGGTAGCAGATGTTCCCCATTTTCCTTCCTGCACTGTTTCTCCTTCTGCCTTTAGCTAGTTTACCTCCTGTCAGTGCTGGAGTCTTATGATGGTAGTTTGGGGATAGTGGCCAGGCCCTCTTCAGGCGATTCAGCTGATATGGTTTTAAGTACCTGCCTTGGGAAGATGATTCCATGTGTATGTTGTTCCCCTGGCTAAGAAACTCTCTCCTGTTAATTACTGAAAGGCTTCAATTTTACCCAGTCACTGTAGTCACAACCTCTTTCTTTTCCCCCTCTTTTTTCCAGACTAAATGTGTTCTTCCTGCCAGCTGTTAATAGGTAATTAATTTTCCTGTCTTCTTTTCCCTCCAATTATTAGTTTTTTGCTGACTGATACAGTAGTAATGTTGTCATAAAAAAGATAGAATTTTATAATATGACTTCTTGCTCTGGCATTTCTGATCTATTCCTGTTATTCTGGGTGTAAGGCAGGAGATGCTGTGGTGCTGCTGGCACTACCAGGCCTGTCTGGTTCTGAGATTTGGGCTTTTCAGGCAAGAGCACAGCATCCAGTTTCTACTTGCTTTCATAAGTCACGCTTTTTTGATCTTTAATCATTTTATTCCTCTTGACTGAAATCCCTCCAATTTTTCTATGTAATCCCATTAATGAGATAGCATCATTTGTCTGACAGAGGCTCCAGACATCTAATTTTATTGCGCAGTTTTAACATAAGCCTCAACTGGCACCATCTTGTTGTGGGAACTTGACACATGCAATTGTTTTGCTGTTTAGAGGTCTGGGCATTGGTTTTCTGATGTGATTGTTCTTTTACTTGTCCTTTCATCACAAGGCAAGTTTCTCTTTTTGCTGTCATTTGAAGTTAGCTGCTGAATCTTGAATAAAAAGTCTTTTTTTTCCTGAGATATAGTCTCATTTAGTAATTGAATGAGATGGTTTTAAGAATAGCAGAGAAATTCTGGTTGGAAGTAATCTAGGGGAACCCCCACCAAATCTGGAAAGTTAAACAATTGAAGGAATTCAGAGAGCTTTTCTTTCTTGTCCAGTTTCACATCTGATGCAGCTTTGTTGCCATTGTGGCTTCTCAAATATATTTTTTTATTCAGAAGGCTTAAGATTTATTCCTTATGTAACTGCATGTCTACACCTACCTGCTTGGGTCTGATGTGCTTATTGTCCTTCCCACCCTTCTGGACTTCAATTCCTCAAGCAGGAGGAACGAATAGTGTCAGCACTGATTTGCAGCACAGAGTTCTGGGTGCACACATCTGGGAATATGTGGTTCTAGTTGCTCAGTCAGGTGGGTTGACTTGGAAGCCGTAGTTCCCAAGGCCACCTTCCTACCCTTCTTTGCCTACCAGCCCTGTTTGCAAATGGGGAGTGACAGCCCTGGGATCAGAGTGGTGCAGCCCCATGCAGCAGACAGCCTAAATCAGAGTGGGATTTCTTGGTACAATGAAGTACTCAGCCTTTGTGCTTTTTCCTGGGGTATCATTTGCTTTATTTGAACTCGGTGTGCAGTAGCTGGGAGGCAGCTCTGTGGCCCAGGGGGCTGCAGCTTCTTGTCCTCCTGCCGTGAGGATGCTGGGGCAGTGCACTGAGATGCAGTGCCCAGAGAGCTGCCATTTCTGTGGGACACACGACTGGGGTCTGTGTGCATCCTCCCTCTTCCCTGCAATGGATGTGGCATTTATGAATGCTGGATCACCAGAGCTAAGGTTGGTAGCTGCTCCAAATAATGAAAACACCCAGCTGACTTATTGTATACCTGTAAATAGCAAGTCTCAGCTTAAGCTAAAACACCCATTTCTGAGGAACAACAAAAAAAAGTGCGAATAAATCTTTTGCTAGTAGCTGGACCACACTTTCAGTCCAACGTTCTGATTTGATTTTATTTTAGTAGAGCATGTTTTCCATGTGGGTATGAGTGTGATTTAGATGTGTATATAAAAAAAGTGTCCATTCTTCTTCAGATCCTAAGGATTTCAGTTAGACTGTGGCTGTCCTGCTTGTGAGTATTTCATGTCAAATGGGCACTCCTGCGTTTCAGCTGGAAACCACCTTGTGGCTTATCCCAGCGCTAAGTACCACCAGATGTAAATTCAAAATCTGGAGTATCTCCAGAAAATAAGTTACTCTCTACTCAGAAATGCCTGTTTTCTCCATGCCTTTTAACAGATTTTGTTTAAGTTCTGTGTGGTTTATTATTCCTTGATGTTCTAATTAGCTTATATTGATTCTAATGTTTCTTGATTTCTGTCCCTTGGAGCCGTGGTGGTGGCATGAAGGGAGCTGTGTAAATGACTTTCTCTCTCCTGCTGTAGCTATTCCAGGCACTGGTGCAGTAATGCAAAAGGACAGAGGTTAAAAGTGCTGTCTGCAATTTTTAAAGTGGTGTAGTAGGTTTAATTTTTTTTTCCTTTTTATTGGAAGACTCTTCAAAGTGAATTCAGTGCTGAATAATCAGCACTGGGTCAGGCAATCTTATTCCTCCAGTTCCCACCAGTGGACAAGCTTTTCTCAGCAGCCTGGGAGGCTGAGAGGAGCATAAACAGTGCAAATAATTGTATTCTTTAGAGGATGCTTTAATGAAATGGGAAAATACATTTTAGCGATGTGGTATTTACAGGAATGATACTTGTTGCTTGCCTGTCTTATTGGGACTGATTTGGTGACCTTATTAATTCAGGCTGTGTGGAAGGTATGATGTGGAAACTTCTGTGATGGTGTGTCTTAAATTAAGATGGATGAAAGTCTTGTTTAACAATTTGTATAAATGGCAGTTGTGGGGTAATAATGTTTTAAAACCAAGTCTTGCACATACTGATAGAGATTTTAAAGTAGACAAGAAGTAACAAATAAATGGAGTTGGGTTTTTCAGAATAGCTTAATAGCTTCCCTCCCAAAGCAAAAAGAAAGTGTTTCTTGTACTATCAGCATAGTACAGGCTCGTGATGACAGTGGGGCCAAGGCCACAGCTGGGCTTCTGTGGCAGCAGTGTAGTGTCAGCAATTGGACACCAAGCTTGACTGTAACTGTGGGGCACACCTGATGCTGTACTTATTTGTCAGCCTGTGAGCTGCATTTGGGGTGTCTTCTGAGACAGCTGGGCTGTGCCTGAGATGCCCTGACATGTGCCCACCCTCCAGCAGCAGCTCTGGCCCTTTCAGCAGTCACAGCCTGTTTCCCTTGTTCCTAAAGCTCTTCTGGCTTTGCTGGCTGCTGCCAGCAGTTTTCATTTTTCCTGTATCTCCTGTATTTGTCCCATTTTTCTTCTTTTCTCAACAGTGGCTTTCACCATTAGAGACAATTCTATCACCTGTGGGCCCTACTTAACAATCTCCATGCAGATGAAATTGTCTCACATGCTTTGAGCAACAGGATGTACAGCAGTGCAGCAGAGACTGGAAGTTTGGTCTGCAAGGGCTAAACAGAAGAATAGGGATACAATTCAACATCATTAAGTCACCCTAGGACATGGGGAAAAGCTCATAATAAGCTCATAAGATGCTTAGAGAGTAAGATTGATTGAGATTTAATGATGATCTTTAGAATTACAATGTTTCTCATGGGATACGTATTAAAAAACCAAAACTTGTCTTAAACTTGCCCTCTGATTCTAATTCCTTGTGTAAGGGAATAATTTAGGAATAATGTAGTCACAGATATTACTGCCTATTTTTGGGTTTCTGCCTTGTTAATTTTGATTGCAAAGGCCTTGTAGCAGGACTGTCTCTTACCACATACTTGCAAAATGCCCCCCATTTCTACTCTACCCTACATGCCTCTATAGCAAATTTAGTAATGCTGTGTTATTGCTTTTATTGGTCATTGCATTTTTAAAGCTTATGTTTTTTCCCTGTAGACCAGACTTTCCCAAGCTGTTTTCTCCAGCATTTCTGGCCTGTGCAACCTCTTCCACTGGTGTCCCATCCTAATAAGCTCAGCCTGTGGTGGCTAAATCTGTTACTGCTTGAACATTCAGGGGTACAGTATCTGCTGGGCCTGGGGGCCCTTCAGCATCCAAAAACTGTGTAAATTAAATTGATGAGCCATTTCCCAGTTTCAAACAACCCATACAGCATGGTTTGGGTGGTGGCAATTTCAGACTCATTCCTCTTCCCCTTCACTGGTCCCCAGTGCCTAAGTTTTAGCTGTGTGTGGCTGAAGTGTGAGCGAATGGCTTCCCTCTGCTGCCCTGTAATTGTGTTATTGTTATGGGGTGGTTTTGTGTCTTCATACTGAATCAGACAAAATGCAACAAGAACACTGTCCCTCATGTCACTACCCAGAGGCCAAGGTATTCTTTACTGGTTTTATGTCCTGTTGACTCCAAATGGCTGAAAATGCATCCGTAGTCTCTCTGGGATGGTAAAAGCCAGATGATTTAAATGGGTAGTAAAAAATCTTGTGTTTTACTTAAATTTCCACAAATAATTTAAAAAGCCTACTCCTGTTGAATGTTACTGCTCTTTTGGCTACGGAAACCATAGCTGATTGGAAGCTGCACGTATTCTTAAAACCACCTCACTTTATCCTTGTAAAACTTAATAAAAGTGCTCTCTTTGCATCTATGGAGTGGTTAAGGATGATTGTTTTGTGTGCAGCTCAAAGTATAAGTCTCACTAGCTGCCTGGTCTTCGTTACCATTTTGTAGGCCAGTAATATTAAGATGACCATTAACTTTAATAAAGAAACAAATTAAACAAGTGAGAAGCTAACTGCACCATCACTCCCCTGCCTGCTCCTTTCCATTGTGTTTCATCTGGGTCAGAAGCTCAGAGCATTTTTTTTTCTTCATGCTTTATTAAAGGCCTTCTACTGTTATCCTTAAGCATTACTTATTTTGTATTGTGAACGGAGGGATTCTTCTGCTTCTTTCTCCCCTCATAAAATGAACCAAAGGGTCACACCTGACTTCTTGCATGGGGCAAAGCTTAGTAGCTTCACTATATTTAGATATAGATACAGTGCTGATTGGTGAGAGATGCCAAGGCTGTAATGACATACTTTCCAAACGTGAAGTGCATCAGGTAAACTAACAACCCAACAAGTATGCTGTATAAAGATGGGGTATTTTTTTAACTTTTTATTTGTTTAGTGTTACAGAAATACAAGAAAAAAAAGAAAAAGATGAATCCTGAAGTTGTTCAAGAGTAAACTGCTTGCAGAAACCTTGAAACATGACTTTATTATCTGAATCTTGTTCTAGCATCGAAGATGGGGAGTTGCATGTGCTCATTTCTGTTTCAAAACATACCTTTATGGCAAGGTCCTGCCTTGTACCTATGAACCTGCTGAATTTCGTTGTGGGCTCTGCTGTGAGCAAGGTGGGATGAGCTGTGCAGGACAGCAGCAGCCCCTAGGCAGCGCTCACTGCAGGGTGTTTGACACTGGCTGCTCTCAGCTTAGGAAGGAGTCTCTCTTGCATGTGATTTTTTTTTTTTTAATTACATGCATGGAAAATCCATTTATGTCAGTGTTATACTCTTTAAATAAGTGCAGAGGATCCAATAGAAACATGAGGGGTACATGCAAGTGCAGAAGGTTGTTAAAGCATTGTAATGCTCCATTTCCTGATGTCCAGGAGTCTTAGGTGGAGAATATGAATTGGCTAAAGCAATTGAATTAATCTTTAACTGAGCCTGCTTTAAATAGTATCTTCTGCAGTGTTCAGTTTTGCTGTGTTGGCTGTATTTTGGCATAACTTTATTTGCTTACTGCTAAAGTGGCATTGTAAGAATAATGTATACTGAGAGTAGTGGAAGTTATGTCTTATGTCCTGTCAGATATGTAGTGGTATCTGTTTTTTCCTTAGCATTTGCACTGGTAATGTTTTTCAAGCCATGGTTCAAGTAAAGGGCATCTTGTTATTCAGGAAGTTCTTACATCCCATCTAAAAATGGTCGTATATTGCAGTCAGCTTCATATTTGTGCTTTAACTGCCTTCACAGAAGAAAGTATATGTCTGTTTTCTCTGTATGGTGGAGCAACCTTGCTCTGAATATATGTACATTAATTAAAGGAAATCAGTTTTGCCTATTTCAGTTTCCTTTTGGATTTTCACTGAGAAAGTGTGTCTCAAATAATTTTAAAGAGCTTCATGCAAAGAACAAGACCACCACCTTGGGAGGAGAGCACTGGTGGCAGGGAGGATTTCTGGGAGCTGCCCTGCATGTCTGTGGCCAGCAAAGGGCTGGAAGTACCCTGGATGCAGTATTATCTCCATGTGGGTCCCCTTGGGTTTCCTTCCAGAGGGAGGGAGCTCAAAGCAGGGCATGTTGTCAGGAAGATCAGGATGTGAGTTGAGTTTCATAGAGATGTGTGAAGATGTGCTGAAAAATAGTTGTGTGTGTGCACACTCCCTGGAGGACTAGAGGACAGTGGTCCCTACTTTTTGGGCTGCATGGGAACACTTCCAGTTGCTGTGGACCATGCAGGCAGACTGGGCACCTGGGAGGAGAGGTCCCCCTGCCTCAATGCTGACAGTTTGTGTTGAGGGGGTCTCCTCAGTTCCTCAGAGCAAGGCTCAGGGTCCCAGGCTTTGTCTGTGGACAGACCTGTTCCCAGCACTGCTTGTCTTGCATGAGTAAATAGGAGCAGAAAGGTTGGACCAGTTAAGCCAGACTTTGCTCAGATATGTGTGTCTAAGCCTGTTTTCTTTGGCAGTAGAAAATAACCCCTAAACAATAAAATCCCCTTGAAAATGCAAGGCTGTAAAAAGTCACAGCATCTATTGGCATGTTGGGCTTTGCTCCTCTCCTTGGTGCATGTATTTTATTACTTGCACACCAATTGTGTACATTACATTTCTTCTTACTGCTGTAGTTCTGCCCTTGTAGTGGATGCATTGGGTCCCAGTGAAGAAAGTGAGTGGCACTGCATGATATGGAGCCTGGGAAAATGATTTTAACTTAAATAGAAATACCTTTGGTTGGAATCTAGCACTTCCTTTGGTTTCAGAGCTTTGACAATTATTAGTTGCCTTTGATTCAACAAAATCTTGAATTGGAAGTCATCAGCCTTTGATTTTGTTAGCAAATGGTATTTAGCAGCAGAAGCCATCTAAATGAAACCTTTTAGTGTAAAACAAGGCACTAAACAGTTTATATTTCATTCAGTTATGGAAGAAATAGTGATTGGCATTCAAAGAGCACTGTGTAAAATGACAACATATAGGAATTAAAAATGCTCTCTGTGACTTGGTTAAAAACAAGCACTGTCCATTCCTGAATTTCCACCCTTGCTTGTAAAAGCAAAGGGAAGCTTGTGAGGTACTGAGGAGGCCAGACACTGTGTGCAGGTGAAAGCTCAGTCACTCTTTACTGAGGGTGATTTGTACTTCTGTAATATTTCTGAACCAGAAAGATCCCCAAGCCCCTTCTAAAACAGCTTTGTTGTTCCCTGCTGTTCAGCTGCTGTTCCCTGCCAGCAGCCCTGTTTGCAGAGGTCAGATCAGCTCACCAGGGCTCAGGGGAAAGCTGTGTGGGCACACTGTACTGTGGATAAAATACACAAGGGGAAAACTGAAAAACATGATGAGAATTAAAATGCATAATTCTATTTAGTAGTAATGCACTGAATGAAGGTACTAAAAAGCAATATATATTAATGAAATTCCTTTGATGCACAAAGTTCCACAGAATACTTCTGTATCTTGAAATACAAATGTAAGTTATCTTGTTGGTTTTACAAATACTACTTTTCAGGGTATTAGGAGCTGTTGTTTAATTATAGCTGTTTTTGTAGGGGATAACGTACCCAAGATAGTTTTCTCTGAAAAAATACTTAAATTTCAAAACCAATTTAATCTCTCTACAGCAGGAAATATTTAAATTTTGCAATTCTAAATTTACAGAATACCTTAGGAGATAATCCTCAATTACACATATATACTATGTCATATAGCCTAAGTTGCAGCTTTTGCAATCTGGCACAAAGCCAGGACACCAGTGTGAAGCACAGTGGCGTTTGCAAGCTCCTAGATAGCTACAGATGTGTCAGGGAATTTACTTTTTATGCTGTAGAAAATACTGTGCTCATTGCAGTTGTTCAGGCAAAGCCTTCTGGTCATAGGAGCTAATTGCTTCCATCATAATTAAAGTTCAAATATGTAAGACCTAATAGCTTTAGACATATAAAAATGAAAATGAGATTGAAATTTATTACGTTGGCTGTGCTGAGCAGATGCTGCAGTCACTGTGAATTGTTTTGTTCTAGTGCGTCCTTGAGAAATGTTTCCATCTTTGTGTGGCTGTCGCAAGGTAAGGATGGAGCTGTGGGTTGTGTTTCTGGGGAGCACGGGGAGCTGCTGCTTCTCCATGGCCCTCGGGGCATTAGGGACCCTGCTGTGAGCTGGCTCTCGGGAGGAGGCACCCTTCCTTCACAGCACATGGAGTTATTCTCTAACAGAATCAAAAACTTCTGGCTCTGAGGTTGTTGATCCCTCCTACTGTTGCAATGGGCACCTCCCCACTCACCAGCATGAAATGTGCTGGGAGAGGTGTTGGCAGATCTTTTCAGATGTGCTTTTCCACAACAAAGGCATGTGTGCTTTTTCTGTGAAGGTATTCTGTGTGGCTCTTCCCCTGAAGCCATGGATATTGTTTCTTTGATTTCCATTAGAATACTGCACAATTTGCATTTGGCACTGGGTACCCACTGCTCACACTAGTTTGAGCCAACATGAGCCTTCTTGGGAATTTGTAATCTCTGGTTGCAGCTGTACTATGCCCAAACCCAGCAGTACTTCTTTTGGGGCCAGTCCTGAGTGCTGAAAGCTTCTCACTGGAGCAAATGGCACTGGCAAGCAGGCAGGCTAAAATTGGATTACAGACCAGTTCTCCTGCAGATGAGGTACCAGTGGCCTGTCAGTAGGTGCTCAGGCTGCTGGAATGTAGATTACGGTTGCAATCCAAAATGCTTTATGTCATAAGAGGAAGGAAGGTCCCTTGTGCCACCTCTGTTTCTGTTAGTTTCAGAAGTAATCCTGTTCTCCTTGTACTATTGTAATACATTCTGCAATGCGTGTGATGTATAAATATATTAATTCAGAAGAGAAAGAAATGTTTCTATTCCAGGATTTGGATGTCAGTGTCTGAGACTAATAACTTTTTATTTATTTAATTAAAAGATTATTTTCTTTGCATAGTTAATTAAGAGTTCATAACAATTAGCATCACAATGCCTCTGATGCATGTTATCTATTTCCTTTATTGTAAACTATTGTGAATATTTCACTTGAGGCTGGTGGTAAGCTTTCAGTAAACTTTCTTCTCTGGGACTCTAGATTGTATAGGGCTAACAGGTGCAACAGAAGTATGAGGGTGCTTTGTTTGTTTATTTTTTTCTCTAAGAAAGGAGACAGATCAAGTTTAAAATTTACAGTCTGGTTTGGAGAATGAGTAAGTACTGCCTAGTTAAGAACTTCCCTTGTAATACTAACCCAAGAACCTCTGGTAGTCACCTAAAGTAATTTCACAGCAAGATCCTATTGAATGATACATATTGCTGTGAATTGCACAGCAATGTAAATTTGGAATTAAGTTTATCGTGTTTTATCAGTGGATGAAAAACTAATGTTGAATTGGTAGTTCCCTGATAACTTTGATGAAACAGAATACCCAGTGAGGCTGTGGTCCCTCCCTTTTGGAAGCTGATGTTTATTTGCCTGTTAGATATTAGGGTTGCTTTCTGAGTGCCAGAGCATAGCACATTGAGGAAAAAAAGTTACTGAATTAATCAGCTAGGGCATGATGACGTGATCTTTAGATTAAAATGGTCTCAGGATTTAAATGGCATAGCAGTGACCTGCACTTTATAATCCAAAACTCGCAATGTAGATAACCTTACATTTAATAGATGTCCATACACAAGCATTTGAAGTAGAAGGAAACTAACTTCAATGAGCGAATTTTGAAAGATGAACAAGTTGAAAGAGTCTTTATAAGTGTACTTTATGAAGTTCGCTGAGGATTCATTAACTGTTTGCTGAGAGGGATTTGTCAGTGAGTAGTTATTTCATGGGATTTTTGCATCCTTGGGGACTTGTTTTATTTCAGTGTTTATTATGGGTACCCCCTATCCCCCAGTTTATTTTTCAAAAGGGGGGAAAGCAAGTTTCAAGTCATAAACACATTTAAATTAATATCTCCAAGATTAGAGAAAGATCTTCCTAAAGACTGGGACAGTTGAGTAAACTGGGAGAGACGATAAGGAAAATAGAAAACGAAAGAAGATAATATATGTGTGTTGTGATTATTTTGAGAATACCATTGAATTTGATTCTGACTGTTCTCTGGAACAGGATAAACAGAAAACCCAACTGGTATTAGTTCTTTATGAAAGCTGCTTTTTTTGACTGAATTATCAGTAGGCTGGGAGTAATTCCCCTGTGCTGATGTCTGACTCATTCTTACAAATAGTGCAATAATACATTTCAGCTTTGTCAGCTGTTTGTAACCACAGTGGCCAGAATCCCAATGGGAATTATCATTAATGGGATGCAGTTTTTGGGTTGGCTTTGCTATGGTATGAAATTGGCATACTTCCTTTGACTGTACTGCCATGCTAAGTTATATCATTTCAGAATCTGGCAGTCTAGTTTGACATGTGGCTTGGAGTTCCTATTGATTGAAAGCAGTCTGTTAATAAAATCAAAGTAATTCAATACAGCCTATGGGAACCAGCACTGTTTGCCATTTCTTATTAGGCAAAAAATGTTGAAGATATTAAGTAATTCTTGAAATGATTTTTATGAGACAGCATCATAATAATTTAAAGAAAGGTATGTTTTCAGCCCAGAGCTTTGCCTTGAGTTGCATTTGCAGGCCTTCATACAAGGCCAACTAAATTGTGTCACTCTGCATTCCCAAATGGGAAAAATTGTATGCTTCTAAGAAATATATTGTATATGTAATTTAAATTTGGAATTGTTTACAGAACTTCCTTATAGTGAGGATAAGCTGAATTACTTTGATTACCAGTGCCTTACTGATGAACTGCTCTAAGGTTTTTGTTCTGCAAGACTCCTTGTCTGTGTCTATAGGATTTTGTTCAATGTTATCAGTTTTATGCAGACAGTATGTGTCTTAGAGTGGCACTTGTCCCAAGGCAAAGGACTGGCGTAGCTGTTGCTGTAGCTGTGCCCTGAAGGGGTTTCACTGGGGGTGTTGGCTGGAGCTGGAGGCACATTTCCAGAGACAGCTCCATTGCAGAGGTGCCTGTGCATGTCTGTGCATCCCAGCTCCTGGCCCTGCCACCAGTGGTCTTGAGGGCCCTGAACGGCACCCCAGCAGCCACTGAGCATTATTTGGCAGGGTGTTGCCTCTCATGAAGCTTCTCTGGATGGTGGCAGTCCCTGAGGAGCTCGCTGGCCTGACCGTGCCCCCTGGGCTCAGCTGCCTCATGCTGCTGTGGTGCTCCACTGAATGCTCTTGGGCGTGTTTACCTAAGATGGAAATACAGCCTTTTTAAAAATTGTTTTGTTTGTGGACCACTAAGTAAAAGATGGACGGGAAGACACATGGTAGGGTTTCTGTGTCCTGATCCTGCTCAGCAGCTGCAGTTGCGTCAACTTTTCAGGTTCTGTGTGTGGTACTGTCTCAAGCAAATGAGCCTGGGTTAAATAGGTAAATAAATAAATAGGAGTTGATCAGGCCACAGATTTGGGATATCCGTGGGATATCCGGGATATCTCCCTGGCATGCTGACTACACCTGTTGGTCACGGGGCTGCCCCAGCATGGCTGTCACCTCCCAGAGCCATTCCCTGGGCTCTGGTTCAGGGCTGCAGTGAGGGTATCTGCTGTTCATTCTGAGTGGAGTAGGGATGCTTTATGTGTATCCTCTACCTTCAGGTCACTCCATGCTTTAGGGCCAGGTGGTCCCTGCTGCCATCTGGATACAGAGGAGAGTGAGGACATGTCTGGCTTTGTTCTGGGCCTCGAGGGCCCTTCCTGGCTACTGCTCTCATTTTGACCCTGGCCCTGGCAGTGCCCCCAGCCAGGGCCCCGGACCACTATGGGACAAATCCTGAGGCTCCTGTGTGTGCTCCCAGGCATCTCACCATCCCTGAAATGGGCAGCTGTCTGTGCCTGCGGGCTGTGGGGCAAACACCTGCAGCTTTTTGGAGCCTTTGTCAAGGCTGATAATCTAAGCCAAAATATGCCCTTCCTACTCCAAAGAGAAACAAAACAAAGCAAAAGCTCTCTGGCGTGGCTTTGTGTGGAGGGTTGGTCATCCCAGCCATCCCGGTGGTACCATTCCTTAGATCTCCCTTCCTGTCCCTTTTAAGGACACTTGCATGTGACAATAGGCCTGAATCAGACAGTGGTGATTTGTGGCCCTTTGAAATACTCTCAACAAGAGTTTTTGCAGTGGGAATTAAATTCTTACAGTTTTGGACACAAGGGATGCAATTTGAGTCCTTCACTGTGGCACTAGAGGACTCTCAGGGAGTCTAGCGTGCAACCAGAGATGTTTAGGTAATTTATCCCCTGGACTTGGTAGCATGAGCCTTGTGAACTATCACGAGGCACTCTTGCTGTCTCTTTAGATTTGTTAGCATGCCCTCATTTTGCAGTCTAGTCCTTGTGTGCTGCCTCTGGCTCAGCTGCCTGATGGGGACCTTGCTGGGGATGGTGAGGAGCAGGGAGGGAGGGGCAGGCTTGGGATGGTTGAACCCTGCTTGAAGATTGCACTGCCAGACAAATGGCCAAATGAGGGGCATCTTTCAATTAAGTATGATCAATATTGCAACACAATTCATCGGATTATTTTCATTCAGGTAGCTCTTCAGTTAGGTAGTGAATTTTACTTTGAAGTGAGACAGACAATGATTGCAGAGATCTTTGCCTAATTTTTCCCACTCTTTGAATTAGATTATATGTTTGTTTTCTGCTGGCTATTGCTTTCATGTCAGTATAAGTACAAGAGGTTATAGAAGTTCATGATGTTTCTCACGTTGTAGCAGCTTTCTGCATACCAACCTCTTTGCCCTTTCGACTACATGAAAAGCTATAAATGTGTCAAGCAGGAAGATTTAAATAAGTGCTGTTAAGGTCCCACACACTCATTCCAGAGCTTCGATTTCGTAGGAGCTGTCTGAACTTTGCTTTACGTGCAGCCATACAGTCATGCCAACTAAAATCCTGCTAATTATTTTGGAGACATTTTTGTATGATGTCTTGAGAAAAGAGTCTGAGCATCTGTGAGACAGATGAAGTGAAAATTCCTCTGGCGTCTATCAACAAACATAAGCAGGTGGAGCATTTCCAAGTTTCTGCAGCTGAGGGAGGGGCTCCAGAAAACAAGGCTGTTTGCAGCACAGAGGGGAAATGAAATTAAAAATAATTACTTATGTATCTTCATTTGGTGCTGCCTTGTCAGATAAGGCCAGTTCAGGAACAGCAGCTTTCTGCTTCATTTCAAGGGCCATTGTAAATTGATTGTCAGGTTTTTCTAGGAAATGAACAGGGCACTGCAGACTCTATGATGCAAATTGCTCAATCTAGAATTGTGCACTGCAAATAGAGCTCATTTCTCAGTTTGAAAGGTGTTAAAATGTTTACACTTATTGCCTGTGCAAGGTTAATCAAGGTAATTTCTGAAATACATTGCTGTATCAATCTCCTAATATAGAATTCCTGAAAATCAAATGGTTTGTATGTTTTAAGGCAAACCCCAGGAACTTTAAAAATAAGAAAAAATATGCCGCTGGTGCCCACTAAAGGAAATGTGTTGCAAGAAGTTGTTTTTGCTGCCCAGGATGAAAGGCCAGCTGGCATCAATTAGCACTTTATGCACATGCACTTTTGTAGAAATAATTTTTACTGAGCAGATCTCAAAGCCTTCCAGTGCCTTAGTTAATCCTCCTAACAATCCTGGCCAGAGCTGCCCCATTATACACATGGGCAGACTGGAAATTGGGAAGGTTTAAGTGACTAATCCGTAGCTGCAGAGTGAATCAGTTCTGTCCTGTCTTATCTGTCTTTGCAAGGCAGCACTACCTTTTCTCAGAAGGGAAACCAAAAAAACAACATACAAGTTACAGCAATGGTTATGCGGTGTGTTTTAGAATATCCTTTCTAAAGCACTGCCTTTACACAGTGTATAGGATAGAAATTAAATTTATTGCATGAAGGACAACTACAAGGGATTAAGTAATTTGTACAATAATTGACTTCCCTGCTTCAAGTTCATTGTTTGTTTGTTTTTGTATAACTATATAGACAAAGAGTGACATTTCCCAGTACACGAGAGAAAGCCTTGCTGTCTTTTCAAGAAAGAGAGACTAGATTTTTAAAAAAATAAATAGTTTCTTCTTCTAAGAATATGACTGCAAAAATGCAGGCATGCTAAATTCGACCCAGGGTGTGAAATGAGTGAAGGTCCTTCACTACTTTCTCTGAAGTTTGCACTCAAAACAAGCTGCTGCCTGTTTTCCATTGTAGTCTTTAAAGGCCAAGGAAGTGCAATTAAAACATGCAAATATGTGGCTAACCCAATAGCTCCTGGTGGCATGATTGGACCCTTGGATGAGAGCTCAGTACCTTTATGACTATTGTGTGTGGGTTGTTGGTCCCTGTCACATGTGGGATGGGGAGGAAGTGTGAGACTCCAGGCTGTAGTTGAGAGAAAGGTGTCACAAATGTTATCCCTAAAGCACTGGGTCTTTTTCTCTGAGATTCCAAGGTGGTGATGAGTTTTAATTTTTTTTCCACCCTACCCCAGGAAGCTTGTTAAAAAGGAAGCAGGAAATAAATAGAAAAAAAGCTGCCTAGTTCCCTAGTATCTCATGCTGCTGTGGAAATCAGACAGTAAATAGACAAATTATCCTGTAGTCATGCCTGACTGTAGCTTCAAGATACAAAGTGTTTCTTTATTTCCAGCTGACAGAAGGTATAAATGAGAATCATCATTGTGAATGAGCCAGAGATGCCCTGTGTTTAACCCTGCATTTGGTTAAGCTGATGTGTTGGTTCACATCTCAGGGCTATCTTTTCAATTAATTCTTCCAGCACTGATGAGCTGAATAACATGAAATGTATTAGGGGGCATGTGCCAGGTGATGGTGGAAGTGCTGCCTGATTATACAGATATTAAAAGATATTTTTAATAGAGTGCTGTATATTCATAAGCATATTCCCTATTCATTTTAGAGGGGTATAACTCCACAGCAACTGCACTAAACATGCAGAATTGCTCTGATATTCCCCCACTGCAATATAAAGCACAGTTGTAAGCTCCTCCAAGATGAGAGGAGTGTTGCATATAAAGCCAACTACATTTTGTGTAATATAGGAAACATATTGTTCATATTCTACCAAGTGAAATCTGTTTTGGATTTCTTTTACTGAGGGTCCAGATCATATAAGTGATTGTGGCCTTTGCTGTATAGCACAAAGCAAGCCACAGTCTTTTCATGTCTGGAACAGTTTGACATAATCAAAATGTATATAAGATATTTAAGATGCTTGTTCAGCATATAAAAAAAGCTATGGCTCAGGCTGCTATTCCTGACTGCAAAGTTCAGAGATCTTAGCAGAAAATGAAATCCCCCAAAACAGCATGCGTTCCTCACAGTTAATATATATAACACTTTATCCAGTGTTTCATTCTCTCCCTTCTAAACACAAAAGAAAGGTAAGCTAATGTTGGCCACTATTGTTCTGATCCTCTCACAAAGTGTGAATAATGCCTATATCCTTGACTTTTCCCTGGCTCCAGTTACCTTGCACATTCATCAATAGTTTGGGCAGGAGATGGGTGTGAAGGTGGTTGAAGGTTTCACAACGTTAAAAGCGTGTTCCTACAAATCTTCTGTGCCAACCACCTCTTAACGTTTAGATTTCAGATTTTGGATTGAGGACACAGACCATCTCTGAATTATTTTGTAGAGAGAGTACAAAAAAACTAGGAGTATTATATTTGGCTCTACTGGGTAGATGGCAGAACATGCTGGCATCGATATCATGAGTCAATCCTCATGGTTTTCTTGTGGTAAGAAATGAAGTTAATTCATTTTACCAAAGTTTTGGTGAATCAGAATGGATTTGTGTGGTAACACAAGGGGGTGACAAAAGTGGACATTGTCCATTCCTCCCACCCCTTTTTTATTTTTTAGGTAAGACAGACAACATTATATTTACCCTTGCCTGCATTTAAGCACCAAGTTTAATCAGGTTTCATGTTTTTGTCTGGGGGGCAGATATAAATGTGAAGGGTTGTATGCACACAAGAACAAGTTTACTAGGTGATATTTTTAGCATCCTTCAAGACAGCTGAAATGGGAACCTGTCTCGAAGCAAATCCAGAGTGTTTTTGCAGGGATGTGAGCAATCTGCAATGCAAGTAGCATTGGCTGGAAAGGTTACTTTCAAGTCCTTTAACAAGTTCTCTAAAAGATTGGCTCAAACAAACAAATTTCCGAATTATTTTGTATTAAAAAAACACAAAATAAATTCCAAACCTTATAAGGATTTTTTTTTCCAAGCCCACAGAATTAATATTATCTTGGGGCCCTTTTGTTCCCCTTTGCAGAATACCATGAAGAAAATCCATTATTGCCTTTATTTCACTGTCATTTACTTTAGACTGAACGGAGATTGATTGCTCCTCTGTGATATTCTGCACTAGCAGCAGCAGAGAGTATGAAGCAATCAGTTTAGTCCTGATCTTGGTTGTCAATGAATATAGATTCAATTAAGTCAATTTATTTATATTTTTTTCCTGTTCATACAGTCAGTTCTCCTGCTCTCTCATTATCTGAAAGCTGCTTTTTAAACCATAGTTTTAGGTAGTATTTTTAGTCCCATTTGAAATTCATGATGACGATTCCTTTGATATTGGTAGCAGTTGGATTTGGCTGAAGGGCACTATTGAGTATTATGACTCTTGTTTGCTTTTTTCCTTTTTTTAGCCTTTAAATAGCATACCTTTGACAAGAAGATTGCTGACCTTCACATTTTTTTAGTATTAAAAGAAACAAACATAAATAGCTCATTAAAGCTGTTACAAGAAGAAGCTGCAGAGAAAGGCAGTTTGAAAATTCACAGTAATTTGATACTTCTTGTGATCCTTGTTTATTTTTTTTTTAATACTTGTGTGTAACTTGTGTGTGCAGAGAGGTTCAACAGGCACAGTAGTGGTTGTTTAGTGGTGGAAATATTCCCTTGCAATTACAGCTGGGCTAACTGCATATACAGGCAGAGCTGATTGATGTTTGTATATTGCATGTTCTGAGTAGGCTGTGGAACAGAAGTCATAAAAATAGCTCTTAGGTGTTCCTTTCCAATGGCTTTTCTCACTCAAAGGAAGTGTTTTTGTTCTTTTGTTATATATTTTTATACTTATTTGCTTCTTGGCACTCACTTCCCCATAAAATCAACATCTCTGTTTAAAAATATTTTTTTCAAGAGAGGCTGTCTCAAAATGCATATGGTTGTGATGGTATTAATTTAAAATTACATGTTCCAAAAGATCCCACAGAGGTGAACTCATTTGAGAAAAAGTCTATCTCTGTACAGTGGAACATATGTTTACCTCAAGAATGTTGCTAACTCTGTCTGGGGATATTACCATTGAGAGAGGCAGCAAAAGTGAATCACTCGTGTTTGGACGGGTGCTTTTGCTTTTGTATAAGCCTGTGGTATGTGTTTGAGATATGTTGAGAAGTACAAGCATTTTGGCTAGTCCAGACTTGCCTCCCCATTACTTGTGTGTGCTGAGATATTTGTGTCTCATCTGTACTTTGCTTACATGGCATGAAACAAATGGACCTTGATCATCATCTTGTTCTCTGACCTCCAGCAGCAGATGCCTTGAAGAAGAAGGAACTGAAAAGTAGACAAAAAGACATTTGCACCTGGCTGATTGCTCAGTGTCTAAGGGGTGTGGGATAAATCCTGATCTCAGCTGGTGATCATCTTGTGAATCCTCTTATCTTTCAAGCATGAGATTTGATTACCTCAGGTCTTTCTGTTCATGCTCCCATAGCTGTAAATATAACACCTGCTGTGTTACCTAACTTAGTAAAATTACCCATTTTATAATCCTTTGACCAAGGAAGCACACTTGGTTAAAAGAGGGAGCTTCTTTGTCTCAGCCCATAATGCCAGGCCAGACAAAGTAAAAGTGATTTTTCCTGCTGTGACCTTGGCAAAAGCTCAGAGACTACATCTGCTATGCACTTTTCCTGAGGCAGAGGTGTTTTGCTCTGCCTGTGTTGTTCCCAGTATAATATATGATGCATACATGGCTATAAAAATACATTCAAAGTTAAACAGACCAATGTGACTGCAACTTCTGGTGATGTAAATTGTTCAGTCATGCAGTCTGGAGGGTGAGCCTGAATGAGAGATGCAGACAAATCAGTGCTGAGATATTTGAAATACCTCTGAATCCTCTGTGGTTAGCAGAAGGTGTAGAAGGATGCTCTTGGCCATAGGAAATACCTCCTTGTTCTTCCTGAGGGCTTAGATTATGGGCTACAAAATAAACTTGAAATCCTGTTTGTTTAAAATGTGGTTCCCTGTATCACTCCTTGAATGCAAAGCCTACAGAAAATGTCATTTGCAGTGCAAGGTTAATTGCAAAGTCTTGCTTGCAGAAGTGAACATTGTAATTTATTGATAGGTGACATAGGCATATAGGCTATAGTCACAGAAATCCTTACTGCCAGTTCTGAAATACAGCAGCACAGTTCAATTGTATTGTGCAGTAAATTTATGCAAATTAATTGTCTTTCATACTGATGAAAGCTGTTTTCACTCTGGGCAGGATGACACTACTCTGACGTCTCATCCTGTTTTCCTCCCCTTTTCCCTCCACCCTGATCTCTGGGTGCACACTCTCATTGTTTTTTTCCTTTTTCCCCCTCCAGTCCCCCTCTGTATTCCAGACAAGGAACCTGTTTTTAATTTTCATGTGTCATGTCTGTCTCATAAAACACACACACTGGATCATATGACTGTTGTGCAATATTAGAGAGCTGTTGAAATGAATATCAAATAGAAGGCCTTGTAAAGTCATCTTGAAATAAAATGTACCAAGTTTCAATTTTGAAAGGGGCAATAATTCCATGCAGATGAGAGAAGTAAAATACACTGACCACAAATAACAAGTACATTTAAAAACAGTCCTTGTAGCTTTTACCCCAGTCACTCTCACATGGGCAAGTGTGTTAGGGGGTGCTGTCAGCCCCTCGAGGGGAAAATGGTGGAGTGGTGGTTCTGCTCTGCCATGGGCTGTATTCAGCATTGTGGTGGCCCCTGTGCTGTGCATGAAAGAAGTTGGCCATTCCAGCACTGACCCAAAGTGTCACCTTTGGATCGCAGGTGGGGTCCAATTATGAAACAGCTACAAATAAGTTATGTTGTTCTGCCATGTCCTAAGGTTCTGTGTGACTAATGATTTAAGAAGATTTTATTTTTCACATTCAGGCATAGCTTTTTTGTCTGGTATATGAGTTCAGTAATGCAGTTTCAGCAAATCTGTGGGAATCAGGCAAGGGGAGAAGGTCCTTCCTGGATGTGAGCTGTAGACTTCACTGTGTAAGGCTAGTGAAAGAGGGACACCACTGTGTAGTTCATTCACTTTTGCAGTCAGTGTAGTGTGTTTTTTGAGTGGGTTACAGCAGGAATAAGTACAGGAGTTTTAAATAAGTAGTCCAGATGAGAGCATGTTTTTGCTTCCAGTCACTCGTACAGTAATACACTTCCTACATGAGATCCCAGGGGGGTGTCTTGCAGGTACACACATCTCTAAGTGGAAGGCTGTGGGGATTTTAATGATGCATGTTGCTGCTAAGTTGCCAGACTGATCTGGAAAGAACTTGTTTTCCTAGGAGTCCTGTAACTCCAGCTCCACAGCACCTACTGCAGAAGGACCCAAAGTGTTTTCAGGCTCTTTTCTCTGAAAAAGGTGAACTGGAGCCAAACCCTGACCCTTCTTCTCCACTCCCTTCCCTGCCCCTTAGCTGAAGCAGCACAGGAAGGAATGAAGCTGATAAGAAAGGGTGAAAGAACAACAGAAATTGTAAAACATGTAGGATTTATTGAAGCAAAACCCAGTCTTTTCTAAGGAAGTATGAACCGGTTGTGCAAGGGCTTTCGATACCGTACAGAACAGGAGTGTAGCTATTTGAGTGCCCACATGGAGGGAAAGGGCTCTGCAGCTATGTGACAACTGACAGGACATCATCATTTTGAGATGACTGTTTCCTTCGGGATAATTTCATATTCCTGCCCTACAGAATATAAATAGTGGCAGGAAGGAGTTCACACAGAAGTCTATTAACCTGGAGCACATACACAGTCTCTTCTTGTTACTGCTGTTGTTATACACATCTGTCTCATTTGAGAAAATATCCCTTGCTTTTCTCTTGTGCTTTGTTTCTTGATTTACTGTCATCTGGGTGTGTCAAATCATAGATGGCTTTCATGAATGGAATAACAAGGGATGGACAGCAAGGGTACCCATGATGTCACATTGGTTCTCCTTTTTTGTTTTCCTGAGTTGGGTTTCATGGCATTGGGTTGGGTCAGGACTGGAGGTGAGCAGAATATGCCCCTCAGGTTTGACATGTCTCCTGAGTTTTGTCAGGCTCCTGTATTCTAACAAACTCTTGCTTGGTTGATATGGCTGTAGGCCATTCCTTGCATCACTCCTTTGTCTATTTTGCTTTCAGACTGAGAACAGATGTGAGAAGAGCCCTTTACTGCTTCTGGACATGGATACCAGAAGCAAGAGAAACATCATGACCTTCTATATTTGTTTTAAGTGTTACTCATTTGGTGCAGAAGTGCAGTCCTGTGGTACCAAGGGTGAGAGCATCTTGCAGTGGCACAGCTTGGAGAGCTGGGGCTGCCTGCCCACTCCATAGCTGAGGTCAGCTGTTGGTGTGGGCTTTACAGAGAATTTTATGGGATTTCTTCCTGGCTTGCACCAGCCAGGAGGGCTGAACTGTTTGTCTCCATGTCTGTCCCTGCTGAATACTGCATTTGCCAAAGTTGACATCCAAACAGACTGTGGAGGCAGAAGTAGGAGGTTTTTAAGATTGTATCTCATGGTCCTGAAAACCTCTTTTGAAAGCATTAAATTTTTGATAGTTCTTGCTGGGAAGTCTTTTTGGGGAGAGAAGTGCTCAGTAAAAAATAGTGCCTGGACAGGAAATGCTGATTAAAATACAGCTTGCTTTATGGAGCTACCTTAATGAGGAGGAGGGAGTCTTTGTGCCACTCATTGGAAGCAATTGTTTTGTCAAGAATGAGAGGTTTTGGTTCTTAACATGCAGGTTTTGTGGTTTTTTTTTTTAAATACTTGTGTACTGTGCTCTGAAAAACCAAAAACCAACAGAAGGGTCATGACTCTTCTCCCTCCTCTCCAGGTTCAGGAGAGGAGGAGGGAATGCAGCACACAGGCTTCCAGCCGATCAGATGGCAGCTGCAAACACTTTGCTCTTGGGTGGAAAGGTAATTTCAGCACTTCTATGTGCTGATGTTTTGCAAACTGCCGTTGTTTCAGAGGCAGTTTTTCCACATGTGCATACTTGGAAAAAGGAAAATATTTTTACTTAGGATTCTTGGACTCCCCTTTGAACCTCTTATGTTGTACTGAGATTCTTGGACTTCTTCAGGTTTTTGTAGAGTTTCTTTGCACTGACTCAGAGGAAGATTTCATATATGTGGTAGCAAATTATAGTCTGACAGGATGGTAGCAATCTGGAGTTGTTCCAGCACAGTAACTGAATCAAAATCTGAAATGGAATTACACTGCTATTTCTAGATCCTTTTCATGATTCCATTCTAATTTGCTTTATCTTGCACTGTGTTATGTTTTAATAATCCCCAGAATAAAACACATTTGTTTTTATAGTGAGTATTTTAAGAAAAATTATGACTTGGACTAACTACTTTTACATCTGGGTCTGTGTTACATGTGTGCTACTTTCTCCATGCTACACCTGTATATAGCCAAGGACAGGGGTATGGACATGGCACTGTGCCCATGGTGAGACCTGCCCACAGAGCATTTCTGCCTATTCTTGGGCATTTTCTTCCATTTTCCCTTTTCTCTGGATTTTTGCTTTGCAGGGTAAGTGGCCATCATATACCCAGAAGAGGTAGTGTTTGCAGGCTGCGTGAATCTGAGGTCATGCAAACCTGCAGAGCAGCTTCTTTTAGAGTACCTTGTACTGTTTGTATTTCAACATGTTCTAGCTGCTGGAAGATGCAGGTTGCAAATGTGAGCTGTCAGTTCTCTATGTTCTTTGCTATTCAGTTTTGGAAAATGGGAAATAACCAATTGCAGCCACATTTAGAACTCTCATTTTTTTTTAATTTTTCCTCCTAGTCTTTCCTTTCTCCTTGTTTTATTTCCCCAAGTTGTGGCTGAAGCATGGCCATGGATCAGAGTGGTGTAATTGCTTCATCCCATATCACTGGGATGATGGTATTAGGTTATCCTAAAGAAGAAACTCTGGTTGATTTTGCCTTATTTAAGGAGCAGTTCCTAAATAAAATACTGAGAGTAATTAGTATCTAATTTTAACATTGTCCTAGTCTCAGAAAGTATTAAAACCCCTCCACAGCTCTCAAACTACTGTAACTAAAATGGCAGAGATCTCTTCATTCTTAGTGCAGGCTGAGATGAGCCCTTCTGCCTGGGGTCTTTGCATTATTTGGAAGGCAGCTGGGTCCCTTTGGGTCATTCCTTTGCTAAGGTGACAAGTAACTATGCTCAGCCCACTGGTTCCTGCTGCCAGCACTGCTGGAGGGGGTCTGTTGGTCTGAGGAGGTGTCCTGCAGTAAACAGTAAGGGTGTGCAACTTATATTTTTATTGTTGTATTTCAAGATGAAGAGGAATATGGTTTCAGGATAGGTGTTGCCACATATGCCACAGATGGTTTGCTGGCTCACTGGGTTAGAAAGGAGGTAGGCTATTTTTCTTTCAAATGATTTAGAAAAAAACCAAAATAGGAGTATTTAACAGATGAGCTGAATTCTGGAAGAAATCTTTAAGTAATTAAAAAAAATATACTTACTCATTTTGTATTTCTAGAAAACTATTTTTTCTGTAGATAACAATTCAGGGAACTCTTTTTCCAATTCTCACGATTGAGAAAATTTGTTATCATGCCTGATTTTTAAGATTTTTTGAAAAGACGTGTTTGTGTATATGTCTGTATATAATATAAACATTTAAAATCTGTTTCAATGCCATGAAATAATCTTTTGGTTAGGGATTCTTCCATACAAAAGTCTCCTGCTGAAGATGATAGAAATTCTGTGCACAGACCCACTGGGGGCCTGGGCTGCAGTGGCCTCAAGGAAAAATCCCAAATTCTTTCAAGATTACGTGTTTTGACTATAATGTTTCAGTGTTGTCTTTGTAATTTAGCCATTCTCACAGTAAGTTAACAATGAGTTTTCTGCTTGGATCTCTATAACGATTTCTGCAAAGCTCAGTGAATTTGCTTTCCTATGTGGTTGTGTCCCATGTGGGGTTTTTTTAATTTTGCCCCAAGCTCAGCCTAAATGACTTCATTTAAATGCATTTCAAATCAAAGTCGTAGCAGACACAAATGTTTTCCTTGGTTTTTGATGACATTACAAAACTGGCAAAACATTGTTTAATCCTGGATCAGGGTTCCCCCACCTAAGAAGAGTTGCTACCAGTTACTTGAGTTTGCAGAACCTGATGGATAAAATAATATTGTTTATGGAGATAGAAATGAAAAGAAGATGGAGATTTGGGAGAAGAAATTTATCTAGGGAAAGCTTTAAGGCCTTCTTGAGGCACCTCTTGGTTTTCTAATCCCTTCTACCGACAGAGGTCCTTTTGATGCACAGTAAATGATGCTTATGAATTGAAATGGAAATCCATTATTTACCTTTGGGGCTGGCAGTTATCAAATAGGCATCAGTGATGAAAGACCTGCACTTCAAGGAGCTCATCTCCCGCAGCTTAGCTTGGAAGCATTGATGGTTTTTTCCCTGGAGCTAGAGAGGACCACGGATGTTCCTGAGGGTTCTGTCTCTGCTGTATTAACTGCAGGCTAGCGTGTCCCTGGATTTTCCACCTTTGCCAGCATGGAATCAATTGCTCTTTCTGTCACTGCAAATCCAGTGCTGTTTGAAGGGCGCTTGGAAGATCTGTGAGGCATTCTGATAACTGCAAGGATAAATTGCTTTCCTGCTTAGCTGAGGAATCCTTTAATTATGCTCTTGGAGGCTTTTCATGGGTAGATCTTTAGTTGGCTGCTTCAGCTGGTGCTTGGAGGAGGGAGGGATGCCCCTTCTTATCTGTCCCTATCTAGGCAGTCACTGCTCTGGATAGGGAGTCGCAGCGGGTGGTGGGGAAGTAGGTACCTCCAATCAAACCAAACTGCATTTTAAAATGTGGGGTAGTGGTAGTAGACTGTAGGAAAACTCTTGATCCTGGCAAGTTTCTGTGCTGCCTTCCATACTGCGGAGGGAGTAGGTTGTGAATGGAGCATCAGGAATGCAGAGCATGTGGTCTGCGGTCCTTGCGTGCTGACTCTTCCCGGCAGAAGAGGGGGGAAGCCTGGGGCTCACCTCTGCAATGCATTTCCTATGGCAGCTCATCGAGCCTCAATATGAACTGCTGCAGCCACAGCCCAGCAGAATGTATTCCTATTTCCCTGCAATTCTTTCTAAAGGTATTACCTACTGAGCACAGTTAGTTTCTCTCAGTAGGAGCCAGAGGTTTTTGTGTGTGACTTTTGCAGTCTCCTGAGAATAGAAAATATGGAAAATGTTTTCTACTTTCTGCAGTTTCTTTCATGGTGCAATTGCTGGTAGGTAGCTCTCTTTCCAGTTTTCCTGCAGGTTGCTGTGTGGGCAATCCCCCTCTGCCCTGTGGCACAGGGTCAGAAGATCAAGGATTTGTCCCCACTATGATCCACCAGTGAGTGCCTTGCAGCCAGACTCATGGCTGTGCATCCAGTGCAGGTGGATGCTGTGCTGCTGCAGAGCACACGTGGGAGGACAGCAGGGCTGGGGGCACAAGGGGAGGATGTCACCTGGTTATAGTGGTGTTTGTGGCTGCATGTCAAAAACTGTGCAGAGCTGGTGCAGGCTCATTTAAAAAAAAAACAAACTTTCCCTTTTTGCTTAACTTCAGCATATGTTTTACTAAGTCATAGCAGTGTTATGGTCTAAATTAAGTCATCTGCCCACTTGGAAAACACTCTAGTATTGGTTTTACAATATCCCCAGTTTTCTTAGCTATGATTCTCCAGGGAAATCCCTGAGGAATCTCTGCAACCCTAGCTGTGAAATCGTGCGGGGTTTATCCTGGGATTTTCACAGGATAGATCTCTCATTATGTGCGGTATAAAATATTTTCACTTACCTGTGTTGTCGGGGATGTTGGCCAGCAATGAGATAATACACACTTGTGGACACTGATTTATTGCTTAAAGTTTTGAGAGCAGGAGGGGACTATATTCATTGCTATGATATAAAACAGCTCATATCAAAATGTTTAGGACTGCCGTGCATTCTTTAGGGAATGTATGGAAGGGAAGATCTGGGTTAGTTCAGTAATTGCAGTATGGCTCATATTTAACCAAGGTGAATCAAATCACCTGTAAAGATGAAATAGGAATAGCATCATTTGTGACAGTTACAGCTTTAGTTTAGCAGGTTAGTGTGCATGAAATTAGTTAGTAACTAATGGGTCTGTATGCAACGATATGCTATGATAACATCTGGTTTATGTTTTTCTGCTTAGTGGTCTTGGCTTTATCCCAAAAGAAGATGCACCTTCTCTATGACAATCAGTTGGATTTTCCAGCTGGCAAGTCACAGAGCAAACTAATTTCAGACCTTAAATTTCTGGCTGTGAATCAAAAGTAACTCAGCTGGTTTCAAGGAATCTATTTCATATATGTCTGCATATATCTCTGATGGAAATATTCATCCTATCATCCCATGTAAAGAGATCTGTACATCTCCCCATATATTGTACCATATGAACTAATCTTGGCAATGCAAGCTTTATCTGTTTCAATGCAGACACAGGAAATGATGACTCCCGTGATTTTTTTGCAGTTATCTTTCTTTCTGACTTTCCCTCAGGCATTCAAGTATTATCTTTCTAGAGGAGACTTCAGCAGCAGACATTAAGAATGAGGAAAGAGTTGCATGATATGAGTCATTAAATAGCAATAAAGAAAAGTGATAAACTAGAGCTGTCTCAGAACAGGAATTACCTATTGTGAATTTTCAGGATTTTTGTTCGCTTATGCTAAATGTCTGCCTCCTATCTAAATGAAAAGCTGAAAAATGGGCTGGTGAATGGACACAGCACAGTTTTGCAATTAGTAAAAGCTTTGGTCTTGTCACAGAAGTGACTCAAATGTCCCTATCTTATTCCTTCCATATTTTCATTTCATTTGTCTTCAGTTTCTTGCTTACCAAGATACAAATTGCATTTGGGAGGGGTGTTAGAGCTATACTAGCAGCTTCTTTTGAGTTCTGTCTTTAGCTCCTAGAGGAATAAAAAAGAAAACAAAACTGCTTAAGAGCTGTCTGTTGCAGTGAATTATTTCTGCTGCTTCCAGAAGGCTGCGGCGTGGAGGGCAGAGTTGCATCCTCTGGGGGGGCTGCTCAGAGGCATTTGAGATGATGGCTGAGCTGTGTCCTGGAAGGGAAGAATATAGGCAGCTTACTTGCAAATTAACTTGGGGGCAGGTTAGGCAGCAGTTTGACTGTGGCATCCTGTTTTGCCAAGCTGAACTGCTGCTGCTGTGACAGAGGTGGCACAGCCATGTGCTGTGGGTGTGTGGCATGCTTGTAGCAGCTCTCTGAGCTGCCTCAGCAGTGAACAGTCCTTACTGTACATCAGCCCTCAGAATGTAAATATTTAAAGGGTTCTGTTGGAGAGTAAAGCCCTTTCAAGAGCGTTCTGCTTATAATCAGTCACAAAAATCCATGTTTTGTATTATACGGAGTGTAGGGTAGGTTCCTGTGCTTAAGCACTTTACTGAAGTCGTATGAAAAGTGTAAAGAGCTGGTGAGCTCAGCTTGGTACTCCTTCCTGGGCTTTTGACCAGCTCAGCGCAGCTTTTCATTGCCATGGCAGAGACCTCTGTGGGATCATCCCAGCCTACCACTGGCCTCCTCCAGTTTGAAAAGGTTGGATGTCAGCCTTCCTGAAATGTGGCTGCGGCACATATCTCAAGTGTGTAGCTCACCTGCTCTCAGCAAATCATATCCCTTTTTTTTCATTTTCAGGTGCTGAATAATATAGAATGCATCTGCCTGCAGATGTTGACTGGTTGAACCACATTTTTTATTAGAACACAGGGTTTTAAAGGTGTCTGGAATATACTGGTTTTGATAACTTTGAGGGCAAAAACAGATAATGGCTTTGTGGCTAATTTGATGGAAATGTTAGCATCCTTTAGGATCCTGCTAGTACCTCCTCTGTGTAAGGATGATGTGGTTTCAGCATACTGTTACTGTTTTTTTTGGTCACCTTCTGGTTTAAGAAAATGATGCTACAAAGAACCTTCTGCATGCCAGAGCTGCTTTTCGGGGCACCTCTTGCAATGAAATCATAGGGAACAGTGAACTCACAGATTTTGTACAAAAATCATGTTGGGTTTTTCTTTTCTTGTGATGGCTTCTCATTGGTCATTTTCTTTTTTCCTCTTTTGAAAGAAAGACATTTTTGGTACCACAGAACAGGCACAGTTGTGGTGACCTTATTTTTGTATCCCTGTATTTCCAGCATCCCAGGCTCTGCTGAAGTGAGCAGTGTGAGCACACCTTCCAGCAGGCCCTGAGCCTGAGGTTTGCCCACATGGGTACAAGTCTCCCATGCAGCAGCTTTTAGCTTTACAGGCAATTTGCTGTTCCCATCGTTTCTTGTTCCCATAGATTGATGCCCATGTATGACTCAGGTCCCAGCAGGAGTCTTGCCCAGTGGTGTGGATTGATGCAGGATGAGTTAATGTCTTGTTGCATTAAGAATGCATTGTCTTTTCCTGCCTTGTGTTATATTTGACAGCTGTTTCCGGTCTGATATCAAGTTATAATCAGATAGTATTTTTCCTCTCTTTAAACCAGTGTGAATGGGTTATTGAAGAACACAGAATACTGATTTGATCTAATAGGGATTTATTCAGATAGCAATGTAAAAGCAGACCCTGATTAAAGTTCTTAAATGCACTACGTGCCATTTACCCTTGAGAGAAAACAAGAGGCAAAAAAAATGTTCTGGGAAGCTGGCTAGCAGCTTGGAAAGCTTACAGTGAAAGTATTAATAATACAGATGTTTGATATTTTTTAATATAATGAAATCTCATTTTTATGGCTAAGATTCTTCATGCAAGATAATCGCTTCTGCTCTCCATTCCTATATACTGTACTATCCAACAGGAAAAGGAACAGTGCAACTAACTCAGCTGATTGTGAGGAATTTCTTAAATTTAGGAGTGAATTTTTTCTTATTCTCTGAAAGATGCTAGTCGTGTATAAACTAATTTTCTCCATCTTTTCTTAACCACCAGCTGCCTGTGTGGTGTTTATGATAAATGTGAGTGCTGTTGCTGGCTGCTGTTGCGGTTGTAATAAAAACAAGTAGGAACACAAAAATCCCTGTTGCATCTCAGTGTCTGGGACACAGCTGAGTAATAGGAAGTGGAGATTTTCTGATGGTACAGGAAGTGCTTTGCCCTTGAAGCTGGCCAGGTTAGAGTGATGTGAATTCAGCACTGGCCTGGAGTTATGAGATACTGCTAATAAATAAGTAGTAATTTATTCTCCTGTGATGGTAGTGTACAAGTGGTACAGATGCTCCCACTTTATAAAGTTCTGTTTGCCTGCCCTGCCCTAGTTTCTGATTCCTTTTTTATTTGGAATAGGCATATTTGTTTATATAAAGAAACCTGATTATTTAGGTTTAAAAATTAAATAAACATAAGCTTAACAGTGCTAAAGAGTCAAAGTCATCCACTGGTAAGGATGGGCTGCAGGTCTCTGTGTGTGATGCACAGGGGGGCATGTTTGTCACAGCTGGATTTTTTCTGAAGTGAAAGGTGAGAGGTTCAGCTTGTGGAGTTGGAGGTTCTCTGCCTCACTGAGAATGTGTTGACTGTCACCAGGGTTTCATGACCCCAGTTTATATGAGGAATAAAAATGTTCCAAATTGTGCTAGGCTGTTATGTAACTGAAGGCAGAATGACTGTTTCCAAATCTGGTATACCCCAAACTTAGACTCTACCACGTGGCTTGACTGGTGTTAGGGAGGTGTATGCTCCCAGAAGAGTGTTTGTATTTGGCCACCGAGTGGCACTCCAGACCCAGCAATCTAAGATGGGAAGGGTTTATTTCTGCCATCAGGGTTCAGGGATCTAAAATACAATTATTTGCAAGCATGTAGACACCATTGAATCAAATTGGATTGCTGAAGGTTAAATTACTATCTTCAGAAATGTTGTTATAATATCCATCTTGACATTTCATTATCCCAGTACACTATAAATATCAAATTTGATTAGCTGTCAAGCAGCAAGAAAAATAAACCAAAATATTTCCATCATTTTTACTCCAGAAAAACAGTAGGGGGAATCATTGAAAATAGTGGGGTGCCAAAGGAAGATTAAAGTTTAAAAATATCCACTGAAAGTGTTATTTGGTTGGGTAGTTAGAATATTTTTGTCCCCAGAAGGTGCCATTATGAAGATTGTTGGTGTTGAATACAGGTGTTCAAGCTGCTGCATCCATTGCTGGATATAACCTATTTTGGTTTGGGCAGTGATAGCTTTTTCATCCAGCTTCAGTGATGCTTCCAAGATCCATTTCAAGACTGAGATTTTTGCTGTATTTACGGAACCAAAAGCTCCCAGTAGTTAGGCTGAGATTTGTTTTTTAATAATGCAGAATTCAAATAAAACATCATGTTGACCTTGGCAAAACTATTCCTGGACAACTGGCTGAACCCATATTTCAAAACTGAGATACTATAGGTCAAGCAAACCTTTGGTGTGTATCAAATTTGAGTCATCCTAAATTTGAATATGGTGCTTTGTACTGGAATTTGAGCAGTTCAATATTTAAAACATTATTCAGTGTCATAACAAATCATCCGTCCTACTCTGTGGATCTAGAACTGTTTATAACAATTTTTATTACTGTGAACAGTTTCTAGTTCATGCTATAATTACTATTCAAACTAAGTGACATTAACCTAATTCTCTCTTTTGAGATTAATGGGTAATTCCAGCCTACTGTTTTGCATATGTGACTGTGAAGGCAGCTGTTGGAACTTCAGCAATATTTCTGAATAAATGCACTTGATAGAGCCCTAGTTCCTAGTGAAGATGAAATATCTCTGCAGCTAAGAAAGAATTATGATTCCCTGTGGAACTGCATGTGTCACAGAGCATTGTTAAATTTAATGACTGCATTTGAAAAAGTGGGAAAAGTTGGTCCCATGCACTGCTGATGGTTTCCTTGTTTCGCCTGGTGTCTGGTAGTGATCACAGAGCCCCAGGAAGGATAAATGACTGTGGCTTCAGTGACATTGTGTGGCTACAGATTGGCATTGGGCACAGACATCATCCAACTTTCTCTAAACAGTCTTTTAAATGTCAGCTTCCTGTGATGGGAAGCCACATCAGACCAGGACTGAAATTTCAGACTTTCAATTTTCTTACGTTTGTTTGTTTCTTTCTTTTTCTTTTTTTTTTTTTTTTGCCTGCAAATGTCAGTTGTATTTTCTGTTGACTTGATAGTTTCAGCAATTTTTGATTATTTTTAAGTTACGTAAGTTCACCTCACATGTGACTGTGCCTGTATATGGATACTCATGGGGTGACATTAAATACTCCAGGGATTACTGTGCAAAGACTTCAAGAACAAAATCTTCATGTGCTTTCTGGTTTGTACTCGAGTGGCAAAGAAGGCCATTACTTTCTAGGCTGTTAATAGAGATAAAATTAAACATCAGATGAAGTTACAACATTTTATGAAGGATTTGTTCTACATTATAAGCCTCATCCTTAGTGGCTGATAATTGCAATAATTTTGTAACTGTGATGTTCCTTTTTCTTGGTAGTGGATCTATAGGACAGGTTTAAGAGCAGTGCATCGCAAACAGTCTATCCTCTAAAGGCTGGGAAGCCCAACATGGGAAACCATTCTTCATTTTTATCTTAACAAATGATGTAAACACTGTATTTTCCTTCTAAGTTGGCAGCAGACTGTCAGAAAAAATGTATGACTAATTCCTCATAAATTTCTGTTCTAGAACCTGATTTGTAGTGATGATTTAGGGGTTGAAAGATACATTCAGGAAATTAAGTCAGATATTTTAGAACCTTTAAGACTCTCTCCATATAACTTGGTCTATTCCTTCACTACTTTTGAGTTTTCAGTGCCAGTGTCTGACATTCACACAAACATACATTCGCATTTTAGCATTTAGCATAGGTTGGTTCTAAAATGCCGAGCTATTACAAACTGTGATCACTCTGGATCTGCTTAAGAAACAAGCAGACGGAAGGTCTGATTCTCTGCCTGTAATCTGGAAGAGGTGGTCAGACCCCAGAATCACCTCTGAAGGACCAGGTGCTGCTCCATGCCATGTCCTGGTGGCTGAGGAGCTCAGGCAGCTGGTGCTGAAAGATGGGACAGCCATGTGTGAGCCCCATCTCTTTCTAGCTGGGTGAATACCACCACAGGGCTGCTGTGGGAATGCTCTGGCCCCAGTCTAGTTTGGGTGAGGCTGGCAGTGAAGGAGAGGGTGGGTGGGTGGGTGGACTCAGGCTTCTGCTGCTGTCTCTTCCTGGGGTACTGTTTACTGACCTGTGCCATCCTCCCTGACATACCAGCCCATGGTGGTTGGAATGTTCTCTGGGATGTGATGGGAACTGGAAAGGTCACATTCACACCGCAGCAGTGCCAGTGCTCTGGTAATGGCAGGCACTTTCTCTGACTTCTTTGGATTTCCAGATATTGTTCTTTGCTGTCTTAGTGTACAATGTCTTTTTCCCTTTTTTCGCCACCTCCTGTCAGCCTGGAGAGATCACATACCTTGCACAATAACTCTCTGAGCTTAACTCACTAATCTAGCTTGCCCAATGAAGCAAGTGCCATTTCTTTGTGACCATGAGCTTTCCTTTCCAAGGGGCTTGATCCTGCTGGGAGACTATGAGCCAGCAGAATGAATTTTGATCCCGTTTAATTTTGGTGCAATTACACCTATTACAGTGGTGCCTGAACCATGTTTAGGGACAAGCAGAGTATTTATCTTGGCTTCTGGTTATTACTCACACTGTGCACCACAACTTTGTTTTTGTCTCTTTTGGGAGATACTGTAGTAGTACCCCCACATTTCCCTACATGAAATATATACTGTGCTGTGCATAAACCAGGGGTATCAGGTGTCTAGTTCTATGTGCTAAACACAGATTTCCTCACTGAAAACACAGTCTGTAAATCCTATTTTAGTTTTCTTGTCAGGTCTCTGTGAGCTTTCCAGATTTCCAATTCAGTCAGAGACATTTGGTTTGATTGACCGTGGGCTGTGCTGCTGAAGATGGAGGTGAGGGAGTAAACATCTAAAAGGCTTCATCATTTAAAACCAGGGATTGCTTCAAAGGACAGACATCAGTGCCCCGGAGACTGTGCTGGCCACTGTATTTCTGCTTCCTGTGCTCTGTGCCAGAGGTTAAAATCGTGTTTGTTTCTTCCACATCACAAATGCTGGTGACCAAGTGCAGTGCAGAGTGGGTCAGATTTGGAGCAAACTTCCTGTTAGGCAGTGCCTAGGAATAATTTGGGGCAGGATGAAATCCCTCAGATACACATCCATATTATTACTTGGTATTTGAGTCATGAACCAGAGTCCTGGTTTTGCAGTTGCTTCAAGTCATTTTAGTGGCTGGCTTATATTGGTTATGATCGATCTAATAAGACCATATCACAGGACTCAAAGTTTTTGGAAAGGCATTACTACTGCTGTTGCCAAGAAGAGCTTTTGTATCCCTGTGTCATTTGCTAGAAGGAAGGTGTGTTTTACCTCATGGGAGTTACCAGGGCAGGCCCCCAGCTCTGCCCTTGGTCTTCTTCCGACCAGCTTTTACACCATCACTTGTTCAAGGGTGTCAGAATTCTGGTCTCCTTTAAGCTGTTGCTGTTTTGCATGAAGTCACTCAGAGGGAGCAGGAAAGACCAGTGCTGTGCTCTGCTGCCAAAGTTCCCAGTAAATTCACATGGGTTGACATGGAGCACTGGGAGCTCCAAGGTGGGTTCTACTTTGTGATCTTGTTGAATTCCTGTTCTCTGTTGCTTTGCTGTTAGAGTTGGATACCAGTCTGTCTTTTTTAGTTAAAAACCCCACCACAAACCCCACTATTTTCTTAGTAACTTCAGGATGATAATCTGTTGGAAAGGAGCTACAGCTCCTCAACTGGGAATTCACTGTGATTTCAGAATAGGAGGTATTGGGTGTTTTGGCAGTGCTGTACATGTGATGATATCCTTCAGGGGTGATTAGGGCTTTGTTCATCTGAGGATCATCTGCTGAGAAGTGCACATGTAAGTGGAAGAAACTGTGATTCCAAGAGTTTTCATTCCCTATCAGGTTAGGTAGTGATAAAGAAGAATGATTGTACATGTACCTAAGTCAAGGTCTTTGAGTATTATGAAAGCTGCTCCATGTGCCTTTAGCCATTTATGTGGAAGGATTTGTGTTAGTCTTTTTTTGATTCTTTCAGAATTTTTCCAGGCTTTAGATGACTGTGCCATTTGGCAAAGCCCAGAGCTTTATCTCCTTCTCCACACTTGCTGAACACTCTTGGATAAAAAATTCTCTTCTTTTCTTTTACAGTGTGTGCTTACTTAACTTTCCTTTCAGAAAAATGGTAGGTTCCTGAAGGTGGTAGCTTAGTTGCTGGAATTGGAGAAAAATGTAAGCAAGATGAAGCCTGCTCTTGCCATTGCATCCTTGATTTAATTAGATTTTAGTTATACCTGACATGGTGTTGTGTAAGAGTTTTAAGTATTAGCTGGAAAGTGTGAAGGACGTTATGTCTGCTTTGCCTGAAGCATAAAAGGAAAAGAAGGTTTTCGTTTTAACAAGAAACTCCAGAGCAGTTTGGACTCTACATCAAAGATCAATGTTTGGTTTCATGATGTCTTCCAGACAGTTCTTAATACAAGTCCAGATCCAATCTATAAGTGATTTTTTGTCTTTTCTAAAGTTCTCTCTAGCTAAACCTAGCTGTGCTGGTTGTGTATTTTTCCAAAGGTCAACAGTCTGATATAATGGAGAGTAGATTTTGCTTTGGCCTGTGGTACCGTGCCGTCATGCTCTTGGACCACCTCCAGGAGAGCACAGGTGGCAGTTCTGCTGGGATCTCACAGCTTCTCTGTTTTTATTAGCCTTTCTGGCTGGTATCCTCTACTGTATGACCCACCCTCGAGATGCACTTTTTGGACCACTCCATGGAATTTCTTCTATTCACCTTCTAAAATTTCATCCCAGTATCTTAAATTAAAAATGTCTGGGTAAACCTTACAGTGCTCATTCTAGTCATTGATTCATGATCACATGAACTACATTTGACTGACTGTAAGGAGCACAGGAGTACCTTAATGGATTATCCAGGGACATCCATGCACTTCCCTGTGATGGGTGTGCTCTGGTTTGCAATCCGCCCTCGAAACAGCTGCATATCCCTCAAGAGCTTTCTTCAGGTCATGTTGTGGCTCTTTCTCCATTCCACACATTTCCAGTCTTCCCTAGATAAAGTTCCCACTTGCTGCAGTTTCCATAGGTTCCACACTCTGCCTGGGCTGTGTCCCAAGCAGGTGCTGCTCACACCTACTTCCATCACCCGGCCAGGGCAAGCAGTGCTAGGGGGGCACTTGTCCATTGCCAGGATTTCACTTTTCTGGCAGCAAATGATGGAAGTAGAGCAAATGGCAGGCAGGAAAGAAAGCAGATGAAAGAAGATAGTGGAGTTACACTGCTTCATATGTGCCTGTCCTCTGTATTTGTTTATTCTTGGGTGTTTTTGTAGCCAGAACCTGCTCTGCCAGGAGTCTGGGTGTGGAGGTGGTGCAAGGCCACTGCTCCCCCGTCACCCGCCGTGCTGGGAGACACCTCTCTAATGACACTGTGCCGTGAATGAGGCGGTGTCCCAAGTGCCGCAGTCAGTGGAAAGCTGTGTCTCTCTGCAGGAATCACACACTGAGTGTGGCTGCTGGAGCCCAATTTCTGTTCTGTTAATTGCACTGCTCCCTCATAAATTGCTCTTGCAGTTTCCATCAGTAATGCTATTCATCACCTCTTCTATTAAACTCTGAATTTGGCATATACAGGGCCGTGTAGGCAGCTGCTGGTTATGTTTTAATGACGCAACTTGCTAAATGCTTCTTTAAGAAAAGTGTTATAAATAATTCAATGGAGTTATTTTGTAGTACATGTATATGTCTGTCATAGCCTGTTAGAATAGCATAGTATCACTTTAAGCATGCAGGTAGGAAGCTGTCTGCACTGCTGAACAATTTGGGACCATAGGAGCCTCAGGCTTTGACAGGCATTGAGATATGATGTGTTAATGCCATTTCTGGGTGTTACGAGTTTGTCCCCACAGGGGCTGTGCTGCAGTTGCACGGTCTTGCTGCCGTGGGAGGGGCTGCCTTCTTTTTGCTGTAGTTGATTTTAATGTGGAGATTTTTATAATCTTTCTGGTGCATTTGTGAGAAGGGGAGAGGCTGTTGTTTTATAACTACTTTTTAAAAAAATAAATATCTGACCTTGCTAATGACAAAACATGAAGAAAAATTACATCTATATTGTCTGACACAGTACTTGGTTTTTCAGGAGGGGATTAACCTTTATTTCAGCTTTTTCTCCTTGGAAAACAAAAGGTAAACAAGATTCTACAAAGACACATTGTGCTGGCTGCCCTTGCCTGGAGTAAGAAAGAGTGCAGGGTGTTTTTTTGTTGTTGTTTTTGTTGTTGTTGTGGGTTTTCTTTCCCCCCATGAATTTGTTGTAGATGCAGTATGCTTTCTTGTAAATAAGATTTCTTCCCAGGAATAGCTAGGTTGGCCTCTTCAGATTTCTTTTTTTTTTTTTTTGTACACATCTTGAACTTTTTTGTTTGTGGGTTTGCACTGTAATTAAAGGATCCTCTCCTTGGTTTCGGCCCAACAAGAGATACCAATTTGTTTTGATGAGGAGGCAGCAGAGGAAAAGAGTAGAAGGCTAGAGGCAGAAAATAGGACACAAATAATATTGTGTGTGCTAGTACTATAAATATCTGTATCTTCAGCGTAAAGTAAATTCTTTCTTACCCAAAATGCTGTTTGCTTTCTATTATGCTGTCATAATTAAGGTCATGCATAACTAACCTAAAATATATGCAATTTTCTATTTAAAACCATTTAACCAAAATAATAGCAGCTTTGGTAGGAAATGAGAGTGTTAGGAGAAGCTTAGCAAAAGCTCTAATCCTTTGTGTGAAAGCACAGCCGTGTCTCATACCAGTGCTGGATCAGGCTCCCTGGGAGCAGGAGCACTTTGCTTTGGGCTACATGAGGAAAGCTACAGAACATTAAAGGATGAGTAATTCTTTATTTTTTTAATGCACACACCAAATTCTCTTGCCAAATTTCTGCCTGCATTTTTAGATACTGAGAGAATGGTCAGCTTTTCTTAAGATGCTTGACACATGCTGCTGTCCATGCTCTTTTGAAAATCTCTGTGTCAATATCTCAAAGCAGAGGGGAGAGCACTTAAAACCCATGAGCTTTCTTGAAATGCCTGTAAATATTTGGTTCTTGCTCTCTGGGGAAGAGAAACCTTCCTCTGTGAGCAGTTATTCCCATCTTGGCCACTGCTTTGTCAGTTTGGACATTTGCTTCTTTATTCTTCTTTATTCTTCCTTTCTGTTTGGTCCTGGAAAGTGCTGGAGGAAGTATTATGCACTAGTTGTATTCTTAGTTGGATTTAATCAAGAACTATTAAGTTCTTAAAATATTTGCTTATTCTATTAAATAATTTTAAGAACTATAAGGAAAATTGTAACTCTAGGATGATGATAAATGAGACTGAGTTTTTGCTTGTTACAGAGCTGTGAAGCACCTTGTCAATGGAAAATTTTGGAGTAATTGTTTATATGGAAAACAGTCATAGGAGTTCTGAGATTTTTACCATCTGTATACTGAAATCATAGCCATATGTTGATTTTTTGGGTGGTGAGACCTCCTTGAGCTTGTTTTACTACAGAATGGCCTGTGCTTTGTATTAAGTGTTTTGCTTCAAGAGAACGTCATAGGCATCGTGTAATGTTAATTTCTTTAGGAAGTTGTATTCTGTTGTCACGCTGATGAGCCATTTCAGAGTCAGTGTAGCTTTATCCAGAACTGTCCCTCTGTCCCTGGTTAGGCCAAGCAGCAGCTGAGATAAAGGTGCCCGAGTGTCAGTGGCAAAGCCCCTGGTGGGCTCTCCACTCCCTACAGCTTGGCCATGGCCTGGTCACTGCCAGACTGCAAACTGGAAGGTAGAAAATAGAATTATGATGTTTTTAGCTGCTGGTATTCACTACTGCATAAAGGTGGTAAATGTGTAGAAAACCAGTGAAGGATTTATTTATCTTCATAAGTAGTTTCTTTTTTCCTTAGAGCTCTGAAATTTGCACCAGTTTGTCCTTTACCAAACAGATCAATAGCAAGGCTACTTGCTATATATTTTGTCTTTGCAAAGTCAACTTCAGGGCCAGTGGAAACTATGAAAATGAATTTTATGCCCTTTGTAAAAGCCACGGCCTCTGCAATACAGAGAGATGAACTGCTCCTAGGAGCTTGCTGTACAACTGGTGTGAATAGTGATCAGTCTGACCTGCAGCCATCTGAATGGTACTGGGGGCAAGCTGCTGTAATAGATGACATAAATTGCAGCCATGATAAGTAGAACTGTCCCGAGAGAAGAGGACCTTTGACCCCATCCCCTTCTTTCCTCCAGACAGTCCTTCACTTTGGACTGCTGCTTTCCAGGCTCTCCCATCCTAGGTTTAGTGTTTCCTTTCATCTTGGCTGAAATGAGCACTGTAGAAATCTCCACGTCTCAGTTTTTGCTGCAGGTGGTTAAGCGTTGTATTTCTGGCTGCCTTGTAGGCTCATTACCTTAGAGGCGAAATACTGCTAAGAGAATGGGCTGGATGCAATGTAGCTTTTCTGGGAGAGGTGCTTGGGAGGTACTGTGATTAAATTAATCAGAAAAGGAAGGAGGCTCCCTCTGTGACACTGTGAAAAGCCTCCTGATGCGGAGAGAAATTCCCAGGCAATGAGCATCTCTGGAGTCCAGAGAGCATGATGAATACCCAGTTCACTCACAGACCTAAGGATAATTTTCAAGTCCTTCTGTGCTTGGAAAAACAATCTAAATGCAGAGTGACTATGAAGACACAGGCAAGCACTAAATCCATTGTGAAAACAGTACCTTGGAGGTACTGTGAACCATGGCTTTGGAAATGAGTTAAAAACTGTATGGCACTATTGTCTTCCATCATTATAGTCTTTGGAATATATTTATTCCTTTACAGTATTTTGTTTAGTCTGCTAACATACTGTTGCATTGTTGAGTGGGAAATTTCTGGTTTAATTGTAATACAGTGTCATAAACCTTAGAGGCAGTGAGGTTGTATTCTTTCTTGTCTGTGTAAAGCCTGTTTTGCTGTGGCCTGGATCCAGAATTTGATAACACAAACAAATTATAAATCAGGCATATTTATCTAAGGACTCATTTAGAAATAACAAGAGTGATTTAGCTATATTTTCTTCTTCATAATGTGTTTAGTGCTTTTTATTAAGTTGAGATATGCAAGGTCTGTTTTTCATTGCTGCAGTGTAAGTGTTCCATCCCAGTGTAGGCACTGCACTTCTTCTCCAGCCTTCAAATAAGACTCTTCCTGGAGATGCTAAAACTTGTGAGAGCTGGGAAAATCTCAAAAGGGTTTTGTTAAGTCATAGAACTCATTTCACGTAATGATTCATGAAGGAGATGTAAAAGTAATGACAGACAGTATTTTATTTGGAGACTTCATGGGATGTGGGTACAATTACATTGTATTTGTATGGGGTTGATATTTCTGTGTTCCCCTGTGCTCTTCAGGGAATGTGTTTCATTTGCATTGTGTGAATGATAGGAGAAGGAGCAAGTACTGATGTTTCTGGGAGTCTCTGTGGTTTGTTTCGTAATTTTTTTCTTTTTTTTTTTTTTAATGGTTCTGGTCTTACAGCACCTGGGGGAGGAAGAATTGAAATAATTTAGTGAGCATTAGTTCTGTTCTTCCTGTGATGTAGACCTGACACTTCCTTTGATATACAATCCAAATTTGTAGTCATCTTCAGTGGTTCCCAAAGTTGGCTCCCTTCCCTTTTGTTCTTAATTTCAGGTGTTGTCAAGTTAGGCCAGGAATCAAAAGCAGTTGCAATTTTTTTGGTCTCCAGAACTGAATGACTTAGTAACAGAGGTTTTGTTCAGTTTTATTATTTGGCATCTTCTTTTGAAGTGAAGAACTAAAGGAGAAACACAAGGATCTCTTGGGGAATGCACAAAGAAGGGAACCTGGAGGACAGATCTCTTACCCATAAAAGACAGTGAAAAACATACATTCTGTGTGGCTTTCTGGGGGTGCTTCAGTGCCCAAAGTCTTGGAGACTGTGGAAAATACACATGCCTCAGTGGAAAAGGTGGCTGAAGTATGTAATTGTTCCTGCACTCCCTCTTTGCATGCTCCATGAAGTACAATCAAAGTTTTTGTAGGACTGGTGCCAAAGTGAATTTTCTGTGGGTTGGAAAGGAAGGGGAACAAAATAAAAGTGAACAGTCTGCTCCCCTCTATGTCTGTGGGCTCCTTCCCTCTACTATGAGACACCAGCTGTGAGGAACCCAGGACTAAATGATGAGGTGCTTAATCAGATTTCCATGTTCAGTTTCAACCTCATGTGAATAAAAGAACATGAAGTGAAAAAGGTTTGTGTGCACTTTGAGCATAAACGTGAAGGTAGGTGTCTATTTACAGAGAGATCATGGTCATGCAAACTTATGCCACGTTGTCCTGGCAGAAGGGATGTTCTTGGTGAGAAGGTCTTGAGGTAGCAGAGGAAAGGTTTTGGAAGGACTTTGTGTGAAGGAAACGTCAGGAAATTGCAATAATGACTACAGAGTGTGTTGGTTTCCTAGCTTTCCTGGCTGCCTTCACCTTGCTCCTTGCCCCTGAAGACTCCTGAAGGACAATGGGAAATGAACTGGCTTATCCAAGTATTCATTTCAACCCAGTGGTACTGGGTACCACTGAGTACAGAGAGAGGAAGTTGCATGAGGCAATGAAAGGAGACAAAGGAGGAAAGTGATCTAAATAGGAACATAAAGAAAATATTTGGGAATAAAAGTAATCATTGACTTGTACAATAGAGTGTCCAGCAGCCCTGCTGAGGTTGTGTGTGATGGATGTATTTGTTCATTCAGTTATGTCTTGCACAACAACATCTTAAAATTGCTGCTAGAATGAAATGATTTCTTGAGTTTTAAATAGTGCAGTGTAAATCTTCCGCTCACACCAGGACAGAAGAGTCTCTGACAGCAGTTTGCCAGTTCCACTTGATTTCATTTCAGATTCATCCCTGCAAGCCAAACCACAAAAAGAGCTTCCTGTCCAGTGGAGAATAAAATGCAAGAAGCAATCCTTTTGTTGTTAATGGGAGGCTGCAGGGAGCAGAGCTGGCTCTGGCTGAGGTTGTGTTTGGGCTTGCTTAACTATTTTGCCAGTGAGGCAGAGACTCCTGGTCACCAGATATAAGTTAGATGCTCTTGGGTCTAATGGAGAGCAGTAGTTTAATACCTGGGATAGTTTATAAAGAGACTTGCTGAGCAGCAGCCTGATGTAATGAAAGGTGAAAAGCTTGGATCATTGTGTTTCTCGGGGTTGTCTTCCAGAAGGACAGTTTGGCTTGCTGCTTTATTTACCCCATACTGACTGTTTGGCCTGTGGACTCAGTGGACTTTTTCTTGTTGGCTTTTTTTTTCCTCTCAGAGCTTACAAATTAAGCCATCAAGGGTATTTTTTTTTTCTCTTCCAGTACATTTATTTACAAAATCTTAAACTTGCCAAACATTGATGTGTTTTCCTATGTCCTCCTCAAACAGTGTGGGGTCATGTTGGTGATGGGGCTGATGACACAGGGAAAGGAGGATTCCACTCCTGTGGGCATTCTGCAGAGGTTTTTGTCTTCTGCTCCCCTCCCCAGCTGCCATCAGTGGGAGACCTGGCAGAGCTCTGCTCTGGATGAGAGGTTTTTTTGGCTATGAAGAGGGGCTCTGAGATGTCTGTGTGCTTTTGGGTGTCTTACTCAGAGCTGGGACAGGATCTTAGACGTGTGCCCTGCACTTTAATGCCAGATATCTGCAGTTACCAGTGTTTGTCCTGCATAGTGTTTGAGAAGTGAGGAGTTCTTCATGGGTGAGCTCTGCCCTCAGAAAAGCCCCATTCCCTAAATGGTGCCCTGGGCTGGACGTTGGGACATCCCCCTGGATCACAGTAACTCACCTCTTCTCCCTGCTGTCATGTTAAAGGGCTTTTCTAGGCAACCTCAGAAGCAGCAGCACTGAAATTGGTATTCTGTTTTTCTTTCTATTGGGGCAGAGCATTTTTCAAGAAAAGGTATTTTCACAGTGTCCCAGCTCTTCCTTCTCTTTCATGTGCTACAGCTACTGAGAAGCATGGAGGCTGTAAAACCTGAACGAACATTGAGGGACTAAAAGTAATGAGAGCTCTTCTGTCCTTCAGCGGCATTTAGTTGGGGAATTATATCCAAAATGGCTATTCTGTGCTATCACTTCATGCCTTACTTGTGTGGTGACCCCTTCCTGGGGGGCAGCTAAGGCAGGATCTGCTCCATGGTCACAGCTGAGAAACACATGGGAAAATGCAGGTGCCTTTAAAGGGCTGCTGTGAGCATGGCTGTGGGGACAGATGGACAGCTGGAGCAGCTGCTGCCCAGCAGTTGTTATTCCTTAGGAGTTCTGAAGATGTGAAGAGTCAAATGCATTTCTTGCTGGGCTTGTTTATTATTTTTGTTTTTGGGGGGAATTGTAGCATTGTTTTAAGACTTAAGTTCAGCTTTGGTCCCACAAAAGGAGTCAGATGCTGGCTGTTAACTTAACTGCTGAAGAGGTGCTGATGCTTCCAGCTTTTTCTGGAACTATCCTTTGATTCCTTGGAATAAATCAGACATTAACTACTGATGCCTCCCCCCCACCCCCCCAATGCAGTGGGCAGCCCTCAGAGTTGATGGTTATTTTCCATTAAATAGTTTACTAGCTCAGTCTGTTCTCCCTCTGAATTTTGTCTCAAAAATAAAACAGTTCTTCACATATTTCTGTAAGCCACATTACTGCATTTACTGTGTATTGCTGTGTGCTGAGGAGCCCTGCCATTCCCACAAAGACTCTCGTGTTTGTGCTGCAAGGCTTTGGCTGGACACAGGCAGTGTGGGTGAGGAAGCAGTGACAGGCAGAAGGAAACTGTGCAGCCTTTTTACTTGACTGAGTTATTTTTTGGGTCTTAAGCAAATGTTGCTTGAATGCAGTTCATGGTATTTGCTCAGTGATCCAGTGGAATGTCTGGGATATTTTTGTTTTTCCTTCAGAGCCAAAAAGCAGCTTTTGGCTCTAAATCCCAAGTTGCCAGCCTGAGGCTGAGTCACTGTGCTTTAGGGTGAGGAGAGCTGGGCTGGTGTGGTGAGACAGGTACCCTGTCCAGCACAGAGCACTCCTGCTGTGCCTGGAGCTGGATGTGTTAATTAAGGATGTTGAAAATGACTCTACAGCTAAATCTGCTTTTATTGACATGAAAGCTGTGCCAGGACTTACCAAGCTGTTGGGCAGCATGCTGCAGGCTTGTCTCACTCATATCCCAGCTCCACTGGGGATAAAAGAAAAACTAGTTTCAGCCATCAAATCTGTGACTCCTTGGTGAGCACTGATTCTCTGCAGCCACGCAGCTTGGAGGTGCCACTGGGGGCTTTGTGCACCCTGTCATTGCAGTGAAGTTGAGCACAGGTTTCCTGAGTAGCAACTTCTTGAAGAGGTTTACAGACCTTGTAATGATGTAGAGATGAAGCTTGATGTGTCCTGGCCTCAGCAGTATGTGCCTGGAGTGAGGTGAAGCTTGAACTTTCTGATCCTTCATCTGCTTTTGTGCTGCAAACCGAGGGAGCATCTCCATGTATGTGTTCTTGCAGCCATTTTAAACAAGACATGCATACATCCTCCTAAACCTGCTCTTGGCTGCTCCTCTTCAAATCTCCTCTGTATTGTTCTTTAAAACTTCCACAAGTTTACTCAGTCTTTAGGCTGGTGGTTCTTGCTTGGCTGGGACAAACTGACAAACTTCAGCCATTGGAACAGGTTTTCCAGGGAGGTGGTGGAGTCACCATCAACTGGACGTGCTTAAGAGGTGTCTGGATCTGGTCCTGGGTGATGTGGTTTGGTGGCCCTGGGGTTGCAGTGGTGATGCTGAGTGGATGGTTTGACTGTATGATCTTAAAGGTCTCTTCCAATCCTGATGTTTCCATGATTCTGTGATGGTTTACCTACTGACTGGAGGGTCTATACCTGTGCATCTTTACACTGACCCTTAGAGTCACTTTCTTCATTGTCACGTATCCTGAAGGTGCCACAGGAGCAATTCTTTGGAAAGAATTGTTTTCAGGAAGAAAATGTCTCATTACTTCTGTTTGTCTCATGTTTAAGTGAGGAATATCTTACTGTCCTGATCAAACATAATCAGTTGCATCTAGACCAAATTTGAGGCTAAAGGAATGTTTATTTTAAATCACTGATCAACAAAAGAGACAGTCATCTACTTCTAAGATTTGCCCAAGATTCAAGATCCTTTAGGGCATCCTCTGATGACTGCAAATATGCAGAGTAAATACCTGCTGGATCAAGGTCAGTGCTCTATTTTTAATTTTTTTTTTCATTTTCTGTGTTGATTTTGCTGACAAAACCCCTCCTTATATGGTATGGAAGAAATATTTATATTAAATAAATAACCAAGGAGTTAATTTTATATATGGTCTTTTGATCATGGTCTTGAATAGTGAGGGAGCCCGGAGTCCTGTGAGGTATGTGTTCGTGTGCCAAGCTCCTGTGCCAAGAGAGCATCTGTCCTCCTGTAATGCAGTAAGTACAGGTCTTTACAGCTTGGATCTGCTTTCTTGGAGCACTGATAGTCTATGGACTGGGGATAGGGAACAGAAGGAGAAAAAGTCGCTTGACTGCCTAACTTTAGGTGCTCAAGTGAGGCTTGAGAGATAGGAGCAGTATGGACATATGATCTACTGGGGAGTCAGATCTGGGGTCAGATCCACACATGCAGGAGCTGAGCTACTCTTTATCTCCTATGAATTGCAAGTGAACAATGTGAGATCAATGATGAATGTGTTGGGTATAAAAAGGAAAAACCCATTATTCCTTCTGACAAATCATACTGTGCTAGAAGTGCAAATGTCTATGGCAGCTGCTCTACCAGTCTTTTCAAAGTTGTAAGTTCTTGAACATAGTTATTAAAAGACATTTTCATTATGCATTATTGAACTGAAGGGGCTGAAAACAGCAGTGTCAAAATACTCTGATATTTCTGTGTTTCCAGGAGAGTGCATGAAAAATGGCATCAATTATTCTTCATGTCCTTTGACATGAGATGTTTCTATGTGTCACATGGGTGTAGCTGCATTACAAAAGGGCAAAAGCACAGCATTTTTCAGTTGAGGACAGTTTTGCCAGATAACTGACACTGGTGTTGGCAAATCTCTAGGGTGAAATAAGGACCTCTTCAGAACATCTTGCTTTTGCAAGAGGTTTGAATGCTTGCAAGCGTAGAAGTGCTGAAGCCTCAAGTGTATTTTATGTCATGGTTGGTGACAGTGGCTTGCCAGAGGATGAAATTTGCCATAGAAAGGCTGGAAAGAAGGTGGATAATTTTTAACATGCAAAAGAAGTTTTTGTGAGGTGTATGTATCTTCCAGAAATTTGTGGGACGGATGGAACACACAACCAAAGGACTAAAAGGGCCGTAAGGAAATATACTCTTATCCTTGGTAGAAGATATGATAGGAAATGCCTTCAGTGCTTAAAGCTAACACAGTGGCATTGAGCTGAATTTGCATTCCTTTTCTCACTTAAAATGCAGTGTCCAAAAAACCAAGTAAAGTCTGCAACAGCTTAATCATGATTTACTTGTTACAACCAATCTGTAGCTACTCTGTCTTGCACCGAGGCTAGAATCACAGAATCATGGAATCATTAAGATTGGAAAAGACATCAGAGATCATCAAATCCAGCCTTTGACCAAATCCCACCTTTGACCAAATCCCACCTTGCCAACTAAACCATGGCATTATGTGCCATGACCAGCTGTTTCTTGGAAACTTCCAGGGATGGTGACTCCACCACGTCCCTGGGCAGCTCATTCCAGTGCTTCACAGCCCTGGGGGTGGGGAAATAAAGCTCCTGGCCTCACTGTGTACAGGATAACAATTGCTATAGGACATGCCACACTTGCACAAATAAGTAATTTTCCTAGTCTTTTTCATAATACCTGCTGGCTTCACACTGATGGGATATCAATGATTTTAATGGCAAAGACCACCAGTGGAAACTTTTGCCTCAAAATAGCTTTATTTTCCATCTGATGATGAGAGCAATGATTGTTCTTTGACCTTTTTTGGTTGGCAGATTTGGAAATGGAAAAGGAAGATGGCTGTACTGTAATAGCTTCAGTGTAATGGTAGGTCAGTGGTTTCTGAGCATTTAAACAAAGGTAGGTATGCTGTGAGATGTGTTGAGGCAGGAGCCAAAATGCAGGGAGCACAGCTTGTGGAATAATCTTGTAACTTCAAGCTCAGGGAGAAGTACCTTGTCATAGGTCAAGGAGTGGAGGTGTCTCACCAGCCCCTGGATCCCTGTTCTGTTTTAGCAGGGGACCATGCTGTCATGAAATGTTAGTCATGTGTTCACCAAGAGCTCCAGTGATGCTACTCTTGCCAAATGCTTGTATCTCAACTAGAAAAAAAATCATTAATTTTAAAAAACCAAAAAAGTAATAGCACTAGTAGGTGTTGATGTTACTCTATAAGACACAGTGCAGGAGAAACTCTAAAGTTGAGGCTTTGTTTATTCTTTCCTGTGAACTCCTTATCGTAATGTCTAAGCACCTTATAAATATTTATGGTGTGTCCTCAAAGGAAAATGAGATTTATATAATGGAGGTTCAAAGTGATGTTGAAAGAAACAACTTTCCAAAGGCTCCTACACAGTTATACTGTGACAGGACTGGAACAGTAGTTAGACCAGTACATCCCATTTTGGTAAACAAGCCAGAATTCCATCCTTATTATTAGTTACTTTTTGCATTGGCTGCTTACAGAGTCAATTTTTTTTTTCTTAACATAGAGCTATTTTATTTTAAGGAAATCCATTATTTTTTGTAACTTAACTCCTAAGCAGGCCACACATGGATTGGTGGCCAACAGGGGGTTGCAGTTAGCTTCTGCAGAGGATAAGAAAAGAACATTAAATTCAATTTATGCTGCTGTGTGACACCTTACTCTCATCTTGCTCCTTGGCTGCTGAAGGAGTCCGAGCATCACCTGGGAGTTGTCCATGCTCAGAAGCTGATGCTGTGTGCTGGGGTGTATTTGCAGCACCGAGCTCAGCAATGCTTACTGCCTGGGATGGAGTTGCCTTTGCTTTCCACCCCTCTCCCCAGCTGCTCAGGGCAGCTCACGAGCTGGTAGCACCAAGGCAGTCGTGGAACAATTCCCTCCATCCCCTCTTGTGCACTCATGAGAGGTGCTGATCTCTGCGGTCTCCAGGTGACACTGGGCTTCTCCAAAAGCAGCTGAGGGGACAGAATGCTGCAGTGGGGGCAGCTCTCCTGCTGCCAGGGATTCCAAGCTGTATTTGGGTAGTGACAAAGTGCATGAGCAAGAGGCTATTTCACTGTTCCTCAGGGTTTAAAGTCTTTGTGCAAATCTCTCTGAAGTTAGGGAAGGACTTCTGATGCTGCAATGGGTTTTGAATTTGACTCCCAAGTGTCAGTTTACAGCGTTTGTCTTTTGTTAGTTGGCTTGTGAGTATGAAACAGTGCTGAGAAAACCTTTGGAGAATAAATTGAATGTGCAAATTTGCACAATGATCTTACTCTGTTCAAAGCAGTCTGACTTTGGGGATATGTTGAAATATCCCCCAGTATGCTGCAGACACAGTCCTCTCTGGTCCTGTATGTGCTGTTTGTATGTGTTTAGTTGCACTGTGAACTCTGAGGTTTTCTTTTTAAGTTTTTCCACAGTACTTTAGGGAACTCAACTCTCATCACTAATAAAACAAAATAAGGCAAAAACACTGGTAGGTCTTGCCTTGTTAACTGTTCTAGCTGTTGTGTTTCCCACTGTTCTGAAAAAAATGGAAAGCTTTATAAGATTCAACATATTCCCAGTGAAAATTGTGAATATTTATAGGCAAAGAATAAGACTTCCCATTTTGAAAGGTCAGTGCTATGAAATTTCTTTTTTTGGCAAGCATGATTAAGCCACACAGACTTCCAATAAAGTTTTGTAAGCTTTTTCCTTAATTATGGCTTAATTTAGGAGTCTAAGCTTAACAAAACATATGAAGCTTGCAGCAAAATATTTTTCTTGTGGAAATTTTTGTTTGTATGGATTACAAATCCTGTATTTCTTGTGGTTATGATTTTTTTTAATGTGCTTAAATGTGGAAATTCTGTGGTTTTTTTCTTTACATTTCTTAACACATTTACAACATAAAAATAACTTACACTGTGTGCTTAATGCAGAATTTTGAAGAAATTAGTTTGGAAAGTGCATGTGATTACTTTTTTTCCTCCAAATGCCTTGAGTAAAATGTAGAGGAGGTTATAAGACATCAAGCAAGGGGTAAAAGATTCTGTCTCAAGCAGTTACTTCTGCAAGAGATAAATGAGGAACAATTTTGCTTTCATATAGTTGTTCAAAAATGGACCATCCTGACAACAGCAATAAATAGAATAATCTGCATAATTGCATTTATGTGGCATTGACCTGTGTTTCCAGAAGAAAATCCCTTTTCCTAGCTAAAATAATCTTCCATTCAGCTGTAAGTGGAAGGAACCCTCATTAGTAGCTGCACAGATTTAGGGGAATGTTTCTGTACAGCTGTATTCTGGCTGAATACAGAATTTTGATGTGGACCTTCTAGTGAATTTGATATTTGGTGAACAAATTGCTGTAAAGGCACTAAAACCACCTTGCTTTCCTATGCTAGTTGGTTACCAGGACATTTACTCAAAAGGACTAGACAGGAAAGCAGAGAGATGATGTGATTAAACCTAGCTAGATTTATTACTAGATTTTTTAGCACCATATTTTCTTAAATTGATATAATAAATATCTCAGCCCTGCTCAGTGATAAGGTTTTGAACACCTTTGAGCTATTCCTGGCTTAATACTTAAGTAGAAGTAGCAGAAGTGGTGGAAAAATAGGATCATTTTGGAAAAGAAACATTCAGACAGTTTACAATCCTCTGCTGTGATCATGCTTTTCTGACCCTGCAGCCTTGCATTATCAAACTGAGAATGTCTCCATCTCCCTAATACTAATGTTTGAAATATGATACAAAGAAATCATCTGAATCAAGTATGAAGGAAAAAAAGGTTTGCATTACAATGACCTGGGACCTGCTCCAATGGCACTTGAACTTGCTAAAATGAGCCTAGGGGTAGTCACAGGCTCTAAAGCTGGGCTTACCAGGGGAGGTGAAAAAAGTGGAATGCCTTGAAACTCAGACACTTGGGCATTTTTAATCTCTGGGTATGAATGGTAAAGTCAGCATCTGCAAAAGCAAATATTTGGAAAGCAGTTTGAAAACTGTTTTACTGAAAATGATGTGGAAATGGGGGAGTTTGCGGGGGTAGGTGTGTGCTTTTATTTTCCCAGTGAAACTCCCCAGGGTGGCAGAAAGTACCACCAGAATGTGCTCTCTGTGTTTTCACCTATCTTTGCTCTTCTTTGCAGGTTACATATTTGGGTAAGGTTTCCACAACAGGGATGCAATTTTTGTCAGGCTGCACAGAAAAACCAGTCATTGAATTGTGGAAGAAGCACACGCTCACCAGGGAGGATGTTTACCCAGCTAATGCCCTTCTGGAAATTCGCCCTTTCCAAGTCTGGCTGCATCATCTGGACCTCAAAGGTGAGGCGACAGTGCACATGGATACCTTCCAGGTAGCACGTATAGCCTACTGCACTGCTGACCACAACGTCAGCCCAAACATCTTCGCTTGGGTCTATCGGGAGATCAACGATGACCTCTCCTACCAGATGGACTGCCATGCTGTGGAGTGTGAGAGCAAGCTGGAGGCCAAGAAGCTAGCCCATGCCATGATGGAGGCCTTTAAGAAGACTTTTCACAGCATGAAAAGTGATGGCCGGATCCACAGGAACAGCTCATCGGAAGAAGTGTCTCACGAATTTGAATCTGACGACGGCTGACCGAACTCATTCACGGTTCAGCAAAGGCAGAAATGGCTTAGGGAATGAGAGCTGATAGATGAATAAGCAACAATTCAAACTGGGTAATGAAAGGACTGCCAAACACTTGTCTGACCAGCTTTTTAAATCAGAAGAGCAATTTGGTACCTACAGATATGCATCATTAAAGTAATTACGTTGCATTGCAATCTGCTGCTGTTGTAGAAGTGAGAAAAAATCTCCCTCCCCCCTCCTCCGTCACCCACCCATCACTGTCCCTTTTTGTCTCTGTAGTTCAGGTGCGCACCATGAAGTGCAGTCATTCCTGTTTGTCTTATGAGACTGGTCAGGCAATTTTATTAGTTGCTTCTCTGGCATTCCTAGCTGGGGGCTGATGCTGATGCACAAGAGCAAGTGGGCCTGGAAAGCCCTAATGGTTCCTGAAGAATCTTTCCCCACGATACATCACACAAATCCTTTGACTGTAGGTAGGCTAAGACAGCCGTACATAGCCTTTTAGACTAATGGCCTGGCATTCTGCAGTTAATTCACATTTCACAGATAAAAAATGAAAGATGCTTGTATGTACACATTTTATCATATGCTATCCTTTATTTTATTCATTGTACCTATTTTCTTAATGTACCTGCTGCCACGTCTTTCACCCAACACCAGTAGTTGCAGTTTTAGACTCTCTACTGCAGGATACCAAAAAGGGGTGGGCAAAAATACTCCCTGGTGGCCAGGGGATCAGCAAGTCAGCCCTGCTGTCTGTGCATTGTCCTACCCTGACGTGCTCTGCAGGAGGGGGAGCCTGCTGGGAAGAGCTGAGGGACACTTGGGTGTGTCAGTGTTTGAACTGTGGCTTCTCATCAACCTCAGGTCTGACGAGATCCGAGCATGGTGGGCACAGCTCTGTGTCCCAATTCCTGCGCTGCTGGGATGGTGGGATGGAGCTGGCAGTGTCTCACCACACAGGGCTGCCTCACTGTAAAGATCAGAGGAAATGGTCCCTTAGGAGTCAGGTTTGAACATCTGTTCTGGTTGAGAACCTCATGTTAAGATTCCCGTATCTTTCCTTGTTCACAGATACACAGTCATGCCTTTCTTAAATGCAGATGTTTAATAAAACTCAAATAAAGGAAAAAACTTGTTTGACTTGATATTTTTTAAGGCTGAGAGCAGATCAGTAATTTGCAAATTATGCTGCTCCTTTGTACAATTTTGTTTGTAATTATGGTAATGTTAGGGGCACTAGGGCACCTTACAGAAGCCTTAAAAGAAAGCTAATCCAAGCAGATAACTCTGTGTCTGTGTTTTGTGTCTCCGTGTTTGTATGTGAGAGTGTATGTGCGAGTCCAGTGGTAAAGCATGTAGACTGAGCATGGAGATGTATTGAGGAGGGCCCACACCTCTTGAAAATATGCTTGTTGCTTTACAATGTATGTAAACTGTTCTCCAGCATAAATGCATTCATACTTTAATAAAAAAAAGTTTTCAGTTAAACCTTTTTAGCTTTATGCTGTCTTTCCAATGTAAACTCTGTGGTTTTTTGTGTGTGGGTTCTGTTTTTATTTCATTTAGTGGAATGAAAATGTTAATTTATTTCCATTTAATTAGTGCATCAGTCTTGATGAGAATTGCTATTAACATTTTAAAATTTTCTTTTTGATATTTAGGCTAATTATTGCTGTGGGCTTTTGTTTTGGTTTTTGGGGGTGGTTGTGTGTGTGGGTTGGTTGGGGTTTTTTTGTGGGTTTTTGTTGGTTGGTTGGTTTTGTTAGTTATTTTGGGTTGTTTTGGGCTTTTGTTTGGTCAGTTGGGATTTATCTTTTTTTTTTGGTTGGTTTTCTTTTAATTTATGGAGTGTGGACGTGATTTACAATTTTTTGCTTAGCAGGAGGTGGCAGAGATACCCCCCTTCCCAGCCTCACCAGTTTAAATGGGCTCTGCTGAGTGGAAGCAGTATTGCCTTGCTTGCAGAAATCAGAGTGGTTCAGGTAGTGCATTTGATGGCAGGCTGGCACCACCAAGGCTGGCAGCTTCCAGTTTTTCTCTGAATCTTTGGATGACCCAGTGTTACCAAATACAGGTCTAAAAAATGATTTCTCTTTTTCTTCCCACAATGTACTTGGAAGTGGAGAGTCATAGATGGGCTATGTGCTGGTCAAAAGGAAAAAAAACCTGAGTCCTGCCTTTTGATCAAAGGCAGGATTAGGCAAAATTTCCTTCAACTTTTAGCAAATTATTTTCTTTTGCTCAGAGCTGTAGTCATATGTTTGTTTCCTGACTTCTTTGGATGATCTGCCACCAAAGCTGCTGTGAATGTGTGTGTGGAATACCTCATTCCATCTTCTCACCCAGATGTCCCTGCTGACAGCAGAGGGGTTTGTCTGTGAGCCCCAGCTCTTCTTAGCCAAGGGCTGCAGGAGTGTGGCAAAGTCAGGAGATTCCCAACCCACCTCACACAGGAGCTGAGGTGCCTCCTGCCAGCTCTGTGGAGAGCTGTTGTGGGGGGTTTGGGGTTGGGATTTCCATTTCTGGAGCAAATACTTAGAAGAGTGGGATGTCTTCCTTCATGGGGTGGGTGTGATCCTTCTGGCTGACACAGTCTGCCCTTCTCACCCTCCAGTCCAGGCCAGAGCACAGCTACACAGAAACGGCAGCAGTGGTGTGGCAGCAGTACCAAGGCAGTGACTGTTCCCCAGTGCTGGACCCTGATGAGGCTGCACCTCAAGAGTGTTCTGTCCAATTTTGGGTCCCTCTCTGCACAACACTGAGGTGCTGAAGTGTGTCCAGAGAGAGCCAGTGGAGCTGGGAAGGGTCTGGAGCACAAGTCTGATGAGGAGCAGCTGAGGGAACTGGAGAAAGGAGGCTCAGGGGGACCTCACTGTTTTCTACAACTCCCTGACAGGAGGTGGTAACAAGTGGGGATTGGACTCTCCTCCCAGGTAACAAGTGATAGCACAAATGGAAATGGCCTCAGGCTGTGCCAGGGAATGTTTAGATTGGATATTAGGGAAAGTTTCTTCCCCAGAAGGCTCGTCAAGCCTTGGAAGAGGCTGCCTAGGGAAGTGGTGGAGTCACCATCCCTGGAGGTATTGAAAAGCCTTGTAGATGTGGGGCTTAAGGACATGGTTTAGTGGTGGGCTTGGCAGTGCTGGGTTAATGGTTGGGCTCAATGATCTTAAAGATTTTTCCAGCCTAAACAATTCTATGATTATATGATAATTTGATTTTTAATTACGATCTTTCGTCTAATGTGCTGAGAGCTGCAGAAAACATACTGTCTCCCTAAGTCATCTGCCAGTGTGCGTTGAGTGAAGAATACCTTTGTTGGGGTTTTTACTGTTGTCTTTTCATTTTTATTTTTTTATACAGGACAGTCTACATTTCTGTTTTACAAATCTACTGATTTACAGTGGATTGGGGAGTTCTCCCAAAGATATTTGATGCTGTAGCATATGTGATAATTCCTTAGTGATTGGAGGCTGTGGATTAGCTGAGAATATTTCATGATTAAAAAAAAATATAAAGGAGACAATTCTAGTCCTTTTATTAGAAAATCAGACCCTTTGAAACATGAACCAGCTATTTTCTAATAGTTCAAACATTCAAGGGAATATGAGGGAATGTGAACTGCAGTTTGTCATTGAAAACATGAGATTTGAAAAATAATCAGTATCATGAGTTTGGATCCTTAGATAATTTGGAATTCGGGCCAAATCTCTCTCTGCATTATCAATTCCAAATGTGTGATGCCATTTGCAAGAAGGAGAAATGCTTTCACAACCCTGAATTGCTAGCATAGCAGTTATCACTGATTATCAGTTGCCAGAAGATACTGAAATGAAATATCAAGTTAAACTTTTCCTTCAATTAATCTGCTGAAAAAGAAAAGTCATGAAGTTTCCATCAGGATTAACTTCCAGTTGGCTAAAGAAATTCCTGTTCAACTACAAAGAGTCCAGTTTTGGATCTCACTGCATCCCGCTGTGGGTTGATGAGTTCCTTCAGTGTCAGCCAGGAAAACATGTCAAGGATTTCTTTCCCTCTTCTGCTTCTAGGGGAGAGTGGAAAGAGTCAGAGTATCTGTGTGTCATTAGGAGTGTGGAAACAGAGAGCATTTAGGTCATTATGCCTCAGGACCACTACTTAACATCACCATGGTTAGGTCAAGGTGATTCTCACAGTTTTTCTAACTACCTTAAGAAAGAGAAACGGTTACTCTGTACAGAGTAAATTTGTTTGGTTTTCAAGCTCTGAAGTCTAAATATCTTCTGTTCCTACCAAGTCTGTGGAGCTGTGAGTGAATGGTGGTTGTGCCAAGAGGAGAGCAACACTCCACACTAGTGAGCATGGTTCTAGCCCAGGGGGATGGAGAAAGGCAGAGACTAATTTCTTTCGTGTTTAAACTCAAAGGCCCCTAAGAACAGATGAATATTTTATTTTGTTTAAAAAAGAAGAAATTACCAAAAACACAACAACCTCCTCCCCCCTTCAAACAAAACCCTCTGCAGCTGGTTCCACTCCTTAACTTTCCTGCAGTGAATTCAGTTTTACATGAAAAAGCAGTTGGATTTTGCCAGTAACTTTCATTTACTTTTCTTAAAACTTACAAATAAATGGTGTGTGACTGAGAAGCCTTTGATACAGGGGCAACCCTTATCAATCTCTTAGAAAACTTTAAATATGTTGTTCTTGGAAGTTTTGAGACCTTTATATCAGTGAATTCACAGTGAATTTTATTTTAATTGTAAGGTTCTCTGTGTGCCTGTGTACACATGTATGGATATCTGCATACACACATCGTGAAATGTGATGCTTGTTAAATATTCTCTGTATGATGGACGTATGTAACAGTAGATGGATGTGGGAAGGCAGTCTTGCATGTTAATCTTGAGATTAATGGTTTACTTATTAAAAAGTTCTCCCTTTTTCAGTAGGAAGCAAATTAAATTGTCTATCTACATTCAAAATTTGATGTACCATATGCATTATTTACCATTTACCACCAGAGTTATCCCACTCCTTGCCCAATTAGCTGCTCTAAGAATGATACATGGTTGGGCTCATTTTTCCCTGTGGCAGTGAATTATTAATTTATGTGTAATTGGGAAGTGGTAACTTAAATGTATGATTGTTGTCCTGTAGACCAGAGTTTACAATAAGAGAATATATCCTTTTGTGAAAGTAGAGATAATCATTATACCTTTCTTCTAATGTAATTTTAATCAGATACAGGATGTTTTTTAAAGTTCCCTTTTTTGTTAAACCCCATTAAAATGCTTCTTCTCTCTCTCAGTGTGCCATCAATGTTAGCTGGGGAAAGGCAGAGTTGTCCAGGGGGCTCATCGCTCCTATCCCAGCAGGAGGGATGGGCACAGCACACTGATGCTGTGCCCCTGGGCAGCAGGGCAGAGTGTCTGCTTTGGTTTGCTTGAAGTTTGGGAAGACCTGTCTTGTGTGGCTGCAGTTCAGTGTAAGTACTGCAAGAATTTCTGCAGTTGGGCTTGTAATTAACTTTGATCAGGGCTGTTAAAGCAGATACAGCTATTTTCAGTAAATCATTGTATCTTTGGAGAGATGTTACCATTTCTGCTGCATTGCCTTCTCTGAAAAAGGGTTGTGAGATGAGTTGGTGCTGCAAATGGGATGAACTGGTAATGGGCTGGTAATTCTGGTGTAGAGGGTGGGAGGGCACAGCAAGGTCCCAGCTCTGATGACAAAGGAGTGACTCTTAATTACTGTACCTGTCACATGGTGCAGAGTCAGTGTCCCTTCCCCAGGGAGCTGTTACTGTGCAGACTGGAGCATCTCTCTCCTTCCCAAGTTCCACCACTGGAGTGGGAAGATAACACTAGGTGGTAACTTTTACCTGTTAGGCTTTGATTTGCATTGTTCTTTATATTCTCTGTTATGTTCCTGCAAATCTTACTGCTCTTGGAAAGAGAGGAAGCATTATAATCTCATGAATAATGCATCATGTGGCTGGTATGTTTTCCTGCGAGCAGTATAGATTTTCCGAGAATGATGGACAGGAGTAGATTTCATTCTTAGTGAATTGTAATTTTATACAGTTGATATAGGTCATGTGAATGTGAAAAAGTGTGTTATTCTTATTTCAAATTTGTTTTTTCAATTTAGTTACCTCTCATTTAGAGAGTAGAAATAGTTTTGGACATAATTACTGAGGATATATTTAATCAAGGTTTTCTTGCACAGTTGGGTTAAATTGTTGTGGCTGAGTGCTCAGTACCATGCCAGTGCTCCCTGGCTCAGCCTGATCTTTAATGGGTTCCAGATCTCATGGTTTCAAGTAACAACAGCTTTTCCATATCCCAAGACAATAATGAAATACACAGAGGAACTTCAAAGGAAACTCTTCTAGAAAGGAAAAATGAGGTTAAATGATGATAGTTAACTGTGGGATATTTTTGTGTCCATAAAATATGTCAGACTTCTTCCAGTGCAGGAACAGGTGAAATCTGAAACTGTGCTTGACTAATAGACCGTGCTTCACATCTGCCCAGGCTGTCCTAAATGGATTGGGACCTGATTTTCTCTGGGGTTTCCAGGTATGTTTCTTTGTGTCTTTTCAAGTCAGCCCTGGCCACACAGAATAGCAGCATTTGTGCCTCCCTTCCGTGTTTCTCACAGCCCTTGCTGTTGGGTAGCAGAGGAATGACCTGGGTGAGCTGGAGGCAGGTCTGTGTGAGAGGAGCTGTGGGATCCCTGCACCCACTGCTCTGCCCCTGCATGGCCCTCCTGCTCTGCCTGTCCCTGGTGTCCCTGTGGAGATGGCTGTCACTTCCAATGAAATCCTTCTGCTCCCTGGGCCATTGCAGTGTCTTCTGCAGGTAGCACGCTCTCATTAAATTTGTGCGGCCTGTCAGAAAAATACATTGTTCCCTACCAGCGCTGTGGAAGTGTGTGTGTGTGTGTGTGTGTGTGTGTGTGTGTGTGTGTGTGTGGAAAAGCACTGGGCTGTGCTGAGCAGAGAGGGAAAGGCTCCTTCCTGAGAGTGCAGGAGTTAACAGGCAATAATTGCCCAGCGTTTGATAATTCACTCATTGCAGGTCTCTGCTGGGGTGCATCCACCTCTTTGTGTCTGGGGTCATTAATGCCTCGGTGCCAGGGTGGTGGCCCAGTGGGTTCACACGTGTCTGGGGCACTGGGAGCACACATGGGGCTGGGACAGCTCTGTCACAGGCTGGGGGTGCTCCCACAGGACAGCTCTGTCACAGGCTGGGGGTGCTCCCACAGGACAGCTCTGTCACAGGCTGGGGGTGCTCCCACAGGACAGCTCTGTCACAGGCTGGGGGTGCTCCCACAGGACAGCTCTGTCACAGGCTGGGGGTGCTCCCACAGGACAGCTCTGTCACAGGCTGGGGGTGCTCCCACAGGACAGCTCTGTCACAGGCTGGGGGTGCTCCCACAGGACAGCTCTGTCACAGGCTGGGGGTGCTCCCACAGGACAGCTCTGTCACAGGCTGGGGGTGCTCCCACAGGACAGCTCTGTCACAGGCTGGGGGTGCTCCCACAGGACAGCTCTGTCACAGGCTGGGGGTACCTGGCAGGGCAGTGGCACTACAGCTGCTTGCTGGGGGAAGTGATGCTGAGCACGGTTTTGTGCAGCAGATCTCAGCATTCCCTGTGCCTTACTTACAGGAGTCCTAATTTATGCCATTATCAAGGTTAAGAACAAAGCATTTCAGCATGGTTCACGTTTTGCCTGCACACTGCAGTGAGTCTCAGCTAATTCAGCAGCAGTGGTTGAAATCCTGGAGAATGGCTCCTCTCCTGAGGTATTTCTTCCCACTTAATTGCCAAGTTATAGTGAAATATGAGGTTCGTTGTTGTCTGCTGGAGCCCTGGGGATTCTGTTTTGTTGGCACATTTTTCATGACCTTGTGTCAGCAGCATAACTAGGCTATGAGATAATTTGTATGCTTTAGATGAGCAGCTGTGTGCATCTTAGCCAGAGAGAGAAGCAAGTGTGATCAGTTCATCAGGTAAAACAGAGAATTAACTCTAATCTTGCAGATTAAGTGATGTCAGACCATGCAAGATGTGTGTAAATTTCTTGCAGGTGGAAATCAAAAGGTCTGAAGTACTATACACCGAGATTTAATAGAAGGGAGAAAAACAATAGCTGCAAAAGTGGAAAAAAATTCTATAACCACTTAACAGCTTAAAAGAAAGAAGTGTCATACCCTTATTTCCCTGTGATGCTCTGGTTCAGCAAGGGCTTTCCACTCATTTCCAAATAAAATAGTTTTGAGGTTGTAAAGATTGCTCTGCTCATCCCTGTGCTGCTGCAGATGCCCCACAATTATCACAGGGTTTTGGAAGCTATTGAATTTGCTGACATTTTGTTGGCAACAGGCGGGGGGTTTGTTAGTTTAGGGAAACCAGAAGGAGTGGACTTGCAATGGTGTCTGGTAATCCTTAAACTGCATTTCCTGTGGAAAATGTGTTAGTAACTTCAGGAAACAGTGGAGGACAGATCCTGCACTGGCCTTTGCCCTGCAGAAAACACCCTGCATGGGTGATAACTGATGCTTTGACATTAGATCTGGAGACCTCTGAGATGTCATCCTGAGGAGACAGTGATTTGGTATTAGCTCTGATAATCACAACATTTTTTATTACTTATTTCTGATAAAAAATAAATGGTTGTATTTTCAGTATGTAATATTTGGGTGGGGAAGTGTGGTCTTCTCTCTTTTTTTGGAAAAATGGGTATTACCTTGAGAAAAAGATATAGGGCTATTTAGCATTTGAAATTAGGAAAAGCAGCAAAAGCATGCTATTAAACCTGCATTTACTGAGTTTTAATGAGTCACATGTCATCCTGAGTATCCTTGGCAGCTCATGTGGTTTGGGTGCTTCTGTGGAGGAGTTTGAAAAATACAAGGGGGAAAAAAATACCCTGTAGTAATTATAACAATGCAATTATTGTAACTTAGAGTGTCCAGTGAGGTGTCACCTCCCTGCCCTTTCTGTCTCGTGCTCCCAGAGGAGAGAAGCGCAGGGGGGATTGGCCAGCTCCCCATCCACCTGCAGAGGTGGTGTGAGCAGAGGTGGATCCACTGTCCAAACGAAGCCATGGTACAAATCTTCCTCAGAATCAACTCATAAATTACTTGGTTGAAGAGACCTTAAATATCATCTAGTTCCAGCTCCCTGCCGTGGGCAGGGACACTTTCCACTAGACCAGATTGCTCAGGGCCCCATCTAGCCTGGCCTTGGACACTTCCAGGGATGGTGCATCCATAGCTTCTCCAAGGAATCTGCCAGTGCTCACCACCCTCCCAGAGAAGAATTTCTTCCTAACATCAAATCTCAATCTCTCCTCTTTTAGTCTAAAACCATTCCCAGCACTCTCTGCCTGTGTAAAAAGCTTCTCCATGTTTTTATAAGGTCACTTCAGCTACTGGAAGGCTGCAGTGAGGTCTCCCAGAAGCATTCTCCAGGCTGACCTCCTTAAGGAAAAGGAGGGTGGTCATTGCATTAGCATGTTGTACTTGAGAATTTACATGGGATTGTCACAGCATGAACATTTTTAAACCAAGTAGGGATTGCAAGATTTTGTCCAACACAGTAATAAATGAACATTTACTTGTGTTCCAGTGAGCAGTAGCAGAGAGTATGTCTCAGGAGAAAACCAGCAGGAGTTAAAGGCTCCATTCATCAAAAATCTCATTACCCTGTTCTTGTTTATTGGCACCTGTTTCTAAATCCAGGGAGTCCCACAGCAAGGTATTGGGATAAGAAATCTCATGATGCAAGCAAAAGGAAAGGAGGTTAATGACTGCTGCATGTTCTCCATCTCATAATTTTATCAGTAAGCTCTCAGACTTCTAGAAATTGCCCTGAAATTGGCAGCCAAAACTTAATATCTTCTTCCATTTTGCCATCACATGCAATTTTAGTTCTCAAGTGACTCAAATTTTAAACTCCCAGTGATTTAAGAAGCAGCATTGTGCAAAGGCTGAAGTGAGAACATGCTTTTGTAATCAAGCAGCCCAACTCTAAATTTTATGGTGTGATGGTTACTGTGCCCCATTCAAAGGATGCCCCATTACACAGAAGTGCATTCCTTTGATTTTACCAGAGAGACCATAAATATGACAAAAAACATAGCTGGAAAACATGATTTCATGCCTGGATTTTTCAGCTACTGCAAGGAATAAATGAAGTGGTCTCTGAAAGGAGCATATCTTTGCAGTGAATTATGTTTGTATTATTTGTATGGCTAGCAGAGCTCATCAGTGAGCTTACCAGAAAATATATGCCTGCTACAACATTTAGAGTAACAGGGAACTCAGATTTCAAATTAAAATAATAAGAATGTAACTTCTTATTTTTGGTGGTTTAGTACTGTGGAGACTCGGGGTGTGGAGGGAGGAGGTTATTATGCTGGGTATAAGAATGTAAAAAATGTTCCATAAGTGCATAAATGAAATTAATTGTCAGCAGTCATATACTTGGCAAACTATAAGGCTTGTTTGCCTTAAAATTTCTTATTGTATCCTTTCCCTTTTCCCCCAAGGTGATGCAATGTTTTCATCTATGAAAACCTGGTTTTGAGAAAGATTTGGCTTCAAAATGGAAATCTGCTTTTGATTCAACATTAGAACCTAGCAGACAGTCCCATTTGTTTGATCACTGCTGTCCGTCTTCCAAAAAATCCTAGGGTTTGTTGCCAGCCATGATTGGCAGTACAGAGCCTGTGTGGTTGCTGTCAGTAATACTAAAGCTTAACCAGGTTCTATCATTAGTTCACTACCAGCTTGAAATACCTCAATAAATGCAACCAAAATTTCAAAATGCCATCAAATCACTATACTGTCTGGCATTACTGAAGCAAAGAATAAAACAACATGCACAGGTACAAGAATTGAGAATTTAATTTGGGTAATTAAGTTTAATATATAATAAAATTTTATAGTAAACACTTAAAATACTCCTAAAAATATGGAGGCTTATTTTTATGGAAAGGTAGTTATTACAAACATTTCTACTGGGTAATTTTGAGCCATGAGTTTTTATGTAAAGTATTAACTTTCATGAAAGTCCAAGTGCAAGTCCGTGGTCAAGTTATTTCAGCTGGTGTTGGATTAGATCCTGTGGGACAAAGGGCAGGCTCCATGCCAGCTTTAAAAATATAATTGCTCACTTGCAAACCTCAAGTCAAGTATTTTTCCTTGCCAACATTAGTGATTTTTAAAATATTTTCTTATAAGGTCCAAAAATAAACCTTTCTTTCCCTTTCCCTTCTCATCTTTGCACCTTCATCTTACTTGGTGCTTCCCTGAGTGGTGAAACTGGTGGCCAGGCACGTTCCAACAGGATTTGCAACAGCCAAAGGCAAAACAGTGCTGAGCTGGCTCCTGCCTTGCCTGCCTGTGGATAGGCTGGTGGCCACGCAGTTGTCGAAGGATTCTTGCAGAGGAGGTCAGGAGAGAGGTTTCATTTGGTTAGTCCTACACCTGATTTTCAGTGCTCAGGTTGTTAGCCCGTGGGCCCCACTAAAAACCTGTGAAAGAAACGGGTTTCAAGGCACTGGATTTTGGATGTTTCCAGAGATAAAGTAACAGTAATAATGCTGGGCTCAAGATTAATGCCATGTGAAATGCTGAGAGTGATAGCAATTCCTAAACAGTTTCTGTGTTCACACAGCTTCAAGGCTTGGTGTGTTGTGCTTCACCATCAGCTCACTGCAGTGAATCAGGAATGCTGGTCTGGGAGCAGCTCAGAGGTGCCAGGCAAAGGCAGGAAAACACCAGGAGAAAACCCAAGACAGTTCTACATTTATGTGGGTATGCAGCTAAAAATTCTTTTGTGCACTCCAAGGATAGCAAGTGCTATTTTTTCTCAGATATAAATGTACTGTGTAAGAGGACACAGTAAAATGTAGTATGAGGCTCTTCAGGAACTGGGAATTACTATAGCAGGCAGAGCAGTGCTCTGTTCTGTGCATTGTTGTGTCTTTGGAAGTGGCTTTTGCTCCAAGGAAATCTGAGTATTTATGTCTTTTAAACCTATCTACCTCATTAGAGCCATCTGATATTCTCATTTTCCTCTGCCTAATTAGTATGTGAACCCTATCAAACAATTGAATGCAAAGATAATATGTGGCAAAGCTAATAGGTTATGCACATGCTGTGCAATTTTTAAAAATTAGTAGTAAATCTTTGAAGCTGTATAAAATCTGTTTACTCCCCCATGCAAAATTCTTCACTCCACTACAGTAATAATGGATAAAATCACCCTGTTCTTTCCTGTTCTGGCAGTATTATGCAGCTGAACATGTATCCTTGTGCTTATGTCTGCCCTAAATGGAAAAGTTAGCGTATTATGGCTGATACACACCACAAAAATGTGCCAGTGCTCTTCCACCAGGAAGAATTCCTGCATTTGAACTGTGTGAAGCTTCCCTGGGGGTGTCATGTAATGGTGACAACAAATCTGTGGTAGCAGCACATTGTTCAGGGGAGTGCTGCATGTAGAGCTGTTCTTATGAATGCTTAAAAAACCCGAAAACCCAAAAACTTCAAAAGCAGTCTCGAAGTTTGCAAGCCTCTGACTTTAGCAGAACACAAGAATCACTCCTGAAACAAAACAGTAACACCAAAGACTGCTTGACACAAGACTGTTTGTAGAGGGAAATGAAAGCTGTCTGCTTTTTAGAACAGTAAAGAATATAGGGGAAAAAATAGGGACATTGAAAGCTGTGCGAGAGCAGCACTTCTGAGAAGCAGCTGGTTTATTACAGTTAGGGTTATTACATTAATATTCAGCCCCAAGGCCTACATTTTGTCAGCCTGTAAATAAATCATGTCTGTCGACAATGCTTTCCCTCAGTGCTGATGTTCTGCATCAGGAGCACGTCCGTGGGATGCGCCCAGCACAGCCTCATGCTCAGACCAGAAACTCACCACGAGGTTTTCAAATTGCTCTTCACAGACATAAATGCAATCCAGTGCTGGATCAGCTGCCATGACCATCAGGCAAGGGAGAAGGTTGCAGTGCCCTCACGGGAGGCTCTGGCACGTGTGGGGTCTGTCACAGCTCTGCGCTCCAGCCCAGAGCGTGGCTGTGCCTCGCTGGCACCACGGCTCCTGCGCCCACGCTTCCAAAAAGCTGATCAAGAACATGATCACACACAAGCAGCCAAATCTCACCACTCGGGGAAGTGGCAGCCAGGAGCAGAATGGCAAAATGCTGCCTGGCATTAGAATAAATTAATATTATGTCACTCCAGCTTTTCTAGAAGTTTAAATGTTTAATAGCATTCTGCTTTTGCTTCCCCCACTTGCTTTGTTTCTCTGTGTAACAGTTGTAAACTGTACAATTGCCTTACAAGATGTTCATTACTATGTGATAAAATATTCATTAAAGGAGAGCAGTAAAACAGCAGATCTTCAGAAATACAAGCCTTAAAAAGACTTGAAAACAAAGAAAGGCAAAGCAGAATTATTAATTAACAATAATAGAATTCTTGAGTTAATAGAAACCAGCCTTTTATTCTGAAATCCTACTTGTTCTGTGTCCTATATCTCAGATTTTAAAAGGAATATTTTCACAGCAAACTTAGAGTGTTTTACATTTATGAGGCATAAAAATTAACAGACTTTTTTGTGAGCACGTTTGCATACTCAGACACAAGAATTTTTGCATCATCTTCTTGTGAAATGGAAACAATTAAGTGAGGGTGGTGGTGCTACATCAGTACATTTGCTGTGTCTCACTGAGGACAGGGCTGTGGCAGGGAACTCCCCATGGCTCCGACATGGATCCCTAGGATCAGCACTTGGAGCCAGGCATGTCTTGCACTGAAGGGGAAGGTGGCTTTCACCAGAGGTAAAGGTGGCTTTACCTGCCCATGGGGACCTCTAATGGAGCAGGTCCATGGCCGGTGCAAGGCACTGGCAAAGGAACCACCTCAGTTTACCAAGGGCAGGATCTGGCAGTGCAGCATTAATGGTGATATTAAGGAAGTGCAGAGAAAGGACAGGAAAAAAAACAAATTACTAAGATTTTCTGCTCCTTTGGGATGAAAGTAACAATAAATAGTGAAGGATGCTACCTCTAATTGCATAAAACCGAAGAATTGATTCTTTATATCCCCGTGAGGCTGTAAGCTATTCCTATTACTAACATCATGGCCAGGTGACAAAGAATAAAATGGCAGGGGTTAAACAACTCACTCATATAAGGAAGAGGAGTCAAGAGATCTGCATTTTAAATGGCTTGAGGAACCTGTGACATGTACTGCTGAGCACCGGCAGTCTTCTCTGAAAGGCCTGAACATCAACCCTGTTTCTTACAATGCTTTCCTACAGCAGCACTATTCCTGTAACAGGGGACCAGTCTTGGTTTATTTGCTGTCTTCCTAGTGGTCTTTCTAATAATCCCAGGAGAGGTCCTTTGTTAATTGTTTTCAGTATATAGACTTTGATGCCCTTCTGCAAACTCATTTTAAATAAGCTTGCTCCTGCATTCTCTTGTTAAGCAACAGAAATCAAATACCTATGAATTATCTCAAGTATAATTTTCCCAGTTTTACATCTGGTTATAGACACAAGCCATATGAATTCCTTTTGACACTAACCCAGTTGCAACCACAGCAAGAAGAGTTTTTGACTACGAGTGGAATGAAAGATGCACAGGTTCAGCATTTTTTTGAGATTTGGTCCCTTGGACAAGAAAAAACCACAAAAAAATCCCACAAAACCCAAACCCCAACAAAACCAAAATCAAAAAACTCCAAATAAAACGAAGTGCAGACAAAGAGACAAAAAAGCCTTCCCTGAGATGTTTCACCAATGCCATAAAGCAGAAGGTCAGATGTCCAGGTGGGAGCTTCCCCTGGGGCACTGCCTCACCTTTGCAGCTGCCCTGCTCCCACAGGCTGCCACAGTGAGGGATTCACTCCAGCACATATTTTAGTTGCCAAGAGTAAGAACATCAGCCACTTCATGATCTGTTCCCCATGCCTGAGAAGCCCTGGGGAGCCAGCCAGGGTTCCTGGCCCTACATGGGCCAGTCCTGGCCACTCACCCACCAATTAAGGGAGGGTTGGAGGGTGGCACATGGTGTTCTGTGACACTGCAGTGTCATATCCTTTTGTCCCTCTTCAGCCATCCTGCTGGGACAGGGGAGAAGGGAGAAAAGTGGGACTCAGCCTCTGGTTTTGTCAGCTAGTGCTAGTCAGTGGACTGTATTTTTGCCTGCACCCTGCTCTCTTAAAATCTGCTTGCACCTGGACCCTGCTGTTCAGGAAGAGCTTTTTTGTAATCAGCAGTTCAGAGGAATCCAGCTGATTTCTGTGCTGTTCCTGGGCTGAGGGACACTGCTGGTGGGCTGCTGACACTGCCTGACACTGCCTGACACTGACACTCTGAGCATCAGGGGAGGTGACATGGGGCCACCAAAGGCTGCTCTGAGCAGCCCAACCCTGGGTGATTCTCCTGCCCCATCACAGGGGACAGTTCTTTGCTTTGGGATCTGTGACTCAGCGAGGCAATGAACTCCATGGGAGAATGATTTCTTACAGAATGAGTGCCCAGTGGCAACAACTTTATGTGCCCTGCAGCCAAGGGCAAGTGTGCCCATGTGGAGTGGTCTGGGCAGGCAAGGGAGGACACCTGGAGGTATTTAACCCTTCCTTCAGGGTGGACAGCCACCACCAGGGTCCTGCCCTCCAGCTTCTCTGCAGCTCTTGCAGACACTCCTGGCTGGCAGGCCAAGAGAGTACGTGTCCAGCCACTGCTGCTATCTATTCCAGGACTGCAAAAGGTACAGATTTGCTTCAGTAACAGTGATCTTGGCAGACAGCAGAGGCAGCTCCAGCACTCTTTTTCATACATACATATTTTGGACTCCCACTGAGAGTTATTAGTTATTAGAAAGCAATCAAACGAGGCTGGCTTTGGAGTACATTTGTTAGCCATATGATATCAATTAAGCCCCAGTCTCCTGACTGCAAGGAATTGGTGTTACCTCATACACAAGCAGGATTAAGTTCCTTCTCTCCCTCTCCCCCTCTTTGAAGCTAGTAATGTCAAATATCTCCCACATTCCCGGGGAAAATGTTGCAGCTATCTTGAGTATGTGAATGCTTTCAATTTGTAATTAATAGATCTGCAGAGCAAACACTTGTGCTGGGGGAGCAGCAGCAGTGAAGGAGTCCCTTGGCTGTGCAGTGCTAAATACCCTTGGTGAGCAGCTGCCCACCAAGCCCATGTGGGAAGTCATGCCCTTTGTTAACTCCCAGAGAAAGGGAGGGTTCTCTTCACTCACAAATGGAGGTCTGTCACTGACAGCCAAGCTGCTCTTTCTGAGTGCTTTGCACAACCCAAGACAAGGCTAAGAAAGGAGTGGAAAGTTTGCACCCTGTCCCACTAATGCTGGGAGTTCATATCCCTAATACCCCATTTGACATTGGCTGGAAACCCCAGCAGAAGGATAAGGCTTGTATTGGCACTATCGCTACTCTTCTGTCAGGTTTTTAAATCTCCCAGATAACGCTCATTTCAATTTCACTGCAAATCAAGTTGTTTACTTAGCAGGTATGACATGGCAGTGCTTCTGTTATGCTGAGAATTAGGATCTTTCTCTCTGGTACCTCTGTGCTTGTCAAACTCTCCTGCACACATCAATAACCCAATCTGCCAAAGTGACACAAGAGCCTGCAACAAGTGTTTTGAACAAAAAGAGATTGCTTAAGTGATTTTTGTATTTCCTTTCCAAGGAAATTTTATCTGTTCGTGGCTTGTTTTTATCAAGCTTGTCCCTTTTAATGCAAATGCTGCAATTTAGAATTAAAAAAGGGAGAATACTTTTGTCATCCAAGTTGAGAGAGGTTTAGTATATATTTATGAAAATTACTTATTCTGTCAGAGTGCAAATTCACAAACAAGTGCCAAACCAATTAAATCAATGCATTTCAGATAAACAGCTCTTCCCAATTAGTGAAAAAAATATCCATTTACAATTGCAATGGAAGAAAATATTTTTTCATAGGTATGTTAAACATACAGATAGTTTTATAAGAAAACTTCCTTATAAACAAACCTGCTGTAAACATTCCAGTTCAAAACATGGACATTCAAGGTTATGAACTGTGGTTTTAAGAGCAGCCTTGCTAAAAGCAACAAATCACTGTGTAACATTTTTGTAGTTGGGTAGCCTGTGTACTCTACACATAAACCTGCATGCCTGGCATATCCGATAAGGAGATTTTATATAAATATATATTTTATATGTATTTTTATATGCACTATGCATATATACTTTTATAAAATTAATACTTGCTGGAAATCAGTTTCTTCTCTGCATTTCAGTGACAGCATCTTCATTGCTTTATCCTGTTTCTATGACTTGAAATAATTTCAAGTTCACTGTATGGGAACTCCTACAAAATTTTGGACAGATTTACTGCACCGTAGACAAGATTTATCAGTATATCACATATTCATTATTTCCATCAGCTAGGAACAGGGCTCAAGTACTGCCTTTGGGCTGAGTTTCTCAGGTGTACCCAGGTTTGTGGGTGGTAAATGGGGCTTTTTCCATAGTCCTACAGAAAAACCTATTTGCAAATCCTAACTTCCTGAGGCCTGTGGGTGGAGGGGTTTTCACTTCCTTTTCAGGTCCAGTTCAGGGACTGAGATAATACTGATGGTTTTGATGAGGTTCCACACAACTGGATGGAAGCCAAAGATGAGACATTTCTTTCTGAAAGGACCCAGCTGGTGAAGAAAACACCAAGACCAGAAAAAATAGGGGTCCAACTGTTCTTAAATTGTCCTGGAAGGCCTTTTGCCTTAAAAAGTCTTTTCCATCATAACCTGACATGATGGAAATGTGATAATGCTCACCTGCACCCTTCCACAAAATAATTCTTGGGAGCAGGTCACACCATCCTCAGAGCTGGGCACAGCCAAAGGCTCCATGACCTCAGCTGTACTTGGCACTGTGCCAAAAGCTACTTGCTACCACACAGGACTCTACATGGAGGATAAAAGGCTCCCCATTTCCCACTGCCATAGGGATTTTAGTGAGGTGTTTTCTCTTGAAGCATTGAGGTGATGTTCAAACACATTTGGTGCTAATATCACCAAGTGTGTCTGCAATAAATATGTCTTCCATTTAGTGGTATAACTTGTCCAAATGGCCTTAGGTGTGACATTCTTCAACTTTAGCCTGCTTGGTTTTTCTAAAGGTAATGTAAAAAACCTGAAGGACAACAATATTTGTCACCAAGTGGAAGTTTTTAGGAAGAATTCTCAGCGTCTATGTTTTTTTTCATGGCTATTTTCATGTCTATTTCTACAACTCAAAATAGGAGGAGCTGCAGCAAACTTTTCATGGAAGCAAATCCTATTCAAGATCACTAAACCAACTGCCAAAAGCTTTAGCCCAAGTTTGTGTACTCTGGAGTTGATTTTTTAAAAAGTAAAAATGCCAGAGCCAATATATAGCTCAGAGCAGACAGAGGGTCTATCATATTCTTATTTTATGATTCTGTTGCCAGAGGGAACCTTTTATCATAACTGTGCTGTCATTGTTGCATTCATTAAAGAAGAAAAAAGGAGGGAAATTATATTTCTCAGGCAGTGCTTCATTTCTGATGATTGATCCTACACACTCTGGGAGCTCGGAGTCAGGCAGGGACATGAAAACCTCGGAGCTGCCCGTGGCACTGAGTGGCCTCAGCAGCACAAAGGTGATGCTCCCCACTTAGCCTCTGCATGTGTTTGAATGGTAAAGCTGGGTGGTGGGTCTGGGCTGCTCCCTGATGGGATTTTAGACTGGAAATAGGCAGCAACAGGAGTGGAGCCCGGCTCACTGCCCAGAGCTCATGCCCAGAGTGTGCCTGTGGATGCTGAGCAGCCAGAACCCAGCAGCTGTGAGTCCGTGTGAGCCTGGGGGGGTGGTGAGACAGAAAATACAATGTCTTTTTCTCTGAATGAAAACCCTTTTTCTTCCTCAGATGGACTGTGTGAAGAGAGGAGTTGCTCGCCTGAGCAACAAATTGCTTAGTGGTTGTTTTTGTCCCAGTGAAAGAGACAATATTTAGGATTTTTTAAACTGAGCACCTCCTCACCTGTGTCTGCTGTTGCCTGCTTTGGGCATCTCTGGCTGGGCCATCAGGAGCTGCAGCACACCTTTCAGGCTGGATCATGCTGGCATTTACAGGAGATAAGGGGGATTTAAGGTAAAATCACAACACAAGTGAAGCATCCAGGCTGTGTGGAAGTCCCCATCAGATGACACACGGTTTCCAAAGGAATGCAGGATACATTCCTTGCACCTTCTGGGACAGTGATTGAGAGCAGACTGAGTGTGCTCCTCCTTCAAAGTGCTGGCTCCCACAGGGGCTGGAGGGCTCGGGAAGCCTGGGAACACATGAGGATGGCAGGATGGGCACATGGGCACTGGAGCACTAAGACATTCTTTGGGAGGGGAAGTTTTATAGCAAGAGGAAAGATGATTTTTTTAAGCTGGAAAGATGACTGAAGAATTTCAGAAATGTTTCATCTAAGTGTTGAGCTCCCAAGAAGCTGCAGCCAGCCTCCTGCCCACTGTGTGTGTGCACTTACACTCTACAGGCATCAGACAGCTAGGAAGAAATGTGGGTGGAAAAATCTTGTGGAGTATATAGGCTTTTACTAAAACAAACTCTTTCTGGGGTAATCTCAAATAATTTCTGTGTCCTTAGGATGATCAGGAACCAGCTTTTTATGCATTGCTAGATATTTGGAGCACAGTATTACTACTTCCTGCAGCTGAGGCCAAACTTTAAAAAAAGTTTAGATATCTCATTCTCCCTAAAACCAGTACTTGCTAATTAGCAGGTATTTATCTTCACACACATATACATAATATGCATATTTCTGATGCCCTGGACAACCAGATGCCTTGTCTCCAGACATTGTTTAGAAAATAGAGGAGTTGAGGAGGTACCTGCCTGCAGATCAATTAGCATCTCAAATTAGCATTATTGGGTACCAGTTGTTCTAGGCCCAGGCACAGCTGGACTTTTCCTTGTGGAAGTTTGACCCTGCAGTAAGGTGAGTAGGTGACCTGTCTCTGCCCTCACCCTCTTCAGATCTAACCTTTAAAGAGTAGAAGATGCATTTCTGGGATTGGGGAAATTTAGAGTGTTTTTTTCTCTGGAAATTGTTGTGGCGGTTAAGGGGAAAAAGCATCAGAATTAGGATGAAACTAATGCAAACATCACCTTCAAAAATGTGTATTTTCATGATGTAAAGAAGAAAGATCTAAACTTCCACTTTTTTTTCTTTTTTTTTTCTTCATTGCACATTTCAGATCAAATCCAGCACTGGTCTTATCTTTGGAAGTTCCTACATCTTTTAAACCTGAGACTTCAGTGTTTTTCCAGCGAGGTAAGCTGCTTTTTCTGTGCTAGGAAAGGGGATGGATGATGAAAATAGCCAGATTTCCTCCTTTCCTTCAGAGTGATGTAGATAAATCTGCTGCACGACCAGCATATCCAGAGGATATGGGTAGATGCAAGAAAGAGCTGATTCCCCTCCTGTGTTTTGTATCTGAGCCACCACTTTGGACTCTCAGAGAAGAACTGGGGAGTGTGGGGTTTTGGAAAGAGGAACAAAGGAGACAATTCTGTCTCAGCTGTTAGGGAGTGGCAGGATGTTCAGAAGCTGCTTGCTGGGCACTTTGGCTGATCCACTGAGCAGCTTTCCCTGAGCCACTGAGATTTGTGTGTGCACAGCTCAGGGGGCTGTGTTTGCCAGCTGACCCCACAGAGTGGTGGGCATGGCTGCTCTGAGCTCTTACGGTTGCTTGCCAGGGTAGAGTCTTTTCCTGTTGCTTGTCAGCAAACCCTGGCACTGCAGATGGATGGCCTGGCCCAAGAGCACAGTAAGGACCATGTGGGACTGCCCATGTGATCCAGAGCTGCTGCACGGGGATGGAGCAACTGTTCTCTGTGATTTCTTTCCTGCTGACGTTGTGCTCTGCAAATTCTGAGATGTAAAAAAAATATGTGGGGAAGATTTAGGGTCAATTAAAGGACTGTGTTAAATCCATGGACCTATTTCCCAGTAACAGCAGCAATACAGGACAGCAGGGCTGGATCCTTGTATGTGTGCATCTGCATATTTCCATCAAAGGCAGACATGTCATTTTAAGCTTGAGCGGGTTTTTGCCTAAAGATCCTGTAAACCATCTCTTCTCAGAGTGATTTTTTTGGTTTTTTTTCTGTTGAAAGTTGGTTTGCTTCTAAAGATGGTTATGCTTTTGGCAGCTGGAAAGAATTTGGGGTAATTGCCTACCCTTACTGATTTTATGGACAAAGCCTAAAACAGAACAGTGATGTGGGGCACAGATTTGGTCTCTGTTTCAGAAAGGTCATGTTTTTTGTTGGGGGGTACAGCCCTGGAGGAAATACACAGATACACAGAAACACATGAAATGCCACCAAAACAGTGTCCCCTCAGCAACCTCCCAGAGCACAGTCCTGCTGGTGAGGCATCCTGAGAGCTCACCATGCTTCAGCCTGATGCTGAAATGCAAGTGGTGTTGTCCTAAAGCCAACCCAATAAACAAAGACTTTGTCTATAATATTTCAATGGGCTGGCACTGCCTGTGGTCATGCCAGGCTGTAGCCAGGGCTGGTGTGTGTCTCATGGCTCTGACTGAGTGTCCTAAGCTGACTGTCATGACAGTCAGGTCTTGCATCTTTATGAAGCATTAAATAGCCATCATACATATCACTGGGGAAGAGCAAGAGAGCGTTGTGTCTTCTAATCCAGATGGTACTAAAAACCAGGATTTCTTACAAGGTTACTGGATAATCTTCTTCTTATAGAGAGACCCCTTTCATCTTTATTTTCAGAGCAGTAGATGGCCAGGGACAGGAAGGACCATACTGTGCCCTTAAAAAAAAAAAAAAAGGCAAATGATAGGTCTGTGATTTCCATCCTATGAATATCACTTATTGTCAAGGTGGGAGTTTGGAGTCAGAGAGCAGTGTAGGCAGCAAGGTTCTAGCCAGCCTGCTTGAACTTCAGTCCCTCTGAGCCAAGAAATACTCCAATTATTTCATGCAACATGTGGCCCTTTGATTCTGGCAAGCAGAAGCAGAGAGAAAGTTGCTACGCAACCAGGCAAGCAGCTGCTGAGCCAAGGAGTCCAAGAACTGGGAACTTTTACAAACACAAATTGTCTTGAAAAATACAAAGGGGCAGAATTTTATGGTTGCTTCCAATTTTTATGTTAGTCATCATCTTCCTTCTGTATTTATTTAGTCAGTGTTGGTCAAGGGTCATAGTTGTCTCACGTGCAGGCTGGCAGCCTGCTTTGGGAGCTGTAAAACTATGGGAATTTAGCTTTGGTGACAGTGACATTCTGTCCATGCAGCTGACAAGGGACTTGAATTATTTTAGTCTAGGCTTGCACTGAGCCCAGAGCACTCCCCCTGTGAGTGCAGTGCTGGCTGGAGCACTGGCTCCTGGTGCCAGGTCACCAGGAGCTTGTGCCCAAGGCCACGGCTGGCAGGGAGGAGCTGTGCAGAGGGACATCCCTCACTGCCTTTGTTCCTAAACCAAAATCCGCTGCAGGGTCCCTGCAGGGACCATCACCCTGGAGTGAGTGTTTGTTCAGATGAATGGCTGAATTTTTCTCATGTTTTCTGCAATAATAAATGCGGCTGTCTTCTCAAAGACTGGGCAACCAGCAAACTGGTGCTACTGCTCTGCTCAGATGTAGTTGTAGTGCTAGCAGACAGGCCTGGCTGGTGTTAGCTTTTTATTAAATAAATAACTGAATAAATGATAGTGAAGAACAAGTTCCCTTTTCTTCCCTCAAATATACACAATGAACTAGCAAAGGTTGCTGACAATCTTTTTAGTGGAGTTAAAACTGAATTACAACTGGGCACAAAACATGAGCTCTGGCTACCACTCAGGCTATTTACCTACTTAATAAATTCTGAGAGAAGTGTGCATGCAGGGCTGTAAACAAATCCTTTATAACTATCCTTTCCCATACAGACACTGTTTAGACACTCTGACTTGGAAATAATATATTGGAATAATCACTTCTCCCCCTGCACCACAGCCTAATTCATTGCATGGCAGACAGGGGCATCAGGCGAAGTCCCTGCAGAGGAAGATCGATGGTTAAAGAACTGCCAAGTACAGCCACAAATCCTTCATCAAATTACAGCCAGGGTGTTCAGGCTGCTTCCTCTGGCTCTTATTGATAAAATCCAGACAGCAAATTATCATATCAAAGTACAAATTCAAAGCAGCAGAGCGATAATCATCTCCAATTCATGGTGGAAAAGCAACTAATGAGAGATTTGATGAACTACAAATACAGGAGATAACGAAATAATTATGAAATGGCAAACTGATGGAGACTTTTAGGAAGAAGGATAAGGGGAATTTTTTAAAAGGTGCTTTTTAAAAGGAAAACATGTGTCAACAGTCCATCTTTGACCAGATACATCAAGGAAATTATACCAAAGCATGGTGGGAAATGTTCAAGGCCAGGTTGGAGGGAGCTCTGAGCAATCTGGTATAGTGGAAGGTGTCCTTGCCCATATCAGGGGAGTTGGAACTAGATGATTTTTAAGGTACTTCTAACCCAGATAATTTTATGAGTCTATGTCCACTTGGTGCTTTTCTTTGTTCTGCATGTTTCTTTAATTTTATTCCACAAAGAGATCATTGTGGTTTTTTAATAGTAACACTCATTTTCCTGTTGCAGTAATTAAGAGTCTAATTTGTCTGTTGATGGTTTCGGATGCTCACTGTGAATGGATAATGGTACAGGCACCCGGGAAGCCTTTCAGTCCAAAAGGCTCTTAAAATTATCTGTTATAAGATGTTCAATCAAAAAGGAGATGAAGGGGAAAATCACGGAGGTTTTTGCCTGTGAAGCTTCACAGTGTGGGCCTGGAGCTGGGAATGACGAGTGGAGTGATGAGGCAGTGGGTTTGGGTTTACTGGTGGCGGGTGCATGCAGAGATCTGCCGAAAGTGTCCGAAAGGGAGTGAGATACAAGGTTGACTTTTTGAGGTAAGATTGTATCAGATGGGAGATGCAGCGCTGGTGAAATTTTTAAACAGCTCAATATACAAGAAAATTGCACGTTACAGATATCACTCAGCCGGAATCTGTGAAATGAAGCCGTGCCCTGACCCCGGAGAGGGGAGGTGGAGGCTGTGCTCAGGTCCTGCTCGAGGGGTCCCCTGGCTGCAGCTGAGGCTGAAGCAGCTCGGGGAGCTTTGGAAAGGAGGGCTCGGGCTGTGCAGGGCAGCACTCTGCCTGCAGTGAGCAGGAGGCACCAGGAGCTGCCTGCGCGGCTGAGAATTGGGTTTGGGCAGAAACGCAGCAGCTGGGGAGCAGCAGAAGGCAGGTGGGAGCCGAGTTGTGCTGTGGGGATGAATCCCTCGCAGTCGGGCTGCAGGATGAGGAATCCCTCACTCACTCTCTGGCCTTGTGCCGGATGACAGCTCGGGACAACAGCCCCTGTCCCTGGGGAGGGTGAAGTGCAGTTCCACTGCCTGCGGAGCCAGCGTTGTGTGCTGGTGAGCGCAGCTTTGGCGGCTGATCTCGGGAGACTCCTCTGGCCTCTTTCCAAACGCTGTAAGGTGCTGGGAGTCTTTGCTCCAAAGAGCTTGCAGTCAGAATCAAGACAGAGGCAGTTCAAAAGAAACAAGGACGAGATAATTTTTTTTTTTTTAGTTCCAGATGCCATTAATTGTAAATAATGATTTTCCTGACCTTGGCATTACTCCCAGGAAGTCACACCGGGCTCAAGAATGCAACATGATGACGCATGACTTGAAAATATTGTGTCAAACCCCACCTGGTTCCTGTTAGCTGAAGGTCTTGTTGACATCGCTCATTTGTTCTTCACTCCGTTGAAAACTCATGGACTCATTGAAGGATTTAGCTCGATGGAACCGCTTGCCAAACCCTAACAGTTTTGAAAGGTTTAACAAATTACTAATTAAAGGAGGAGAAAAAACAGAGCTCAGAAAAGTCGGCAAACACGTGCATTTTTTCCCCCCAACCTTTTGTAAATTAAGTAATTTTAAATGATTGATAAAAATGGTTTACTTTTTTTTTTAATTTTATTTTTTTTTTCCAGTGTGGGATGTTTATGGAAAATATTTAGATAGGCATACCCAAATACTGACAATGCCCCTTGTCTCTTCCTTGAGGACCTCATCATAGCTTGTGCAGGTAGGATTTCTCTGAAACCTGCAAGTGAATCACACCAACCTCTTTTTTGAACCACAGCTTTATGGGGGTGCCCTCTGAAAGCCCAGCTAACAGCAGTAGAATGTTCATGAAGTACTGAATATCCATATTGGGTTTTTTTTGAGGAGTATGCATGGAATATCTTTTCATACCTCTTAGACAAATATAGAGAAGTATTTCATCTGCTGTCATCCCTCTTAGCCTCCTGCAGATCATCTGGCCCATCAGCTTTGTTTGCTATTGCTGCAAAACTGGGGTTTAACTTTGTGAATGAACTTTGAGGTGAGCTGAGGGAAGATAGCCAAGTGGAGGACATCACCTCACAGATTTTTGTGCTGCTTTCCCCCCTTTTAAAAGTGGTATAATTTTCTTAAATAATAGTGGGATCATGTTTACTCTTATTTCCTTTCTCTGTGGGGAGACAGTTTGGACTTATTTAACATTTTGTGTCTTGGCGGGGGGGGGGGGGAAAGTCATGCACATGTGGGTATTTGTGCCTACATATCTGCCTTTCTGTCACAGATTGCTATGGTTGCTACATACTCCTGATGGAGAAAGCAGAGTTAAAATGCAGTTTGAAGGGATACAGGAAGATGGAGAGCTTGGTGGTAATAACTAGCATCTCTTGAGGAGTGACTCCATGTTCCTGAGCTGACCCCCAGGGTATACAGAACACACTTTGCTAGAAATCCTCTGAGTCAAGCTTCTCTCCTCTGGTCATGCAAATGAACTTTGATCGTGAAACAGTTGTGGTTTTCAAGTTTGATGAATCTAATGAACCTCCACTCCTTCAAATTTGTATTGAACATTTTCTCCATGTAACCAGTGAGTAAGAGGAACATCCTTAAAGTATCCTCCCTCATCTTGTTTCTTGATAAGATGCATAAATATTGCCAAATTACTTTTCCGAGAGAAAATACAATACTCTGGTTTTCAATGAGCAGTTGTGAAATAAACTGCTTCCTCCATTCTTTAAAAATACCAGTTGTAGCTAATCAAGTAAGAAATATGGGGAGGACCACAGAGTTCTTTCTGAGGCCTGAAGAGATTGTGCTGTGGCTCAAAAACTCAGTAAAATCAAACCCAATCCCAAATGGTGACAGCTGAATGGAATGGCAGGGATTGTTCTGAAAGTCTGAAGTTCTACAGGAATTGATGTTTCTGAGTTATCCAAGATCCCCTATTTGTAAGCAAAATAACAAAATGGAGAAAATGCCTAGAGTACTGTCATTAGAAAACAAAAGAGAACTTTGCCAAGATGTAACTCAGGCAATTAAGCAGGGAAAGCATTCCTGCCTTAATCTTGCTTTGTGTTTGTTGGTTTTGAGCTAGAATTAGAACCTGTAGATTTATGCCCTGTATATGAAATAAATTTTAAAAACCCTGTTAGAAGAGAGATTCTTTTTGCATAAAAAGTGATATTTGGCAGAGACGATAGTGCACTAGATTTGACTTTCAAATAGTCTCACAAATCACAGCAACTTCTTGATGAACCAATTTTACTATTTTGAATCCCAAAGAAAAGCATCCCCAGGTGATACAAACTGAATCCTTGACCTGAACAGCTACAGCTGAAGCCCTGTTTGTAAAATTTACTGACTTTCCACAGGTGCTTCACACCCAGGGGAGGGTATCTGAATCTGCTGGATAAGGCAGAATCTGTCCATGAAAGAAAGGGCTGGGTGACAAAGAGGAAGAGTGTTGCTGGTGCTGCTGTGCAGCTCTCCTGGTTCAGCACTGGGAAGTTTCCCTGGAACTGTTTTCTGTACCGAGGGAGCCACGGGCAGTAATTATCTGCCATTAAGAGAGGGTATCAGAAAAGCTGGATACTGCCCTGAGTGCCTCTGATGCCTCTGCTCACTCCCAAACCATGGTGCTTGTCAGGGCTTAGCAGAGACCTGGGCTGAAAGAAATCTGAGCTGGTGAATGACCACCAACATCTGAACTTCTGCAGCTTCATGTAAAGGTACCAAAAACCAGTGTGGATGTGTGGGTCACAAAAGAGCTCTGTTTCTAAAGACACTTTTCAGAAGAACCTAATTTTAAGGCAACACTAGCCCTGCAAATAAGTTATTACACTTATTTATAAGATGCTCATGAATAATTTATACTACATTAACTTGTAAATGTGATAGCTTTTGAAACCATTAGGCTCCAGTAGCTTGCTTTGTAAGTCCATGGGCTGGATCTCATTATTAAAAGCTAATTAGCTCATTCAACTGGAACACATTCTGTCAAATAGCTATGCCAGTACTCTCTTTTTATTACAGCAGATTATATTGATTCTAAAAATATTCCAGAAATGGCATAATGGAAATATTTAATGATAAAGATATAACATTCTATACAAGTAGATAATTTCATTACAACTTTAGAAAGTTTTGTGAGGCTGGGTAAATGAGTTTTTAGGATTATGATTATTTTTATGAATATAGAGTATTAGAAATCTCTGATATGTACATAATTTTTTTTAAACATTAAAGACTATAGCTTATACATGGGAGGGATGTTCTCAAAGTGTTCATTTAGATGTGTGAAAAGCTTGGATTTTTGTTTAAAAAGTGATGCTGCTAAAGTTAGATTTCTAAGCCGTGTTTGGTGCTAGAAAGGATGCAGACACAAATGTGAGCAACGTGCCCACAATAGCAGACTCAAAGAGTGGGACAATGCTTGAGGTTGCACTTGTCCCAGTCACAGGGAAGTAATGTAGCCATCAGGCAGTGGCAATTTTATTTTATTTTCCATGAAAAGTGTAATTTATTTGCTGTTGAATTTTAATATAAAGGAAACACTGCATTTTCATTCTCCACTGCTCTTCCTATGGGTGTCATTCCAGCCACTGTGAAGAGAAATTCGAGGAGGAGAGGAGAAATAGGCACAGAATGAGCATTTCCCTCCTCCAGCACTGGACCAGGAGTCACAGCCAGCTCAGCTCCACAATTGCCAAACCCAGGTGTCAGAAACAGCCCAAGAACCACCTGGGCAGTACCATGGGGAAGTTTATGTTTGCACAAATGATTTGTTTCTCAGTGCTCCTGATGAAAATAACCACAGTGTACCTGTCCAGCACAATATCAGAGGAGATGTTCTGTCGAAAATGTCTTTTTTCAGGATAAAGCAAAACATCATTTAGATCCCTTTCTGCTAAAACCCTGGCTTTGGGAGAAGAACCTCTGTAGGAAAAACAATTGCCAGTGGGTATCAAATACAAAAAAACAACTGGTTTGATAGCAATTATCTGTCATTTGATTTGTAAAGTATTTACAATATAAATTATCCAAACATTTCCCCCCCAAATATTTTGGGTTTATATTTGTTTTTCCTTCAAATTTAAACATTTTTAAACTTCACTACTTTAAAATCCCTATTACCAGCTTTTAAAGGGATTAGAGTAAATGGCTTTTATTCTGCAGTGACAATGCAATTGCTTTCAAATACATCTTCTTGGATTTCCTGTTCAGAGGGGGGAAAAAAAGGAGGAATTTAAATAATTCATAGCAAAGCTACAATGTCTGCTTCTGCCCTGATGAATGTTTCCCTTTAGGAAAGGCAGTTCTCTTATTAATATAACATCTGGCTTTCATCTTGAATAAATACAGCAACTCAAAAGCAGGAGAAAAAAGAGTAGAAAAATGTGAATTTTCTGGCATATCAAGCAGCCAAAAGCCCTAATTAACAGAAGTAATACCTCACAAGCAATACTGCTTCAGAAACTGCCATAGGTGAATCTTCTGGGACAAGGTGTTTCAGAGGGTGCACTTTGTCACCCGGAGAGTTGAGAGGAGAGGGATGGCAGGAGGAGCAGCAGATTTGGGATTTGTGGCTCTGCATGTCCCAACAGCTGCTGCTGAAGGGCCCTGCAGGAGCCTTACCTGTAGGAAATGCAGCAGGAAAGCTGTGCAGTCCCTGCAGGAAATGCAGCAGGAAAGCTGTGCAGTCCCATTGGCAGCTCTGGGCCATTGGCACTTGCAGCTGCCCTTGGTTGCTCTCTGCCCTTGTCAGACAGCGTGTCCTACTCCTGCAGGACCCATCTCAAGGGCCTTTTGCCTTCTAAAATGCAGTTTTGAGAACTAGACTTGGTGTTTAGAGAGAAATTAAATAAGTTATTTGATAATTTTAGACTTTAATCAATGAAATAAAAGAAAAAAAATGAGAAAAAGACAAATAAAACCTAGGAAAATAAATCCTCCAGAAAACCAGTGAGGAGAGCAGGGATTTGAAAGATGTCCCAGAGTCATTTTGTTTCCCGGGCTGCAGAGTGGACATATGCCCATGCTCCCGATGGAGATATGGACCCAAATCAGCAGCTGCCCGGAGCAGGGGCTCTCTGGATTGAACCCAGTTAGTATTTCTTGCCTCTCTCCTTTTCTGTGCATTGATCTGCTCTTGTCCACCAGTGAGCAGACAGACCAGGCTGGCCAGAGCAATGCAGCTGGGTTTTCCTGTTATCCCTTCTGGGAGTGAGTGCTCTGGAGGTGCCACAATGGGGCAGGGACCCCAGCTCTGCTGGGATGGCAGCTGCAGCATGGGGCTGAGAGCACAGGGTCCTCCTCAGCTCCTGGGAGGTTCCTGAGCAGAGTTTCTTGCAGCTTAGAAGGTCATTGTGTTCACTGCAGCTGCTGACTGGAAGCTGAGCCCAGCCTGCACAGGAGTGGTTGGCAGGAGGGCAGTTGAATATAAATGCCTTTTTATTTCTGTTCCATTTGAACTACTATGTAGCACTTTGAACTGAAAGCTCTCATAATTTAGAAGTTTTAAATCTAATGTTATAAATTTGAGAGGCTGCTAATCTCATGTTTAACTTTCATGAAGACTTATCTATTGATTTTTTTGGTTTTTTTTTTGGTTTTTTTTTTTGTTTGTTTGTTTTTTTTTAATAGAAAATCCTTTTGGCCTTGCACTGTACGGGCAAAGTCCTGGGAAATCAAACCAAGAGCTGTATCTGTCTCAGGGTCTTGTATCTTCTCCCTTTATTAGGTCTGCTCCTGCCACCCTTAAAAACTCTGCAGCTTCACAGCATGCCCCTATAAGGTAAAATTCAATTCCTCCGTTCCGTAGAAGGAAAAACTGATGCACAGAGCAGATAAATTACCTGCCCAAGGTCAGAGTGTGTCTGAGGGAGCACTGATGAAACCATTTCTATCCCATTTTGATAAGCCTGAAAGTAGCTCAGGGAGCACTGGAATGGAATATCTGTAGCAGTGGGAAAATATCTTTTTACCCCTTTTTCATGTGTACCTTTAATTTTTTACAACAAACCTTTACATAAGCCTTAGTGGTAAATTTTAGCTACTAGTGGGTAAGCATGAAAGAACATAGGGAGCAGGCAAAATGTTGCAAATACATTTGCAAAAATGCAATGTCTTTTATCCTGCAAGACCACAGGGTCCAAGCCTGCTCCAGGCTGCCATAGAGAATTCCTACTCACACAGATTGGTGTCTTTCAGCAGTTTCTGAGGTGAGTGACACCAGGAGGGTACAGTCAAGCTGTCTCATGACGGCCTGTGTCCATTAACTGAAAATGAAGACCTCACATGTCAAGATCTTCTGTTTCAAGAAACTCTTAGTTGTTGACTTTTGCTTGACAAGTACAATACTGTTAATGAAAAGAGAGGACTCACTTTGTCACTATGCGAAAATACAGAGAAGGATTTCTGTTGTGGATTAGACCTGTTTCCTCCTGTGAAAAAACAGTATTTTATCTCTTGTGACTCTTCTCTTCCTAAACATATAAACATCGCTTGCTCAGGAAAGTGACAGCAAAATGAAAGGAGACATTTCAGTCATCCTCACCCACATGTCAAGGCAGTGGAATTTTCATTGCATTCTTTTATTCCCCAAGCACCTGATTTCTTGTGGTTTCACCTCTGGCCCCTGAGAGCCAGGCAAGTCACTCACTCACCTGCATCTTCACTTTCCTTCCCTGTCAGCTCTCAAAGTAACATAGTGGGCTGGTTCTTGCACTTGAGTGCGTTTTGCTGATAATTCTCATCTGGTGATATGTTTTAGAGCACTAGATTGCTACAAAGAACTCTTGGTGAAATATGTTTAAAACAGTGATTATTTGAAAACTCTGTAGAGAAGGAAGTTAGCTTATCAGAGATTCACAACTCCTGTGAGAGCATATCCCAGGTCCCCCCAGCACTGGGGGGATGCTGTCACCGAGCCCACACAGAACATGGTGAGGTGCTCAATGTGCTGGAATGCTGCTGAATCCTTAGGTGGGACCACAAAAACACAGACACTCTCAGGAGTAATTGTAGCTCTGGAGATCTCGTGCAATTAGGAGGAAAATGCATTTCTGGACTCAGATACTGATACTCTGAGGTTTACTTTTTCATCTTGAAAGGCAAAAAGACCACGGCAGTGGTTTTAACTGGAACACGTTCAAGTTGATTGTTCCCACTGTCCCTGTGTGTCTGCAGGAAATTACAGCCGGGAAAGAGCCAAGCTGTGATAACTCCATCACTGCAAGGGTTTGTCTCTTGCTGCCTCTAGCCCTGCATTCTGATGTGTTTGTGTTAACCTCCTCTCCCCCTCCCAGTTTCAGTGCTGGCCCCGGGGCCGGGAGCAGCAGCGCTGTCCCTGTGGTATCAAATGGCCCCGATGATGATGGGGAAAGCAGCAGCAGGAGATGTGAGGAATTTTTCCTAGTCACGGGACTTTCTCAGCAGCATGTATTATTCAGTCTTTCCACTTGTAATCATCACAGAGTGAGTCTTTCCTTGCAAGAAAGAGAGGCACAGTCCTGCTGACATTGAACGTTCTGGCAGAGGGCTGCAGACATCAGTGGGGAAAAGACTATTTTAGTGTTTTGTCTCTTAAGTGAAACCTCAAAATGAATTATTCTCTCCTTGTGTATAATTGTCTCAGTAATATGAAAACATTGATTTCTGTCACCAACAGGATAATTATTCCCTTTGACAGGGAGAGAAGCAAGTTCACAGTCTGTAGAGGTACCATTCTTTTTGGGAAAAGGAAGTCTCAAAGGTGCTTTTCTAAGTGATTAGAGGAACTCCTTGGTAGCCCAACTGCACTCAGGTGTCACTCACTTAGGGGCAGCCCCACTACGGTGGTCATTAAAAAACAACTCAGCATGAGGCTGGGTTAAAACTCATCTTTGTGAAAGACTGCATTATTTTAAAAAGCCCTCAAATCCAGTATCATTCTTGAAATCATTTACCTAATGGGCTTTGTGATTTTTAATTATTATTCTTTTTTGACTGTTTAATTTACTATACATAAATATGGAGATGATCTCTTTTGTTAGGCTTCTTTGCTGCAGTAGTGGAAATCAGCTTGTATAATTGCCTTTTGCTTGGCTACTTGCTCTGTTTTCACATAAAAACTGTTATAAGAAACTTATTGTAAAGCCACATTGCAATAGTTTTTATATTATTGCCAAATTAATTATGACACTATTAGTGGTCTCTTGATCTTTGCAAAAACAGAAGAGAATGTTTTTCCTTTCATAAGAGAATGTTTCAGCCTTCTGAGGATGGAGCAAATTCAAGAGCTGAACATTTTCAAATGAAGATCATCTGAAGATCCAAATCCCCATGGCAGTGAATGGCTGCAGCCATGGGCCATGGGACCAGCACTGTCTCAACTGTTTTCTCCAGCTCTGGAGGCATCCTGAGTATAAATTCTCTTGCTCTTGCTTTGCTCATGGCTTGGAATATCATATAATCACTACCAGGGCTTGTGCCTACACTGGAACTCATTTTGTCTCAGGTATCTTTAAATGGGAGTGAAAATTATATTGGTGGAACCCATCAATGCAATGGAACAGTTTTACTGAACAGGCAGACATTTAGTATTTTCCCAAATCTACTTAATAAGAATCTCTTGTATAACATGGTCTACCTCTGCCATTTATTAAAATCTGTGATTTGGGGGGAAGAAAAAAAAGGCAGTATGTTTGAGCCTCAAAGGGTTTCAGCAGAGTTCAGTTTGTTTAAATTGTCAAATGTTTATTAATTTCTTCAAGAAGGAAATCCTTATGCTTTGTTGCAGAAGGATATTTTATTAAGTTCAGACAAACTGAACTGGCTTTCAGCAAATAGCATTTGGCTCTTGAACCAGGAGGAAATAGCTTGGTATGGTGTCATCATATTACAGAAGTGATATTGTGGCTAGAGGTCAGTAATCCTGGTGTTTGTTCATTTGTATTGAATATATTGAATTTCTGATGCATTATCTGAGTTCCTGTCAGTGCTTTTCTCAATCAGAATTTCACTCTAGTCCAGAAGGAAATGCAATCAATGTGTGGTCTGTGCTCCTAGAAACAAAGGGCTTCTGAAAATGTTGATATCACCGTGGGTGGGTCCAGGACACTGGAGCTGCTCCAGGTGTGCTGAACACATGGCCAGCCCCTGCTGCCCTGGGACCCTGCTTTGAATCTCAGAAAGGCAGGCAGCTGCTGCTCACCCCAAAGGGGTGAGAGACACGACCTGGAGGGACTACAGATGTGTTCCTTCCTTTGGACAGCCACCCACGAGAGGCTGTTGCTCCCTGTGCTTAGAATTAGGCTATAAAACCCACAGACCTCCTGCCAGCTGCAATAGTTAATGTGCTGGTTAACTTTTACTTGCCTTAGGCTGCTGAATTTCTTGGTGCCTTCCCTGCATATCCCATTTTGCTGCTGCTTGCCTTAGAGCCTGGGTAGCTGCATGTGCAATATTCAATGGCTTCTCCAATTACTCCTTCCAGGCCAAGGGGAACATGGCTTGCACTTGCTTCCTGTAAAATAATGTCACTAGCTCGTCCCAGGAAGTGTTCCAGGGCAGGCTGGATGGGGCTCTGAGCAATCTGGGATGGTGGAAAGTGTCCCTGCCCATGGCAAAGGGGGTTGAAACTGGATGGTCTCTAAGCTCCCCTCCAACACAGGCCATTCTGTGAAATTCAAATTAAATGCTTATCTTCATAAAGAAAAAAACCCAAAATTGTTTCACCTCCTATGGTGGAAAGGTCCCTGTGTCACATCTCCCTGTGGATTTGCTGGCAGGGTGAGAGCATCTGCTTCTGCTTTCTGCTCCTGAACACTGGTGTATGATGAGACAGACTCAGCTGTGGTGTTTCCCTACATTTATGGTTATCCCTTTATTAGTGACAGAACAATCTCATGGGCAGGGGTGATGTGAGGGGAGGGAGGAGATGACAGAATAATTTTGGCTGGTTATGTTCTATTTTCTTGTATAAATATTAATTATTTCACCAAGAATTGCAACTGATTTATCCACAGTTACCCATAGTTTCTTAGATTTAATATTTGTTAAACCATATTAGCAAAAGCACAACTGAGAGAATCTCTGTAACAACTGACCAACAGAAAATTAATTAGGATTCTGAATCTCTACTGCTGGTATCTTAGGGTTCTTTGCTTCTCTAGATTAAATTACATTAAACTCTTTATTGAAGAGGGCAGGAATCTTGGTACTGGAATGAAGCCCACATCTGCACCTGGATTTTCCTATTAAAAGTGGATAGAATGAAAAGAATGTTAAATCTTTTTATCCAAGATTCAAGACACATTGGACAGGACATAGAAATGCTTTCTTTTTTAGTGTTTATAATTTTGAGTGTTTATCTACCATGGATTTACAGTGGGGTTTTTTCCTGTTTGTTTTGGAGTCTTTTGTGTGTTTTTTGATGCTTAGAACACATCCTTTATTACCAATTGCCTGTCTGGGATCCCAGGATGAATGTTTGTCTTGTATTTTTAATGAGGCTGAAGTTAACATGGGCGTGTTTGTTTAGCAGCAACATACCCAACTCCTTGCATGTCAAGGAGCCTTTGTTTTTGTCCCACCATCATCAGCTCTTTCAGCAGGATCAGGGAATAAAGCTGGTGGTTAACTTCTGATGTGGATGGAAAATGAAGCATTGAACCTGAATCTCCTCTCATTCATGTTGCTATAAAGTGTGAGTAACTCTCTCTAGGTCAGCTGAATTATGTCAGAAAGAGGAAATTTGGCCAATGTAATTCACAGTCTTGTACAAACAAGATATTTGAGTCTGGTCTGAGGATCAGCTCTTGATTTTTGAACATTTAGCAGTAAGTCTTCAAGGAGCTACAATGACAGAGTAATTAGAAAAAAACAAAATAAAAGAAAAAGAAAAAAAAAAGATCTCCAGATTCCAGAAAGTATCAGAGGGAACACTATCCTTTCTCTCTATTGAATAGCAAATTTCTTCCTAGGAAATTCAGTTTCTGAAAATAAATGAAGTGTTGTATTAAACCAATTGGCAGCACTGAATGGGAGCAGTGGTGTCTGTCCCTGTGTGCTTGTGTGACAGTCAGACCTTGTGGCTGGCTGCTTCAGAATCAGGATGGAGAGTTCAGAGATGGGGTGGCAATTTTGAGCTCTTTCACTGTAAGCCTCAGTAACTCACTCTGCTTTGATTTTCCACATAGGAAAATAGAGTTTGCCATCCCCTTCTTCCTGTCATTGTTCCTTAGGGACTGGTCAAGGACAGTGATGGTTCCACTGCTACCTAATCTGGCAGAACCCAGGGTAGGAACTACCAAGCCCTTGGCTTGCTTTGGCTTGGCTTTTGATCTCACCTGGGGCTTTGGAGCACTGCCCTGAACCTGATGAATTTAATGTGTTATACATAACTCAGCAGAGCCTGAGCACCCTCCAGCACTGGCCAGCAGCACTGGGGAGCCCCTTGGTGTGTGCCAGTGCACATTTCTGGGTGCTGTGTGCTTCTGAAACATGTTGTTTCTGTCACAGAAAGACCTTCAGTTTTTCTTTTAAAACCAGTGTTTCCAAGACATGCCTGTGTAGCGGTTTTGTGGTGGTTGCTAATATTTGGAGGTTACAGTGTTCGCCTGAGAGCTGTCTTCATTCTTCTGCAAAAGTAGCTGGATGAATGTCCTGCTTTCTCACTGCACAGCTATGTATTCCTCCATAAAACAGAAAGGGAAAGAGCCCTGGCAGCTCCGTATCTGCTGATGCTTTGCAGCTGCTGAAGGCTGTTCTTCAAGTGCTGCCACAGAATCTGGACAGCCTGGGAGATGTGGGCTGTGAGAATGGAGAGTTAAAACTGCTGCACTCCCATGGTGTTCAATAATGTCTCTTTTCTCTCTATATTTATGTCTTTGAAGCACAGCCCATGGATTTGTGTTGCTGTGCAGAGCGGTGTCAAGAAGCTGTGTGGTACTGAGGGCATTGAGTGACCCGCACAGCAGAGAGCAGGGACAGGGCCTCCAGCTGACTGCTGCCAAATATTAAGGGGAATAATAGATGAGTTTGCTGCACTTGAGGAAGTTTGTAGCCCCTTTTGTGTATAAAGGTTATGCAGAGGCTTTCACAACTTGTAAAATCACTTCAGCTCAAGCAGGCACAGATACGAGATGAAAGCCTCCAACGTGTTTATAGCCAAGGAACTCTTGGAGCTGGAGGAGGGAGCTCTGGGGTGCCAGTCCTTCACCTGGCAGCAGCCGCCACAGAGCCACCACGCTATGTGCCAGTGCTGACAGCATCCTCTGCAGGACTCCAGATGATTTTAAGAATGGTTTTACCATCAGAAAACACGGATGTTTTTGCATTGCTTTGGTGAGCTTTGCCTTCTCTTGGCGCAGGGCTTTTGCTCACAGTGCAGTGAAAAGGCTCGAGCAAGGACCCGTTGTTCTCAGCTGCTTCTGCCCTCTGCGTTGTACTCCCCACTGTTCATTGTGCTCCTCACAGAGGAGGGTTCTGGCTCATCCCTCTCCTGTCTGGGGACCTGCACACCCAGCACCCCAAGCACACCTCGATATTGACCCCATCCCCAGCAGGGACAGGGATGGGGTGTTGGACTCCAGATCCTGCTCCTGCCAGGAGCACAGAGACACACGCAGCTTTTGCCAGCGAAGCACAGAGACCGTGCAAGTGCTGATCACCTCGGGTAGGACAAGGGGGAATGGATTTCCACTGAAACAAGAGGAGGTTTAGATTAGATATTAGGAAATAACTCTTTACTGTGAGGGTGGTTACACAGGTTGCTCAGAGAAGCTGTGGCTGCCCCATCCCTGGGAATGGTCAAGGCCAGGCTAGAGGTGCTCTGAGCAGCCTGGTATAGAGTTAGGGGGGGCATGGAATTCATTGATCTTCACGGTCCTTTCCAACCCAAACCATCCTGTGATTCCATGATTCTGTGATCACATATTTGCCCTTGCTAACAGAGTAGGTGAAGTAACAAAAACATTTGAATTTGGGGCCACTTTACCATCTCCCTGAAAATAGTTCTCACAGGTGTGAATAACTCTGTAAGCACAAAGCAGTGGAAAGCCTGCATTAAGATTTAAACCACTCAGATTTCAACATCACAATGAATTAAAGCCAAAATAGCCATGCTTTGCATTTAATCAAAAAAAGTCTGTTTCAAGGAAAGCTTTGATTTTTTTTTTTTCTCTATGGCTTTTTCTGCATTTTGTTTAAATACACTCTGGCCATATTGTGCCTCTGCCTGCTACAGTCTGATGCTCTCTTTGGAAAGACTTTTGATGGTTTTGGAAGAATTTGTATATTTCTACTTCTAATTCTACAACTCAAAAAATATTTTAATTTCTGACTCAATTAGGTCTGGCTCTAACCCAAACTGAACATCTCTAGCCCTCAGGAATGACATTTAATTTTGAATGCATTTTTCCAGTCTTGGCAAGGTAAGAAAAATGAAGCTCTTAGTAAACATAGGTGTAATATTATTGTTTCCAAACAGCTTCTCAAGGACTGGCTTTTGTCTTGGACAACAAAAGCATTCCTGCTTCTAGGCATAGTAAAACCTTGCAGGAATAAAGCAAGAAATGCTATTTGCAGTGAACAGGAAGTCCCCAGACCCCATACAGAATATATGTGCATAATTTGCTGACATAATGAGAGTTTTTCAGGTTGGTCACTTTTCACACTCACACCAGTCCATCAAGGCATAGAAAGAGCAGAAAGACTCAATAAAAACAAAATGGGAAAAAAAAAGGAAAAATTAAAAAAGACTGAAAGGTGAAAAAAAAAATTTAAGGCAGAAATGAAACACTACATTCATGATCTTGGAATGCCCTTTTAACCCCTGTGCCTGGTTTGTTGGATACCTGCCCCAGAGTTACCTGCATTCATCACCAGTGGCATTTGGCTGGTCATGGGAATTCTGGCTTTTCCTCCATCACTGTACATAAAATAGACACTTTGCTTTGTCTCCTGATGCTCATTACCCGATTTGATGGGGTCATTTATGAATACTTTTCTCGTTTTTTCTTTTCTTTGGAGATAAAGTATAATGCTTGTCAATGTGGCAGCTAGAACAGTAAGCACACAATTATGCAATTTGATGTCTTTCAGTGACACCATTCTGAGGAATATAGCTACATAGCTCAGCCAGTGTTAGAGTCTGTGATAATTTAATGTTTAAATGACTTGTAGAATGAATAAACTGCTGAAGCCAGCTCAGGAAGGTTCCTTCCCAGCCTGCAGAACTCATCCTTCTCCTTGCTGGTGCTGCACCACTCTGGGTTAATATAAAAAATTTTCTCATGCTGAAAACAATGTTGTGTCAGCTCCCTGATGGGATGTGGTGCACGTTTCCTAAGTGTATGCCCAAAAAATTAGTTGATGGAGAGTTTTATTCTGGAAGAGTAGAGAACAAGCTGTTGAAATATTTTTAGATGCTTAAACAGGGAGATTCCCTGTGGGATTTTTGAGCCCTTCCTGGGATCTTTGATAACATGGTCCAACACCTTCAGAGGTCTGGTTGTGTTGTTTTCCCTGAGACTCAGAGAGCTCCTTGGGAGGAGCACAGAAATAATTTTTTATCACACTGGGAGTTTTCTGCTACCTGCCAGAAAAGCAAGTCTGTTTTGAGCAGAAGTCACTGCTGGATTGGAGGAACCTGAGATTGTTAGACAGGGAGAAGTTTGTGTCATTATTCAGTATTTTGCTGACAACATAAACCCAGAAACATGATTTCATGGGCTTAATTTCACACACTAGCCAATGCAAATAGTATAAAAAATGATACTGCAAACTTGTAGACGGGAGCCTGTGGGAATCCATGGGGCCCATATGGGCAGAAATCCTGGACAAAAGCTCTGCCAGGGAGAGGGAAGCCCACTGCAAACATGGATGCCTCTTTTCCCATGCGTAGCCATGTTTTCTGGCTACCACTGTCACCAAAAAGGTGAGAGGCACCTGGGGTGCTTAGCTAAAATGTGCTGAAGGCTACCACAAGGAACTGCAGTGGCACCAGTTCTTCCCTGGTGGCACAGATCACAGCCAGGGTGGGGTCCTGTTTGCCAGTGCCATTCCACCTGTTTCCCCATTCACCACCACCACAGCTTGTGCTGACAAGTCTTCCTCTCGTGGTGCTTCAGCACTTGTCAGTAAAGTGGCATTTCATTAATTCCACTCCTTTTCATAGCACTCTCCTCAGTGACACTGACATGCTCTAGAGCTACTGCAGAACTGTTTTAACTACATTACTTTAGGTAATTTACTCTGCTAATCATCTTCAGGTACTTTCTATTATTTAAATGTGTATGGTTTAATGGATGACAGCAGGCAATAAATTTTGCCTTGCTGCTGGTACCAAAACAGCCACCTAAGAATTCACTTTATCCTTCAGCTGCCATTAGAGTGCTGAAATGCACACAGAGAAATCAGATCACTGCAACTCAGCCTGTTGCCATAAAACATAACCTTTTCAATCAATTTCTCAGAAAATCACTATTAATTACCTGAAACAAGCAATATTTGTGAACATTGCATAGAAAATACAGTAAGATGTATCAAAATCTGGACATTTAATTTTAAAAAATTTATTATTTATTGTAAATATTACCAACCTAGTGAGAGCAAATGGGTTTACTTACTTGCATAATCCCAATGCCAATAGTCTCTGTCCCAGAGAGCAACCTTCTCTAAGTGAGCAGGATTAGTGCAGGGTGTTATTTTTCCTGTAGTCTCAGTGTGGTACCTTCAAACTTGATGGACCATGAAGAGAGACAGTGAGCCTTTGTATTACAACAGATCAGTGACACAAGCTGGGGAGTGTTAGTGATGGGCAGGGATTTAAGCATTCCCAGCTAGTGAGCAGGGTGAGTGCTGTGAGACAAAAATCTGTCTAGCTGTGTACATGACCACATGGCCAGTGTTTCTGGAGTTCAACTCTATGTAAAAACTATATTTCTAGAGCCTAAAATTCCTATTCAAATGGAGTCATTTTGGAAAAACTATATATATTTTTTAAATCAAAGAAGTTAAGAACAAAGACATGCAAATATGCAAGTCTGATAATGTATATGCATCCCTAGGTAGAACATCTTTTCTCTGCAAAGAGAAAAAAGAAGCTTTTAATTGGAGTAAAGCCTTCAAGAGGAATGTTTCTACATAAATGGGGGTGGAGATGAGGCTGTTGTATTCAGTTTACAACACTTTTCTAAATATGGATTGTGATAAAGACAGGAAACTGGCACTGGCATTATGAAGATTATTTGTTCCTTGCTGATGGCCATTAACACTGTCAGCAATTTACATACAGAAAAAAGATCAACTGCCTCCCCTGCTGAGATTACAACCTGAATCCATCACTGGCAGCACACCTCAGAAACCTCACAGTAAATTCAACACCACAGTAGACAAACTTTCAAGGAGTTAAGAGCTTTAGTTAGGATTTTATCTGCAGCACGTGACAGCCTTTTTAACAAGATCAGGTGCCTCTTAGTGTAAACAAACAGACTTGAATCCAGATTATTAGAGGCAACACCTCAGACACAGCCTCCAAGTGGACTTGCTTTTCCTCCTGCAGACAGCTCAAACCAGATAAAGGAATAAAACAACTCAAAAGAAAACAAAAATTACCAACAGCAGAATAAATCTAAGCAGGTCTTGTTTTCTCTTAATTAGTTGTACTTTCATGGCTGGAAATTACCTAGAATGGGATGGAAAATGCTGGGGGATGGGATGCAAAGACATATTTACCTTCTTTCTCCTGGGACAGTGGCTCCATGAAGGCTTTCACTGCCCTTCTGGGAAGGAGATGAGCATGTTGGCTGGGTGAGCAGCTGTGTCTGTGCAGCCTGGGGCTGTGGCAGGGGACACACAGCACCCACCCACCCTCCTGATGGGGGCTGGAGGAACGGGGTGCAGCCATGGATGGACACACCATGGATGGACCCTTCCACCCCACCTGTCCAAAGGTTCTTTGTTCTCTTAATCTACAGACTATGACTGGCCCAGCTCCTCACTCCCAGCTCGAGTTGTGCATGACAGACATGGACCATTATGCCCAGGTAAGGACTGCAGTCCTGTGTCCCTGCTGCAGCCAACAGTGCACAGGGTGTCCATGGTCTGCTCTTATTGCTTTGCTACTCTCACTTATGGCATTTCTACCACCTATTGCCCTTTTTATTTCCTGTATCTTCTTCAACTCAATTTCCATTTTTAATCCCCCTCAAGGAATGGCCTACTTAACCTATGGGTCACCTACTCTGTCTAGCATTTCTTTTGTACCATCATGACGTCCACACATAAAACCAACATCACCTGTGCATGCTTGTCTGTAAACTTGGAACGCCTTTTTTTTTGGGGGGGGGGGGGTGTGTGTATTATTTAGGTTGCATTATATATCACTGCTTAAAATTTTCCTTTTATTAGCAGGCTTTCATAAAGACAGGAAAATGTCTTTGGTACTCATCCATCCACTTTTCTAACACAGTGTTGGAGCTGCCTTTAAATAGTTATTTCAAAATAGGAATGAGCTCAGGAAAACTAATATTTTTTTCATCTCAGATCATCTTTTATTGTGGAAACCAGCTGGCCTTTGCAGCATCGTATCAGTTGTACCTTCATAAAACTCTGCAGCCTCTCTAGGGAGTTTTGAACGTGTAATCCATTTTTCATGGCATAATACAGATAATCAAAACAAATTAGGCACACAGATAATTTAAATTCTTATCGAAGATGTGACCTTATTTCTAAAAAAATCAAACCCAAACCAAATAGTCAGAATAACATCTTCAAACTTAGTAGAAAAAAGATAACTAAGCCTGGATTTCCCAAGAATTGCATGTCCCAGATGAGTAGCATTTTCTTGTCTTTAAGTTCAAGCACGCAAACTCTTTCTGAAATTTCTCTTGGCCCCTTCTCCCTGCCCCAGCAACGTTCTTGCCGTGCTCCTGGCTATGTTTAGAGTCAATTTTTGTCATTCCTGTTTTGAAGGGCTGTGTATGTAGTTATTGCAGCCTGCCCACAGCAGCATAGGATATAAAATGTATAGATGAGTTTGTGGCATTTTCCTCCTTATCTGTGCTGTGCTTTTGGTGGCTTCTGGTGGCAGTGCTGTGGATATTAAAAAGAATTGGCATGTGCCCAGCAGCTGCTGCTCTCCTGTGCAGCACATTAACAACTGTTTATTGTTGGCAAGCTCACAGGCAGTGGTGGTTTGGGAAATGCAATAAAAGAAACACTCTAACATACACAGTCTGTTGTTCCCTTGATTTCAAAGGGAGCTGGTAGCTCAGTTCAGCCATGCACAACTCTGCTCTACTTCCACATCACTCTTGAAAAAGCAAGACAAGTATCATGCCGGTGAGAGTGCATCTCTTTGGAGACAGCAAGAAGGGATGAAAGGCAGGACCTGACAGTTGCACAAGGCTGACAAGGCTGTTACACTGCCTTCAGCTGTGACTTTTCCAGGTGCAAGTATCTCTGAGGATTGATCAGCCCGGTGTGTGCAGGAAAAAAAGTGTGACATTCACTGTTGGCTAATTTATTTCTGGAAACTAATTAGAGAACATTTTTTAAGTATTCTGTAATATTATGATCAACTTCTAGTTAAGTAAAAGAGCTGAAGCAGTCTGGTGAAAGATGGAGTATGATTCTGCATTGCTTTTCTTCATCCCAAGTGAAGCATTGCTGGCTGTTGTTCACAAATCTATATTACTTCTAATGACATGGCAATTTTCACACTGGGGAAGAATAATTCAATAAGTTGCATACTAAGGACCCCACTTCTATAAGCATCCTGATCTCTTTTTTCCCCCAAAATTTCACATTTTGAAACACAGACGCCAGGTTTTGCTTTTAGTGGCTGCCTGAACTGGCATTCCTACAGCTCAGACTGGTTTTAGGACACATAGTATTACTCAGAATCTGCTGTACTTTCTAATAAACCGTCACTTGACTCAACTTCTTATTTAATATACACTTCACACACTGTAGAGCTTAAATTCACTTTCCTTTCCAAGTCTGTTTCAATGAGCAGAGAAATGAACAGTAACATTGTGTTGAATTTAGCTCAGCATTTTTCCTCAGGCTGGCTGTCTCTCTGACTTCTTCCAGAAAGGGCTGTACTTAAATATGGGAAGGCTCAGTGAGCTGGAAGAAAAGACTTAATATTTCTTAATATCAGCACATGGCAAGGGGGTCATTATTTTGTTTTTCCCCAGTCTCTTATATTCTCTGATGTAGTACAGAAATATGGCAGTTAATATACAGGTTTTTATCTCGGCTGAAAGCCTCTTAAAAATTACACTCTTATCTGTTACCCATCAGAGAGTGTCAAAGGCCAGATCCAAAGTAAGCAGATTTCTGGGGTTTGCCTTCTTCCTGTCCAGAAGTGATCCAGGGCTTGAGGACATGCCAGACAATATGTAAGTTTTCAAAATTATACTGTTTTTTATATATGCATACAGACAAATAAAATGCAAACATAATGCATAGTTGCTACATAAACAAGTATGAAAAATCCAGATATGAAAACATTTTGTTTTTTTCTTTTTCTGCTACAAATAAATGCAGTCTGGCAGTTCTTTTGAATATGTATTTATTTTTATCACTGTGCTGGAGAACACTTTTTATGTTTCCCCCACTATATATTTCTTTCATCCAATAGCAGCAGATTTTTTTTTTAAATTTGTCCAGCTATTGTCTGGTTCAGTAATACGACTCATCCCCCAAATCCTGGGATATGGAGTAAATCATCTGCAATCCACATTTACAGCCATTCATTCTCAATAACATAGTTCCAAGGAGAGCTAATCCTTTATATTTTTTTCAGGAGAAAGTGAGTGCTTTCCTTTGGAAATATCTTTACTGGTCATTGAGTGCCTTTCCTGTTCACTTTTGAAAGAACACAATTAAATATCTGATTAGATCTGTCAGCACACTCAAGAGAGCAGGAAGTCATGGCTGGGCAGAAATACCTTTCTACAGCAGCAACGACTCGTTCACTCCAGGGATCCATCAGCCACACAGTGCTGCTATAACAATGAACCCAAACAAATGCTGAATGATATTTTAAATATGCTTTAATTGATGGTATTTTACTTTTCCTCAAAAGGAAAAAAATAATGTTTGCCAGCTGGCATAGTTGGGATGCTTTCCTCTGTCTGTAGGGCTGGCTTTGGTTCGAGCTGCTCAAGGAACAGTTTGCTGGCCTGGACAAATGCTCACTCCTGGCTTTTCCGTGCCTCCCACCCAGCTGGGAGCCCTCAGCACACCCTTAAATGGTGGCAGTGGATGTCCAGGGATTGTTCCATGGGATCCCCTGTGCTGCACAGCCCCCTTAGCTCAGCACCAGGACTTGGGACTGAGCTGAAAGGACTGGGTTGGTTCTGGCTGGCTCCCTTGGTTTCCACACCAGTCAGTTTGTCCTGTCCCTTCCTCCAACAACAACCAGAATTCAGCCATGTTAAACTGATATCGACCTGTTAGAGCAAGTAATCACTTTCTAACCAAGGGTTTGGAACTCGTATCAAACCATTACTAACTCATAATGTCTATAAATAACCTTATTTTTGGTTTGTTTTGGATGTGTCTGTCTTAAATATCTTTATTACTTACTTTAGTTTTAGCTGTTTTGGGTGGTTTGCAACATACACAGACAATTATTTCTTTATCTACATTACTGTGTTGCATTTATGTACTACCATAACATTATAAGGTTTGTTCAAGGTTAAAATACAGATGTCAGTTACATAAACCAAAGGGCAAAGCACCAAGTGGTTGGAAGTCTTCATTTAGGTATTCAATTCTCCCACATTTAGATTTATTTGACTTCTGAAAGAATGTTTTGTTTTTTATTTTTCTGATATTTGTGACCTCTGCACATTAAAATCCATGATAAACTTATTGCTTTACCACCTTTTACCACAGTGGTGAGTGTATTTCTGGGTGTTGCTGGATACTTGTATATGTTAGTGCATATTTAGGTTTAAATCACACTAAATGTGGGTTTGAGGTCTCTGCAGTGTCTGACATGGAGGAATTGGCCCCTAGCAAAGTACTTTTTAAAGTGCTGATCATCCCCATGGTTTGCTAAGCACTCTTCAGAAAAATATGCAGACACTAAACAGATTCCTGCATCTTCCTCAGACAAATGTTGCAGCTGTTTGGAAACACACAGCAGCTGTATGTGATCCTTGAGAAAGGGAAGTGTAAGATGCCTTTTCTTTTGACTTTTCAGGGTATTTAAGGCATGCTGCATTAAATTACATATGTTGTGCTGTCATCATTTCTAATTTTCCCCATCCAGAAATGCTTGGAGCCTTTGTTGACAGGAAAGTCAGCAGCCTTTGCTCATTTCAGAGGCTGCAGCATGAGCAGCCTCTAGGTTCTCTTGCTGCAGTGATGGTAAAGAGTTGGTCATCCCCTCTAGTCCTTAGATGGTTCACCCACATCACATCTCAACTGGGTAAGCATGAAACTCACATGAAAACACCTACACCTGCTGGAATGCTTAAATTCCTGTCAAAAAGGGGTTTTAAAAATTTAACTGGGCACCTTAATTTCTTCTGTAGACTGGACATACTATTGCTGAAGTCCAGAGAGCATCCTGCTGATCAGGGAGTTTCCCCCATCTCCCACCTTGCAGAGGTCCTACCTAGCTAGCTCATGTATCATTGTATTTTTCAACATAGCTCCATAAGTATTTAATATTCAGCAAAGTGCAGCAGCTTCAAGAGAAGAGTGTTTTCTTACAGGTAATCTCATTCTTCCACAGAGGCTGCTCCACCTTTCCCAGTATAGTCAGATTAGTCCTGCACAAGCCATAGTAAGGTTCAGCACCCAAGCTTTTGGACAAATTCACAAGCTGAAGCAATTCCCTTGGGAAATAGGAGGTAACAGTCCAAGCACCCATGACCTCAAGAGCCTCTTTTTTTCACATTATTTTCATATTTCTGATATCAAAGACAAACTGTGTGTTGTGAGCAACAAGCTTGTTATGCTTAAGTAAATGAAGCACAGTGGATTTTGATAAGTTAATTATTTTAGGGAGAAAAATGTGCAATATCATCACCTTTAGATAGTTTAAGAGACAAAGGAATTAACAGGATGCCTCATGAGGTGAATTAATGTACACATCAGAAATTATTTTTTGCCTTTATTGTAGTGTGTGTGCAGATTTTCAGGACTTTGATGATATCTTGATCTATTAAACAAACCCAAATTCACTCAAGGTGAGAAGAAGGGAAAAAGTAAAAGCCATTTCTGATTTGATATTAGTCACCAGTTCAATTTTAAGGTCTGGTAATTATTTGAGTAGGACCTCCTTTTGCTAGCTGGTCAGGAGACTTTGAATTTTATTAAATGGGATTACTGGGTTATGACATCCACTGTATTGTGAATAGCACTTGATCAAGGAGAATACAACGAAATAACCTTCAGACAAACACACAAACACATCTTAAATGAAAAGCACTTTACTGTGAAGCAAATACAGCAAACTTCGGGAAAAATTTCCTTTGTCTATAGAAGAAAGATACCTAACTGCAGACTCACAGATCAAGTTTAGAACTCAGAAAAGGGTTTCCATTTTGCATACATCAAATAGCTGCTCCACATGGGCTCAATGCAGTGAACAGTCTGGGGGTGGGCTCTGCCTGCAAACCTGAATAGACAGCCAGCTTTGGTGCCTAACTCCCAATGGGGTTTTTCTAAGGAAACCACGGGTTATATTTCCTGCCTTCTCTGCCAAACCTGGGGTTGTCACTCCCTGCTCTGCAGAGCATCATTGTACCTAAAGAAAGCAGCTAAAGGGATGAATAGCCTTGCAAAAAGAGTAATACATTTTTCCCTGCCTAAAGTCTCTGCTCTGTTAGACTGAACTACTTCATCTTCAGAAAACACTGGTAACAACCAGTAGATGATTTCATAAGAGTTAAGGAGAAGACTAAGTTGAAAGTAATTTTCTATGAGGTCACAGACTGCAGTGAGCACCCACATGACTGTCACATAACCCAAGCCACCTTCTAATCCAAGTGTAGTCAGGCTCCTGAATATTCCTAAAGAGACTGCCCAACACTGGCTCACCCTTTCCATCCAGCAAAGAGCTTGAACACAGTTCATGAAACATGAAAACAATTTCTGTTGCCTCATCCAACCCTGTATAGTTGCTGTTTGTGTCAGCTGGGTACCGGGACTGGGCCTTTCTTCTGGCTTCTGCAAACTGGGGGGTGACACGACCTGAGAGCACAGAAGGGCTGGCATCATGTCAGCTGAAACCCTGTGGACCATGTGCAAACACTGACCATATCTCATCTGGTGTTAGATGAAGCCATAAAGATGAATATTTTGCTGATGCTGAGGCAGAAGTGCTCAGGACAGGCACAATTTTCATTGCCTAATGTATTACCTCAGGCAACAATCAAACTTTGCTATGGCTGCAGTTTGGGGGTAGTGCAAAGTGGATTACTACAGAGGTGGTGCTGCTGGAGGGGACACTGTGCCACAAAGAAAATTGCAACATGGATCATGAGAAAAGGTTAGGCAATGCAATCGAATCATCTTCCAGCAGTTGCATGCAGCAGGGCATGGCTGCCTATTGGATGTTAGTGGTCAGGGCAGAGTGTCAAATGAGTGCAGTTCAGCCATGTGTGTCACTGATGGGCCCAGAAACCAAAAGTTCACAGGATGTTCTGAGTATGTATGAGAAGAAATAAATTGAAGCTGAATAAAATGGACAGTAATGAAGTGAGGAGCAAGGGAAATACATTAGGAAATGTTAAAGGCCTTTTGCAAAGGCCCATTAATAGTTCTGCTCAGGCACAACAGAGAGGAGAGTGAAGTGTGTGTCAGGAAGATTGAAACGAGTCACCCAGATAAAACACTGCTATGACCTAAAGCCCATTTGGTTGATTTTAATGGCAAATTAATTGATTAATTATGAGCAATTAATTTTTCGTCTCTATGGTAGTTTTGTACAACATGGAAATTGATAAGGATGGTGCTGAATGGTTTTACCACAGTAGAAAGGAACAATTTAATTAATACAGCTATCATTGTGTGGGTGTAAACTTGAGCTGTTTATTTACTTGTGATTACTTTTTTTTTATAAGATCCCATGAAGTCATCCAAGGGTTCTTGGAAAATAAAGAAAACAAAGCACTCAGGTGGAGTGAATGTTCATTGTGCCTGGACTGGTCACATTTAACTGCAAACATCTGGTCATCAGCTTCAGGAACAGTATCAATTCAAGAACAGTATCAATAAAGTCATCTATTCCTATCTGTTGCTTCTTTTCCTCCATGCAGCCTCAGGGCAAAACCTGAGAAAAATGCATAACAGACAAGGATACTGGGAGTCTCAGAGCTGTGCAATTGCAGCTTTGCTTATTTGTGCAAAGATCTGGGAGCTGAGAAGGAAACCCTTTCGCTGTAATGTCAAACACAGCTGTTCCTTGTCTCTTTTTAGTGTGCAGAACCAGTCTCAATTTGGCATGAATGTAGTTATTTCATTAGCAACTCAGAAGGTGAAGTCACTTTTTTCAAAGCTGAGCCTTTGAAATGAAAACATTTCAGTTCACTACAGCCCAGAAGGCATTACAGCAATAGTGGGGCTGTCTGTGTGACTACCTTTCTCCTCCACTGTGCCTTGGAAAGTCTGAAACCAGTTCTGTGAAGAATAGTTGCCTAACCTGGTTATAAAATCCATTGCAGGGAAATGCTAATGGCTGGTAATGTGGAGGAAAGAGAAAAGGCCAATTCATTTCTCTGAGATGCAGTGTTGGATCACGGTGTGACACCCTTTTGGGACTGCAAAGAAATAAGCTCCTCTTCATTCTCATGGATTCAATGATTATTCATGACTGCTAACATCCATCACCCAAAGGGCAGGGTAGTGGTGCTGGTGCTGCATAATTTCTGTGCCTTTTGGAAACACACAGGAGTGGAGTGAAGAGTTGTCTGAGAGCAGATTCACGCAATGGTTCTTTGGACTGACTCTTCTACCATGGCCTGGAAAAGTATTGTATATTAAAATTATTGCTCATGGCTTTAAACTTTTAGAGGGAGAGCTGTGATATGTGAGAAACAGGTCCACTTGGCTCTACAGCTTACACTGGGAAATACTGACATCAAGAGAATAACGCTCTGCATAGCCCACATTTCTTCCCCTGTCTCTTACCTGGTCCCTTTTCCAAAGCACATGCACATAGAAGGAGCATGCCAGGGCTACTAAAGGACAGACTAAGAGAGGGAAATCTTCAGGGAAGAGATGGAATTCGGCCCAAAAGCTAGGTCTGCCTTGCTCAGGATCACTACCTGACTTCTCTGTGACACCTTCAGATTAAGATACAGGAGGCAAAACCAAACCATTTTTTTCCACTTTTAAACTTTAATTGCAAGCACCCTTTATAAATGCATGGCCGTAGATTTGGGGTGGAGGCCACAGGATGTGTAATTCAGTGTAACTTTAGGGAAGTCAGAGAAGAGAGTTTCCGCCCTCTTGGCCAAAGATTTAGGTCTTAGTAATGAATGTTGGAAATTGAAAGGAAAACAACCAGTTAAAAAAATGGCCCTGCATCAACACTGCTAAATTAAAAGACCTATTAGTAGCATTGAAATAACCTCCTAACCACTTACATCAAGTTAAAACAACTTCCCTTTTTGACAGCAGCAGATTATCTGCCCTTTCTGGTAAGGCTGCTCTTGCTGTGTGCTCCCTGTCACTTGGGACTAGGATACAGCGGGTGGAAAGAAGATGGCTCGGCAAAAATGACTCAGTTCTCATCTGTAAGCTGACAATTGTGTACTGGAAAACATGAACAGCAAACTGAGTTTGCTTTGTAAACAGTGGGAAGCCTCAGCAATATCTGGTGTAACTGTTATGTAATGCCTGAGTGAGACACTGATTTCTGGGTGACGCCTGCGATACCATAACAAACACTGAAAAACAGAAAGTCAAAGAGAAAAGGCGGTGTGAGTTAGAGGAAAAACAAGTAAAACCATAAAAAAGAAGAGAATTCAGAGGCTACTCTAACAAATTACTGAAGAGATGATTAGTAGGTATTGAATCCAAAAAACACGAGAAGCAAGCATCATGTACCAAGAAAAGCAACTGCCCATGCTCCTTGGGATGAGTTCCTTTGCTGAGGGCTTTGGTCCACTCTTAGACATGGGCCAGCTGTTAGGCCAGACCAGAGCCTGCGTCCCACTGGGCACAGGCACAGTGATCCTGCAGTCTGCTCTGGCTGGCCTCCCCCTGGTCTCTCACCCAACTGCTCTGTGCCCTCTCAGTGGTGTGAAATGCAGATGTCCCTGAGCTAGGTTAGGGTGCTTGCCTGCTAAACCGAACAAAACAGAAGCTTAAAAAGCAGAGGAGGAACTGAACATTTTTATATAAAGCAAGGAAAGCTTGTGGTAGGGGTTACTTGGAAAGGCTCAGGCTTGGGTGAGCCTGAGCACCCAGCACCCACGGGGCTGCTGTTTCCCAAATGGGATATTGCAAGTGCTCCCTCTTCAGTGCTCTCTTTTTCTTACAATAAAATAACAGAAGTGATAATGTTGAGCAGAGATTGTTGGGGAGTGACCATGAGCAATCAGCAGTGATATGGTGTCTTTTACATTTTCAGGACAGTCAGGGTAACCTGTCTTTGTGTCTGATATACACGGTGTGTGTCGCACTCCTTCAGGGATAAGGTATTCTCACGTGCCACAGACATGGTAAGTTAAGCTAAAGGTTTCCTTTCATATTACGGTTGGCATACTATGTAGTTTTACCTTTTTTAATATTTTTGCTCACATGCTACAATTATCTAAGGCTCCAAGAGTGGTAGATCAACTAAAGGTAAATCTGAAATTATTCCAGCAGGGGAGGTAAAATGCCTAGATCTGCACAATATTATGGTGCCAGTCAAAAGTAGCCAGTTTTTGAGGCATGTGCAATAAATGGCCTTTTCTGTTATGTCTCTAAAATAGAATTGGGCTCTATTTCTGTCCAGGCTAAAAAAATAATTTAAAAATTAGACTTTAAGTAAAGCACAAATGAATTGCTGCTGAGCTGTTGCATTGCAGATGAGCCCATGGTTCAGTAAGTCCATGGTGAAGTGGAGGTACAGTGTTAACAGTGTCTAAAAAGTAAAGCAAGAAAGGTATAAAAAAAAAACCTCCCAGGTTTTATTTTCTTTGAAAAGAATTTTAAATTTAGGGCCTAAACATTATTTGTTAAATATGAATACAACAAGGGTTGACATTTTGGGGTTGTTTAATATAGGTGCAGTAAAATAATAATTTGAAAATATGTAGATAGGAGCTCCATCTCCCCATAGTGGTGCCTCTGACCACATGGCTTCTTGGCTGTGAGAAGAAGTAAATTGCAGCCATTGTAATGAAATCAGATTTTTATTAACAAATAGAGCCAGTTCCATACATCTGATCTAAGGAATGAGTACATGTCCACACTATTTTCTGTGAATGAAGCTTTTCTACTGAGAATATTTCTATGATGAAAAGTGCCTCTTTGATTTCACCTTTCTACCTCTTGCCGATAAAAACCCCCTTTAGAATTTCTCAGACTATCTTTAACCCCAGTACTCCCTTAAGGACTACCTGGAATGACCTCTTCTAGAAAGCACCTCCCAAGGTGATCATGAGCTGTAAATCAAATTACTTTTCTGTTTCATTATTTCTATTGGAATTACAACTCATTGACATTTGCAGCAATGATTTACTCTAATTAAGTACAATTTGAACCAACTACTGAGTCACAACACAGGGTCCTCTCCAGAAAAAAAAATCATGACACCGATTTCTCATATTGAAATTTTAGCAGAGAGTAACAGATATTTAAATTGCCATTCTTCTGTGAGGACCTGCACATCCAGACCAAATGTTGAAAACTCCTATTTCTTTTTGATTTGCTTGGCTTCCACTTGTCTTAAATGATCTGAATATTTTTTGTATCTGATCCATCCAAGACCATGCACTATATCTGTGCTATTGCTTCCATCATTTATTTGGTTTCCTGATTACTATTAGACTAAAAAATAGATAGAGAGGGCTAGTCATGGCTAGGTTCTACTTCTTGCAGCTTTGGAAGTAATTCTTAATGTGGTGATATCCTTCCCAAGCTGATAACTTTAAAACAAGAGTACTGTACTGCATACTGAGAGTCCCATGCAAGCTTCCTCTGACTCATGATGTTCCCTAAATACTAAATGGATGTTTTATTCACCAAAAAAAAAAAAAAAAAAAAAAAAAAAAAAAAAAAAAAAAAAAAAAAAAAAAACAAAACAGGAAGTGCAGGAGTAAAATTTAAGTAGAAACAAGCGTTTTTTGGTGCCTATTTTATGACATAGTCTCTGGGTAAAGGCAAATCATAAAATTATTCCTTTTTCCACATTGACGTTGTTCTAATTTTGGATTTTTGGATGATTGATGATTATGATAATTGGCTGGTGTGGCCACAAGCTAGACTGGGGTGATTTTCTCCTAATCATGCACATACTTCAGGGACCATTGATGCTCAAAGCTTTGGTGCCATTCTCACTAAACCTTGTTGTGGGTGCTCTGACCTACGCTGGTTTACAACTAACCAAAAGCAAAAGCAGGAACTTTGCAGGTCCTGAAGGGAATAGATGAGCAGGAGAGGTCTGGAAGGGGAGAGGGGAGCATTGGCCCAGTTGTCTTTCTCCTGGTGGCTCTGGTGTGCACATCCTTGAAGCCATGCTGTGGGATGGGAGGTGCTGCTGCATCCCTCATCATGTTGGGCTGTTCATGTCTGGCCAGGAATGGGCTTCCCCAGCTTCTCAGTTTACTTGTTTACGTATCAATTTATTACTGCTATGACAGAAAGACATTATGTGAGTTAAGGAATTCGTTAACAGATCTCTTCAAGCTCATCAGTGAAACTCATTACAGGAATTACAAAGCATTACTTCTGAAGATGAAAAATGTTGTGCCTTGCTGCATCTCCTGCTGCTTGTTGTCCTTTCCTGCCTCCTTCCCGGTTTTACTCTTTGTGCTGTAGCATTCTTGGAAGAGTACACGAGGGCTGGCCTCTGTGGGATCAGGTCCTGATGGTGTGGGTTTCCCTGATCTCCAGGCATCCAGGAGAAACCACCAAGCTTGTTACACTTACATCTATTTCAAAACTAAACTCCGTTTTTCAAGAAAAGCTTACTATCTAGCCTGATTTGTTTTAGTTTGTTTTGGTTTTCCTTTGGGCATGCCTTGATTCCTGGAATGCTCTGCAGCATCCATTGCTGGAAAATTTTAAGATTTTGCTCCTTGATGTACACAGACTTTTCTCCAAGACATCCTTTAATGGAAACTCATTTTGCTGCTGCCATGATGACTTTACAATCTGTGCCAGTTTTGTCTTTTGGATTTGATTCTGTGAAGTCTTGCACAGCCTCCTTACCTACTCTTGTAAGTGGCCAGAATTAGAATTACTCAGCATGTCAGGCATTAGTACCACAGGTACTCAATCTAAGAAAATATTTGGAGAATAAAATACAGAATGAATCAAACTAAAGAGTAAGGGATACTGGTGCCAGATAAATGCAGACAGAATTACGACTGCTAGACAGCCGTGTTTCCAGCTTCTAAATTTTATCTCGACTGTGGTGATAAAGACAGACTACCATTATGTGTGCCAGATTTTACGCATGTCTTTCTTTAAAGCATAAGTTTATGCTGGAAGGATCCTGGAGGTGCCTGATGCTTAATCTTAGAAGTACTAGTTCAACAGAAATAAAGTACTCAGGAAACAAAATACAAATTATATTTCCAAAACATTTTTTTTTTTTTTTGGTAATTTGATCCTCCCATGTAAACAAGAGACAATAAAACCTTCTGGGAGTCTTGTTAGCCAAAAGTCTCCAAACTGCAATGAAAGAAGGATTTCAAAACTATTTCACAATTGTGTTTGGATGAAACATGTGTTTACTGTATGTAAATGAACAAGACATTCTGTTCTTTTAGGGTTCATCAGATACTCACTGTCTTAGCTGGTTTGGCATGTGCAGGAAACTGGGTCTTCTTCAGAAGGTGCTGGACAGACAGACAATTGTTTTTTTCAGTGGACATTTCCACACTTCACAAAAACAACCCCAACTTAAGTGCAAATTTTTGCCTCAGAAGTCATTTAACTTGATCTTGTCTTATTTTGCTTGCTAGAAATAATGCCAGAATAAGTTATTTAATGAAAGAGACATGGAGGCAGAATTTCCTGTGACAATAAATCGCTGTTGCATAGCTCTCATTGTCAAGCAGCATGTACTCAAGATGTGACTAGTGCCAACTGCTTGAAGCTGTTGATTTCTGTGTAAAAGAATTGCCTTTAATAGCTTGGGTGCCTGCATATAGTCAGTCCCTGGCATGGCATGTGTGCCAGCAAGCCTCTGTCCAATTTGCCAAGGGAAAACCTAGGACCCGTGGGTCTGGTGCAGTCTGGTCAGCTGCACTTTTACCCCAGTCTTTGTGCAAGGAAACTATGCAGTAATTAATTTTATTTCTTTATTTTTCTGTCCACTGTTACGATACCATTTCCTGAGTTAGTGAGGTTTTGCTGTTGTGGTGGTGGTTTTCATCTTGGATGTTTTATCTGGGTGCAATCAGAGAAAAAAATCTAATTGGGATTGCAAGTATACAGTACACAGGCCAAAAATGTGCGCTCTTTTGTGAGCCATGCTGCAAAGAGTGACTGCTGTGGATCAGAGCCTGGGGCACTGCATGGGGTGAAATAAAGAGCATTTTCTTGCACTTCAGCCTCCTCCATACTGCTGTGCTACCACCTCCACTTTTGCTTGAATTCCTGCTCAGGCATACATGTTCATCTCTGCTGGAACAGAGGATGTGCCTCATGGAAACTGCTGATGGATCTGTTAATCCAGGCTGGCAATGGCTAGAAGTGTGGAGCTAGACAGAGATTTATTGTTCCCAGGCCAGCAAGCAACAACAGTTGTTGTGTGCTTCTAACACAACCCTGTAACCTGCAAAATTCCTTGGTCTGAGCTGGCTTTTGTTCTTCCCACCTTTCCATGCAGGTACTCTGGCCAGGCTGGCCATGCTTGACTGAAGGCTCCGAGGAGCTGGGAGGGAGAACAGCACAACTCAGCCCTGCTCTGGGCAGAGAGTCTTGGAGATAAGTGCTTTTATTGCTGTCTTTCATCTTCATCCTCAGGAACCTTATGACTTCAAATCACTTCAAGATGATAAAAGCGTGTTTGTCATGAAATTTTGCTCTGTGTCATGAAAAGAGTAATTTTAATTTGGTTGTTCATTGTGTGAATATTGAATTGATTGTTTAGTTTCTTTCCTTGCCTCAGTCCCGTGCTACTCATATTTCTAGTGAGGTAAAAAACCAAACCTTTGTTTTTCCTTTTACAGCTTTGTAGCTGTGATGTTGTTCTGCTTAGCAAACAGTTTAAATTACACAGGCATCTTTTCCCACTTTGCTCTCTCTAAATCTAAATCTCATCTAAATCCATCAAAATACTGCACAGTCCAGCAGTGCTTTTTGCAGTGTTTTTTCTTTTTAACTCTCAATTTCAATACTGCACTAAGGAAAAGTGTTACAAATGTACTGGCTCCCTTGCAGGGTCCACTGATACCATGTATGAAATGTTAAGGTCATTAAAGTCATAATTAGCTCCCCAGACAGGCTTAAAGTGGCTGGTTTTGTGAGATCCTGAGTATCAAAAAAATTAATTTCTTTTGCATCTGAATTCTGTAGGGTTTTTTGATAGGTTGCAGTACTTTAGATTCTACAGGTTATTATGGACTGGTTTTTTTTGGACTTAGTTTGCTATTTATTTATTTGGCTATCTAGAAATCCAGCACAACACTGAAAATATTTTCAAATAGGAAATGTAACTAAATACCTAATAAATGTCTCTGAAACCTCTACCAACCCATCACAATGTCAGCTGGTTTATATTCATATGGTAATACAGGATAGAGCTGCCCAAGAGAGAAAATTTATTTTTAAATAACATGCGAATACTTATTTAGTCATGCACTGGCAGCCTTGGTACAAAAGCAATGCACATTTGAAAAAAATCTTTTTTTTTACATTAGATATTAGGGATTAATCCCAACAGCTACACATAGATGCATCCCATATATTGTGGCATTTGAGTAGCTGTCAGATACAGAGCATCTTCTAGATGGTCTTATTTTGGGTTTTGGTATGGATTTTTATTGCCTTATTTACTTTGTACTGCCTCCCTTATATTGCTCTATTCCTGTCAGCCTGTTTCTTTTTCCAGTTATTATATTATTCACACTAAAATATGGATTTTGCAGCATCTGTCTGTTCCAGGATGTTTCCTGCTCTCCTGCCATCTCTTCTGCCTCTTTATCTATTTTACTGTTTTGCAATCTTTTTTTACACATGACCTATGTAAGTCAGGTTTGGGGATTTTGTTCTCACACCCTGCTGCTCAGCCTGTTTTGTGTAATTGGAGGAGGGGTCCCACAGCATCCAAACTGCCTCAAGTATTGTATTGGAATGCAGGCACATCACCTGCTTCTTCATGGTCCCAAATACTGCAGTAAGTAATCGGAAATTGTTCCTAATTAAATGTTCAGGATCAGTGATAGAACTGTTAGTTATTAGACTGGCTAACAGAGCTTAAACCACAGGTGGCTAAACCATTCTAAAATTATCTTTGCACTAGATATAACTTTCAAACATCCTAACTGGGCTGAAGTTCTCAGAAGGCATGACTTGTGCAAGGCTGTTACTCGAGAGCCTTTGAACTACATGAGCCTAGACTCCCATTTCATCCAGTTCACACTCCCTTGCTGTCCTTCACCATGCTGGAGGAAAGGGAGCTTCCAGATATTGGATAGTCTGTTGTGCTAATAAAGGAATCTCATTTTACTATAGAAGTACTATTTCAAATGTGCTCTGTTTCATCTTTTCCCAGAGTTAAGCTTGAAGATACGGTGTGTGTTGAGAGGAGGAGGAGGAGGAGCAGCTGGAACTGCAGAACTGGGCTACTGCATCTGCTGTTCAGGGTAGTGCTAAGTGCAGCAGCAGTGTGGGTGTCAGCCATAATCCCGTTTACAGGTATGAGAAGGACACACGGCCCATAAGGCCCAGCAATCTGCAGCTCTGCCCTCTCTCGGGGTGGTGACACGGGCAGTGACTCTCAGAGGACTCCAGAGCCACTGTAATAATGCCCTTGCTGTTGGCTCTAGGGCACAGGTGTGGCTGCTGTTACCCAGAGAAAACAGCACAGTGGCCATGAGGCTTCCCCACACACTTCTATACCTGTGCCTGTTTACATACACACACATAGGCCATGTAATTCTATGGAACTGTCAGACACTGAAGGCTGGGGAGGCTGCTGGCACTGGGGATGGGGAAGAGACACTGAAATAGGTCTTTAAAAATGGTTCAAACTGTCCACATCACAGGATGTGAAAGGGGAACTTGCCACAGGGTAGGCAGTGACCACATCCTCCAAATGTGCACAGTAGAATTATGCTGAGACTGCTTTTCCAGAAATGCCCCAGCAAGTCACTGTCTCCTCACTGGCTCCTTGCCCTCTCTTAGTCAAAACTCTGAGATAGTGAACCCAAATATAGTAACTGGGATGCAGGTTTGGATGAACAAAAACATCAGGATGGCAATTTGAATAGATCTGTGATGGCAAACACAGCAAGACCAAAGGTTTAAAGAATATGCAATGAAGATTTCATGACCCTTCCAGTCTTTATCCATTAAACATTTGCTCAGTAATTCTCCAGTATGCACACAAACTAGCCACAAAAACAAACTAAGTACATTTATCAGTGTGCAGCCATCAAGATTTTGTTCAGGTATCAAAAGCCTGGGGATGTTTTTAACTGAGAAATCTACTTTTTTAGTGGTATTTGGCCATTAAAGTGAACCAGAATGTTGGTTTTATAGCTTTTGGTTGTTTGTTTTTCTTTTTTTTTTATATAATTATTCTTAATCTACTGTTACTTTTCATCTGGACTTTTTCTTGTTTCTTGAATTTTATAATTTGTTAAACAAGTTTCTCTCTCTAAAGCCATAATTAAGAAAAATAGCCAAGTAGAGAGCTGATGTAAAAGCTAATAATTTTGAAATATCAGTGATTGTATCTTACAATAGACAAAAGTCCATCTGTCACTTTAATTGATAGATACTAGGCCCTATTTCAAAAATTCAGGGAAATTAATAACATTCAGTCAGTCTGACCTTGCAAAATAAATAGCAATGCCCCGAAGACACAATAAAAACATATCAGGAAGTAGAACTGTTTTCCTTGTTTTAAACAACAATTCATTCAATGGAAAAATAGCCAAGGAATACATTTTTCCAGATGATTTAAGATGTAGTATGCTGATACTTGTCTTCCAATAGCAACAATTAAAATAGCTTGCTTTTGTAGCCACAGTGTCGACATTATTTCCACTATTAGCCCATACTTCTGTAAGAGCAGGAGTTGCTAAAAATCTGAAGTTCTTTTTTTACAGAAAAGCATTTGGTTTTTCAGTATATATGGCGATTTTCCTCCCTTTTCCCCAAAAATCTCCTACCAGGATAGTAATTAGTGACAAATCCACACAAAATATTCAGCTCAGAACTCAATACATAAGATTCCAAACTTGAAAGTGCTTTTATACTTCAGTCTTCTCAGAATGTTTTAAGGAAACAGGGTCTGACAGGCTACCACATCTTTCATTGTCACTCAAAGCTTCCCTAAAATCAGAAATGTGCTCAGGTCTAATTTTTTAGTTTTCAATTTTTATCAATAGTACTTTTTAAATCAAATAACAAATAATTTAAAAAAGACGGTGTAAACACAAATGGAGGGTCTCCTCAGTTAAGAACTCCTTTGCAGACTCTAGATTTGTATTTTATTCACTCAGTTTAACTCTACCAGACAAATAAATAAATAAGTATGAATTTGAATAAATGTGACTCTCCCTGTGATGCAGAGAAAAGTAATTGTATTGCTTTAGTGCAGGAGGCTGGGTTCATGCTCAAAGAATGAATGCTGCTTCTGCTCAGGTGAATAAACAGATGAGAGGACTTCCAGCCCATGCTCCATCAGAAACAGTGGAAAAATTCAGACATGCAGAAATAAGAAAAAAAATTACATTTTCTTTTCAGTCTTTCAGCTTTTCAACAGGAAGATACAAAGGAAATTTTTTAGAATGATGTCAGAAACCTTCAGGGAATGGTGCTGAAGTTCCATGCAGGAGATCAGAGAAGAGTTCAACATTCTTGGCAGCAGCTGTATCCCTGTCCTACTGTGGCAGTGGCGGGTGTGTAGAAGTTGACCCAGACTGGATCTTCATGGCAGGTGGCCATTATTAAAAACCATTCTTTCCAAGCATGCGCCACTCACTAGTGTAAGGTTTTAACCTACATTGTCCAGCTTTATTTTGCTGTTAATACTGGTTGTTGTTCGGTCCCTTGGTTGCTCTTGGCTGCTCAGGAAGTCTAAAAGCACCACGAGAGGCAGAACTGTCCTGGGGCTATTCTATATTGCACCAGTAATGAAATGCCCCACCCCAGAAGTTCTGAAAGACAGACATATAATGGACATTTTTCTTCCCCTCCTGCTGCTGACACAGTGGCCCCATGGACCTGAAATAATGTTTCTGGAAGTATCAGTTTTGTACTAGTGATCGTGTTTCTTCTGAGACCTCCTCAGACCCACAATTCCATTTGAAATTAGCCCTGCATTTAGCTTTCACCTCCTGAGTGAACTGGCTCTCTTGGGCTTTTCTGATTTGCTTGGTAGCTTTATGAAATAATGCCTTTCAGACTGTATTAAATAATCTGTGATTTTTTAAAAATAGAAATAATGTCTTTTATACTGGATTAAATTCATCTGAGAATTTTTTAACCAATTCCTAAAGCAGGAAGATGATAGATAGCAGTTGATACAGCTCCTATTCCAAATGCTACCCTGTCTCTTCGTTTTGTCAGAAAGATTTATGAAGGAGAGCAGGGGTCATGCACATTGCAAATGCGCTTCTGCTAAAGCAGTGTATTCCTGGAGGAATAAACACAGACAGTGCTGAATTACTTTGTCATCATTAGAAATTGTCAGAGTCCCATAATCTTCGTGAGAGCAGACAGGTTAGAACTGCACAGACCAGAAAATAAATGCTCACACTGAAAAATACACTGCACTCCTTAGTCCAGAGCACACAGCTTTCCTCAGGTGGGAGGAAGGAGCGAGCTGGGCTGCTGAAAAGGAATACAGATTTTAGCTGCTTCAGGGGCTGACGGGGGAGGATTGCTTGCAAAAATACTCTCCTTGCTGTGATAATTTCTCAGTGAGTGGCTAAGGAACTTCTTTTCTTTTGAGAAAAACTGCTAAGTATTATAAATAATTTTCCAGAAAATTAGAAAAACAGTCTTATAAGTGTTAATGGATCATTTCAGTGCTCCAAAGGGAAGTTTCTGTGCTTCACTTTTATTTGAATGTGAAAATGTGAAAACTTTCCCTTATATTTTTGGAATACATTCTTTGGGGGTTGGGAAAGATACAAAAACTCCACAAAAGAAAAAAAAAAAAAGGATTATTCACAGTTTGCTAGTAAAAATATAATATATGAGATAAAACAGAGTACCATGCTGCTGTACAACCGATTTTACATTACTGTCTCTTTAGAACTTTTAAAAGATTTTTGAATTTGGCCACCAGCATGATTTCCATCTATCCATCAGGTGAAATATCAAACTTTTTTCTTTAACTATTCCTGGAAATACATTGTTCACTCCTATGTAAAGTTTCTGAGAAACAATATTATTGTCCAACTCATAATCACTCAGAATATGACAAGTAATTTATTGTGTCAATAATTCTGGAATCTTTAATGTGTGTATATATATAGATATATGTGCATCTTATCTGATATATAGTGGATGTTAAGTTACAGAATCTTATCTCTAAGACACTGCTAACAGTTCTGCAGTTTTTCTTAGACTCACAGAATGGTGTTGCCTTGAAAAATCCTCAAAGGGAAGATATCTATTTATCATTGGTATTTTCACAGTTCTTGGGGAGCTTATGCAGATATGGCATGCAAGTACTCCACTTGGCCAACTATTCAGATCCCTCCTGTCTGAGAATTTATTGGATTTTCTGATTCTTTAGATAACTAGAGCACCATCATGAAAATGAATACAGGTAGATTTGAGCTCATCCTTGCCAGCTGCTAGGATGAAAGTAGGAAATTGGAACCATGCTAGCATTTAATAGGGTTACAGCATAATGCAAGAGGGAAAAATAGAAATAAAAAAGAGTGATACTAACATTTTGATAGTTTCTTGAAAATTTCTTTGTCCTAGAATCTGCTATAACTCTCTTGAGGCTTGTTCCTGTCACTGCACTGATCCAAAATAACAAAGAATGCACCACTTAAAATATTTGGCTCATAGGAAATAACTTGCTAGAACAGGAGACAGCTTTCTCATGTGCATTTTTCATGTCCTGCTACGAAAAGATCAAAACATTGTGAAGGATGTGTATTCAGTTGAGAAATGTTAAAAATGCCTCTTCTGATGTAAGACATACTTTTGATATTATATCTACTGCACATCTAAAACTGTCAGGCTACAATGAAATTTGTCACCTCTTTTTACACGTGTATTAAGTGAGAACATGACAATTGACCTCTAGTAATACCAAGTTTGACAATTCTTGTACATGTAAGTGTTACCAGAATGATTTTATAAACCAAGGCTGTCAAACACATCCTGTTGTAATCTTTTGGGAGAGAGAATGCTACACTGTGTTTTTCAAGACAGTATTTTTACTGTCTTACAACTCTCCTCAGGCCATATTAAAAACTTGCAATTAATTATTTTGTTAGGCAGAAAACTTGTCAGTGCTGAAACTATGAATTTCTCTGTCAAGTTAGAGGTGCAAGAAAATCTAATTTGTAATTGAATCTGTGTATCCTTTGAAAATGAAATAGCTGATCTAAAAGTAAGCAAAGTGAAATATTTAAAAGTTCAAGAGACAAATGATATCCTGCTAGCTTCTAACTTCAAAAGCCACAATAGAGTGGCTTAGGCTTGTGCATGAAATTCTGCAGTTCACTTTTCCCTTTTGCCCACTGGTATTTCTCCAATCCACCTGAGCCAAAGGTTGGCATCTCCTTGACTCCATCTTGACAGCCTGAGCTGAATTCTCTGCTTACAACTGGGCATATACCAGAGGACAAAACTTAGTTGGGCTTTACACACATGCTTTACACCAAAAAACCTTGTAAATACTGAAAATAGTGATTTGGTTTTCTGCTCTATTCCCAATGGTTTTGGGAAAGCACAGAAAGATGTCAAGATTGAATGCAAACAGACTGAAATCCTGTTGCACTCACTGAAAATAAGAAATTCTCACTGAGAGTTGTAAGGAAAAAGAACTACCTTTGCTATGCTAATATAAACTTTAAGTGAAACCAAAGAAAATATGCAGTTTAGCAGAAGGCATTTTCCCTAGACTTTCTTATCAGAAAAAAATGCTGTTAATTAGGCAGAAAAGGAAATTAATGAAGAAGAATGGGAAAGGAACCCCACAGTGTGCAGGGCATTACTGGTGCCAGCTGCCATTAGTGGAAAGCAATAAGTAGCATAGCATTACATCTGGATCATGTACTTCATGGAAGAAGGGGAGAGCAGCGGGAGACAAGTCACAAGTCACTGCACTTCCAGGTCACTCACTTGGTTAATTTTACAGTTTTTATCTTTAGTTGGAGCTCTGTATTTTAAGAGCTGATAACATTGTATACCTAACCTGATTAATGGGTGTGACTCTAGCTCAAGCCTTTAGGAGCCTCCATATCTCAGTGCATAATTTTTTTCCTTCCGCAGTCTGTCACCTGTCAGCAGTGCCTAAGGACAGTCAAAACCAGGCTTCACTCATCTGCTGGCCAGTGCTTTGAGATGCTCTGTCAGAAAGCTCCTCTGGCAGTTATTTACAGGTCAATATTTGGGTGAGCTATTGCAGGCAGGACCCCCGGGAAGGTAACTAAAGAGCTATCGCTTGTGCTGTGAGGAGAAATGATTATGATAATTACCAAATCTCATTACTGTGCTACTCTTGGACATTTTGAACAAGCACTGCTGCACCTGACTTGGGGGAAGGGCTGCTCTGACAGAACTCTTGGTGAATGCCTCCCTCTCCCTTAAATTGGGGGTGATATTACTATCCTCCTGGTATGCTTCCAAAGCTTTATTCTGAAATAGAAGTGCCTTAATCTCCCTTCGTTTTCAGGGATTTTTCCTATGAGCATTGATACCTCACACAGGCTCACCTATTTTACACCAGCCAGACTCTGATTCCTGAATGGCACTTTTGCCTGACATTGCTGTGCTTTCTGGATCTAAGCTCAGTTAATGTGAGCTCATTAGCAATACCTTCTCTATTCCTCAAATTCCCCTTGGTACTAATGCTAACTTCTTGAGAGTGGATTATGGTCCATCTTGGCCCTTCAAATGACACAGCATTTAATCCTCCCACTTTGTGCTGAAACCTCTCATTACCCAGATCTGGCAATTTCCTTCCCTCTGCAGTGTTTCACAAACACCCTATTGGGTCTGAGCCCAACACCTGCTGCACTGCTGAACACCAAACCCGGGCATTTCAGTCAGGGGCTGACAGACTGTTCTGTCTGAAGGAGCGCAAAAGCAAAGGTATTTAAGTTTTTCTTTCCAAGCTACTTTGATGCTGACACCTATGAATTCTTTTTCTTGTTGTTAATACATCCTATAAACTATCATTGTATCTTTACTTCTTGCTTCATAATAATCAGAAGCTGTTTGGAGCTTGATAACATGAAATGCGCCAGCTGGGCAGAAATGAATTTTTACTTTGATTCAAACATTTCTCCCTGTTAATTGTCATAACGGTGTATTGGAAAAGTCTGCTGGGTTTATTTAGTTTTATTTGTTTAAGTTGTGCTTAACACTTAACTATGCTTGACTGTCCATTCACATCCACATGCATAAATTCAGAGTAACTGCTGTAGAGCCAATGGGATTTTGCTTACGTTGAGTTGTAAGAGAAAGAGTAACTGCAGCTTCAAGGTTGAGTCTTTAATCACATTGACATCCAATGGATTTGGCTCTTTATATCAAATCCTGGATTTCTCTAACAGGTATTAATAACCAGTTAATACAACTCAATTATGTGAGTGGATGCCCCTAACAGATTAAAAATAGCAATCAGAGAATTTAAAAAAATTAAATCTTTTAGCAAGAATATTTATCTACTTCACAATTAAGCTCTGGCACAATTTTGCTCAGATTTCTTCCAAAAAAGCTCTGTATTCATATGATGTCAGTATTAGAGTATTTTCAAGATCAATTTACAATTCTAAACCAACCCACATTTCTATAAAGCAGCAGTTACTGAGAGTGCTTAAAACAACTCTGCAGTGATCATATTTGGACTATTACGTGTTAAGAAGTGCGAGTTTCTGATCTCAAGTGCCATCTCCATGGCTTATGAAGGTGCTTTGTGACTTACGGGCATGTACAGATAACCTCATTTCTGATGTGATTGCCCACCTTTAGCATTTGGACTTTCTGATTGTTTGCTGTTTGATAAATGAGTCTCTGTCAACATGACTTGATGAAATTAGTGGAACTTTTGTACTCCATGTCTACACATAAGGTTGAGTAAATGGGGGTCATTACTGGAGCTGTTAAATGAGGAAACAGTAATATGGGAATCTATGTCCTGAAGGCAGACATTACCCTGTGCCTATCAGAAACAGAAAAAGCTTAAGTAAAAACAGTGCAACTCACAGGAACTGCACAGAGCAGATACAACTACAGGTTATCCAGCAGGTGAAAAGTGGCAGTGGCAGACACAAGGAGTCTGATTTTTAATTTATCTATTGTTGAACACAGGCTCAAACACTGTTGTAGTATGCTGTAGCTTAGTAAGAGACCATCCATTCAAAACAGCACTTCTACCAACTCTAAAGGATGTATGACTTTTCCTGTTGGGAGACAAGAGTGTGTTGGTGTTTACCAATAAATAAAACTCAGGATTATTGCTCTGGAGGAGACATTGCTCACAATGGGCAATGGTTGCTTCCAAGCAAATAGTGTTTTACCCCTTAGAGATGAAATACAATACAGGTAGTGCTTTGACCATGCACATACACCATGCTCTGTCAAATCTGCTCTGGAGAAGTCCTTTCTTCAGGTGCTCATGTTCCCTACAGAGCAGATGAGGGGCATCACTTCTTCCATGTGCTTTGCCATTATTATCCACAGGTTGTGCCTCCAGAGATGGAGTCTTACAACACTGGGTAATGAAAGCTGTAAGGTCACTTTACCTCTCTTTGTCTGAAAAAGAATTAACACTCCTGGAGATGCTGAAAATTTAATTTTGGCATCCTTGAAGTGAAATAGTGAGTGAAATGGGGTGGGGGAGGCAGGGGAAGGGCAGGGGGAGAGGATGGGGAATGTTTATTACCTTATCCTTGCCAGAAAAGCTACAGGATAATCTTTCTGGGCACTATTAGTGGTTGAGGTGAACTGAATTTATGGCTTGTAGTCACTTGCTTATTTTGGAAGGGTATCTGAACTCATATATATTGGAATACAGTCCAAGACGCCACTTCTGGCATTTAAATCCCATAATGAATCACAAGTTGAGGATATGATTCAATATCTTAAATTTCATTATCAGATTTGTGACTCATGGTTAATGACACCAAGTCTGGCAGGGTTCTCAGTGATGCCTTCAGGAACAACAATTTTTGATCATTTTTCTTGTGGTCGGGAGGTGAAGGTGGTGTGCACTGGGGTCACAGCGCTGTGTTACTGCAGACAACCAGCGTGTTGCCAAGGAAGGGCTGTGATTCAAAAGCACTTGCAAAGAGCTATTCTCCCTAACTCTCACTAGCAGTTCCACACTAGAGCAAGAATTTCAAAATGAGGTACCCACAAAATATGGCACATGTGCCATTCTGTGTATATATTGTTGCAGGTAACAGTAAAAATGCTTTTTATCCCTCTGTCTCCTCTGCTTCTCAGGGTACGTATCAGTAGAGAGGCAACACTGGTATAGGTATGGTTCCTTGCTAAGCTGACCTATATCCCTACATGCTCCAGGTTTGTGTGACTGGCAGGAAGTGCAAGACAGGCCAAATGACAACGTCTCAGATGTCTGCTGCACAGCTAGCAATGACTGCACTAGCACAAGATGTTGGGGATCCAGGTTTCTTAAAGCAGGTTTTTCTAACAGGAGGAAGAAATGAAAAACAAGAAAAATAGCATTTATAAGGAAGGAGATTGAGGAATAATGAGTTGCAACTGTGGGTACTCAGAATACGCCTTGGAGGAAACTCAGGTGAAGAGGAAGAAAGTGAACTAACTATTCATAATATAGCCAAATTAAAGAAGTCTTTGAGTTACCTTCACAGTCCTTTTGCCAATTTGAGAGGAATTATACTATACCCAGTGGTATCAAAGGCTGTGCTGAGATCCAGCCAACAGCAAATACTCATTTCCTAGTTTTCATTGCATATTTAGTTATCTTTAAAACATAACCACAGGAATGATTCTGGTCTCTCTAAGGACTACTCCACATTAAAACTATAAATGATGCTGTAAGTCAGGTATTGTAGAAAATGCCTGTGAAAGAATATGAACACAAAGAAATCATAAACAGTCCCTTTCTTGTGAACTTTGTCTACAGGTGCTGACAGACACAAAGTCATTCAAGTGGCTTTGCTGTAATAAGGTCTCTGAGATCTCAAGGTCACAATTTGGATAACACCATTCAGCAGAAGACAATGTGCTCCTAAACCTCCTTACATGATTCAGACAGTGAATAGTGCCACCCACATCTGATCTGTGCTTGGCTGAACTGCCAAAACATTAAAATCTGTGAAGAAAGCATCCTACTGAATTTAAACTGGGTGTCCTGCTTTGAGAGAGCTGCTCTTAGACCAAACACTCCAAGCTGGGGGAAGCCTAGGACAACTCAAAGTCTGGTAAAGTGGAAGTTAAATAATTTCCTCATTGCTGAATCCTGTTAAATACTAAAAGGCACAAAGCTAGTGTGTGCAGCAGAGGACATGCAATTTGGGAAATTCTCCACCTCATGCCATTTCAATAGAAAGTCTGTTCTTTCAAGATGCTACAGACCTGGGTCCTGAGACAGCAAAGCACAAACACCCCTCATGGATGGCAGACCCAGTGTGCTTTCTGATTCTTTCAGCTGCTAGGTTTCCTCACAAGTATTCTTGTACTTTCTTTCCATATGGCCAGTGAGGCTCAATGAAGCCAGAAAGCCACAATAACATCTTCCTTTCACTCCTTCACTAAAGCTCTGCTCTCCTCACCATGGCTTTGGTGGCACTTAATTTCCCAATGCATAAGGGCTTATGCTATCCACGCTGATCAAATACTGGCTCATGGTTTCTGTGCTCCTCCCTTCATGTGTTATCTCTGTGATGTAAATGCAACATGGCAGGAGCTCTCAGTTTCTGTTCACAGCCAAATACAAAAATCATTGTCCAGGAAATGGCTCCTAAGCATAGTAGTAACAAAACTACCAGCGCTCATTAAGAATATCCTTAGCAGCCCTGAAAAATTGGGAAATGGCTGATCAACATCCTGAAGAATATTTTTTTTTTCCTAAACAAACACAAGCGAATTGTATCTATGCCTCAAGCTGGCAGGAGGGAGACCAGGTTGGATAGAACAGGTAATTAAAATGCATTACTTAGTTTTTATATCAGGAATCGTTCTCATTTCTTTCTGCTATATTATAATCCCTGTACTGATGCTCAGGTAATATTTAGTTTCTATGTCTTGGGAATGTCACAGTCTTAGTGTGAAAGAAAGATATTTTAGCATCATCATCTGACATGATGGTTTACTTTATCCAGGCTAGATAAAACAAGTCAAAACCCAAACAACCACATGTTCAGTGCTTTCTCTGCTGTGGTGTTCATTTTTCAGATGCAGATAGAACAGATGGGCTTGGTGACAGCTTGACTCAGATACACACTTTGAAACCTGTGCATTTATCTGGAGAGGAATTTGGTGGTTTTCTACAGACAATCATTTTGCATTTACACAGATCTAAACCTTCAAACTGTGCTCTTGTTTAAGAACAAGCACTCCAGTCATACTAATCAATTACTATGGTTATTGTGGGCCTGAGATTTTTTATTAAAAGAAACCCTTTCGCTATTTACAGCAGTAGTAATAGTGAAAATCTGGTAGTGACAAGCTTCTGTTGGAAATCATGTATTCACTGGGATTATCTTACATCCCAGCTCTGATTTTCTTTTAACATGTTTTTTCTTTCAGCATTCATTCTCCCATTCCTAAAATGAGCTGCCAGTCAAACTCACTTCTTTTCTTGTACCCTTCCAACAGCACTTGTATAAACTAATGATTTTCTTCAGCATAACAGCAATTAAAAAACCCCAAGACTCAAACTCTTTGTTATAGTTTTTGCCCAGTTTATTCCAAGAAAAAGAATGCTCAGATTTGTGTTCCTTTCAGAAGAGATAAAATAAAAAGAGTATTAAAAAGCAGTGTCACTATACCACTAAAGGGGAGCCAGGATATTCTCTTGTCTCCACTTGAAGAACAAGTCATTGGCAGTAAGGTCCGACATGGGGCTAGCAGTGATTTCTCTGATGGCTTTTCCATCATATTTAGTTGCCACCATTGCAATGCAAACCCATCTTTTCAACATACTTTCATTCTGAAGAGTTTAAAGCTTTCCTGTAGCATTTTATTTACCATCACACCAGTATTGTGAGGGAGTCATTCCTCTCATTAAGATATATGATATGAAAAGAAAATACAAAAGAGAAAAGCACTAGAACAGCAAGAGTTCTATTCCCACAGACTTTGCAGTTTTTCTAACCATTGTCCCAACCTGCCCCCAGGGAGCTCCAGGGAATATGATGCATCTATTTCTGCTGCTCTTTTCTCCTCCGACTCTGATCTGTTGCCCAATAAAATATCTTTCAAAGGACAGCATGGTGTCACAGCTGGTTTAGAACCTGAGAAAACCAGATCTTTGCATAAACAGGCTCCATCTTCCCTTTGTCCTTTAATAAATGTACCCAAGGATATATTTTCATGGTGTTATCTGCTAATCAGTGCCCTCCACTTTGCGCAAAGCACAATACAGGGGATCATTAACACAAGTGAAGGACGTAGCGTAAATTAATACCCTCTGCTCAGCCACCTATTTTACTTACTTTTGTACTTGACTAAGTAGATTAGGTAAAGTACAATAATCTATAAAGAAAGATTTTCATACAAAGAAACTTATTTTCTTTTGTAGTTTCTCTGTTCTTTTCTCTGTCATGGATCTGCTCCCTCCTACTGCAGTGAAAAGGGTACATTAAAATTAATATTCTAAGCTGGGATTTTCAAAGCAGACTATGGCAGCAAAGTGTCCGAAAGCCACTGACATTCAATGGGAGCTAAGTCCTTAACCTCTTTGAAAATTCTTAGCCCAAATCCATTAAAGCATACTTCAAAGAGATAATATTCACAATTCCAGGAGTAATTTTCCTAACAGCCTTTTATTCTCATTTCTGACAGGCCCTTCCTCCCTAGATCCAAGCCCCCCAATGAGGTACAAAACCAAATTGCTTCCACGTCCCTTGCAATTCAAACTTCAGCTTTAGCTCTGGTTCTTTTGAGGCATTTGTTTTTATATTTAATGACACAAAGTAATTTGTGTCTAGAAGACACAAAATGGGATTCTGCAATATTGCTTTTCCATCTCTATCTGGTCTCATCTGTCATTACACTCTTATAAATTAGTGTAACTGGGGCTTTATAAAAACACATCAGTTCATCCAGATATTTTGACTCCTTACTGTAAAAAGTGAATTCACATATTGTGGGGTTTTTTTGCTTATGGTCACTTCTGATATTTTAACAAGAATTAATTCATCTTCATCAGCCTACATGCCACTTTGTCAGCCTTTGGTTCTAAAATACAGTGCTACAGCAGTTGTGATTTGTCACATTATTTACTTCAGTCAATTATACTGATTTTTCTCCTCACAGCCTGGCAATCATGGCATGAGGAGACTTCACTGATTAAATGAATCAGGTACAGAAAATGTGATCTGACCAGAATTTTTTGAATTAGTGATACAAATATCCTATTAAAAAGCAGATTTTAATTGCATTGAAAGTCAAAGGATGCTGTAGTAACAAATCCTTACTGAGAATCTGCTACACTACATTGACACCTTGTGGCTGGTTCATCTTAATACATAGTCACCCAGACTAGCAGGATTAACAGTGAGGAAAATGTAAAATCTGTGGGGAAAATATTTGAATTTTAAACACTCACAGTGAATAGGAGCCTGATGAAGGGAACTGATCAAGATCCACTTTAAATCTCAGTCTGATCCTAGCCCAAGCCCAAGCCCAAGCATTTATGTTCTTCAGTGCTGAACACAGAACCAAGACCTATACATTTCTGATTTTCACAACAGTTCAGATCTCTGTGGGATCCACCCTTGAAGTGTGTGCCCCAAACTTACCTTAGACTGCCCTTCTCCAGCTGACATGTTGTACTTCATCTTCTACAATGAAGACAGTGGGACAAAGAATGAACAGCTTTTTGTTGCAATGGTATCTGCTGCCAAAATAGAATGAGATTAAAATTACATTTACAGAAGGAAATGCAAACTTTAGATTGTGTATGTGAAATAACAAGGAAAGGTCAAACAGAATGAAGATGCAGCATGAGCAGTCTTTTTCCCTGCCTGCCCACTGGAGAGGAAATGGCACAGTGCAGGAAGCCTGTTTCAAACAGGCAGATGGGCTGTGACATACACCCGAGACAGCTCATCTGCTCAATATGTAATCGTGTTTGAAACCATTTTCCTACAATCTTCCTGAGTAACACATAACTACCATGAATTCACATAGGAAAGGATCTGCTGAAATGTTAATAAAGGGAAGGATTTAAAAAGGATTCAGATAAATCAGTTACAACGAGTGCCCTGGCCAGCATTTAGTAAATCACTGAGCAACATTCAATTTCTCAGGAAGACTGAATCCATCATATAAGCCTTTTAGACAAATAATCTAATAAAAATGCTAAACCTCACAAATAAATTATCATTCCCCAAAACCCATTAAATTCCCTTTGGTTCATTACTTTACAAACCTGGAGACTCCCTGTATCAGTCAGTGCCACCACATGAAACTCAATTATTTCAGTGAAGAACCACACTTGAACCATGACTTTGGCCTTCATTGGGCAAACACTCTTCCACAAAATGAGGGCTAGTTATCCAGTTTTTTTGAGAATGGGGAACTTGACATCAGGGAGTCCCTCCTTTCTCTGCTTATTTTCTCCTTGGAATAATGAGATGAAGCTGCTTGGAGACCCTGCTGCTGCCTTGGCAGAGGTGTCAGAGTCACTCACAGCTGGAAAGGGCATTCACTCCAGGATCTGTGCTGATGCTCTGGTGTTTGTGGACCTTGGACACTTTTGGGATGCCTTTGGGCAAGGGTGGCTGAGCTGGGGGGCTGCCTGCACTGGTGGCAAGGGCCCAGTTCCAAAGTCAAGGGTATGAAATGGAGGAAGGAAAGGGTGGGAAGGATGTCTGGACCGACTTGGTCTGCACCCATTTCTATCTCCATCCAGAACTCCACAATAATTGTTTTGAGATTTTGACAGTTTAAGGATTATTAAGTTCCTGTGTCTAAATTTATTAATTAAGAAAATATGGGGTCCCTGATGGTCTTTTGACCACATGGGAGTTTAGAGTAATGCAATTCAATGAGGATGTGGTTAGGAGTTGAGTGATCTGTGATTCTGCTCATGGGAGAGCTTCCAGAAAAGCAAAGTTCTGCTGGATAAACCCTGCCCCTTACCATGGATCTCAGCCAAGAAACCTCAGCTTAATAACTATTAACATTAAACAACTGCAAAATTCTGTTAGTTCAAATTCCAGCAGAGTTAAATGATGATTCTTTAAAAAGAATTACAGTAATCTATTCATTGCCATGGAACAAGATATAATTAAAGAAATTCCTCCAGCAATAACTCAATTACATATATTTTTGTTCTAAACTGTCTTTTTAAAGATCCTTTAAGTGAACAATTATTTATTTGCTACAAAACTGTGGCTCAATGCAATAATAAGTATCCTTAATATTGCCATGCAAGGAGCTACTGAAGAAGTCACCAGTCTTTGAGGAGAGGTATAAAGGCAGTATATCCTAAACAAAACCTGAAACCTTGTGTCACTGCTGTTGGATGTAAATTGATTGTGAACTTCTCTCGCTTCTCACATACATATTGCCAGTATTCAGGAAAGCAAAAGATAACTGAAATTACAGAACCTTTCCCCTCTGATTTAAAGGAGGAGTGGTGTTTGGAGGAAGATGGAAAAGGCTTGGAAAACGTTCTTGGGATGTAAAGAATCCTGAAGTATAGCAAAAAGCTGCAGCTGCTCTCCACAGCAGTGAGCACAGTACACATCCCAGTAACCCGATTCTTTCCTACTCTTATATAGGAGTGATATGTACAACCTGCTGCACTACAGAGCAACCCAGGGCTGTGGCCATTCCATGTGTTCTTTGCATTAAAAACACTTTTTGGTCTTGGTAAGCTCTTCAATAGAATTCTTCTTGCAACATACCCAGACCTCTTCATCATGGCACCCTATTTCCAGCAGCCAGTTTGCACAAATGCATTGTGATTTGGAGACTGAGGTAAATTCACATACATTTGGGCTGTCTTATGCCTGTTGCCCTCAGAGACTGTGACATTTCCCAGGGATTTTAGTTTTTAAATTTACTGAGCCAGAACAACCAAGGAATATATTCCAGTCCACACAGAAAATCTGTGTTAGGGAAGGTATATCAAGGTAATTCTCTAAACTCAAGCAAAGTTCCCTTTTTCTTTCTTACTCTTCTCTATAAAGAACCTATGAAATCTTTTCACTCCCTTTTAAATCCCTGCCTTCCTACCCTTTGGAATCCTGCCCAAACCCCTTCCTGCCTACCAGATATTCTCACATCCCCTCTACTCTGCTCTTCAGATAACTACAGGAGTGAGCACAGCAGCTGCCTGGATGACAGCCATCAACCCACCCCTCTCTGCTCTGTGGTTTACCCAGCTCTTGCAATGAATACATATTGACTCATGAAAATGGTAACAGATGTGAAAAAATTACAGCTTTGCCACCTGTTGCTAGTGTAATGGATTTAATTACTGGCAGACAGCTTGAATTATTTTGAGGTCTTTTGCAAAAGGAAGATTTCTTTCACCCCTGTGGGAGATCCTTGTTGAGAAAATTGTGGTTCCATAAAGGCAATTCACTACAGGAGATAACTCTGCACTACAAAACCCTCTGGTTCCTTACAGATTCCTCCCCACCAGGAATTTTCCCTTGAATTATTCTCTGACATGTTAATTATTTTTTTGCCTAATTGACCTGATGAATTTATCTCAGTTATACACTCTCAAACTGTCCTTAACTGACCATAATTTCAGCAGCTTCTTTGGCCACCACACTGGCGTTCACCCTTATGCTGACAGGTGCTTTTGCTACCATCATTCACAAAAAGAGAAAGAGCAGTAAAACTCAAGCCATACTCACTCCAAGTACTCATTGCAACTAGAAAGATAACTGCAAATACATCCTGTGTGGGCATTTTTTCATTCCAGCCCTGACCTTGTTCAGTGAAATAATTTCTACTCATCATCTGTATGGGTATCTGAAAACTTCTGTATTGCTACAGATAAATGTGAAACAATGGATTTAATTGAGCTAGATTCAATTAAATTTAATATGTTTGAGCTAGACTATGTCTTCAGTATGTGCTTAAGGTTGTGGGACTGGGAGAGAATATCCTTATTTCTAGTGTGATGTCTGCTGAGTGGCCACTGAGTTTAAGAGGTTAAACTGAGCTTCTTGATTATGGATACAGTATCCAGAGAAGGCAGAGGGCAAGCAGGAAAAGGAATATCTTATGCTATACCCTCTATTCATCAGTGGGAGAACTTGATCTAATATCTGGACCTGTTCAGAGAAAATTTTGACCAAGCCCTTTGCTATCTGCATCAACTGAAAATATCAGTGTGGACATAGTTTCTCTCTGGTTAGGAAAAAAAGGACTAAGGCAAACCCTGTATGCACAAGAAACCGCTTTCTGCATGTTGTAACACAAAAGTTCAGTGAGAAAACAGCCAACATGAGACAGAGCACTTTGTCTAAACAAACTGGGTATGTTTATCACCCTGAAAAGTACCACTGTGTAAACAACTGGTTTCGAGACACCACTATAGATACACTGTCAATTTAAAATATACTTGCTTTGTTAAGTGAGAGCTGTTGGAAGAGCAGTAAATGGCAGAAACCTGTGACCCCAGAGAAAAGGAGAAAAAACAGGGAACCAGCAAAAAGGTAGCACTGAGGGCCTTAGCAAGCAACAAAAGTGGGTAAAAGTACATGTTCAATCTCAACACATATGCTGCTGAATTGTTGCCAAACAGGAGCTAGAAGAAAAAAAAAAACAACCAAATGGGAGAAAAGGAATGGGAAAGTATAACATACAGAAGATGTATCCTACCTCCCACTTTTCCTCCCCAACCCAAATTTTCTGCATGGAGTGGTGTATTTAATTTTCTTTAGCACCACTGTCAGCTGTGGTGGAAGGTCATTTGGGCCATCATTATCAACTTTGTATCATTGACTGCAGTCTGAAGCTCAGATTTTGCTTGTCTTTTGTCTCATAAGCTCTTCCCAGTTCTACTTTTTTCATTACAGGACCATCAGTAGTTGTTTAGTGTAGTTTAAAAAATGAAAAAGAAAATGAGAGAGAGAGAGAATAAAAGAAATATAGAAGGAAAAAAGGCTTCTTTAAATTCAGCTGTGTTCTGCTCAGGAAGCTGATCACTCCTTCTGAAAAGAGATATCAGGGGTTGCTTAGCAATAGAAAGATGGCATCCTGCCTGTCAGATGGCCCTTTTCAGATTATTTCCTAGATAAGTACAATAATTGGAGGGAAGCATCTTTTGTGGCTGGCTGCCCCCTTGCAGTGTCTAGGTTAACACAAGGAGAAATGCTATGCTTCAGCTACTGTGCTGCAGCTGCTGGCATCTCTTTTCTGGAGAAATAGAATATAACACTATGTGATATTGCTTTACTTAGGATTATCTTCAGCTAACATTATTTTTAAAATATTATTTTTAGTCCTATAAAGACATATTAGGAATAGCTGCCATCTGTCCAGACATAACAATACAGAAAATAAATGTTTCACTAATTATCAGGAACCAAAGTTACTTCTTCTTCTGTAAGAGAGTTGGTTAAAAGGTTAATTGCCCAAAGCAAGAACATATAATACAACAAAAATTATAATGGGAAAACCTACACGTGTCTATGTATGTGTTCAGAAATTTTTGAAATTCCAAGTGGCGCCTGCTCATCATTTTGCTGTCACTGTTACAGCCTCCTTAATTTTATTAATTTTTCTCCTCATTGTTATCACAGGGAAAGAAAGAGCACACAAGTTCCTCCCCAGACCTGCATTTCTGCGTGTGGCCATGCAGCGGCACAGGAGACCGGGAATCGGTAGAACTGGTGACTGAGGCAGGAGCTGCTCGGGTGGGAGGCTGCCAGGTGAATGCCCAGGTACATGAACGGTCGGGCTGATGGCGCAGCATCCCGCCGTGCCTGTCCCGGCCCCATGGAACCGGGGCTCGCTGCCAGGGACAGGGACAGGGGCAGGGACAAGGGCAGGGACAGGGACAGGGACAGGGGCAGGGACAAGGGCAGGGACTGGGGCAGGGACAGGGACAGGGGCAGGGACAGGGGCAGGGACAAAGGCAGGGACAGGGACAGGGACAGGGACAAGGGCAGGGACTGGGGCAGGGACAGGGGCAGGGACAAAGGCAGGGACAGGGACAGGGACAAGGGCAGGGACAGGGACAAGGGCAGGGACAGGGACAGGGACAAGGGCAGGGTCTGGGACAGGGGCAGGGACAGGGGCAGGGACAAAGGCAGGGACAGGGACAGGGACAAGGGCAGGGACTGGGGCAGGGACAGGGACAGGGGCAGGGACAAGGGCAGGGACAGGGACAGGGACAAGGGCAGGGACAGGGACAGGGGCAGGGACAGGGGCAGGGACAAAGGCAGGGACTGGGGCAGGGACAGGGGCAGGGACTGGGGCAGGGACAGGGGCAGGGACAAAGGCAGGGACAGGGACAGGGACAAGGGCAGGGACAGGGACAAGGGCAGGGACAGGGACAAGGGCAGGGACTGGGGCAGGGACAGGGGCAGGGACAAAGGCAGGGACAGGGACAGGGACAAGGGCAGGGACTGGGGCAGGGACAGGGACAGGGGCAGGGACAAGGGCAGGGACAGGGACAGGGACAAGGGCAGGGACTGGGGCAGGGACAGGGGCAGGGACAAAGGCAGGGACAGGGACAAGGGCAGGGACAGGGACAAGGGCAGGGACTGGGGCAGGGACAGGGGCAGGGACAAAGGCAGGGACAGGGACAGGGACAAGGGCAGGGACTGGGGCAGGGACAGGGGCAGGGACAGGGGTAGGGACAGGGGCAGGGACAAAGGCAGGGACAGGGACAAGGGCAGGGACAGGGACAAGGGCAGGGACAGGGACAGGGACAAGGGCAGGGACTGGGGCAGGGACAGGGACAGGGGTAGGGACAGGGGCAGGGACAAAGGCAGGGACAGGGACAAGGGCAGGGACAGGGACAAGGGCAGGGACTGGGGCAGGGACAGGGACAGGGACAGGGGTAGGGACAGGGGCAGGGACAAGGGCAGGGACAGGGACAGGGACAAGGGCAGGGACTGGGGCAGGGACAGGGACAGGGACAGGGGCAGGGACAAGGGCAGGGACAGGGACAGGGGCAGGGACAGGGACAGGGACAGGGACAAGGGCAGGGACAGGGACAGGGGCAGGGACAGGGGTAGGGACAGGGACAAGGGCAGCGCTGTGTGTTTGGGCACACTCTGATGGAGGCAGCACTCTGTGTTTGGGCACACTCTGCTCTAGCCCCTGTAGGACTGCCAGGCTCCAATGGCTGAGTGTTTCTGCTGGGGTCCTCCTCGCTGGGTTGGTGGCACTCTGTGACACCTCTGGCAGGTCTGCGGAGCCTTCTGCCCGCTCTGGGAAATGGCAGTCATTTCTTTCCCTGCCAGGGAAGGGCTCAGACTGTCCCGTGTACTGCATTCACCAGCTCTGTGGGTACTGCCTCTCTCTATTAACCAGGCTCCTGGACTCAGAACACCCATCCCACACCTAGTAAGGAGAAGATGGCCACAGGTCCCCACTGCTCATCCTTGGTACATGGTGAAACCATCCTCGGGGCAGATCATCAGGTCAGAGAAATGGAAAAGCTGTTTCCTTCACGTGAGGACAATGTGATGAGGGTTCTGTCCCTTGCTGACATCCTGGAGACTGCAGTAATACAGTGGCTGCAGAATTCTCAGTACACTCAGGACAGCACTGGTACGGTCCCTGTAAATATATAAATGGGAGATGAGTCCACTTTGTGCAGCCCGTGCTGGGATGATCATGCTTTCTGTACTCCAAGGGATATTATGCCTCATACTTGGATCATTTTCACTAAAGGAATCATTTCTTCCCTTTAGTGGTCCCTGGCAGCAGGGAGAAGAGGGAAGAGCCTGCACAAGAATACTTAATGGCTTTGGTAGGATTTCATTTCAGACTTTTAGATCTCCTCTGTGTGAATGACACAGGTTCAATTTTAAAATTAATCTTTGGTTTTAAAATAGAGCTTTCTTCACTAAGAACTGATTTTCCTAACTTTAAAATGTAGAAGGGAGATGAAACTGCGAGTCAAAATCAAAGGAAATAAAGGTGAAAGGAAGCACTGAATCCTGACCCCTTCCATTGCCAACATCATCCCTCCTACCACTTCCTTTAACCAAGAGGAGACACCCAGGAGTTTATTTTGATGCCACAGGTACATGTCATCTGTAGAGCACAAAAATAAACTAAGTGTCCAGGCTTTGGAACTATTTATTCAGATACGAACACTGATAAAAGGAGTAACAACACAATTAGCTGATTCAACTTACCCCTAAGGAGAACCTCACTGCCAGGAAGTTCATTTCTCTACACTTAAACCCCTGTGCTCAGAGACACCACACACAACCACACACATCCCATCCTGGGGAGCCAGTCACGACACAGGGATAAGGACACACAGATCCTCCAGGTGGCAATGCAGCCGTATTTTCCTTTTTTTTTTTTTTTTCATCTCTGAATTTGACAGAAAATCTGCTTAGATTCTGGGCAGTGAGAGCTTATGATTTAAATTTATCTGTAAATGTTGAATTTCTTTACACTATTTATTTATAGTGACAACTATTCAGTATATATATATGTATATACATCTATTTAAAACATATGTCTTTGTGTTTATACATAGATGTACCCACGTCTACTTCCCACTGTAGCTGTGCAAGCTATGTGTCTACATTCTGCTCTGCTCTGCCTCAGCTGAACTCTGCTGCAGATGAAAGAGGAACATGTCCTGATGAGAAGGAACAAAGAGGGATGACAGCAGTTTAATTTCTAATTAATTAATCCATCATGATTAACTTTTGACATTGAAGCTGTTGCGTTTAGTCTCTGCTGAGTGTTGATCCAAAGACAGCTGCAGTCAGTGTTGAAAGGGAAAATGATCCAAACTGGGTGCTCCAGTGGAGATGGTGCTTCTGGATGTGCAGGGTGGCACCTTCCTTCACCCTTCTCCATGCTGGCTTCTGCCCAGCTCCAGAGCAGGAAAGCAGAGAGACAGGCTGAAGAGAAATCTGGTTGGGACAAAAAATTAAAAGGATGCTTCTCTTTGCATCTTGCTACCTGTAAAATATAAAAGTGTGTGCAGACAGCAGGTGTAGCACTACTGGACTCAAGGAAATGCAAAATTTAAATCAAGTTATTCCTTTGCAGTGAACAGTTTGCCATGGTTATACTCACGCTGAAGTGGATCAGGAATTTTTCCAATGCATTCTGACTTCTACAGCACTGTAAGATACAGCAGCTGCAGTTTAGATTTGGAAAAATGAATGACTGGCAAAGCATTATTATCACAAGTTTACTTCTTCCCATAAACCAAAGTGACAAAGTTAACAGCATGCATATTTGCCTCAGGATGCCCTTTGGACTTTGACATGCCTCCTGTCTGGCACTCACCCACAGCACACTGGGGTTTACATTTGCTTTTCTGAATCTTAGATTCCTGCAGATGCCCCAGAAATGTTCTGATTCACTGTCCCTGTGGCACTTGCTGGTCCATGAGCAGCCAACATGAGACACTTGTGGTAGAATATGGAGTTTACTTTGATGAATTAATAAATTATATAGCTGTCTTAATATCTTTGAATATAAAAGTGGAATTTCAGCTTGAACATAAAATGTAAATCAGTGGTTGAAAAAATGTTCCAAAATAGCACCACAGAAACCAGAGGAAATGAATAAATGTATAATTCAAAGAGTTTAGCTAGGAGCAACAGTTCTATTTTAATACTATGAATGTTTCTAAATCAAAATCATGTTCTGACGTTCGATTTCTTTTTCTTTGAGCCTATTTTTTGTTGTTGTTGGACATATGAATGGTAATTAAAAACAACAGTGAATTATGAAGCTATTAAAAGCTAAGATTAAAAGTTAAATAATGGAAGTCCTCTGATTTATGTTACTGAGCTCCTAAGGCACATTTAAAGCAAACTCACTAAGAAATTCATGCTAGTTCCATGTGAGTCACTTTATCCAATACAAATCTCATTTACTGAAGAGAGCTTGCCATGTTCCAGTTAATACTAAGCTAAAAATTTAGTTTGTGGTATAGGTCAATATATTAACTTCTGGGCTCTATGTAATTTAGTAGCCTCAGGGTGAAAACTGTGTTAGAGTATACTAAAGATGAGTATTTCATCTTGCAGAAAGAAAGGTGATGTGTTTGGGACAGGCTCTTCAAAGGCAGAGGTTATTTACATGAGAAGTTGCACAGTCCATTTCTGCAGCCCTTTCTGTGAGCCTGGTAGTGTCACTGGCCTGACTATCATGCACTCAAAACTCAGTGCATGTCAGAACTGATCAGCTGCAGTGCCTGGTGGAGCTGGACTTGCTCTTAGACTGCAGAGCAGCCAACACCCCCATCTTCCCTCAGCACACCACTACTGGAGTTTATATATTACATATGTGTAAATACCACAAGGGTTACTACTCCAGTTAATGACCTCTGCCTAAGCAAGTTGTTTGGTCTGGCATGGTTTGGAGCTCTTGCCTTGACAGCCCAGAATGTTCATGTATTATGTACCGGATTTAACAACAGGATCTAATAGAAGGGAGTAATTAAATACTTAATTGCTGTTGCATAAATGCTTTGAAACCCTCCCATGTTCCAAATTTATGTAAACCACATGGGAGAGAGCCCTAGGCCCACAGTGAATTTCTTTAGGTTTTAAATAAGAACTTTAGAAATTAAACTCCCACAGTGTTTCATTATTTTAATTGATGCAATTACTGTAAGAAACAATATCATTAGCTCAATTTCTGTTATTTATTTATAAAAAATTCAGGTGCAGCACAGTGATATTTTTCTTAGGCTTTCATATGATCCCTCAATAAAGAAAGATGATTTAAATTACTCAGTAGCATGGAGACAAGGGCTACTACTAAATATCATCCCACGTCATAGGTAAGCAGATAATTTTCTATACCTTGGTACAAATGATATGGATATTTTGTTGAAATGCCATGATGCAGAAAGAAAGAATGTATTTGTTGTGGCTATTTTTATTTTCTGGGAATCTAGAAAACCAAGATAAAAAAAAAGCATGTCCTCTTTTGGCTAACACTGAAACCCTGGGGGACAGGTTTATAAACTGCTAGAAAGCATTCTGCATCAGAGTAATTCAATTCACAGAGGCCTCATTTCTCACCTTTAATGAATTACAGAAAGGAGATATATAAACTCAGATTTTTGCACTGTCACTGCTCCCCACTGGGACAGACAGGCTATAGAGAGACTGATGGCATGAAGGGACCAACAATCAGTTGCCACCAAATGAACAAAAGAAAACACAGGAGCAGAAACCCTTCTTCATCACCTCCAACAAAAGTGTACACCCACAACATCACCTGCTTCTCCCTCACCTACCATAAAAACAACAACTCCAAAGGGCTGGCTTATCTGGCATGGCTGCAAATTATCACTGTCACAGTTACTTTACTCCTTTTTCCTTCTTTACACTTCCAAACCAAAATCAGATCCGTCTGCAAGCAGATAACAAAACCTAGATGAGGAGATGGCCTCATGGAGAATAGGATGTATACTCATGCTGGTGTTTCAGGGACTGAAACTTATTGTACTTTATGAGGCATAATTGCTACATGTCTCTCTCATCAGGGGATATTTTATCTGAGTGCTGTGCAGCTGATGTTTTGAGGTTTTCACATAAACGTCTATTGAAAGGAGAAGCTAACAGGTAACTGCACCTTAGTGCAGAAGAGAAAGCACCAAGATTCAACAATAAATTTGAGGATATATGTATTGACACAAGCAAAAATTTGTCAGAGCAAAATAAAAAAAAAGAGCAAAATAAAAAAAAGAAGAGAACCATGGCTTACCCCATATATCTTCTAGCTCACATGTCATTCTCCTTCTGTCCTGAGGCACCTTGAGGAGGGTAAATAGGATTTGTTGACACAAGAGGAGTGGCTGGAGTTTGTAAAATAAAGAATAATTTGTTGTACAGTACTACTACCCTTCTTTTAACAAAGCACTTGCTTTACAATGGCTGCAGTTTACTACATGAAAGATATTCTACCCCTTATTCTCTTTACCTGTCCATTGTACTTCTCCTCCAGGTGTTGTTTCATCTACAAGCAGTTTGAAGCAAGCATGACATCTTTGGATGATGTACTTTGAAAAGATCCCATTGCTGTGAAGTCCAGGTGCCCAAAGGGAGTGTTTATGCAAAAATAAAATGTAGTGACAAAACATAAGAGTGCAGTCACAAAATGTTAAGGACATATACAATAGTCTGAACCGTTTCCTTCTGATTTCCTGGCTTTGATGGTCCTGACTGCACGGATCTCTGGGAGATTCCTTGGGTGGAACTAAGAGCTGACCCAGAGCCATCACCCGTAGCTCTGAAGGAGGTCTGTCCTGCATAGATTTCAGACAGTGAAATAACAGAAACCTTTTATTTTCTTTTCCTTAATTAAGTTAGAGTTCTGGAGGTTCATACTCCCAATGTGCTGCATTAAAATCCCGATACAGGATTTGCCTTGATATATCCTTAATTACAGTATCTTGTTGACTTCACATTGATGCAGCTTCCTGAGTGTATGTGTATTGACAAATTGGAGCTGTAATGGATAACTTGGAATCTGGGAAGTTATTAAAAAAATCAGCAGGGAGGTAACATAGGCAGAGGCAAATCTCTTTTATAGGGCATGCAATGCTTGGAGTTTTAGCCAAGAGAAGCGGAGGGGTGGGGCAGGAGATGGAGTGATCAAACCTTCTTTACATTGTCTACTAGACACTGAATCTGTCAGGAGGTGACCAAGCTTTAGCTAGAAAAGAAAAAGCAATATTCTCATAGCTTTGATTATCTAAAAGGATTGTGAATACTAGGATAGGAATTCAAAATGCCCCCAAAAAGCATAGTGTTGAATGCCTGAAGCCTGCACCAACACTGAGCATACATGATATTGCTTTTATTGTTATTTCTAATAATACTGGAGAAGTAAAGAATCTAAGATGATACTAATGAGAAATTATTGCACATATTGTAGGTCCAGAGGTACTGCTCTCATATGGGATCTGTGCTGCATAGCTAAAAAGCACCAGAACATTTTCTAAAAGCATTGATTTGATTATTGTTTCATTTTGCTCACAATATCATACCTTCTTATTTTTGTAAATAATATTTTGTTTCCTTTTGTTAATTCTCCTCATTTTCCTGTCTAAGATGTTGTTTATTGACAGGCTTTGTTCTAATCCAATTTGACTAAGCTGCTCTGTGCCCATTCATCCTCTCAGTTACCTTGCATGACATACCCTTGGAAGTGAAGCTGCAACTCCACTGCTGCACTTCTTTGCCTGTCACTGCCATTTCAACTTTCTGCTGAAGGTACCAGCTTGATAATGTTCCCTTGTTCTTTTACATAGTGTCTGAGCAGAACTAAAACATTGGGAGAGAGGATCATGTACTTGCTCAAAAATAATTGCTGATAAAGTAAAATCAAGGAAAATATATTGCCTTTCATTTATAAATGGAAGTTCTGTTGTCCTGACTTTGAGAGCTTTTATCTCCTGCACGAGTCACTCTTCTGTTGTGACTTCCAGTAAGAGAAAACTGCCTGTGTGCTGTAAAACACTGAGATTATCAGATGCTGCTGGATAACTGGAAATTCTGCCAAATGCTGGCCACACTGTGCAAATCTTTCCAAATCATGTTCACATTGGCCCTGACATTACTTGTAGCAACATCCTGCTGATTTAGGCTTCAGTTTATCTCAACAGCTCCTATACAGATGCTTTTGCAGGATGCTTTCTTCAACCCAAGTGCTAATAGTTACACAGTGGGAATATTTGTCATGTTACCAACACTTCTGACAATATGAATATCAAAAATATTATAAATAAAGGCAGTTTCCATGGTTAAGTATACAGACTATACAATCCTTATTCAGCCAAATCTTTATAATCACTGAGGAAACATATTCCATCATAAAACCTGGCTGAGGAAGCATTGCAGAGGTAGGTCAAGCAACTCTGCACTGATGGGTCCTTCATGGTGATGAACATTGTAGCAACTCTTCTTAAAAAGCTGTCCTTGTCTAGACGTCAATGCAGCAGCTAGTGCCACTCTTTTTTAATATATTATAGAAACAGATACAGTAGTCCAGTATCTAAGGGTAGCCCAAAGATCTTATATTTTTAAAGGTAAGACTTGTAGAACTTACTCATACATAGTAAAGACTAACTCAAATATAGTTCATGGTTATTTTGTTGTGTTGGACATGACCATTAAAATAACGTGCATCATCAATAGCCAAGTTAGTAAAGTGCAGTGAGGGAGAGAAAAGAAAATTAATTGCCAGAACTTTGACAGTGGCTTCTGCTCTGCTTGCTTCCTGAGATTTTCAGCCTCTCAAAGAGCTGGATTAACACCCTGGGGGTCCTGTGTTCTTAATGGAAATGCTTCAGTGACATTTTGTGTTACCTTGGGAAAATTAGACATCTTTAAGAACACTATCTCTGAAAATACAGAAAATGCCATTTAGCTATTAAGTACTTTATGGAGATTAATAATTCAGTTAATACAAGTGCTTGTAGCAATTCCTGCCAGACAGGACATTTTAATCCTCTCTTTGAATCCCCTGTATTTAGCAAGTGCACTGCGGTAAGCATGAATTCCAATGGAAAGATCACTCACAGAACTCAGTATTTCCAGGTGTGAAATGCTCTTGTTAAAGTCCATGGGACCTGTGTGACAGGATTAGTGCCTAAACTACCATGCTAAGATAATGCAAAACAAACCTCCAATTAGCTTAAGGAAAAATAAAATAACAGATCTCCTCTAGGGTAGATATATTTGCTTCATATCTAAGAAAATCATGCTGGAGTTATCTTATCCGTGCTTAACAGCTCTGCCCCTGGCTCCAATTTGTTGTTGACATTGTAGCCAAAATAGGGAAGAAGATGACCTGTTGTTCATACATGAGAAGGAAAAGGAGCTAATGTTGTTATGGAGAACACAATGTACCACAGATATGGTACAAATATGTACCACATAGATCACAAATATACTGAGCTATCAGCTAATTCAACTGAGCATTCAAGGCTGCCACCTGAGAGACCTCTGAGAAAACTGAATAATATGAAGGGGAAAAGATTATTCAGGACCTAATGGTTGATTCTGTATGAATGAGAATGAGGAGGAGGAATTCAGCTCAGAGTGAATTCCTTATTTGCAGACCAGTTAGGGAGCACATCCAAAAGTGTCTGAGCACTTCTCCTTATCCCAAGGGTGTGGACATGGAGCCCATCCACTTGTAAGGGAATTTCACACGCACAGAGAAACCTGCTGGTAACAGCACCTGAACACTGACTTCACCCTGGCTGCAAGGGTGACCTTCCACAGGCACCCCAATCCCTCAGCAATGGGAGCCAGGGGACAGGGCTGCTTTTATAGATGCTGAAAGGCAACACAGCACAGGGTTTACATTATCTAGCACCAAATTTTTTTGCTCTTTTATCTTCTGCTCTTTTTTTTTCTTTTTTTTTCTTTTGTTACCTTTTTATGGTGAACCGAGTTCTAATTCCAGTTGTCATTCAAATTGCTTTTAGATTCAGCCTTTTAAAATGCTCTGTGTTCAGCACTGCCCTCCTGCCTAAGCAGCCATTCCCCACCTGCCTTGTGTCTCTAATGTTTAGAGCAAGCAAGAATGTCCTCTCTTAGCCTCTGTTGAAGACTACGCAAGCTAAGTTTACCACTATCTGTGCCAGATCAGCTCTCCCTTTCCTGGTGATCTCAGAAACACTGTTCTTCACCTGTTTCAGTTTATACCCATTGTTCTCTAACATGAGATGTCAGGAAAGTGTGGTGAACATCAGTATACCTAAAGGGCTTTGAGGAACAACATTGGAATCACAGAATAAGAGGTTGGAAGGAACATCTGGTCCGATCCTTCTTGGGAAAAGAATTGTCCAGACAAGATGGTCCAGCAGCCAGTCAAGATTAATCTTAAAATTGTCCAATGTTGGGGAATCTGCCACTTTGCTGGGGAGATTATTCCAAAGGTTAATTGTTCTCACTGCGAAAAAATTTCTTTACAAGTCCAATAGGAATTTTCTCAGGATTAACTTGTACACCTCATCTTTTCCATGTGACTCCTTGCAAAAAAAAGATAGTCTTAATCTTCTTTATAGAATTAACATAGTCTTCATTCTTCTTTTTAAATCCAGGAACATGGTGCACACAAAGATTGTGCACTCTATTCCTGGGTGTCCTTCCCCATATCATGGTCAGAAATGCTTGAAGGTAAACACAAATGTTTGGAGGAATCTGAAAGATATACTGACTATCTCAGCATATATCAACCTGATGCTAAAGAGCATCTGGAAGAAAGGCTGTGAGAGAAAACTGCCTTCAGAAATGCTGACCAAACTCCATGTCTATTTTTCCCTCTCTCCCCTGCAGCAGATTTGTATTAGGTTTCATATTGCCACTGGATTTACAGGGCCAGGCTCTTGCACAGAACTAGATGATTATTGTGGGTTCCTTCCAACTCAAACCATTCTGTCATTCTGTCATACAATATTGGGTGGGGTTTAAACTATGAATACAGATGTAGGACCAAAATTTATGCCAAAACTCTCTTCCCCACAAATGAAAGGCTTGGATTAACCCTTTCCTTCTACTCCTCCCTGCTCTGCCAGATGGGAATGGGCTCTTTGCAGAAAGGTACAGTAGTACTCAGTCCTCATATAATTGACAACAAACATAACTATCAAAACAGGTTTTAAAATTATTTTCTAGGTAGCTCCTGCATTCTCTTCACTGCACAGCACCTACTGAGCTATGATGAACAGCCATCCTAGGGAAACAGTATTTTAAAATTTCTTTCACCAATGTGCCTAACAGATCGACTGCAGAGTGTCAGCCCCTACAACCTAGTATCTCTGTGGTGACTTCAGTGGTTTGAAAAGCACTTTGATCTGATGAAAAGCTAGATTTGTAACACCATGACTTAAAAAAAATTCTAGAATTAAGTTTTATTTCATTTTTTAAGTAAAACTATATTTTAAATTCATGTCACACAACACAAGAATAGAAAAGGAAATGCATAATTTCTTTATAAAAATCCAGAATTTAAAAATCGGCATTACTGTCAAGAAAACTGTCGCTCTGTAGCTGTACTACTGCTTCTTTCCCTAGAAAGTACTCTAAAAAGTCCTGTGTTATGGTTATAGCATTTCCAGTTCCACTTTACTTAGGTGCTTAATATCCAGATCATGAAATATATGCATCTAGCAAAATGGCTATTGCTATGGAGACCTCAAATATTTAATTAGAGAATAAATACCTGAATAAACTTTCATTTACAAGCCAACAAAAGGTGTTTGACAGCCTTAACTCAAGGAATGCTTTCTCTTTTTTTGCTTCCCTTATACTTCCTATTTTTGTTTTGTTATGCATTCACAAAAAAAATGTTTCTACTTAATTTTCTGTCCTGTTTGTCTCTGTATTTGAACAGGAATGGTTTTTAAGGAATCCGGAATGAGGACTTAACACTTGTGATGGAAATGTCGGCTGTTCTATGTTTCTTATTACAGTAGTAGTAATGTTTGAAGGGGCTCATTTTCTACTTTAACCAGGATAAATCAGTACCCTGAGCACATGTATTATACAATATTATGACTGCAGAAAAAAGTTCTATATTCCTCAGCTGTGAGTAGTTACTTTCCCCTGCAAATACCTCCAGTGTCTAGGACCCACCTGACAAGCTTGAGATAAGTGAATATACTGCTTTTAAAAGATACTCCAACAACTATTTCTCATTTACACAGAGATGAGATAAATCAGCTAGAGTCAAATGGAGGTCTTTAAAAGTCTCAGCTCCAGCTTATTTTCTTTTGGGGAAGAGAAGTCTGTGTGCATTAAACTTTTGCAAGAACAGTTGTGCAAGTCAACCAGAACCATCACCTTTGTTAACGCTTCCATGAGTTTCAATTTGTTTTTTTAAACCTTATCTGATTCAACTCTCTCATTTGCATTTCTTCCTTAAAGAAAAGTTCAAATATCTTCCCTAAGCAATCTCCAGAAACCAAAACTGTGGGTTATTTTCAGAGGTTTCAGAAGAAATTCTGCTTCCTGGCAATCTCTACACACGAGGATAGGCAGAGTTCTGCTTCTCCCCTAAGCAGCAGTGCTCCCTCCTAGAACAGGTGATAATTACAGCACTTCTAGGGCAGGAGACAAACTTCAGCAGAGTCTGAATTGCAAACCCCCCAGCATGGAGCACGGTGAGTTACTCCAGGCCTGACTTAGCCCCTGGACAGATGGCTAACAGGGTAAAGTTATGGCTCAGCCATGTGGTGGAGCCTGATGGGCACATGTTCTACCAGATGCTTTAATACTGCTCATACATTTCCTTAGGAAATTAATGAAAAATTAAAGGAATACTTTGCTATAGCTACAGATTTGATCAGTGGGTTGGCTGATTTGCATCACTGCTATTTTCTGTTCCTGGATTATTTTCTTCCAAAATTACCAGTAAATCTAACAAATAAAATAACAGTATTTGTACAACCATATAAATCTGGGATCACTGAATTTCAGTGTACTTAAAATACTCAAATATACCTAAAAAAGGAATTCACAGGTGTCACAGAAATAGAATACTCACTTGGTGGTTCCTGAGTGCCTGAGACTTCAAGTGTTTGTTCAGTTCCTCTGTGATCTCTCTTTTTATGTTCTGTTTTGTTTTGAACTATCTGTGTAGCTGCTTAACATTTAATACAGTAAAAATTCTGACATTTTACTAATACTCATTGTATCAGAGGATGGTTTATAGCTTTTAAATGAGATTTTGTGTCTTGAAAGCAACCAGCTTTTTAGATGAAGTCAATGACAATTCCAGAATTGCTTCCTCAAGGTAGAGAAAGACACAGCAAGTACTGAAATTAACAGAGAGTCTTAGAAGCAACTGGAGGATATAGAAGAGATGTTGAAAGCCTTTATCTGGCTTTACTGATAAACTCTACAAGTTGGTGAATTTGCAGGTAGCTCTGGTGCTGTATCAATGACAATAAGGTTTTAAATGTCTAGAAAATTAGTATCAATATATCCTGACAGCTGAACCCTTAGAGTAACTCTGCTAATGATTTAAAAAACATTGACTTATCCACCAAAATCTGGTCCTTACATGAGACAAACAGTTTGAAAAGGGAAAAATAGTTGCAATATGGGAACTTGACCAAGGAAAACCAGGCTTGAGGGACTTACCACATGCTGAGACTCCCCAGTCACAAAAAATATTCCTCTAGAGTGGAACTGTGCTTATCTGTTTTCCAGGGATTTTGAGAGCTGCATACATTCACTGTGCATTCACACTGCTATGTTGAATATTCCATTAATTCTGCTGTATTCCCTCATGATGTGCTGGATGGAGTATCTTTTTCATTGTCCTGTGTTTGTGGTTTTTGGAAAAGAAATCCACAACTCAAACAAATGGGAATTATGCCTCCCACTGTACCATCATGGGAACTGTTGATGCACACAAGCATTGCGATAAAGGATAATAAATGTAAATAAACTATGAATTTAATAAAAAGCATACATCAGCTATTCTGCATGGATCTCATGAGCAGCTCCATTTGTCTTTCATGAAGGGTCCCTGGTGTCCAAGTGGGTTCATCCATGTTCACGGGAGCTTGAACTGCATTGTGCAAACACTGGAGGTTCATGCTGTTGTTCTCCTGATTCCCCAGAGCAGATACACTCCAAGTGAGGCTGTGAAAAAAGCTTACAAGTAAGTCTGACTTCTAGTAGTGTTTCAGGTAAACTTATGGGGTGGGGAAATTCTATTTGTTTTGGTTTGTAAATTTTTTTTATCAGAACAAAAGCAAGAAATTAAATGCTCTAAATCTATTCTACTATTATGGCATCTCTTTTTACACAAATACCATTTTCACCAAGACTGATCCTTTTTGTTTGATAGCTTGCCAATTCTAGGGAAACTGGGGAAAAAGAATGAATAATATTTGGATAATTTACCCCCAGATATAATCTGCAGTTTTGTAGAAAAAGGGAATAAATGGAGACTGTACATTCTGGTGCTCAAATTCTTTGCCATGGTCTTCACTTTGCCCTTACCCTGGGCTCTGGGCAGTTGGCACATAGGAGACAGATGCTGAGCTGGCATTTCCTCCACCTAAATTTTGATTTTTATTTGTTTTTTAAAATATGCATATCAAAAACTGTACAAACTACAAAAAAAAAGAAAGAAAAGGTAAATCCTCATCTTCAAATAACATGTTAATTCCTAATTAAGACAATTTTTTATGATCTTGCAGACAGTTTTAGAAAACTGCAGTTACAGATCTATTTCTGGATTCCTATTTTGGGTCTCAATGCCAGATATTAAGTACTTTGCTTTGTTTTCTCAATTTAGATAATCTTGCTGGCTTCAAATGAGCCTTCTCCTGGTTTCAATCTCTGGATGAATCAGCCCCTTAAACTGTCCATATTAAACAAATTGCATTATGTATAAGGAAACTCTCAGGGCTTGTAGTATTATCTCTTGAGGAAATATTTGATTTAACTCAATGTCAATAAGACCCATAACTTAAAAGACTCTGAAAGACACAGAGCTTCACAGAGCAACACAAGTTAATTTAAACTGCAAATATGTAGTAACTTGGAATAAGAATTCTACAGAATTATTTATCAGTATAAGCCTTGATTTTTCCTGTAAATTTGAAATGGATATCTGCATTAATAGTTTTACAGTATTTTATGTCACCAGACAAAATAGTTGTTTTAATGAACTGACATTGTTTTCAAAAGGCCTGTGGCAGCCTGCAAGCAGACATTGGGCAGACTTTTAGAACTTTTATAAATTTTTTTTTAGACATCATGAGTTGTTTGCAGTCTGCCATGAATTGTAGAGTTTGGCTATGCTGTTAATCTGGAAGCTATAAATTTAATCTCTCTGTGGTATGGGGCAAAAAGTTATTCATGGAAGGCCCAGAACAAGTTCTATCTAATCTCAGTGAGGACAGTTTAGTTTTAGAAAAATTGTTCTATTTTAAAGAAGCCCTGGCCCAAGAAAGCATGAGAAAATAAGCCAGTTTTTGTTCAGCTTTACAATAGTCATTTACTTCAGTCCCTTGACTAGAAACTGTGACAATTACTACACATATTATAGTTGAAGAAACTCAATTTCCTTTACTCCTTAAAAGCTGATAAAAAGCTATTCTAAATCAAAGGAATTTATTCTTGGGCTTGTCAAAACTCCATGAACAATACAGGTTCACTGAAGTCCTGTTAGGAAATGTCACAGTCTTCTTATCATCACTGAGTTTTGGAATCTGGAATAATTTATTATTATTATTTATTTTTTTCTTTCTTAGCAGAGTAAGGGGCAAGGAAATGGAGTTTACATCTGCTTAGGTTTCCTTTGGTTTTGGTATCATGTCCTTATCACTAGATGTGTCTAGATGTTCAGTAAATGATATATTTGCCCTGTATGCAGAAGGGCACAAACGTATTGCCCCAGTCCAGGCCCTGACACCGTGTGTTTGGATAAAGGCACGAGCTCCCAGGTGCCATTTCTATCAGCCCTGTAATGGAAACTGTTCACCCCAAATTAACCTTTGCTGGGGAAGTGACTTGGAAAATAGGGCTCACGAGCAGTCACAGAGAACAGAACATCAACCTTGGACTACTTACTGCAGCAGGAATGAAAATGAGGTGAGTTCAGCATGATGTCTCACAAAGATCCAGATTTACCCCACTCTCTCCAGTGCAGAATTCGAACAGTATTTCCTGCTTAAAAAACCCCAAACCAATAGCAGCAATGATATTTCCTTCAAATAAAATATATCCTGCTGGAAATTCCTCCTCTTCATCTGATTTTCATTGAATTGCATTTAAATATAACAACATCTGGATAATAGAGAGACATATACACATCTTCCAAAGAAATTATTCAATAGTGAATCCATGAAGATTACACCAACACTATATATTTCATCTGTGTATAGCTCCATGTGTTTCTTGCTCAATATTTTATAATTCTATAATATACCTATATTCTTGCTCTATATTCTGGTACTAATTTTCAGTAGAGGGTGTGTTAAATACATAGGCAGGAACTCAGAAATCCTTATTCGGAAAGCTGTAGCAGAACCCTTCATATCTTCTTGAAACTGTATGGCTTAATAGTAGCTCTGCAGGTGGAATATTAATGTTTTTGAATCAATTAATTCAGAAAAAGACCAGTGACTTAAAAAAAAAAGAAATCATATAGATCTACATCAACAAACTATGGATTGTCATATTAATATTTGACTGAGGAATGATAGCTAGAATCCATGAGGAATGATAGCTAGAAATGTGCTTCAGCTTCAGTTTCCATTATTCTTGGCTTTAATATATTGTGTGGTTGTATCTTAAGGCTCATTTCCATTAATCTTATTTTGAGAGAGTCAGAATAGTAGAAAAAGCAAATTAATAGTGTAAACTGTAGCATTTAAAAATTGCTATGAAATAAAACCCACATATTAGGATCAAAATGAGAAAAGCTCATTATTTTTGGTATGCTGTCTTCTTCGGGGTTTCATTTTCCCTAAAGAAGAAAACTCATAAAGAAATGAACTGCAGAACTACATTCAGGTCTGAAAACTATTACAGATCTTTGAGCTGCAGAGAAATATATATCTGGCACAGAGTGGAATAGAGGATCAAGGATGTAATTACAGCTAGTTAATATGATTAACATCTTTTGACTGAATTCAAGGGAAAGACAGCTACCAAAATAAGGTATTGTATCAGCAAAGGTCTAATCTAATCCATCTTTCCTTGTTTCCAAGCTTTGCCATTACATATGTTTTTTTTAAACACCATTTTCTAAGGCTGGATATCTGTCTAAGGTCAAGGATACCACTTCTGGTTAGTGAACATTTCAAGATATGTAAAAAATAGATTTTCTTGCAATGCCTGGCCTTTGAAATGGGGCAATTTATTAGCATGTCTTGTCACTAGACAATTAACTGAAGCCAGGTACTCAAGTTATTTCTCTTCAGTAAGGTTAACTTCAATAAAAGGCCATACAGTAAAAACACATAAAGGTCAGTACTCTTATGGCAATTATTAATGCCTCTTGTGACAACTCAAGTGCTACACTTTTCTTTATACTCTAGCAGAACTGCTATTATACACGCTTTAATTGTTGGAGGAATGGCCAGTGCTTTATGGCAATGACAGAAGAGGAGCTGTAGGAGATGGGAGGGTTGAAGTCATTCAATCAGCATCTGTCTTTGGCTGGTCATGAGAACAGCTGATGGTGCTGATTCAGGATCCAGCCTTCCCCACAGCAGCCAATTCACATGGAAAATGTCACCATAGCACTTACATTAATGGCTTTTTAGCAAGACCTCAGTTAGGAGGCTCTGAAACATCGCTCAAGGTAACCTGGTAAAGAGAAATTCACACTACCAAACAAAGCGACTATGATTTTATATCAAAAGTACCTCCAATATTTGTAACATTCTATTAATTTGGTTCTGTTGTTGGTACATCTACTGCATGGTTTCCATCAATTTCTCATGAAAATGTTCCATTTGAGGAAGTTGTATTTTTTTCACAACTCAGGAACAATGGACCTACAGCAGCACATTGAATCTCGATCTCTTCAAAATGGAAAAGAACTAACAAAAATAAGTTCCATCCATCTCTATTCCCTGCAATTATGTAAACTACCAAACATAAGCAGTAGTTGGCTTTTGCTAACATCAGTGTGGAATCTTAATGAGTAAAATCTAAGTGAGATAAAATAGAGTTAAATATTTACTGTTGGGGCACTAATTTCCAGTTGCAGTTGGCAGCCATGTGTGTAACGAAGAATACTTCTGCAATGAAAAAAGGACTGCAATCTTTTCTTTAGCTGCAATAAGATTTGACTGGAGCTGTAACAGCTTCAGGAGAAGAACCTTTAAGTTTGAAGAGTAGAGCAGCTTGTAAAGATATACTGCTGATCCAAGGTGGTTTAGAGCCAGTCAGGCTCTGTGAGGTTTCTCTAGAATAGTGCCAAGACAACATATATTAAAGAGAAATCTGAGGGTTCAAATGAGTCTTTTTTCCCCCTTCACCGCTGTCCTATTCCAGTTAAAATACTTGGCAACATGGAGCTCAATACTGACCTGAACTCTGCACAGCTGAGATTTATTAGGACAATAATCAGCACAACTCCTGACTGTGAGTTCAATAACAATGACACATTTGAAAATTTGTTTATACTCCTCAAGTTTGTATATAAAACACAGCCAGTTTGCAAGGCGCCCCTGTGCCCCTCAGAACTCAAGCCTCTTGACTTCATGAAATAGCTGTCATGGAAAAAGATCCTTCAACACCAGAAACATGAAATATATGCTTCCAGGATGTGAAGGAATATGCCTCAACCCTCTTCTCACTCCTGCATTTCAAGGCTGTTTTGTGAACTTCACAGCAGCTTTCTCTGCATGGGTCTGGCTATTACTTCAAGGACTGGGCCAGTCAAAATACTGTAGCACTGACCTAGGTTGAAAACTTGATCCTTTCTTCTCTTTGCAAATTGCTTAAAAGTCTCCCTAAATGCACTTGTTGCTCACAATTGCCCCAGAAAAATCTTTTAAGGAGTTTTCAGTTTCCTGTTTCAGATAGCTGGCCCATTGGCCTGTGTTGTTACTTTCATGGGCTTAGGTGGATGTACATCTATTTTTGCCCAAGTGGACAGCTTACGTGTTTAAAGCAGACAATGAGCTACACTTCCATCCCTTGGTTTCCTCAGGCTGGGGAAATAGGTTAATAGGATACAAATACGCATTGGGCATAGGATAAGGACTATTTTTACTTGCTGCCTGTCATGTTATTAACACATTTTAAACACAAAAACACTGATCCACTTTTGATTTGACACACAAGATGGCTTGGAAATTATTTTAAATTGTCACTGTTATTATTTTTTCCTTTTTTCAGATGTATTTTTTTTGAGTGGAAGTGGCAGCTCTGGTCAAGCTGAGATGCTCAGTATGCATCCCTTAGCAATTTCAAAAAAAAACATTTCTTTTTGTCCTATCTATAGAGAAAAATAAGTGTTTAAAAACAAAAGCAGTGTAAGAAGCTGATTAGTCCATCTTCAGAAATATAAAATAAAAAAAAATTCTACTTTTTTTTTAAATAATACAGAAATTGTAAATGTTTTTGTATGACATTTCTTGCAAAACATTACAATTTTACAGTTTATTATAAACTTAGTTGATTCTGGTTTTTGGGTCTTTGTTGTTTGGGGTTTCTTCCCAGAAATGCAGACATTGCACATTACAAGATAAAACTTTTAATATGATAAGGTTTATTCAGCACACATCTTTTCTTCCTGCTGTCAGCTGGAATTGACTGTCACAGGAAGGCATCAAGAAGAAAATGTGCTCTATACAGACTTCTAAATTTGGAAAATCTGCATCCTTCCTTCAGCACATGGCTCTGAGTCTTACTAATTCAGACAGGAAGGTATCATGACAACTCTGCATGCTCTCCTGAAACAACCTGTTCTCTCATCCTTACACACACACATGGGACATTCCAATCCCCCGCTCACCTGAGGTACCCTTGTGTTTGTCTCTCATTCCATCTCCTCTGGACTCTCAAAAGCCTATTACTCATTTAATAGACAGGGATCAGTGGGCTTTGTATGAAATGGCAGCAGCAGTGGATTAGTAAAAATATTCATTCTTCGGGTGGAATTAACAGTGTGATGTCCTTCCCTGTGAAATGCTGGGCATGTCAGGGGCAATGTCCATTCCTGTACATCTGCTGCAAGATACAGGCCTTCAGTTATCTTCATTCCCATCCCTTCCCTTCCTGCTGCGCAGAAGAGTGATTGTCCACCAACATCTAAAACCTGGATATGAATTAACTCAGAAGTACTGCACTGAATGTTGGTTAGTACTGCTGCAGCCTCTGCCCAAGGCATTGATACTATCAACATGTGCTAAGTGTCAAAGCTGTCAAAAAGTGTCACTTCATCTAAAATCCTCTTGTTCTGAGGCACTGCATGCAAATCTCTACAGTGATAGCCCAGGTGGTGAAGAAAAAACCTTGACACTGTTCTACACAAAACACTGGGCTTTTATCACCACTTCTAATGACAAATCCAGAACCACCACAGGCCATGATGGAAACTCGACAACTCCATCCCAGCCACTCCCATTACACTCAAGCTGTGTGGATTTTATAATGGCTGCTCAGATACACCATTCCTCTGTTTAGAGGAAGGCCAGAATCACTTCTGCTGCTATAGCTATATAGAGGTACATGTATATGTACATGTACATGTACATGTATATGTATATGTATATGTATAGCCTTTTCAATAAATCCAAACCACTGTTATGGCTCAATTTTAAAGCTAGAGTACATGGGCTTAATTTTATCTAGGGACTTAAAAATACTGATAGTTTATAAACAGAGGCTTCCCCAGGATATCTTCCAAAGCAGGGGTGTGAAAGAGAAAGTGAGCAATAGTTGCAGTTGGATGAATTAATGTAGATTAGTTTCCTGCAGTTTTCAGAGAAAACTGAATTAAGGAAGATAAGATGCCATCCCACACCAGGAGACTTCCAGGGGGAAGTTTTTGCACAAACAGATCTGTGCAATCACAGGAACCTCCATCTGTTTTTGTCCTTCTACCACCTTTAGCTTCTACTGACCCTCCAGCCCCCTTGGATCACCGGTTTATTTCCAGCACCCTGACATTTGAGGTCACTCTGGCCTCCACTTTTTTCTTGCCTCTGGTGCACTACTGTCCCCCACCTCTGTTCAGCCTCAGTTTTATTCTGGATCTCTAATGACCTTTGAGTTTGCCAAACCCTTTCATCTCTACTTTTTCTAGACTCACACAAACTTTCAGCCTTCCACCCCTTTCAACTGTTCCATATTTTCTGGCCTTACCTCTTCCTCCAAGCCTCTACTTTATTTTGGGTCTCCTTTCAGACCCTTTTTCTTTGCCAGTACAAGATGTCAACAATTGAAAGTGGGACACAGGCCTTTTTCTCCATTTTTGAGCACTAATCTTTATAGCCAAGGGCAATTGAAGTCCACTTTAAAATGGTTTGAGTTCCCAAAACTGGTGAAAAAGGCAGATAGCAGATACAAAATGGATTTCTCATTTCACTGCTCTCTCAGAAGAGTCAGAAAGCAGTTTGTCTCACTAGGCCAAATACTGGTTTATTGAAATAGAAATTTGTGTTTATCTCAATGAGAAGGCTATGTACTAAAGACTGCAATACTTGTTACCCTTACTTGTTATCTACTTTTCTCTCTCCCCAGTGCTGTGAAATTTTTGTTGCCATCAATTTTTTGAGGCATCACTACAGCAATCTGTAATATATAAATCTGGAAAGTATTGATGAAAGAAATTTTAAAGATTAATTTTAGAGCACTGGAGTCAAAGGAATTATTTTTATTAATAACAACCAGTGCAAGAGCAAGGCAAAAGTTGTCTTTGAGACATGCAGGCCTTTGAGAAATACTTCAAATCTTATATATCAAATAGATATGCTTTCTCCCTTAAAGAATGAGTAGCACTTTGAATGAGTAGCACTTACTAGAAATGCTTAACTGGATTGAAAGTATTTGATCATTACCCCAGCTTTTATCAAAGTTTTATTACCTGAGAGAAAGAACTTTTCTTCCAATTTATTTTCCCATTGACAATCAGGAGAACTTAGTGGACTGATGTTTCCAATAGCCCTGCAAAATTTGCTGTGTGCTATGGCCCAGCATCCTCTCTCTATAAAAGAAGCTTGACCAGAAAAGACAGGAGTTGGTAAGGAGTGTAACAGGGACCTTTCCCCCTTTGCTTTTGCTTTGTCCACTTCCCCAACAGCAGGAACTCTCACATGCCACTTGCTACTACTTCTCTTCAAATATATTTTTTGAAGATTTTGAACCATTTCTCACTGCTCCATGAACAGAAACCATCAACCAGAGAGGTCTAAGTGCTTGAAAGACCCTTCTGACACCACTGAGAGACTCGCCAAGGCTCCACCTTGCATGCTGTAAATTGTAATGCCCATGAGACAGAACCACACTGAAAATCCCCAGCCCCTTTTTAAAAGCAGCTAGGTTACTTTTTTTTTTTTTTTTTTTGCGTTTTGAGGGAGCTAGCTGGTCTCTCTCAGCACTGCAATTAGCTCATCAGGTATTTTGGGGCATGGTGGCAGCTTTTCTCCAAAATCTGTGGGTATAGGAGCCTGGTACACAGGCAAAACTGTGTCAAGAAGGGGCACCAGAGCCCTGAGGAAAGGTGCTACCTTTAAAAACAAAATCTAGGCAGAATATCAGCCTGTCATTTTTACCCTGCTGAATTCAGAATGAAAGGAGAAATTTGTCCTCAATTTAGACTTGATATTAAGGGCAGATATTTATGTCTGTTGATAGAGACCCAGATGAAATCTCTTTGAAAATCTGTCATAGGAGGCTACAGTTGGAAAAGAAGATGGCATGGGTGCAGTAATGGGACACCAAGGAATTCAGCTACACAAACTGTAGCATTTGGAAATTACAAAGCATGCTATAAATGTCTTGATATGAAAAACGTGTCCCTTTTTAATGGAAAAACAAAATGCAATACTCTACTGGTATATTGTGTTGGTGTTAATGTAAGTAATTATTTTTTTAATCTAAACATCCATTATTATCAGAATTCATTGTAACCTTTTTCTTATTTACTGTAGTAAATTAACTAAATCCCCATCTCATTTTCTTCTTTCTAATTAAGGAAAGATTGGTTATAAAAAATACTAATCTTGATACAGAAAGGCAAGGAAACTTTATATTCTTCCAGCTCACCTTTTTTCTCTGTCCTTATGTATATATATACATATATAGCAGTATCATTCTTCTGTTGCATTTAGATTTCTGCTTTCAGTGTAAGATCTTCTGCCCTGCTGTGCCTTTCTTGCCTCTCAGTCTGGATGTCATAGAAAAAAATGTAATGAATAATAGCAACTTTGACAGGGATATTAAGTTCTATTCCTCACCCATAAACCAATCTCTAATGATTACAAACAAATGACATAATGGGGGAGAATGAAATCTTTTGTCTTCAGGAAAAAAATTATTCTCAGAGAGTCACTATGAATTACTTTTTTTCTGAGAGTGACCAAGTAGGACTAAAGCATCCCAGCAACAAAACAAGGGGCAATGGACACAATCTGAACACAGCAAGTTCCATCTGAATATGAGGAAAAACCTTTTTACTTCGAGGGTGACAGAGCAGTAGAACAGACTGCCCAGAGAGAGTCTCCTTCTCTGGAGATACTCTAAACCTGCTGAGATGTGATTCTAGGTGAACCTGGTTTAGCAGGGGTCTCTCTGGAGCCACTCTGTGCCTTTGTGACTCTGGGATCTCAGATCTTATCAAGTACAGCCAAGTGTACTTGTGCATCATATTCCTTATCAGTTGGCCAATGGCACAAATTTATGAGAGACAAAGATAGAGAGAGATAACACAACAACAGAAAAGTAGACAAAGAAAGACCAGCAAAAAGATTCTGCCAATTTCATAAGTTAAAAAAATCTTTCACAGGAAGCTTCACCTTACAGGTAGGGAAATGGAAGCAGAAATTCATTTAGGTGTAAATGTTACCTTCTACCCAGTAACTGCTGGTAAGACTTCAAATGTCCTGCAATCAGTCACAGCCTCAGCATTATGTGACTCACCTGTAAACTGCAGTAGTTTGCACTGGCATTAACACTGTCATGTTTTATGTGAGCCAAATGCAGGCCTCTAAACTTTTTCTGCTACTTGGCTTCCATCAAATCCAGTTTTTCCAACTCAATCAATACAAAATAACCCCATATTCTTAGTTTTATATTATTAATATAACTTTTGGGTTATAAAAATGTTATCTAATCTTTTCGATCAGGTCAGAAACATCTTTCACAGAATTGTCTCCTATCTTCCACTGTTCCATTATGCAAGAGAGCTGAGTGTTGCCAGAAAAGCAGCACTAGAAATTAATTTACAAAGAACGACTAGGAGAGCACATTCAGTGAGCCTTCTGCCCAGCATTTGCTCATGAAATATCCAGTCTCTATCTGATCCCACAAAAACCCACTGGGATTACCAACGGGGTCAGTGTAATTGAAGTCTATTACAAACTTAATACTCCTCTTTTGTTTATAGCACAGCTATTACATGTTTTGCCTGAAGCATCAATAATGCAGATAGTATTTCAATAACTAAAAATTAATTATTCCAATGTTAAAAAGTAAAAATGCTGGTTTGCTAAGTTTTGTATGCTTTCCTTTTTTTCTGTAACAATATAATGAGAAAAGGTTTACTGAAGTGAAATGAGAGCTTTGGAAGATTTAAAGATTCTTACTAGACAAGTAAAATTGCACAGAGCAATCACCCCATAGTGTAATTATTCCAAAAATAAAATTAAAATACAGCACTGAGAACTTTCACAGTGCACAAGGAGACTAATATGTGCTTTTGGAACTGCTGGGTCAAAAGAGTATTGTTATCCTCAGCAGTTACTGGAGGCAATAATTTTATCTCCTTAATAAATTTCTTAACGGTCTAAAACACTCTGTCAATGGAGTTTTAGTGTGTCAAAGTGATAAAAGTCAAATTTTCCATTGTCTTTTGGTACTGTAAACTAGAAGTTAAGGATCTGGAAAATATCCTCATTTAAGAAGCTAATTTCAAGGGAATTAAAGAATTAGTCAAAATTATTGAACATATTATGGTAAAAAACAAGCCTGGAAACTCAGAAAAATTTTATATTTAAATCCCTACTGCAATCACAAAAGCATGAAGCACTTTCCTTTCCTAAAAACGAATTTAAATGCTTTGGAGATCATTGTACATTCCTGAAATTTTTAGACATTCACTTTAAGCCCTTAGAAGAAGATCTTATCTTTAATGTTCATAGGAATGAAGAATTGAAAGTCCATGCTTGTCAAAAAACAAGACTGAAATTAAATGATCATTCCCTGTAACTGCACATACTTTGTTTCTTCTTTAGATTCTTAAATATGGTTCTTGTTCATTTCAGACTGTCAAATAAAGTGTTAAGAGATTTTGACCTTTCTTGGAAATGAGTAACTCATTAATAATCGCCAAGCGATTTATTTGAACAAATCTCAGGCAATGAGCTCATAGGGAACTATTCCCTTCCTTGACTTGCTACTCAACAGTTAACCTGAGCAGATCAAATTTTGGATGACTGAAACTCTAATCAAACATAAAATCATAAAATAAAATTACTCTGGGTCCAGTTATAAAACTGTAGATTAAACAGTTAGTGGGATTCAGCAAATACTATACCAGTGACTATTGCACATTAAAACTTCTGCAGAGACTGATGGATAAAATTCAGCCATTTATTTATCCAGCTTCTCATCCAGAAGTTCTGTATCAAAAGCCCTTTAGGGAGAAAACTATCTAGGACATCTCAATTAAACAATCTGTCTTACTGCCTTACTGTCTTACAGAACTTGGAGAAATGTTACAGATTTTTTAAATTTTTATTTTAAGTAGATCTTTTATTTTAGTGCAACCCTTCTGACAGCCTGTCAGCACCCTTGGTCTGACCTGCTGCTTGGGAAGGTGGCACGAGGGGCTAAACCGTGGGGCTAAACTGCAGCAGAAATAAGAGACAAACTATGTTCTGAAAGGGTGTGGGGGGGAAATTAAATCCTCATCATCTAGCTTTTCCCTCTTTTACTTGTGCCACAGTTACCACACAATCAGCCCTTATGTGACAGTTCACAATATTCACTTCTTCTTCTCCACCCTTAGCGTTACTATGGATAACATATATCAAACCAAAACCAAAAATGGACTGTCCATTTATTTCTGCTCTCAGAAGGTGGGATTGAGTTTAAATACAATGACAATGAGTAATATTTCTTTGTTGTGAAATTCAAAGATTTATATGAAGTGCCCATTACCTTTCCTCCAGTCTTCAACATACACAGGCATTTAAAAAATAGTATCAGCTAAATCTCCCTTGCTATTAAACAACAACATGCACACCAGTTCACTTTCATGAAGAGCATTCCCTACTGGGACCTGCTGTTACATGCTGAGTGGGTCTTACAAAAACCCTTCATGACTTCCAGTTCAAACTCGCATCCCTCCCACCCAAAACCATCTAGTGATCTCTACAGTCTATTTTTTTTTTTTAATGCAACTATTTTTATACAGGAAAAAATTGTATAATGAGAAACTTGAGTGAGACAGTGCTGGATTGTAAATCTTCAGAGAACACCGAATATATTCCAGATGTCTCCAAAACTCAAACAACTGCCACTATAAAGAAAATGTTCTCCACTCACTGAAAGTAAGAGTGGAACTATGTTATTGTCCAACCTTTTCAGAATTTATCTACAATTTACAGGTACAAGATGAGTTGATAGATAGCTATAGACATAGTAAAAATGTTTAAAACCACAATTTAATTGTAAGAAAAGTCATTTTATGAAAGCAGCAGTGACATAAGCTCTGAAGATTTTCCCTGTTACTGGAGATTACATCTCTTTTAACTTTACCATTTTACCTTTAGAGAAAGCTGACATAAAAATCTCTAGAATATGGAATATGACAGTTCAATACATTTGTCCAGTCAGCAATGTCAATTTGCATTTCTTTGTTATTTCCTACTTTTTATAATCTTCTTTTATTGTTACTGCAAATCATGGTCATCATAACTGAAAAAATTGCTAGACTTTTCATCTCCAGATGAAATGGGAATGGAAAAAAACCAACAGAAACTGTAACTAAACATGAACCATGCAGAGCTAAGACAACGAGGGTGGCCAGCTTCTGAAACTTGTTAAGTTATATTGCTAATTTAGTTTTATCTTTTCCTTCAATAGCTATACGTAAGAAAGAAATAAACTGATCAGATATTTAGACACAAGAAAAAACTCTGAGTTCTGAGGTTCTATTGCCTCAGTGAGCAAGATTAGACCAAGATCATTAAATGAGCAATTTGCCACAACAACTGTAAGGAATGACAGTATTTTGAAATTCGCATCTGTGGTCGTTCCCAATATTGCAACCTTGCTTGTCATTCAATAAGAATGTAATTCTTACTACTCCCTTTAACTTACCTATTTCTATTCACCTACTGTTAAAATAAAAACCAAACCGAAAATAAATTCCAAAACAAAGGCAAAAATCCCAATGGCTGAATACTCTCTTGCCATTTTGCTGTAAAATGTCAGTATGAGCCATTGAAAATTTTACAGATCAAAAGTCATTTTAGTAACTTTCTTTATGGCTTGAAAATTAAAGTATGTAGGAAAGACTGCTATTTCCTACAGAAACAGAAAAGGTTTCAAACCATTTAGAACAGATAACACTCAAAGCAGAGGTTTAATTTTAGCAGTTCACATAATTGTAGTAAAAATACACAATGCTCTGCAAGAAGTATTTTGTATGAACATTCTTCCATTAGATATCACCAAAATAAATTGTATCTTTGTTCCTTCATGTTATCTGTCGTTTCAAAGTAAAGTATCACCAAATTTTTCCTATGAGGTCATGAGGTTCAGCACCTACCTTTTTTTAAGTCTCCTGAAACCAGCACTGAGACAAGAGCCATACACTGCTGCAGGTGTTTACAGAGATTTCATTCCCAGAAGTGTTGTCATGAGCTACATCGGGACAATTGGAGCTATTTATCAGCATATCCTAAATAAACAGGTTTGTTATATTTTAACATACACCTGTACCATACAGCCTGTGCTTAATGAAATAAATCAGAAGATCATGCTAAAGGCACTAACATTATTGGAAAATCTAGGCTTCCAGCAGAGTTAGAGAAGTGCTTGTATGAAAGCTACTTATAACCCAGGACAGCTTCTTTTGGGAGCTCTTCCAGGGCTGCTCCCAGCTCTGCAGGCAGCAGATCCAGGCCAGCCCTGGTGCCAGGCTGTGCAGCTGCAGAGCTGTCCGGGCTGGCTGGGGGGCAGCCCCGGAGCTCCTGGCCAGTTGCCACTAATGTCCCCACTTATCCACCTCCTCAGTTCCAGGGCGTGAGGAACAACCTAGCTAAAGGTGTGATTTAGAATATAGGCAGCAGTGAAATAGGAACTACAACATTAAAGGTCTCTGACTTCCATAGCTATTGAAACACATGAGATAGATCCTGCAGACATGTACTGACATGGAGAGCAGCTGGCCAATTGGTTGAGTTGAGTGAGAAAGCCTTCTGACCCAGAGCTACAAATGATTGCTGCCCATCCTGCTCCAGCAGTTTAAAATACAGTAGAAACTGTTCAACAGGATACACCAAAAACTTTCAAAACAAATCTTAAAAAAATGACAGGTAGAAGTATTTTATTTCAACAGAAGAGGAGCAGACAAGTTGGAACAGTGGGTTGCCCACACATCAGTGCAGGAGCCCCCTAACTGGAAAAGTTCACAGCCCTCTGGACCAAACCTATTTGTGTTTCATTCTTCTTACTGAACATCAGACAAGAAAGGGAAATAATTTAAGGAGAGAGGCAGGCTCACACCAAATGGCTCGGTTTTTATTCAGATAAGCTGTGTTTATTTTCCCTCTGTACTTTACAGTTCAGATATAAACCAGAGCTGCTGCTGAGGGGGGGGGGGGGGGTCTTGTCACAGCATCCTCCCTAGCTTCGTTTCCATTTTCTGTATCTATTTCCAGTGTGCATTAAAATAACTCAAGTTCATTTGCAGCATCAGCCCTGATCTCTAACTACTGTTATTTTCATATCTAAAAATAATTCAAGTTTATTTATGGCATTGTTTTGACTACCCAACTGCTGATGTCAACCAACATCATAGAAAGAGAATCAATGATCAGGCTTAGATTATTTTCAACAGCAGACAAGTAAATTTGAAAAGACTGATGATAAATCAAGATGATTCTGTAAGAAATCCTCTGGAATGTACTGGCATTTCAATTTTATTAAGAAATAATAAACAGCCTCCAGCAATAATATGTTTCCACGAGAAAGTTGTGCTCTAGCAAGTACGTGTGTGCCAATGATAAGAGTTATTTCCACACTTTTCTTTGAATGTGATTCATTCAGGTCTTGCACTTGCAGAGCTGAAATGGCACAGATACAGAAAGTGGTGCTGCCATCCCAGCATTCCAGACTACACAATTAGATTTGTCCTATACCTTCAACTTTTCTTTGGCCATCAGAAACTGTATGAATTTAAACTTATTTTCAGGATACAAAACTGTCTCAAGAATTCAGTAGCTGCATTTGGAAACTGCATCTGGAAATAAATGCTTGCATAGTTTTCTATGGCGTTTTCTATTCTGCTTTTTAAAATCCTTATTATTTTCACTTTTAATAGCTTAGTTTTAATGTGGAACTTTTGTCTTTCTGTGTCATAGCTGGAACAGCAGATCTTTCTTACAACTACATCAGTGAATTGTGGCTGATTCATCCCTGACTCATTTTGCTAAAGTTCTTAAATATATCCATTTTTCTGGTCTCACTTCAAGTAATTTATTTTAGGTTTGGATTTGGGTTTTTTTCTTTCACATAGGTGGAAATCCCTTTTCTAATGCATTGCACAATTTAGGCTGAAAATAAAATACAATCAAATTTAGCTGCTCAGTTCATTTTGAGAGTCTGAGTAAAGCCAAATGTTGGATTTATCTATGTGTGTAAGAACAAAGCCAGTATGTTTTTCCTGGAGGCCCTACAGCAGTGGTTTCCATTTGTGCAGCACCTTCATGGTCCATTATACTGTCCTGAAACTTTTCAACAGTTTTTCCTGTGACAGGTCAGAAAGTCTCAGCATTGACCTTTGAAACAGATTTTTTTGAAAGAGTTAAACGTTGAGCTAGGTTGAATGTATTGCTGTTTTCATTATTTAAAATGAGAAACACTGAAGACATGACCTGAATCAGTCACAGTACTTCCAGACAAGAAAGCAAACTGGATCCTCCATCATATCAATACATTTAGAATTGACATTCAGTTCCTCTGTGTCATCTTCTTGAAACAGTCTGACTGGTAAAGTGAATAAGCTCCTTCATAGCTGATTTTATACTGCTATTCTATATTGAAGATAATGCCATGAAAAGCTTATACAAAAGTTTGCATTAGTTCTACCATACAAGAGTCTGTCTGTACTCTCAGATTTTAAAATATTAATGGAAAACTTTTCTGCCAAAGGAACTCCAAATATCTCTGAGCCAAAAAATTTCTAATATGAGATATTTGCCAAGGATGATATTTGTACAAGGACCCACAAAAGGGTATCAGATGCCATTGAATTTATGGGATTTCTTTTTTTTTCTTTCTATTAAGAATTCCTCATTTATTCACATCTACACATGAATAAATTATCTTTTGCTACTAAAATAATCTTGATATGGATATGAGTGAGCTAAAGAAGTGTAAATGTGTATCAAAGGCAACATAACAGTTCACCAACTTAACACACAAGATATGTTCATATCAGTGAGAGATCCTTTAATAATACTGAATCATTAAGGAGGAATGGAAGGGTATGGCAAGGCTTATTTCCAATTTGAAATGGATTTGCTAACTCCAACTCAATGCTCTCAAACAGTGTAGAGAAACAGGAAGGAGATCCACAGATTTGTTATTCATCAAGTCTTTTTACAAACCTGAATTTTTTATGACTAAAAATCTGCTATTAACTCATTTTTCAATTGACTAATTGTGAAGGAGGAGACCAATTTACATGAAAATACTTATTTTAAATGTGTTTTTTATGAAATGCTTATTAAGGTCAGGAACTATAATTTGAAGAGCAAAATGTGTTATTTCATTGTAACGCATTTAATTTTATGCTGTTCGGAATCATTATTTTAAAAATTCTCCCACCAATGTGCATTAGTTGCACTGAATTTCAGACACGTTGTTTCCTTTTTCCTTGTGAACACATAAACAACCTCTGCCTGCTTCTATCCAGAAATATGAGATTGCTGTCATTCTTTGTTACGGGCCACTCAGAGGAGCCAAAAGCCATCAGCACCATCACAGGTGCCTTGGGCTTTGCAGGTGTCCTGGCAGCTGCAGAGCACACTGTGCTGGGGAGGGCAGGGCTGTGGTGCTGGCATTGCTGCCATGCCATGCTCCCCTAGGCTCTGCTGCCAAAGGTTTGCCAGCTCAGGCACTTTTAAGAGGCTTGTGAACAAACAGAAATTTTAAAAAAAGGGCACTGTTGGTGTGGAATGTCCTCACAGCTGCCCACCAGGGAAGCTAAAACCCCCTGTTTTTATCATGCGTGTGCTGGAAGCTTGGAGCTTGCAGCTCTCCACTCGATAAAGGCATGTTCCTACGGAGCTGGACAGAAGCCTTGGACACTCCTCAGCTTCTGCACTGCACAAAAATACAGCTCCCTCAACCACTCTCTCTTCCTGGGGGACAGAACTGCAGCTCGACTCTTATGACTATTTGACCTGAAGCAGAAGCAATCCGGAGAGAAAATATCAAAGAATTACTGACAAATAGTTTTCCTTGTGGTTGAAGCAGTTTCACGCTTTTCCTAGTCCAAGCCTAGCTGAAACTACTTTCCAGCAGGAGACACAGCTATCCAAACATGCCAACAAGGACCTGACTCAATTCAAACGTTCATACGGGTTCACGTTGCACTATTTGACCCCAAATGTAACTCTCCTGCTGTAGAAGGGAAGTAAGAAACCTGCACAGAGGAGCCTCAAAGCATGAAGTGTTAACAGAAATCTCCAGTCCTGTCTGAAGTCCCTCATGTCCTTCAGATGTGTGCAGGGGATGCACCTTGCAGGTGGGGTGTGGCTTCTGTCCCAGGTCAGCCTGGAAACACAGTGCAAGGAAGAAGAGTGATCACAGGTGAAAAGCAGCAGAAACAGCAGACTTTGCGTATCTGACACTTAAACCATAACACCAAGTTAGTTCAGGTAGCCACTGACTAACATTCAATTACACTGGTAACTTGTGCACATATGGGGAAAAAGCTGATGTGTTAATTCCTATGTTCGTATTAACGCAGCTTTTATGGTCAGTTTAACTGGGCTTGAGCATGGTCCTGTCCATGACAATTTTTTTCAAATTGTTGGCAGGATTTTTGAGCTGCATTTTTGGGTTGAGAGGAGGTAATAAAATGGTGATGCTATGGGTCGGTGTTCCCTAGCACTGAAGTTCCTCAGGCCTGTGTGCCTCATGAAACTCTTGCTCCTTTGCAATGGCACATTTAAGGCTTGAGTAAAATATATCTTCGAGTGCCTTCATATTACCCAGCCAAGCACCTACTAGAGAGCCTTGCTGTTTTGGAGCATGTGTACTTATGTATGAAAGCTCTTTTTGTTACTGTGGTTTAGAGTACACAAATTTCTTCAGTAGTGTGTCTAGAAACAGAAATAATTACCTTTAATGCACTATTAGTATTTTCAGTATGTTCTAAATTCACACTATACTCTCTGAATGTGACTATCAGTAAGGATTTGCCACAAGCAGCTGCCTGCAGTCCCTCCTTATTTAATGTTCTCTGCTTGCTCAGCACAAGGAATGCAAACCTGGGGAGTCCAGTGGAGATTACGTGATGAATAGACTGGTCCCCAGCTCCTGTCCTGAGGCTGTAGCTGGGTTTTCCTACCTATTCCCAAGCTGCTGCCCTGACCTGTCTCATCTACCCCAGCTATAGGCCACATCTTGCTTCCCAGCCCTCACTCCCTCTCATGCTCACCATGCAGCCCCTCTTTTGTAAAAAAAAAAAAAAAAGAAAAGAAAAAAAATTAAAAAAAAAATGCAGTTAGTGTTTTCCTGAACTGAATGCTTTATAGAAAGAATTAAGTATTTTTTCCCCCATGTTTAATGCATGCTTGCCATCCTAAAACACAATCCTGTAAACGCACAGGAGAGATTCTGTCAGAGGAATGAATAATTATACTCTAGCTCAACCAAAGACTGATCGATCCTTGCTTTCATTTATTTTCTGGCCTCCCTCTTAGTGGACTTTCTGCAATTAAAAAAAAAAGAAATGGATTTTTTTTCTAAATAGTCACTAAATGCTACATGCACAAATGTCCTTTAGCATCTCGCTTCAACCTCCTGCTGCTACTTGGAAAGCTGCACTGTGCCTGTGGCAGAAACCTTGCATACATTAATCATCAGGGAAGATGGTGCCAAGCAACTAGGTAATAGCTTTACAAATATTTGTGCCTTTAAAAATTGGGAAACAATAACTGAACTTTAAAAACCTTTGTTAAAATTTAGTTTGCTGAAGAGAGTTCCTTATTCCAATGTATGGCAGCACACTGATACAAAATATGTATATCCAACAGCACATAAAGGCAAGGCTGCTGGTCCTCACTCCTGTCTCCACACCAGTTTAGGGTTACTTAGCCTGAAAAAGGAGCCACACAGGTTTTAGATAGGTGTGCATCCAGGAAAGGCTCCATCTCTGGGGGCCAGACCACCAGCAGAGGGAACAAAGAGCAGTGTCAGTGCAGCTGGGAATTACACGGGGCTGACAGCTGTCTGTCACTGCAGCAGCAGACAGGTGCAGCCCCACCTGGGGAAGTACTGCCTCGCAGAGGAAACGCAATCCTGCACGTACTGCTGCTGCCTCATCTTTCTCAGACATACCTTTTCAGCTCCCTAGCTTCTTGCTGCTGCCTTATGCTGTACAGTTTCTGGGTTTTTGTCATGGATAAGATTACTCTATTTTTTTACATTTAAGTTTGGGTATATTCGGAAAATGAAGAAATATCTACTGTGTTCATCTATAGCACCAGGCCTAATGCCATCAACTGAAGGAATCATTTCCATTCCATAATATAACATCTCCATTGGAGAAATTTAATGGGATTGCTTGTCCATTCATCACTTCATGTTCGATTTAATAGCAAACTTCTACAGGCTTAAGTAATACAATGTATTTAACATGTAAATACAATAATCCATAATGAATTAAGAATGTCTATACTTGAACAGAAAATGTAGATGATTAGAAAGGAAAATCATAAGGAAAGTATCATTGCTTTTTGGTAAAGAGCTGCAATTTGTTTTCATACTATAATCATTAAATTCAAAATACAGAACAATCTTGGATTTTTTTAATTCCCCTTACACTTCTTTTTTGTATGTTATGACTTCAGACAGTCACTTTTCTTGTCTCACTACTAAAAATAAAGGGAAAATAAATCTGGAGCCATAAAACTGTTAACTTCTAGCTGAGTTCACATAAAGGAGAATAAAGAATAGAGACACTCCATCACTAGAAAACCTGTGATGGGAGAACTGTTCTTTTTCAAAAAAGAAGTACTTCATATTTTTTTGGTTCAATGACATGAATTATAGTATTGAGCAGTTACAGTTCAAAGACACTGAGTTCAGAGACAATCCCAAAAAGGCAAAGAATTAATATTGTGTTTACAATGGTAAACACTGAGCTGTTGCCTTCCATCAGACTGAAAAATTGCCTGAAATTCTGTCACACCCTGAAAAACATTCAAGACTTTTATGCTTATTTCAGCCTCAGTATTTGAAAGTAATGCAATAATACACTCAGTAGCAAAATTCCAAGAGTGTATAGTATATGCCTTTGTTTTGCAAGTCACTATAGTCTGTTAGGATGCTGCATGCAATGCAGTCATGCCAAGTCGTGTGTGACAAAGAAAGGCAAAAGGAGTTCTTGCTTAGGCCAGCAAGCCTGATAACATGATGAAATCTAGGAGGACAAGACAGTTTTTAAACAGAATCCTTTTAAATCTAAGGACAAACTGTTGGTTAGTTCTTACCTGGGTGTTGTTTTTCCTGCCTGCTTTATGCTCCTTTAAGGAACTGCTGCCCCAGGCCCATCTCCACAGTGTTTACCCTTGGTCCAAGTCACTTTAACACTCTGTGACAATAAGATCTACTAATTGACTCTTGCTTACAAAACTAATATCTGGAAGTGATTCAGAGCTTCCTCAGGATCACAAATCTCAGCTCCTTCGCTGCTTCCCTGAGCTTTTTATGCATCTTGTTTTATTGTTCACTGCTGTGGATAAAACCCTGGGCTCTCCTTACCAGGAGGTCTTGCTGTTGCCATAACTCATAACAGGGGCAATTCCACCTGGTAAGTCAGTGAAACCATTTTCTTTTCCCAATTACTCACTAACTGGAAAAATTAGTGAGTAATTTTCACTCATTTCTCATTATGGCAAAGAAAGTCTGATTTGAAATAGGGGGGATTTGTCTTGCTTTTTGGGTTGTCCAAGTCTGAACACCCTTGTCTGACTGCTATTACTGTACCCTGCAGTTCATACATTTGAAAACCTAAGTAAGTAATGGGACCTGTACATCTCAGTCAGATGGTGACCATGGAAGAACATGTTTCCTTTAGTCGCTCTGTATCGGTTCTGTATTTGTAAAAGGTCATGCAACACTCCTTAACCCAATGTTCTGAAAGGGAATCTGTATCCAGAACTAGGAGCAGCACCACAGAAAGACCATTAATTAGTAGCAATTTTTTCTTCACACTAGGGCTGGAATCATCACCAGTAAATTTGCCACAAGTTGAAAAATTAAACGATAAGCTACTAATAGCTTTGTTAATTTTATGACTTAATGAAGCAGGAGACCTATAAAGCATAGTACAATTGTTCTTGATTATCATAATGAATAATATAATGCGTTACACACAAAGGAACAACAGTTCAGTTTCATACAGATGGCCTGACTTTGGGAAACTTGGGTTTATCACACTAATAATATAATGTAATTTACATGGGGCTTACAATCCATATATATTCCTTCCTCTTTGTATGAGAAAAGGGAGACTCATGGACATACTGACATTATATGAATCCTGTTGCAGTGAACATGGGACCTTCTGGGGGAAAAGTGACAGAGGAGAGTGACTGTTTCTGGAAACCCTGGAGACTTCTGGGTAGAGAAACTTCTCTGCAGCCCTATAATTTTCTCTCTTCCTAAAGCGAGACAGTAAAAAGAAATAAAATTAATTTTCTAGGACTTCCCCCCCCCCCCCCCCCCCCCCCCCAATTACTCACTTTCTTCCATGGATATTTGTATGTGAGTAAATGATGTGGCCCAGGCAGTGCCTTCTGTACTGGATATCTGTACTATGGATATCACCCCACATGGGCCTTCACTCACTCCTCATCCACACATTTGAATTTGTGGTGCTTTTATGTAATAATGCACAAAACTTGCTACAGTTCTCTGTGTTCTACCAGCAGAAGGAATAATTAATGAAGAATAAATGAGGAATCTGACTTTTGAAAAATCCTGCATCTTAGCTGGTGTAAGATTGTGCCAGACTCTTGAGATTTCTGCCGTGCTTATTCTTATTATGGCTTTGAAGCGTCTTTTAATCAAATCAGTGAGGAAATGACCTGAGATCCTGCTCTAGTCCTTTCCTGTGAATAAAATATAGATGCAGTTCTAAGGCAGTTGAACAAAATATGCAGAAACATGGGTAAGCTAATTTGTTCAGGAAAAAAATAAAAGGCTTTATTCCCTCAGTTCTTGGAAGAAGGAAATCCACTATGTGGTGTAGAAATTATTTAGCTTCTCCCACAACATAGATGAAATTTTCAAACTGATTTTGTGTAGAAGGTTTTTTTCCTTGTGCTTCCTTTCCCTGCCAAATTTTATTTATAATTGCTTATTACTGATCATTAGCAGCTCATGAGCATGTTCAGCACTGTTGATGATATTGGACATTATATCAACTCTGCCCATAACAAATGGGGCTCTGAACAGTTTTTGTTCATTTTCTTACAAAGAAAAAGCTATTTTCTCCTTTCCATTCCCTTCCTGATGATTCTCAGAGCGTCAAATATCCATTTTCTAGCTGAAATATGGTTTTCAGAGAAACAAACAAACAGTATGAAATGAAATTGCCCTGTGCCACCTCCTGCCCCACGGTGGCCTCCTGACAGCATCCTGTTGCTAGTCTTTAGAGAAAGCTGAAAACATGGATTGGCACTTGGCTTGCACAGCAACACCACTCTGTCAGGACAAATGCTGTGATATGTCCATCACAATAAGCGGAATATGAACAAAAACATCCTGGAAAGACTCCTCTGTTTTCTGTGTTCTGTATGGGCAGCAAAGGACTTGGCAGGTTCCCTTCAGTGCAGGGGGGGCTCTGCAGCAGCAGGGATTTTATGAGAGCACTATGGCACAACTTTCTCACCTGAAATCCTAAATGTTCTTCCCAGGTTCGTGTCCATCAGAGCTGCTTGGAGGGTTAAGACTGCAAAATTTGTCTTTACATCGCATCATATTAATTTGATTTATTCCATTTTCCTCATACTTTGCACAGAAATCCACAAAAGCTTAAGCCTGCAGCCTTCTTAACACATAGGAGCTTGCACTTGCAAGGTTTGGGAAGCAACAAAGCCAGATATTCTGTCTCTGAAATCTGTCAATACACTCCATAAACAGCATTTTCTGAGGTCACCATCCTCTAACATTCAGACACAGCAATAAACTCATCCGTTGCAGTTTGTTTACTTGGTTACTTGAAAAAGTGACCAAAAATTTAAGCCATTTTGTCTGGTCCAGCAAAACTGACTACAGAAGCCACTTCACCAGGGCAACAGCGACAGCACATGAAGAAAATGTCTGAAAATTAAGAGATATGAGATGCTAAAAGCTACAAAAAAGTCTGACAAAGCCATGGTGGAAACCTCACATCTCACAATCCTTCATGGGCTGAGAAAATGAGGGAACACAAAACTGCATGTAGCTGTGAAAGAAGAGCCCAGTGCCAAAGGGCTCCACAACTCCTGATGCCCCACCATCCTCTCTTGCCCGGGGACACCAACTACCCTTGTCCATGACAAGTTCACATAGTGTCCTTTAGCATGTCTCTGCTCCTCTAATATCAATTGATTTCAATGTCAAATGGTATATCCTGCACCCAAAATACCTAATCTTCCAGTTTTTCAAATACTGCAAATAGAATTTATACTGCAGTGCAAGCAAAGACTGCAATATTTTTGTGTCTTCCCTCTGAACTGAAAACTGCTATTGACCTATCTGTGCCAGTATATCCTTCCACTCATTTAGCCCATATCTGGTTGTTTTGCATTGTATGGATGTGTTGGATATCCTTAAAGAAAATGCTTATGCTGAGGAAGCTATCCGGAGTCAAAAATCTTTGATCTGATCCTAACCAGTAACTTATTTTTTCATTTATACTTCCTGTAAAGTCAAAGTTCTCCTCACTAAAATAGAGGTAGGTTCAATAATCAATGTAAAGAAAACTACCCTTCAAAAATAGACCAGCCCATTATCTCACTCATACAAGTGTATTATACAAATTGATCTCTGCAGACATTTACCCCTCTCTAAAACAAGGTTTAGAGATAAATACCTTATTTGCTGTTCATTGTACCTCTTCTTGCCCATGTTCCCTGGGAGGCTTCCAGGTTACAGGAGCAATTGGATACTTCTCTGTTTGGGTCATAGGTCAGTGGAGTAGGGAGCTCTTTCTGATAGTCCTTTGGATACTACAACAATAATAATGGTGATTAATAATTTTATATTATTTAGTGATTAATTCCTTTTCCTGTTGTCTAAATCTGTGTGCTGGCATGATACAAGACATTTCTGCCTTTGGTGGTTCTGCAGTGCTCCAGTGAGAGGTCACCAGCCTGCCCAGATGAGCAGCTGTGTGCTCTCTCCCGGCGCCTCTCAGGCAAAGCAGCCAGCAGCAATTAGTGTAATAGCATAAATTAGTATAACAATATAAACAATTTAATCAGCCTGCTTGAATTAGACCCACAGTTTTGTTTAAAATGGATTACAAGAGAGCATGATACCCTGAGAGCCTGTACCTCCAGCAACCAGGCACTAAGAGGAGATCAACTTCTTCACCCCATCAGCCTCCACCTGGATGGATTCATGTCCATAGCCTCATGCCTCTCTAGCACTTGTTCTGCTTCCTTGTGTTTTTCTCTTACTTCAGGTCCCTGACATCCTAATACTAAGTCCAACAACAGAGCTGAATATTTTTGTAGGTATTTTTGCACACAACCACCTTGTCTTATGTGCTCCACCTGTGTCCATGGTAACAACTTCCATCTTCCCCTTCCGTGTAAAACAAATCTAGTTTGGTTGCAGTTTATATTTTTCACTGCTGTCAGACCCATTAACATTTTCTGAAAAAAAGAGCTAAAATACAAAACACCTTCCTTCCTCATGGGAAAGGCTTAACTTAAATGACTGTCATGTGTTGAAATGTAAAATGAATTATTGTCCAGAACTGCATATCTCTTAAATAGCATAAAAAAGAAGTCATCAAAACAGACCTGACTTCAAAAGCCCAAGCATAAGTCCTGGAATATTCACATCCCAATAAAATTGGAAGCATTATCTGAGCATCCTCATTATCTGAGCATCCTCCTTATCTGAGCGAACTTTAAAGAGGAGTAATTGTATTAAAATAACATCAACTGTCAGACACGATTGAAGGAATGAGAAGTTCTCCTGAATGTTACCTTCAAATGGTGACTGAGTCAGTGTTCCTTTCTTAAACAGCTTTCACTGCAATTGCAATTTAGAAATACATTTTTTCCTCTCAGTAGCTAGATTGCAACCAGGTAACAATTGCACTTCTCTGAAGAGAAACTCAGTTTCTAAGAGCAATGTGTAAAGAGCAGTTGATAATTCTCCCTTATAAAGGGGAATCTTCTTAAAAGAAGAAGAAACTAAAGGTGTAGAAATCAAGACAGAAAACATTCATTTGAAAAATGTCCCTTAAGACAGGAGTACATTTCTTATATGTGAAATAGCAGCATTCTCTTCTTGGATGGGTAACGTGCAAATTATTTGGTTTTGAAAGCTGATGCTCTCTCTCACTTCTAGCAAGCTCTTTTCACTTTGTTTTCTTGCACACATCAGTGGTTTACAGAAACTCCAAGATTTATATATATTTGTCTTTGATGCACAGGCTATCGTGCTAGAAATAAAAGTGATTTTCTGCTCCTCAGGATTTTACGCTGGTCCTCCTACAAGAACTATAAAATGTTTACCTGTTATCCAACAGTGTAATACAGGCAAAATAGGTTTTCCACTGTTTGTATTGATTTTTCTGCTAGCTCATTTGACTGTGCAAAGCAAGGCTTTAACAAAACATGCTTGAAATGGTATATTAGAAAGTATTGCCTCAGTTATTTAGTTCTATAGATATCATGACAGAACCATATGCCCTCTTTGAGTTCAGAAATATAAATCACTGGAGAACAACAAAATTCTTTGTTTTGGAACCTATCATCAGAGAAAGGCTCCAACTGTCAAAACTGAAATAAACTGAGGAAAATGAACCATAAAAAAGCATTTTGGATTTGTGAGTGCCTTTGACCCAAAAGGATTTTTAATTGAAAGAAAATTGTTATTATACTACTGCTCAATTAAAAACAATTAAGCCTTTTCACATTGCACTGAATATCAGTATCATAAACCTCTTAAAATCCCAATTACTCCCTGTGGTATTCCAGATGAGTTAGTGAAGGATAAACGGTGCACAATCTATGCATGACTCATCCCAAAAATTCTCTTTGAAAAGTACACCCTATAAAAAACCAGTGAGAAGTACAGCACTTGTAATACGAGCAGATCCTTTCCAACTGCAGGAAATCAGGGATTGTCATTGGCTGAGTGATAAACAGTTCTTGTAATGTTACTGGTCATCAATGCTCCTCTGTTCTGGCATACCAAGCATAAAACTGAAAGTCATTTAATCAGAATAAAAAATTAGTTTTGCACAGGAAAATGAAGGCTGATAAACTTTAACAAGAAGAAACCTGGATTATTTGAATATATCTCTGATTGTCTTGGTGAAAAAAGGAAAAATGAGGCACATTCCCAACTGTCTAAAAAGTCCCATTTCTTTTTATTCCAATAGTCTTCACTGTAACTAGATAAGTAATTTTGATGCCCATTTTCAGATATCCTAATACTAATACCAGGATAAGGGCACTATTAGATCCATTGATTTCCATATACTCAAGACCTATGAATAATTTTAAAACCAGTGGACTAGAAAACCACAGTTTTGTGAACAAAATCTTTTCATTTCTCCAAAGATACTAATGAAAAGTGAGCCCCTAAGAAACCATTATTTCTATTTCATCCCAAAGTTTTTTCATAACCAAGATTAGCACTTTATGCAGGGTTCTTTAGTTAGTAACCAGTTTCTCCAGTTTGCCTTCTGGGCACGATGCTTGGCAAAGTTTCCTCCAGTGTGTGGGGGTGGGAGGGAGGTGCCTACATGTTCTACCAAAGCCTATTGCATTTTTTTTGGCACAGAAGAGGAAGTGCTTTCAGCATACAGCTGTGGGTCCACTCTCTGGGGCAGTCAGAAGAAGCATTCTGGCAAACATTCTGACACCTGGCAAACACGCTGGCCTCTGGTGATTCACTGACAGCCAAAGTTCTGTCAGAAAGTAAAGCAAAGCAATAGGGGAGATAACACCTGAGTGAACAGGTTGGGGGATGCTCTTATGTGCAGGCTTCTAAAAGCTTCAAGAAAGTAGAAGGTTCTTTTCCAAGGCATCTCTCCTGTCTTTAGCAGTGGTTTACAGTAAGAAATTTAAAATAGAGCAGAGAAATCAGCTTCATAATAGATAATACTGCTCTGGGATGCTGCAGCAGGAAAGGGTAAAGCTTGATGAGGAATGCATGAAACATCACTAACTCAGCAACACAAGACTCTGCCTTCTACTTGTGCTCTCTGCACCTCTGTTCAAGTTAGAAACCTTGGCCCCCATCCTGTGTGCTGAGTCTTAAGCATGACAGCATGAGCACAGAATGTCCTGTCCAGGGAAATCTCCCATCAAACTGTTCTGGCAGCTGCCCTGTAAGTCTCATGATTGTGAGATGTGTCTTTCCAGCTTTCTTGTCCACCTGGTACCATCCATCTGATCCCTGCTACAGACATGGACTTTTCCTGCATTCCCCAGATCCTGAGTGCTTGGTTTTGACCTCTTGTGTCATCAGCCAAACTACAGGTTGTCTAGAATTAAAAATTATGTTCTTGGAAGTCCTTCCCCAAATACATCATTATTGTTCCAAATTGTCTGGAGAAGTTTTAATTGAGTTATGTGCTGAAGAAAATTTCCATCATGAAAGAGCCGAATGCATGACAATCTATGAATTTAAGAAACATCTAGTTTATCACATAGAAGAGATTTCACTGATGTTTCTGGTACTTATTGTGTAAAAAGAATCATCTTGTTTTTTTTTTTCCTTTTTCCAACTGTATATAATATAGGATACTATCTCTCCACAGAACCCTATTTTGCTTATATGAATACACCATGGCAATGCTCTTTCTGAAAAAGGTAGAAGCTTTCTGGGAAGAAAGGGCTGCCATTGCTTCAGAGATGTAAAACTTCTGCATTCTGATGACAATGCTTCTAAATATGGTAATCTACACATCTTCTCAGGGTTGAGGTGTAGTATGTTCTTAAAGAAATAAATCTGTATTTTCAAGGCATGTATATTACAAAACACTGAAGTCCATAATCATAGCAATATAAAACAGCACACACACAAAAAAAGCATCTGTGGGTTACAATCTTCAAAGGTAACTCCATAAAGATCTTTACAACAACATTTCATCTCACTCAGTTTTAGCATTTTTTTTATCAGCTGACCTCATATGTATGTATTTTAAATAGTATTATATAGAGACAGATTGATCTAGAGCAAACCTTGGCAGGCTAAAATATCTTAACAGAAAACAAAAATGAAAATTATCAGAATAAATAATGTCATTCTGATTTTCCATTCTCACTGTATGCTTACTTTACAACCCCTGGCTATAAAATTTTACAGTTCTTACTAGACATCCCATTTAAAATTCTGAGTGAACCTCCCTGAATTCCAATTAATTATTAATAGCAAAATGTTGCTTATAGAAGAGATGGATTATTATTTCCATGGGAAATTTAAAAGCCAGACAAACACCTAGGAACTACAAAGCAGAAACATGAAAAGCATGATTGTGACATTTCTCTTGAATTCATTTCAAGTGCTCTTTCTGTGAGTTTTTCTGGAAAACAGGAAAGGGAATAGCAGTACATTGCAGGAGTTTACTCTTTCAAATACAGAAAACAGTGTGATGTGCAAATATATATATATATATATTTTAATCATTGTTCTAAAATTCCAGATGCACTTCCTCTCGTAAGAATGCACCTCATTAAATATAAGGCACAACAACCAGAGTTGTAGCTTAAAAAAGAGGAGTGGTGGAATTAGTCAAGTGGAAAGTGAGCTCTCCTTTGGGTCTGAAGAGCATGTACCTCAGGCTCAACAATTTTTCAATACATCCTGCTCCTGCTGGGCCTCTTGTCTTCAGTGAACCTTCAGGCAAAAATAGTCCAGAGGACAAAAAGCAGAACAAACTTGGGTACTGACAATGGCTTTTAAGGGTGAACTGAATTATTATCCTAACCTCTTACAGCAAGACAACTCCCAAACAGTAATCACATATTATTAATGGATAGATAAAGTTATCAAATATTTCATAGTAAAAGCAGCTTATGAGACATTGAGATATAGTCAGGCTTTTCTGAACAATCTCTATCCTTAGTCTAGAAGAGAAGCACTTAAGTCACATTTAAATTTTAGGAAGTATTTAGCATAGTACCTTAGTCCTTTCCTCTCTCTAGTGTGTGGAATATGATTTAACTAATATACAAATACGTTATTAAATTACAGAAACACTTAAAACTACGTGGGTTAAAAGCACTAAACATCACATCCTCTATGTGCTAATCTTCTGACAACTACAACCTAAGCAAAACAGACACTCTTCATATTAAAAATACTGCTCTCAGGAATCCTGGAATGATATTTGCCTCTGCTGCTCCTGGAAAATGGATTGCTCCTCTGTACAACAGAGAGCTCACCAAGGCAGCTGTGTTGGTAAGATCCACAACCTTGTGTCCACCTGGCTGCTCTTTCTAACTCCTATTCACCTTGCTATAGTTTCACCAATTTCCACTTGGGTGTTCACCTCTGGGAGTGCAGTCTCAGTGACACTCTAGTTTTAGGTGTTCAGACAGTTATGTCTTAACGTAGACAGCTCATTTGAGGAATGAATGTAAAGGAGCTGCCCCCACATTCACCTTTTCTGGATAACATGTCAGCATCAAGCAGATTTTTTTCTTCGTTTCCAAGAGAATTTTTTATGACTTTGTGACAGACTAGCAATTAAATTGCTTCCACCATCAGGAAATTATATCATATTACCCAAGACATGGCCTCTCCAGGATGTTACAGCCTTTTGCAAGAGCCTCTGATCAGCAGTTTATGGAAAGACTAAGACATGGCTTGGGTTCATGGTTAACCTTCTGTGCAGACATTGGATATCCTGATTCACCCTGGGAGAAACAAGGTTTACAAATGGTCCACCTGCTACTGGTCTAACATTAGAACTTCAAAAGAATGAATGGCAGGAAAAAGAGAATACAAATAAAGACACTTTCCCCTTCCACAGTGCTGACTGTGTTCTCAGCATGTTTGTCCTGCAATGCACAACTATTCAAAAGCACCCAGAGCATCTGAGTGAAGACATCAAACAGAACCTCTCTGTAGCCTGAACTGAGTACACACTGCAAAGAAAATTGCTCCATTAGGTAGCTGACAAAGGTGTCACTGGGTCTGTAGACAGCTCAGACTGAAAGATATAAATATGCTCTTTCAATAGCAGGTGCAAATCCCTATTGACCGAGAAGCAGCAGGAAAACAAGCCAAGGGAGGCTGCCAAAAATAACAATCAAAAGTCCCAAGAGACATTAATTCCAGTCTCCTAACAGGCATGCACACCCAGAGTTTATTGTTGACATAAAATACTAGGAAAACATCTTAAATTTTGTGTCTTTATTTCCCTGGGAGTTTGCAAATATCAAAATACAGAGTTCAGCACAAGTGCAAGCCATATATAATGATGGGTAGTATGGTATTCCCTTGGGCCTGTACTGTTCTACTGCTTACATCTGCCCAAAGTATCATTCACAGCAAATGAAATAAACTGTATTATCAGAATGAGCATTAAAACAACTAAACAGGGTGTTTCTCAGTCAGAGAAAACCTCATGCATGATAATTTCAATAAAAAGTTATTTAAATTTAGAACACACACAAGAGCTCCTCTATTAACAAAGCACAAGCACTTGTCAGGACCATATTGATTAGAATTTTTTCTATTTACCTTAAGCACTGAACAAATGATGTGCCTAGTATGTGCAAAAAAGCAAATTGGAGGGCAAGGAAGACAGCAGCTGTTTCCAGCTGGAACTATAATTAATGGGAGCCTTTCATTGTGCAATTGTTTTAATGCCCTATATTGGGATCCAGAAGCGGTGTGACTACTGACCTCTCTTTTCTGAATCACATAATAAAATAATAAATAAACAGTCTATAACACCTGGTTTTGTGGACTTCTCAAGGCTGAACTGAGTCTCATGGCAGTATGTGGCAGTCTTTTAGCAGAGTGCAGTTAACTAACAGGTCAGAGTAAACTAAATTAAACATAATGCAATCAGTTGCATGGTAAAATGGGGTTTTAAGAGCACTGGTTACCTTGAAGTCACAGAACCACCACAATATGGGTCAAAAATTTGGACTGACCCATTGCTCAAAGTGGGCCAACATAGGGCAGGTTACAGCAACATACAACATTTTCAAGTAACTTCTTTTAATTCATTTAAGTAGAAGAAGAATATAAAATTTGGGTGGGGGTTAGAGGTGGCATGTGAGTCTGAAAGCCACCTACATTACAGCAAATCATTACAGCTGAGAACAGAAGATGATTTTTCCAGTGGATGTCATTTGGAGGTACTACTATATCAAGATGACAAAAAAAAAACAATACCTAGCAAAAATGAAATTAAAACTTTAAGCAAAACAATAAATCCTGGCATTAGTTCTCAGATGGATCTTGTGATACTCTAATATTAGCCCCTGGACTAAATGTTGTTCTGTACTTCACTTTGAAGCCTGTGAAGTCAGGCAGATGCTCACAGAACACACACAGAAAAACCCATAAAGCCATTTCTGAGGACAGCCACATTTGTACCACTCACAGGGGATCCCAAGAGTCTCACTCAGAACTTGAAGACAGAATTCAACCATCAGGTTTTTAAACCAATTTTCATTAGCTTGTTTATATTTAATCTCCAAACTTGAGAAGAGTTTAATCTTGATTATACGCTTCCCAAAAACTCCAGGGAAACCTAGAAGTGATTCTCAAGTAAAGAAGTAGAACAAAACTGCATTAATGAAGAAGTGTAAGAAAATGAAGTATTATAAAGACTTCCAGAAGGAATTATGGTTTTCTAATCCATTATCTGTTTGTTTGATGGCTTGGATCTGTATCCCTGGCATACAGCTTTCAGGAATACTGCAACATTCCTTGGAACCTTGGGCTACTCACACATGGATTTGGCTACTACATGTCAGGCTAGAGCTGGTATAGGTGAAGAAGTAGTTACACATATTAACAGTAATGATAATTGCCTGAAAAATCTCATAAATGTCAGAGATTTGGGTTTAATAAAAACCCAGCATGGAAGTAATGAAGCAAAAAATATCCAGCTACCATCAAGATTATGTTTTGGAATCATCTTTCTTCATTATTCTTCATTTGAATGTCTAATGGGATATTAAACCTCATTCCTATCCTCCATAGATTACAAATTATTTTAAAAAGGGATTTTTTTTTTTTTGTTAATTGTCTGCACAGTAATGTTCAGACCAAATCAATCAGTATTATGTAAGACAGCATTAAAAGGGCACTAATATAAATGTTTTTATTTTGCTTAGACCTCGGGGCAGAAACCAAAATTGCATTCTGCAAAAGCAAAGTTGTTTAATCCTTATTAGTTAAAGTAAAAGCACAAATCTACTTTCTACCTTAGGCTACTCATGGCTACTGGTTCAAGTGAGATTATGAAGGGCAAAATTTATTCCTGACTACAGACAATATTACAGATTTTTAGAAGCTTGTCTGCAAAACCACTAAATCTGGGCAAAATTTCATCTAAAGTCAGCTTGTGAACTTTCCATGCATTTTCTTCTTGAATTAGAAATAAATCTAATTTTCAGGAGCAGCTTATAAACTCTGTGTTAGCAAACCACAGGCCAGAGATGTAAGAGCCTGAGAAAGCAGGATACTTCTCACTCTCAGGCTTTCCTGCCATCAGCTGTCACACCAAGAACACATGGCAGCTCCTGCCAGTGGATCTGCTGTCACTGGAACAGGAAATCTGCTGGCTTTTAGGACATCTAACAGCCCTCCTCTACTACCTGTGACCTAAGTATGATTATTACCTTACAGCAAATATTGAACACTTTGATCTATTAAATCTTTAAAATCCCTCAAATCAAAACTCAAAACCCATTTAAAATCAGAAAGCAACCTACTTTTTGGAAATATATATGTACAGACATTTGTGTGCACTCACACAGATCACACCTCTGATTTCTACTCAGAAATAAAAGCAATTCCCACAAGAATTCTTATCAATCTGTTCTTACAGATTATGCCAACACATTGCAGTTTTATACAGGAATAAAATCTACAGTTCCTTCCTCTGTGGCAACAAATACATTATATTTTTAATAATCTACTCTGGCAAATAAGACCTCTTCTGAGAAAGAAGAAGGAACTTTGGAATAAGTTTTTGTGAATATCTCGCTCCATAAAAGATTGAAAATACTTGTTTCCATATTCTTCTCAGTGTCATATTTACAAGAGTAAGTGCATTGCAAGAGTAAGTCATATCCTTAGAGAAGTAGGCAGTGTGGTTATCAAAAGGCTTTAGTTTCCTCAGATCAGCTATTAATCTTATTTCTTCTTCCCATTTGTGTAACCCGGTGAAGTTACAGCATTACCAAGTTGCAATTCATTTCTACCATAAGGTGGAGACCCAATAACATTGGTCCCAAACTGCTTGATGACCTGAGTTCAGCTCTGCCAGATCAGCAGTTCTGAAGGCATCTTTGTCAATCAAACAGAGGAAGCAAAACTGGCTGTAGGTGGATTTGAGAAAATCAGTACACATTAGCATAATCCAGAAATGTCACATCTGAGCTGGCAGGCAACTAAATTAGACAGAGAATGACAAATAAAAAGGAATCAAACATACATCTAAAATTAGAGATGACTTCATGGGGGGAAAAAATATTTTTTAAAGATAAAAGAATTAAAAGTATTTGTCATACATCCCACAGTAACTGAACAAACGACCTGGGTGAAAAGTAAGAAGAATGAAGTAAATAACATCTGAGAAATTAAAATTAAGTTCATATGCTTATTGCAAGCAAGCATTAGCTAAAAGAGTTAGTTTTAGACAATTCTTTTCAAACTTTTTCACCCTTTATCTTTCTAAAGAAGAGCAGCACAAAGGAAATCTATCAGAAGTCTCTACCTTCTGTAATATATGAAAAGTTGTATGCATAGCTTGGAAATGGAGAAGAGATCCCTTTTATCTCCACCCCTGACCCTTTCTTGTATCTTCCATGTCATCAAAGTTTTCCTCTCAAAATGGCCTTGATTTAAAGCCTATTGAAAACAATGGCATTCTACTTAAAATCTGTGCCTGTGTCTTGATTATCGCAATGTGATTTTTCAAAAGGCAGCTGAAATGAATAAACAGCTTACCAAATTTCATCTTGCCATGAGAAATTGTTCTATTCAAGAGTGGCTTAGGATCACAGACTAAGGCAGCAGCTAAGCAGAGAAAATAGGCTTATGCCATAGATTTTCTATTTGGTCCACATGTATGGGCACACTTCTTTGAAAAGCTCAAAATTTGCTCAGTATTTCTACAGCATTTAAATGAATTATGTGTTTTCTGTCAGTCTGAAAGGAGTCCACATAGCACTATCTACTCCAGTCCCATTTCCTCTCTGAAACTCTAAACAATCTTCTGCCTCTGAAAACAACCACTCATTCTCATGAAAGCTGAACTTTGCTAAAGAATATTAGAATCTATATCAGTTTTTCCCATATAATCAACAAAGATAATACCCTTAATTGTTCAGTCAAGTGGTGGCAAAGGGTGGAAACTCAGTCTGATACAAAAATCCAGGTTCTTCAGCCTTTTATCAGGACACACTAGGAAAAGAAGAAAAGGTGGTAGAGATATGTTTCTAGGAAGAAAGCACATATGGTTTACAAATTTTGGGCATCACAGACGGGAGAGGGAAGGAAACAAAAGAAATGAGTTGGTAAAATGAAGACAAAGATGAACATGAAAGAGAGAAGAGCTCAGCAGTGTATTAGGGTAAGGTGATGAGATTTACTAGTAATAGTAAGGGACAGATTTCCAGAGAGGATGAAAGAATTGAGCTTGCTTGCAAAACTGATTTTTTCCTTTGTTTACACAGCTGCCAAAGCACCACATATTTGTAACTAGTGCACAATTTCTCTGAGGAATGCCTACAACAGCAGAGTCTGATTTGAGTTTTATTGAACCTTGTGGGCCCTGAGACAGAAATACTATAGATGCATAAATGTAGAACAGCAGAGTAGAGATGCTGTCTCTTAAACAGCACTCAGTACCACTGCACTACCACTGACATGCACTGAATTGTCTTTCTTGGATAAAAACTCCTACTCTCCAACCGGTTCTTTGCTTCTACCAGAAACCTACTTGGATACCTGCAGACAACAGGCTCAGGTCCCAGGTCCCTGAGGAATTTACCTAGGAACAGTCTGTATTTAAAGACACCAAAATGTACAGTGATGGTGCTCTCCTTACGTATTTGCAAAGGTCTCTGCAGTGAGACACTTCCCACAGTAGCATTTAGCTGCCTTCAGATTTAATGAGATTGCTATTTTTCGTTAAAATTGTAGATTCCTGTGACATATTTTTGCAATAACTTAATCTTTCATTAGTCATGGAGACGAAAGTGTTCAATTAGCTGTTTTGACACTTTTGACTGTACTAAATAAAATCTTCAAGTATTTCCCAATGATAATGCCTCCTATCTAACCAATTTTCTGGAAAGATTGCACTAAATGAAAGCAAAGGGGAACATAATCAATTATACAGCCAGTCCAAAAAATGGTAGGATAATGTCATAGGAAGAGTTTTGATGGAAAATTAATAGTTGCTTGCTAATTGATGCTTAAAAGGCTTCAGAGTCAGTTCTGTGGAGATCTTTTCTAACACGAAAAAGCCCACCAGAGCTAGTGGGAAGAAAGCCCTCAGAAATACACCTGAGTATCTCAGCACATTACAAAATAAATTTTGAATACAAATGACACACAACAGCGACACAGATGACAAACTTCCTTCCTCAGAGAAACCTACAATATAACACAGAGCAGTGGCTCCTTCCATCCTGGCTGCACCTATAGCTCAGATAAATCTGGCATCCTTCTGTCAGTAGCAGACTGGGCCCAAAGTGGCACATAAGACTTCAGTGAAGATCCTTATGGGAGAAACATGGAAGCTGTTTCTTGAGTACATGATCCGGGTACCCCAAGTACTCCAGGGCTAGAGGCACTAAGTCACTCCACGATGAACACTGTTCAACCAAAGCCCTTCAGGCAGTTCACCTGCTCTTCGAGGGTCAGAAGAGCTTCTCCAGAGCTTGGTTTAATCCATTTTAGCATAATTACAATCTTCCATCATTGAGACAGTAGTATCTTTTGTTGAGTGAGTCACCAAGAGGAGCCTGGATCTTTTGTGTGGGTGGGGAAAGAGTGTGCTTGACTCTGCTGCTGTCCATGCACAGTCACCGTGGGGTGAGTTCCAGGCTGTACTGGCACCAGCTTCACTGCACACCAAAATAAGAAAGGGAGGCACAGGAACACAAGGGCTAATATATTCACTGGGAGACAAACTGCCAGCATCTTTAATAGGAAAGGAAAATCCCCGAGAGAGGGAACTTTTTTTTTTTGTACAGCAATTCTAGTTCAGAGAAACTGAGTCCTGTTTGTTTTTTTTTTTTTTTTTTTATTTTCTGTAAAATTAACCATGCTCTTTTGAGTGGGAGTTTGGTTTTTCTTATGAAGGATTCTTAAAAATTTTTTACTTTTTTTCTAAGTTGACATTTTCTTTCTTTACACTCAAGGAATCTTTGGGCAACACAGATGCCTGCTAGACAGTAAAGACAAATTTGGGCACTATTAGTCATGAAAGTTCTTCAGAAAAATCTTCAGAGTTGCCTTTGGTTGGCATTTTTTAAAATTAAAAAATACAGGAGATTTTGAAACGTGAATTGAGAAAAACTACAGTATTTGTATGTTATATTTTGGTTTGCTTTTCCTTTTGATGTCCACATTTCCTAGGAATTTTTGCATCAAAAATCATGACAGCACAACTTAAAACTGAAGAGATTTTTGGCCGAAGGAATAAAATTAGAACTTAAAACATGAAACAAGTACATTCTTCAAGGATCTCCTGCTGCTCATGCTGATCTTCTGAAATCAAGAGGACTCAGGGTAACACATATTTATTTGCAGGATATACATGTCTAGTCAGTGCTAATTACTCCAAGAAAGGATTTTTGCAGTAAGGAGCAGAGGACTTCTTATTATAAGGACCACAGTGAAAAGGGATGTTCTGAAGCAGACCCCCATATTATCACTGGAAGTTGGTAAGATCTGCAGTGACAATGAGTACTTGAGGGTAAAAAATGTGCTCTATCAAGAAACCTACTGAATTGAAAATGCTTCATCATGATAAGACTTTCCAACCACTATGTGTCCAGAACCATCCCTATTGAGCTTTGAGTGGGTCCACAGCTGGAAGATTTTCAACATTCAGCAGAGAAATCGAAGATTATTTTTATTAATCATTAGGGGGAAAAGCATACCATGAGCTTGAAAAACAGTAATAAATACTGAAACAACTGCACCTTTTGAGGCCAAGTCCATTTTGGTTTGGTTTCCTTCATCCCTTGTTAATTACTCAATAGATACTTCAGTAACTACAGCTTCTTTGTTCACCTGAGCAGTCTGTCCATCAAAGTTCAGAGCAATTTTAGCTAAGTAAGGGTCTCTTTGGTTTTGTTTATCAACTGCTACCTTTCTAATTTCTGCCTTCTCACATCCTCTCTCCATTCAGGATCATCCCTATGATTCCCATTTTCTACATTAGATTTTGGAGATCACTTTGTCCTGGAGCTTCCCAGCCAGTTACCTTAGCTAATCATATTCAATTTTCAAAGAAAAAATTATTTTTCGTAGAGCAATGTAACCTGTAGCACAGATAGTTAACGCAAATTTTAACATATGTCTTGGTTAATTTTCACACTCTCCAGAAATGAATATGAATGTGGTAGGAAAAATCTGAAATAATCCTAGTTTTCAAATAAATTCAGTTTGGTTGAAATCAGGTCTTCATCAAAATTACAAAACTACCTAGGTGATACTATTCTAAATCTAACAGTATATTGAGGAAGATAACTAGTACTTTTTTTTTTGTTTCTTTCGTACATTGCAAATATTATATACAATCAGTATGGGTTTAGTCTCATTGTTTTTCCTTAATCCAACCTTCCATTTCTCCCTGAAAGTGTGTATACTCTAACCTGCCATGATGGAGAGAGACATTACAAGCTAAAAGAGGCTTGTTTGCCAGACACATAGAAATGTTCTCACAAAAGTCTGAGTTGAAGACTGCTGAAATCCTTGGGTATTTGCCACTCAACAGGCTTTGGATAAAGACCAGACTGACCATAATTAAACAGTTCCTATTAAAAAATATGCTTTCCTGATCACTAATGTTAGCTGTAGTTAAACATACTGATGAAATATTAATTCTGCCCTTTGAGAATATTTTATATGACTGATTCAAAAAAAGTATTTGATCAAAAATTAAATGCAAACATAAGAGCCTCAGATTTAGCTACAGTATTGAATTTTGCATAAGGAACCACAAACATGGTCTAGAGGCTGAATAATACAGATAAATCAAAAAATGAGTAAGTCTGTTTTTGAATAGCAAAGTTATGTCAGACCTGAAATAGAAGACTGGGAAAAATGTGACTTTAAGTCACAGCTCCTTCCCAAGGCTCCCACACTGCCTATTCTGTTATGGAAATGTGTGCTGTTCATCAGAGTGGGCTGATTCCTGAGGACATGCCTCTGCCTCTGGGCATTCATTTTCTTGAATGCAATGGTATGCTAGCAACCTAGAGTGGGAAACTCCTCGGTCTGGTCTCTTGAAACATGATATCAATTCACAGAGAATGTTCAAGGGATAAAGACATTTGTAGGTCTTTGTTTCTCTCTTGTCTGGTGAGCAGGCAAAAAAGTGCAAAGTCTATTTTACAATAATTCTGGGTTTTTCATTATTAAACAATATAATTGAAAACACAAGGAGGTTAACTTACTAGGGTTGCTATTTTACCAAGTCTCTTCTCTCCCAAATGAACATGGACAATTATTTTAAGCCCCTGGGCTGCCAAATAAAACACAAGCAGAAAGGAGATGACTTGAAAAAGCATGGGAAATGCCAGGGCTGTCATCTCTGATCTGGAAAACCTACAAGGCTCATAAAATAAAGGTACAGTGAATGTTTTTTAAGATAAAGTACTTAGAAAATCTTCTAACTGCTTAGAGAAGCCTCCAGAAAGCACCCTCTTAGACACGTTTCCATTTTTTTAACAAATCCATTGAACAAATTAGTTAGCTAAGGAAAGAGAGACCATCAAGGCTGTGTTTGGAAAAACCAAACTCTGCTCCTAAAATTAGTCTACTGTTAGATAAAGGACAAAAAGATAAAGAACAGAAGTGAGAGGTAGGAGGCACACTCCACTTACAACACAAGAGACACAAACTCAAGGCTCAGAAAAGTTTCTGAGAGGGCAGCAAGTGTGAAGTGGGGAGGATGGCAGGCCTTTAAGACATGTGGTAAGTGCCAAGGAGTCCTTCTCCATACAGTACATTTCTTATGATACATTATTATTTAAATACTGCCTTATTAAGGCAATGCTTGCCCCAAAACTGATAAAGACTGCAAAGAGTGAAAGATTAGGGTCACACTGGCTGACAATGGAAGGATTGCTAAGAACTACAGAGGCAGCCTTGTCTGTCTGTGCTTGAAGCAGCTCTTCCAATCATCAGTGTCACTGTTTTATCTGTAAGCTGTAGCAAAGCTACAAGTCTGTTTTCCAGTGGAAGAGCTACTTGTGAGTTGTGCCACATACAGAGTGCTGATGATAAGGAAATGTAGGCTGTTACTAAAATAAAAGCAGACTCCCTGAGAGGTATGTAGCAATCTCACACCTGACTGAGCACGGAAATGAAAGGGAGAGGAACAGGAAGTACAAATGGCTGTTTGCACAAATTCAAAGCCAAATTATATCATCGGTGGGAATGCACATCCAGTCCAAAGCACTCCTGTGCAAGGCTCACCACACAGTGTGCAGTCTGAGATGGACATTGCAATACAAAGGATCTGGCTACAGCCCTGACTGGGAAGCAGAGCTTTTCTGAGAAGCAATGTCTTAACATATGGAGCTATGGACCTGAGCCAGGACATCAACCACATAACTGACCCCTGGTTATACAACTGAGCAGTTAGACTTGTAAGAATATGTTCTTAGATGATGCTGCAGGAGCAAACCAGCCATAGGCTAAAAACTGCACAACTCTGTTTATATACTTGCATGCTGTGTGTGTGTGCATATATGTGTGTATATATATGTGTGTCTATATATATGTGTGTGTGTGTGTATAAACATGACATGCAAATAACCACATAACAAGATGAAAGTGTCCCCAAGCCAGCCAGTGACAAAGGACATTCCAATTCAGGATGCACTGCCAAGGTCAGGATTCAGACTGCTGGAATGGCCAGTTTTGGGCCACCTTGGGAATATCCACAGAGAGTGAAAACACATCCCTGAGTAAAAAGCACAGACGGAGCTGTGAGTGTTTCCATCATGTTTCACCCTAGTTGTATAAGAAATTACTGCACTGTCTGGGGCTGAGTTAGGGTTCTAGTCTCCTTAGTTTCCCTGGATAATCAGTGAAGGGGGGAAAACTCTTTCAGGTAAGAGTTTGGATCAAACCCACCTGTATTACCTGTGTTAGCTCCATTGGAGAAGGCACAAATGAAGCTGGAGGGCCCAGGGATAGCAGGCTTGTCTGCAGCTTGGGTGCCTAGCTCTTGGTACCCAAGGCAAATAAGTGTGCAAAGAATGCAAATACATATCCATCCTCAGGTTTCATGGACTTAGCACAGGTAAGGGGATGTGCTGGCAGGAAATAATGATCAGCATGGATTTCCAATAAACTCAACAGGAATGTGTTCTTTACTATTCTAAATATTCATGGTGGACTAAGACAAGAAGTAACAAGAGAAAACCATAAAATTATATGATTCTACCATCTGAAATTAACCTGATTCCTCAGAATAGGAAATGCTGCGTAGGAACAGTTTTTGGGAGTGGTTACTTTCCAGAGAGAGAGGAAACTGCTGGCACAACTCAGTGAGTACATAACTAAAGTTGGATAATCTCTAGAAACAGGAAAAAGACCCCAAACTCAAACAGCTGATCTAAAAGCTCATTAATCCTAAAATCATTGAAGATAGTGATAGAAAAGGCAGCATATTTTCAGAAGCAGAAAATGTTGAGTAAGTCTATTTTTTTAGACAGCTTATGTGACTACCTGACCACCTCAGGAGAAGCAGGTGCTTGTCAGCTTTCTAGAACATAGAAGAAAAAACCGGGGCAACTCAAGTACTTTAAATACTTCAGTTAAACAGACAATTCATAGTTAACTCCCTTGACCTGAAACTCACACTAAAATTTTAGTGGACGGTGAAAACCCTTAGATTCAAACCAACTTTTTGTGTGTGTGTTTGCAAAAATAACACTCTTTACAAAGGATTAAATAGCTACCTAATTTCATTTAACCAATACTTGGATTTCTATTTCATAAGTTATGCTAGTGTATTCTATTATTTTTGGATTTATCATACTTGATATAAATCAGAATGCTATGATGGAAAATACCAGCAAGTAGCCAATGTCTAGGGAAAGCTTCTGTGTTTAGCAAGTGGCAGGTGACAAGGATTTACATCCAAGAGATAGCAGGGGGATTCTGGAAGAAAGAGAATTAATTGGAATGATTCCCTAGATTTGTCCATGGAATAATTTAAGAAATATGCAAAGTCAGTGCTGTTTAGGTATTATGTATCTTTGGTGAGTGAAAGAATCAGAATTATGATGGGTACTTGGTAATGAAATGCCCATTTTAAGAAGTTTTCTGGTATTCCTGGAATAGAATTTTATGTGCACTGCAGATATACATAATGGTTCACTAAGGTGCTTTCAGGCATAAAAATCTATTCTTGTAATGGTCATTGAATGCAAAACAGCTTTAATATCAGAATTTAAATCTTCCCATAGTTTTTCTATTTATGTGTTCCATCTACTCCTGCATGTTAGGAATTATGAGGTTCATTCAAGGGGTTGCCAATGATTTTATGGTCTTTGGAGAAGAGAAGCAGATGGTCCCAGAAAGACAAGCACTTAGAACATTGCAATAGATTTGGGAAACAGACCTACAACTGCCTGGGGATATAGATGAGAATTTTAAAAGGTTATTAACTGAACTACCACAAGCTGGGAAAAATAACTCAAAACCAGATGCAATCACTAATTGCTCACTTGAACTTTGCCTATGAAGTTATTTCAGCAGGAAGAATATTTTAATGCTGACTCTAAACGAAAGTTAGAAAAGGAGATAATTAATAAGATTAAGAAGGCAATTAGAGCTGGTGATGCTTGAAATTCTCTGTGAATGCTGCATATTTGAATTCTTTAGGTGACAGTAACTGCACTGATTCATCATACATGAAACCCCTTTGTCCTGGAATGTACATCAACAAACACAACTGTTCATCTTTATTGGTTCATACAGTTAGGAGAAACCACAAATAGCAAAACAGCTTTCAAATACTCCAAAGAAGATGACTTTTAGTTCTTCTATTAAGTATAAAGGGTCCTCATCCTATCTGCTACACATATAGCATAAAAACTGTTACCACCACTGATAAGAGACTTTTTATCTTAACAAGGTACAATAAAGCCTTTTGTCCATATCTCCAAATTTAAACAGAAAAATAAATCAAAACAGACTCATCATGGAGTTCTGACAGACAAACAAACGCAACATTCAGTCTTAAAATATTTGCAGTGGAAAAGCAACCCAATGGAACAGGATGAAATGTCATTGATGCCAGTGAAGAATACACTAGAGCAGCAAAAATGTAAGGAAATTCAATGCAATGTAAAATCCCACCAAACGGACTTCAGAACTATTCTGCTGGAAGATTTAAAGTGGAAAAAATTATGGAAAGTGACGCTAGGAACTTTGTCGTTGGTACCATTGCAAGAACTGTAAGACTACAAGAAATCTGTTACTGTGAGGCAACATCAGCAACTCACGAGGTATTACATAACCCTCTGAGCAGATGCATAGGAACACACAGAATAAAGATTCCTTAGGCTGCCAGCAGTGCTCAAATACTAAGCAGACAAATGCCTCATTGCTTAAGCAAAACTGTGTGTTGGTTGCAAAGAGGAGTGTACACACTTGTCCTTTGCAGCCAACACACAGCTGCTTGGAAACACCAGCAATAGAAGATTCTGAAGAATGGGTTCGTTGCCAAGTGGCTCAGAATTACGCCACAACTGTAGACAGGAAGAGTAGCTTCATGGGAGCAAAAAAGGACACAGTTGTGTTTTCACATTTAAAGTCCTCTTTTGTGCAGCTATTGCATTAAGGTAGGATTTCTTCAAAAGGAATACTGAGTGGAACAATAAAAATGCCCACATTTTAGCAGGAATGCCATCACTGTATCATTCCAAGTAGAAACGAACTACTGCTATCATACTTTCACTTTCAGTTATCCACTGTTTACCAGTTCCACAAATCTCCCACCACAGGGCTATCAAGCAATACAAGTTACAATTGTTATAACCCAAATGTGAATTGACAAAAATGTTCAAAAGTAATTTTGTGAATTTATGTGAATAGCAGAAAATTTATCCATAGAAAATCAGAATTTGCCTTTTAAGACTTCTGGGAATAGTTAGAAATTCAATTCAAGTGGAATAATCCAGCTGGCTGCCCTAGCTGCTATGCTGTGCTTCCAGAGTGGGTTAGGAAGCTGTATATCAGAGAATTTTTGCTATATTAGGGAAGTCCCGACCTTCATTTTAACATATGCAGAAATGCATGGATGGAAAAGCTCCAGGCCCACACTGCCCTTGCTTATATTTCCAAAGATACTCAACAATCTGCAATTTAAGGCTACTAATTTTAACACCGGGAGTTTTCTCCCTTATGAGCATTAAAATGTGTGCCATTCCCATCAATCTCCTTTTCAGCCTGAGATTAAACATTTGCAGACAGTGTAGCCAGGAATTTTCCTCCCTGTACCTATTTCCCTGCCCAGGACTTCCGGACTTTATTAAAGACTGTTTTCAAAATTCCAGCTTTTTTTAAGTCTCTCTTCATAATGAGCATTTGCCTCTACATGGAATTACAGATGGATATTCATGTTGTCACATTACAACAACTATTCTTACTATGTAACCTGATCTTCTAATCACCCCTGAGAGTTGTTCTCCCAATTTACATACCAGAATGAAGTATCTGACTGTCAAGGAATAAAATTAAAATTATGCTCTCCATGAAAGTCAGCCTGATTGTTCCTGTGTTTGCAATGAGATAGCTATATAAACATTGCCATGTTAGTTTGTACTAAGGTTTTACAAAATATTATTTTAGAGTTTATTGCATCTTATTTCTGATATCATTCGAACTATTTTTCTCTCTCTCCACCCAAGTCACATATGCTGTCCCTTCAGTAAAAATTTCAAATTATGTAGGCATGCATCCCAAAAGCAAAAAATGCCCCCTTTAGTATTTTCCCCTTCTATAGCAGTGTTTTTCCTTCTGTTAATGTGATACAATTATCTTTACAACATCTTTAGCAGGAAAATCTACCAAAAGAAAGGTTCCAGTATCTCCACCTTTGATAAGCAAGCCAAGAGCTGGCACAGATGTAATCCCTGACTGAGCATTAAAAGTACAAGAAGCTTTAAGCAATTTTTCCTCCAGGGTCAGTTGAGTCAACAGCTGCTTGGCCCGATAGGAACTCAGGGTTGGCAGCTCCCTAAAGAACTGGGCAAACACTCCCAGCATCATTTGCATTCCAAATAGAGATGTAAATACAGCAGCAAACCCCAACTGTTTTCCTGTCCTTCATGAAATCATTTTACCTTTGATGATTTGAGATTACGCATAAAGATTGAGTGCCGTATTTTGCAGACTCTTACTCACCCAAGAGATTTTAAAATGCATGGTTTCACTGCCCAGTAACATGTCACTGGGGGTTTTGCCAAAACAAGATATTGTTTTATTAAAGATGGAAATGTAGTGCATATTTATTATTTGCATTTATGTCAGCAAATGATAATTTATATTCTTAGAATAAAAGACCGCCTATATCCTATGGCTCCCCCTCTGTTGCTCCTCAATTTCACTAATTTAAAAAGAAGAAAAAAGAGAGAAACACCTGAAATCCGAAATGCTGCTGTGATAGTGACCGGTTATTCTGCAAAAGAGATAGTGTTTCTCTTCTGGAGTTTTGGAGCCACTGTGGGTCATAATTCTACATTTCCCAAACAGCTCTCCCAAGTGCTGGACTGGGCAGTGCTCATTGTGGTTAGCTACTAAAAGTATTTTTCATTTTCCACATCATCAGATCAAAATGAAGATAGACAAACTTCATCCATAAAAATGTAGGTAATACCTGCAGTTTGAGGGGTTTGTAACCCTGCTCTTAGCACTTTTCTTTATGACCTTTATAATATATAGTTAACGCTGTGGTTTAATCCTCAGGCACATCAGAATCTGTATTAACTAGTATACCAAAGATATTTTCTAAAAAGTCAAATCCTGCAAAGAAATGGATGATTTTTATTCAGAACTGGATACTTTGAACTAACTAAATTCTGCTCACTAGGTTTTGTTTTAAAACACTCTTCAAAGCAAAACTATTCTTTACAGTCAAATTCATTAAATTAAACAGAGAAGAGGACAGGAAACTTGTGTGTCATCAAATCAATTCAAGGCTCATGGTGCTTCCTGTGATAATATGTATTTTCAAAAACATGACATTACTAGTAGAGCAAAGATTTACATACTATTTATGTTAGGTTTATTCTCAGACTGAAGACTTGTTACCAGTTTTTTGGTCAACTACTTTATGTTCCATCTTTTTTTTTTTTTTTTTTTTTTTTTTTACTGAACAAGTATACCCACTTGATATTAGTCCCTCTCTCCACCACTGCCAGTATCATATCCTTCCAAATCTTCCATTATATTTGGATTAGACAGTTACATGCATCTGGAGCACAGGTCAGAATATGCACAACAGTTCAATGAAAATAACAACATTGCTGAAAATTTTGACAATTGACATCCCTCCATTTTCCAGTCATAAGCAGTGAGATGGCAGCAATAGCTTTATGTATTATCCTATTAAAAATTTAGTGGGCCAACCACACTATGCAGTGATATTTTGTTTCACATTTAAATGTCACATTTTCGTATCTATATAAACAAGTGGCTGTTCTGAATCTATGATAATAATATTTTGTTCAGTATATTTTGATGCAAACTTTGCAAAACACTGAAAACATATTTCTGAAATATCCAGGCACCTGTAATACCTAAGGAGCTGGGACAAGGGGGAAGAAAAGAGCAGCTTAGAATTGCTTTGCTCCCTAAGCAGATTTGGGGCAGAGGTGGCAGCTCAAATTCTGGCCTGAAATTCTGGTTTTCTTTGTGAATAAGCTATCCAAATTAGGAACTTATGTAAATATAGATCACTGCTTCCTCTCTGCAGGTTCAGTTGATGGAGCTTCACAGGGATGAGTCACCAAACACAGACCCTGTTCTACTCCTCCCAAGCCTCCTGGACCAGCTGGGAGTAGCTGCTGTAGGAGGCAGAACACCATGTTAGAGGGACATCTGGCCAAATTTTCCAATGCCTTCTCACATCCCTAAAGCAGAGAGCTGATACCATCCTGCCCACCCTCTGTGCCTTCCCCGTGCTGCAGAACCCTGCACAGCTCCAAGGAGCCACGACCCTGGGTGGGTCCAGAGCTCAGTGAGACTGTGCTGGGGCAGCTGCAGCCAGCTCACTGCACTGCACACCGACCACGTGCTGAACAGAGCTCCTAGCTCACACTCAGCAGCATTACTGGTGCTCTTCATGGGTTGGCACCACTCTGCACATCATTTAATAAACATTTCTGAACCTCCTGCTCTCGTGCCTTAGGAGTCTCAGGGCTCCAACAGCTGCTGCTGGGCTAATAGACCCATCTGGTGCATCGAGAATATGCTTGTACTCAGCCCTACCAGCACGGTGGAGGTATCTCAGCATATCTGCATCCACCAGCAGGGCTGATGAGCTGTACTCTGCACCATGACGTGACTGTGCTGCTGCTTCTAGAGCCCTGGCAGCTGCACTAATGTATTCAGTATGCTGTATCTCAGGCATTGAAAAACCTGTAGTCTATCTTATTAAAGACTGGCCTAAAAGACTGGCCAAATCTTATTATTCCTGATCCATCCAGCCTTCAAAGACCCTTTTGCTGCATCTTTTCATGCTGCTCCCATTTTGCTAACATTGAATACATAAAACACTGCTGACAGTCGAAATCATAGCAAATGTAACTGATAGCTCTTTGACAAACATGATGAGACACCCCCCCAAAAAAAAAAAAAAGAAAAACAACAACAACAAAAAATCAACTTTTAGAGAGGTAACAAGACCAAAGCTTGACTGTGATTTAGTGCAGAGCCTCTGTGAACTGAGTGCTGCTGACCCACTGGGTGATCTCACCATTTTCCTGCCACTTTCTCACAGTGACCCATGCACAAGGACTTGGAGACTCACTGAACTCCTTCCTCAAAACACCTTTCACAAAGGCAGATTAGCACTGAGATGCTCTTTTATTTTCACCCATGACCTTACTGTAATAAATAAAATTGACAGTTATAAGCAATTCATTTGAGAGGTATTGCCTTCTGAGGCAAAAATTAAATTATTAAACAGCTTTTGCAAACACATGTTTAATTTCAGGGAATTGAGCTATTTTAAAGACAATGTACAGTTTGATTTGTTGTGCTCTTGAAGTAAAAGCGACCAAGTAGGAGAAGCCACATCTTTGACTTATTGTAGATGATGGACAACAGTCTGTGGGACCAATGTAGTGATAATGTCAGAAACAAGTTGCCAACAGATAAATAACGATGCTCATGTAACAGCCAGACAGCTGAAACATGGCCTGCTCAATGCACTACAAAGATAGACTTTCTGTGCTGTCCCATTCAATTATTCCCCTCTTGTTTCTTGTTTCCCAGCAGATAATTGGATTTTAAGAGAAGGTATCTCCAATTTCCAGGGCTTCATTTCTCTTGTTTTCCTTCTGATTTCACACAGACTTTTAACAGACTCTTAACCCCATGTCCTGTACAGAATCAGCCAAAGCCTTTCTAAACTTCTAAGCTACCCCTGAAGTCAAAGGGAAAAAAGAGGAAAAATAAATAAGGAAAAAAAAGAAACCTCTTCAAAGCTGAACTACTTGATTCTGCTAGGCAGGGAGGAGCACACCTAATGTGTTGAAGGCATCACTGTTGAACTGCTAAAGAATCTGCAGGAACATGGGTCACCAGAGAATCAGTCTCTTAATAAGAATAAAATATTACTTAACTGAGAAAAAGGAACTTCAGCTTTATTTAAGCATGCATTCAAAATGAGAGTAAGATAACAGTGACTGTTTCTAGCCTAATATTAGGACTATTATTCAGAATGCTTTACTGTAACAGCTTTCCCTCCATAACAAAAGGAGGTATTATAACACACTGTAGGAAACAATATATATTTTATTTTAAAATGATGAAGAAATTTCTCTGTTCAAGACTCATAACATGCATATAGCTTGCCAGTTTTCAGTGATTTTTTTATTGTTGTTTGTTCAGGATTTTTTCTCCTTAGCAGAAAATAAATGCTTGTAACAACTTAGAGAAAGACCTGAGTTGACTACAATGCTGTACCTTTTGGGTGGACAAGAAGTATTCATTAAACTGCTTTCTGAAAGACTGAATTATCAGTCGTGTATTATCCAAAGAAAAAGTCTTGCTTTCAGCCCAGAAAGGCAATACTCTTAAACCTCTCTGGGCAATTCTTTCCCACCCAGTACTTCCCCATAAACTGAAGGAACTGAGCATACCCCATCATTTATGAATGTGCTTTGCCTTCCCACACCAAGCAAGGTTGTGATACTGCCTCCATTTGCTAATTCTAATCAGTAGACAGTGCCACGTCCACTGATGCCCAGTGAATCATGCTGGGAACAGCCATAACCTGATGAGTACCAACCCAGCACCTGCAGCAGCACAGCACCTGTGTGATAGAAGACAGCACACTAGCAGGTGTGGCACTTAACAGCTTTAAAATTCTAAGTCTATCCAAGCTACTTTTGAAAAGCAAAGTCTCCAGCTATAGACCCCACTGAATGCTCCAGCTATGCCAACTGCTCCAGGATCAGGATGGTTTTTATTTCATTGTTCCTCTCAAGAGTTCATCAAGTCTCACTTTTCAGAAGAAGCCTTTGAGCTTCAGGCTGCTAAAGTAATTCCCTGGAGCTGCTTGGACCTGCTCAAGTGTGAAGCAAGAAATCATAAACAGCTCCCTGCCTCTGCAATTAATCTCTGAAAACTGCTTGCCCTTTGCAATGCAGGCAAAGGAGCTCCAGTGCCTATTTTTACCAATGGTTTATGTGGCATGCTTTGACACGCTGTCCAGACAGAACATGTAACTTGTATCTTGTTATCATTTCTTTATTCTAATCCTCTCTGTAAATCTACAAAGTAGTACCTTTGTAAAAGCAGCACATATATATATATGCTACATAAAATTTCTAATATGGTCAATAATACTTATATAACAGCTACTATACTGCCTTGCTATATAAAGCTCAATTAATGAGATAGGCCAGAAGAAACCACAATGGTATCTTACCTGGTGTAGTTTTTCATGCAAAATGACCCTTATCCCTTTTGACAGGTTCAAAGCCAGCCCAGGACACACAGCCATCTGCGCACAGGACGGCAAAAAATGTGACTTCTGTTTCTGCCTCAAGAAGGTGCCACCTTCAAGCTGGGAGTAAACATAAGCAAGCCAAGGTACTCCAGAAGAACTCAGATATTTTCAAATCACACTTATTCCTCAACTATCACTCTTTTTAGCTTTGGAAAGTGTTTTTTCAACTAAGCTATTCTTATCTTCACTCTTTATTTTCTGTAAACCGGCTTAATTCTCTTCCTTAGTGATTTTGTTTGACAATAAATGAACAGCTTGTTTTCCACAAAGATCACATTTTCTCTTGAAGGGCAATTTTTACAAAACTTATGGCAGAACTCTTATTATTGCCTAAAGGTATTTAATTCTGATTAAGCCCTGTGCTAGCTTTATGCAATTGCCATGATATAGGCTGCCCAAATCAAAAATATAAAATTTGTTATCACCTGCTCATACAATTAAGACTGATCTTTAATTATTTATCAAACTTTCATGAGCCAAGACTGTGTAGAACAAGTATTGTTAACTAGGATTACTTGACAGTTTATGAGACACATCTGTATCAGTTATTACAACAATTATCTACTACGTATCAGAAACTTGTATCTTTCCCACTTAAAATCTAGGGCTGTTCTATTAAACAGTATAATATTATTATTGGCTTTTCAGAGAAGTAGAAGGGTTAATAATTAGATGGGTGTGCACTCAAAATGGAGGTGATCACATCAAAATCAAATTCTAGCTTGACTTCTACCAGTTCTGGCAGAAATGACATGGAAAAAAAAGAATCCCCGTGACAGGGAACAATGTACCAGTCTCATCTGCTACAGCAAGCACCAGTTCTGAGGTAAAATGCATTTCTTCATCCCCACTAACAGAGAGCATAATTGGAAATGTTAATATGCTTGACACAGAAAAAGAATATAATCCTTTCAAAACATCAAAACTGCTTCAAAGAGCTCCTGTTGCATTGAATTTTTTCCCCTGACATTAAAATAAAAGCAGAAAGAACACTAGTATAGACTCCCTGTGTAGTACACTGTCCTGCCAGAACTGAAATAGAGCCTGCAGGACATAGATCAGTCAGGAAGCTTTACATTTATCTGGCCCCAGCTGAGATTACTTCAGAGCTGCATTGTAAAACTCCTGTTTCAGAAACCAGCCTGGACACAATGCCCTTTAATTCCAGATTCAGATGCAGCAAAGCACACAGAGCAATTCCATTCATCGACCATGTGAATACCTTTAGACCCAACAAATTTACCTACCAAACACTCTAGTTTATGCATTTATTTAAACTATAAGACATACATAAAATATCTCATGGCACTTCTCTTATCAATGAAGTAAAGATATGAAAAAGGACTGGCTTTAGGTGTGATGAATTTCTCTCTTCATGGATTTTCAGGGGGAATTTTAAAATGTTTTTCTTCAGTCTGCTGAATGATAGGAAAATTGTACAATTAGTTTCATCCATACCAAATGAGGGTTATCACATGCTAGTGAAGACAAGAAGAAATGTCATTGCTACATCCCAGATGTACTCCTCGAGAATGAGCTAAACACAAAAGATTCAATTGTCTACTTATATAAGTTTAAAAACTTCAGATTTTGCCAATGCTTTGAAGGCAAGTCAAGAGTTCTAATCAAGAGACAGATTCTCTATAGGCACTGGCACACCACTAATTAGGGCTTCTACCTACCTCATGTTTATAGCAGAGAAGTGCCACAACACAGATTCCTGGCATAAGCAAGGAGATTGTGTGATTCTCAAGATGTTGCTGATTTTTCAGTTTCCCATAAATTCTTTTTTTTGCCCTGTAATGGCATCTAGAATGTTGTACTCATGTAGGTTTATTTGCAGACCTTTTTGCCCCCTCTCTGTGTTTACTCCTCTCCTCTGCATGTTCAATCAATCTGTAAAGTTCTGAAAAGCACCAATTCAGCAGTGACACTGACACTCTAACACTGACACTCTAACACTGTGCCTAAGGACCTTTCCTGGAGTTCTCACCTTTACCTCTGAACTAATGATTTGTAAATATCATCACTTCAACCTCCATAGCTTAGGAAAATCAAAGCATCCTGAGGGCAAGTGTAGGTATAAAGGAAAGCCATTTATGTCTTCACTCAGTTGAACTCACATAATAAAACTGTGCCTCAGGCAGTTTATCTGCCACTTTAATGTGTCAATTGAATGGGTTATTGCCTTATTTCAGAGAGGGAACTGTCTCATTGGGAGGAGACATCTTGACTTCTATGTGACCTGGTTTTCTCCCTGAATAGCCAGACTTTGATTCAAATGCAAATATCTTCAGGGCAGCTTTCAACATGATCAGTGTGCAAAAGTCATCAATAAAACGAACCAAAAAATGACTAAAAAAAATAATACATGTCAAGCACGTGAGATGTCCATTAGTTTCTTCCTGACCTAGATCCATAAAATAGAAAGCAAACAGCAGGTGCCTGGCAAATTGATCTTCAGGAGTGCTTAGAAAGCTTAACCTTCCTGTGCTTAGTCATCTACATCACTCCACTGCATGTTTAGTCCATTGAACAGTTCCAGCTCTCTGTGCTTTTCACCTTTTTATTTATGGAAAAGAGCATCTAATTTACCAAACTCTGCTCTATGGTTCTCATTACTCCAGCTTTGTTTGTCAGGAGAGAGATGCGAGAAAACTAACAACTAGGCAGAACTTTATTCTTTTGCAACACCTATGGAAATTTATGCAAAAAGTTAGAACTAGTAGCAGAGACAATTTTTCAGGCGAGTAAATGCTAAAAAAGTTTGAAAACGTATCTGTGGTGCAAGGAAAGTTTCAGATGCGAGCTGAAATCCTTGGCCTGCACCTTGTATAGAATATCCCAGAGTTAACAGGAACACTGTGCAATGACAGACAGTCTCTATCCTTTAAAGATTTAAAAGCGTTAAATATTTTGCAGGGTGGAGTGTACATAAAAAGGTACTGCATTGTCCAGTGTGGAGACTTCACTTTCCTGTTTCAGTGAAAGGATTACAGCTCTATCAGCTTCCAATCCCTAAGTAAATCTGCACAGGCAGAGTAGAATGAGTCCCATCTTCTTGCTGAGCTATTTTATCAGGCACAATTAAATCTAGGAGGTCTAACTGCAGTGTATTGTCTCTGACAGACATAGCCATGGGAAGGCAGGAATGGAACCAGAAGGCAAACTCCTTAGACTGGAGACAGAGTGGCAAATTCTGTTCTCAGATAGGCAGAGGAGTTTGGAGGAAGCTCTTCTTCACTTACAGCATTATTGTGAACGGAATCTGACCACTTCTTTCCAGGGTACTTGTCAAATAACATAAGTAAGAAAGAGATAACTTTAATATCTTCTTGCTTTGCACTCTCCACAGCCAGACTTCTCCAGAAGAGACTGTTGCGTGTCTGCACTCCATAACAAATGCTAATTTATATACAAAAGGCTGTTAAGTTGTATTCAGTCAAGTTCTATCATTTGAAAACTCTCCTTTGAATCTCAGCATCAAAAAATTAACTTTTTATGTAATGTTTGTTAAATAAACTGGAACTTTCGAGTGGTCTTTGCACAGAGGTCCAGGAAGGTATTTCTTATGCCTAAATGGGATTTCTTGTATTTCAGTTTCAGCCCATTGCTTCTTGTCCTTTTTTCAAATACCCCAAAACACTAGTTTGACCCCATTGTTTTTCACTCTCTCATGAGACAGTTATACACATTGATAAGCACTCCTTACAAAGCTTCTCTTCTCCAGACTAAACAAGGCAAGTTCTCAGCCTTTCCATATCTGAGAGATGAACCAAGCCCTCACTCATTCTCATGGTCCTTCACAAGCTTGCTTTTGTAGGTCTATGTCTCTTAGACTGGAAAACCCAGAACTGAACCCAGATTTCCAGATATGTCTTTGCATTGCTGAGTGGAAGGACAAGGATCACCTCTTAACTGTGGAAATGCTCCTCCCAGTGCAGCCCAGCAGGATGTTGTCCTTTGCTACCCCAAGGGCACATTGCTGGCCTGTGATCAGCCCTCAGAAACGTTTCTGATGTTTCTTTCCAGCCAGCCAGCCACTGATGCTCTGTACATAACACAGGCACATAAACAGATACAGGGAAACAACCCTCAACCCATGCCTTTTCAAGGATGTTAATTAATTGGACAAGAAGCAAAAAACCAGTCACAGATATAATCCCAGGATTACAGCAAATGCCTCTTGGTAACCTTAAGAGGTTATCAGGGAAAAAAAAAAAAAAAAAAAAAAAAAAAAGGAGGCAATCAAGTTGCCACATCAATGAACAGAGCTCACTCAGGAAGGAAATGCTAGATACAAAAGGGTTCTCTACTGCAGCAGGAAGTATCATCACAAAAAGCAGTGCCTGGAATACAAACAAAGCAAACCCAGAAATTAGATACAAAATTTAAGCCACTGAGACAAAGAAAATTATTTCTTTCATCTGTTGTTGGAGGCACAGACACCACGCCCTTGAAGATAAAAGGTAGAACAACCTTGTCACAGCTACTTTCTTCAATTCATTCCATGCCCTGATCCAGTCTGATCATGTACATTTAATGTATATTAGTCTGTGCTTAGACCCTATTTTTAGGTTGCATGAACTAGTTTTCCTCCAGTGCTGTAGTTCATCCAGGGATAGTTCCAAGGACTATTCTGTATCCAGAGTATGCAAAAGATGCTCTGCCACACTGAACACCATTTGCTCTACACACTAGTCCATCAGCATCCCAGCAAGTCCTGCACCCTCAAACACTCCTTACCCTGCTACAGGCTGTGCTCCAGCCCCTTGGAGCCCCAAGACCTTCTGCACAAGTTCTGAGGCCACACTGAACGGGAAGATTTCTCTCTCCTGACAGGGACCAAGCAGGTTCCTGTAATGCTGGGTGTCATTCCAGCCAGCACACAGCACAAGCACATCCTGCATGCCATTAGCAGAAAATAAAAGTTACTCTGTGCTTGTAAAACCTCCCTAGCAGAGGCAGAGAGGCTGAAGACAGTGAGGAGAAGAGTGAGGACACAGCCCTGCCCTTTACGAGTTCACACTACAAGAGAGCACCTTTCAATACTCAACACTGCAGCCTCTGACTCCACTTCCAGTGAAGTGGAGATATATTTAAGTTTTACTTACACTTCACTGGCTACTGTCACAAGCTCTGCAAGAAAATCAAGAGATGGTGAATCAGTTCATTAACAAAACAAGTGGGTCTGATAAATGCCTTACAGACAGTTCCTTTAGGGCAGAAGGGAAAGAGACAGTGGAGTTCTCCCTAGAATGCTGGTGGAAAAAATGTCAAGTGTAAATACATCTTGAATACCTCTTAAAGTAACTGCACTGAGATCTCGCTCTAAAGATATTTTAAAAGAGCCCTTTTTCACTAACTTGGCTGACAAAACCTAAAAGGTAAATAAAACAGGAATGCAAACACATTAGCATTTGTTTCCTGAATTATACTGCACAGGATTCTCACACATGATCAGCTTTTGAGAATCTCTGCTACCACTGGAGTTAAGAGGCGTCACACATGACTTAGCAGCACAATAGCAGTAAGGCCATGCAATTAGTAGCCTAAAAGTAAGTAATTCCTATATATAATTTATTATTAAAGATAAATAGGGCAAATTCATAGCTCTCTTTTTGCTTTGCTGCAGGTAGAAATTGCTAACCTTTGAGTAACTATGAAATTGAGGAGGTAAGATTTGCAAGGTGTACCTGAGAGGAATGTATTGCAGACTCATAGAATGCTCAATCAAACTTCCAATTATATAGCAATGAATGAAAAATTAATGTAAATGTGTATCACCAAAGGCATTAAAAATCTAAACATTATGATTAAGATCAAAGTTTTTTTCCCTGGGAGAATATTCATCGAAGCAATCAAGAAATTTTTTGCATAAATCCCATTAACTTTCTATAGCAAAACCAAAACACCCAAATATAACTCCCTAACAAAATTATGATCTTGGCTCTTGAACAAATAAGCATTATCACTTAAAAAGAATTATGGCTTAAAAAGAACTTAAAAAGGTTTATGGCTGGAAAATCAGGAAGCCGTAAAAAGCAGCATAATTTCAAGCAGCTATCTCTCTTGATTTGAACCAAATGAAAATTTTAAACTTTCTTACAATACATTGATCAAACCTGCCCTCTGAACACAGCAAGGAAAATTGTCTAAAAGTCAATATTCTTCTGGCAGTATATCTGAGGGGCACATTCTCCAGCATCACAACCTGTCCTTCATCTGTGCAAAAGTCTGACTGACTCGTGGTAGCTGAATAACATTATGTCTTGTCCAGTATCACTGAAACGTGCGGGTTTTTTTAATAAAGGATGGCATTTGTACAATACAGAACTCTGCATTCCAAAGTTCATTTCTTACTGTTAAAGCAGAGGTTTAGTTCATATGCCTGAACTGATGTTTGACAGCTCAGACTGGTGGGAGTTGGCATCAGTCCCTTGGTATTCAGTTAATGGCTATGAACAAGAAACTGCAGCTGACAAAGTCTGTATGTGAAATCATAGAGTTTGTTCCAGTCCTGTCAATACGATGCAGATGATGATAATCAAGAAATGGTTTCTGAAAATGCCTACATAATTTTCATGAAAAAAATCCCACCAACTTTTAAGGAAACTCTTCTAAGACTTGAAAACCTTCTTTGGAAGCTTTCCACACCTTTCCCCCCCCTCCTGTCAGATGAAGAAACAAGGTTTGCTTTCACTGGAAAAGGTAATGACTATTTTTGATTGGCTGCTTGCATTAACACACTACTCCAAACACCTCTTCTACAGATTACTTATGGCCTCGAGCGTGCCATATATCCTTGAACTCTTTTCAAAACTGATTTTGCACAACAAAATCCATACAGAAATACACTGAAATGGCTCAGTTACAGGCACACACAGAGGTATCTGACTGAACTAAACCATGTCTGAGGATGGGAGAACATCAGAAACAGTCCTATGCTGTTTACTGGTACACACAAGACTTTCCTCAGTAGCTCTGCCAGAAACCAATGGCCTGGGAGCAGAATAGCATCAGTTCCATACTGTACAAGTTAAAAACACGAACTTTGTCAGTGACACTTTACTTCCCATATGGCAGTTCTGCAAACTGCTTTCAAATTAAAGCAATGATGTGTGTTCATTAGTCAGAATGTAATGAGCAAAATACAACTTCCTCTAATACTACTGCATTCTGCCTTCATCAGGGGAGAGTTAACAAGAAAAAAAAAGAAAAAAGCATCCTTATTGTAAGGAATTATTGAAATAACTAAAACATTATGTTGTAGAAGAGGCTGGAGAGGTTGAAATTGGCAAGATCATTAGGTACTATTTATCTCCAGGATTTTGAAGGATTTAAGGAGATATGTAAAACTTGTTTTAATTTCCACCTGAACTTCAAAGTACATTAAAAGCTAGCCTTCAAAAATAATTAAAAACAAATCCAAAATCCAACAACAATGACCAAAAAAAAAAAAATTGAAAGAAACATTTTAGTGGGAAAATATCCACTCGTGAAAATATGTCAGCCCTTGCAAAAGGTCATTTCCATGGGGGAGAATGAATACATCAGCTGCTTTAGTCCTGCCTTCAAAGGCTATTTGGAAATACCTTCACGTATGTCTGATTAACAAAGGTGGAATACAGCACCCGAGGCACTAGCAGGGTTTTCTAGCTTGATATTTCTTTAGAGGCTTTTTAAAATCAAAGCAGAAATTCAACTTGCTGTTTCATTTCTAATATTTTAGACAGAGATTGAAAAAGTTTAAGACCAGCAGACTAAGAGAAATTAAGCATTATTGTAGCATGCTCTAACCAGTTTGGGATATTAGCTTTAAAAAAATGTCCCAGACAGAAAGACAAAAAAATAAGTAGTTGCTCATGCACGTAGGACTTTAAAAGCTGCAGGGAGTGGAAGTAGGATGCACAATACAATAAATATCCAGAGGCTGACATTCTTTGAACTGTCTCACTGCACTCCGCTTAATGCTCCCACAGCTCCAGCAGCTCTCAGGATGATCAACCCTAACTCTAGGAGAAAGGGACCAGGAAGAGGAGAAACTAAAACAAAATCAGTGAACTTTCCTGTTTTCCTGTTCAACTGTTTCTTTTCTGGGCAGTTCAGCAAGTAAGTTTCTGGATAGCAGATTTCATGTGCGAATCAAGTCCTTCTATTGAGTTAAGTTAGACTTGATAAGGACTGATATGATCTAACCTCTTTAATAAATCTGAAAAAAAATTCTGGATCAGAGAGCCAGCTTTCTTGATGAAATCATGTAAGTAGATGCGTTGCATTTCTTCTCAAGATACATCTGGACAGAGCAATTATCATGTCCCAGTTGTATTATCTTGATAGATAACTCACTAGGGCTTTTTCCTATCTCTCAGAATTGGATTTGCTTCTTGGATTAGAACTCAGCAAAATTAGGATTTTCGCATCTTAAATTACCATCCAATATGAAAACCTACTGTCTACACAGTGATACCTGTAATATTAGTTCTTAGAGTAGCTGAATTCTGAGTTACATGCTGCAAAAGTGCTGAAAGAAGAGTACAGAATTGTTTCTGTAAGCCAAGCACTGTAGACGGTGAGAAACTTTTGGGCCCACCAGTGTCAGACTTCGACAAAGAGGAGTGAGTTAAATGCAGGGCAAGCTGAGATGTTCAGGGCTGGAACATTTTCCTATGAGAAGCTGAAGGAACCTGGCTTATCAAACCTGGGGAAGACAAGACTTCAAAGGCAGGACTTAAGAGCATCCTTCCAGACAGCCTTAACAACAACACAGAAGCAGGTTCTTCACAAAAGTGCACGATGGAAGCATGAAGCAGCCCTAAATTAAAACAAGAGCATTTGAGACTAAATGCAATGAGTGGGAAAACCTCAAGGACAATCAAATAGTGGAACAGGTTGCCAAGGAAGGCTGCGTGGTCTCCATACTTGGTCTTCATGACCAGACTGAAAAAAATCCATGAGTAATCTGATCTGATCTTGTAGCTGTCTCAGCAAGAGGTTGGATAAGAGATCTCCTACAGTCCCTTTCATCCTGAATTACCTAAAAATCCTATGATGGCAGGTTCATGTCAAAATTAATGGTATTTTGCAAAAAAAAACCCAAAACAAACCATCATTACTTAGGCTGCAGCACATATAACAAATGAAACTGTATGTAACAGGGCAGAACTGAAAAAAACAAATTACAACCTTCTAGAAAGATTAAAAAAGGTTTAATTTACATGTTAATTCCACCAACTAGTATGTTTGTTTTCAAGAGTGGGGCTGTTCCCTCAGCTTATTAGTAGTATATTTGCATGAAAATGTGATCTATGCTTCTTCACCATTTATTCATCTGCTCTTCCTGAACATGCCTCATTTGAAGCTACAGTCTTCAAATAACTGTTGTGATACAGAAAGATGATGTTGAGTTCAAGCAGAAAAAAGTTGCAGGAGGAGAGAGAATACTTAGAAAGAAGTGTTTGGGTTTTTTTGTTCCCCTGAACATCTGTTTATCCATGAAAACTTGAAAAGAAAGAGTAAAGGAAAATACAACTGAGAAAAAAACAAATCCTACAGTCAAATAAGAACTTTTCCATAAGGCAAAAGCACCTGCATCAACCATCTTCCAAAAATTTATCAGAAAGAAAGAAGAAGACTTTTTACGAAGGCCTGTAGTGACAAGGAACAAGAATTTGAAACTGGAAGAAGAAAGATTTCGTTTGGATCTAAGGAAATTTTTTTTTTTACAATGAGGGTGACGAGACTAGAACAGGTTACACACAGAAAACATGGATGCCTCATCATTGGGAGTGTTCAAAGTCAAGTTAGACAAAGTTCTGAGCAACCTGAAAAGTCAACAGATGTCCCTGATTATGGCAGGGGGATTCAACAAGATGATCTTTAAAAGTCTCTTTCAATCCAAACAAATTCAGGATCCAATTAATAGATGGGATTAGAATAAATCTTGCCTCCCCACAGAGAAATTCTTTGCAAATGCATTTGCATTGTGTCCATTGACATGGGTTTGCCTAAAGCAAATACTCACTGAGATGTTTGCTTGCATGAAAGAAAATTCTAAACTCAAGGGAAAAAATATTCTTCTCAGGAGGTATAGCCCAATATTGCATAAAACTATGTCATTTGAATAAGATCAGAATATCTCTCATCCCTTCAAATCAGCAGGAAGAAATTAGGACTACTGAGCAAAAACAGTCCCTCCTGATCTACAAAACTTTTCAGAGCACTCAAAGTCTTAGGGTAAGCTTGGATACCAGTTTTACAAAAGGGTTTCCCTTTGCTTACTGCTCTGTTTATTGCACACCATAAATACACTAAGAGTACAAAAAAGTGAAAGATTATAGTTTCTTGAATATTATGAAAACAATGATTTTTCTGTTCCACATATGGTGTCTGCATGAACACTCATAAATATTTGAGAATCAGGGGTGCTTTTTAAATTGTTTTTCTCAGTTTTTTTTATAGAAGTAAATTCCTCTGGAAATATTTTTTTAATATTTTGTGGTGTAAAAAAAAAAAGTTGGGAACTTACATAATAAATAGAAAAGTATTTGCAATGGAGGCATATCGCCACCACTACTTTCTACTAATAATATATAAATCCTAAAACCTTTCAGAAGTTTCTTATACAGAAATAAAATTGATATCACCAGTATGAAAAAGGCAATGTCTTTACTGTCTTTCAGAACTAAATCTTCTAGTCTTACAGCATATCCTTCATTCCAGTTTGCCAAGCAAGCTGACCTAGATTTTGAAACAAACAGGATCTAAAAATAGACTATTTGCTAAAATAAGTGTTGCACAGAGACCTCTGCAGTCAGCAATACTCTAAATCTCATAAGAAGGACGTTCTGCTGTAAAAACATGGCATTTTTGTGCCAAACTTCAGCTTAATGCGTTTCATTTATGAAAAAAATGTTCTTTATTTCAGTGTGGTAAAGTGAATAAGGTCCTAAAATATACAAATAACATTGACACATTTATATTAAAAACTTAGAAGAATATATAGAATAAAATTCTTGGCTCTACTGATATTGACAGAAATGTTGCCATCAACACTGAAAGAGCAAAGATTCCATTCAAATAATTAATTCCCACTGACAGATTCTAGAAGCTGTCCTTTAAAATCAGAACCAGCCTTCAGGTCCTATCTTTTCAGAAATAGGCTCTAATTTCTTCAGCCCCTTTTTTACTAAGCACTATCTTGAAAACGTCTGAGCATGACTGTTCTGTATTTTCCTTTCCTTCATCTTCAGGTTTGGCTCTTGGGCACAGTAGAGGCCAAGTTACCTCAAACTTCCTAACACTGAAGTCAACAAAAGCTCCTTCAACTGGTCCTGTGTGATGGGATTTTCAGAGCCATGGCCCACAAAAGCAGTATCCTTTGAAGAATCAACATCTTAACTCAGAGAAAAACGCAGGAGAGGTGATTTTGTTTTCTCAAAAGACTTACTTCATTTGCAAACCCGTTTCATTTCTTGATCAGAAAACCCTACTGACAGTAGTGCTTGACACAACAAAATATTTAAAGATTCACATCCCACACAACCCACTGAAGTAGTGGGCAACTGTAGCCTTGAGCTGAGCTACAGAACTTTGTTAGGTCTGTTTCTCTTCCTAGGTAGAAGAATGGCTTCCTTTGGTGACATAAGCAGAATTTATTATTTCACCTTCCACTGGCCACTAAACTCTTTATTTTCCAGTGACTTGGAAGCCCATTCAAAAAATAAAACTAACTGCACAAGAACTTCAGGCTGAACAAATTAATGAGGCTCCACTGAATTTATTGAAGGATCAACAAGCCAGCCTGGCAGAAAATTTGTCCTAGCTGTATTAGATGTTGCATTTATCTGGGTATTAATGTGATTATGGCTGATACTTGTTCTTGCCGTCTCTCTGATTTCAGTGAGAAATATCTGATGCACGCTGGTGGTTATAAATGAAAGTGCCCACAGTAATGATAGGTGAAATGAAGCCAGTATCAGAGACTGTCTGCTGATTCAACCCGAGAACATCTGAACCCTGTTGCCAAATTGGCTTTATCTTACCTCTTTTTATTTATTTTTCTAACTACAGTGTCTGCTGTATTCAGAGTGACCAAAAAAATCACACAATATAGCAACAGTGTTTACATCTTCCTGCTGTATAAGACTACTTTTTTTTCCCCACATTAAGATAAAGCCTTCCCACAGGGATTTCAACAGAGCCAACTGAGTGGACAGTAACAGCTAGGACAGGATCAGCAGGATTTAGCCCAGTATTGTTTCTGACAGATACACAGGACACCAACGCAGTGGGATGAGCTATATCATGCAAGAAAGTTGTTCTATGTCAGTTCTTTGACCACCATCACAATTTCACTGTAATGTCTAATAGCTGAGTGATTTCATGCTAATCTAGCAGTGATGTACAACAGGAACTTCTTTCTACCAACTTATACTACCCTTCAGGAAAGAGTGGCCCAGGCTGCAGCCTGGGCAAATCTATGCCAAATTCAAATTACTTCATACTAGCTGGAGCTTTGTCCCAAGAGCTAAATTTCACTTTCAGAAATTTTAGATTAAAATGGTACACAAAAAACCACACAGCATCCAAAGAGTGCAGTGAAAGAATAAAAGACGTGTGCATGCATTACTCCACGCACACACTCATGCATGCACACAGACACTCTAAGAACAAACAGATGCCTGTAAATGAAGTGACATGCCAGTAAACAACCCAGGCGGGGATCAATATGGAACCCCAAATAAGCCTGCAGACTTAGGAAGCTTCCCTCACCAGCAAAGAAAAACACAGGAGAAAAAGGAAAAACACTGTCACAGTAAGATTTTAAAAGCCCAACAAAACAAACCAAAAGAAACCCACACAGAATTACTCCATGTTTCACAGTCAATCTTCCTAATATGAACCTTCCTAATGTGAAAGAAATCCCTACCTTCCCCAAGAGCACAGACATCCAGTTCTTTGCAACTGTTTCTGATTTTCCCAGGTGGAATTACAGACTGTTGTATGTTCAGATATGTGTGGAACAGCAGTGATGCCAGGGATCTTGCCATCATCAACTTAGCTGCCCGGGAACTTTGTAAGCCTTGTAGAGAGGATATTCCAGGGCCATTCCACCATTCCATATGGAAGATGATTCAGTACTTTTGCACTGGGGGGTGGTGGCATCTTTAAGTCTTTGCCAAAACAAAAAAGCTGTAATGATGAAAGGTTGAGCCTTAACTTCTGGGTGCTGAGATCATATTCAGCAGTTCTGGGGATGAACTTTTCTTGAATGTTGACCCTAGGCACTAGTTTGTCCCCTTTTTAAAAAAAAAAAAATCCCACATATATTTCAAGCCCTGACTAGACCTATTAAGAACAGAGCAGTAAATGTCAGCTAGAGATAACAAATGGCTGAAGCCAACCCAGGAAATCCAGGGGGCCCAGAGGGGTTAGTGGAGAACAGCAGTGTTGAAGGGGAAAAGAGTCAGAAGAGGACCAAAATTCCAACAAGAATGAGGAATAAAGGCAAAAAAAAGAAAAAAGAAAGTAGAGATTTTTACTTGTGGAGAAGGGCCTCTTGGATATTATTTGTGTCCCAGGCAATGACATTTGCTAGGAACCCAAGGGTCTGAGTCTAACCATTCAGTAAGAAAAATTTCAGAGTATCAGATCGGATGCTAACAGCAGGTAGAAATTCAGATTTCACTTATTTTAGGCAAAAGTTAGATTTTAAATTATATGTTCCCTGGGAGATAGCAATTCCACATTCCATAATTGCATCAGCTGGTAGTTTCAGAAAGCAATATCTATTCTTTTTGCCAGTGTCTTCCCTGACAATCTAGCATTTTAACCAATGCAATTAGGATGAGAGAAGATTGAGTATTTTCTAGGTTTAGTTTCAAAACAGCTTCTAAGTAGGTCATGTGAATCACAGTATCTGCCAAAAGGTCAAGTTAGTGTGATTTAATCAAATGTGGCCAGTGGGGACATTTTGCAGAAGTCACATACAAACATTTCACCACACGTCAGCACATCAATATGCTTATTCTAAAACATACATCCTTCTTTTTCAGCCCACGAAAAGAAACCCTCAAGAAAATAACATGAATTTTAAAAGAACAGAAGATTGCCTGCTATGTGGTATTATTGGTCAATTAATAAAACATCTAAATCCATCCCATATATTTATATAAGCAAGCCAGTCCTGACAAATGGCCAGAACCAACAACAAATAAAGCAGGATTACAAGAAATGTTATGAGAATTGATACATAGTTGTTTATTTTAAAGAATCTGTTTTCTTTTATTATAATATAAATAAGTTCCTCATTATGTGTATAAAAATCTGAGAGATAAAACAAATGAAGATTCAATATATTTAAAAATATCAAATATCATTTTTTTGGCATATTTTTCCCTCATGGATAACAAAATTAATACTTTGCAAACATGTAAATTTAAAAGAACCCTTTATGTGAATATGTTTCACATATTATACCTTAAATTATTTACAGTATGATATACTAGCTATTGTGCTCATCTATATTCTATAGGGAAAATTCTCTAAGCACCATCAATATGCTGCTGTTTTTTAGTCACATGCAAGTTTTTCTAACCATAATTAATTTGGCATTACAATTAAAATGAACACATAGCTGCACCTGCCAGTTCCTTACCTACTATCAAATTAGCTACTTACCCAAAACAAGCAAAACTGCTGATCCTGGCATTACAAGTAAGCAAATTTTAAACCCCCCCTCCTAATGGCAGTAACTGCAACACTGTCTCATTTATCTTCTTTAGATAAAAAAAACAAAAAAATCAACTGCCATATAAACCCCCCCTACTTTCAAGAAACTAATATAAAGTCATGTCCTGTAGTTCACATTCAAAGTGAACTTTTTTCACATCAGTTAGGTTTAAAGAGAATGAAGGCAGCCACATAACCTACCAAAAGCAATGCATTTATTTCTCCTTCACCACGTGGATTTGCTGCCGATATTCCAATAACCAATAGCTAAAACCTTAAAATGAAGGACCTCATCATTACAGAATCACAGAATAACTAGAGTGGAAGAGACCTCCAAGATCATTGAGTCCAACCCATGCCCTAACACCTCAACTAGACCATGGCACCAAGTGCCACATCCAGTCTTTTTTTTAAAGTGTAATTAAGTGTAATCTAAGCAAAGAATTAATGAATATGCTGCAGATGGCTACCACAACATGCATAAATAAGTAGGAAGTGAAGTAAATCAGTGGATAATGATGCAGGATGTCTCAACATGATAAACTCGTTCTGAGATGCCATAGGAATATTCCACTGCAGAAAGGCTGTTTCCCCTGCAAGGTCAAGCACTAAGTTAATATACTTCAGTTCTAGGACTCTGACTTTAAACCAAGTGGCATCTCTGCATATTTGCTATGTTCCCTGAATCTCATGGCAACAGGTCCCTCTGTTGAGGTCAATACAGCCACAGCACCGACTTCAAAATGAGTGTGATTAAATCCCTCGGGCTTCTTTTCATAATACATTCTTTACATCAGTGAAATGATCGATGTGGGGAACACTAATTTAACAACTCTCAGTACAGCCAGCACTTTTTTTTTTTTTAAATAATTAAGGAGCTCAGCATCCAATTTATTGCTGGTAGGAGGGCAATTGCTCTGAAAACTATGTACACAATTTCTGCATCCAATTCCATGCATTTCTTCATCACACATTTAAATTTAAGTTTTCCTGCCAGCAGCTAGAGGACATGTTATATACATACAAATAAGTTAAATTGTAATTCATATCACATCTGACAGAAAAACTGTATTTGTGAGGATTTTCTGGCCTTGATATCAGCATGAGTTGGCAACTGAGAAAATATATTTAACATTTTCTTTCTATTCACTAAACTGTTTTGATTCAGAAATTCTACAAAAGATCTGACATCTAATTATCATATTTAAACAATAAATTCAATGTAGATATAATGAAGATATACACTTTATTCAACAGAGTAAAAACAGACTCAAAAACACATTAAAAACAAAGAGCAACAAACAAGTCCCCTAATGAGTCTCATCACATTCTGCAAACCTGCCTCTTGTGTAGATCTATGTTTCTGGCAGTTCCATTTCAGCTTTAGATGGAGAACAGCTTACCAAAGTTTAGAAGGCTGTCAGAAGACACAAAGGAACCTCTCTTTATTTACTCCATCAAGAGAATATCAGCAGCAGTGGTTTATATGATCCTCATCATTACACAGCATTAAAAAGACCCAAGAAACGTTTCACTGCCTATCCTTGCAGTAAACAAAACCAAATCCCTGTTACAATGTATACACTACTGTCAGAAGAGGTATTTCAAGTTCGGGAAATAAAATATTCCTAGGAGCAAAGCAGAAATTAAAAAACACACAGTGATACTGAACACAGGTTTCTTTTCACAACGCTGACCTCCTCCAACTTGGAGATAGAGACCTCCATCTCTACTGGAGTAGAGCCCAGCAGAGACACACAAAAGAGACTGGCTGCACTTGTACTTCCTACACGTGCCTATACCTGCACATTTCAGCAGGTTGTGGTTTTCTGTCCTACAAACTATGACTATTGGGACATTTATTTTACTTTATCTTCGCACATGAGGGAGGGGCCAGGCAATAAACTTATGCATTAATCCTTCTTCTGATGAAACATGAAGTTTTGTCTCATTGATACCATCAGCTTCATGCTGTGCAGTGCACTCGTGTCTTCATATCTGGGCAACTGGTATGAATTTTGAGAGGCAAATAGATGAAGCCCAGTTCAACAGGACAGAACAGATTTCAAGAGTAGTGCACAGAAGTTTCAAGAAAAGATATAAAAGAATGATGTGTAAGTAAGAGTGATTAGTGCCTTAAGCTTTTACCAAGAGGCTAATGCTGACGTGTGTGAAGCCTTCCCTGCATAGCTATTTTCATTTGTCAGAACACCACTCAGGACAATTTTAGCAATAAAACAAAATCTCAAGAGGTGTGCTGGGTTTCTTTTTCCCCCTAGATATGCAACATTATTTACATAAGCAGTAAACAGCATCCTTGGCTGTTCTCAAGACTGCTCCCAGGATATTTGATCAGCTTGTAAGTAGTTCAGACTACTAGGGAAATCTCAGTTTTGGGGTATTTGGGATTTTTGTGTGTGTATGTATCTATAAATAAATGTATATGTATGTGTATGTGTATGTATTTCCATAAAGCTGCCTTGATTTTATAATTACGCTGGTTTGCACTTTTTCTTAAAAACACAAATATTTGTATGTAAGCCAGCGATGTGTCATGTGTTTATTACTCAATACAGCTGGCAATGGCTGCCTGAGTAGAAAGTAAAATGGAACAATATTTTCATCAGTTACACTGCAATAAACACAAAACCCACAGACACTTCTTCGGAGCTTTCTTCAATGGGAAAACTCCAGCAGTTTCTTTGACCACCTGATGTAGAGAGATTATACATCATTTTCAAGTGTGTACACTTGACTTCTATGCCCCTTCTATTAATTTACATCATGACTTGAGACTGCCTATTTAGCCTCACAAGACAAGAGTTTTGGTAGTCAGGTTCTGTGGTGCTTGTGTTCTCAAGACTAGAGGACTGAAACCCACTCATACACTGAAAAACTAATTAAGAAACACCACAAACATAAACACTCAATTACAAAATGGAACTTTTTCTGAAACTCTCCTGCATTATTCATCTGGCAATATACATTAATTTATTTCATTAGAAGCTTTGAAATATCATTATGTGGAACTACAGAAGTAACATAGAACATTCTGCAAAACCTGGCAAAATCAGACTGTAACTTGCAATGCTCATAGCTGCAGTAATTAAACAAATGTATAGTTTCCTTAATGCTGTGTACGAGTGTATTTGATTCTGTTCTCAACAGTTCTGCTGCCCATTTGATCCAAACCAATAAATCCAGACAAATACCAAAGTTTGAAATTCATTTTTTTCAAAACTACTTTAGCTTAAAATTTTCCTAACTCCCTGAAATTTCACACTTATTTGGTGCTTTACACAGACTAGAGATAATTATTTTCATTTTTTTCAGGAAGAAAATCTTTGTTCCCAAGCATTACTTTCCAGGTAAGTCTGATATGAAGAACACTGTAATTATCAGAGTCTGAGGTAAGCTTCTGAAATAACCAGGTTTCTGCATACATAAATAAATCTTTCATTTTTTTAGCAACATCCACATCACAGAATTATTGCATAATTTATAATGTTATGAACTTTGTAGGTGATTGTTTCTCACTCAATTGATTATGTCTTCTGGAGGGTTGACAGTTCCACCAATACAAAAAAGTTATTTCCTCTTCATGATTACCAGAGAGTGCCAGGTGAAGTAGACAGAAAACTACCAGCCACATATCTTGTTTAAATATTGAAAAAAGGGAAAATTAAGGTGGGGATTTGGGTGATGGGAATTTTGTTTGTTTCCTTCTTTGTTTGGTTTTTCATAATACCAAACACCTACAATGAAGTTTACATGTCACTTCTTTGAACAGAGCCACTCCTGGAAATCTTTGAAAAATATTTTTGAAGAAAGAATGACAACAGTTTGTTATGTGGAAGGATCAAATGGTAAAAGCTCAGGAATGTCTGTTTAGGCAATCCAAGAATTTATCACCTTTCAAGTATATTTGACTTCTTATTTTTCAAGTACATCAACAGTTTTCCACTAGCTTTTGGTCTACAAAGCAGGTTGAGAGACATTTGACAAGATTCTCTTTTGATATGACAGATGTAATTAAAAACACAAAAATAGAAGTAATTTTTGCAAGCAAATTGCAGTTTCATATCAAAACCAAAACAAACAGCACTGCATTTCCAGAGCTTTATCATCCATCACGCACAAGCAAGGGAGGATAACAGTATAAATACCATATTTTTTATACAGAAGTGCATCCTACCATGGAAAACTGAAAACAAGAATGCCTTCAAAGTACAGTACGTCCTTTGTCAGCACAACAATAAACATGAACAGCAATAACTTTACGCTAGATCTGGCAATGGGGTGTGATGTTTGTGTCAAAAAAGTTGTAGCTGTTTCTGTTCAAGGCACATTATTAGGAACTCTTGGCTTTCAATAAGGCAAAGAAAGAACACCCCAGTACAACTAATAATTGTTAGGCTCCAAAAATATTCAAATACTGTGAAAATGCTTGTGTAGTTACTGAAGAATAACAGCACAACATTTTGATGCATTTTTCCTTACAGCTTCTCTGTAGATATAGAAAGGTTGTTATATCTGTTTCTAAGAAACTAGAAACAGAATGGGCAATGAGGTGGGTGACTAAGGGCCTGACATGCAAAAAATGGAGAGGTATCTAAAGGCTGCTAAACCATCTAAGCAGTTCAGATACCTTTTAACCATTTAAATTATAGGAGTAGTGCAGTATTTAGCAGATATGTATTCAAGTGTCCATTGTTATTTCCTTCTTTTTAATGTAAATGGTTCTGCATTTTTCTTTTATATGACTAGAAGGGAAGTTTTAAAAGCCTCTACTGCTAAACTTTGTCTGCCTGGATGATCCATAGCATCCATTTATTACTGAGGAAATAATATTCTGTGATAATCCTGAACTCTTCTAACATCTTCCAGGTTGCTGCTGTTAAAATAGATGGGATATTCAGAGGTTCTGTGTGACTGACATTTTCCAAGAACACAGGAGCTCTGCACACGTGAGCGCACCCGTGGTGTAGCAGACAGGAGAAAGAGCAGGTGAGGAGTAAGGCACACAAAACTGCTTGCTTTCCTAGAAATTTTCAGATGCAGCAGAGCACACAGGAGGAGATGTTACTGCCACATTGATTGCAAAAGATGAGTTCCACTGCATTTAGAACAGATTCTCTGACCCTCAGCTCTGAAATCCTTCTCCATATCAAGCTAAGCTATTTAGGGCTGGCAGCAGAAATGGCACCTAGCCCTCTGCACTCCCTTCACTTTCTGTGAGGGCTCTGAGCCAATCTAACTACCATGGCACAGAGGAGATGAGCACCAGCACCAGATTGCAAATCAGATCATATAATCATAGAATATGCTGAGTCAGAAGGGATCCCCCAGCGTCATCAAGTCCAACTCCTGGTCCTAAGAGTCACACAGTGTGTCTGAGAGCATTGTCCAAACACTTCCAGAACTCTGCTGGTGCTGTGAGCACCATGGGGAGCCTGTTCCAGCGCCCAAATACTCTCTGGGTGAAAACCTGCTATGGTACTGCATGTCCTCAGCAATAAACAAACTCCATGGGTTGTCTTGGAGAATACAGCACACACTAAAGACAGGCAGGAAATTCAGGTAAGATCTGTGAAGAAGTACAGGCACTGACTTGCTGAACATAACTGCCTGGCCATTCATGGGACACACTGGGAGAGCTGGCAGTTCCCAAGGGAGACACAGGAAGGTTGCAAAGAGAGCACATCAGACAGAAGCAGCTAAATCACAGTATTCAGGACTTGGACTCAGCTGAACCACGGTATTTAAGGTATCAGCATGCCTACTATCTCTCTAGGTCTGAGTCCTAGATTTTGAAATGGGTGTAGAACCATGGATTGCAATGAGCTGTTCCATGAATGTACAGCAACCCATCCCATGTCTGCATGCAATTGATGGAGCAAACTATCTCTGGTTATCAATGTTAAAAAAAATTAACCTCCTAAATTTCAAAAAGAAAGATCTTTCTAAAGGAAAAGAAAAAAGGGAAAGGCCTGCTTGACCAAGAAGCGTATCACTGTTCTGCTGGCTAAATCTGCACTGCTCAGATAAGGGAGTTGCACTTCAGTAGCCCCATGTTTAAACACAGTTGAGGATTTCCACAGTGTAAAGCATGTCAGTGCTAATAACTTGGCACAAGTCAGCATCTGTTATCAGAAAAAACAGCCCATTTACTTATCCATAAGTTTCTGGTTTCAATATGCCTCATCCAAATTACATGCAAGACAAATTCACATCAAAATTATACAAAAATGCCAGTCTATACAGAGGGGTATTAATAGCATTGATAGACACAGTGCCAGAGAAATTAAGGTAAAATATATCCATTCCACTTAGGGATCCAAACCATTTCTATACTCAAAACTTTTAGTTGCCTTTTTCCCCCATATGCATTGAAAAAAAAACAGCATTAAAAGAACTGGCTATAAGCCCCTCCAACAATCCTACCTAGTGGATTTTACTCAAAGGGTTAAAAAAAATGATATTTCAGTTTCAAACAGTTACTCCCCAAGGTACTAGTCAGAATAAGACCCCAAACCAATGAAAAACAGCACTCTGCTCTTTCAAGTGCTCACCTGAGAGAGAGGATTCTGAACTCTATCCCTGATACTGTCACCATCTTAATCCTTGGTCATTATTAAGCAACTACAATTCAGCACTCTATGGTATATGTTTGTATATATATATTTTTTTCATTAATCTCAAAGTCTGCAAACACCTTCCAAAACCACAATGCTTGATTTTGACCTGCAACACACATTTCCCTCTTTACTCTGATTTCAGCCTACAGTTATAAAATAGGAGTACTAATCCCCTCTTACCAGTTTCAGGGTTATGGATGTTAATTTATTAATGCCCACGAGATTGTCTGAGGTAGCCAAATTGAAAGCCTGGATAAATGCAAACACACTAGATCAGCAGGAATCCTTTAATTAAACTACAGCCCCAATAGATTACTAAGCAAAGCTAATCAAAACACTATAGCAGAAAACCAACACAACAGCGAAAGAATATTTATAGAAGTTTTACAGAAAAAAAATTGAGTCAGCATCTACCTGTGCATATACAATGATAATTATTTTCCTAATAATTTAGCATTCCATTTGTTGAACTTCTTTTTTCCATTTGCAACTCACTCCCTCCTAGCTAAGCTAACTTGAAATAACTAAGAACACCAAGTTTACTTCTCAGTATTCAGCACAAAGTTTATTGCCATTTACAGTGCAATTAAGGGCTTTTTTTTTTTTTTTTAAGAAGAGCCAGATCTAATTTTGAGGGTATGGTCGGGTATTCACAATAACAGAAAAGTCTCTGCATCAAAGTCTAGAAAAAGAACAGAGAAAATTATATTAAAGATTGTGATGTAGCTAGATATATTACAATATCTCAAACACAGGCAGAAGTTAAAAAATATTAATAGGAATGTTCTCTAATCTAATGTTCTTTGATTAAGTAGATATACTACAAAACACGATAGGAAGAAGGCTGCAGGTATAGAAATGATGCAGCAAAACCCTCAAATTTCTATTAAAATATTTTTCTTAAGTAGTATATGTGATAAATCTTGTTGAATTTGGTGTTAGCTCATTGTCACATATAAAGTCAGCTGTGTTGTGGACAGAATTAATTCACACCCTTCCCCCAATGTGGTTTAAATCTGCTGGTGTTTGACTTAGATAACAACAGTAACTGAGCCTGAGCGTGGCCCTTACACACATGAGTTTTGAGTGTGCCTCCTGAGATGTGTTGTAACTGATCTGGGACCTCCAGGAACCACAGAGACTCTCACAAGCCTCTCGTCCTGGTCTCAGCTCGGTGCTGAGCCCCCCAGCAGATGTGTAGTGCCTGGGGGCTCTGGTTGAGCACAGTGAGGCTGGAGCAGTGCCCAGAGGCAGAACCTGGGGTTCAGCTCCAGCCCAGCTGTTGGCCCAGGGCAGCAGTGGGCACAGCCAGCCCTGCCTTGCTTCCAGCTCCCTGCCAGCTCTGCAGGGAGCTTTAGCCTACACTAGAGCCACTTCTTATTCCTATTTGTGTGTGGAAAAATATCCCTGTGGGACTCTCTCTCAAAAAAATGTTTACAGAACTAATTAAGTGGAAACTGCTACTGACCTTTTAATACTAATTATTTCTGACAGCGTTCTAGAATAATTCAAACAGGAAGAATAGAACTCCTAAAGGAAACAGCTGTAGAGTGCTGAAATGCTATACCTGCCACAGCTGCCTCTCCGGCCCCACAAGGACTTTTACAGCCACAAATGCCTGTGCAAAGCAAAGTCACCACACTGGTCTCTATTCCTGCCTCCTCCTCAGTGCTCAGCCAGGGAAATGAACACAAAACGCCCCTTTGTTCTGCTGACAGCTTCAGTGGCTGCAAGGGAAACTAAGTTTGGGCTGACTTGCACCAAGGACTGGCTGATCTTGCAACATGGACACTAACATTAGAGAATTAGATTTACTGTCTACTTCAGAACACAAGCTATCCCAGCAGCATTCAGTCCACAGTACAGCCACATCAAGGAAACTAGCTCTAAAGCAGAGAAACTGAACAAAGCAGTAAACTCTCATAATTTTAATTATGTACAGCAATTACACAGGAACCAAAATTTCTTTATGTCAGTAGATTGAGTAAAAGCCAAAAGGATCACTTATTCACTACTACTCTGCAGTCATTTCATACTTTGTTGAACAACTTAAAAGCCTTGAGAGAACAAACAACTGGCAATTTTGCTTTGAAAGGTTAAGCCCAAAAGGGATTTGGAGGCTGAAGCAATAACTTTACATTCTGAAAAATATACATTCTGTGGATTGTAATTAGAGATATGGAAATAACTATCTTGCCAGCCCACTGGCCGAAAGAAAAAGGGTAAAATAATTCATTCTAGATCAGCAACATTGCCTCTCTGTAGAATCACAACAGAGCAGAAATTTCCCCAGTCAGGGATAACAGCTCCATTCACATGGGTGGTGACTCCTAGACCTAGGTAGGATTTTTCATCTAATGCAAAATTTTCTTTCTGCTCAGAAAACACCCAGGTTTCTGAGAAGGCCATGACTAAAACATTTTAATACATGCATATGATTGTTTTCCACTTCATTATTCATTTGCTCTCTTCCAACTTCCCCCATCTTTCCCCTTACAACAGCAGTTGCTCTCCAGCCTACTGTTTGGGTTTCTTCTCAATTTTTAAATCAGTACAGACTGCAGCTTGAAAAATAGGCTGAGATGCACACTGCTCATTGGGCTGAACATTTGCAAGGACTAATAACTCCCACAGTACAGGAAAATAGAAGATGACCACCAAAATCAAATCATTTTGACTTCAGGTTTCTTCTTTTGCTCCTCCTCCTTACTGTTAATGCAGCAAATTTATTTGATTTTGTTATTTCTATTAGAAGCAAAGGTCAGTCTCAAATTTTCTCTGGTTTTCAATATTTGCGTCAATAAATAGCACAGTTATTTTTCTCCTGTTCTTCAGTTCTATTTCTTAAATGCCAATATAATCCAAAATCCGCTGCTGGATGGAAAGAATGTTTAAGAAAGATACAAGAACTATGGCTTTATATGAGCACTATCAACAACTTTCCACTCTTACTGTGACTCTACCCTTATCTTACCCATATCTACCTTATCTTCCCAGCTGTTCCTGGGAATGTCCTGCTTGTAAATATTACATTAAGGCTTCCAGAGCACATGAAAGAGCTTTGGTTTGCCCATGACATGCACTTTCATTCTTCATTCCTCCACTTGGGCATGATAAAGATGCAACCCATTCTTTATACTTGTTTTTTGAATTAGAGAGGATGTTCTTCCAAAAAGACTTAATCTGATCAGTATTTGAGTGGGATGAAAGGAGAAGTGAAGAGTTCTATAAGCCTTAGGCAGAACTCTGGTCCCCAAACAGAGACCAAATTAGTTCAACTACAGAACAAAAATGATAAAAGTTTGATCTGTGGTGCACCACATGTAAAACAATTTAATATAGATTCTAATTTTGAAAATCATAAAATTTTTGTTTGTTCTCAAATTTCAACCTGTTCTGCTGCTGGGTTTTCTTAATCCACAGCCTGTAAATTCAAGTGTCATGTCTATACAGTGCCATATTCTCTCAGATATCACTAGTGTTTCAGCCTCTACCAGTCCTAAGGTTATATATTTTCTTTGCAAAAAAACTACAGCTCCTGTAAGCAGCTACTTATAAGTAGAGAATGTGTTACTCAGAAGAATCACTGTTCACCAAGGAGACAACTGCTCAGCAAAGCTGAAGTTTTTTGACTCAACTATGGAGGCAATCATCAAAGAACACAAGTTTTAAACACACTTCACAATGTGGTAAGTAATCTATGGACATTTGATCCAGCTTTTATAGAAAGTACTGCACAAGATATGCTTTTATTCTTGCATTATAGAATACTGAACAGGATTCAGTTTTTCACACAGCTAACCTACAGGGTAATGCATGTGAAACACACATTTTGCTCCAAATCCCTGATCTATGTTATCCTCAAATGCTGAAGAGAAAATCAAGAGTACCAAGAAGTATTTTCCTCATTGTCAAGTATTCCCTTTACCCACTAACAACTATTTGCTTACTAAGGTAAGAAAATATCATTGATCTCCAAATGACATTAGAATTGTTCATAAGTTAGAAATGAAATAATAAATACAGTTTAACTGCCATTTGGTTCACACAAACGTAAGTACTTATGAGTGAAAAGCTCTTGCACCTTTACTATAACACATTCTGGAGTGTATAATTAAAAGGAGATAAACCAAACATTCTGTTGTTCCACGAATTGTAGGACTCCGCTTTCTTTGTAATTGATGTATTTCTATGCCACACTTAATTAAAATTTGTATGTGTGTTTATTTGAATTTAAATTTTTGTTCCAAAGTAGCTCAAATAAGATAGATGCCCATGGCAGCGAGCTCCTTTAGCTTTGAAAAAACAGTAGAATAAGGACTTTGGGATTCATTCGTACCAGCATTTGAGTACAGAGACTTTGTACATCCCAGCTAAGCCCTTAAACCCAGCAGGCATTTTGACACACTCTTGCAACACCTCATTTGATCTGATGAATTTTATTCTCTTCTGAAAAAAATTGTCACAAATCTGTGTCATGTGAAAGCTGGAATGTGCTGGAGGATTACCTCATAATAACAAGTAGCAATGAAACCCTGTGGAACATCCTAACAACTTCTAAATTTATCTAAAGAATAAAGGATGACAAAACACATAAGATGCCATGCTGGAATGGCATCAGGTGTGAGTTGGTAAGGACAAGACCAAAATACCAACACAGACACAAGGGCATCATGGCAGCCTAGGAAAGCAGCATGGGATACATCCTGTACTGCTCCTTGTTGTCATTCAGTAAGGACTGCATAAATTCCTAAAAAAGGATTAAACTGAAGAAAATTAAACAAGGGAAAGTGTTTAAAAAATGAGAATTATACTTTAATGAGAAAAGTAATGTGATATTACATGTTCACCTACCTGAACTCATCGTATCTTTTTTTCCTTTACCTTGAAAACCTTAAATTAAATAAGAAAAATCTTCCTAAATTAATAACAATTACTCCAGGCACAGTCAAAAGAAATCTCCTCCATTAAATTCAGCTTTTTCACCACTACGGCAAAGCTGAAAGCCCCTATAACTTTCATTGTTCTTTTGTGTAGCAGAAGTAAATTTTTAGCCAAAGATTTTTGAAATTCAGATCTGTGATTCAGACCTATCTCTTATTACATGCTCACAAGTAAGCACTATCATAGGAAGAGGAAAACAGCAATAAGCCTTAAGCACTGGGACTTCCTTTGTTAATCTTTGAGAGCACTGAGGCAGGAACAATTCCATCCTGCAGTGCCTCGGATTATAACAATCCCCCAGATAAATTGTCAAAACTTTTGAGATTACTGCTGGTTGCAACACCTTCCTGTTGATAATTTTCTGGATTTCTATGTGTTTCTATCTATATTAATACTTATAGTGAAATTAATTTAAATAGTTATAAATTTATTAAAAAAAAGATGATATAACCAAATTAAAGACTTTCAAGTCATAAACTTTACTAATTCATCATTAGCCTGAACTAGTTACCTTTACAATATTATTTTAGGATATATTATTTTGGTAGAGTCACTTCACTTTTGACAAAACCCATCATATTGTCAAGAAATTCCACAAAAATTACTGAACAGAAACACTAATATGACAGGAGCCATATTAATTCACTCTAGGGACAAAGAGTTTTAATTCACTTTAACAGGACAACAGTCACAGCTGAAGCATATGTGTATATAAAAAATTCTTAGTAGCAAGACCTTTGCTTTGTACTTTTACCTCAGTTTCTGCCCGGAAAATGATGACAGATGATTTTTACAAGTTGTTTACTATTGGAATAGTTAACAACCATTTTTCTTCTACTTTTATTTGCTGACATCCCATTTTAAGCACATAAAAACGTCAATTTGCCAAAAACACTAATCTGAAAACATATGCATAATTACTTGAGTCCTTGGGTATTTGAGAAGTGGTTTGTCAGCATGTGGTTTAACATAAAAGCAGACCTACAATATTGCATGAAACCTAAACAGTGATGACTTGTCTTATTTAGGCCTGAGTTTCACTTCTGCTCTGTCTTGACTGAAATGTATCACATGGAGCCTCAAGGGCATCTGCAACACCCACTTAATAGACTCAGCAAACAGAGAATTAATATGGTCCTTGTATTTTTAAATTATTTGCTGAATTATGATTTGATTGAACTCCTGCAAAAAAATGGAATAAAGTTACATATGTAATGTATATGGCATAAACTTCCAGTTTTACCACAAGGGCCATACTGAACAACCTTTCTTACTCTCAGACATGAGGACAATGCAGGATTTTGCTAGAAGAAGCAAGACTGGGCAACAAATAGTTCTCTCTGGGCATGAGCTGGGATGAAGGGGCAACAGGGTTGCTGTTGAGCCCACTCAGAAGTTCTTTACTTGGCAGTAGAACTGGTTTCTCCTGCCTCAAGGAAACTCTGCAGAACAAGATCTCATGGGGAGCTGAGGGAGGCTTGGGAAGATCAGTGCTCCAGGGAGCAGATAATGCTTCTGGGATACAGGAGAAAGCAGCAGGGATAGAAAGCATCTCTTGCCTTCTTCCTTTCCCTTCCCAAGGCTGACCTTTCTACTGCCCTAATTTTTGTTCCTCTTTCGAATGAATAAACACCTACTGCTACAGCCAAGGTCTGACTCCCACTAAGTTTATCCTATTTCTTTGCCTCCTATCTTCTGCGTTTCCTCACATATGCCATTTCTCCTATGTCTCTGTCTTCCTGCCTGTATGAATTAGAAAACAGATTAGGGTCTAGAAGCAGTGAGGTTTGTACCATATGCCAGATCTGCTCTTCTTACACCGCTGTTAGATTTAAGGCAAAGGCTCTTTGATACTGTCACCCCTTTCCTGTTCACACATCAGCAGACCAGGAGCACACCAGCAAACACAATGCTTCTTAAACTGCTAAGTACCTCTCTCCAGCTACTATACTCAAAAATAGTTCTGATTCTACCTGGACCTTGTCTTTAACATATTTTTTACAGCAGAGCTTCTCAAACAGACAAGTACTGCACACTCTGGGGGCATGTGCCAAGACATGAATGGAACAATGGTTTCCTACCTACAGAAGTATCATTAATTTTTGCTTCCAAAGCAGACCAAAAAATATTATAAAGGCCTCTTCCCCAAAGCACCTCAAGAACAGAAAGATTTCCAAAATCTGTGCAAGTTTTTCTTTCACATGGGATGGCTTGGCCTTCAAAAAGAACATCAGACCAAATACCTTTTCTTAGCCATGCTTGTATGAAGGTAAAGCAGCCATAATTGTTCCCTGCAACATTGGTGGGCTTTTTCTGCCTTTCTCCTATTCTACTGTAATTGGTTGCTGTTTAGACATTTGTTTCTTTTCAAGAAACAAAAAAGTAGATCCAAGTTGCAAACCATATCCTCCCCTTCACCTCAGGGGCTACTCTGAATTTTGGTTAAAGGACGGTTTACTGTGCATGCTCATTATTTCTATACAATGATTAACTTCTTCTGCCAAGGCTATCTGCACTACAGGTGTTGTCATTTAGCTAATTAACATACGTTGTTCCAAATCCTGCAAATCTCCTGCAAATTAGAGATTCAGGCAGCTGAATTACCTAATTTGATTCTGCAGTCATCATGTGAGAAAGTGGAGGTCTAATTAACAGTAGAATAATCAATTGGTTCTATCCATATTCATTAACAGTCTCTGTTTGTTAGGGACATCAGGTAGCATGCTGTAAGACCCACAACATTCTTGTACTCCATCAGGAAAAAAAATTTAAAGCAAAATCTAAGAAAATCCACCCATACAGGTTATATTTTTTGTATTTTCCCAAAACAGCAAACACTGTGTTAGCTAAAAGGATGAATGTATCTGCCTAACGAACTCTACTATTGCAGAGAAGCAAAGGGAGTCAGAAAAAAATGGTACCAATTAACACCACTTTGTAGTCTCTTACAGCAGGTGTAGCACTAGATGCCAACACATCCTGAAAAATCACACCTGCTTGGGTCTAATTAATACCATTAAGGGATTAGTGTTCAGCTTACGCACACATGACCCCACACCCACCACAGATCCCTGTGACCTGCCTTAACTTTAGGACTTCAGTGAAAATTTTCACTATCATTTTATGCACAATAAAGGCTAAAAATAATGTAGGTGTGCTGGTTTCCATACCTGAAACCACTTTTCCTAGAAGAGATCACTTGACTTCCTGCCAGTTGCAGAGCTGCCATCAGTATGCTAAATGTGTCTTCTTAAAATAGAAGCAGCCTCTGCAGCCCTGGCCCAGCAGGCAGCATCTCAGTTGTTCTGAACTGATTTATCTGATCAGGTGTCAGAAGCTGAACATCAGACCTAAGCTTCTTCTCCAGCTAACTGGGATGACAGCACAACTCATTCCCTTAGCCATAACAATGAGCATCAGTGGAGGAACATGATTCAGGCCACCAGAACATACCAGCTCCAAAGCACAGAAATGATGTCTTTATAACTGGAGATGACCAAATCCTACTATGGAACAGAATAATTCCCAGGAAATATATATTTTTATATATATATTTATATATGTATTTCCAGTATCAGAAAGTCAGATTCATGGTGCACTATGTAAGGACAACTCACAACCTGTGTCTTTCTCCTTTACCCCCAGCTGATTTATGAGTCAGAATATGACAAAGCTAATGGCAAAAAAAAAAAAAGCCCTGCATGAGGATTCTGCCACAGTAATGTGGGAGCACAAGCCTTCTGTTTGAAATAAGGGATAGCCTCTCTACTGGAAAGAAGAATAATATTCAGGAAAACTGCATTTCAGCTCCTGTAACTGACCATGGCAACAGAACTAGTGGCAACAGAAAGGAAAGACAAAAATATGGGGGAAAGCAAAAAAAAAAAAAAACAAAAACAACAACAACAAAAAACCAAACAAACAAAAAAAAACCAAGAGAAACAAAGACATGTATTCTTTGATCACCTAAAATGACTACTCTTTTGTGATTGAGAAAAATAAATAGGAACAATTGTTCAGCAGCTCTATCACTCTCTCCTAGGCTTTCAGCAGTTAGCTGATTTAAAGAGATACTGAAACTCTTTTAGGACTACAAGTGCAAAAAACTGAGATAATTGCAATTCCTCATCATTTATTGCTGTTGTTTTGATTTTTTTTTTTTAATTTTACAATCAAGAGAACCTACAGAAACATCTGCATTGTTTGTTTTTTTGGGTTGGGATGTTTTTAAAATATATCTCTCTCTAAAGCTAAAGGAATCCATCAATGATAATGAGAGGATTGTAAACATCTTTCTGATAACTTTCATTAATCTGAGATAAGGAAACAGGCAACAAAAAGGTTTTGGAAGTGAAAGCAGAGAAATAACCAAGCCCTTCTCTAGCACAGCTCATTTGGATATTGCTTCTCTTATATTGGTAGTCAATATTAATGAGAGCATTAAATATCAAGGGAAAACAGCAAGAATAAATCAAGCCTCAGAAAAAGCCTCAGGAAAGAAGGGCATTGATAAAATTAGTATGATGATATATTAACTCTATCATCCAAGGTCAGACTGCATGTGCCCCCTCATTGCAACAGGTAAACTGACACATTCCAACATAAAGCCCAGAGAGTCAGCAGCTTTCCCCATGGCAAATACACCAGCCAGCACAAAAATAACAGTCTTTACACAGCCTGCTAGCCTTGCTCTTACTCTGAAACTCTCCATTTCTCACTGTCCACATCAGCAGGTACAGGGTGCTTCAGCTGCATTATCTGCTGGCTTTGATGGCGTGTACAATTACAGGGTTTTGCCCATTTACTGAGATATACTCTGCCACCCTTTAGAAGCGATCTCTCTCTCCTGCTATTGAAATAGCAGGTCACAGAGTCTGAAAAGACTATCAAAGGAAAGACTCTGAGTTCTTACTCTGCTTATGCACGTTTCCCTTTCCCAGCTAGAGCTGGCAGCAGACAGGCTTAATTCAACTCCCCTTAATTGCACTGGCAGCTCACTTAGATTCACTGACTTCAGCTGGAGCACAATTAAGAGAATAAGTGGATAATTCAAAGCTTACAATTCTTCTCCTAAAATCTGTGCAATGAATCTTTCCAACCTAACTCATAGACATACCTCAGAATATATTGCTTCCTCTATCATGCATGCAAGAAAGCTGTTAATGTTGATGTTTGACACCTTTTAAGATCTTCTTTCTAAAGTATTTATCAGTACAACTCCATGGAGAGCTGCATAGTATTTGTAGGTTTAGGATCAAGTTCTGCAAAATTAATTTGGGAAAATTATAGCTAATTAATACAAACAGTGAATTTGCTCTCATGTTCTGTCAGCTGCAAAATTCTAATCTTCATTTAACATGAAAACACTCTGATCATTTTTCTACCAGGGAGCAAATACAGGGCATTGCAGAAAGAGCTTTAATGGACAAAACGAAGGATGAATGTTTGAAATAGATAAAGACAAAAAAAGGGGGGGGGGGGGGGGGGGCAGGGAGGAAAGCAAAGCCTTGCTATTTTTCCCAAATGCTGATGTTGGCAAATAGACATTAAATTCTTCTAAGACAAAAATTACGAGTAATTTAGACAATTCCCATGTCCTCCTCATGCCTATATAGCACTTATGAAAAAAAAAATATTTCTGTGACAAAACACAGACTTCTTCTGCTTCACCAGAATGAATAAGGGAGAAAAAAAACCTACACCAGTGCTCTTTGGAGACCATGTGTCTTTCATGAGGCAAATGACTGCAGGTAAAAACCCCACATGTGGAAAATGATCCCAAGCATGGGAAATGCACAACAGAAATTCAAAACTAGTAATTGGAATTCACTTAAATACTCCATTAATAAAAGCTTTCTAGTATTAATAAGATTCTCAATCATAACATTATTACTAACACTGCTGTGGTCAAACTCTAACTTTCCCATTCACTTCTTTTCCAGACAAATCTGCTTTGACTTTCATAAAAGGTTACTACATGGAGAAACCCTCTGGGCTCACTTTCTTCAGCTTTCAAATTAACAAACATGCCTTTTAAAAATTATTTTATCACTTGTATATAAAGAAAACAAATATTTTGAGACAAGATCTACTGCTTCTCCCATGGAACAAATGCATTTCACAGCTCTGACTTTAGGTCCATATTTGAAGTATAACCCACTGTGCAATTATTTTGAACAAACAAAGCACGCAGAGCAACAGAGGTACAACTGATAGAGAATATGCTTTTTCTAACTCAGGTAAACCCATACAGGGATATTGCAGCCTAAATTGCAGAACAAGCACTGACAGCCTTATATAGCACCCCAAAGCCCCAAGCTATCCATTGCCACTCATTGGTGGGGAAGTCTAAAATACCTGGCTTTGGGATAGCTCAGGGAAGCCTTAAGCACATTTTCTCTTTGTGCCTCCATTTGAGAACAGCAGGACCCTCATGCTGGAGATCTCCTGGAGCACAACCTGAACAGATCCACACTGGAGCTGGCTGCAGCTTGTAGCTCCACAGGGCTAAAATGTGATGTTTTGTTTAATTCTCTCTGCACAGATGCATTCCAGCACCAACAGTGCTGTTGCAGATATTAAGAGTTTTGATAACCTAACTAGAAATTGCTTACCGTCAGCTGTGGTGCCAGAACACTGGGGGAGTGAAGCAGAGGGAGAATAATTTAATTTAAAATGCTGACTCTAACTTCAGTTCTGGCTTGCCCCTCTCCTTTTCTTCTTTGTTTGCATTACCAAACAGATATATAAGATATTTGTGTTTGTTTTACTTCTTGCTCAACCACATTTTTGAGACAAAATTAAAAAAAACCCCTGTTCTTCACCTACAAAATCCACTAGCTGATGAGAAGGATGGTAATAGTATCCTATGACTGTTGAGAAGATGAACAGCAGGACTCACTTCACCCACACACACATGCAGTAAAGATTCTTCTCTATTTTTTCTTTATTTATTATCACCCACTGACAAGCCCACATTTCTCTTTCTAGGTCAATTGGGATGGCTTGGGACCTCTGACTCAACAAAAAGTAGTTGAAAATCCCATTTGGCTTTTCTCCAGCTTTCAGAAATTATATTAAAGTGTCTTTCTGCTTTTGCTTCTCTATAAATTTGTTGAGTCAATGCTACATCATTTTCCCCACTGCAATCAAAGAAATAGGAATGCAGCTTTCTTCCTCTTTTTGTGAACTTGACCCTTTGGACAAGAGTTATTTACACCATAGTATTCTAAAATTGTGAAAGTTTTCCTATCTCATGTCTCTCATGTCTGTCACAGAGAATGTGAATTATTCTTATATTTTATATATATATATATATCTACACACACATATATACATGTATATAAATATATATACAAATATATAAATATAATATAATATAAAGAAATATAAATATAACATAAAATTAATATAAAACATAAAAATAAATTATAATATAATAAATTATATATAATTAATAATATAAAACATAATAACATACAATATATTAATATAATCATATAGAATATAGTAATATATAATATATATAAATAATATATATATATAATATATATATATATAAATATATACAAATACAAAATCTGCAATTGGGGATTTCCATGTCTTAACATGCTGGCGACAGGAAATAGTGAAATTCATCTTGCACCAGACAAAATTGTACTACTATTGTAGCAAGAAAATGGGGAGGGTTGTTTTATTTTGGGTTTTTTTAGCCAAAATAAAAATGCCTCTATGTTGTATGGAATCAAAAGGAATATACAAATGGAAAAAATACTTTTTGTCTATTTCAGTTGTTTTTAATTATACAAAGAGAAATTAATAAATGTCATGATTTGCAAAAAGCAGCTTAACACTAATTTAAAGAAGTATATAGGATCCTAGGCTAGCGTTATCCTGCTTTTCAGTTATAACTAAAGAGAAATATAAATGCATAATTAAAACCCACTGTTGGTCTATCAAGCACATACATGCACAAATCCTGAAACCAGAAACAAAAACTTCTCTGCTGGTCCCAACCTTGTCATATTCTATGAAATCTTACTGTAGTTTTTATTTTTGTAGACTATCTCTGCACTTATATAGCACTTTTCTATAAATATCACAGTTCCGTCTTCTTTAGGACAACATCACAGATACTTCCCTAAAAAGAACTGGTTTTCAAACAAATTATTTTGGAAAGGGAATCTGGTAAAAAGAAAATTTTCCCCTTTTGCTTTATGGAATATCTCATTCTGAAACCCTAATCTATTTTCCATGATAGCGATTTCACTGAACACGAGTTTTGTTCTTGTCCATATAAGTGGGAAGAGGATAACGAAAACAAAACCCCAAAACAAACCCCCCCAACAACCCACAAACAAAAACTCGCCAAAACTCCACAGAACCCCTAAACCAGTAGGGCTTCCAGGAAACTCAGAGCTTTACTTTTCACCTTTACATAGGCTTTTAGCTCAAAAAGGACCAAACTGGCTTTAGCTATAGCATCAAAGAGACAAATTCTGAGATGAAATACAATACTCTTTCCATGGGACACCTTTTTTAACACAGCATAGTATCTATAACATAACTTTACTTTAACAGAACCAATACTCTTTCTTTAGTAAAAAAAACCTGCCAAAATAGACTTTCCACAAAAGAATTCGAAAAGCAGAGCCTCTTAATTCAGAGTCATTAGCAGTATGCTAAACCATTAATTGAGGAACTTTTCTCTTTGCTTCTACTGTTAGTGAAACAAGCACTCAGTAATGAGAGGAGGTTTCCAAAAGCTTTCCTACCATTTTCTCAGCAGTATGAAGGGCCTCCACAAACTGTTGGAGCCTCAACACAGAGCAGATTAGCTGGGTTGATACGGACGAACAGGGTCTGTACACAGATACTGTAACAGGAAAATACCCAAACCTATTTCTATTTCCTTCTATTTCCTGAATCTAACTTTTCCCAAATAACTTATTTAATAACCAGATTCACACACCTAGAGTTTTTCAATATTTCATGTGAGAATAAACCCTAAAAATATTTGGGCTTCTTTCTGCCTTACTTTGATATGTTGTTTTTGAAGTGAGGTACTCTTCTGAGCACTGTACTAGAACCTTTTCTTGAGATGTGTGGCTGGCTGCTCAGCCAGGGACAGCATTTTGCATTGTCTGTCTGACTCTATCCACTAAGATCTATCCAGTGAGAAGGATATTCTTACACAAGCTAGTCTTTTCCGAACAAAAGGTATATATGATATAGTTTCTCCATTCTGAAAAGCAAGTATTAGAACTTCACATTCTTGCATGAAATTGTCAACAACTTGGAAACCAACCCACCCTGCTATGGAAAAGATTGCAGGGCAGAAATTACCTGCACCATTTAAGTGAGAAATATGAAATCAAGTGTTACAGGTGAAGCAGGAAAAAAAAACCCACAAAAAATAACCAAACCAACAATCAATCACTAGACCTTCAAATCAGAGACAAATATTAGCTAAATGTGTGCATAATTCCTGCCTCTGTATTAAATACAGATCCTGTACATACTCCCTCCAATACATAAGATCACAGAATCATTTCCACGATACATATATTTTCATGGAAAATCATTTTCATAATTTCCACATACATTTTCAAACAAATCTATTTGATTTAATCCAGGGAACTGGAGAGTCTGCTTTAAAAATACTTCAAATGATAAAGACTGTCAAAATCAGTCATCTTTTTCAATAGTCTTTTTGGAGTCACAAAAAAAAACAAACAAAAAAATAAATAAATGAAAACAGCCACATGCAAGAAAGCTAAATAAATACATTAAGACTTTGTTCTCCCTTTCACCTATATAATACGCACTGTCACTTTGCAATAAATAGATAAAAAGCATTACAACTGCATCTGTTTCCCCCACAGAATTAAGAGACTGCTGAAAGGCAAAGTAGAAGCTGGCTTCCCTACACCCCTACACGTCAGCTCTCATACAATGTATGCAAAATATCCTGTAGCAACAGGACAACTGTGATGAAAGCTGAATGCCAACCTCCCAGCTGAAAACAAATCTTGCTGGGAAATTAGCTGTAAGGGACACCACAGTTACCATGACTGTCTGTTTATCACAGGCCACACTTAATTTGTTACGCAATCATAACACTACTGATGCGTAATTTAAATGTGTTTGTTTACTTGCAAAGACAAGAAATACTCATCTTATAATCCTATTTGTTTTGTAGATATTGATAGCTTGGAAGAAAGCACCCAACAGCACCTGGTATTTAAAGAAGAGCCTTTCAAATCATGATGGCATCTTACATTGTATTATTTATCTTAGTATGTACAGGGCAAGGTCAGCACCGACTGCAACACTTAATGTTTCCAATTACCAGCCCATGTACAGGTATACCAAAATTACCTTGAAATATCTATCAGAAACACTCATCTTCTTAACTCCTCCAGCAGAACCAGACCGATGTCTGCTGAGCTGCAGTCCTTCAGCATAAAATGTCACAGATGGAGATATTTACATTGTCTTTGGCACCGAGGCTGGGAGCCTTGTGGAGGAGCTGAGGGTTTGCACCACCTCAGCATCAGCCCATGAGCTTCCTGAATGTCATGAGTGCTTAGTGACAGTCAGAGTTCCAGAGAAACTACTGGCTTTTTCTTTGATGGCAACAAAAAATTTACCAGGATGATATTGCAAATACAGTAAGATCCTTGTTCTGCAAACAGTTTCTCTGATCCTTTAACAGCATTTGCTAAGAAACTTCTCCAGCTTAACACAGAAATACTTCTAGGTCTGTAAGCCAGGCAAGAGTGACCATGACCTGTGACCTTAACAGAATGATAACAGCACTTGATGCCAGGCATTCTTGTCTAGTCTACTACTATTCCATTTCATTCTTTTTGAGCTTGATGCACAACATTTCTTTTTGTAAAACTGATTGCATTATTCCTCTGGAAACATTAAAAATATCAGCACAACTTACTGAGAAAAAATATAGTAAAATGGTCCAGCATTTTATACATGAACGACAGGTAAATTTGAATTTAACCATGCACATGTTAAACAAATACAAAAAATTGTCTTTGTAACGTATTCTTGGGCTTTTAATTTTGCTTTCAATTCTATAGTTAGCTATAAGAACATGCAGCAAATCTGGCTTTTTCCATTGTCAAATTAAACAACAGAAGAAATTTGGAGGTTTTAAATTAAATTAAAAGGCCATTTTCTCTTTTTTTACAAGAGGGAAATCTTCTAGATTCAGCTCATACACCAATTTCATGTTTAATAAAGCCAAGAAAAGCCTGCAACTTAAATTATCACCAGAATTCACCAATTTTTCTTATCTGAAAAGTAGTATTTACAGCTTGGTTTCACCTAAATTTATGGGGACTGGGAGACTGGCTGGGCTGGAGTATTTGGCATCTTTTGCAGAAGCCAAAGTACCAGCTGAAGAAGGTGGGTGGAGGCTGTGAAATAGTCTTTCCATAGGATGCCTCTGTATGACAGCCAAAAGCCATGGGGTTGTTTTCTGGTTACCATAACAGTTTCCATCCTGCCTTTCACTTGTAAAGCTGACAGCACAGTTGGGGCCACTCCATGTTGGACTTTCCATAAGTATTTGGGACACTAAAGAAGCTTTTCTTTGAGTGTGCTGTGCCATCACAGAGACCAAGGCTCTCTCCTGAGACCAAGGCTCTCTCCTGAGCTCCATCTGACACAGTGCCCTTTGGGAAGCCAAGAGCTTTCAAAGTCACATAAACCCTTTTCCAGCATAACCCAGCACACACATAGAAGTTTTAGACAAAAAGCAAACAGCCCTGCCTCTTTCAGCAAATACATCAATTTGCAGGAAGCAGCTTCCATTAATGTTGTCAGGACGCATCAAAAGGAATGAAGGCACCAGAATAGGTCAAACATCCAGCTATGTCTTGCTGAGAGTTATATATATACTTCAGAGAGGGGTATGGCTGGTCAGAAGAGCAACAGAAGGCAACACAGGGTGGGTCAGGACACAAGCAAGGCTTTTTAGCAGGTGGTCTAAAGACTTCAATGAGCACTTGAGCCTGAATATATCTCTAGCAGCCCTTAGAAAGAATCAGTTCCTCCTAACCCTGTCAGAAAAAGAAAAATAATAAAACTGGGTAAATTCATTTAAACTATTAATAATGTTTTTTTTTTTTTACCTTGTATGAGGTGTAAGCCAGGAGCTACAGCTTCTACCTCTCACACTGTTCTTGCTTCCCTCCCCACACTACTTTTGAAAGCACAGCACAGATGCTTTCCCAGCAGTGTGTTGTTCTGCTGCCAATTCCTTTGTCTTGCTTGCACTGTCACCAACTGTACTCGTCTGGGGGTAGCTTTTTCTGTTTCTAACAAGATGTATCTCACAAATCACAAATTAAAGCACCGCAACAGGTCTCCTAACATGAACAGAAAAACTGTGCTTGCTGGAGCACAAGCAGAAAGGAGGAAGAGATTGATTGCCACCAGACAAACACAACTAGAAACAGAACAACTGCTAAAAATCAATTTTAAAACCAATTTTATGCGGGAGTTCTAGAAGAAATATCAAAGAGATGACCTTAATATAGAAGTGAAGACAGTACAATGGTCATGGCACACATGCTACTTCATATCTGCAAACTAGAGGAACCTGTAAGCTGGGTATGGGATGCCTAATTACTTTGAGTCACATTGCTCTCAAAATATTTTGCCACATTTCATAAAAGCATGGAGAAATATTTAAAACACGCCAAACTCCTATTAAGTGGGAACTACTCTTGCTACCCTTCCTTGAGTGCTTAAGTTACTTCTACAAATGGGAAGTTCAACATCTTTAATATTAACAGCAAATTAATCTCTAGCTAAAATATTTTAAAGCTAATCAGCTTATTGAACATAAATCTAAATGAGTTATTTTGTTCCCATCAATTCATGGAAAATTATAATTTGTTACATGTGTTTTGGGATCTATATTAACTCTCCAAAGCATATTGTGAAAGTTATCTCAGATTCTTTATCAGCAAATCTAAATAAAGCAGCATTACTTTTCTCTATCTGTATGTTCTGTGATGCTACTTTCTATATTATAGGTTTCCCTTTCATATTTATAGATGCAGTATAACATCTCAAGACCAAAGCCAAAAGAAAACAAAAAACACATTCAATTCATTAAAATTCCTCTTAGGTCATAAAATAATTAAAAATAAGAGAACAAGAGATAAAATAAACATTGTTAGCTCCACAATAATGTTATTAGGTTAAGGACACGACAAATAACAATCCATTCTCTGTGATTTTATCTCTGCAGTAGTTTATTACTGTTAGAGAAGTAATTGACAGAGCTTTGTTCATATGATTGCACACAGGCATGCAGTGCTCTAAATGAACATTTGTTTACTGCCTGAGATAAGTCACCCTAAGTAAGTACACTCAGGGTTCTGAGAGCTGTTTGGGGCTCAGCCATGAACCAAAACCAACAAGCACTATGCACACACTAATTTCTTTAGACCCCCTACAAGTCAATAGGGCTCTTTATGGCACTAAATCTCCTTGAATAAAATTTTGTGCAGATGACATCTGTTCCTCTTATGTTCATCAACACAGATTTTTTTGCTCTCAATACATCTCAATGCTAAGAACTTTAGACACATTCTGTCCACTTCTTAGTGCAATGTCCTGGATATCACTGGTTGTGCAAAAGCACAGATATATTTCTAGAACTGTTATTTGACTTAAATCATGAGTCACAGCAATTCTTAAAGTTGGAATTCTTAATTCTCTCTCATGTCACCCTAATCTTTGGAAGCACAATTTTTCCGAGAGCTCTTGATGCTCTGAAAGTCCCCATTTCAGTGCGAGCAGAAGCAAAGGTTTTGCTCCTGGGTGTGACTAAGGGTTAGATGGTTCTGTTCCATTGCTGACACTCTACTGAGATAGGAGATTTCACCTCATTTTTACTCCTTAGTGTGTTGTGTGTAACATACTGGCACTATTGATTTAATACAGGCACCCTGGCCTTTATAGGTACCATTTCATCAGTTATATTATTAGGTAGCTTCATCTTTATTATAAAAACAGATTAAATTATCCAGGCATTAGAAATTGAACAGCACTGAATTGCCACCTCTCTTCTAATTTGCTTTTCTACTTCATTTTAACATGTGACAATGGATATTTTAATTATTTTAAAATTTAAGTATCCAGAAGGAAGAGCTCTGCTACTTATCTGAGTTAAATATAACCCACTTCTTGCTAGACTCTTTCTTCCTTTAATATTATTTCAGAGAGTGACAATACATTTAATCTAACACAGAGGTACCTCACAAAGCTCACACAGTAGATTTCTGGGGTTGTTGGGACTTTGGAGGTTTTTTTTTTCAGTTTTTGTTTTCATTTGTTTGGTTTTGGGGTTTGGATTTTTTCTTCTTCTGGGAAATTTTCACTTGCATTCTCTTTGTCTCATATGTACACTGACTCCAACTGCATTTTGATTTTTCTTGATGACAGTGCAAGAGACACCAGCAGTACTACATAAATTTATGTCACGCTTAACTGAATGGTAGGAGTGAAGAGTATTCCTTAAAATTAGACTGACTGTTTCCATGGAAACAAGAGAGCACAAACAGAATTGTAATAATTTGACTTTATAAAGTCAAAAGAAAGGGCATTTTTATATGTTTTGTTGACAAAAGGACAGAAGCCAGTAGTTTATAATTTATGGGATTTCACCTTCAGGCATATTTCTGAACCTTATTTTGTTTAGAAGAAATGAGTTGCTGCTTTTGAGGTTGGAGAGGCTCACACTGGTATAAAAGGTATAGGGTACCACTGTTAATTAATAATATGCTCTCCCAAATAACACAGATGAGAGCTTGAACATAGAAAAAGAGTTTGAAGACAGTAAGACTAATGCTCAAAAGGTATTTAACATTCATCTTCAGAAAAATGAAAAAAAAAAAAAAATAAATCAGGAAAGGGAGACAGATACCTGCTTCCAAATTGCTAGGAATGGAAATCAACCTCAACCCAGACATTGTCACAGTGATATAATATCTTTACTCTGTTAAAGAGGAAAAATAAATACACCCCCAACAAGTCTGATTGCTCACTTTTGTGTCACATGCAAGTTTTAGTAGTTATTTTAGCAGTTCTAATAAGTACTTTGAGTATAACAATGTCAAATGTCACAGCCTGCACAGACCAAAAAAGCAGCTCCCTGACAGTGATTGCTACTTGACAATTATCCAAGTTTTAATCTTTTCTCTATGTAATGGTGAGCTTTGTATTATCCTCATTTCATAGGCAAAATTCTGACCATCAGCAGCTCACATTTTCTGTAAAAATAATTGTTTCAACAGCACTTCCTGCATCAGTTAAACCTGTAACCCAGACAGAAGAGACAGATAATTTCAAACTATTAATCTTCTGGTTGTTTAGCAATACACTTATTTCTTCTTTTACTGTAGCCTTCTTTTAATACTTTGTTACTGAATCCTATAACAACTACTCAAAAACTATACAAGGACTGACTGTTCCTCCCTCTACTTTCAGCCATCACACAAACAGCTTTAGCTTCCTTCACTTTTAGGCAATTCTTCTAGTGTTCTGAAATGAGCTAAACAGATCAATAGTCAGTAGCCTGCACAGTTCCTTAGGCAGCCCTCTTAAAACTTTGTGATGTAAACTTGTTCATGAGCTCTATCTCATTGTTTGATGAGAATTCTGTTATAGATATAGATAGTTTTACTATCTATACTGATGACATAACACCTTTATTTTGCCCCAGATAAGGAAGGTGGAGGAATTAATAAATCTTCATTTAGAACAGGCTGAAAGGAGAGGCAATCTGGGACAACAGGGATGTCCCTACTTCAGGTAATGTGCTGTACCTTGTCAAAGGGGCTGGGAATAATTCCTGATAGGGTTTATCTCCTTTAGCTCTAGGACTGGACACCAGCATGGAAAGAGACTGCTGGGAAACACCAGCATCAAGAATTTCTCATGGATTTGCTTTCAATCCCACTGTATTTGGATTTGCCACCAAAGAAGTGAAATATGCCCCTCATTAGGCAGCTATTAAATTTCACTTTAAAATTCCAGACAAGCCTCAGATTGAAGATATTAGCTTTACTCTCATAAAGCAACTTGATTATAGTACTGGAAGGACATAACAAATGACAAAGTACAAAAGAATGAAGCATAACGTCCCCCAAATCTATTAATTCCTCATTTTTCCAGCAGGATGACTATTAAACTTGTTCATAATTTCTTAGCCACTAACAAACTACATAATGGCAAAATATTTTCTCCACATTTTTATTTTATCATTATTTATCTTATTTAATCAACTCCCTGTAGAAGGTACACGTAACACTGCACAAGTCTGGCTGTCCTTTGGGGAGTGCAGCTACCTTCTACTTTTATAAGTCCAACCTATTACACACCATAGTATATTGGTTCATGAAGAAGCCAAGAAAGCTGAGCAACAACTTGATTTCTACTGAATTTCAAATGTACTTCAGCTCGAATTACTTAAGAACATTCTAAATTTTGCTTTTCAAATGATTACAACTTCATTAATGAAGAACAAGAATTTAGTTGAAAAAAGCAAGGAGTGAGAGACCAACCAAATAAACAGGATAACACACCATACAATCGTAATTACAGTATATTGCTCTTCACATCTTCAGAGCACTATACCAACACAGATTTTCACAGAAGTCCTGCCTGATATTAATGCATCATTAAGGTAATTTATAGAATTCAGAAACAGAGGAATACAGGAATTTTTGAAGATCATACAAAAGAGCAGCCAAGCCAGTATCAGGACAAACATATTCTTGCAGACTTGCCAAACCAATTTAATAGAAATGGCTCTCAGTTCTTGTGCTCAGAGGCCTGGCACTACAAGCCTGACACTGTTATTTCCTTCTGTCCTGGACTATGCTCTGGATCTGGGCTCTTCTGCCTTTCATGTCCAAGAGGTTTTAGTAGCATTTAGTGATCTGCTGTACATGTAAAGTCTGGAGCCTGTGATACAATAAATAGATCCTGTGTTTTAAGGGATGATATATATAGAAGAGTAGAAGTAGTCTTAGGTCACAAGCAGCAATAAACTAGAGTGGAGCAACTGATACAAGGCAGGTGGGCAAGAACACTCCCAGGGAACCTTGGCTAATTCCAACTTTTTTTTTTTTTTTAGAACTCTAAAAGTTACTGTTTGAATTTTGAAGAATACCTTAATAGAGAAAGACAGAAACATTCAGGAGCAGAATGTTATTTTTAAAATTATTCTGGTTACTAAGAAGACATCAAAGATTACTTTTTTTGGATGTACACACAGGGCATGCAAACACACACACAGAAGTGTTACTCCCACCACACAAGTCTTGCATCTTCTTCTGACACAAGCACAAGTCATGTCCTTTCCCTGTCTTCCCCCTGCATTTCATTGCTTGTGCCATTTCCACCTAGATAGAAAAACTTGTTCCAACAATGCGTTTTCCATGTAACATGGAACAGGTTTCCCAGGACACATTTAGAATCAAGATAGTTTTGTAAGAAAGAGAACAAAAGATGAAAAGGAGCAACTTTGCAACAGCCACTACATTACATTACCTAGTTTTAGGACTTTTCAAGGCCAAAATATTCAATGTTCCATTACATTAAAAATGGCCTGATCAATCCAATGGACTTTGTCATGGAAGAAGTCTCCAAATACATAATGCTTTACTCTTGAGTGCTGACAGTATGCACAGCATGGGGAAAGAACAGTATTACAGAGTGAATGAGGGGAGCTGTGCTAGTAAACAGAAGAAACAATTTGAAATATTTTTAGTTATTAAAAAGCAGTCTCAGGGTTGCAAGAAAACTACTGGGATTACTATCTGTATGGGCCTGTGATGCTTTATATGCCCTGGTGTTTGATATGCCTTTCATATAATTTATATTGCTCCCACAGAAGTCAGTAGGCTTTAAGCAGAGAAGTCAAATATATGGAATCCCAGGCAGGTACGTTGGTATAAACCTGTGAAAATAAACTGAAATACTGCAGCTATTTAAGATGGCCACAGAACTTGCTTCAACTTGATTAAGTTAAATTTTGTTAATTTTCTTAGTTCAGTTTGTAGAGGGGATTTTTTGGGCTTGGTTTATTTTACTGTGGGGTTTTTTGTTTGGTTTTGGGTTTTTTAGTTGTGGGGTTTTTTTGTTTGGTTTTGGGTTTTTTAGTAAGATTCTTAGTCTGGTTAATGATTTATTTGTTCTTAACCAAAAGGGATAAGTTACTTCATAAATTGATCCAAAAGCATATTGACAGCTGGTGGGACTGATACAAGTATTTGTATAGTAGCTTTTCCCTATAAGGTCCTGTAACATCTCCATATTATGTCATTAAACATAACAGCTTTATAAACATAACCTATACATGAATTCCTTATTTATGTACTTCCACACAGAATATCCAAATATACCAATAAACTAGCATCTTTTGAATGAGCACTACTAAGGGATACTTTTTGTTAAAATTGGGCTTTTTTTTAACTATCCCACTGTAACTGGCTGGGTATTTTATGGTTTTTCAATGCTATTTTCATTGGCAAGGATAATATTCTGTGACATGGATCAGGAAATAAGCCAAAAAGAAAAAATACTGTGAAACTGAACCTGTGAAAAGTGAGAATTTAGCACAGTACTAAATGTAAGAGTGAAAATACTGAAATGCAAAGCAGTTGACCATTCATCTTCCACTGCAACTGGTAAAAGTAAGGAAAACAGTTTTAGAAGTGATTAACTGAGGTGGTCTTCAGAAAAAGTCACAGGTGAAGATGCAATATTTGACTTAATTTCCAGATCTTTCACAGTTCACAGGATGTGGCCTTGAACATAGTTTACTGGTATGTATAGTAAAATCTAATCTAACATCATAGCAAAATTGCAATAATGCCTATAATAGGTGTATGCCTTCTTCTCAATATCTTCCCTCTGTGACTTTTCAAACAACACAGAGCCCCATGGGAAGTTAAACACCCTTCCAAGACCAATCTGTATACTGCTACAAGACTAACAATATCTCAAAACACTTTCTAAGCTCAAATCATACAGGCAGTGTAAGAAATATGACATAAGTAAACATACATGCCTGTTAACACCGTATTAAAGCATTCCAAAGAACACAAAGGTTTTCATATCTATTAGTTAACAGAACTTTTCATACATAAAAATACATATCAGAGGAAGAATAAAATGAGTGGGTGACATTATATAAATACAACTAAAAGATGGGGATTGCAAATATCTGAAATAAAACATTAATAGGCTTTAAATTCAGAGTTAGGCCATGAAATCTCAGATGCCCTAGCTTTTTCCTTGTCAGCCTGCTGGCACAGACTCTTACGTCAACATCTGTGCAGTACAGAGATTCCAACCATCCCTCTCAATTCAGGGCACCAGGAGAGCAGGATCAAGCAGCGCTGGAATTAGAAGTGATGCAGGGATGCTCTTTTACAAATGTAGATGTGAATTTGCCATTTCATTTTGTGCTCTGTAGTGAGGCATTGTAAGTGAATGTGACAGAACACTGCAGGAGGGTAGTTCTGCTTCACAGCATTGTAAGGGAAGAGAACGGGTAATGCTGATGCTTTACAACTGTAGGCATGTTTCTCCACAAATAAGCCCTATACACAAATACATGCATACATCAAGAAGTCAAACATACTTAGCCTTCATTTCAGGGAGAAGGAAAGTCAGAAAACACAGTTACAGCAGAAATACTATCTTACAACCAGCACTGACTTTGCCATTGATACACCCAATTACAGCAGATTTTTCCTAACAGCTCAGGTCTGCCACATCTCAGGGAATACCAGCCCTTCACCTACAGAAGAAAGGATGAGTGAGAGTCTCAAACAGTACAGCAGCTTCTCCTGCAGCTGTCCTTACTAAAATTTCCTGCAAAACTGGACCTCTACTTAGCAAACTTTTGGCATTTGTTTTTCATTTGCAGCAAAACAAAAGGCTCCTCTACAGCACTCAAACTTTAGCACTCAGATATGGTACAGAAAATGTTCTTGATTTCCAAGTACCAGGTAGAAGCTATAAATATAGAGAAATATAGAGACTATTCAGGTAAGAGGAAGAGGGATGAATAGGTAGGAGGTACATGCTAGAATTTAAAAGTTCCTTTTGATAGAAGCTTTGCCAAAACAGACCCATTGAGACAGAAAGATTTGTTTCTATGACCTTGTATTTACTTGGAGGAAAGTGTGAAAAATCCACAGAGCCACACCTGACCTGCAGAAACCCTTTAACACCACCTAAGTACAGTGAAGAAGAAGGAACAAATAAGCCAGGAAAATTGCTATCTCCACCTTTCTTACATGCAAAAGAAACTGAAATATTTACCAGCTGCTTGTGCTGTTGTTTACAGCTCAGGCAATGCAACATAAGAAAATTAATATGCCAGAGCCACAGATTCATTCCCAGTATTAATTTGCTGTGCACATTTTCCTTCATACTTAACAAGATGTCCAGGAAAAACTGAAGAAGTAATGGTAAGAAAAATCCTACAAACTTGCTGCAGATAAGAATGCAGGGCAATCAGCGAGTTCCAAATTTCTTCCCTCCACTTCTTACTATCTTTTCTCCTACTGTGAGCCACAGCCACAGTCATGATCTCTTCATGTGAGATCATGACTGCTTTACCTTGACAAAGCTGAGTCAGGTTTGAAGGCACTTGGCCATTTCCAAGTGCCCTCAAACCCGACTCAACTCAGTCAAGGTAAAGCAGGCATGATCTCACATGCAGAAGACCCCCAGGCTCTTGCTCCTCTGTGCTGTATTTGACCCCAAAACACCTTTGTGGTTCAGGCCTGCTTGCAGCATTGCTGATTTGCAGAACAACTTGCAGGAAAACCACTGGCTCTTCAGCTTGGCTTGTCCCAAGGGGCTTGGCCAGAGTCTCTGCAATTGAATTAATCCCATATCCTGGCATAAGTCCCAATGAACTTGGAAGAAACAGAGGAAGATTAAAGATTTCAGCATGGTATTTCTGCATGTTCAGGTTTAAACTCACACCTCAGCTAAACTATTCACCTGTTGGAAGTGAAAAGGAGATCTAAATGTTTTCTTCAGCTAAAAAACAGGTATCCACTGCTTTACAAGCATTAAGCAACAAACAGATAAGGTTTCAAGGTGCTGAAAATATTCATTTTGCTATTTTATCATTTATAATGCAAGGACAGGAGCTTTTAAGTGTCAGTATACTCATCCCAGATCTGTAATTGCTTCATTTCCTATTTTGCTGAATTATTTTAGAGTAGTTTGTGATACTTTCTGTCCCCTCAGCCACACCACAAAGTCTGTGTATCACTGTTGAACAACAGGACTTAAATACTTTAAAGAAACTAAGACAATGCCAGCAGGCACCTGGCCCACAGGGGGCTGGGGCAGTACCTAACAGAAGGAACAGGGCCCTCGAAATTTCAAAGATTTGTTTACATGGGATTTTATAGACAACATGTATTTCAGAGATATTGGAGGCACAAACTAAAATTAAATTCCTAAATGAACATTATAAAATAATAGTAGCCTAGCCATATCTGTCATTTTAGTCAGTGCTGCTGTACATTTTGATCAATGGCCTAAAGTGACCATTCATTCACAAGCTGAACAAATTGAGAGAAGTACTGGGAAGAAAGATACCAAAAGTTGGCAGCAGCTCCCTTCGAAGCCTTTCCTCCCATGGTGGACTTGTCTTTAGTGTTGGAGAAATTTCTCTGCAGAAGAATTACCAAAGAAAAAAGCCAGATGACAGAAAAGACAATCTATAATTTACAAACCATTTTCACTCTTATTCCCCTCATACACATTCCACCCTTCATACATCTCCTAACAGAAAGTCTCTGGTTTAGCTCTGCCTTCACTTCCTGTACATGTCAGATAGCCTCTTGCCTCCTGGAGACTTGTTTGGAGTGACTACTCTATAAAAATAAGAGTTTAGTCATGTCTCTTAATATATGCATTTAGAAACATGCTCATTGTTATCCAATTTTTACTTTTTAGCCAATCTGCACTGTTTTAAGACTTATTTTTGTTTGGGAACATTTTAAAATAATTACAATAATTTTAAGTGAATTTGGCAAGCTACTTGCTAATATTTATTCATAAACCAACACTTAAACAGTTAATTCTTTATCACAAACATCTTTAACAACGTAATTGGCAGAATAATTCCCATAAACTTCCTTATCAAAATGGCAAAGAAAACAGCAGTTAAGCAATAACCCATGCACAAAATGCTCTATATCTTATTTCCCAGTAATTCATTATTAGCCACAGATAAAGCATAAGCCCAGCTTGTTCAAAAACAAAAAATACCCTGCAACTTCAACTTCCATTAAAAACCCACAGAAGAAAATATTCAAAATTTTCCAAATGGAAAACTACAAAATCACCAGAGGAGAAAAAAAATATACATAATTTCAAGCTTTGGAAAGGATGAAACTGAGAAGCTATTTTCTAGAACTCTCAGCTTGCAGAGGCTTCAATTACTTGGATGTGGAATTTGTTTTAATTTGCCCTGTTTGAGGACTTGCTGCTAGTCCTACTGCAGTCTCTACCAGCACCATTAATGAGGTCACTGCATAAGGGTTCAGCGCTGAACTGCACTCACAGCCAGAAAATAATGTCTACTGCAAAGCACATTTAATTATTGCCTCTTGATGAATTTCATAACACATTCTCTCCATTTACAACCAAAGTATTCTTCTCACAGCCATTTACAGGAGAAATAAGAAACAAGGCTTCAAGAATAAGTCCACTCTTGAAAATACAATCATCCAAATGAAAAACATGTGAATACAAACAAACAAAAAAAGAAATTTAAAAAACAACCACAGACAGTCCTGTGTATCAAAGCAACACAGAGGCATACCTGCTGCATATGAGCAGTGTAGGCTCAGTAGGATTCCCAACAAGAAATGCATTGTTTTCTGCACGTCAAATAAACTCTGCCCTCACAAACTCAACCTGCAGCACCCAGGGTACTAAAGAGACCAACAGCAGGCAGGGCACAAAGGGAGTTCCCTTTCCAGTATAACAAAACTTCTAATGCTGTTTCAGTGCATTTCACATTCAAAGCACAATTTCTCAACCACCATATTTAATTTTTGTTTTAAAGCTGAACTGTCTGCAAACAGCACACTGTGAAGCACACACACACACACAGAAGCCAGTCTTCACCAGAGTGAAGTCTCAGCAGTACCACACTGTCCCTTCCAGTACAGTCTGCGAGCAAAGTATGTGCTGTGGAAATAGGGTGTTAGAGGGAAATCAAATGATTAATAGATATATTATTAGATTCATATTTAGATAAATGAACAGCTAATTAAATTGATCTTATATATTCTTTCCTCCTTCACTTGCAATATAACTTCATATACGTATACTCAAAATTCTGAAATCAAACTCTGATGCTTTAAGACAATGTAGCAAGCCTCTCTATCATGTATTACTCTGAGACCTTAGAGATTTAATTACAAATAATTAAATCTTTTTTCAGTTGTTTTTGTTTTTCAACACTTAATTTCCTAACATTTTAGGCTGTAATGAGTGTTTCTAATGTTTATCTCTTATTTCACTTCGCAGTGAAACAATCTCCAGTCTGTTGTTTGTCTATGATAGCAATAAACATCGTAAACTGTATTTTTCACTAATAGAGAAAGTTTACATTATTTCTGTGCTGCCTTCATCTCAGGGTAAGTGCTCTGAAAAGCTGAATGACAAATTTTCTCTAACATTTTGAAGTAATTGAGAGGAAGATCCAGTAAGTCATTCACGGGCAGGAGGTCAGGCCTCCTGTCCCCTCCTGCTGCACACAGATGTCCTTACATGTGTTGTGAGAAGATGTGAGCCCCCAGGCAGCCCATGTGCTAACCCTGCCATGGCCACAATATGTAATGAAGACCCCAGGAAAAGAGAGGACACAGGTAGTTACAAAACAGAAAGCGCATAGAGAGGTAAGGCCAGGACACAAATACAGGTTCAGCGTGTTGGTGTTACTCTGACAGCTTCTGCTTAACTGTCTGTTTGTCCTCTCTGACAGACCTGGGGCTAAAAGTCTGTCTCCCTGCTCTTTGTTCCTGCCTATTCCAGATGCGCTGTAGAGCTATGACCAGGAGAGGGAATTAATTAAATACTAATAACCACAGCTATTCCAGTACAATAAAGGGAGCCAGACTGCATCCAAACAGCAGTGAGAAAATGGTAAAAATTGCATTTTCCTCTCTTCATACTGGGGAAACCCAAATAGTTCCCTTGATGCCTATATTAAAACCAACCCATGTAAATCAAAATGTTCTGGTTTAGAACAACTGTCTGAAATTAATATGCAGTGCTTAGCTTCATTTTTTGCCACAGCAGCCCTCCTACCTCCATGGACAGAAGCAAAGAACAGGAGCTGTGACTTGCAGGATGCATTTCTCACTTCCCTCTTGCCCATCTTTAACTCTGTGCAGAAGCATCAATGCCTGGCTGCTCCCTCTTGGAGCTGTGCTTAGCAGGTGAAGCCCATCCACACACTCATTAAAGGCAAATGGAAATTAACCATATGTGTATGAAGCCAAAACCGTACATGCCAGATAGAAAGAGGTAGAAATCCTTATAACAATTGTTTTAGGACACAAACTACACATAAAAAGTTTTAGCATCATACTTGGGACTGTTTTGCAGAAGGCAATCTGTTCTCTATCTCTTTGTCCCCAGACTTCTGATGTGGATTAACCTTTCTCATGAACTCCAGTAGCACAATTAACAGTAGAAAATATTATTAAATATGATAAATGGGAAAAAATAAAGGATTTTTTAAAGAACTGCTGATAAACATGAGTTTGCTGTGATTTCTGATAGTTTATGTCTGGACCCTGTGATAAGACAGCAAAAGGCAACCAAATGTATTTTCTGGTTCCACCAGGGAGACTCTCAAATGGACTTTCACCACAAACAGCCATTTGCACAAGTGCTTCACCCAATTAGGAATGAAGCCCAAAGAACCCAACATGATTTGTCTGGCAATCAGGTATTTGCAGTTAGTCTCTGGACTGTGCACACAGACACACAGAAGCACTTCACAAGTCATCAGTCTGGAAATCAAATACTGTTGTTATATAATAAATTTGACTAATGGGCACAGAGCACCTGCTGGTTTTGTTGCTGCTGCTGTTACTAACCACGTTTTATTAGCAAGTAAAAGCTAAGGCTACTCTTCTCCCATTTCAGTAACTTGTGATAATGGTGACATTAGGATCCTTGTTCTGAGCATATAATTTTTAAGCTCTGTCTACACTTTCATGAATACAATCAGGTTTGTCAAATCTACTAGTCTAAGAATCTTCATCTTCTTTCTAAGCTGAATTATTTATGCAGCCAATATTAGGTAAAGAATACTTAACATATAAAAGTTTTATATCAACTTAATTAAAAGTTCCCAGTTCTCAGTCTCTCAGTACTGGCCTAGGTAATTTGCCTAATTTTCGTCTTCAGGGGGTTCTCTTGTGAGCAATTTAACCACACTGAACCTGTTAGGAACGAACAGTTTATTGAAGTGATATGTAATTTATTTTATTTGCCCTAATTGTATTTTGGCAACTGACTGAGTTGTGAATCTTCATCAAAGGCTGCATAAAAAAAGGCTCTTGCTGAAAGAGACAAAGAGTATTTCTTCCCTGAAAGGTGATATAATAAGGTGTGGAAATAAAAGAGCTCTGCCAAAGCCCCCTTTTCAATTGGAACTTCTTCCACACTCAGCTGATGCAAACTCTCAGTCCACACTGGGCAGCAGGGTAGCCTAGAGTCACAGAAGGGTTTGGGTAGGAAGGGACCTTGGAGATCATCCAGTTCTAAGTCACCTGCCATGGACAGGGACGCCTTCCACTGGACCAGACTGACAGACCTGGCCTTGCTTGAATGCAACCAGGGATGGGGCACCCATGATTCTCAGCAACCTGCTGAGGGCCTGACCACCCTCCCAGTAAAGAACTTCTTCCTAATAGGTAATCTAAACCTAGCCTGTCAGTTTAGAGGGGTGATTTTTCACTGAGTAGTGAGTTGAAATCCTTAAAAATATGGAAAACAAAACAGAACAAATCACCCTAGAGTTTAACGTGCAACTATCAAGGCCAGGCAGAGATTTTAAAGAAAACTCTTACTAAAGACATAAAAGCCAGGATCCATTCTGTATAGTGCTTGAAGGACAGGCAAAATATTCAGTGAAGCTGAAACCATAGGATAAAGCTCAATGATCTCTCTGTACTGATGTTCACAGTGCAGGGAGAGCTGTGGGCTTCTCACACCAGAGCACTCCTAACAATCACTTGGTCACATCTAAGAATCCATTAAAATTTGCAGTGTCTGTAGAATACTTATTTACTGAAATGAATTAAATTAATAAAGCCAAATCACTACCTGAACAATATACTGGTAATATTCAGCCGAGTTTAAAATAATTTCTTAATTAAATTGCCTGTTTACTACCTGCTACTTTATAAAGCCCTGTCCCTGAAACTAACTTCCATATGAGATAAATTAATGTTGGCAAGGTTGATCCAAGCAATACAAACCTTGACAAAAGCTTTTAACTTGGGTAGAGAGGTTGAAAGCAAAATAAGTAATGAACTTTCTGGATGCTTTCAAAAATATGGTAGAATGGAAAGCAAATCCAACTTTTCTCCTTTTTCAATACAAGTAAAATTTCCAATTTATTAAGTTTCTCAGGCTGCAAACAAGCTAGCATAGTCCAGCCATTGAGAATCCTAGATCTTCTGAAAGAAATTAATTTAGGAAAGACTCTAAATGACCTTCAAGGAAAATAAATTGTCATTGGGTAAGAAGGAACACTCCCTGGCAGACTGATAATTTGCTAAAGGATAGAAGGCAAATCATAAAAATAAACAATTCTCTTGTTGATGATAAATTAGTCATGGTAACATAGACCATAACAAACCCAGATGAATTCCAGAAAGACCTAACAGTGCTGAATGAGGAATTAAAAGGCAGATGAAATTCATCATCAATAAATGAAGAATCATCCATAGGGAAAACATAAGTAAAAAATTATGCGCTTGAAATTATCTTTGCCTAGTCAAAAAGTAGCATAGTATCTCTGACACTCATCAAAAATAAGTTACTTTGATAAAAATATCATTTCAATGCCAAGTAGTCTAAATGTAAATAAGAAATTGAGACAGAGAACAAAGCATGAAACATCATTGTGTTTTTATATAAATCCTTTGGGTGCCCACATTTTGAATCATGAGCACAATTTTAGTAACCTCATAACACACATAGCAGAATGGGGCAACAAAGGATGATTAGAGACAAAATGATTTTCCAAAAATAGAGACTGAATAGAAAAGGACTCTTCAGAGTGGAAACCTGACAATAAGGATGGAGTATGCTCATTTCATGCATCTCTATCAGTGTGGAGAAGATGAATAGGAAGTGATTATCAACAGTTTCTCAGAACAGCACAATTACCCAAGTCATGCTATTTAGTGCTACTCTTAAAATATAAGAATAAATATTTTTACATACTTCATTGATTATTTTGCCACAGAAAATGGGGGTGATCAGGAAAACAACCAAGTTCAAAAAGGAACTGAACAATTTATGGACAAAAGGTCCACCAATGGACACAAACACAATTCATTCAGTCTTCTGCTTGGGTAGTGCTCTGACTGCAGATTTCCACAGCCTATGGAATTGGATCACTCTACACTTATCCTGCTTTTACATCTGTTCACTACTGCCATAGTTGAAGACTAAAGATGGCCAAACAGAATTTTGGTCTGACATGGTAAAATTGTTCCTGTTTTTTGTTGTTGCTTTTTTGTTTGTTTGTTTTTGTTTGGTTTTTGGTTTGTTTTTTGGGGGGTTTTGTTTGGTTGGTTTTTGTTGTGGGGTTTTGGTTTGGTTTTGTTTTGTTTTTTTTTTTTTCATCTTCTTGAAGTACTACAACATTCTGGTAAACAGAATAATGCCTTCCAAGGAAAAGAAGGAAGATAAAAGTATTGATATTTTCCAAAGGGGGAAGGGTTTCTTATTGGCAGTGGAGCTTTACAGGCAGTGGCTTTTTATTAGGCAACTCAACAGTTTAGGTCACATGCCATCCACTTTTAGGACCAGTCTGTTGGATGCCCCAACACACAAAGGGGAACTGACTAATTTGCCCATGAGATGGGACTCCCAACTTAGACTACATCAGTGAGAGCTGATCCTACTCCTTTGTTTAGCTAATTCTTCAGTTCTCAAAAGCAATAGAGAACTGCAGTTATGTCATTATTACTACCAAGCATGTGGCTGAAACATTACCTTCACATGCTTCCATTTGGTGGTGGGTCCTTCCCATCATGCTTAATTAGAATCCTAATATTTATATGGATATATTCGATTTTATGTAGGAAAAATGTAGATAACATGAGGTTATTCCAAAAGTCTGGTCATTGATATGAGTCACTTATTCTAGTTCAAGTGATATGTTTTAATGGATCTAAGCAAAGGTTTGAGAGTTCTATCTCAAATTCTGCCTTTAATATATATTTTACTTCTCACTGACTCCAGAGAGAGCATTCAAGAGAAAGATACAGCCCTGCATCAGCCGCTTACTATGTTCATTGTTCTTTTGAGTGTAGTAGAGGAAAAAAATAGCGTCATATCTTGTAACTAAGTTGCTTGATTTATGCCTCCTTTCTGTTTTCTCAGAGCTTTTAGATTTGCAACCTCATCATTTTACATTTGTTCCTGCTAATGGTGTACTCTCCAGCTATTTCAGATTACATATTTACTCCTTTTATTGTTTGCAATATTGAACTATAGTGACTGAATTCCACCCCCATTACACAATTTCTCCAAGGTCCCATCTTTGTTATGACCAAACCTATCAATACATACTAGTTTTTAGGTGAGGAAGTTAGTATTTCACAAACTAAAAAATAAATTTAAAAGTAAGTAAGACATTAAGACAGTCTTCAAGTTCTTGGAAAACAGGAAAATACCAGTTACAGCTGCATTCATGCACAATAGGGAAGCACAGAAGGTATCAATTGCTTCTTTACACTGGTAAAGAACACCAGAGCCCTTCTCCCCCCACATCCTCCTATATACATTATAAAGTTCCTAAGATGTTGCAAGCCATCAGTGACTGCCTCCTCCTTATGGAGGGATACAGACATAGAAGACATGTGCCACCTGGTGACACTGACTCTGCACCAGCCCAGGGCCTCTCATGCCCAGGAAATTCTCCCCCATCACCACTCCAGGACTGCATAAACAGCCTACACCTAGGAAAGCCTCCTCTTTCAAAGTGACTTAGTCCCTTTAAACATATGGTTCTTACAAGATGGCATCCAAGGTTATTGTGTCTAAGCAGTACCTCCTAGAAAAGATACTGTCATTGGGTCAGTACTCAGAAAACTTTTAAAACAGGAAAGGAAAAAATGTCATGCAACAATTCAGTATATTCCACTACTAACCAAACAACTTCCTCTCCAAACCATTTTTTCCCAGCCATTCAAGGCTGGGAAACCAACGCTTTGTGACTTCCTCAATTTTCTGAAGTATGCCTGTGAAGACACAGTTCTCATGAACTTATCCTCTAAATCAAAACACCTGTCAGTATCCTGGCTGGGTGCAGAACATGAAGGCAGCTCATTACAGACCTTGCTAAGGTCACAAACATGTGATCAAACCCAGCTGGCAAAGACTTGCTGCCAGGTTTTACACCAACACATTTTCTGGGCTCTGCTATATCCTCTCCTCTCCTGTGAGACAGGTATTGAGGAGGAGCTTTGCAGTGACAGAGCCCTGCAGGACACGCACAGCTTCTCCCACCCTGCAGCAAGCAGAGCAGCAGTGACACAAGAACCTCTCACCGTGGGGGTATCTGAACAACCAGGCTGGATATACAGAGAGCAGAGGGGAGGCAGCAAAAGGAACAGAGAACAAGTGAGTTCCCCTAAGGTTGTTTGGACCGCACTGATTGAAGGAATGAGGGGTGGATCCTCAGACCTGTGTTAACTGCTTATCTCTGGGATTTCCTGTTCCCATTTCCTTCACCAAAACTAAACCTTCCTTTTTCACAGGTTCTTTCAATGCTTCCCTCCACTGACACATTCTGGATCTATTCCAATGTAAATAAGGCAAACTTTTACTTTACTCTCAGTTGGATGGGTGGGGGATTTTTCTGCTTGATTTAGGTTTTTTTAGTTGTTTTCATTACTATTATTGAGGTTTATCGCACTGTGCAAGTCACCTTGAAGTGGTTTCAGAGTCACGCACAGACCAGAGAAAAGCCTGCTGAGAATAAACCTGTTGTAAACCAAATTACACCTGAAAAGGCAACACACTGTTTCAAATGACATATGGCTGCTGTACAGAACGCAGTGTAGAACAATAAAAGGCTAGAAGCTTCGGAACTGACTCTGTGCATGTAACAATAGAGATTGCTAGGACTGGTCTATTTATTTGGGTGGCTTTTAAAAACAAAAATAACACAAGGTTGACAGCACAATTTTGTGTTAAGTTTTATCACCAGCACAGATGAGCCATTTACAAGGTATGCAAAGAGATATTGCACTTTAACTTTAGACAAAGGTATGTTTAAAAAGCAGGAACATCTTTACTAGATCAAGCTGCTATAGTTTACAAGTGCAGAATCACAAAAAAGTGAGTATCAAAATTCTCAGCAGCAGTTTTTCTTCTGAATTCAATCCAAACTAATAAATCTACTGTGGCTCTGCTTTCTCTGTTCACTTCAGCTCTTATCTAAATGACAAGTCTTGTCCATGTGCCATGGATAAGTATAGCATCGTGTCAGGGAAATGACAGAAGCATCCTCAATTCTGCCAGACAAATCATAGTAGATGGGACATTATTTTTTCTTTCGCTATTTGACAGAGCCATCTGTAACTTCTGCCAATTTTCATGCATTACTCGAGGCAATTGCTTTCCTTTTGTTAAAAAGGAAGGTTGTGACAGAGCTAGCCATCAAAGTTAACACTTATGGCACCCATCTTTGTGCAACTCTTATAATGCTCCTACCTGCAACATGGAAAAGAGGCAAAATGCCACAAAATACATGAGGGAGTCAACAGACCAACAAAAACAAATACAAATTAAAAACAAGTTTGTGCTCAGTGTTTTGTGATTCAAGGAAGCACTACAATACTACAATTATACATGACCCGCTTTGTCCTTAAAGGCTAGAATGGGCACTTGATTGGAATATTAGTACAGGAAACACCAGGCTCCTGTGGCTGGGGACACATGATACAGTAGGGAAGCAGCTTGTTGTGCTACATACTGAACATATTTCTACCTTTTTTTGTAGAAAAATAACACTCCAACTTCCTTCATGCCATCTGCCCTACAATGAGTTCCTCAAATACTGCAGGAGAAGGAAATAACAGTAGGAATCTTCTACAATATTGTCAAAGCATAAAAGTCTTCTCAACTAATATTACAAGTACCGAATTATGGACTTGGTCTCATAATTATTAAACACATTAATTAGGTTTGTCTTGTATGTGCAAGGTCATTGTAGGAGAGTTCAAAGCATTTAAGTGTTCCAGATATTTAGGGTCTTGTGCAACATTTCTACCCCAGCTCTCCTGTGATAGTGATTAATTCAGAACAGCCTTTTGTTGACAAGACTCTCCCACAGCTTGGCTTAGATTCCTACATGCTGGTGACTCTAGCAACTTTTCTACCTTCCTCTGCTCAAATAAGGTCTTACTCCTCAATATAAAATTTTGCAAGTAGAGCAAAACAGCAGTTCTCTTTGTCTCAAGAGTGGTAAGACATGACACAAGAAACCCCTAAGTTTCTAGATGGATCAAGTAGTTTTCTACATGAATTGAAGTATATTTTGCAAACTGGATGTCAGCAAAATGGTAGGTACAGGTCTACAATTAGTATTATAACATTAGCATATGGGTAACAACTCAAAAAGAAAGGAGTTCAGGACCTAAAAGCTGTTGAATCCTATCTTCCAAAGATATCCACAGGGGACTGGATATTTCTAAAAATAAAACTGAAGACCCACTTTGAGTGCCTTTAGGTACAAGCATGCATGTCTTACCACTTAGTCTTAATTATTTTTTTTATTTTGAAAGATTTTTTTTTGAATAGTCAAAGTAAAAAAGCTCAAACCTTTATCATGCAAACTATGACAGATGGGATCCCTTTGGATCTGCTGTAGAAGATTCAGAGTATCTGCAGTATTTGCTGCAGAAATTCCCAGCAGAAGTCAGATGTCTTCATGGAAGATGTGTACTTTTTAACATTCTTACAAATTAAAAATCACAAGTAAGTAAGTTCCTAAATGGTCTTACAGAGCATGTTGAAGTCCTTCTTGAGCTGGGAATAACAGATAAAGAGTGGAGAAAATATAACCTCTCCCGTTCTGTCCTAATGCCCAAGATGTAATCATTCTTGTCAAAAACATTATTGTGTTACACTGTAAAATTTGAGACTATTGAAATACCAATTCAGAGATTTGATATTAAAAACATTTCTCATGAAATTACTTTCTGCACATTGACAAAATATGGAAGCCCTGTGGGCTTGTTCCTTTAAAATGATACATTTGATTCTGACAGAAAGAAATTAAAGAAATTATGTGCGGACTGATTTCAAAGTAATAACAGAAACACAAGTCATGCTCACAACCAAAAATCCAAGTACTATAGCCTTTGAGTATTATATTGAACATGCTGATAAATTATGTGCAAATAGGTGTATGAAAAAATAAATATGGGGATTACAGAAGTCACAAATTCTGCACAGGCAACTCTCCAATGCATTAATATTTTCATTTAAATCAACCCGTATTATCTTGTTGCTTTGAAGCTATAACAAGAACCTTATAAATTCTCCTGCACTCATTAGGCATAGAGAGTTACTAAAATGCACCTGTAAGTACAGTTAAACCAAGTGGAAAATGTGTAAATCAAATTAATTAAATTAGGGAAAAAGTAGAACTTTCAGTATGGAGAAGCAATTGTTACTCGATTACTCAACAGCAGTTATGGGCTTTCCTTTTGATGCAGTTCTTAACACAACCCCCAGCAGGACAGCATAGGAAGCTGGAGGATGTTTAACAGGTCACCTCCTTCTGCACTGCATTCTTAGAGTTAAAGGCTGGGATGGAAAACCTGAGAGAAGTATTGTAAAACACAGTTACTCCTCCTCAAGTCACACAAGCCATTTCAGGAACTTACATCTGCTTCTGCAGGAGAAGCACTAAAGATATTCTCCTAGTCTCACCACCCTACTGCTCCAAAAAAAGAGAAGTACATTATGGAATTAATCTCCAAGCCTGCTTGTCAGATCCTTTCAAGCACTTCCTCCATTTAGTGTCAGAGTGCTCTTAAAGCACTTAGGAGCCTTGCTGACAAAGGACCAAGTTGACCATATCTGAGCAAAGAAGAAAAAATATGAGATGCCTGATTGCCATGAAGAATTTTACATCAAGATTCCTTCCCATCCTGCCTAGATGGCCCAAGACCATGGCTTCAGCCTGTTGGTAAGAGATTTTTTTCCCTAGTTCTTTTTTTTCTGCTCTTCTAATAATACTTCTCTTTGAATATATAAAACCCTTTTTAGACCCAGAAAACTATGGGGATTTTTGATACCTAAACTCATTTCTCTGTGCATGCCAAAATCTAATTTTTCTATGATAAAGCAATACGATGTCTCAATCTTACCAGCATGCACTGCATAAAGCTAGAAAACTTTATATTAAGGCTTTTCCTTCCTTCATGTTAGAAATCACACAACC